>NC_137076.1:16081633-17461133 GCF_951640355.1 Cnephaeus nilssonii
GTGGGAGAGGCCATTGCTGGGTGGGCCTGTTGTGCTGATGGGAGCTAGGGGCATCCTCCCTCTCCTGGTGTGAAAGTTGCAGTCTGTCCAGCTCGGCTCACTCACCTCAAGCATCTCACAGATGGAGAACTGAGTGAGGGTGAGCGCATTGTCCACAGTGACTGTCTATGTATTGCTCAGCGCATCTAGGGGTGACAGACTGAGCATAGAGTAAAAACAAACAAAACAGTTTCCCCCAAGTCAAATGTAAATTTTAGATAAACCATGACATACTTGTTTAGCATAAGTATGTCTCAAACACTGCATGGAACATACTTATACTAAACAATTACTGGTGATTTGAACTCAGTTCTCTTGGCTTCCCTGCCTGGCCCAGGGTTCATTTCTCTGCATTGAACCTGTACCAGGCCAAGTTGTTTCCTTAAGTCAAAGATCTGCATTCTAGAATCTCTATCTTCCCAGCTCCTTCTTTCTTCTTCAATAGAGAAGGACTTAGTGACTTAATGGGGAAGGTTTTTTTTACCATAAATTACCAAGAGAAGTGCTTCTCCAGATTCGATAAGCAATTATTATATCTTGAGTAAAGAACAATTGATTATTCCAAACAAATGCACCAGACTATATAACTATAACCTACTGTAGTTTTTAAGTCAGAAGTAAATATATTCTTATAACCAACTGCTATTTATTTAATGTACAATAACTTGCCTGCTAAGCTTAAATGAAATGCACAGTTAATTAAAACTATCTCTGTATCAAGTCCTCCAGGGAAAACACGTTACTCAAGTTCTGATTTGGGCTTATTTTTACACCTTCCCTTCCCCACTGGCCCCCCGTTGGTAGATTTTAATATGATCTGTTGGGAGGTCTACAATATTTTTGTTGGGCAATTCTCACCCTGCTCAGGGATATGGAAATTTCACTTATTTATCCAGAGTTGGGAAATCTTTGGAGAGGCTCTGAGGCTGCACTGTTGGTGCCCCAAAGCCTGCTCTGACCACTGGGAGGTGGGAGCTGCATTAAGCTTGGTCACTGTTCAAACTGGGCCACTCACTTTTCCTCTCTGAGCTTGAGTTTTCCAGTCTGTGGAACAAGTGGAATTGCTCACGTTTTGGTCATAAAAGAGATTGGGCAGGTCTTGGAAGTGGAGGGTCACCTTGGCTTGTTCAATGGGTCTTCAAGGATGCCAGTCCCTCCAGCTGTGTGGACCCCAGTCTGTGAGGTGCTCCTCTGTTGATCTGCTCATCCACTTCTTTGTTATTCAACAAGCATCTGATGTCTGAGTGTCTACTGGACCTGGGATCTCATGAATGCCACAACGAGGAGAGGAAGCCCACTTCCAGCTGTGACCCTTGCTTTAGTGTAGTTCAGATATACAAACTCAGTTCAAGCTGTCATCGCTATTCTCAGAGTTTGTGTCCTTTTCTGCTCAGTGAGCATAGTGCCTTTCCAACAAATCACTGAGCGATTGGAAGTTCAGCAGAGAAAATGTATGCTCAACTGCTTTCAGAGTCTAAAGAATCTATCTATCTATCTATCTATCTATCTATCTATATATATATATATATATATATATAAGCCTAAGTGACCAGAACAACCAGAACGACCAGAATGACTGGAACTACTGGTTGCTATAATGTGCACTGACCAATAGGGGGCAGATGTTCAAGCAGGAGCTGTCCCCAGCCCACAGGCTCTGACTGGAGGTGGGTGAGGCTAGTGAGTGGGTGGCCCCAGGCCAGCTAAAGCAGGTGCGAGTGACCCCCCTCATAGCCTCACAGGTTGCCCTGCAGAGGGAGGTGACCTGTGGTGGTGAGGGGCGGGGCCTGTGAGCAGGTGATGCTAGGCCAGCCAAGGCATGTGCGAGCGGGAGCCCCGATCACCCCGCCGGTCATCCCACAGATCGGCCCTGGTCGCCGGTCAGGCCTAGGGACCCTACCCATGCAGAATTTTGTGTACCAGGCCTTTAGTAATGACCAAAGACTGACTGCCTCGTGGGATGTAAATAGTAGAAAGTACTTTCAAAGACACTATCTCATTTGATTTGTGGAACATCACTGTGAGGATGGCAGAGCAGGGATCCTCTTTCTCATTTTATGGCTGAAGAAATTGAACCTCAGAGGGGGAACGGGACTTGGCCCAAGGTCACTGCACAACTGACAAAACCAGGACTAGGGTGCAGGCCTTTCCTTTACATCCTGGTCACTTTCAGGATAACTGTCCATTCTCCATCAGGCTGAGAGCCAAGAACCTGGCTGTACCCAGACCTTGGGGAGTGTGTGCACTGAGGGCCTGTTTTATGGTGCAGAGCTTAGCCAGTGAGCTGGGCTGCATTTCAGCCCCGCAGCCCTCCACTGGATGCTCTTATGCAGAGCAGAAAGGGAACAAGAGGATGTGGATATGAGTCCTAGGTACTCAGAGGGTTGGGGGAGGGGGTTGACCAGGCTGGGTTGCCCATAAGGGAGTCACTGGGGCCACTGATCTTCTGGGGACAACCCCAGGCTTCCTGCCTGCCCTGATGCTGTGCAGGCTGCTCTCAGAGGGTGCAATAAAAAGTTAATATCCGATTGCAGTGGGAAGCCATAAGCCTGCTATAATTACTTGGGTGTGCAGATATTAGGGCCACTGTAATTATAATTCCAAGGTACAGGGGGAGCATACTCAGCAAGGTTTTGTGCTATTGTTGCCTTTTTTTCCCCGTGGCCTCTCAAATTTCCTGCATAAATCAGATAGACTATCTCTGCTGGTTTCTGGGATGCAGCTCCTTCTCCAGCCCTTTTCACAACAGTGGGTGTTCCGAGGTGGGGCTCTGGCCAGCAGTGGGGACTTCTGGGGCTGCCAAGCGTGGGCTGGTGACCTCAGAGCCTTGCCTTTCCTGTCCTTGGCTCTCCTGTCCAGTGCTGGCTCTGTCACTAATGAACAGTGGGACATCTGGCTCCCTTGCCCTCTGTGACCCTCAGATTCACCATCTCTGAAGGGGGGGAGGTGGGTAAAGACCCTGCCACTCTGAGCATTGTGTGTTTCTCAGAACCATGGCCACACCCAGGAAATGCTAGACATGGGCCGGGAGGACCCCCTTTGAGACAGAAAGGAAATGAAAATTAAATGGACTTTGGTTCTCAGTCCCACTAGCTATGCTCACTCCAGAGCTCGGTTGCTGAGTGGGGCTGCTGGCTGTTGGTTGGAGAGGGGGATAGAGCATTCCCACCCTTGCAGGAAGTCCCACTGCACAGCGCCGAGGCTGGCCCTGAAGGCAGCTGGTTGCTATGGGATGCCCAGGAACCGGGTGCTGGAGTGGCAGGAGCTTTGGGGTCTGGTCAGTCCCGATGACCATCTGAAGCTGTCATTTAAAGTTATGTGACTTTGGGCAAACCACTTAACTTTTCCAAACCTCTGTAAAAAGGAAATCCTAATACCATTTGAGAAAGTGATTTAAATATCAGTATGTTCAGTATTAAGATAAATATGCAAAAGCGAAGTTGGTGGGGCCACTGCATTATCACCCTTTCCAGCAGTTCCTGCCCCAGAATGGTGTCTGCCACGCCCTCACCTCCTCCATCATTCCACTAGGATTGGCAGATTTAGTCAATAGAAAACAGGATTCCCAGTTAAGTTTGAATTTCAGAGAAGCAATGAATACTATTTGTAGTATAAGTATGTCTCATGCAATATTTTAGACATATCAAAAATTTATTTGAGATCAATCCAAAATTCTAATTTAACTGGTGTCTTCCTGTGTCTTACCCCTACCCTCATCGCTACCATGTTAGGCCTGGATACTGGGGCAGGATTGGAGGGTCTCCGTGTGTGCAAGACCTAGGTAGACAGCAGGCGTCCTCTCACACTGTGTGTGTCTTAGCGAGTGTCCATTCATGTGAACGGGTCAAGGGCAAGGAGAGGGAATGCACAGGTCTCCCAGGCATAAAGCCTTTAGGTTGGGGTAAGCCGTGTGGTCTCTGTGGGCATCTCCTATGTTCCTGTCAGTGCCCTGTGTCTCCATGACTCAGGCTCCACAGTCCTGAGGCTCCCAAAGAAAACAGAGGGGAGTCACTATTTGACTTGTCAGTTATTTGATGGTTTGACTGTTTTTCTCCAGGAGTGCACCAGCGGGCAGGGCCAGCACCTGTGAGGGCCCATGTCAGGGTTTGGGCAGGGGCTCTGGACTCTGTGCATGGTGGGGCCCCCTTCCTTCTCCCACTCTGTCTTTCTCCTGGGCCTTGGATGGCCCAGCGCAAACCCCCTCCTCCTCTGCTCTGCCCTAGGGTTCTTTCTCCTGTTTCTGCCTCAGGCTGGGTGTATGTGAAGTGGGAACTGGAGGAAGGAAAACGACAGACAGACTTTGTTACAAATGAGCCTCCTGCTACAAGACCTCCCTCTCAGTCCCCATTCTTTCTCTCTCCCTTTCCCCAGCTCCTTTCTCTTCTCTCCATCCCTGGCTGACATAGGTGAGGAGTTTAGGAATAATACAATCCAACCTCTGTCACTCATTCAGGCCACAGCTGTCCTGCTTTCAGGCTCCTTTGCCCACATGAGTCTTTGAACAGACTGAGCATGATCCTTCCATGCCCCCACCCCCACCACCACCACTGCCCTGCACTCCCTCCAGGAGCCCTGAGCTGCAGGTTCATCTGCACACCGCTCCCCACACACCTGACCACCTTGCCTTACCATCTATCCCAGACCCCCTCCTGCCATCCCCTTTCCTCCCAGTTTTCTGTGTCCCTAATGCCTTCCTGCCCAGCCTGCAGCTTCTGCCCCAGTCCCAATGCCTTAGGAAGCCTTTGCTGATCACCCATCTCTCCAGCCCCCTGCTCTGGATGCCTAGAGCAAGCAGGCTGGCCCAAGTCCCTGGCGGACAGCTCCTACTGCTGCAGTGTCAGCCCCTGTTGCCCATCTGCCCCTCCTTGGCCATCTGGTGGACCTTAAAAGGACTACAGGACAGGTCTAAAACCTTCAGTCTTCCTGGTAGCTGGGGCTGTGTGCTTGCCACACAAAAAAATTGGTGATGAAGTAGCAAAAGGCTGGGAGGATGTCGCATGGAGGGAAGATGACACTGCCTCCTAGCTGGGCCGCCCTGACTGGATACTGCCACTCCAGGGTGTATTGGAGGCTCACTCTTATGTATTGATGTCTGTGCTTGTGGCTGGAGAACCTCCTTTCCCAATGCAGCCCACGTGGAGCCTCAGCCTCCTGATCAGGTACCAGCTTGCTGCTGGGGGAAGAGGGAGGGCGCTCAGAGCCTGTCCCCTGCCCCCTGTCCCCTGTCCCCTGTCCCCTGGCCCCAAAGGAGTTCTGCACAGGAGGCAGGTGCCCCTCCACCTCATCCTGGCCAGGCACTCAGTCCACTGTCTTCCGGGATGGCTCTCTGTGCACTTGATGGTTGGTTAAAATTCGACATTGCCAGTTTGAGTGCTGTTTCCCTGTTGGTGTGTTTTCCTAAAAAGTAATCTGATGGGGACTTATGACAACTCACAGAGGGTTCAGCTGCAACCCTCCCCCTACCTCGAAGCCCCTGCTCACTGCCGCTGTCCAGTTTCACATCAACCCCGTGCCTCATCCCAGATGGCGAGCATCAAACTGCTCCTTGACAGGCTGTGACACGCTCCAGGGCTGGGGAACATTGTCAGCTGTCAGGGAGGACTGGCTGAAGGGCCTGCTTCTCAGAATATTTGCTGGGCTCTGGCGCGTCTTTTGGGGGGCTGTGGAGACACCCCACCGGCTCCAGGCAGGTGTTATCTGCGCCACTGTCCTTTATTAGAGGCTGGGTTGGTCCTGGAGGGAGTGTGAGGAATGCAGAGGCTTCTGGGAAAAGCACAGTTGACAACTGTCTTTCTGGGGTGGCCCAATATGTGTTTGTCCTGTGCAGGATGTCTGAGAGCAGAATCTGGCCACGGTGGCACCTCGCCCCCTCGGGAGGGCACAGAAGGGATGCTAATTCTTGTGGTTTGTAGCCCTTGCAGCATACAAAGCATTCCTGATACTTTATTCTCTGTGGTCTGCTTGAAGGTCTAGCATCCTGCTAAACCCAGGATATATCTATAAAGAAGGACCAATGACACTGATAGCATTTTTTTTTCAGTTTTACTATGTACCAGGTTTTAGAACTGCTTCACACTTGTCAACTCATTTATTTCTTACAAAAAGCGATGCAGGCACTGTGTTGTGTCCATTTTATAGAGGAGAAAGTAGAAGCACAGAAAGGTTCACCAGCTGAGAAGACGCAGGATCAGGGATGGAACTCAGGCAGACTGGCTCCTGTATCTCCTACGGTCAGAGATTCCAGGCAGCAAGCATGAATGGAGAGGCTGTGATGTGCTTAATCCCAATTCAGCTGCTAGGGAGGTAGAGCCGGATCCAGAGTAAAACTTAAGTCCCAGCAGTTCTTGCCCCGCCTGCTTTGTAGAGTTGTCATGAAGTTCAAATGAGCCAATAGATGATCAAGTACTTGGAAAAGCATAAAATTATTATGCAAATGCAAGGTGCTTTATGAACAGCTTGCCCCTTCACCACGTTCTGGGATGACAGTCAGATGTGACTTTTTAATTAATCCGAAGGCAAACCTGTCAGCTACAGGCCGAGAACACAGGCACGACCCGCCTTGCAGAGCATCTCTGTCTCCCGGTGCCTTCGGGCGGCTTTGCTTTTTCCCTTCTACCCTCCTGAGCCCTGGTTTGTGGGGAATTTCGCCCACGTGTATCTGTCTTAGTTATAAACAGTGAGATGGCCTTAGAGGACCACAGGGGGGACCAGACTTCGAGACCACTGCCCATGCTGCTGAAGGTATATCTAACCGGGACCTGCCCTATCTTTGCTCTAGTACCTCTCTGTGGATTTGTCCTTCAGAGCTTTTCCTAAACCTTTACAGAATTTACTTCAGATGTATTATTTATATATTATGGGTTCTCTCCTTCCAACCAACTCTGTCCACCCACAGGCTCTCAGGGAGAACCAACATGGAACTTCAGAATCAAAATGGACGGGCAGAGAGAGTCTGGGTGCGATACAGAGACAGGGCCTTGGCAGGTGGCCTGTGCGGCCTCCCAGTCCTTCTGGGACGTGGGTCAGAATGCCCGCAGCAGCGAGGAACACACTTCACTGCGATGCCCACCCCATCAGGTCCTCCCTCTGGGCCCAGATGGAGTCAGAGCACATGCAGAGTTGGTCTCCTGACTTTCTCAAAGGCCCACATTTTCCCCGAGGACATCCTGGATTTAGCTTGAGTAAGAAAGGCGAAACACCCAGTAGTACCCACAAACCTTATCTTAGAAGCACATCTCTTTTTAAGGGGAAGGGGGTCTGGTTGGCAGATTTAGTGCTTGAATATCCTTGACTTGGTTACCTTGACTTGAGTCTGATTGGTTCTCACGGAGTTTCAGATTCCCATACCTTTCTCTGCTTCACTCCCAGGAGCAGTCATGACGTTTTAACTTAGGGTTGTTGCTCTCCAATCCTGCCCTCACCTGCCTTTCTTTGAATTTATCACACTGCTTGTCAGTCTTTTCATTGCTGTCCAGAAACCAGTATCACTCTGCTTTGCAAGAGATGGCAGTGACAGAGTGTGAATCAGCTGGATGACCTTAACACAATAAACTCGCTCTATGTGTGATCACAGCATCATGCTCACACACTCGTGGTCTAAATTCCAAATACTCAGAGGAAATCCATGAGGTCACAGCCATGTTTCATCTGTTTTAAAAAAGCACCTTTATTTTCTGTCCTTTTTCTTTCCAGCCCTGGGGATGTAAGCAAAGGACCCAAAGAAATAGAAATCTATAATAATAAAAGCATAATATGCAAATTGACTGAACAGCCAGACAGTGGAATGACTGTCCGGATGACCTTCTGGACGAAGCCAGGGCTGCGAGGGCTGAGGCAGCTGGGCCTGAGAGGGCCTACTCTTGTACAAATTTTGTGTGTAGGGCCTCTAGTCTTTAAAAAAAATGGATAAATGTATTTTAATGCTTATAATAAAAGATCTTATAATGGAGTCATGACTAAAAGTTGAGCATCTTCCACGTGCCAGACTCTGCTGGACACGTTATGGACTTCATCTTATTCAATAACACAAAATTGGCCAGCAGGAGAGGATTACACGATTGGGAAGCCTAAGTGTCAGGAGTCAGTCCTCTGAGTAAAATGACTGTGCTGAGTTTGATGGGGGGGACCATCAACTCCTGCAGAAAATAAGGCTTGTCACCCACTGAGTGGGGCTGGCATTCTCACACAGTTCCTGGCACATATCAGCAACAGAACAAGTAGTGAGAAAGGATCCACACACGTGCCTCACATCCACATTCAGCCCCAAAGCGACTCCGGGCAGCAAGCATGAATGGAGAGCTGGTGAGGTGTTTAGTCCCGAGCTGCTAGGGAGGTAGAGTTGGATCCAGAGTAAAACATAAGTCCTGGTCCCTCCCTTAAAGACTTTGTAGATGTTGGAGAAACACTAGAAATACACACAAACTATTAGAAGTAGCCAATGATAGGCCCAGATTAGTACACTATACAAAATGCACTAGAATATGGATTATTTAGGAATCTGAGTATCAGAATGGATCAAGCTGGCCGCATTTCAAGTGAAGCATTTGTCAATGTTTCTAGCACTATGCTGAGTGCTTGTGGGAATAAGCAACATTGTGACAGAAGGTCCTCCTACAAGAATTCACATCTAGTAAGAGAGACCACATGCACACCGGGCATAAGTTTTACTCAGCAGCGGGAATTCTGGGGTGGAGACCCAGCCTGTTGGGCCATTAGAAAACTGCTTCGGGGAGATGTCCCTTTAAATTCTTCCTCGGCTCTGTTTCTGTTCCAGCTCCTTGGATGGCAGGATATGCCCCTCTCAAGCACAACTGGAGAGTTCATGGGAGGAAGGGGCTCTCAGATGCCACCTGCCCCATTTAGCAGCGACCTAGGGTGGCTGATGAGCTCCGCAGCTCATCCTTAATTAGGAAAGCCGCTAAAAATGCCCCCAGAGAGTCCTGCCCAGGCTGCGAAGCCGCCTGTGTACTAATGGTGAGTCGCGTGGGTTGATTGATACTTGTTTTGCGATTCCTTCCGTCAGCTTTCTCTGGTCCAGCCATCTGTGTTCGACCCAACAGGAGGCATGCTGGCTCCTGTTCTTGCCTGATTTGCAGTGGATATGACTTTGTGGTGGGCCGGGGGCTTGAACTGGGGCTTGGCAGTGAGGTGCCTTTGGCAAAGACTCATCCCTGAGAGAATGCAGCTGTTATGGGCTGGAAAGACGTCTTGGGCTTTGATTATATTGTCTGAGATTCAGAGCTGAAGTAGCAGAGGCTCATGGGAACCCCTGGGATGCTTCCTGAGTTTTGTGAGAAAGCTCACCTACCTTCCTAAGTCCACTCACCACCCTTTCCACCTGGAAAAAGTTCACACCTTATTCTTCTGAGTCAAAGACCTTTCTTCCTTGGCAATAATCTTATATAGAACATTAAACTGGGGAGGGAAACAAGAAAGTAAGGCACAGCCCCTGTATTCAGAGAGCTTACAGTTTTAGCTGGAGAAACTCACACACACACACACACACACACACACACACACTGAACTTATATATAAAAAAATCTGAGGAAAATGAAGGAGAGTGTATGGTGAAATCAAGGTTTAAATTATGTTAAGAATAGTAGTCCCAAGAAACGAAGAGTTAAAAACCGTCCATAGAATTAAAATCATCAAGAAAGATTTGGGAGGGAGTCAACGCATGATGTGAGCCTTACTGCCTGAGTAATATTTGAATAAATAAAACAACAAGGAATGGGTGGAGACAAGATGCATTTAATACATGCATACATATGTATGCTATGTGTATGGACTAAACTTGGCTTCTGAATAACTGTCTGCATGCAAAGGAAAGTCAGGCCAGAAAGATGCTAACTTGCTAACCCGTGCTTGCTAAATTATCTCTCCAGCATCAGTGTGAGCATGTTGCTGGAATCTGCAGGGGAGGAGGACTCTGCACTCCCCCAAGGGAAAGGGCAAAAAGAGCTCCTAAGTGCTGGGCAGATCTAGGTGGGTCAGCTGGTCAGGAGGAGCTGGGCCAGCTGCTGAGCCTGGGGCGGGGAGGATGGCTGGGCAGGAACGGCCCAGCGGCTGTGGTCACCAGCATGCCAAGGTCTGACTCCATTCAGTGGGATCTGATGTACACAAGGTAGGAGTCCTGTTCATCGAATGTCTGGGATGTCCGGCAATGGCATAACCCAGCAAGGATTTATGTAGAAGCAGCAAGCAGCTCCACGGGCTCAAGAGAACTGAGGGCAGCAAGGTCCCAGGTGTACAAGCTGGGAGGCGGCACATCACTGGTGGTGGTGGGAAGAAGGATGCTGACTAGGGAAAGAGGCAGAAGTGCGGCTGAGGACAGCGGAAGGGTTGGGGATGACCTGAGCCAAGGAAGTTGTGGGTTCTCCTGGCACTTGGCACATGGATTCAGGGGGTAGAATAGGCTCCAGGGCATTCGGCTGGAGCTGAGGCCCAGGTACCCTGCCTCTGTTCAGTAAGAGCCTGCTGACTGGAATTGACAAGTGCTTCCTGTCCCTGGCAGTGCCAGGCAGAGAAAGGGCAGCAGACAAGATGGGTATCAGCTCTTCCTGAGGCTGCAGGGAGCTGGGGCACGTCAAGCATGGAAGAGGCGTGCCCAACGGCAGATTTCTTAAAAGTTTTCCAGAAAGTAAACAATTCTAATTCACTTTGCAGGCCAGGAAAACACCCAGTGAGGAAATGTGAGAACTTATGAGTGTGGGAGTGTGATGCAGGGAGTGTGGCAGGAATCATCACTTCTGAATTTAACTTCTTAAAAAAGCTGCCAATAGTAAAATAATTGCTAAGTGAGGTTCCAAGTTCAGTCCTTACAAGTCAAGAAAGAAAACAGCACGACTCATTGTATTTTTGTTGCATTGTCTTGCCTTTGCTGAAGATTAAGTATTTGTTTCATTTATGGTTGAAAAAATATATCAACTACTTTGTAAAAACCTACTATTAGTTAATCGGTAGTTAACAAATTAACTACTAATTTGTTTTAAAATAAAAAATATATAATCTACATATCTATGCATAAGTTCATTCACATATGTAGACACATGCATATGGTATATGCATGTCACTTGGGTATTTGAATACGAAGCCCACCTGTCCCCAGGTGCTCTGGTCCTGGGTCACCTTTGCCTTTGTTGTGTAAATGCCATGTTGTGAGTCTCTCTTCCTTTGCACTGTTGGACATTTCACATCAAACCCAGTATTTCACATTGAGGTGAGTGTTGTGGGCTAACAATTCAGTTTCCCTGGCCAACCTCCACTCCAGAATTCTGCTTCTGAGGCTTTCTCAGTCCTACATGGCCCTTGCCCTGTGTGGTTGCTCCATTCACTCTTTAACTCCTCCAGTGGTGGTTAACCTCCTTCCTTCCTGGCCTGGGAGCAGCACCGATGTTAGCACTTGTGACTGTGGCTTCTACTAAAGTCTTGGAGCTGACAGAAGCTTGCCAGCATAGCTCACAAGCCCAGAGTATTCCACACCCTTTTACAAAAGCCCTTTGGCCATTCCTGCCTTTTCTGCCACCTATCTCTGCCCTATGGCTTCTTCAGTTGTGTGCCCTCCCTGGCTGGGCTATCAGCCCCAAATCAAGTTCATCCTTGTTTATCAAACAGAGCAAGTTTACCAGCTTTGTTTCAACCTTTCTTTATCCAGCGTGGCCTGAGTGAGCCCTGTCCTTATATTAACAAAGCTACTAAACTTGTTTTTTTAAACATTAGAATAATCTACCCTATCTCCAACTTTAGTATCACAAAGAACTGGTATAAATTATGAGACAACACTTTTCTTCACCTTGTCTTTTCTTAAAACTATGTCAAAATCTTAAGCCAAGCTCCCTTTCTAGCCCATAGTGTCTGCACAAATGGGGGCAGTGAAGGATGTGGCTCTCTTTGATCTGGCCATTCCTCAGGGGGCATGTTTTGTTTTGCTTTGTTTTTGTTTATTCCCCCCTTTAAAATTTTTTATTTTTATTGATTTTATTTTGGTGACATTGGTTAATAAAATTATATAGGGTTCAGGTGTATGACTCTATCATACGTCATCTGTATGTTGTATTGTGTGTTCACCACCCCAAGTCAAGTCCCCTTCCAGCACCATTTATCCCCCTTCACCCTCTTCTACCTCCCCCCCCCCACCTTTCCCTCTGACAATCACCTGAATGTTGTGTGTCTATGAGTTTCTTTTGTTTTTTTTTTTGCTTAATTTTGCTTAATCCCTTCACCTTTTTCACCCAGCCCCCCCACCTCACTGCCCCCTGACAGCTGTCAGTTTGTTCTCTATGAATCTATTTCTATTTCAGTTGTTAGTTTACTTTGTTCATTAGATTCCACATATAAGTGAAATCATATGGTGCTTTTCTTTCTCTGACTGGCTTATTTCACTTAGCATAATATTCTCCAGGTCCATCCTTTCTGTCACAAAAGATAAGATTTCCTTCTTTTTTTATGGACAAGTAATATTCCATTGTGTAAATTTAACATAGTGTTTTGATCCACTCATCTACTGATGAACACTTGGGCTGCTTCCAAATGTTGACTACTGTAAATAACACTTCAGTGAACATAGGGGTGCATATAGTCTTTCAAATTAGTGTTTCAGGTTTCTTTGGCTATATTCACAGAAGTGGAATTGCTGGGTCATAAGGCAGTTCCATTTTTAATTTTTTTGTGATAACTCCATACTGCTTTCCATAGTGGTTGCACCAATCTGCATTCCCACCAACAGTGCACAAGGGTTCCCTTTTCTCCACATCCTCACCAACACTTACTGTTTGTTGATTTATTGATGATAGCCATTCTGACAGGTGTAAGATGGTATCTCATTGTGGTTTTAATTTGCATTTCTTCGGTGATTAGTGATGTTGAACATTTTCTCATCTGTATGTCCTCTTTAGAAAAGTGTGTATTCAGGCCCTTTGCCCATTTTAAAAAATATATATTTTATTGATTTTTTACAGAGAGAAGGGAGAGGGATAGAGAGTTAGAAACATTGATGAGAAACATCGATCAGCTGCCTCCTGCACACCTCCTACTGGGGATGTGCCTGCAACCAAGGTACATGCCTTGACCGGAATCGAACCATTCGACTTTTCAGTCCACAGGCCGACGCTCTATCCACTGAGCCAAACCGGTTAGGGCCCTTGGCCCATTTTTAAATTGGATTGTCTGTGGGATATTTTTGTGTTGAATTGTATAATTTCTTTATAAATTTTGGATATTAAACTCTTATCATATATATTATTGGGAAATATGTTCTCCCATACAGTGGGTTGTCTTTTCATTTTGTTGATTGTTTCTTTTGCTGTGCAAAAACTTTTTAGTTTGATGTAGTCCAATTTGTTTATTTTTCTTTTGTTTCTCTTGTTTGAGGAGATATATCAGAAAAATTTGCTATGAAAAATGTCTGAGATTTTATTGTCTATGTTTTCTTCTAGGATTTTTATGGCTTTGAGATTTTCATTTAAGTTATTAATCCATTTTGAGTTTATTCTTGTGTATGGAGTAAGAAGGTGGTCTAGTTTCATTTTTTTTTTGCACATATCTGTCAAATTTTCTCAGCATCATTTAATGAATGATGTTGTATCGTTACACCATTGTATGTTCTTGCCTCCTTTGTTAAATATTAATTGAATATTACTTATCCATAATGGGTTTGTTTTTGCACTCTCTATTCTGTTCCACTGATCTATGTCTTTTTTTATGCCAGTACCATACTGTTTTCATTACTAAGACCTTGTAGTATAGTTTGGTATCCTATAACTTTGCTTTTCTTTTTCAAGATTGCTGTGGCTATTCAGGATCTTTTGTGGTTCCATATAAATTTTTGAAATATTTGTTCTAGTTCTGTGAAATATACCATTGGTATCTTGTTTGGAGTTGTGTTGAATCTATAGATTTCTTTGGGTAGTATGAACATTTTAATTATGTTAATTCTTCCTATCTCTGAACACACTATATGCTTCCACTTATTTGTACCTTCTTAAATTTCTTTCTTTAGTGTCTTATAATTTTTTTTAAGTACAGGTCTTTTATATCCTTGGTTAAGTTTATTACTAGGTATTTTATTTTTTGATGCAATTTGTTGCTTCATGCCTTGGGACTTCTTGTTGCATGAGATAATTTTATCATCATTTGAGTTGTGATATTCTCTTATTTGCAGCCAAAAGCACACAACAGATTCACCAACTCCCACCATTTTCCATGGGGAGTCTCCTCAGTCCCTGGCTGTCACCTTATCAGGCTGGGGTGGAGCTTGCTGATACCATACCAGCCAGGCAACCATGAGATGTGCTGATGCAGTTGGAGAGAGGGCAGTGCACAACCTCAGATCTCAACAACACCCCACAGGTCAACAAAGCCAATTTAGTCTCTTCAATAGAATAGTCTTCTATCTCTTCACATCCTAGTAAAGCTGCATCACCTCTTAATTGAACTATTACAATTACATTCCTAACTGGTTCTCCTACTAGTCTTGCCCCAGCTCCGCTTTGCTGTTTTCATTGCCATGAGAGCGAACTAAGGTCAATGTTGCACCATGGTCCATCTCTGCTTAATAGCTCCCCACTGTAAACAGGATAAGATTCAAGCTTCTTTGCAGGCTAAGAGGATTGCCATGACTGGTTCCAGGTCTCATTTTCTGTCTCATATCCCTAAAGACTATGCCTTCCCCATTTTTGCTCTAATAACACCGGACTCAACTACACACCCTTTGCTGCCTCAAGCCTCCACACTTTCCTACACAACTTTCTCTGTCTAGAATGCTGTTTCCTCCTTCTTCACCTGGATGATAGTAATGACCCTTTGAGACTTAGCTCAGGCCTCATCTCCTCCTAGAAGACCTCTGAACCTCCAGGGAATCCCATCTTCTGGGCTCCATAGCTTCCTGTGCATATCTAGAGCACAGCATTTACCTCATTATATTAAACATCTCTGTTCCAGTCAGTCCTCCCCCAACTCCACTAGATTCTAAGCTCCTTAAATGGGGTTTATTTAACTGGTGCTTATTCATCTCTGTGCTTTCAGAACCTGACATTGTACCTGGAGCATTGTAGGTCCTCAATGAATATGAATGTAATGGAAATTTTGAATTTCGTGTTTGTCAAGCACACACAAATACTTAACATGAAGCAACAATTGCATCAAAAAATAAAATACCTAGGAATAAACTTAACCAAGGATATAAAAGACCTGCACTTGGAAATACCAAATGCTCTGGGCACTTTTTCCTTCGAACATCCCCTAACGAACATCCCCTTGTCTCTTGCTGGACAGAATTAATATGACCATGGCTCAACCATTGGCAAGGGGAATAGGACCATTATCATTGGCTTAGACCAGTGGTCGGCAAACTGTGGCTCGCGAGCCGCCCGTGGTTTACTGTTCAGTTGACTACTGAGTTTGCCGACCACTGGGATAGGGGCTTAATCACAAGGAACAACAACAGCCTGTAATTATTGGAATCGAGAGTCTAGGTCAGTGGTCGGCAAACTCATTAGTCAACAGAGTGGCAATCCGCGGCTCACGAGCTGCATGTGGCTCGTGAGCCGCAGTTTGCCAACCACTAGACCAATAAAGACAATCCCTTGGACCTGGGAGAATGTGACAAAGCTGTTCTCCCAGGAAACACATAGCTCAATGAAGGAGAGTAGGAAACCTCACTCATTCTGACTATATTGGGAAGGAGAAAAGAAGACATCTAATATTGGTTAGACATCTAATATGATGGCCAAGGGAAGTAGGGATTTATTGTGCAATGGAGAAGCAGGTAGGTCCCTTAGCTCCAGAAGGTGCAGTCCACAGGCCTCATAATCCTTGAGGTTGGGACATGCAGACCCAGGAGGGAGGGGGTGGGAGATGGTAAAAGGCATAGTTCTAGGGACCCACAGAACTTCCCTCTGAGATCAAGGGGAGTGGAGGGACAAGCAGCTGATGAGTTAAGCTGGAGAGAAACTCTCAAGCTTGCGCAGATGCCAGTAAAATGAAACTTGCCGTGTGTTCCAGGGTTTGTATCACAGTAAGCATAAGCAGGAAGGTGTATTTCCCTGCAGTGGCCACTGGAATTCCAACAGGAAGGAGGTAATTTGTTAGTCCAGAGTTGGTCAAGTCCTTGGGTTCCATCACTCCAGGGCTTACAGTGGAATGCAGAAGAATGTTCCAGGCTGCTGGAGCCCTATGGCAACACCTTATGTGTTATGCAGTTCACTTCCCAAGTCTCACTTGTGCTTCTTGATGAAGAAGCACCTCAGCCCGTCTCCCCCTCCTCCAGGTAAGGATACGAGTCTTAGAAAGAAACAGGAGACTTAGCTAAGGTCACACGGCTGATACACGGTGGAGCAAGAATTAGATTCAGGATTTCTGGTGCACTTCTCTGATGCTTTAACTCACAGTATGACCACCCAAGAACTCAGAGAAGTGCCAGAAGTGGATTTATTCACAAGGGAGAGAAAAGGACTAAATGAGAACAAAGCTCAGAAATGGAGAGAGAAGGTAGCTGAGATCCCACCTTGGCTGACTGTCCCCACTCCATCCACACAGCCTGGTCTACTCCCTGGTGTCCTGAGTGTTGAACATGTTCACTAGAGAGACGAGCCCGCATGCACCCGACCGCAGGGGTGAATGCAGAGCTGCTCCTATCTGCGCGGTCCTTTCACACTTCAGTCTGCTCTCCTTTCCTCCTGAGAAGAACCAAGTGAACACACAGCTCTGGAGTGTCTCTCCCAGCACTCACCCCTGGGCTGCTCCCCCACCACGTTGCTTCTCTCTTTATCCCTTCACTCCAAACACTTTCAAAGTTAATTTCAAAGAGCTGGGAACACTTGATAGTTTTAATTAATCCTATGCCTGGGGAAATATGATTTTGTGCATCTGAGGCCTCTCGTCTTTTCTGGATAGATAGCTTGTTCTGGTTAATGCCAGCATTTCCAATTTAGCTGTAATTATGCCAGTGACTGGTTTGTTTGTTTGCTTGTTTAATACCTAAAAGAGGAGCTAATGCTGATGTGTTGGCCTCAGGAAGAGCTTTCTAGTTTTCCTAATAGTGCTTCCTAGTTAAGCAGTACTTTAGGCCTTTCATGGTGCTCTTGCCTCCACGTCTCCATCAACCCTGCAAGGCAGGGCGGGAAGGTGCTGCCCCTACATAGAGAGGGAGAAACTGAGGCCCAGATAGGTCTGTGGCTTGTGATCACTCACGCAATTAGGGGGAGTGAGATGCAAACCAAGCTGACTGAATTATAGACTAAGATTCTTTTAAAAAAATTATTTCAAAGACATATTTTATTGATTTTTAGAGAGAGAAGAAGGGAGAGGGAGAGAGAGATAGAAACATCAATGATGAGAGAGAATCACTGATTGGCTGCCTCCTGCACACCCCCTACTGGTGATTGAGCTCACAACCTAGTCATATGCTCTGATCAGGAATAGAAGTGTAACCTCCTGGTTGATGGGTCGACTCTCAAACAGTGAGCAACACCGGCCAGGCTAAACCAGGATTCTTTGCACCACAACTCATTTTTCTTCTGGGAGAATTCCAGTGAAATAATGGGGCCCTTTGCTAGGGTTATTAGCTGAACAGGGGTCTCATAGTCACTGTTAAGCTGAGAGGTCTTGCTACTTGGGAAACATGAATTGCTGCCACACTGAGATTTTGAAGTTCAAATTGATAAGGTGCTAGACCTGTGTCCCATGCCCTTACCTGGTCCTCCCCAGATCAGCCAGGTCCATTGCACAGCAAAGAGCACCAGACATTTTGCTAAAATATAAGGTATTCTCAGAGTGCAATAAACACCAATAAATAAGTCATAGATAAATAATTCTGTATTCTTGCCAAGGGTCCCAAAATAAGTTATCTTTTACAATAGTTCTATTCAATTATCGTATGAGCTAGGTCTCTTTTGGTTTAAAATGGTGGAATTCCAATACAAACTGGCTTCATCAGAACAGAAAAGTCCAGTTCTAAGTCTGGTATCAGATGTGACTTGATGCAGGAGCTCAATGTTGCCATGGTTCAATCTCTTGGCTCCCTTTAACACTGACTGCCTCCCTTCTCAGGTGGGCTCTCACCTTGTGGTTGAAAAATGACTGCATTGACTTCACTCAACTTCAAATTTTTGAGAATAAAGAAAGGCTTTTCCTGGTGGCTCCCACAGAAGCCCTGAGAATTCCTCTGGTTGGCTTGGTAGTTGGCTTTGGTCTTTCTGTTCCAATCTATCCTATATAATAAAGAGGTAATATGCAAATTAACCCTCACACCCTCACAAGATGGCTGCCTATGACCAGGCCAGCAGGGGGGTTAGTGAGGGACGACCAAATGACTGAACAGCAGACTGTGTGGGGTGACCAGGCCGGCAGGGGGGTTAATGAAGGAAGACCAAACGACTGAACAAGCAGGCTGTGTGGGACGACCAGGCCAGCAGGGGGTTAGTGAGGGACAACCAAACGACTGAACAGCAGGTAGTTGGGGGCAATTAGACTGGCAGGGGGGGCAGTGAGGGGTGACTAGGCCAGCAGAGGGGCAGTTGGGGGCAACCAGGCTGGCAGGGGGGGGGCAGTAAGGGATGACCAGGCCAGTGGGGGGGCAGTTAGGAGCGACCAGTCTGGCAGGGAGGGGGCAGTTGGGGGTGACCTGGACAGCAGCAGGGGGCAGTTAGGGGAGACCAGGCCAGCAGGGGGGGCAGTTAGGGGGAATCAGGCCAGCATGCAGAGGCAGTGAGGGGCAATCAAGCTGGCAGGGGGGTGAGCGATTAGGAGTCAGCAGTCCAGGATTGTGAGAGGGATGTCTGACTGCCAGTTTGGCCTGAAACCGGCAGTCAAACATCCCCCAAGGGGTCCCGGATTGTAGAGGGTGCAGGCCGGGCTGAGGGGACCTCCTCCATGCACGAATTTCGTGTACCAGGCCTGTAGTATATATATAAAAGCCTAAGCAACCGTTACAACTGGTGACTGCTTGACTGGTCAACCAGTCACTGTTATGTGCACTGACCACCAGGGGGCAGACACTCGATGCAGGAGCTGCCCCCTGGTGGTCAGTGTGCTCCCATAGCGGGAGCACCACTCAGCCAGAACCTGGGCTCACGGTTGGCGAGCGCACCTGCGGCAGCGGGAGCCTCTCCTGCCTCCTTGGCAGCGCAACTGAGCAGCAAGTGCAGCAGGCTGGGATGAGTGGGAGTCGGGTGGCGCCTGGCCCCACTTGGGCTCCTCCCCAGCCGCCTGCCACTTCACACACTGCAACATCCCTCAGGGGATGTCGGACTGCCAGTTTCTGCCCAATCCCCACAGACCAGGCTGAACCCAGCAGTCTGATATCCCCTGTGGAGTCCCAGATTGTGAGAGGGTACAGGCCAGGCTGAGGGACCCCACCAGTGCACAAATCCATGCACTGGGCCTCTAGTCTATGATAAGCTGATTGGTCATGCCAAGGTCATGTGCTTCACATCCGGTGCTGGTGATGAACTCAACCTCACCCAACACCTAATATAGGAAAAAGGATCCCCCAGGAAAAATCAGAATAAAATAATTAATGGAGGAGGAATGGATGCTGGGAAGAGGTCCCTGTCCCCTCAAAATAAAAGTATATCTCACTTTCCTTTTCTCATGTTTACTTTTAAGCTAGAGTGACTGGAATGATTACAGGCATACCTCATTTTATTGCACAACACTTTATAGCATTTCATCGATGTTGTGTTTTTTACAAATTGATGGCAAGATCCTCCATTAGCAAAAAGATTACCACATGCTTTATTGCAATACTTTCTTTGTTGCAGTGGTCTGGAACTGAACATACAATATCTCAGAGGTATGCCTGTGTGCTCATCTCCCTTAAAAGCAGAGGAAGCAAATTTTTATTTCTGATTGAGTTCTCAGCCCACAGCTGGGTTTTAGATACCTGACATTAGTGTCCTGCTTGGATTCTTCCTACAGAATCTTTTTAAACTGAACTTTCACTTTCTACAGCTCTGGGATTAGGAACTCTAAATTTTTCAGTTAAAATAGCATTCCCCCCTACCTCTAAAACTCTCATTAACCTACCATTTAGACTCTTACTCCCCCATCATGTGCCCCACTCTAAGCATCACTAACTGCAGCTTTGACTCTTCCCTCCTGCCCCACTTGCTTCTGCTTTTATTTTTTTCTTTCCCTTTTTTCTTTATTGCCCCATGCGTGTAAGCTCTCTTGGAAATATAGAGGCAGCCTGGGGCAATTAGAATAGGTCTTTTTCAGCTTCTCTACACGCCTCACTCTGCTGGAATAGAAACTAAACAGACCGTCACCCACTGAGCCAATAGAAAGAAAGAGCATACATGTAATTATTATTGGAGCTGTGCCAACTACTTCAACTAAAATAGTGTGAGTCTCAATCGTCTCTCCTTATGAAATCAGAAAATCATAAGCATGTTTAAGACTTCCTGGGAGTTGATGCCACTTTCCTTGCCTGTCCATTTTGTTGGTTTGATCAGTGGCTGGATTATAAGGGCACCAGGATCCTAAGAGGTAAACTCTAATAAAGACAGCCTTCTGAAGCTCGTCTCTGTAGGCTTTTAATAAGCAGGGAGATAAGAGTCCTTTTACTTATTTACTCAGACACTCAATTAAACATCTAAAATTTACTCACCCAAAGTGTGTGTTTTTTTCTCTCATTATTTTCTCCCTGATTCTGGAGATCCTCTGGTATTAGGGAGCGTGTTGGTGTGTATGGGGTTGGAGAACATTTTAAATGAAGCATATTGATATTATAGGGGGAAAAGGACAAGAGAGTGGTGAATCCACAGGTCCCATTGAGACAGGCCTTCAGGCAGAGCTCAGGAGCCTCAGATGCCAGTACTGCTCTGCATGCAGGTTGGCCATACTAGAGGGCACGGGCTCAGTGCTTGTACTATTTTCCTTGGCAAGAGGGATTGTAAATTTCTTTATGGCAGCATCTTCTTCATTTTATTATTCCCCCAAAGGACAGCATACACATTCAGAGTTCAGTGAATATTGATTGACGAATAAATAACTTACTAAATGCATGAAAGAACAAATAAACAAATGAGTGAATAAAGAGAGCAGTTGTAAGAGCCTGGTCAGTGTGATAACTCACTGAGGCCAGTCTGACTTCTGCTTCATTGATTGCTTGTATGTGAGGGCCCTAAGGATACTATGCACCTTGATAGTTTCAGGACACCTACACCTAAACTTGCTGAGGTAGGATATGCCTTAGCCAATCAAATTCCTTATGTGAGCCCTGAGTAGGGTGGGGGAAAGACATCTACTAAGAAAGTCTTCTGGTAGCTAACTGGACTCAAATTAAAACAAACACATAAAAAACAGCCTACCAGCCATTTCTGCACAGGGGCCTTTTCGGCATACTGCACTTAGCCAAGTAGTTTCTGTGCTCACCTGCCACCACCCCTAAGCTGCCTGCCTGCACTGTATTTCTGCATTTGAGCCAGCCCTGGACTCCTAAAGGACTGAGGCTTTCACCATCCAATCAAAGCTGCCCAGCTCTGACCAATCAGAGCAGCTCTATTCTGACCAATCAGGGACCCAGGGGTGGGGACTTCCCTTTAAGTATATAAGCCAGCTCTCCTTTGGCCCTGGGAATGCACTTTCCACTGAAGGCTGAAGATTGCAATTTCCTAGCTGGAGCTGAAACACCGATTACATCTCACTGGAACAGAGCTGATCAGAACCAGACCATGGCAGAGTAGGACCATCGGGGAGCTGAGCCTTGTGAAGAGGGGCCTGGCCCAGGTCAGTCCCATGGCTGTGTTGTTTTCACAGTTGGCTGTTAGCACCATTGAGCTGCTTGCTCTGAATAAAGTTTCCTTCTTCACCACACCCTGAATTAGGGATTCCTGTTGACATTTGAGTTGGCACCAAGAACCATCAGTTGACACTTATTTTTCCTTAGAAGTTGATCTTTTCTTTCAAAGGTCCTTTTAGGTGACTCTTCCAGCCACCCAAGAGGGCAGGAAATTGAGACCAGATGCCAGGACTCCCCTATAATGGCTCTGCCATGATTCAGGGGCACAGGTGGCATGGCTGTTGTCAGCCAGGAGCTATTTCTGCTTTTTGAGAATTCCCTTGGACCTGTTTATGAGATGCCTGGTGGAAAGCTGGGAACATCGTTCTGCATAGCCCACCCCTGATGGCACGTTCAGGAGTGTGCCACTGACTGAGCTAACAAGGACCTTTGGAAAGGACACCGAATTGTTTTTAGCTGGAGCCACACTGGAATCTGGCCCAGGAGTCTCAGTTCTAAGACCCTGAGGATTTTCCCTTTGACCCCTGTGGGGCCTTTTTTAGGGGTGGGTGCTGGGTCATAGGTGTCCCCTTTCTGAAAGAGCACGAGGAAAAATGCCACATTCTCTACTGCCCTCATTCTCTGTGATCTGAGCCTAATGACTGGATGTCGCTTATGAGAGGGTCTCACCCTGGCTCTTCCCTCCTACTCTTCCTGCAGGCAATTTGTCCTGACAAACATGTAGCAGCTGGGTAATGGGACATGAAAGCTTCAGGCGTTAGAACAGGAGGGTGCTAATTGACAAATGTTGAATTAAACCAAGGACTCCGGCAAACCATCAGGGGGCATGGGGCAATCAAAAGCTCCAGACCTGCTCCTGGTGATAGAATAGTGAAGGAGTGAGGTGTGGGGTGTAGATGGAGCACCAGAAATTATTCTAAAGTTGGACAAACCCACATCTGAATCCCGGCTTCATTTCTTAATAGCTATATGACCTTAGACAACTCAATCAACTTCATAGAGTGTGTTTCTTTGTCTCAATATGCGGATGGAGCCTGCTTTGCAGAGCTGTTGTGAGAATTAACAGAAATAACTCTTCTTTCATCCACTTATTCACTCAGTAAAAAGCATATATCAGGGTTAGGAGAGTGTCTATCAAAGTTCTGCCAGATATTAGATTCTCAAGATTATACATTTGACCTCTTTCTTTAGACCTTGGTGTCCTCCCAGGAACCATGAAGGGTGATTGGTCTCTAAGGATTCCTCCAGCTCCAGCATTTAATAATGTAGACATCATCCTCCCAGGGCAGTGAGAGTTTGGCCACAATAACCCAGGTTTCTGGCTGAGTGCAGTGCCATATGCCCGCTCCAGGTGCAGACCTGTCCCCAGAAGCCAGCCTCCCCATGCCTGTGCCTGAGCTCTGCCATTGGCTGGCTTTTGGGAAAAGCGCACCAGTGCAGAGGTTTGGAGCCAGTTAGCATCAGCTGGCATTTATAAGCGACATTTAAAGGTCACCTCAATCCTCCTGCCAGGGAATCAGGGAGGGAAGGTACAGCAGAGAATGTGGACTTGGGTTGAATCTAATGAGCTTGGGCAAGAAGCAAGGAAGCTGAAAGCAGAGAGCAGTATGGGGGAGGGGGCGAGGAGATGCAGGAAGGCTTTTCTTAGCATGACTCATTGGAGAAGTTCAGGGGTAGGTGATGCCTGGGAGAAGTAGGGAGGATCTGTTCAGCTCTATGGAGAGAGGGGTCCTCATTGGCTGCACCCCCAGGAGTGTGGGCATATTTAGGTCCTTCAGTTTGTGTCCTGTACCAAGTGTGGTCTTTAGTGGGGACATTTTAGGGGGTTTGTGTCCTGTACAAAATGTGGTCCTGAACAAAAGGTTGGTGGAAAATGCATGGAGAAAATATTGTAGGTCATGCCTTAGAAATTATGTATCCTGCCCAAGGGGCAAATCCACCATATGGTTAGAGAGGTTCATTAAACGTATTTTCTGAACCAACAATTAGGACACATTATCATCTAATCTGACCAGCCAACACTCTATCACACAATGGAGAGATGATGAACATCCTATTTGCAATTGAGGCTGTCTTGGAACACAGAAGACACTTGGACCCATGTAAACAGATGACTGGGAATACAGTGTCGCTGTTCGCAGTCAAGGGAGCCAGCGCTGCTGGTAGAAGCAGAAAGGCAGCGCACTGTGAGCGCTCTCATGGTTAGTAGGATGGGTGATGAATGCTCTATTGTTAGCCCTGACAGCTGCTAACTGCCCATTGGCTTCTCCTTTCCTCCTTGTGTATAGTCCTCAAATGTGACCCAGCAGTGTGAACCTTTAACTAGCCTGCTTTCCATCCATGCCCTGAAGATGACCCCAGGAGCTGCTTCTGCCCCACCATGTCTCATGAGATCCTGCCGACTTGCGCTGGGCACACTCGACCTTAGGAAGGGCAGGCTGCCCAAAGCCTATACTGACTGCTGCTTCTGAGATGTGGGGCACGGTGGTGATGGGAGTGACCCCCCTCTCTCCCAGGGGAAGCGTGTGTCACATGGGTCTCTTGCTCTAGGGGTGGCCATGAAAATTGGCTTGCTTTCCACATTTTGTATAAAGCCTATCCATTGTTAACCCCTGGCATACCATGTAAACCTAGGCAGATGTTGATAGTAAGTAAAAAACTACTAGTGCTTCCCAGCCTTTCTCCCTCCTCAGTCTTCTGGTGCTCGGCAGTGTCCAGGGAAGACTTGGGGAATGCTCAGAAATGGATAGGTAACCCATTGGGTAGAAAGCCCCACTTGCCCTCAAGCTTTTCTCTCACCTTCTCTACAACACACAAGGCTGCATAATTTCCATCTTTGAGGGCCATTCTTCTGCATCTGAAGGAATCCCCTGATAGAATGCACACTCCCCTGGGGAGGGTCTCAAGTGCATTGTGCTAAAAGCATATTAAACTGCTGTCAGTGTTAGTGGGGGCATTTTAGTGGGGATTAGCTTCTTGGGCTTCTTCCAGATGTGACACCTAGTTAAGAGGGATTTAGATTTAGGAGAGGAGTTTGATGGTGGGAAACAGAAGGAGAGATGGACAGAAAAGACCTAAAAGGAGAGAATGGCTGCCTTGAGAGCCCAGCCCCAGGGGGCCCAACATGATGCTGAAGATGATGTGGCCATGAGCCTGGGTTCTGACCAGTTAGGAGGAAGAACAGAGGGTGGATGAAGCAGCTGCAGGGAGGGGCATAGGGCCCAAATGCTGGGCTGGCTCACAGCTGTGCTGAGGGTAGGAGCCAGTCCAAAGGCCCATGGACGCCTCCTTCCTGGCATCTCAGGAACAGTTGGCTGCAGTGGGGGTTCCCAGAGGCAGCAAATGGCATTCCCAGTCCCCTGTGGTCCAGCTTTCCCTGTGATCAGCCAGTTGCTTTGTGTGCCATTATTTTTATGGGTTTATCTCCAGAGGGATTTCAGTGGAGTTTCTCTTTCACCTCCTAATGCCTCACCCAATCCTCGCCTGTGTCCTTAGGGGAGAGTGTTTTCACAAAGGGAAGCAGAGACTAAAGCCTCCAAATCTATGGCATCGGACTTTGGGGCTGGAAACAGTCGGGTCTGTGGTTTAAAGAAGAGCCCTATTCTCTGAAAAACCATTGAAGAGGAGACTACAGACCGAGGTTGAGGCAAAGAGGGAGAGTCGGGGAGTGGTGTTTATGGACCACTTACGATGTGCCCTTCATGCACATCTCATTCTCCCTGCCACGTGCGGGGTGACACAGTGCTCTCATCCCAGTTCTGCAGGTGATGAAGATCAGCGATGGGCATGTGATCATGGTCAGTGATGGGCACCAGATGCAAAGCCACATCTGTCTGACTCCAGAGGAAAGGGAATACACCTGTTCTCCTCTGTTCCTCTTGGTCCCGGACCAGAACCTGGGTGGCATCCCTGCTCACAACTCTGAGCCAGGCCCCTCTCATCCTGAGGCTACCCCACTGAAGGTATGATCTCTCTTTGGTGTGAGCTGGGGTCCTAGGACACCTTCATATTAAAAAGAAGTTTCCTTTGGGCTGACACCTCAGTAGAGGAAATAAATGGGGAGGAAGGCAGAGCTCTGCCAGAGACAAGCCAACTGAGCCATAAGAACAGGATCACCTTCCCTCCACTGGCTGATGATGAACACTCAGATCCTCCTCCAGTCATTAGTGTGGCAAGCACTGTCTAGTGACAGGTTAATTACACAGTTCCGGGTAATTAGAAAGTAAATATATGTTAAGAGGACACCACTGTCAGGATAAAAACTGTCTATTAGAAAGCCCTCTTGCATGGTAAACTCCACCTTTATCTTTTCAACCTGAAGAGATATTTTCGTTGCTGTTGCTTTGAGAAAAATCTCGGGCTCTCGCCCACCTCTGGTGCTCCCTCCCCCCACCCCCTGGGTAATGCACCATGCTGGTCCCATCTGGAGTTTGGCTTCTATTCTGAGTAAATGTCTCTCATGTCAAAGCTGTTGCACATGAGGTTTACATCTCTAGTGTGGCCTGCAAAGGTTTGGGAGAACTTTCTGATTTCCTGGGGCTGCATGGGGTAGAAAAGTCTGCTTGTTCTGTTGCTGCGGGGCTGTGTGGGCACGGGGCACTCTCCTGGCTTCTTTACTGGAAAGTGTGAATGCTGCTTGGCTAGAATGGCCCCCTCGAGGGCCAAGAGCCATGCCGTCCTTCATCCCTCAGATCAGTTCAGAGCTGGTCACCACAGGGCTTACTTGTGCTCTCTCTCTCCGCGTTTCAGCCCCTGGGACCCAGGGCACTGAACTCTTAGGGAAAGATCCATGGTGTGACCACAGGCGGTAGCTCTGCTCTCCTACATGACCCAGCCCATCAACCCTGCCTGAGTATTTTGAGCAACAGCAACAATCATGTAAATTTGATTTATTCTCTGTGACGTGTAATGAATGACCCTGGGAGGAAACTGTGGATTATCTTTGCACAGGTATCCCTTAACAGGGCTGTGATCCAGGCAGTGACAATTTCTGGGTGGTTTTAAGAGATTTGTTGGTTTGAGTTATTTTAGAGTCCAGGTTTAGACTTTGTCTAAAATGCCATTCTTAGTTTGCTACAGGATAGGAAATACTTAGTAAGTTCTGCTAAGTTTTCAAACCTCCTCATAAGCCAAGAATTGGAGACATGGATGCTTAACTCAAAGCCTGAGTTTTCAGCCACTTCTGAATCTTCAACCTCCTTCTCCTCCTGACAAGCAAATGAGAGATTGGTGAGAAGCCAGGTGGTTGTTGATCTCTAGCTCCAACTCTTCCTCATGTGTTTAACCAATGATCACTGAGTATCAGCTATATGTCAAGTGCTGGGCTAGGTGTTGGGTCTACACCTCTAAATGGACCAATCCGCATGCTCAAGGAGCTGATGGACAGGATGGAGAGGAGGGTGGCATGGCAGGAGTCATGGCAGGTGTACAATGGTCACGCATGTTGAAGGAGCAGAGATAAAGGGGCACCTGATATTGCCTTGTCTATGAGCAAGGTAGGGGTTGGGTTCTGGGACAGCTTAAATGAGGAGATGATGTTTGCCCAGAGCCAATCACACTCCTTCATGAGGTCATGCGGGCCAGCAGAACCAGGCATGGAACCCAGGCCTTCTGATCCATTGGTTTAGGCACCTGGCACCTGGAGCAATGTTGGACCCCAGCAGCTGCTGCAAAACTGTCAGTCCAACCCGAGTCTGAACTCCGCATCGTAACCTCATAACCGCCAGTGTGGCTAGCAAGTGTCCAGAGCTCCACTGAGGGCAGAACCCGTGGCAGTGAGTGGGTGAGGAGCAGGCTGGGGGAGAGCTCAGGGCACTGAGGTCCGTGTTGTCAGGGAGTGTGTAGTGAACCTCAGTCAGCCTACAGGGCATGTGCTGGGGAAACTGGACAGTGATGTTTATTTTTGAGGCTATTCTCTGAGGCTGCCTGGTCAACCTCAGTCTGTAAATAGCCTGTGCTCTTGCCCCAGGGATGTGCCCGCTTTTGGAAATACACCTGCACACAGTGGTGTGGTGTGGCCCAGGAGCAGGATAGAGAGGGGGCTGGCCCAGTGTGTTAGCTAGCCCCCCTTCTCCTCCCCGTACAGATGGGGTCTCACCTGGGGACCCTGCTGCCCCTCCTGCCATAGAAGAGGGTCAGCCCTGGCTCCCCTTCCCTTGGGCCTGACTTCTCCTGTCAGGGACAGCACAGAGCTTCAGAGGCCCATTGTCTGGCCAGCAGCCCCCTCCCTGTGGGCTTCTCCTCCCCAGTCTCACCTGTCTGATGCTGTCAGGGCGTTTCCACAGGGAAACTGATGCTCTCTTCTGCAGCCTGGCTTCCTGGTGACATCTCCTGACATGGCATTCGCTGAGAAAACAGCAAAATGGATCCCCTGGGCCATGGAACATTGATTTCTTGTTTGGGCTCTTAGCTACACATCAACCACAGATGTGGCAGGTTTGATTAGCTTTCTCCAAGAGGGCTGTTCAGGCGAGGGAGGGGAGTGCTCAGGCACAAAGGAATTGGGGGAAATGAGGAAGAGTGGTGTTAATCCTTTAAATGGTAGATCTGAAAGGGAAGTAGGAGGCAGGCGTCAGGAGGGATAGAGGGCCATGGGGATTTGGTGTGAAGCCACATCTTTTCCATTTCCCACTGAGAAAGAACAAGGATGATGGGCTCCTTCTGAAGTCACATACCTGTCAAAGCTTGGTGACACCCACCCAGGTCCTAGAGCCCTTGTCCCCCAAAGAGGAGCCATAAACCTTTTCCCAGGAAAACCATTCAAGTGTATCTCTCTGGAGCTTCTTCCCAAACCCTGTTAGTCTCCACACTCTGGTGGGGGTGTCAGCCAGGATTTTACTGACCCCCAACCTTCAGAGTCCATCTTTTATAATCAGCCAGGGCTGATCTTTCCTTTAATAAAACATCCCCTTTGATAAGAGAAAATGTGATGACTAGGAAACACCCAATGAAGCCTTCTACCCAATTGAAACTGTGCTGTCATTGGGCAGAGCCCCACCGGCTCTCCATTGAGAAAACCTGCACTACCTTGAAATGCAGGTTCGGCTCTGGCACTATAAATAAATCATTTTCACAAAAGAATAACATTTATATGATCACCAGGAACAGAAAAGGAAGCCCAGCAAATGCAAGATGCTGGTAGTAATGAGCAAGGCTATTTTCATTCTTATTCTGGGAACTTTTAATGCAGCAGCACACTGGCCCAGCCCCCAAGCCGGACTCTATTTAAATGTACATATCTCTATGCGTGTATACATCTCACTCCCTGAATATATAGAGGTGGATAGATAGATATTATCTCTTTAAAATATTAAAATAAATTACATCTTTGCCCAGAATACAGACATTAATTCTGTTTCCAGGAGATTTGTCAAATCAGTGGCCTGTGTTTGCATAACAAGCTCTTTGGTTACGCGGTGTGGAATATAAATTACTCTGTTGCCAGCGCTGGATGAAAATCATCAGATTCTCAGCAATGCCACTTCCATAGATGAGGATGAGCTTTATGTTATGTGTCCAGGTATTGTCTGTAGGTAGCTGGACCACCTGGAAGTGGCTGCAGGTGCAAGGAAAAGAACATCCTGGAAAGACAGGGGATGGAAGACTCGGACTGAGGTTGGAAAGCTGTCCTTCCTCCATTTTGTAGAGAATAGGATTTCTTTCCTTTAGTTATTTCATTGCATTTCACACACACACACACACACACACACACACACACACACACACACACCCCTTCTGATCTGAGTTTTGAATGGTTTGGTGGAAATGTGGGTTATTTCCTGTCAGTTTTGGGACAACCATTTTAATGTATCTGATCACCCTGAGATTTAAAGCATAGAAGGCTCAAAGCAGGCTCAGAAGTTGCCTCTCAGTGCTGTAAGTAAGGCTTCTAATTATAGTTAACATGGCTTGACTGCTCAGTATGTGCCAGACATGTACTAGGAGCTTTAACTGCCTTATGACATTCACTCTAACAATAAACCTGTGGCACAATAACCTCATGTATAAAATTTTAGCTATCTGCAGTGTATGGCTTCCCCTTTGAAGATCAAGAAACTAAGAGAGCTATGGCTTCTGTTGCTCAGTGGTTAGAGTCAATCCACGCACCGAAGGGTCGCAGGTTCAATTCCAGGACAAGGGTCAAGGGCACATACCTTGGTTGTAGATTCAATCCCCGGCCTCAGTCAGGGCACATGCAGGAGGCAACCAATCCATGTGTCTCTCTCACATCAATGTTTCTCTCTCTCTCTCTCTCTCTCTCCATCCCTCTCTCTCTCTCTCTCTCCCTCTCTTTCTTCCTCCCTCCCTTCCTATCATTCTAAAAAGTCAATGGCAGGTAAGGATTAACAAAAAAAAATTTTTAAAGAAACTAAGAGATATAAGGGTTAGCAAAGTTGTCAAGGGACAAGAAGCTGCTGATCTGGGACTTGAACTCAGGTCTAGCTGAGTCAGGAGTCCAGGCTTTTAGTGCTCACAACACTGAGCTCTTGTGATGCAAGAGGGATCAGAAGGCTCCTTGTCTAGGAGGTAAACTCAAACAATAACTGGTGCCTGGCTGTTCCTGTGGGACTGAATGTGGCATTGGAGGAGAATTCCGAAACAAATGCACGTATTTAGTGTGGAGATTTATAAAATAACTAGAATGGTTTAGTCACTTCTTGCTGTCAACTCTATATTGTGACCTCTTCAGTATTCATGAAATTTGGTGCAGAAAGGACCTCTGGTTAACTGGTCTACTTGCTCATTTTATACATGAGAACATTGAAGTCCAAGTGCCCAGGGTGAGGTGAGTTAGTGAGGGGCAGAGCCAGTTTTTTGGCTCCTTGTCTAAAGTCCTGAAAGTGCTCCTTAGGCTGGCTTTGAAATGGAGGAGGACGGGGCTGGGACAACTTTTGAAGCCATGCTTAGGGATGCTGTGGTGTCTGGGCTGGACATGGCCCAGTGGCCCAGACCTGACTGGGTGACCCAGCTTTGTAAATGGTGCAGGGAATCAACACAACGGGCATTTGCTTTGCTTACCCTGGTTGCTGGAATGCCAGCTTCATATGTGATTGTAAGATGCTTTGTTGCAATCATAGTATTTTTTCATGATCATTTATAGGTGAAAAATCCATCTAGAGCTGTTTCCACAAAACTATAAAATTTGTCTTTGCTCTGTTTCCTTTGTGAAATGTTCACTTCAGCAAGATTGAAGGCCAATGGCTAGAATCAAATTTAACTCAGATTTCAGCCATTCCTTTTCCAGTCTTGGTATTTCTCCCTCCAAATTACATTTATATTGGAAACATTTCTGTCCATAATTTTCATGACAACACATAAAAGTTGTTTCTTGGTTGAGCAGACACAAGAAAACTTCCTGGGTTTCTCTTCAATGCTCACTGCACCCTTTGTTCCATTGAGCCCAATTGTCCCTAAATAATAGCAATAGTAAAGCAGTCAAAATATGCTCCTTTTATTTTCTCATTTAACAGCAGGACTAGATTGAGCTGACACCATATGTGTCCAAATGGGTCTGGGGAAATTTCAAACAGATGTGTTTTAGAGGTTTTATGTTACTAACAAAGAACCTAGACTTTGGAATCTTTAACTGTGATATGGAAGGGACTCCTAGTTGCCTCCTGGCCATTATACTTTCCTTCGTATAGGAAGAGAGCCCAATTTTTAATTGGACACATTGCTTCCCAGATAAAAGACTACATTTCCCAGAATCCCTTGTGACTAAGTAAGGCTTCCTGGCAAAGTTCTAGCCAATAAGATGTAAGGTGAAGTCTAGTATGGGACTTTCAAGAAGTCTCTTAGAAAGTAGGGAGAGTGTCTTTCTTCTTCCCTTTCTCTATTCTGTTTCTTGCATTAAAAAGGTGGTAGCTGTAGCTCCAGGAGTCTTTTAGGATCATGAGGATGAGCACATCTTAGCCCAGAGCTAGAAGGAGTATGGTTCTTGACTATGGATCTGCCATAACAACATTTGCCTGCTACCTCTAGGTTTATTTTAATCAAAAGATAAATTAACCTTTAGGATGAGACACCACTATTTTTCAAGTCTTTGTTAGTTTAAAATGGGCCTAATTTTGGGTTCAGTTATTGTATTTATCTAGATACTGATCTCTGAGTTTCATTTCCCTTAATTGTAAGACTTTCAGGTTTCCAGTTTTATTATTTTCTGAAATTTTCTAAAATTAAACATTTATTAGATGCCTGATAGATGTGCAACACATAGCACAGTTCTTACCATTTTCCGCCTTAATATTTTGAGGGTGTTTACATGTTCAAGTAGCTGGGTATAAAAACCATATAACAGACATATTTAGAGCAATCAAGGGACAGGGGATAGGTGGACAAATTAAAAATGCATAGTTATATTGCTCAATTCAGTTTGACAAAAGTAAAGTAATTAATCAGGATTTTAGTTTCTGTCTCATTTCAAGATTTTTAGCTATCTGTAGAATAAACTATATCTCTTTTTCAAAGTTGCCCTATTTACAACTGAAAACAACAACAACAACACTTAGCTTTGCTCCAGTCAACCCTCTGATATTATAATTCTTAAAGACACACAGTATTCACTTGCTGACATATCTTTGAATTTATATCTTCTCTGTTGGTTGGCCTATGTTTCACCTGGGTGAAAACCTGGGTAATTCCCTATTTCCAAGTCCTTCCTAATATGTTCTAAGTGATTTTCTGGTCAGCGCACCTTTTGGCTAAGCTTGTAGTTATTCCAACTAGAATCTTACTGATTATTAATTTCTCTCCTAACACCCTTGCCTTGCTGTACTCAATCCATTTAATATAGTATGCTTTTAATTTAGGCATATTAGCAAAACATATATATAAAACACACACACACACACACACACACACACACACACACACACATATATATATATATATATATATATATATATATATATATATATACACATATGTGTGTGTGTATATATATATACATACATATATATATATATATATATATATATATATATATATGTATTCCATTTTATAATCTCACTTAATCTTTACAATAACCTCATGTATAAGATTATTCTTATATTAGACATTGGGAGACACAGCCTCAGAGGATTTAGGTGTTTATATAAGATTGCACACCTAGTTTCTTGTGATGCTGGGACCAGAAACTCATCTCCAGATTCTAGGTGTGTTTTTTTCACTGTGGACCACAATTCTCTCCCAAAATTTGAAAGCCACTTATGTAGGCTGCCCATCAATCATATCTCACATATCTATTGTGATTGCTGCTGCCTCCTCTAGACAGAGATTCATTCTGATTCACATATATTTTTGAGCATGAAGGATTTGTCACATTTCATATTTGAATAACATTTTTATACTTTCCCAAGTGCTTTCTTGTACATTATCTTGTTTGATATTCACTGTAAGTCTGTAAGGTAGGTAAAGCAGGCATTTCTTTTTCCTCCACTCTCTGTATTAAGAAATGAGTGTCTGAATAATCTAAATGATGGATTCAAGATCACAGAAAAAATTAGTGACAGAATTGGGACTGTGTCCTCTGAGTGAGGAGCTGCATTTTCAAGGGGTGGACACTAAAGCCCAATTCTATGGTGAACACCAGGTCAGAATCTACACAAGTAATTAAGTGGCTCTCATACTCCTTTTGAAGCCTTATGAGAAAAGATAGAGCCTCCATATCCTTTTTTCTCCTCACTCCCCTTATCTAGATCAATCAATCAGTTGCCTATTCAAACAGCAGGAATCTTCTAAGTAATATAGGAACATGAGTCAGTAGGGAAGGCCAGATGATTGTCAGTATGAAGCTGGCCCTGTCCAATGTTGAATAAGGCCAAGGATAATTAACATGACAGATTCACAGAGGAGTGAGGTGTTAGTGTGAGTCCACCAGTCCCCAGGAAAGGCTTCATCTGGGGGCTTGGGGCTGGTCTAGCTCTCTGGTCCCTAGAGTTAACACAGGGTCACAGAATGAGCCCTAGGGTGCAGGTCAGTACACATAGGTTTGAGTGTCAGCCCACTACTTGTTTGCTTGGTGGCCTGGGTAAACCAATTGACCTGCTCAGATTGCAACTTCTAAATCTTTACCAGGAGAAGGTTGCGCTGACTTGGGGGTGCTTGCATTAGTTTGTGAAGGCTGTCATAACGAGTGCCACAGCCTGGGTGGCTTAAAGAATAGACATTCATTTTCATACAGTTCAGTTGGATGTCCAAGATCAAGGTTGGCAGGTTGGTTTCTCCCAAGGCCTCTCTCCTTGCTTCGTTAATTTCTTCTCTCTGTGCCTTCACATGGTTTTCCCTCTATGTATATCTGTGTTCTAATCTACTCTTCTTATAAGAACACTTCTTATAAGTTATATTGGTTTAGGGATCACCTACATGACCTCATTTTAACTTAATGTATAGCTTAATATTAATTTAAAATATAACTTGATATTTATTTCTTCAAAATAGTCACATTCTATTCTGAGGTACTAGGGGTTAGAACCTCAACACATAAAGTTTTGGGAGGGACACAATCCACTCATAATAGTGTCCAAATTCAGTAGATCAGCAGAATTACTTAAGAGGCTTTAAAAAATAAAAGTTTCTGAACCCCAAACCTACTGCAAAGAATCAGGGAGATGGAGCCAGGGATTTACCTATTTTAATAGTTCCCCAGGTGATAGGTATGCTTGGCTCTCCATGGGCCTTTCATCTTAAATGCTCTTTGTACTTAAGAATTAGGCAACCAGCCCTGGCTGGTTTGGCTTAGTTGATAAGAGCATCAGTTTGCGGACTGAAGAGTCCCTGGTTTGATTCCAGTCAAGGGCACATGCCTGAGTTGGGGGCTTAATCCCCAGTAGGGGGCATGTAGGAGGCAACCAATCAATGATTCTCTCTCATCATTGATGTTTCTCTCTCTCCCTCTCCCTTCTTCTCTGAAGTCAATAAAAACATATATATATATATATATATATATATATATATATATATATATATATATATATATATATATAAGAATCAGGCAACCAGAAGAGAAGGCATTCTTCTATGGCAGCTGTCTTGAAGAAGGGTGAGAAGTAGGGCACAGGCTGGGAAGGAGGATGTCCAAGGGGTGCCCCAAAGGGCTTCCAACTGCCTTTTTGTGTACAGAGAGACTGAGGCAGGGGGAGTGGCTTGTCAGCTTCTCTGCCAGTCACCCCCAGGACCACTACAGCCTAAATTTGATTTCTTTCAGCGTGGAGTGGCTAATGCCTCTGAATATCACTGTGGTGAGAAACTCTGAGCTGGAACTAAAGCAAGGGATCCCAGAAAGGGCGAGGAGAGACATCAGCGTGGAATAGCCAGAGATTCCTATTCAGGGAGTTTAGACTTGCTGACCGAAGCCAGGACTTGGCGGGTGAAGTGCAGAATGTTAAAAAGAGCATGGTCTCTGCAGGCAAACGGATCTGTTCAGATTTCATGTACTGGCACTTCCCTGCTGGGTGATGCAGGGGACCCACTTGGTGTTTCAGAGCTTTGATTTCTTCTTTAACACATTAGGGAAAAGAATGTTAGAAGAGCAGGGTGCTTGCTTGTAAATGCTTCCTTCAGCATCTGGTAGAGGGCCCTGGATAACCCATCACCATTTGCTCTTCTAAAACCAGGTTTCCCCCCGTTTGACTAGTTTGTGTTTCCCTGTTGATCACACACTTAAACAGAGAGAGAGAAAGACATTGGGGGTAGGGAGAGACAAAAGGAGGCTGAGGGAAGAATACAGAGGAGGAAGAGGAGGAGGAGCAAATGAGAGAGAAAAACACACACCACAGCATTGCCATCCAGGCCTGTAAGACCCAGTGCTGCCTGAGAGAGGGATGAGGCTGAGCTGTGAGGGCCACAGGGTCATTTTCTGGTGTTTACCAAAGGTTTCTCCCACCAGCAGTACTCCCCTCTTGTTATTAATACCAGGAATGGCCCAGTAGTCCAATTTCTGCTTCTTGATATTACCTTTGACCCACCAATGATAACAGCTAATATTTGCCTTTCCTGAATCAATTTTTTTTAAAACGAATGATTTATTTATAGAGTTAACTTGCAAAATAAAGAGCTGGGTAGAATTGTCATCTTCACTTTTTATACCAATCCTATTTTCCAGCTCAGAGGCTGCCCGGATGCCTTGCAAATGTGGGAATCTCAGTGGAATCCAAGGAAATGGGGAGGGAGACCAGGAAGGAAGCAGATTGCAGAGTTCAGCGGGAAGTGCACAGAATGTGCCTAGAAATTGTCCCCTGGTTCTCATGTTGCCCTTTGCTCTGCAACTGGGTCAGGGGTTCCTTGAGGGCAGGTGCCTTGCTGGGGACATCTGCATGCCCAGTGGCACTTTTCTGCCACAGCACAGAGCACATGGCCATGTATGTACACATTGGCCTGAGTGGGAAGGAGGCGGCCACGGATGGGTCCAGGTGGGTGGTCCTGGGAAAGGGGCACCAGCGCTGTGTCTGAGAGATGTTGCTCTCCCTGCTGATCCTGTAACTCAGTTGTCACAAGGTACCCACAGAAGTGAAGCAACGCTCTTCCTTCCCACATCCCCTCCCTGCCATGTGCGCATTTCTGAGGAGCCTGAGGGAGCTGGTTACAGTTGAATTTTATTTCTCTTAATTTTATGAGCAAGGGTCCCTGGGTTGATCAACATGAGTGAAAATGATAATTTGCACAGTTTCTTTCCTCCCTGTGCTCTCTTCCCACTTGCTTCCCGAGGAGGAAGTGTCTTCTCACAAGGTGCATTCGCCACTCAGCAATGCTCCTCTGTTATTAATTTTGCCTTATTTATTTATTAACCTCTCTCCTGTCGGGTTTGGTGCTTTGTTTTGATATCATTCTCTTCCTCGTTTCTCTGTGGGCTTCATCTCATCGTGGAGCATTAATTTCAAGCAGAGGGACCCTATCCATCTGGCTAACCGTGTCTTGTGTTTCTATCTCACTGGAGTCACCAGCCCTGACTTGAAACACTTCCTATATTTTAGATGGTTGTCTGCACACTTTCCGTCCCTACCCCAAGCCCGCAGCCTCTTCAACGCCTTGCTCCACCAGATGTCTTGGTGGGATGGTGCTCCCGGGCCCTTTGCAGCAGGCCTCACATCCTCCTTGCCATCTCCTGAGAAACAGTGCTTCCCTTGCCTTCTGTCCTCTTCACCCCCAGTCACAGCGACAACAAAGGACATGGCTTTAGAGCCAGGCAGCCCTAAGACACATCTCTGGCTCCAGCACCTAGTGGGAAATGTCTTTGGCAGGTTGTTGTGGAGAGAGAATCGCCAGGAACGCTGCATGGCAAGTTCAAAAACATCGCCGTGTTGCTCCCAGGCCAGGCAGCATCGCCCTGTGTCTGCCTCCTCTTCCTTCAGCTCTTGGCCACACCATCTCCTTTCCTTTCCTCATTCCACCTGTGACTCACAATATGGACCAAATCATAGGGAAAGGCACACACCTGGGATGCAGCAATGAGATCGAGACATGCTGACAATTTGGGGGAACGGTGTCACCACCTCAATCCTGGGGCATCTGAGGGTGTGGCGGAAGGAGCCTTCCGAGCCCCGAGCCTTCTCCTTTTCTAATTAAATCCACTTTTCTTCCAGCACTGCTTTGGAGATGAGGCAGCAACCCTGCTCCTTATTGCACGCTATTTTTTGTGTGTGTGTTTTAATTACCAGTACTGCAGCAGTATTTTTTCTGCTCTTTTTCTTCACAAATATATGTTATTTCAGTTACATTATGGTTTAAATAGGTTTTTGAGTGGGAGCCAGGGAACCTAACCATCATTTTCAATATGGTTTCTATGGGAAATGTAATACCCACTCCAAACAACCCCTGAAACATGAGCGTGTGTGACGCAGCCTGCTTATGAGCTGAAGACTGTCTCTTTGGCTTTTATTTTCCTAAAGCAAATCTGTATTTTGTTTTGTTTTGTTTTTGTTCCTTTGAGCTGGTATATTAGGCTAGCAGAGCAGGATCCTGTAGCCCAGAGAAGTTAGGTCTTGCTCTGTGATCCCCCAGTCTCTTGACTTTTAAGCCTGGAAATTTTCTAGATTAGCACCCACCGGAGAGGACTGTACATTGTGGTCCAAGTGACTGCCTAGATTTAGCAGAAAAGGACCAGCTATGCTTGACTTCTAATAATGTCCTTGCAGGTCTCTGCCATCCACTTTTCTGTTCTACCCACATTTCCCCTTTGTGGGGAGAATGACCAATGGCATGAGGAGCCCCAGGGGCTGTGAGGCTGTGTGTGGTGAAGACAGGTGATGACTACCTCCCCTACCACCAGGCCACATTACTGGATGCTGCAAAAGTTGTGTTGGCTCATTTAATCAACAAATATTTGTCAAGGGCCTCTTCCATTACTGTGCTAGATGCTAAATGATACAAAAATGAGCAAATACAAAACAGGTCCCTGCTTTCACAGTGTTTAAAGTCTGATAGGGAAGACACTAAGACAAAACAGCCACACAAAATGTAATACTAATGTATGTCATGATAGGAGAAGAAGGTGCCTGGGTCACACATGCTAGCTGATACAACGTGGGGTAGGATGAATGCTAGCTGATACAGCATGGGATAGGCTACAATCAGATATTTTCCTTCTGAGATTCAGGATTTCCATTAAAAATATTGCTCAGACAGACACTATGTGCCCAGCACTGTGCCAGAGGCTGCAATCAGTGACAAGGAATCATCTTGACCTTCAAAGTGCTCACAATTGAGTAACAGAAGCAGTTAACTTGTGTTGTGTAACAACTATCCCAAATGTTGTGGCTTAAAACAATGAACATATGTTACTTCTCACAAATCTACAACTCATCCAGGTGATTCTTGTGGTTTGGGTTGGCTTGGCAGTTATCTGTGGTCATGGTCAGCTGGCAGCTTGCCTGGGACAGGATGGTCTAGGATGAACTTACTCATATATGGGGCTTCCTGGCTGGTCTAGGAGACCTCAGCTGGGTGGTCTATCTCTGATCACCATGGTCTTCTCATCCCCCCATAGATTGGATTCTTCACATGGTAGTCTCCAGTTACCCACTCTCTAATTTGTACCTTTTCAGAACTTGTAATGCAATGCCATCAATAATCTCTGTGATCAGTTCATTGAACTGTCTGACCTTATCAGGGCACACAAATGAATTTCTTTTCAATCCCTGCCTTTAAGGATGGTTTGGTAAAAATCTCTTTCTTGTCTGATAATAACATGTTGAAAAAAGCCAAAAGTTATCCAGCCATTTGCAATAATAAAAACTTAGTCCACACTGGAATGCAAGGATAGTGCAACACTAAGCAATCTATTTCTATAATAGCATTGACATAGTACCTGACGTCATATTTCACATCCCTTTTTTTGCTCACTGATAGACTCTTTGATTCACATGTGAGCTCTATGAGGGCTTTGAGACCCATTTTTTATGCTCACTCCTGACTTCGTAGGGCTCAGAAGAGTGCCTCACATCTGCTAGGCATTCAGGACCTATTTGTTGAATGGAATAATGAATATAGCACAATATTTACAGATAAAAATACTATGAAAAAGGCATTTAGGATAGAATTCAAACTTCATTCTTGATAAAAGTGTTAATACAGTAAAAGAGACAGCTATTTCCTTAATTGGATATCTATTCTGTATTCTTAAGCCAGGATTATGCATCATGGTAACCCTTTAAAACAGTCACATTAAACTCAGAAACAAGTTAAGATAAATGTCCACTACTGGAGGCACTTGTCAATGTAATTAAATAAGGGAAAGAAATAAGTGGTATAACTGTTTGAAAGGAGGCAGTAAAATTATTAGTAATTGCAGATTGTAAATGTACACCTGGAAGAACAGAGAGGATCACCTTAAGACAGTTATAAACCACAAGAACCCTAGGAGAATTTGGTCAGGAGGGTGGTAGAAAATAATACTTAGAAGGCTTCATATATTCAGTTAAGTTTTGGAAGACACTGGTTGTAGGAGTAACCAAAATGATAACATACACATATAAAATATTGTAAAGCTACAATCATTTGAAGCATGAATAGGAGGGTCAGTGGACTGGAGTAGAAGGTCCAGGACTGGCATCAAGTGCATAGGCAGAAATAATGTGCAATGACAATAATAACAGATACCTGACACACTGGGATTTACTACCTATTCTAAACTGACATTTGAGCCCCTGAAGTCAGGCCCTAGTGTTCCTGCTCTTAACCACTGGGGTATACTGCTTCTCTTTTTTGCTCCAGATGCATTTAAAATAAATGGCATCAAATAAATTCTTCAATAAATAATGTTGGGATAGCTATGCCATTCTATGGAAAAAACCATAAAGTCTGTTTTCCAAATCACTCTTTACTCCAAAATAAATTCCACTGAACCAAGGTTGTAACAAAGAAAATACCAGAACTCATGGGAATTTTCTATTGTTGCTTCCAATAATCTTATGGTGGGAGAAGTTGTTTAGAGTTTGACCTAAAACTCAATATCCTTGAAAGTACTGAAAAATTAGATTATACAAATATAATAATGTTCTTTGTGGAAATTATACAATAAAAATGGCAGAGAAAAATACTTGCAACACATATCAAACATAAGTGTGCCTGAACATCATTAAAAAGTCTAATTGTCAAGTCAAAGATGGGATTAGGGCATGAAGAGGACACACAGGAAATGCAAATAATTCCTAATATGCAAGTATGTCAATCTTGACATATAAGGAGAGAAAACCAAATTAAAATTATAATAAGATACCTATCAAATTGACAAAAATAAAAACAGTTTGATGACACAATATATTGGACAGGTTTTGAGTATGGGAAATTCCTAATCACTACTGATGGGAACATAATTCATACAATCTCTACAAAAATTACACATGCCTACCTTTTGACTCTTCAATTTCATCTCTAGGAACTTAACCTGCAACTGCTTTTGCAGTTGTGCACAATGTTGTGATTCAATGTGTCATTGCACCTACTAAGGAAAAATTGTGAATAGCTCAAATGTCCAGCAATAGTGGCCTATTAAATAATAATGATCACCATACAGAGGAATGATTTGTATCAAGTCAGAGGTGTGTGGGAACTCTCAGGTATTGATAGAGGAGTATCTCTATGAAATATTGTAACATAGCTGGTATAGTATGAAACCATTTATGTGAGAAAAAATGAAGACTTTTTATTATCTATCTCTCATCTATCATCTATGTAGCCATCGGCTTGTAAATGCATAGACTATCTCTAGAAAGACACACAGAAACAGCTGACAATAGTTGCCTCTGAAGAGAGTAAATAAGGGGACTAGGGCAGGAGGGACACTCACTTTAACATTTCTACCTTTGGGATTTTAGAACCTGATATAAAATGGTATTTATATCTCTACATAAATGCTTGGCAGTGACCACACTAGAAGGCCTCCTGCAGTAGTGAGATACTTACTTCTGTTGATGATGAATAAGCTTGGATTTAAGAACTGATCAGAGGGAATTTTGTACAAGAAAAGAAAAATGAAAGAGCAGAGGTATGGTGGATGCTAAAATGGAAATCACTATTGGGTAAGAATTAACATGAAGGTACATTTATCTCTTTGAGATCCTGATTTCAAGTCTGTTGGCTATTTACCCAGAAGTGAGATTGCTGGATTGTATGATAGGTCTATTTTTTTGCACCCCCATATTCATTGCAGCATTAATCACAATAGCCCAGATTTGCAAATGATTCAAATGTTCATCAGCAGATAAATGGACAAAAAAATGTGGTATACTCAGATAGTGGAATATAATTCAGCCTTAAAAATAGATAAAAACGCTGTCATTTGTGAGAACAGAGATAAACCTGAGGACATTATGCTAATATGCTAAGTGATATAAGCCAGTTAGAGAAGAACAAATGATGCATGAATCCACTTATTTGAGGTATCTAAAACAGTCAAACTTATAGACGCGGAGAAGAGAATGCTGGTTGCTTGGAGGCTAACAGGTAGAGAAAGTGGGGGGTTGTCTTTCAATGGGTATAACGTTTCTGTTATTCAAAGTTCTAAAGATCTGCTACCCAACATTGTACCTACAGTTAGCAATACAGTATTGCATACTCCAAAATATGTTAAGGGGATAGATCTCATGTTAGTTGTTCTTACAAAAGCAAAAACACAAAAGAACACAAGGAAATTTTGGGAGGTGATGAATATGTATAGTTGCCTTGGTTGTGGTGATGTTATCACAGGCATATGCCTATGTCCAAACTCATTGAGATGTATACATTTAAATGTGCCCACTTTTTTGTGTATCAGTTATACCCTAGTAAAGATAAAAAAGGAAACTTCCCTAATAAAATGTTAGACATTTGAAAAAAGAGTTAACAGATCAGCTTAGCTGTATAGGATGAGAAAAGGCACAAAGGAACCGTCAGTAAAAACAACAACAACAACAAAACAGTAAAAGATTAAGTATAGATCATCCCAGTTGGGAGGAAATGGGAATGTCTGTGTGCACACTGAGAGAGAAAGAGAGGGAACTTTCTTCCTCTTCTTATAAAGACATTATTCCCATCATCATGGGGGGGGGGGGGGCATGCCCTCATGACCTCATTTAACCCTAATCACCTCCCAAAGGCCCCATCTCTAAATACCCTTACATTAGGGGTTAGGGCTTCACAAACATTCAGTCCATAGCAGCATGTAATCCTCACAGTAACTGTATGAGGCAGCTACTATTATCTCAATTTTCCACATGAGGAAAGTGAGGCAATAGAATCAGAAGAGGAAGGTTAAGTGACTTGATCAAGGCTGTACATCTGGTGCAGCAGCAGACCGGGCACAGGGAGGCAGTCCCGTGGTTTTCCTTGAAACCACTGAGCTATGCTGTCTCGACAGCAGGTACTCTGTAGTCACAGAAGATCCCTACCAGAGCCTCCTTGGCTCCGAGCCCCTCACTGAACTGGCACTTCTGAGCCTGCTGAGGCACCAGGCCCTGGATCAGGGTGGGGGCCGGGTCTGGCTCCAACTATTGGAAGCTCCCTTTAGAATATGGCATTCTTGGCACTTTTTTTGTTGTCAGCTTGGGGTCTGGTTGTTAATTCTGGTGCACCAGGAAAAGTACCTTCCAATATTCAGTTTTGTCTGCTTTGGGGAGGAGACCAATGCCTGAAGCCAAACTCCAAGAACTGGCTCTCTCTACTTGAGATCATGGAAACAGAAGATCAAGTCATCTCCTCAGGATTCAGCAAGTTCAACATGCCATTCCTCAGCTCAGAGACCTTCAGATCCTCTTACCTGCCCCTGAAGTGCAAGCTTTTCCCCTGGCTCACCCTATTCTCCCAGGGATACACTTCCTGTTTCTGCCCAGAGAGAAGCTGTCCGCCCAGCCCAGCAGCTCCTCTCAGCCACTTCACATCACTGTTTTCTGTCCCTATTTTAAGACCTTAAACTTCAAGTGAGATAACGGATGTGAAATGCTTCGTACAGCACACATTGCTACACTGGCAGCAAAAGCACGAACCCGAGTAGAGTCTAGTTCCCTTTACAGGGAATTTTTTAATTGTGTTTATTGGGGGTGACATTGGTTAACAAAACTGTACAGGCTTCAAGTGTACAACTCAAGAAAACACCATCTGCCACTGCATCATGTGCCCATTGCCCAAAGTGAAGTCTCTTTCTGTCCCCGTTTCCCCCCTTTGCCCTCCTCCACCTACCCCACCACGCTTTCTCTCTGGCTACCACCATACTGTTGTCTGTGTCTATATGTTTGTTTGTTTTTCTTAATCCCTTCACCTTTTTTTTTTTTTTCACCAAGTCCTCAAAAACTCCTTCCCTCTGACAGTTTTCAGTCTGTTCTATATATTATGCTTCTGTTTCTAAATATTCTCCAGTTCCATCCATGCTGTCGCAAAAGCAATTTTTAATTGCTCCTCACGGCACCCTCTGAATTAGGAATCACTGCTCTGGTTTTACAATCGAGGGTGAGGTATTTCTTGGGATCACCTGGTCAGCAAGCAGTGTGGCTGTTGTCAGACCCAGGGTTTGGCCTCCAGATCCTGTGCCCCTTCTCTCTGGTTCCTGGAGGAGGGGAGGAGGGTGTGCAGTGGGAGCTGGTGAGGTGATAATGATCCCTGATTTTGTGGGATGCTGGAAGCTTGTGGAATCAGTCGACTTACCAGGATGGGGGTGGTGGTGAACCAGCCTTGGAGTGCCCCCTTTGAGGATGCCCTGTGGGAAACTCAGGGCAACTTGGATCTCTAGGTCAGGGAACTTTTATTTCTACTAATTCGCACAGTGAGATAAACATGGGAGGCTGAGACAGAGGGAGGGCAGGATCTCTTAGGTTCATAACACAGGGAAGATAAAAGCTTGTCAGACACTTAATCACTGTTTCCCAACAATTGCCAGACACTTGCACTGTTGGGTTTCCTCAGGACCAACAGGGAGGAGAACAGCTGCAAACATCCACCGGCCTAATCGCTTGACATGGATTATCTCAACTGATCCTCACAACACCCCTCTGAGGTAGGTGTCCATGCCCTACGGAAAGAGAAAAGCTCCATTTACTTATCCTTGTCTCTCATCTCTAAATAGCTCAGTGTCCACCTTGCTAAAAATAAACCTAGTTGTGCACATCTGCTGAGAGTGGGCCCACGAGGGGAGATGGGCATGGGAACTAGGTAGTGAGGAGTAATGCAAAAATCACTCCACTCCGCTGTGGAGGATGGTTCTTGGCCTTGCTTTTGAAAATGCCCATATTGAAAATGATATTTGGAGAATCCCCAGAGCAGTTAGTGGAAACCAAATGACAAAGCTACCTGTGATGTTTGGGCGCCGAAGGAGGAGAGGTCACCAGCCTTCCTGTCGGAGCCTCCCTGCTGAAGATGGTCTGACTCACCTCTCAGCACCAACTTCCTCCTCATCCTCTCCTTCCCTTCCCCGCACTCTTTTTCTCATTATCACTGTGGATGACTATCCCTAAATAAAAGATCCCTCTGTGCCAGGCTGTGGCTGCCCGTGTAAGACCTCAGTGGCAGCCTTCTTGACCATGCTCTGTGGGACTCAGTGTGTCAGAGCTCATTTCTTTCTACCAGCTTGCCAGAAATCCAGTTGTTACAAAAAATAAAGCAATATAAACTTGCTTTGTTTTTTTTTCATATTTTATTGAATTTATTGAGGTGATACTGGTTAACAGGTGCACAATTCTACACATTATCTGTGCACTGTATTATGTGTTCATCACCCCAAGTCAAGTGTCTGTCCTTCACAACTAATCCCCCCTTTACTGATCTCCCCACAGCAATCACCACACTGTTGTTCCTGTGTGTGAGTTTTTTCTCTTTCTTTTTTTTTTGCTCAATTCCTCCATTCCATCCACGCAGTGCCCACCCCTGACAGCTGTCAGCCTGCTCTCTGTCTATGAATTGATCTCTCTTTTGCTTGTTAATTCATTTTGTTCATTAGATCCTACATATGAGTGAAATCATATGTTACTTGTCTTTCTCTGACTGGCTTATTTCACTTAGCATAATACTCTCTAGGTCAACCCATGCTGTGGCAAAAGGTAAGAGTTCCTTCTTTTTATGGCTGAGTAGTATTCCATTGTACCACAGATTTTTTATACACTCATCTACTGATGAGCACTTAGACTATATCCAAAATTTGGCTATTGTAAATATATCTGCAATGAACATAGGACTGAATCTATTCTTTCAAATTAGCATTTTGGGTTTCTTTGGACAAATTCCTAGAAGTGCAATTGCTGGGTCATAAGGCAGTTCCATTTTTAATTTTTTGAAGTAACTCCATACTACTTTCCACAGTGGCTGCACCAATCTGCATTCCCACCAACAGTGCATAAGGGTCCCTTTTCTCTGTATCCTCACTAACACTTCTTTGTTGATTGATTGATGATAGCCATTCTGATAGGTGTAAGATGATACCTCATTGAAGTATTAATTTGCATTTCTCTAATGATTAGTGACCTTAAAAAAAGAAAAATACAATATAAAGTTACAGTTAAACAAATTACATTAAAAACAAAGGCAATAAACACAATAGCATGGTCCAATACTTACCAGCACACCACTGGAAGTTGTCCTTGATAATAGTACTGAAGACAACTGAGCTTTTGAAGGAAGTGGCAAAGCCAAGAGGCAGACCCAGGTAGAGCTGTCTCAAAGAAGCTGGCCCAAGTAAACTGCTTTTTCTTAATAGTGGGGCTACATTTTATAAGACTTAGTTTGTTGGAAAAGCCACAACATTGAAAAGGCATTATGATTGCAGACCGTCTACCTGCCGTACCTGATGCCATAAAAAAGATGCCCAGAGCCAGAGTTACCTACTGCCATATCAGGGGAGAGGGCAATTGGCCGACTCTCCGATTGAGAATAAGCATCCATATATTTTCTCTGGCTCCTCGGCCTGCCACTGGGTAATAAGATCCAGAAATGTTTGGGGCCACAGAGCCTCGTCTCCAGAGAGGAAAGTCACCCAGGAAGATGAGGAGATCACACTCTAGCTCTCATATAAAAAACAAGAACAAGTGATGACATTTCCAGAGGCCATGGAAACATTGAGAGAAGGCAAGAGGTGGTACTTGGGCTTCTTCACAGAAAAGCTTCAGATCCATAAATATATCCACTGGAATGCAGGACAAAACATAGTGTATAAAAGATTGAATAGAAGATATATTATGCTATTGCATAGCAATCCTGTCTGCAGGAATTTATAGCTTCGATATATTCCCCATTAAAAGTGGTTCAGCTAGCTGGGAGAGAGGCTCAATTCATCTTGTATCTGTTGCAAGCCATCAATATTATGGTTTACCCATTTAAACTGGAAATGGGACCAAATATTTGGGCTATTTATAATAAAAAATATGAAAATCTTTGCATTGGTGTTTATCTTCTAACTTCTCCAGTTTAATCAGAAGTCTGTTTACACAGACTCTGAGTGAATTTCTCACCTGTGAAATCACTGGGATCAAGAAGCAGGAATGGGAGACAATGGACCTCATATTCCTTCTCTCAAAGAGCTGGGAGGTACATCTACCACACTGAACATTTCTTCAGCAAAGGCCCTCTGTCCACAGGGCAGGCAAGAGGATGCTTCTATCTGCAAGAGCCTGTGGTTGAAGACGAGGAAGAAGGGAGAGAGCTGCAAAGTAAAAAACAGGTCAGAGAGGGGAAGCATCGAAGTGCAACTAGCGGATGCCAGCAGAGTCGCTGTACGGCTGGTGTTCACAGGAACAATGCTGCCCAGGACTCTTTGTCTGGGGTGTTGAGCTCTCTGTGGTGGGTGTAGTGATTGTGTTGCCAGAACAGCCCTGGATCACACTGTTGAACCTCAATGGAGGTACTCCTCTCCCTAGGACTAGCTTGTGTATGTGTGTAGGGGGTTGGTTATCACAACGTGGGGCCCATGGCTGCAATGGCTGAGACAGTCTGCACAGTGCATATCTGTCTGTCTCAGCTATTCCCCAGAATGTCCCTCCCTCTTGTTACACCACCTGTGGCTCTTCATTCTCCTCACCCTGGCTCTTACACCCTGAGCCTTAGTCCAGTTTCCGAATCTGCCTCAGATTCACCTCCTTGATTCTGGGCCCCTTTGATGTATCACACCTGCCTCTGCTCTCAGCTCCAGGGTCTTGACTCTGAGCACCTGGATTCCAAGGTACTCACCACTCTGAAGGAGATCCCACGGTCAGCCTGGGTTGTCTGGATCCACAGTGGGGCCCTGCCTGGGGAGAGCATGGGAAGGTAAGCTGCCATCTCGTCATTCATTCATGCCTTGGCTTCTTTCTCCCAGGGCACTGCTTTCACTCTGTCCTCTGTTTCCCGCACTCCATACACTACAGTCTCAAGTCAGTGGGATGTCCTGCATGTGCTCGGCCACCAGCAGTATGAAGCCCTTCACTGTATAAGCATTCATGGAGGACCTTATCTGGGCAGTGCCTTCCTTCAGTGACCTCTTGTCAGACAAATGTTGCCAGAGGACCCCTCTGTGGGCTGGCAGTCCACCCTGTGGCCCTGGGGGCTCCTGAAGCCCCGAGCTCAGGGTGTGGGGAAGAGTCACCCTGGCTCAGGCGTTTGCCTTCTCTGCATCTCCTTCTCTGAGATACTCAGAATGTCATTCTGCCCTTTCCATCTGTGCCCAGGGCTTTCTGGGCTATTTTTAAAAGCAGATAGCACTTATATCTGTACCATTCACTTGGGTGGTTAATCATGACAGTCTAAAAGTGTCGCCTCCTGACAGTGTGCTATTCGGAGTAGTACTGCAGTCAAGCGAGAGGCAGGACAGTCAGAGGGCCTGGGCGGGAGCCTGCAACAGATGGAAGGAGCCCAGAGCAGCACGCAGGCTCAGGGCGTGATCCCGGCGGTGCCGAGTGGGGGGCTGGTGAGCAGGGTGCTGGGCCTCGCAGCTGGGTTTCAGCACTGGCTGAATAGTTTTCTCCCACTTCACAGCAGGACAGTGTGCTTGTAGCGTGGACACCTGTTGTCAGCTCTCATGTTTTCCCAAGAGGGCACAGGATCGAAAACACCCCCTTGATTTTTTCTGTCTACACTAGCTGTTCCCTGTCTAGTGGAGATCAGGATAAAGATCCCTTCTCATGATAAATTCTCCTGTCTGAGTTCAGCTTCTTCCAGACAGGAACCATTTTCATTTTTATCTCCTGTTTCCATGCCTTGAGCCACTGGGTCCCCTGCCTGGCATCTGCCTGCTCGAGCAGGCCAGGGACCCTGTCTCTGAAGTTCTCCCTCCACGGTGACTGAGCGTGTGGAGAGCCACCCACTCCAGCAGGACTTCTGCGATAGGACCACTAGCAGGAGCTCAGTTTGGTCACAGGTCCAAGTCCAGTGCAGCCTGACTGTCAATAAAGCTGGTGTCTGACCTGCCCTTGCTGCCCTCCTCATCAGGGTCAGGGCCTAAGAGTGGGTGCTGAGTCAACAGCATACCCACCTGGCAGGGTTGTGGGAGGATTGAAGAGAGTGTCCAGGACAATTCCTCCATAAGTGGCGGCCAGATTTAAACACACAAGCTCAGTGGTTTCCTTGTAGACCCTATTTCCAAAAGGCACGGGACCCCTGGAGCGCCCACATTCTGAGTTGCAGTAGTTATCATTCTTTTGGTCAGAATAGAGCCACTCTGATTGGTCAGAGCTGCGCAGCTCTGATTGGATGGGGAAAGCCTCAGTCCTATTGGTTGAAATAGGACTCCAGGCGCTCCTTTCTAAGGGCTGGCTCACAGGGTAGAAGCACAGGGCGGGCAGGCAGGCAGTCTAGCACTAGGCTTCTCTGGGCAGTGCAGTTTGCATGAGGGGCCCCTGTCAGAAATGGCTGCCAGGCTTAAAATTGAAGCCCAGTTAGCCACCAGGAACCCTTCTTCATAGGTGTTCTTTTATTCTCAGGGTTCACGGGGGGGGGGGGGGGGGGGCGCGGAGAGAGTAAATGTACAGTGGAGCAACCTGACCAGCAAGCTTCACCTATCTTAGCCAGGTTATTGAGGTCAACATGATGAGTGATAAGTCAAGTCGGTTGCATGCATCCTGGATGTGACTTGACGACAAGGACACTTTCCCTCTTTGCCCTTGCTGCCAAAACCCTGTAACCATAGTCTGGTCATAAGAAAACATCAGCCAAATTTCAGTGAGGGACATTCTACAAAATACTGGCCGGTGTGCCTCAAAGCCGTCAAGATCATCCAAAACAAGGAAAATCTGAGAAACTGTCCATCACATTCAAGAGGAGCCTACAGAGACATGAGGATGAAATGGCATGTGGTGTCCAGGACAAGCCCCCAGGGCAGAAAAGGTCATGAGTAAAAACCTAGGGGTATCTGAAAAAAGTGTGGACTTTGTTAATACTCGTATCAATATTGGTTCCTTAGTTCTGCCAAATGTAAGATTTTAACAACAGGGAAACTGGGGTAAATGGGAATTCGTGTACTATTTCTGAACGTTTCTATAAATCGAAAGCTGTTCTAAATGTAAAAGTTTATTTAAAAGGAAAACACCATAAAAGGCTCTTAAGGAAGAACATATTTGTCAATATGGATAGAATAAAGGTCCCATAAAATAAAAGAAATGCCTATGCAAAATAAAAAATGCCGGTCTAATGATTGTAGATCATCCATTGTGTGTGAGGGACTGTGACAGGCATTTTGTTTTGCTGAATTATCAAACAGCCTCCAAGGCAGATATCAGGGATTCCTCTTTTTTTAATATTTGGAGGCTCTGAGAAGCTGAGACTTGCCCCGGCTAATGTTGTGAACGCTGAGGCCGGGATTGCAGCTCAGGTCTCCATGATCTTAGAACCAGGCGTTCTCCCACTTCTGCAAGACACGCCTGGTTGGCTGTTGACAGCAAAACCTAGCCTTGGGCTTTTCCTGATCCATTCATTCTTTCACTTTATTTGATACTTAATATGCGCTAAGTTAATATTGCTGATTAAATGAGATGGAATATATAGAAACACCTAGTATAATGTAGGCTCTCAGAAAAAAAAATGTTTTTAGTTTATTCTTTTGTTTAAAGAAATGGAGATGAGCTGGGGAGACTTCATCTCACACGAGTCACTTGGTCTCAGATCAGCTTTCTACCCAAATCTGAGGCAAGAACTCTATTCAAAACCGTATTGCTTCCTAATTGCCTTGTGACTATACACCAGACCTCCCCACCTAACCTGGGCTTTGTGAGAGCAGGACCAGATTCTTTTTCTTCCCCATCCCCTCTAAGGGCTCAGGACAGTTCTGTGTGCACAGTAAGGCTCACTTTATGCAGAGTCTGCTGGGATGACCTGGTGGTGCAGAATGGCGGGCCAGGGATTATATTGACAATATTAAATAACTGGTACAGCATGGCTACCGACCCATCAGAACAGACACTGATCTGAACAACAGATGGAGACATGCTTGTGACTGCTGGCTGAATGCCAGGCCAGGTTAGCTGAGATTAGCTGAGCCTGGATCAGGGCAGGACCCTGAGCCCATGAGAGCCATGCTTACCTTCACCTTGCATGAGCCAGAGGCCGTGCACAGCAATATGGTGGTAGAAAAGAGAATGTCTTTGAAGTCAGGCACATGCAGTTTGAGATCCTCTGTGTTGGATCACCAATGGTAACATGACTAATGGTTGGATAACACCTGGTTTCCTCACTTGATGGCAGAGTGGGGAGGAAAAATATTAAAAGGTGAAAAAAAAATGTGCCCTAGAACAGAAATGCAATGCATTCTATTTGAATTAAACACGTCTCAGTTTTCTGGCCTGTGAAATGGGGCAATAGTGTCTCAAAGGGCTGTGGTGAGAAATAAATCAGAGACTGCAGTGAATTCACCTGTACATAGAATGTAAGTGAAAGCCTTCTGCACAGCAGGTGCTCAGTTCTGCTGTGATGGGGGAGGGTCTGAAGGAGCCTGCCTCCCTTCCTGGGCAGGCGACTGCTATCCTTGGTGCTATCCTCTCTGCTTCTCTAGCTGCACAAGAGTTAAGAGAAGGTGATTTGAGGAAAGGGCTCTGGCGGCCTCTTAGCAGAGAAGGGGGGTTGCTAGGAAGGGGAGATACCACTTCTAACTCTTAAAGCGCCACCTCCTGACAGGAAGGGTTCCCTTGGCCTTATTTCCTTTCCTCTTCTCCCAGAGAGGACCTGCAATGACAGTAACACACAAGGAGTTCCGGAAGAGACCATCTGGGCCAGCTCCTTCTCTAACAGAAAGTGACATTGAGGACCAAGAGAGAGGGCATCTTGCTCATGGCCAGACAGTGGTGACCAGCATGCAGGTCCTCTGACCTTCCGCCCACCTTCTTCTCCACCGAGCCTGACCTCTCTCCTTTTCCCAGAATAGACTTGGGTTAAATGGACTTAACGAGATGTCAAGTGGATTCTCCCATTGTCCATGAATTGTGGCTATGGCCCAGAGCTGAGCACAAAAATCACGGAGTTTCCCACCTTCTCAGGAGGGGACCCCTATAGTCAGGCCAGCAGAACTCCTGTCCAACCCCTCCCTCCCCCGCGAAGGTAAGGGGGGACCTGCACAAAGGAAGCTGACTTTACCCGGGAGGAGGAAAATGCTTCCTCTCCTCAAAGCTAAGTGGGGAGAGCTCCAAGAGAATCAATCTCAAAGACTGGGGGCTCTGCAAGATGGGGAGGTGGGTGTTTGCTTCCAGTTGGCGCTCTGCCTCTCCTCCGAGCTGGCTGTCCTGTCCTGTATAGTCTGAAGGGGCAGAGATAGAAGGAGCGAGAGATGGTGAAGAGCCGCACTGCCTCATTTGATGAGGATGTAGGATCCTTTGCAATTCTCCACCCTAGGAGAGTGTGCTCAGGGGTGAGGATACCGGTGCAGAAGCTAAGAGGGTGTGGAAGAGGGAGAGGCCAAGCTGGATCTCCTGCCTAGGGGAATGAACGGTGGGGCAGATCCCAAACACCCACACACACACTCCCTGAGGGCCAGCAGCGTGGTGCCCACCACACTGAGTGCAGCAAAGCCTGCCGTTGACAACCAGAGAAGCAATGGCAACCACTGGAAAGAGGTCTGCCACCCAGGCATGTGGTCAGGTGAGGATGCATCTCTACTGCAGACGCCCCTTCTCCCTAGCCTGATCCTGGGGCAGTGGTGTTGAGAAGCAGTGGGGATCCCCTGAGCCAAACTATGTACTCCAGGATTACCTGATGAAATGCAGGACTCCCAGTTCAATTTGGTTTTCAGACAACCAACAGATATTTTGCAGGGTAAGTATGTCCCAAATATTGCATGGGACAAACTTATCCTAAGAAAATGTATGTGAATATTTTCATTCAATATTCAATATGAATATTCACCTGAAATTGAACCAGACACCTGGAATTTTTATTTGTTAAATCTGGCAACGCAACGCTTTCTAACTCCAACACACACACACACACACACACACACACACACACACACACACACAGCTATTATAGCCACAGGACAGAAGTTTGATCTGAGCTGGAGATTAAAGTTAAAATGAACAGAACTGGGTCTTAAGGACCAGAATGAAATTATTCTAATAAATGAAAGTGGTTGTCAAGTTTTGGAACTGGGCCAAGATGTCATTAAGGGAATTGATGTCCAGTGAAAATGTGGGCCTCTGAGACAGCTCAGCTGGAGGGCACTTATTAGAAAAATAAAACGGCGTTCCCAGGTGGGCCCCTAAGTGCAGGCTGGCCACCGTCTCCCACCATTGGGCTCTGCTTTTCCAGCACTCAGGGCTTCCCTGTGGGATGCCTTTTCCTCTCCGGACCTGGGTCTCTTCCCACGCAGATCCCCGCTGAGGGCATATAGCTCTCTCCCCTTACAGGGCTGGGGCCTCCAATGGAGCTGGCTGGGACAGGGGCGCTCACCCTGAGCCCAACTAGGAAAGAAGGCAGTTGCTGCCGGAAGAACACTCCTCCATGGGAACAGCCACAGCCCAGGTGGTTTGAGCCGAATACAGTGCAGGAAAAGCAAAGGCTACGCCTGGGGCTCTCTTCTGGCTTGGGGGTTCTCTTCTGGAGAGCCACAGCGGGCTTCCTGCTGCTCTGAGCCCATCTGGCACCCAGGACTGAATTCCCAAGTTCCCCATGCTCCCCTCCCACAGCTGACAGGACCCACACTTACCCGAGAGCAGGGGCTGAAGATGCAGAAGAGCAACAGGAACTTGTTAAGGACACACATGGTTGCCTTGATCATCTTACTCATAGTTAACCTTATTCAAGGCTTAAGTGTTAAAATATGAAGCTCACATGTGCAGTCTCCTGATCCTGGACTGAAAAATCTGGCCAAGTCTCCTTCTCTCCTCTGCCCTCTCTCTTTTGCCCGGTAGTTTCAGCATCTATCTAACACCTGGACCAGCTCTCCGCCTGGCCCTGCACTCTCCCCGCCCACCCACTGCCATCACTGCTGTTGTCTCCCATTACCACCTGCATCTTCTTGATTTCACCATGGGCACTCTGGCACTTGTCCTCTGTCCACAGGCTGTTCACAGGCACCCACGGAGCTATCCTCTGCTGGGGCTCCTGTCTGGTCCTCTGGGTCGCCGGCCCCTTTTCTACTTGTCCCAGCACACAGGTGCATATTCATGCTTCCCCTTGGCCCAGCTGATGTCCTGTCAATGGAGGCCTATGAACGTGGAGTTGAGGTTTCTCTCATCTCCTCCCTCATCAATCATTCCTTTCACTGTGCACTTGGTCACCGTCAATGGGATACCGGATGCTGGTGAAGTTGATTTTTACAAAGCAGCTTCCTGGGTGAGTAGCGGGTTCGAGCTGGACAGAGAGCTGAAGGGGGCCTGTACTGGGTCCTCCTGGTCTGGGCTGGAACTGGTGTGAGCACAGGGATGGGGCAGGCACAGATCTCACTAGGAGAGGAGATCCCACCGGGAGAGGAGAGGTGTCTGGGGATGGCCGTGGGTGGCAGTGCTGAGAGGGTAGCAACTAGGTACAGAGAGGATGTACAGAAGTTATGTGAAGGATAGAGAAGGAAACTTGAAAAAAACACACACAAATGTGTGGGGGCAACAGAGAGGAAAAGAGGCAGAGAAAAGAGAGGGGTGAGGTGTAAACAGAGGGAGAGAAAGATAAAACCCAGCTGGAAGAGCTGCATTTTCAGAAAGCAAAGGTAATTCAGCCAGGCAGAGTGTTTTGAAGGGAGAACTTTCTGGAAGTGCCCCAGACTGAGTGTTGAAGGCACGTGGTACCATCCTATCAACCCTGCACACCTGGCTGACTTCCACATTCAGAACCATGGCAGGGGATAGAGTGCTGTCCCTCCCTCTCCCACTGCCAGCTCCCTCCAGAAAGCAGCACATGGCTGCCTGATGTTCCTGTGTGCAGTGCACAGAGATTCAATGCTTACCCACCTCCTTCTCCTACCCTGTGCTGGGGTTAGAGGCCACATGCTTGGACTGGACATGCCTTCCCTGCCTAGCATTGATCCGGGCAGGGGCAGGTGAGTGACACAGCCAGAGGCAGCTTGGGCCTCAGAACCAGCCCGAGTGGAGGGATATGGGAGGGTGCTGGGTGTGGGTCAGCACCATTAATGTCATGATGCTAACCATCCACCTTCTAACTGCCTCCTTTTCCCATGGCTACTGCTGAGCAAACCAAAGATACCTGGTCTTCATGAGGCTGCAGAGCAGAGGGAGCCCCTACTTTCTTGTGAGGTGAGGTTGCAGCATTTCTGCTTGTTAAGTGACACGAGGTGTATGATTGCGTTTGGTTGTGCTGTTTGCAATGAGCTAGTCTATCACCAGCTGTTCTTTCATGGAGTCATGGTCCCAGCCCTGGGGTATCCTCAGAGCACTCTCAGAGCCTGTGTGGGAGGGAGTGGGTGTGGGTGGGGGACAGAGCCACCCTCCTGAGGCCCTGCTATGCAGTGACAGTGTCCATGTCCACACATGACAGCCCCTCCCACAAATCAGAGACCATGGGGTCGCACGGCTCACACAAAGAGACAGATTGAAAACCACTTCAGGGAATCATTCTGTTTCCTCCTGGGAGGCTAAAAAGACCAACAAATTCTGTGGTTTTCTGAATGCAGGTGCCTGTGCTTTTTATTGTTTTGTTAATCCTCACCCAAGAGTGTGAGTGTGTGTGTGTGTGTGTGTGTGTTTTTTCCATTGATTTTTTAGAGCAAGTGAAAGGGAGAAAGGGAAAGAGAGAGAGAGAGGGAACATTGATTTGAGAAAGACACATCTACTGGCTTCCTCTTGTATGAGCCCTGACAGGGCAGTGATCAAACCTGCAGCCCAGGTTTGTGCCCTCGACTGGGAATTGAACCTGTGACCCTTTGGTGCACTGACCAAAGCTCTAATCACTTAGCCACTGGCCAGGACACCTGTGCTTTCTTGAAAGAGGAATGAAGAACATGTTTCTCATGGGAAGACACAGAGAAGAACTGCCTGCACTCCCAGCCCCAGAAGAAACCTGCCTCTGTGATTGACTCCTGGACTCCTTGTCCTCCTCTCAATTTAATTCTTAGTTGTGCCTTTTCCCCCACTCTCACCCCCAAGCCTTAAGCAGGCAGCCCAGGAGGTCTCCTAGGGAGCATACAGGCCATGCCTCCCATCGGTGGCAGTTATAATGTCACTGTTCTCTAGGACCCTGCCTCAGAACCTCGGTGCATCCCAGCACATTGTGGGGGAGCTACTCGGTGACCCTGGAGAGCAGAGACTGGCTGCCTTTCCAAGGGAGAACTGTGGTCCAAGAGCAAAGTGCTGGGCATCCTCCTCTGGCTTTCCAAAGACTCCCACATGATGCTGAAGGGAGAAAAGCAGCTGGAGTGTTTTTGAAGGTCATTTAGGCTGAGTGTTCAATGCTCGAATGAGAAAACTGGGATCAAAAAGGGAAGCATTCTGTCAACCTCCAGAGTATCCCCAACATCCTCACTGGCTGAAATAACAATTCTTGTTCTTCCCCCATTGTCTACCTCCAAGTCTCCTCCCAAATCTTCTGTGATCTGAGAAATGCGTATTTGATGCTTCCTTTTGTAGACTTGCCATGAAGATGAAATGAGATGCAGTCCTGGTTGGAACTCCTGTGCAAGGCCTGGTACTCACAGCTAGTGTTTGGTACATGGCTGCTTTACTGCCCTCCTTGAGGGCCCATCAGTGAGGTGGTTGAAGGCACAGACTTCTGAAGCAAGCACTGCTCTTCAGCTCACCACCTGGAAGACCTTGAGCCCCCTCCTCCCAATTGGACCACAGGACAACTTTCTCCAGGACAGGGACTCAGCCTTGGAGCAAAGACAATAACATCTCTAAGAATGGATTTGATAGAGAAAGAGATAATGGATTTTTACTATTTTAAGAGAATGGGACGAGGGAGTGAATCAAAGAAGAAAGAAGCTGGGGGTAGGGGAGACACATTTTCCAGTGCTGTCTCCAGCAGTGTCTGTCCCTCAGGAAGATCACTGAGCACCCACTGTATCCATCACTGCCATAAAAGTCATTACTACATGCCTGCTGTGTATCAAAGTAGTGCTATGGGAATGATCCAGCAATAGATGGGGAGAAGCAGACACTTGCGCATGAAAGGGAGATGGGTTTGTACTATCATACAGGGCTTCGGTGCCTATGGCAGAGGAGACAGGTCAATTACAATGAAAAAGACAGAAAGAAGCCTGGCATCTGGCCCCCAGATTTTCTCTGAGGAGGAACAGGGCTGCTACCCCACCAGCAAGCCCAGTATTTGTTGACCAGCTTGACATCTAATCATTGGCATGCAGACTTCACTTGGGCATACTTGTCAAAAGAATGCACTTCTGAGGAGGATGAGGCCCAGATAACCAACTGTTGGCCTCATCTACTGCTTTCTGGGCTTTCCCCCTTGTGTGGCCCATGAGCAAGTCAGATTCAGCCTCCCTGGAAGTGAGCTTGCCATCTTCCCCTGCAAATCTGCTCCTCACGCTGGACATTTTAATTCAGCAAATGTCACTATCATGTATCCAGTCACCACAACAAGTAATCTAGAACATTCCCCCTCCCTTCCTGTTTCCTTCTGCTCCCTTCTTCCTTCCTCTTACCTCCACCAAGGAATCGGTTTCCAAGACCTGTCAATTCCACCTTATAAAGGTGGCTCCGGTCTGCTTCCTCCTCACTGCCTTGCTCAGCTTCTAGTCATTCCCCAGGATGAACGCTAGCATGCCCTCCTCATGGCTGTTCCTCTAGTCTTCAGTCTTGCACAACTTCCTACCCACAATCCCATCTCTCCTCCCCACTGTGACAGGAGGCATATTTCTAACACAAATCTGACCAGGGCAGGCCCTCACACAAAATCCGTGAGGAGCTTCCCCATTGCTCTGGGGGAATATATGAACTGTTCATCATGATTTATAGGGTTCCCTTCTCTCTACTCATCTCTTGCTTTCCCCCATATGTACCACTCTTTTCAGCCACTGGAAATCCATATAACTTGAGATATTTACTTGGTGGTTCCAAGTCTCCTGGCCTGTGCATGTTTGGCTCCCTCTCTTTCCCCACCTCCCATACGTAAGTCCTATTTAGCTTTCAGAAGTCCACTCACGTGGGCAGGCCTTCCTGGACTCTCCCAGCAGAGTCTGACTCCCCTGTGCTTTCCATTAGCAATGCACGTATAGCATGGATATCACTGTCCTTGCCCAGTCATAGGCTTCTCCCCCTGGCTGGGTCACCGTCTGTCCCAGCACCTGGGCCTTGCACAGTACGTGGAACTGGGAGGCACCCAGCTAAGAGCAAGTGAGTGGATACAGGAGTTCACTGGGCACAATTTTATTTTCATTGCTTTGCTTGTCTTTGGGGAGCAGATTAGGGGAGAAAATTCCAGGTGTGCCCCCGTCCTACCCCGGGGGACTTAGGTACCAGGCACCTACACCTTTCCCTCACCTCCATATACTACTTACTGCCCTTGGGGAGGAGGCTGGGGGAATCACTCCACCCGTCACCAGTTAGCTCAGAGCACACCTGCATGCAGACCCTGCTGGGCTGGGGCGGAGGAATGGCTTCTGCTCTCCTCACTACGAAAGAAAAGAGAGAAAGGAGGTTATAAAACTCCACAAAGAAAAATGCTTGGTTTGTTGCTTCCAGACAAGAATTAATAGGTGCAGCCCATAATCCTGTCTAGCTGGAGATAGAGGGGAAAAGGAGCGAGAGAGTATAATGGCCCACTCCTCCAGTCTTGCTGCCTGGGTTCCTCTAGGTGTTTGAAGTTCAAGGCTTAGAGGATAAGCAGGATGGGCTCTCAGGAGTCAGCACTTTGGGGAATTCCAGGTCTGAACTGGTCTGTCTGCATGTGGGCAGCCTCCAGGGAGGCACCAGCTTACCTCTGCCAGCCAGCAGAAGCCCAGGGGGCAAACAGTGTCTGCCTTGGCCTCTCTCTCATCCCGCCCACCAGGCTGGCATCCACCTGGGGCATTTTGGATGTTCTGGTACATCCGACCAGAGGAAGCAGAAAGCATTTCAGAGCTGGAGGAAGATGTTGGAATGCTGAACACAGAGTTTACAGATGAGGAATCACAAAGGGCAGTGCTTGTCCTCTGGGTCACGCAGGAGGGGCAGGATGAGTGGTGGAAGGGGTGTGGGGACATGGGTGGGTGGAGCACACAGCTGAAACCCAACCCTCCCACTCTGTTTGACATATAAAAGTGACCTCCTGCCCAGCTGGCATGGCTCAGTGGTTGACCTTTGACCTATGAACCAGGAAGTCACCATTAGATTCCCAGTCAGGACACATGCCCAAGCTGCAAGCTCAATGTCCAGTAGGCGTGTGCAGGAGGCAGCCAATCAATGATTCTCTCTCATAATTGATGTTTCTCTCTCTCACTCTCTTCCACTCTGAAATCAATAAAAATATATTTTTTTAAAAAAATTGTACCCATGCCAATGGTTTTGCCCTTACATGGGGTTTTTAGCCTAGACCCTCACCCAGTATGACACAGAGCAGCCTCTTGGGGTGCCAGCAGCCAGGTGGGCTGTGGTTCTCACCTCCTGAGATGTGTTATGCTGCTGGCATCTTTCTCCTCCCTCCAGCCACAGCTGCCAGCTCTCTCTTGCCCAGGGCAGGGCTGACCACAGGGGACATACTCAGTAAATAGGCATAGATTACATTGTGTTGTTGAGAATAACAGCAATTGTCACCATTTATTGATTATTTACTATGAGTCTTATACTTTGCATATAGCATCTCATTTCTTCTACCCCACAAGTCACAACAGGTTCTAACTCTTTTTAAAAATATATATATTTTTATTGATTTCAGAGAGGAAGGGGGAGGGAGAGAGAGAGAGAGAAACATCCATGATGAGAGAGAATCATGGTGGATTGGCTGCCTCTTGCAAGTCCCCTACTAGAGATCGAGCCCACAACCCGGGCATGTGCCCTTGACCAGAATCGAACCTGGGACCTTTCAGTTCCCAGGCTAACGTTCTATCCACTGAGCCAAAGCGTCCAGGGTGGATCTAACTCTTATTCATGGAGATTAGAGAGTAGGTACTTGGTAGACCAGGGTGCAGACTGAAGGCGTCAGTGCACATAAAGTGCTGACTGAGTGCCTAATACCTCGCAAGTGCTTAATAAATATCACTTATTTACGCATTCATTCAACAAATGTTTATTAGGGACCACTATGTGCCAGACACTACTCTAAGCTTTGGGATATATCAAAGACCAATTACCCATTGAGAGCAATTCAAGTGAGGAGAGACAATGAACACATAGGTAGGTGAAAACACACACACACACACACACACACACACACACACACACACACACAGTGTTAGATGGCAATACAAACCACGGAGAAAGGCAAAGTCAGGAGGCAGAGAGGGGTGCTGTGCGCTGGATGAGAAGGTGACATATGAACACAATCTTAAAGCATATGGGGACAGTGTTCCCTGCGTGTGGATCTGAAGGAAAAACTTCCCAGGTGGAAGGTAAGCAAGTGCAGAGGCCTCAGGGCTGGAGAATGCTTGGTAAGCTCAGGAACAGCAAGGAAGCTGGTGTGATGAGTAGTGAGGACCAGAGAGAAAGCAGTAGAAGATCAGGTCTGAATGGGGGTTTGGTGGCAACAGAGTCTGCAAGGCCCTCGTAGGCCATTGAGAAGGCTTTGACTTTTATTCTAAGTAGGATAGCGATTCTTTGCAGGATTTGAGTGGCACAAACAAGTTACATTTTAATAGGATCACTCTACCATTTTCCTGTAGCCCTTTTGTGGGAGCTTAGGAAGCTTGGAGACCAGTGGGCACTAACTTAGGAGAGGTGATGGCTTGGGGCAAGATCGTGGAAACTCAACAGGGTAGAAGTGTGGTTTTCTGGATATTTGAAGGTACAGCTGGGAGATTGGATTATGGGTACAAAAGACAATTATGACAGTTTTGGCTTGAGCAAGTGTGAGCATGGAATTGATGTCCACAGAGATGAGGAGTTGATAGAAGGAGCTAGTTTAGGGTGGAAGGCCAGAAGTTTAGCTTTTGACCTTCTGGGTTCAAGATCCTCATTATTCATTCAAGGAGAAATGTTAAGTAGCAGTTTCTGTACTATCCAGGGGAAGATCTGTGCTGGAGTTGTAAGTTTGGGGGTCACAAACTCCACTACCCTGTACATAATACTAAGAGTCAGAGTAACCTGCTGAGGGCTAGTGCACAGTGGGGGCTGGGTGAGGATGTGCTTTATCCGCTCTGCTCCAGTTCCTTCCCTAGAGACAGCCTGAGTCCTCTGCTGTCAAGAAGGAAAGAGTAAGTTCAGGATGAGAGCAGGGAAAAGTGGGGACCTGGCACTTGACAGACCAAGGACAATGAACTGCCCTAAGAATGGGAACTGAGCCTATTGTTTGAGCTTGGACTGGGCCAAAGGGTCCAGCAAGGATGTGGGTGGTATTTTTCATGTCACTCAAGTGTTATTTGCTGAGCACATGTATGACCTATTTAACATAGTTCTTTGTTCAGGGAGAAATCCCAATTAGTCTGTGGGCCTTTCTTTGCCCTGGCACATCGTCATCTTAAGAAGCACTTGTTGTACAGAATGGCAGGGGATGGTGGAAATGCCTTCCTGGTGCCTGGAGTGTCTGGAGATAGGAGACCTTCTGAGCATGGGTGGGTCCACTGTCCTGGCCTGCCGTTGGGGTTCCCTCTTCCAGGCATCTCAAATCTCTAAAGGGGTGTCCAGTAGAGTCAGCCCCTCATGATTGAGGTCCTGTTCTGTGGTACACGTGGTGTGACTTGCCCACATCCACTTCCAGCAGCAGTCTCCGCACAACCTGCTACTGAGGCCGAAAATCCACTATCACAGCTACCTCCAGGGTGTATGTCCTGCCACTCAGTAACATTCATGTCTCACCGAGCTCCACTGCAAAATAAGCTGTTTTAGCCATTATTGCCTTGGCTTAGGGGACTAATCTAGGCAGCTGAGGGCAGGACTGCAAGATGAGTGGAGAAGTTCAAGAGCAGTGGGAGAAACTTGACCTAAATCAGAGGCATAGACATGGGTGGGCTGTCGGGGGGCTGGGGTCCTTGGAGGTTAGGAGGAAGGACATGCCACAGGCTCCAGGGAAGGAAGCACAGAAGCTGCTGCTGTCACCTTTGTACAATCTTGTGAGGACTAAGCCCTGTGAATGTGTGGTTAAATGTGGAGACAGTATATCATGTGTGCACATGTGTGAGATAGTGCAAGTGACCACGTGTGGGGTGAATGTGTGTGTGTGTGTGTGTGTGTGTGTGTGTGTGTATGAGTGTGGGTGTGTTTGGGGAAAGGTGGATGAAAAGAGGCCCTTCTCCCTACCCATCCCTCACCCGTGGACTCCTTAAGGTGATGACCTTTGGAGGTGGGAGGGAGAGGTCACAGGAACCTGATTCTATCATTTTAACAACTTGCATCCTCACCTCCCTTTCCTTAACAACCTAGGTCCACACCCTTGCAGAAGACTCCCCTCACCCCAACAGTGAAATAAAGAAGCCACAAAAGGCAAATCCTGTGTAGAGAGATCAAAGCTGCCCTCAGAGCCCAGACCCCCCCCCCCCCCCCCGCTTCCTTGCCTGCCTCCTGCTGGCCCCTCCCTCCAGGCTCCCTCTCTCCATTCTGATCACTCGCCTTTTCTTCAAAGACCTTCTTTCTGGGAGAGGAACTGCACAGACTTTGTCTCAAACATGCTGTATTTTTTGTTAAAAGAGATCAAAAGAGGGGCAGGAAGAAAAGAAAAAATAATCCACCCCCAACATGAATAATTGAACCTTCCCAATTTAGAAAAGGGGGTCTGGTGAAGAGGAGATGATATGGAGAACCCTCCTGAGACCCCGTGAGTCTCTACACCTGGGCCTGATGAGCCAGCGAGGACCCTTGCCAACAGCGTCCCTCTGTCGTCTCATTCTTGCTTGGGCTTCTTTTTAAAGTCTGTTTGGGCGTGGGGGCAGTGATTAAGGAAGGAGAAGGCATCCCACCCACCCAGACTGCCAGGCCTAGGTCCTCACCCTCCAAACCCTGCCAGCTTCACATTCTCTGATCCAGTCGGAATTGCATTTTGGTTTTTAAACTAACCTGTCAGATCTGGTTATATTGCTGGGTGTGTGTTCTTTTCTCCTGTCTCCCCTCAGAATCCCCTGATGTCCTGAAGACTGGAAGTGTGTGTGTCTGGGATACATAGTAAATTCAGCAGAAAGTGACTTCCAACTCTCCTGGGCTACAGAGCCGAGGACTCCAGGGCTCACTTGCTGAGGGAGTGCAGGTGAGACCAGCCCTGGAAATGGGTCTTTGGGATCATAGTAGGGGGAAGGCTTGAAGGCACTTTCACCCGACCAGGCAGCCCTCTGGTCAAGTCTGCCACAGTAGGTCTTCCATTCCCTGTAGGATTCACACCAGATCCATAGAAGCTGCTGGAGGAGTGTGATCACCACTGTGGGGGCTAGGAGCAAACCATCATTCTCTTTTATTGAGCACCTACTACCTATAGGGCACTGTGGAGTTACAGCGATGGCATGACAGGTCTGTGCCCTCAGGGAATTTATGTTCTAGCCGGCAGGGTGGCCAGCAGTAGGAAACAAGCCAGTAAGGGCTGTGGATCCAGAGGAACAGGGATCCTGGGGGTGTGAGCAGGGAGAGTCTTATGAAGGCGGAGTGACTGCACCTGGTGTTGAGGATTTGGCAAGGTTTGAAGGTGTGTGGGTGGGAAGGAAGATGTTCGAGGTTGGTAGAAAACACCAGAAAAAGCACAGGATGGGGAAAACAAGGTGTGGTAAGAAGCAGTGGTAGAGAGCTCTGCCAGGAGTGAAGGCCATGAAGAGGACCTAAGGCTGATTCTGGCAAAGGTGACACAGTGTCAGACAAATGAGTGTCTCCCTGGGCATGGGGGATCTATGGGCACTTAGTTCTTTGAATGCAGTATGACATTTAAAAAGTAGACACTGGTATGTGGAAAACAGTGAGTCTCATGTGCACCCCATCTCCCAGCTGCCCTGTTCCCCGCTCTTGAGGTCACATCTTATATTTCTCATATGTCTTAGAGCAATTCTGTGCATATACAAGAACTTACGAATATTTATTCTTTATTCAATTTTATAAATAAATAGAGCACATTAAACATCTTGCTCTGTACCTCACTTTTTAAAAATAAAACTGCACCTTGAGTTTTTTTTTTCATATAAGTACATATAAAGCTGCCTATTTTTAATGGTTGTATACTATCCCATGGCAAGCATATATCATCGTTTATTCAAGCAGTGCTCTTGTGATGGACATTTTGACTTTTTCATTCCAATTTTCCAGTATTTTTCTATTGCAAAGATGCCATAATGAATAATATTACATACACATGGATTTTACATGAACAAGTTAATCCACAGAAAGGTCAAGTAATGGAATCATTGGTATAAAAGATACACATTTCAACTTTCATAGATATTATAAAACTAGAGGCCTGGTGCTTGAAATTCATGCACAGGGGTGGGGGGTGGGTAAGTCCCTCAGCCCAGCCTGCACCCTCTCCAATCTGGGACATCCCTCTTGCAATCTGGGACTGCTGGCTCCTAACCTCTCGCCTGCCTGACTGCCTAATTGCCCCTAACTGCCTCTGCTTGTCTACCTGATTGCCCCTAACTGCCCCCCTGCTGGCCTGGTCACCCCTAACTGTCCCCCTGCTGGCCTGGTCACCCCCTAACTGCCCTCCTCCCAGCCTGGTCACCCCCTAACTGCCCCCCTGCCAACCTGGCCACCCCTAACTGCTCCCCTGCCAACATGCCTGATCTCCCCTAACCAGATTGCCCTGCCTGCCTGATCACCCCCTAATAGCCCCCTGCTGACCTGGCCCCCCTAACTGCCCCCTGCCAACCTGGTCACCCCCTAACTGCACCCCCTGCCAGCCTGGCACCCCCTAATTACTCCCCTCTGGCCTGGTCCCTCCCCCCCCCCAACTGCCCCCTTGCTCACCTGGTCACCCCCTAACTGTCCAGAAGGAAGTCGGACATCTGGAAGATGTCCAGTCAAACCAGTCTAATTAGCATATTACCCTTTTATTAATATAGATTGCCCTTGAAAATGTTGTACTAAGCAGTGAGTGAAAATAACTGGTTTATTTTTTACTGATTGATTTAAAGAGAGAGAGAAATTTGCTGCTCTACCCATCCATGCATTGTTTGACTGAATCTTGTATGTGCCCTTACCAGGGATCAAACCTGTAACTGGTGTATCAGAACTATGCTCTAACTAACAAGGCTACTCAGCCAGGGTAAAAATAACTAGTTTCTTATCATATTGGCAAACAATGCCATTAAATATTTCTTTGTTGGCAAAACAATATGTAAAACAGGGTATGTCCATGAAATTTCATTGTACTGCTCTTCCGGAAGTGAGGCTGAGCATCTTTTTAAATGTTTAGAAGCTGTTTACAATTCTTTTCTGTGAATTGATTGTTCATGACCTTTGCCTATTTTGGTCTCTTACTGGATTGTGAAAGTTCTTTATATATTTGTTTAAATAAATATTGAAAATGTTTTACATTTGTGATTTTTTTGGATATTTTATGGCACATTTGTTACTGAAAAATAGAAATTTATGTAGCAAAATTTATCTTGAAAAATTAAAATTGTAGTCAAATCTTATATGAATTAATTTTCAAAATTGAGATTATTTAAAAAATTGTTGTTTTTTTTCTGTGCATTGATACTTTCATGTTTTATACCTTAGGAGTTGATTAATCTGTAGGGTTTAAGGTATGTATTCTAACTTTAAGTTTTTGCTGAAAACCTCTCTAGCATTATACTAGTAATTTATTGAATAATCCAAATATTTCCCAGTGATAGTCAAAATTACATTTATCACCTATATATTTATGTAGTACTTTTTATATAATACATTTTTATGTACTACATTTTTGTGTAATATTTGGTTGTATTTCTGAATTTTCCATTCTTTTTCATTGGTCTACTTATTCTTGACTCAGTACAATATTGTGTTAATAACTATAGCTTTGTAATATGTTTTATTATTTGACAGAGTTAGTCTCCTCATATTCCTTTGTGTGTGCTTTTTCTAGCTAATTTGTTAACTTTATCTTGTTTGTAAACTTTAGCTTGTCTAACATTTGGGATATTAGGTGGGAAAACTTTATGGTTCCAGAATAATTTAGAGAGAATTGGTATATTGACTGAGTCTTCCTAAGAGAGAATAGGTATGTCTTTCCATTTGTTCTCATCTCCTTTTGGTTTATACCTAGTATTAGAAGGTTTTTTTCTTCTTCTTCAGATAGATCATATACATTTGTTACATTTATTACTAGGTACATTATCTTTGTGGTGGATATTGTAAATAAGATCTCTGTATCCACTATAGCTTCCAATTATATGAGAAGACTATATATTTTTTCTACCAGACACCTTATTCAATTCTTTTGTGTTTTATAGCAGACTTTTAGTTGATTTCTAAAACTTTTAGTTATTTAATCATATAATTTACAAATAATGGAAGATTTATTTCTTACTTTTTCATTCCCACTCTTATTTTTATGTTTCAGTGAATAATTCCTTAAAAATGTTAAGTGATGGTAGCAATATTAAACATCACTATTTAGTTCCTGATACTAATAGGAATGCTTCTAATAAGGTTTTCTATTAAGCATGAAGCTTTTGGTTTCAGATATATAAGATACACGAAGTTTTATCAAAATGAGGAAGTGTGTCTGCATAAAACTATCTTTATAAGTTAAGAAACTGTGTTACATTTTTTGCAGCCTTTTCAGTATTTATGGAAATTATCCTTTGATCTCATAATATGAGCAATTATGATAACAGAGTCAAACTGTCCTTGCATTCTTGGATAAATAGCACTTAGTCATGGTTAATTATTCTTTTTATTTTTTGCCTGGTTCATTATGCTAATATTGATTCCTCCTTTGGTAATTTATCTGTTTTGTGGTCAATCAATTTTGGTAATTTACATTTATTTAAAAACAAGCCTTTTTTTCAGTTTCTTAAATATATACAATTGAGAAAAATTATATGATTCTTTTCATTTACTACATACCAGTTTTTCTTTTTAAATTGATTTCAGAGAGGAAGATAAAGGGAGAGATAGAAACATCAATGATAAGAGATAATTATTGATCTGCTGCCTCCTGAACACCCCCTACTGGGGATTGAGCCTGCAACCTGGGCATGGGCCCTGACCAGGAAAGATGCTGGAATGTGTGGTAATATTTGGGAATGGCAAACTCTATGAGCATAAAATGAAAGACACAGGGTTGATCAGCAACACTGTATCAGGCAGGTTTTTCAGGATTCCCATCCGGTTGGGAATTAAGAGTGAGAGATGGACAATAGCTTGTTTTGCCATTTCAGGAAAATCCTCACCTACTTGCAGGTTTTCTCATTCCCATCCTATATGGTCAGGGAACAGGCTAATGGAATCTCAGCAAATTTCCCCCACTCAGACTCTCTTTCTTTGAGAGCTGCTCTTTCCCATGCTCAGTCTAGGGTCTCACTCAGTCCTCTGTAGTCTTGGGCTGGTCTTATCTGGCACTCCTACCAACCCCAAGCATGAGTATGCGAGATCCTTTTCATATGTCTCTTTCTCTCCCTGTTGTTGCACAGTGGATGCAAGATGACTAAATATATCTGTATTAAAGAACTTCCATTCTGCATCCTCCAGGGAAGATAGATGTGAAATGTCAGATAATTCTCTTGTTCTTAGAATATGAATGCTGGGACCTTCGGGAAAGCACAGCTGGATCTTGCTCTTGATTTGCTGAGTGGGAGGCATTTTCCTCCCTGGCAGATTCTACTTCTCACTATCAGGGAAAATGCACAGAGTGTTGTCCTGAGTTCAAATAGCACTTTGCCTGTGAGCTCCCAGAAAGAGAGAGGGCCAAATCTGTGATACAGACAGATGGACCAGGGCAGCCTTCCCTCGGGCTCTATTAAGGAAGTTGTCATGTGCATAAGCTTGCAGGTCAGGGAGATAAAAATGACCTCTCATACTCATGCCTGGGGTTGGTAGAAGTGCCAAATAAGACCAGCCCAAGACCTCAGAGGACTGTGTGAGACCCTAGACTGGGAATGGGAAAGGGCAGCTCTCAAAGAAAGAGCGAGTCTGAGTGGGGGAAATTTGCTGAGATCCCCTTAGCCTGTTCCCTGACCATACAAGGTGGGAATGAGAAATCCTGCAAGTCAGTGAGGATTTTCCTGGCATCGTGAATTGAAGGTTCTAATGTCTGGATAGCCCTGGCTGTAAATATTATAATTGTGTGTGTTTGCGCGGAGTGCTTGCTGAAGACAAAAGGTGAGAGTTTCCATGGAAATGCATCCCTCTCTTACCTATATGTTTGGAGCACATGGTTATAATAAGTGATTTTACCAAATAGCAATTGAGCCCCTATGACCTGACAGACATAATACTAGGTGTTAAGTGTCACTGACTTGAAAATGTACAGAGTATTAAGAGACTATTCTTTTTTTAATATACTAGAGGCCCAGTGCACGAATTCATGCATGGGTGGGGTCCCTCGGGGTGGCCTGCGGGAATCGGAGCCCCAGCTCGCACCCCCACAGCCTTACCTGGCACCCCACCTTGGCCTGGCGCTGCCCCCTCACCTGCTCCACCATTCACCTGTGGGGCGATTGATTGGGGCCGGGGCCAGGGATCCTGCCTGGCTCCCTCAGTCCCTGTCCCTGCCCCTCCCCCCCGACCCTCCCACCACCACTGATCACAGTCTGTGGGGTGATTGGCGGGGCGATCGGGCCCCCGCTCGTACCTGCCTTGGTCTGGGACCGCCCGCTCACCTGCTCCACCATCCCACCGTGGTCCCACTCTCCTTGGGGCCCATCAGGGACAGCAGCACCTCCACTGCCACCTGCTGCCAGCGCTGTGTTGCCAACACCTGCCATGTTCTGTGCTACCCCCTGGTGGTCAGTGCATGTCATAGCAAGTGGTTGAACTCCTGGTCAAAGGACTATCCGAGGGGACAATTAGCATATTAAGCTTTTATTATATAGGATTTTTATTGATTTCAGAGAGGAAGGTGGAGGGAGAGAAAGAGAGATAGAAATATCAATGATGAGAGAGAATCATTGATCGGCTGCACAGAGCCCACAACCCGGGCATGTGCCCTTGACTGGAATTGAACCTGGAACCCTTCTGTCCCCAGGCCGACACTCTATCCACTGAGCCAAACTAGCTAGGGCAAGAGACTATTCTTTTAGGGAAAGTTGGCAATGTGAAATCAAGATTTTCAGGACACTGGGGGTGGTTGCCAGGCTGAAGCACTCTGGAGAAGGTTATGGGATGCTGAAAGGCATTGTCCCCAAGGCTAGGCCCTGCATCCACTCAGGGTCCTCAGGTTGCCCCATCCTCACTGACTAAAACAAAATAATGTTTCCAAAGCACTCACAGGACCTGGGGTGGAGTCTGAGCAGCAGGAAAATTACACTGTAAGGATGGGCATGAGACTGCTCTGCCCTCATTGGGTTGCTGGGAAGAATAAAGGTGAGGTACCCAACATATAACTGTGCACTGAAATCATACAGGGAAAAGTGCAATATTGTGATCTATCTGAAGCTAAGTTTTCCTCTCAGATTTCATAATGGCTCCCCAAATTCTATCCTTCCCGACTGCTCCACTATGGAGCCTTCTTTGACTCCTCCTCCACTCTTCTCCTTTTTAGATTGAAATGGTCAAGTCATTCCTACATTCCTATAGTAATTGAAATGTGTTGTTTTTTTTTTATTATAACACCTATCACAGTGTAGTAATTACCTCACTTCATGACTTTCTCTTCTGCCATCAGGTGCCCAACCCAATGCTTGGCATGGAGTAGACGCTCAGCAAATGTTTGCTCAAGGAATGAATTAAACAATTTCATAATTAATTATATGCCTGAACCCAGCTGTACCTTCAGCACTGTCTGAGTGGTTGGGGCCACATCTTAAACAGTGAACCCATTCACAGAAGCATGATACGGGCATTTGGAACCAGCCTCGCCTCTGCCTCTCTGAGGATATGCTGGAGATCTGTGTTACAAACAGATGGACCAGGGCAGCCTTCCCTCCTGCTTTATTAGGGAAGTTGTGTGAATCAGCTTGCAGATCAGGGAGTTTACTTTATGCATGTCCAGGAGCACTAGTGAGGTGCCAGGAATCCTTAATCAGGCTGTATGGAGAAGAATGGAGTGAGCCAGGCACACCCTGAGCAGGTGATTCCAATTTGTAAATTAGACGAGCAGCAACGGCTTTAATTGTTCCAACATTCTCTGTCAGACTTTTCCCTTTTCTGCAAGCTTTGAACACACCTATGTGGCTTTTTTTTAAAAAAAAAATATAATTAAAATTGTTCTTTTAAATGAGACACCAAAAAAGCAAGGGCTGATGCCACAGGCATCAGAATGTTTAACCTCCCCACTAGCCACTGGACTCATGGAGATCACCGAGTACATTTTTAAAAATTCTGTTGGATTTCTATGATAAGGCTGCGTATGTGTGGAGGGAATGTCATCCCCAGGACTCTGTGGCTTCCTGAGGCTCCTCACAGGGATCACAAAGAGCTCTGGCCTTCAGGTTCCCCTCCCCCAGGAGTGGAAGAAGGCATCTCAATCATGACTTTCTCCAGCACACCACCGACCAGTGACAAACAACCACTGGGAAGATGGATGGAGCCGAGGTAACCGGGCTCCGCACACATTGATTATGAGAGCTGTTCAGACAGGAGATTCGCAGGGCAGGGTGCCTGTCGACCTCAGTGCAGGCAGATAGAGTGATGGGGACATTCCAAGAGCAGCGGGTGCATCAGGGTGCTCAGGGAGAGACATGCTGAGTAGCAATGTGCATGCATATGTTTGGGGTATAAATAATTTCTAATTAGTAACTTAATCTTGGAAGAAAACTTCCAAGATGTGAAGGCAAGAACAGGATTTACTTATTATGTATGGAGGCAGGAAGGAGGTGGGAAGCTTGACAAGCAATGACCCATCTCTGCCCACGTGAATAAGGGATACCTGGAAGAGTATCCCACAGTTGTGGAAATCTGAAAAGGAATGTTAATAGGTCTCTGGGAACCAGTCTTCTGTCTCCAAGTTGTTGACTGGCAAAGGGGCTGAAGCCCAACAAAAGTCAGTAAAGAACAGCTTCAGGAGTGGGTACTAATCCAGGACATTACTTGTTCTGGTAAAAGGAGTGAGTAATCCATTCCGGGAAACTCTGCCCACCTGGTAGCCAGCATGATCTCCAGTCTTACTTTCTGTGTTAATCTATCTCTCAAGGTCAGATTGTTTCCATGAAACCACCTGGGTAAATCCCATCATGTCAGGTCACAAACCAGATGTACAATGTACAATGCACATGTCAGGTCACAAGGTCCAGATGTACAATGCACAGGCATCGACTCCTCCCACACCTATACTCCTCACAGTAAACATTCCATGGCTCACTACTGGGTAAATGACTGCTTGTTCTTTGGGGCTATTTCCCTTGATTATTTTGAGATAAATTTATATTCAGTTCATCTCTCTACCTAACATATCCACCTTTCTTTCATTTATATATAAATGCACATATGTACACATACATGTTTACATGTATACATATTTAGTATATAGATGTATTTTTACATTTAGTGGAATATATATACTCCAAAAATATTTTATGAATAGATTATAGACTGTATAAGTTTTATACACACACATATGTATATATATTACAAAAATGCAACTCTAAGACTGTTGCCCTCCTAGTATGCTAAAAGACATGCTCAGGATAAGGCATATTACAAGGGAAGTCGTTAGGCCCTTTGGTTCCAGGAGTGAGAACTCAATGATCTGAGGAGGGAGGGTCCCTGGTATCTGGGTGATTCTGTTGGGCATCACAGAGGAGGAGGGATGTGGATTGGACTTTGAAGGACGAGCAGATCTATATGGAGGGCAGAGAGAGGCATTCTTTAGAGTGTTTTATCTTTTGGGGACTCTTACTCTGTTGAGAAGCATGGCTCTTCCCTCCTTCCCCGATAGTGCATCTCTGAAATGGACTGCCTTGGTTCTTTCCCTCCCAGAGAGAGGACATTATGCAGACAGGAAGCCTGGCCCCTTGAGACCTTGTCTCTTTTGAGTGTTTTGTGATTGCCTGGGGCACAGAGAGGGCCTCCTTCATCAAGACAGGGTTGCAACTTCAGGGTCAGGAAGAAACGGGGTTAAAAATGAGGGATCCTGCCCAGCCGGAGTGGCTCAGTGGTTGAGCATCGACCTATGAACCAGAATCCCTCCTGGAAAAGGAGTCAGCAGTGATAGGCAACATGACCTGGGGTTGAAGATGTAACAACAATTTCCCCATAAGGCAAGGGGGATATCATCAGAGTTCAATTGATTACCAGAGGCCCTCAAACCCACCCTGCTGTCCCTGGTCCAACTGCACTGACCCCAGAGGTGGCTAACGTGAGTTTGGAGAGCTCAGAGTGTGCTCTGACTGGTGGACACACTGGGTGTGTGATGTGCCCACAGCTCTCACAAGTGGGCTCTGACCAGGCCAAGGCCCACCCACCAGGTGTCCTCACCTCTTCCTAAATAGCAGCAATGACAAATGCCAGAGTTCTCCTTCATGTCCTGCTAGGATATTTCAGGAACCAGATGGAAGGCAAAGTGAGACTAAACCAACACTTAGATGTCCCACTTTCTCTCCCTGCACTGGCCACTTGTTATTAAAGAAAGTCACTTGCATCCTAAAGACTTCAGCTTCCCCATCCTATATAATAAAAGCCTAATATGCTAAGTGTCTGGTCGTCCATTCAACCAATCAAAACATAATATGCTAATGATATGCTAAGGATGCTCAACCACTCGCTATGGCATGCACTGACCACCAGGGGGCAGAAGCTCTGACTGGTAGGTTAGCTTGCTGCTGAAGTCTGGCCTATCAGGTATGAGTGAGAAGGGCTCGACACACCCTGGAACCCTCCCATGATCCCTCCCTGGCTGGCCAACCTCCCACATCCCTCCCCAGCCCCTGTCATGCACTGGTGGGGTCCTTCGGCCTGGCCTGTGCCCTCTCCCAATCTGGGCTGAGGAACCCCCTACCCGAGTGCACGAGCTTTGTGCACTAAGCCTCTAGTTGTAAATAAAAGGAGATCATGCTACAAGCCCAGGCTACTTCTGATAGTCATTTTTAATGTCTGTGGAATTTTTTTTAGCAGCTTAATGCCTTTTGGGGGTAAGGGCTATTGTTGCTGGGTTTCTACTAGGAAGCTTGGCAAATCCTGTCCTGGCCTCAGGCTGGTTCAGAGTCATCTCTTTCCCTGCTCAGATCTGCTTCAGGAAACTCTCTTCTATAAGTGGCCCCCATTGAGCAGGAAAGAAAATCCCCCAAGGGGCAGGGCGCTCCTCTCATTAGAAGTCAGGCTGATGCCAGGCAGATCAGTAAAAGCCTGAGGCCTGAGCTTCTAGTATAGTCTCAAAGCAGACCAGAGCAACAGCAACATTTTAAATGAATTCATATGCTTTTATTTTTTTATGCTTTACTAGAAGCCCGGTGCACGAAATTCGTGCACGGCGGGGGGTTGTCCCTCAGCCCATTCTGTACCCTCTCCAACCTGGGACTCCTGGAGGGATGTCCGACTGCCCGTGTAGGCCCGATCCTGGTGGGATCGGGCCTACACGGGCAGTCGGACATCCCTCTCACAATCCAGGACTGCTGGCTCCCAACTGCTTGCCTGCCTGCCTTCCTGATTGCCCCTAACTGCTTCTGCCTGCCAGCCTGATCACCCCCTAACCACTCCGCTGCCAGCCTGGTTGATGCTTAACTGCTCCCCTGCCAGCCTGTTTGCCCCCAACTTCCCTCCTCTGCCAGCCTGGTCACCCCTAACTGCCCTCTCCTGCAGGGTTGATCACTTCCAACTGCCCTCCCTTGCAAGCCTGGTCCCTCCCAACTGCCCTCCCTTGCAGGCCGGGTGCCTCCCAACTGCCCTCTCCTGCTGGCCATCTTGTAGTGGCCATCTTGTGTCCACATGGGGGCAGGATCTTTGACCACATGGGAGCAGCTATATTGTGTGTTGCAGTGATGATCAATCTGCATATTACTCTTTTATTAGATAGGACAGAGGCCTGGTGCACAGGTGGGGGCCAGCTGGTTTGCCCTGAAGGGTGTCCCAGCTGGTTTGCCCTGAAGGGTTCCCTTGGGGCGTGGGGCGGCCTGAGCGGGGGGCCTGTGGTGGTTTTCAGGCCGGCCACGCCCCCTGACAACCTAAGCGGAGGCCCTGGTATCTGGAATTTATTTTCCTTCTACAATTGAAACTTTGTAGCCTGGAGCGGAGCCAAGCCTGGGGCTCCCTCTGGGGCGGCAGCCATTTTTGTGGCAGTTAATTCACCTTCTAGAATTGAAACTTTGTAGCCTTAAGCAGGTGAGCTCGGCCAGGGTGTGCGGAAAGCTTTGCTTCCCCTGTTGCCGCCGGCAACCCTGGACTGCTCTCTCAAGCTCCATTCTGCCGCCATTTGTTTGAATTTGTTTACCTTCTATAATTGAAACTTTGTAGCTTGAGTGGAGGCTTAGGCCTGCAACGGCTATGGAAAGCTTGGCTTGCTCTGTTACCTGGGAAACCTTGCTCTCTGTGGCTGTAGCATACTCGCCCTGATTGGCTGGTGGGCGTGGCTTGGCTGGTGGGCGTAGCTTATGTAGCGGAGTGATGGCTAATTTGCATATTACCATTTTATTAGAGAGGATGTTTTAGGCTAATGTTTATTATGCATGTCTACATGCCAGACTGTGTGTGGAGAGTGCAGCATGCATGTTCTCATTTCATCCTCTTGCAGGGTCATCAGGACAGGTGCTAGGTTATTAGTCCAGACTTACAGATGAAACTCACACCCTTAATGAGTGGAGAGGTCAAGGCTCCAACCCAGGTTGTCTGCTCAGCAACCTGGCCTGCCATTGAGGCCAGATAGCATCATCAGACATTCTTGGAGCACAGGCTTTCCTTTCAGCTTCTCTCATGAGCCTGCCGCCCTCTCAAACCCTGTGTCCCATCATCATGGGCAAATTGTCCCAGAGCACCTCATGTGCGAGGCATATGGCAGTCACCCAGAACACAAAGAAATGGAAGATTCAGTTGCTGTTCCTAGCACCTATGTTCAGTGTGGAAGACTGGAAATTACATAGCCTAAGAGAGAGCAAGCTGCCTTGTGTGGGTCATTATTGTTCTGTGAGCGCCTTCCTCCCCTCTCAAATCTTCCTCATTGTTCATCTATCCCTCCAGCCTTTCTGTCTGCCTGACTCCTTTTTATTTATACTTTCTCAAAAGTTCTTGCTCACTCTCTGGCTTCTAAACTTTAATTCCCATTTTTCTTGGAGGTTGGGAAAGAGGTTGAAGAAGAAAGGGAGTCTGAATAAGGGGTGCCCCCTCACTCATGAGCCCAGCTTCTCCCCTGCACCTCTAAACTGGCTCTGCATCTTCCCTGTGCCTCCAGTGCCTTCTGCTGCCCTGGGAGCCAGTGAATTTCCAAATTAGAGGGCATAATGTGGTCCTGTACTGCCAGCCACTTCTTAAATCAGATGCTCACTTAGCACATCACCTCATTACAGGGAGCTTAGCGCTATTGTAGTCTTACCTACACTTTTACAATTGATTTTGGGCAGAGAAGAATTCAATTGTTGTGGGGTTCTACGTGTTGAGTTTGCATGCAAATTGCATTTTAGAAATTCAACTGCAGGCCATGGTGGCATTTATTAGTTTGGGGCTCTAACAAGAAATCTACAGCTGGTTCAGCAAGATGGGGTGGGGGTGGGTTTATCTAGGAGGAAGCAGAAGAGGGAGTAGGTTGAGGAAAGCACTAGAATGGAACTTCCTTCTGTTTTCACCCTTGGGGCTGAATGTGGGGCCCCTGTTTTTGGGCAGAGACTTCAGAGGTCTTTACATGTTGAGGCCAGGGAGGCTCAGCTAGCAGTGTTTGACCCAGCCCGTGATGTTTCCTCAGTATGCGCTCAAGTCGATTCTTCCTGGGTGGATCTCTTGGTTAGTATTACTAGGATTTCCTTGGCAGGGATCTGCCTGGTGACAGGGCCATTTTGAAATGCTAGAATAAACAATTGTTAGAAGTGAGAAATAAGTGACACTTATCAGGGTCTTTCCATTCAGTATTTGGCCAGGTGGATGGGTCCCATGTTGTGTCCCAGCCAGCTGGACTCCAGATGCACAAGCTGGTGACCCCCCTTCCTGTGGCACCAACCCTGAGTCAGTCCATGCCCCATTGTATGCAGCTGTCATTGACTCTCCCTCATCCCCTTTTCTCAATAGCAACCCCTGAGAAGTGTTTCCCACTGATCTTACCTAGAATTGCTATTACTTCCTTTGGAGGGTTCATCCTTCCCCTTGCCCCAACCTGCCTTCCTAGGTCCTCCTCCAGTTCCTCCCCTTTCCTTATCTTTACCTATTGCCCACTTCAGAGCAGTTAGACATTTTACATACTATCCTAACTTTAACATGCATGGTAACTAAGACAATCTTCTAATTTAAGTGGGCTTAAGATTCCTGGAAGGCCAAGGACCTGGTAAAAACACACATTGTGCTACCTGAACAAAGGATGCATTTTCATTATAAAAAATATTTTTATTGATTTTTAGAGAGAGAGGAAAGGAGAGGGAGAGAAAGATCAACATCCATCATCTGTCTCCTGCATACCCCCTGCTGGGGATCAAGCCTCCAATTCAGGCATGTGCCCTGACCAGGAATTGAACTGGTGACTTTTGGTGCAAAGGTGGACACTCAACCTCTGAGCCACATCGGCTGGGTGCATTTTCTTGTAAGAGATTATCAGAGGATAAGTTACTGTTATAGGTTGAATTGTGTTCCCTCAAAAGACACATTGAAATCCTAACCTCTAGTACTTCAGAAAGTAACCTTATTAGAAAATAGGTTCATGTCAGATAGTAATTAGTTAAGATGAGGTCATAATAACATAGGGTGGGCCTTTAATCCAACATGACTGTTGTGATATAAGAGATGAGAAAATGCCATGTGAAGATGAGACAGAGATTGGGGTGATACATCTACCAGCCAGGGATCTAGCCAACCACAGGAAGCCAGAAGAGAGGCATGTGCCAAGTTGTCCCTAACAGCCTCCACAAAGAACCAATGCACCCACCTTTTGACTTTGGGCTTCTTGTTTCCAGAACTGTGAGGGAATACCCTGCTGCTTCTGTGTTGTTTTTTTAAGCTATCCAGTTGTGGTACTTTGTTGTGGCAGACCTAGAAACTAATCCAGTTCTCAAAGGTAAATTTGACCTTGTACATCTGGTCTTTTTTTCCCCCCACATTCAGGGAAGCCAGATAGGAGGTAATGAATGAGAGACTGAAGACTAGCCAACCAAGGCAACTGTTAACCAAATCCTGATTCTCATTCTGGTTCCAGTTCATAATGATGTGCCAGTGTTGCTGGTAAAATTAAAAATAATAACAATAACCATGTAGGAGCCTTTTTGTAAAGCTAAATGAAAGTACTGTAATAAGTCGGACTTTTGGTCCACGTTTACTCTTGTACTGATAAATATGCAATTGATTAACTTTGTCAAGAAAGTAAACACATACAATATAATTTACAACAAAATTGTATTCTATAAATTTCCTGTGTTAAGCTTTGAAAAATATATGTATTTTTAGAATATTTGTTTAAACTTGTCAGTAATGCTTTGCTAGAAAGGGCTATCTTTCATTCTGAAATGGTCTCTTCTATGTTATTTTAAATTTTTACATTAGTCCTCAAAATTCACAGCCTGGGAACTGCTATGTAAGCTCTTAAAACTCTACCCACCACTTGAAACCTTCCCTGATTTTCCCAAACTAGGGGTTCTCAACTTGGGTGACTTGGCAATGATGTAACCACTTAAGGTGGAGGATACTAATGGTATCTGCTGGATAGAGGTCAAGGCTGCTGCTCAATGTTCTACAATGTATAGGACTGGCTCCTCCCCTCCCCCTAAAAAAGAAAAGAATTAATCCGCCCAGGGCTAAGTTTAAGAAACCCTGCTGAAGACCAATTTTAGTTTTATCCCTTATGGTGTCCCCAGCGTTGTCTGTGTGCTTATCCTGTATATGGTTCTGTGTTTTCTCTAATTGCTTCCATGTCTGAATGGATGTGGGTTTTGATCTCAGCTTTTCCACTTATCTGGCTGTGTAATTTTGGCCAACTCACTCAACTGTACTGTGCGTCAACATCCATATCTGTAAAATGAGATGATAATGTTTAACTCGAGGGTCATTTTAGTGATTAAAGCCAATGCACATAAATAATGTACCAATTGACATTTATTTAGTGTTTCCATGGGTCAAGGGCTGTGCTAAATGCTTCTCACTTACTCTTCTACACAACTCTGTAAGGTTAGTACAGTGATTGCCCCTTCAGTTAATTTATATTTGGTAAATTATAGCTATTTTCAGAATTATTTTTTCTTCCAGGGGGGGGGGGGGTTTTGTGATGAAGAGACTGAGGGTGACTGGCTGTTCTCTAGATTCTCGATCAAGGGCACCTGCTTTGCCTGTTTTGGTCCCAGTTTCCTTTCCAGTGGGCTGGGAATGGACTCAGCTCCATATTCTCCTCCTCTTCTTCCTCCTCCTCCTCGAACCAGTCCACGTACACAGGCAGGTCCTTCCCCGGGAGCAAGAGAACAAGCTTCAATGGGCAAGTTCATTCCAAGCCTTGGCTTTCCTCAGGACTGCCAGCATCCCATTGGCCAAAGCAAGTCACATGACTAAGTCAAGGGGTGGGGCTTGTGCCACTACCAGAGGTGGGAGCCCACTGCAGAGTGATATATGGCCAAAGGGATGGATCAGGAAAGGGTAAGGCTCAGGGGCCATTAATCAATCCACCACAGGTTTGCCACTATAACCCACTCAATCAATGCCACTCCTGCTGCTGGGGAGTCCTGGTCTCTTGCCCCTGCCAGAGAAATCAGTGTCATCTTAGCGAGGTGTTTTCCTTCCCTTCTTCCCTCCTGGGACAGTGACTCATGCACTGGGGATGGAGGGCGGATGGTTCCTGGCCAGGACCCCATGCTCTCTTGCCCATGGGTTTGTGACTGGCGCAGGCCTGCTGGGTATTCTCCTGGAGGCCAGAGGAACAAAGGCTGGGCAGATTCTCCCTCACTCCCAGCTAATACAGAATGTGTAGACAAAGAGAGAGATTAAGACAGAAGTGGGGGGGAAAGGGCCACTTTGAAAAGCCTTTAGAAAGCCTTCTTTCCCATCTGTTCAGCCCGCGGGAAGGCTCTGTTTTCTGTTTTAAAGAATTTGTAAATTCATTACCAACAAGGAAAATGTGCAAAGCACACGCAGAAACATCAAGGTTTGATCCACCATCTGCTGGGAGCTGCCTCCTGACAGGGCGCAGAGTGGTGCTGCGCCCTGTCAGGACGTGGAGTGGGCACTGGCCAGAGGTGCCCACGGGCAGAAGTCTCCCATCATGTTTTACTACACGCGGGGAAGGGGCTGTGCTTAGAGGCCCTGGAACCTCCCACACTCTCTTTCTGACCCCCAACCCCCATTTAACACTCTGGAGCCAAAGGAAGCCAATGGTTTGCTGTAAAGTGTAGAACATCATCTTAGCTTGCGCAGACTCTGAGCAGAGATGGGGCAGAGCTCACTTTCAAGGCACTTCTGTTCTGAGCTCCCAGCTCAATGGGACCAGCTCAGCTGCATGGCAGAGGGAAGGGCCAGTGGCATGGCTTTCTCCTGTGCAAGAGATTTCTTCCAAAGCCCTATTCCAGCCTCTGTTCCTGCTGGTTCCAGAGAAGTTTGGGCTCGGCTCCTGGTGTGGTGGCCTCCTGGCTCCCTGCTTCTGCTCCTCTGCCCCCCAGCAGCTACAGCTGTGGCCATGTGGCGAGTCCATGCAGACTCCCACTGCCCTGGCCCCTGAGGCCAACCCCGGCTTAATCGCAGGAAGGAAGGAGCGGTTCCACACCACATCCACATTAGCTATTGATCCCCGGCATTCATGGCCCAGCTCAAACACCCCAACTTCAGCCACATCTGTAATTTCACCAACTGCACCCCATGCAGGTTTCTGAATTGCCACTCTGGTGGGTGCCCTGTTTCCTCCTGTATTTGGCATGCCTAACTCTTGCCCATCTGCCCAGGGAAGAAAGTCTGACTCCTCGTTCAGACTAGCAGCTAGTGCCTGACTACCATGCCTGGCTACCACACCTGGCATTACAGGCTTGCCTCGGTTTCCCTTTTGGCTGCATTCCTCCCTTGTCAATAAGAATGCCCTGTTAGCCTGGATGACCTTTCAGACCGCCTGTCTGGACTCCACACATCCCCTGCCTCTTTCTGCTTAAGGCTCTTTGCTCAGCTTGGCCATTTGGGCTTCTATGCACTGTCTATTGAGGGACTGGCCACAGTTGCCCCTTCTGCCCTGTCTCCGGCTGTCCACTGCCACTGTGTTTCCTCTCTGTGGCATGTCCTGCAGGTATTGCCCCCTCATCCCTCTGCTGGAGGGATTGGAATGTTCTATGCCCCAACACAGATAAAATATGGAGCACAGGCATCTCTGTAGATGCCTCAGTCTAGCCACTTACTAGCTGAGTGACACTTCATTCATTTCACAAATATTTTTGATGCCAGGCACATTTTTAAGTGCTGAGTAAGCAAGCTAAGCAGGGCTCTGCCATCAGGGACCTTATACTGAAATTGAGGGAGAAAGACAATAAATTCAAATAAGAAGAGAAATTCCAAGTTGTGATAGTAATATGAAGAAAATAACACCGGATAAATCAAACAGTAAGTTATTGAGGTAGGGGTGATGTGAAGGGGAACTTGAAATAGAGATGTGGGTCATGAGAAGGATTCAGACACCTAGTGATTAGAAAAAAGAGTTACAGGCAGAGGGAACAGCAAGGGCAAAGGTCCTGGGGCAAGAATGAGCTCGTGTGTTCCAGAGACAGAAAGAAGGCCATCGTGAGTGTAATCCAATGAATAGCATGAAGAATGATGCACCAGGGGTGGAGGGAGAGGCAAGGACAAGCCCACTGGGGCATGTGACCATGGTCAACACTTTGGACTTGATACCAAATGCAGTGGTAATCATGTAAGGGTTTAGGCAGGAGAGAAAATAGTTTGATTTACATTTTAAAGATACATTCTGGCTGCTCAGGGAAATCAGGGGAGGGATGCTGGCGACTCGGACTCCAGGGACAGTGCTATAGTTGACAAGTGGTCGTCTGCATGTGCATAAGTTTGGAAATAGGGTCAACAGTACTCACAGATATGTGAGACATGATTTACAGACAAGAAACATCAAGGTAACCATGAGAAAATCCCCCCAGCTATGATAAACTCTGGTGCCCTTCCTATAAAGTGGTTATACACTTAACGGGCACTCAATAGTATAATAATTATAAAACTGAATGCGAACGTGGCCCTGATGATTGATTGGGATCTTATTTTGGCAACAAAAGAAACAAGCCAAAAACATTCCCATAGTGCCTGGCCTGCCAAGGGACAGTAATTTGGTGTAGACTGTTGGACTCATGGTGTCCTCTTTCTCCTAGGCCTTTGCACATGCAGTCTTGGGACACTAGCCGGCTGCTCATCCACCCTCACCTGGCATACTCCTTATTCATCCTTCAGGTCCCTGCTAGAATAGAATGTTCAAGGACTTCCTAAGACAAGACTAGGTTTCTCTCCTCCAATCCTCTTGCTGACTTGCTGGGCTGCTTACTTCCTGTCTTAGTTTATAGCACTTAAGGACCAGATACCACAACCTATACTAGAATTTCAGCTCATGGTGGATACCCCAGTTTGCTGAACAGGTCAAGAAACTTGCTCCCCTATTGCCCCCCGCCCCACCTGCCTTGCTGTTCTCCCTTGTAACTGAGCCTTTCAGTCTTCTCCACCCACCTCCAGTCCTGCCTGTTGCTCAAACCTCAATCAGCCTTCAAGACACAGTTCAAGAGCTCTCTGCCCAGTTAACTTTCCAGCTCATGCTCATCTTTCTTTTCCTAGAACTGCCCACTTTTTCCTACCACTCTGTGCAGAAAAGAGTTGACGGAGCAGGTCTGATGTTGCTATCCTCACAAAAGCTTGCTTACATCTGGGAACACGGCTGGTAAGCAGGTCCTTACAGTCATATAATACTTTCCCTAAATGGCAGGGGTGACTCACTGTGCCTAGACTATGTGAGGCTGCTCATCCACCCTGAACAGGCTTTCCTTCCGGGAGGCTGGAGTCTTGGCATGTGCTGGGCACATGCATAGGTATGTCCCTCTATGACCAGCCCCAGAAATAGTCTTGGGCGCTGAGATCCGGATGGGCTTTCCTTGGCAGAAACATTGTGTCGCTGTGTTTTTACTGGAATAGTGTGCTCAGTGTGCCCCACTGAGGAAGGAAAGAGCATGAAAAACCTGCACATGGATTCCTTAGGCCCTACCTGTGCTCTCCCGCCTGTGACTCAGCGGTGCATTCTTACTACATCATTGCACTAAATATTAGCCCTGAGGACAGCTAGATGCTGAGACCTGTGAGTCATTCTTGGGGATCTCCTGATCAATCTCCTGAACATCGTTTCATGGACCCTTGGCATGTGCTCAATTGGAACCTTTTGTATCATTATGTAACTGCCTTTTACTGTTACATCACTGATTCTTATATGTAGGCCTCTACCCCTTCCCACAAGACCCTGAAAGACAGAAATATACCTACTTCTACACCATGCAACACATTGCACAGGACACCCAGCAGAAACCCTAGACATTCCTGTTGAGAGAATGAATGAATGTAAGAAATGTCAAGGCCACCTATGGTTGAGGCATAGGCCTCATGACGACTGTGGGCAGATAGCTGAGATGCTTTAATGCATCTAGCTCCTGGTGTCCTAACTCCTGGGGCAAAGGGAAACTGAATAAATCGGGCTCTAGTAGAGTTTCCAAGTAACCCCTGGCATCATAAGGCAGCCAAGAAAGGTTCTGCTAAAACTCCCAGGAGATGGAGACTGCTGTGCACAGACGCAGGAAGAAATAGCGAAAACAGATCCAGAGCTGTTTGCAAGCTGTACATGTGAAACCTTGGGACTCGCGCTCTGAGCACGATGCCTTGTTCCAGAGGGCTACAGAGCAGCTGCTTGTTTGCGTAGTTGTACCACCGGAAGTGTAGGGAGGTAGTCATGTGTGCATGCGCAAAATTATATGAGTGGGCATATATGCTTGCATATGCATAAACAGGCACTTCCCACAAATGCCTGTGTCTGTGTGAGCTCATATGAGCTTGCTTAGGCTTGCAAACATAATTACATGAGTTCATGCATTTGGAGTGTGCAGGCAGGTGTATTTGCATGCACCCATGCACAGCAGAGTGAGCCTGTATACATAGGTGCACACGCATATTGATTTTCCCTTATCTACTCTGTGCTGAGCAGACAGCTGCCTCAATAACAGCTGCAGCTGAGCGAGCGCACTCACCGCGGTGGCCCCATTGTGCTCTCAGGATTGCTTCAGCCCTTCCAGGATTACCAGTGCTCAGCGCAGTTTAAATATATCTCCAGTCCTAATCCCTAAACAAAGATGTAATGATTTCTGCTAAATATGTTGGATTATTTATTAAGATAAAGTCAAGGATAGGAGAAGCCACGTCTGGTGGAACACTGATTGCCATTCAAGATGGGAGATCATGAAACCAGATACACCTCCACCCCTGGGGGAGGGAGAAGGCTAAAGGACAGGGAAGTAATTAAAACAGTCAGGTTCCTAGAGGCATAGTGGTTGCCTGCCGCTCCTGCATATACACCAAGGTGGAGGAGAAGAGAAGCAGCAGACACCCTCACTAGCAATGGGATACGGCCCTGGCCACTCAGAAAGGATCATGGACCATGAGGCAGGCCTTGAGTGAGAATCCTCTGTGAGAATACAACAGAGAGTTGAGCAGCTCCTCTTTTCAATAAATTCCCAGTTGAGGGATGGGCCAGGAGAGTAGGGAGGGCCATTGCTAACCCAGAGGCTATTTCTGGGCAAATTAGGAAGATGCTCCTCATTCTCTAGGTGCACGCAGCCCTGTACCAGGCAGCATAGCTTGGTAAGTGGATCTGGGAGGATTTCAGCTGACCTTACATAGGGCCTGCCTGAGCATGTGTAACAACCTGAGCACAGAGAGAAGGCTAGAGGGGTGAATGTGGGTGAGGCACTGTCCATCCAGAGAGCAGGTAGACCCAACGAAAGAATGTCATAAAGACCGCTTCTTACCTTAGGTCCACCATCACTGGGGCTATAGCCCTTTTCTCAGCTCTATCCTATCTGCCCCCCCCGCCGCCCCCCCCCCTATTATAACGGAGTTTTTGGTACCTAGAAACATCTCAGACTTGGAATCTGGACAGGGACTTATAGTCATAAGCAGCTACAGCTTTCTGTATGAGTTTGTGTGAGTAACTTAACTTCAAGTCTCAGTCTCCAGTAAAATGAGGAGATGATTTTTGTTGCAAAGTCCAAATGAGCTAATGATATGCTCAGCAAGCCCATGCATGTGCCTGTGCTACATGCAAAGCTGGGGCGGGGGGATGAGAAGTGACGGTCCTGACCAGAGTGAGCATACAACTCATGCACTTACTGATACAATTGGATTTAGATCTCTCATCATTTCACTTTTTCTCTCCCATCTGTTCTTTTCATGCCTTCTTTTGAATTGACTAATTTTTATTATTCCATGTTATCTCTTTTGTTGACTCATTACCTCTAATTCTGAGTTGTGTTATTTTAATAGTTGTTTTAGGGTTTATAGGTTACATCTTTAACTCACCACCATCTACCTTCAAGTGATATTGTACCTTTTTCATGTACAGTGTAAGAACTTATACTAGTATGTGTTCATTTCTCCTTTGTTTCATTGCTGTCAGATATTTTCCTTCCTACATGTTACATACACCATCCTATATTATATTTTTGCTTCAAATAATCAACTATTTTAAAAATTATTTAAATAAAAAGGAACAATTATATAGATATATACTTACATAGCTACAATTTATTCTGTTTCTTTCTTCTTGGTACAAATATGTATTTCTATTTAGTGTCATTTTCCTTTTATTTGTTTATTTTATTTTTTTTGCAGTGCCAGTCTGCTGGCTCTGAATCCTTCCAGATTTTGTATATCTGAAGAAGTCTTTATTGTTCCTTCATTTTTGAAAGTCATTTTAACTTGGTATGATTGCTAAGTTGGCAGTTTTGTTCTTTCAGTACTTAAAAGATGCTTCTCCACTATATTCTTTCTTACCTTTTTTTAATGATGGGAAACTTACTGTCATCATTACCTTAGCTTCCCTGTACATAATGTGTCTTTTTCTCTGGCTGCTTTTAGATATCAATCTTTGTCAGTCATTTGAAAAATTATGATAATGCTTTATTTGACAAAATCCAATGTATATTTTGAAAGAAATTTTTATCAAACTAAGAATAAAAGGGAATTTATTCTACCTGATCTTCAAAATCCTACAGCTAACATTGTACTTAATAGTTTTCCCCTAAAATCAGAATGTTCACTCTCACTGCTTCTATTCAACATTATACTGGAAGTGCTAGCCAGAGAAATAAGGCAAGAAAAAGAACTGGAAAGGAAGACATAAAACTGTCTTTATATGCAGACAACATGAATGCCGATGCCAACATGAATGTCTATGTAGAAGTTGTTGTGTATATATTACAACTAGTGAATTCAGCAAATTGCAGGATATGATATCTCTATACAAAAATCAATTATATTTCTATATATTAGCAAAAACAGAAATTGAAAATTTAAAGATAACACTTATAATACCATCAAATATATATAATACTTTACAAAAGATCTCCATACACTTAAAGCTGAAAACATTGCTGAGGGAAATTCACTAAGTCCCAAATAAATAAGACACATGCCATGTTCATAAATTGTTATTGTCATAAAATAACAATATTATCAACTTTCCCTAAATTGATTTATAGGTTCAGGGCAATCCCAATAAAAATCCTAACAAAGTTTTAGGTAGAAATTGAAAAACCAACTCTAAACTTCACATGGAAATGCAGAGTATCTAGAATAGCCAAAAACAACTTTGAAAACATTGAAGAATTAACAGCATCTTACTTTAAGACTTACTATAAAGATGCAGGAATGAACACAGTATGCTTTTGATGTAAAGATAGTCAAACAGTTCAATTGGATATAATAGCTTAAAAATGGGCCCACACTAATATGGACTACTCTTTCTTTTTTTACAAAGCCGCAAATGAAATTCTATGTAAAAATGCTAGCCTTTTCAATGAATAGTTGAACATCCATCCATATACAAAAAAATAAACTTTGAGTTACACCTTTTACAATATTAATAAATTAACTCTAAATGAATCATTAACTTAAATGTAAAAGTTAAGTCTGTTACACTTCTAGAAGAAAATACAGGGAAAATCTTTGTGACTTGGGACTAAGCTAAAACTTCTTGGGAAATGACACCAAAAGCTTGTCCCATGAAAAAACAAATTGGTAAATTAAACTTCATCAATGAAAAACTTGTTCTTTGCAAGACCTGTATAAAATAATAAAATAGAAGCCACACACTGATAGAAAATATTTGCATAGTATATAATTATTAAAGGATTTGTATTTAGAATATGAAGTACTATTCAAATTCAATAGAAAGAAAATAGCCAAATTTTAAAAAATGGGCAAGAGATTTGAACAACTTACCAAAGAAATATACATATGACAAAAAACAACTAAAAAGTTACTGAGCAATATCAATCATTAGGGAAGTATAAGACTCACTATATACTTACTAAAATGGCTAAAATTAAAAAAATATATATATATATCTTACCAAGTATTGGAGAGAATATGGAGAATGGAACTCTAATAAATTGTTGTTAGGGATGTAAAATGGTACAGCCAGTTTGGAAAACAGTGGAGTAGCTTAAAATAATCCTATCTAATAAAAGAGTAATATGCAAATTGACTGTCACTCCAACACACAAGATGGCTGCCCCCATGTGGTCAAAGATGGCTGCCCCTATGTGGACACAAGATGGCCACCACAAGATGGCCAGCAGGGGAGGGCAGTTGAGACGGACCAGGCCGGCAGAGTAGGGAAGTTGGAGGCGATTGGGCCTGCAGGGAAGGGCACTTGCGGGGGACCCAGGCCTGCAGGGGAGGGAAGTTGGGGGGGACCAGGCCTGCAGGAGAGGGAAGTTGGGGGCGACTGGGCCTGCAGAGAAGGGCAGTTTGGGGGGACCCAGGCCTGCAGGGGAGGGCAGTTGGGGGGGACCAGGCCTGTAGGGGAGGGCAGTTGGGGGCGACCGAGCCTGTAGGGAAGGGCAGTTGGGGGAGACCCAGGCCTGCAGGGGAGGGCAGTTGTGGGGGACCAGACCAGCAGGGGAGAGCAGTTAGGGGCAATGAGGCTAGCAGAAGAGGGCAGTTAGGGGTGACCGGGTCAGCAGGGGAGGGCAGTTGGGGGGGGACTGGGCTTGCACGGAAGGGCAGCTGGGGGGACCCAGGCCTGCAGGGGAGGACAGTTGGGAGTGGGGGGACCAGACCAGCAGGGGAGAGCAGTTAGAGGTGACTAGGCCTGCAGGGAAGGGCAGCTGGGGGGGACCCAGGCCTGCCAGGATTGGGCCTAAATGGGCAGTCAGAGATCCCTCGAGGGGTCCCAGATTGTAGAGGGTGCAGGCTTGGCTGAGGGACACCCCCCACATGCACGAATTTTGTGCACCAGGCCTCTAGTTAACATACACACACCCTGTGATGTAGCCATTTTATTCTTAGGTATTTTCCCAATAGAAAGAAAGGCATAAGTCCACACAAAGACTTATATGTAATTGTTCACGGCAGCTCTATCTGTAATATCCCAAGCTAACAACTATCTAAATGCCCATCAACAGGTGAAGGAATTGAACAGATAATTTCAAGTGTGGTATATTCCTACAGTGGAATGCTACTGGCTATAAAAAGGAATACATTAATGATACTAATGTTAACATGAATGAATCTGAAATGAATTATGAGTGAAAAATAAAACAGACCAAAAGAGAGTACATACTGTATGATTTCATCAGTATAAAATCATAGAATATACAACACATTCTATAATGACAGATCATAGGTTCTTAGGTTACTGGTGTGGAGTGAGGAGAGCAGGAAGTGGGAAAAGTGGCATGAGGAAAATTTGGAAAGGGTGATATTTGTATCCATTATCTTGATTATGGTATGCTTTCATGGGTATACTATATCAAGACATCAATTGGTTCACTTAAATATACACAGTTTATTATCTGCAGTGTTACCTCAATAAAGCTATTGAAGAAACAAAAAATAAAAGATAGTTGTTGTTTTTAATTTGTCTTTATTATTGAGATTATTACAGATGTTCTGTTTTTTTCCCCATTACTCTCCACCCCATACTGGCCACTCCCAAGCCATCACCACACTATTGTCTGGTTCCATGGGCTATGCATATCTATAGTAATAAAAGCATAATATGCTAATTAGACCAGATGTCCTTCTAGGCAACCTTCCAGATAAAGCCAGGGCTGTGAGGGAAGCCCAGGTCCCAGGTGCCTGCCGGTGGCCAGAGGGAAGCCTGGGTCCCGGGTGCCAGAGGGAAGCTGGTGCCAGCAGCCAGGGGAAGGAAGGCCTATTCTTGCATGAATTTCATGCATCGTGCCTCTAGTATGCACATAAGTTCCAGGTTTATCTCTCCCCACCCACCCCAACCCCTGCCTTCCCTCTGAGATTCATCAGTCTGTTCCATGCTTCTATGTGAGATCATGTGATACTTATCTTTCCCTGAATGGCTTATTTCACTTAGCATAATACTCTCCAGGTCCCTCTAAGAGATCCTTTCTTTTACAACTGCATAGTATTGCGTGGTGTAAATGTACCACAGCTTTTTTATCCACTCATCTGCTGGTGGGAACTTGGGCTGTTTCAAGATCTTAACTATTGTAAATTGCTCTGCTATGAACATAGGGGTGCATATATTCTTTCTGATTGGTGTTTTGATAGTATAGGGTTTTATCATTTAATAGCAAAGGCAGGAGGCTAGTTATGATGAGCATTTAGAGATACTATATTCAGAGAAGTCCATAATTGTTGATACACTTCACATGACATTTAATTATCTATCTATATATAAAGGTCTACGTGACCATTAGGACTGAATGACTGGAACGACCAGTCACTATAATGGGCACTGACCACCAGGGGCAGATGCTCAAGACAGGAGCTGCCCACTGGTGGTCAGTGTGTTCCCACAGGGGAGCACTGCTCAGCCAGAAGCAGGGCTCAAGGCTGGTGACTGGCGAGCGCAGCTGCAGCAATGGGAGCCTCTCCTGATTCTGCCGCAGCACTACCTAGTGGCACCGGCGGGCAAGGATGAGCATGAACAGCGCAGCACCCAGCCCTGGCTCTTGCTCCTCCCTGGCAGCCTGACACTTGGCACACTGCTATATCCCTCTGGGGATGTCCGACTGCTGGTTTAGGCCTGGCCTGCAGGAATCGGGCCTAAACCTGTAGTCAGACATCCCCTAAGGGTTCCCGGATTGCAAGAGGATGAAGGCCAGGCTGAGGGACACCCCCTCCTACGCATGAATCCGTGCACCAGGCCTCTAGTTATTACTGGTAAATAAGTAAAACAACCTAATGCTAAAAAGTTCATTGATCCTATAGAGGGGATGCATTTACTGTTCATAAATTAAACAATTTTTTTGGGGGGGACTCAATCAGATAACCTTAAATGTGAGATATCAGAATAACAGGAGCCACAGATGATCATTGTCGAATCTAAGGTAGATCTTGCAAGTTGGGAAGACTTGAAAAGAGTGATGAATTCTGGACATCAAATACCTGTTCCAAATACTCCTCTGAACTGAGTGTGGGCTGAGCCCTGCCTTGCTCTCTCTGACTGGCCTGCTATGCACAGGACAGACTCAGGAGAGCATGTGTAAGGAGAGGGCTCTGTGGTTCCCTGGAGGAGCATCATCATACCTAGACAGGAAGACAGGTCCTCTCTGCCTTCTGGGGGCACCACATACCTCTGGGAGAACATGGCTGAGAGGTAAGGCTCAAGGTGATAGATGCTGGCAGAGCCCACTCTGCAGTCCTCTACTCTTGGACATCTGAAGGTACTTTCCAGTCATTGGTCACTGTTTTCTTTTCATCAAACCTGAAAGTAGGAAGACTGCCCAGTAAGAAAGAGCCTATATTCTGGTGCTCTGGGTTTAGGTGGGTTTTCAAACCAAGTGATAGGAAATCAAACTGTGGGCACTTCCTGGTGCCCCCATTCACGGGTTTTTATCACACCATTTGCCCATTTCACTAGTCCTCCCAGGATCTTCAAGGCTTGGCTCTGGTGACCACCACACCTCACTTCTCAGTCCCTCTCTAGCAGTCCTAACTTTAACATGGGTTGTTTTCTTTTATTTTGGTTCATCCTCTAAAATTTTGGGGTTTTAAGATAGAACTTTATTAAAAGATGCAGAGAAAAATATAATGAGCCAAACAGGAAAAATTGTGAGCACAAAGAAATGCTGAAATAGCAGAGCAGGGAGCTTTATTTTGTTATAGTTAGGCCATGCTGTGCTACCCAATGGGCATGGATGGTCCAACACCTTCATTTCATTGCATTGGACCCCAAGACCAGACTGACTTCTCAAAACCACAACCATGGCCAATTTCACTTGGGGCTAATCCTGAATCTTCAGTGACTTCTTGGGATGTGGGCCCAGTAGCATTCTCAGGAACCCCTGTGAGCTGCTTCCCTTCCTTAAGGTGTCCTTGAATCGTAGACACCTCCTGCTTCTACCGAAGTTCTACAAGACAGAGATCCTGTCTGTCTTGTTTGCAGCTTCATCCCCAGTGCACAGCATGCAGTAGGTAAGTATTTGTTAAATGAAAAACTGCTCCCTGGTCCTCAGCTACCTGCACAACCTCAATCAGTCTGTTCACCTCCGTGAAGTTATTAACAATGCTGGCTGCAGGCATCTCTTGCCTGACCTGTTTGTAATAGTTTTTGAAACCTGGTTTCAAAAATTTATCAGAAGTCTGATTTGGATTCCAGCTCTACTCTCTACTGACTGGATGACAAGGGTCAGTTCACCTACCATTTTAAACCTCATTTTTTATATTGATGAAGTAGATATGAAAACAGTAATATGGATCAGGTGGTGGCTTGTTATAAAGACCTCTCTTCCGAATAGACTGCAGTGTTTTATAACCTGTGAAGGACACACAAATGTTAGGTGTTAGGGAACAGGATGCTTATTCCCCGCACATTGTGTTCTAGATGGAGGCTCTTCCATTAGAGGAGCTCTCCGGGCCTCTGTGCCCATACTCTGGCCGCTCTGGTTGGTGAGTTTGGGAGAAAGAGGCAAGCACATGTGGATCTTCACTTTCCTCTGTCTTAAGCCAGCCTGTCTACAGAAGGGGAGCTCAGCTCTTCTTCCCAGTGGGTCTTAGAGGAGCAGGCCTGATTTCCAGAGCTGTCTGAGGCTGGGCAGATAGTCAACACTGAGGGTGTCTGACCTGATTAAGATACAGTCTCCACCTGGCCCTTACTGGCAATAATGTCACTGTGTGTTTTTTTTCTTTATTTATTAAGGTATTACATGTGTGTCTTTATCTCCCCATTGTCCCCCAACATCCCATTCATGCCCTCACCGCCCCTGGTGTCTGTGTCCATTGGTTAGGCTTATATGCATGCATACAAGTCCTTTGGTTGATCTCTCCTCCTTACCTCCACCCTCTCCTACCTTTCCTCTGAGGATTGATGGTCTGATCAATGCCTCTCTGTCTCTGAATCTTTTTTTGTTAATCAGTTTATGTTATTCATTATATTCCACAAATGGATGAGATCATGTGATATTTATTTTTCTCTGACTGGCTTATTTCACTTAGCATAATGCTCTCCAGTTCCATCCATGCTGTTGCAAATGGTAAGAATTCCTTCTTTTTTATAGCAGCATAGTATTCCATTGTGTAGATGTACCACAGTGCTTTAATCCACTCAACTGCTGATAGGCACTTAAGCTGTTTCCAAATCTTAGCTATGATAAATTGTGCTGCTATGAACATAAGGGTGCATATAACCTTTCTGATTGGTATTTCCAGTTTCTTGGGATATATTTCTAGAAGTGGCATCACTGGGTCAAATGGGAGTTCTAATTTTAGTTTTCTGAGGAAACTCCATACTCTTCTCCACAGTGGCTGCACCAGTCTGCATCCTCACCAGCAGTGTACGAGGGTACCTTTTTCTCTGCATCCTCGCCAGCACTTGTCGTTTGTTGATTTGTTGATGATAGCCATTCTTACAGGTGTAAGATGGTACCTCATTGTCATTTTGATTTGCATCTCTTGGATGATTAGTGACTTTGAGCATGTTTTCATATATCTCTTGGCCTTCCTTATGTCCTCTTTTGAAAAGTATCTATTTAGGTCCATTGCCCATTTTTTGATTGGGTTGTTTATCTTCCTTTTGTGAAGTTTATGAGTTCCCTGTAATAAATGTTGGAGATTAAACCCTTATCGATGATGACATTGGCAAATATGTTCTCCCATGCAGTGGGCTTTTTTGTTTTGTTGATGGTTTCTTTTGCTGTACAGAAGATTTTTATTTTAATGTAGTCCCATTTGTTTATTTTCTCTTTAGTTTCCATTGCCCTAGAAGATGTATCAGTGAAGATATTGCTTCAGCATCTATCTGAGATTTTGCTGCCTGTGGATTCCGCTAATATTTTTATGGTTTACCATCTCATGTTTACATCCTTTATCCATTTTGAGTTTATTTTTGTGTATAGTGCAAGTTGGTGGTCTAGTTTCATTTTTTTGCATGTACCTGTCCAATTTTCCCAACACCATTTATTGAAGAGACTGTCTTGACTCCATTGTATGTCCTTGCCTTCTTTGTCAAATATTAATTGAGCATAGTGGTTTGGATCAATTTCTGGCTTCTCTATTCTATTCCATTGGTCTACATGTCTGTTCTTGTGCCAGTACCAGGCAGTTTTGAGAACAGTGGCTTTGTAATGCAGCTTGATATCTGGTATTGAGATCCCTCCTACTTTGTTATTCTTTCTCAGGATTGCTACAGCTATTCAGGGTCTTTTTTTTATTCCACATGGCCTGGGGCAGGGGGCAGGTGTGGGCTAGAAGGGAGTCAATGGGAAAAATATGTAATATTTTCAACAATAAAGATTTAAAAATTGGCAAATGTTGGGGTTGAGGGAACTCAATTAATAATACCCATCTCTTCCACCTGAATTCAGAACCAAATGAGAGTTTCAGGAGTCAGACAGAAGAAGATATATCAAAACAGTGACATTCCAGATGAATTTTTGGAGTGTTACTATTTTGATATATCTTCATCCGTCTGACTCCTGAAACTCTCTCATTTAGTTCTGAATTCAGGTGGAAGAGAGGGATATTATTAACTGAGTTCCCTCAACCCCAACATTTGCTAATTTTTAAATCTTTATTGTTGAAAATATTACATATTTTCCCCATTTACCCCTTCTAGCCCATACCTGCCCCATGCTCAGGCCTTCACCACACTATTGTCTGTGTCCATGGGTTATGCATATATGCATACAAGTTCTTTGGTTGATCTCTTCCCACCCACCTCCACCTTCCCTCTGAGATTTGACAGTCTGTTCCACGCTTCCATGTCTCTGGATCTGTTTTGTTCATCAATTTATTTTGTTCATTAGATTCCAGATATGAGTGAGATCATGTGATATGTGTCTTTCACTCATTTGTCATTTTTGATTATTACTATTAAAAGCTATCCAAGAATTCTTTGATTTCTGAATCCTTGGGAATGGTATTCAGTAGTTCCCACTCTCAGGCAATAAGACTTGAGAGTTAAGGCCCCTACAAACTGAAGGCCAAGTGCAGACAGCTGCTTGATGCAATGGGGAGGAGGCTGGATTGGCCCAGCTCTCTGTTCTCTCTGCCCCCTTTTCAACTTCATCCCCTTCCCTCACCTGTGTCTACTCTTTTCCCATCTCAGAGTTCAAGCACTGTCTTCTCTCTCATTCTAATAGCACCCCTCCTTTCTCTTGCTCTCACCAGTCCCCACTTCACATCTTCAGTCTAAGCCACCCTTTAAATCTCCTGCAAGGAACCTTTACTTTCTCTTGGCAACTGGTGATTGGTTCTCTGGGTAAAGTGAACAGTGCTGATGGCTATGAAGAGCACTCTGGAGAAATAAATTATGCAGACGATGAGTAAAGGCTTTGAGAAAAAAATGCTGGCTCTGGCAAAAGACAGGAACTCTGGGGACTGTGCCACCCTCCATGAGTGATGGGCCCGTTCAGTCTGAGTTACTGCCACACACCAGATTACCACTTTGAATAGTTCAATGTAGCTGCTAGAGAAGCAGGTAGGAGTCCACAACAGCCATTTTAATTCACTAGGGATCAGTTTGCATGGGGTACTTGCTAGCATATAGACATCCAGAGATAATTTTTTGACCTTGGAGTCAGAAGTTCACAAAGATTAGTAAAAGTAATTGCATCTTGAGCATGTTTGAGATCTTGTCAATTGAGAGGCCAGGGAAAAGGTCAGGAAGTATTTCTCCAGGTTCCTAGGAGTCCCCCCTCATTCCCAAGACTTGGTAACCATTGTTTGTAAGAAGGTTAGTTAGGTGGTAGGTTTACAGGATGTCTGCTAGGTTTACTTTGCTACTGAAAAGACACATTTAGAAGCAGGGTTGTGTGAAATCTCAACTAGAGGTCAGAAGACTGGTTTGAAATTCTGGACTAGCCCATGACTAATTGGTTAACCCAGAGTTTGTCAACAGACCTAATTGTGTCTAGATTTCCCCATCTATGAAATGAAGAAGAATTATACCTTCTCTATCAACCCTTTCCTCACCCCTCTGTCCCATCAGTGTTCATTGGCTACTTGCCTAAGTTGCTCCCATAATGCCTTGTGGAGGAGTTCTCTGTACCCTGCTCACACCCTCTGGGCCCAAATTCAAACATTTGTATTCTGTTTTCCTAGGGGCTGTAGTGTCTTCAGCCATAGAAGGTTAAGATTGTCTCAGGTTATGGCTGTAATGACTTAATTGTAACCCTTGGGGTGTGTGCTACTTTATAGTATCAGATACTATGAAGGAATAGATCCCTAGTGTAGGAATTGTGGGCAGGAAACTTAAGGTCATTGTTCATTAAGCCCTCAGAGTCTGCAGGTCAGATTGGATGGGAGAGAAGAGAAAGGTGAAGAATCCACAAAGCTCATTGGTGTTGGAGAGCTAAGAGAGCTGCCACGTGCATTCAGCATTTTGGTCCAGGAGCATAGTCTTAAAACAGCCCTCTGAACACTGTATTCAGGTGTGGTCTGCCTTTGAACTTGCTAGTGTTTCCTCAGACCTTAAATGCCAAACTGAAGACTCAGAGGACAGTGCTGAAGCCTCGCCTGAAGCTGCTCTTACAGACCCTGAGCAGAAGTACCCACAACAAAAACTAGTCAAATCCTAGATTTAACTGGTGAATCATTCATACTTTAGTGGGTGTTGTAGATCAATCAGAACAGACAGTCTCTGGGAAAGCTCAGCCTGACCAAGAAAAGATAGCTTGGAATGCAAGAGAATACTTAAAGGTTAGAATTATATCTTTTATTAATTTCTTTATTCATTCATTGAGTCACTCACTTCCTCAGCAGATGCATTATGGTTTTCTGTGTTCTGAGCACATTCTCGCTGAGAGATCCAGCATGGTTTCCAGGAGGATGAGATGTTTAAAATGAGCCTAAAAGGAAACAAGATATCTTTGTAGGGAAAAATATGGAGGAATGGCAGTGCACACATTAGAGCTATAGAAACACCACTAACGAAGGCTAAGGAAATAGATGAATAAACAAGTTAACTGTTAAATGTGAGAAAAGAGTGAGAGGTGAGGCCAAAATTATGGCTAGAGTCAAAATTCAGAAGACCTGACGTAGCATACCAGGCATTCAGCTAGATATAGGCATTCTGCGAGAGGTAGTGGCAAATTTTTAAGCAAGAACATGACATGATAATCCAGCATCAGAACAACAATCCTAGACATGGCATCAAGGAAGTGTTAAAGGGAGAAAGGATGAGGAAGAATATAGTCAGGACAGTTGAAAGACTGATGTCCTAGAGGTAACAAGGGACCAAAATAGACAATGACAATGGAAGTAAACAAGAGGGAATGAAATCAAGAGATGCTCTGGAGGTAGAGTTACCATAATTAACCTGGCATGTGGGACTTGAGATGTGGGACTTGAGGGAGAAAAAGGTGACCAACTTGGGTAACTGAAAGGATGGTGGTGAGAAAATGTACACAGAGTAGGAGCTGGTGACGAGGAAGAAGATGGGCTCCATTCTGACCACGTTGAACTTGACATTACTCCTATAAGACACCCAAGGGAAGCAAGCTACCAGAGTAGGCAGTCAGCTTCAGGATGAACGGCTGCAATTTCCACGAGCACTGTTTGATGATGCTGGTTTCTTCTGTCCATAACTGATAGTGCCAAGACTTGGGGAAAGGTTGAGAAAGAGAAGAGCAGATTTCTTCCCTCTTCTTTATTCTCTTTTTCCTATTTGGATTTCCCCCTCTGCTCTACAGTATCTCCTTACTCTGATAAGCCCTGCCCAGGATGCCCATTCCACTCCATCCTTCATGTCCTGGTGGAATAGAAGATGGGAAGGATGTGCTGATACAACAGCCAGGATATGGGTAGAGGAAGAGAAAGGCTGACCCTCTAAAAACTGCCTGTGGGTGAATACCGTTGTAACCCTATAAACTAGCACCTATTTCTAAATTCTTAATGTCATGGTTCCATACAGGATTATACACACTAAATCTCACATTTTTTTTCTCATTCTATCCAGTTCAGCACCTCTTCTGTGCCCCCTGCCATTCATGTGATTTCCACCATGGGTCCATGCCCCTGTTCATCTCTGCACTTTGCTAATGGCATTTTTTCTCCTAGGAATTCCATTCCTCCTTTTCCCTCTCATTTAAGTAAGCCTTACTTGCTTTTGGGGTCCAGCACAAGCCCCAACTTCCACAGTCCATCATACTCAATTATTACAGCCCACCCAATTGATCACCCTTCTTCACTGAACAGAGTGCATATTTGATGATTTAATTATATAGCTCCTATATTATTTATCAATTATTTCAATAAGTTGAAATCTGTTTGAGGAAAAGCATAGTCCTAACTTAGAGCTGGAGAAGCTCTTGGGCACTATTGGTCCTTGTTCCCTTTTATAAAAAATAAAATGTATTGGGGTAACATTGGTTAATAACATTATGTAAGTTTCTGGTATACAGCATCTGTATATGCTATTTTGTGCTTACTACCCAAAGTCTAGTCTCCATTCATCACCATATATTTGATCCCCTCTACCCTCTTTGTCCTTTCCACTCCTTTCCCCTCTGGTAATCACCATTCTATTGTCTGTGTTTATGAGTTTTTTAGTCTCCTTGTTTCTGAGTATTCACCATCCTCTTTATCCTCTGCACTACCAGGCTTGCTCTGATGTTGTATTGATCTAGGTAACCGATAGAAAGAAAGACAAGTACATCTACACAATGGAATATTACGCTGCTGTAAAAAAAAAGAAGGAATTCTTACCATTTGCAACAGCATGGATGGAACTGGAGAGCATTATGTTAAGTGAAATAAGCCAGTCAGAGACAGATAAATATCACATAATCTCACTCATTTATGCAATATAATGAACAACATAAACTGATGAACAAAAACAGAGACAGAGAAGCATCAATCAGACCCATCAATCCTCAGAGGGAAGGTAGGAGAGGGTGGAGGTAAGGTGGAGAGATCAACCAAAGGACTTGTATGCATGCATATAAGCCTAACCAATGAACACAGACAACAGGGGGGTGAGGGCATGAGTGGGGGTATTGGGGGGTTATGGGAGGATAAGGACACATATGTAATACCTTAATCAATAAAAAATTTTTTAAAAAGAAAGACAAATCCTAGAAAGTTCAAGACTTTTACATTACAAAAGGCTAAGTACTATGAGAGAGAGAGAGAGAGAGAGAGAGAGAGAGAGAGAGAGAAGAAGAAGAAGAAGAAGAAGAAGAAGAAGAAGAAGAAGAAGAAGAAGAAGAAGAAGACAGAAGAGGAGGAGGAGGAGGAGGAGGAGGAGGAGGAGGAGGAGGAGGAGGAGGGTCTCTAAAACCAGAATGGGTTAACTTTGCCAGAGATCTTGAGGATGTGGGGGAGTGCACTTAGTCAGATAGCTGCTATCTACTGTCTATGGCAAGGAAGACTTAAATGAAGAAAGGATGAAAATTTTATGACTTAGATATGTTAGTTTGTCATAAAAGGCAAAGTCTTGGGGGCATCTAAAACTACTTAAGGTGTTTTTTTCTCTTTTGTTGTTATTACAAAGGGATTCAGTAGTATTTCTGCTGCAATTAATAAAATGCAAAATAAATTACAAGTAACTTTATGTCAAACATATTTTAAAATCTTATTGCCACTGAGAATAGTAAACATTCCCCGGGAAATTTTAGCAAAAAAAAAATATCAATAAAAGTTTTAATGAACATGGATTATGTGTCTTGCTAATAATAGGTACTTTGGGCAATTTCAAAGAACAAATTAATCAAAATAGTATTTAAAATACTGGCTACAAATGAGGAACGTTCAAAAATAGACCAAGTTTCATGGAAGAAGGTGACACTCATCCAGATGCCACCACCTAACAGATAACACTTTAGCTATTTGCTTCGAGTCTTCGTTTTTTAAGAAAAAATTACTTTTTTTTTGCAAAAAAAGAGAATAATTTAAGTTTTCAAAAATATATAGAAAAATACAAAGATGACATTAAAATCACCTCTAAATATACCACCTAGAAATAATTATCATTCTGGACATTTTTTTTCTGAAAATACATTTATAGAAAGGGGAACATTAGGGTATACTTTTAGGAGAACTGAGCTATACAACAGATCCTGTTTTTAAAATTAATTAATTTAATTTTACCTTAACTTTGAAGAAAAAGAACCTGATGTTCAATTGTAGTAATCACTGAACTTCAAATAATTCTGTTGTCACCACAGGGAAGAGCTTTTCTTAAAAGCGCCCCTTTAAGTTTAAAAAGGGAGATTTTAAAATATTAAAAGGTGAGAGTTGTTTTTAAGTGATACTTGCCCATTTAATCTCTCTGCTTCTCTTTATAAAAGATAATTTAATTTTTGGGTCCTTTATATCACAATGTTCAGGCTACTTTCTATGCAGTAATTTGGTTTCCAGAGACATCTTTCATGTTCCCTGTTTTTCAAATGGTTTCAAAGGAGGGTTTTGGGCCCTCCCTTGTGTCTTTTCCCTATGGTTTCAATCTCACTTTCTATGTACGCCATCTTGTTGTTTTATTATCTTATCCATAAGTTTTTGTATTGCTGACAATTTTCTTCTTAGGTTATCCTATAACAGGGGTTGGTAACCTTTTATGTAAATGGACAGACAGTAAATACGTCAGGGATGGAGGCCATAGTTGTAACTACTCCTACTTGACTCTATGATTGTAACATGAAAGCATCCTCATAGACCACGTGAACAAATGGGTGCGATTGTGTTCCAATAAAGCTTTATTCACAAAAAAAAGTGGCAGGCCAATCATGTGTCTTTCCCTTGTTTGGTCTGCTAGTAATTCTTTTGGTGTGGGGAGAATATTATTCTTTTATTTTTTATTTTTGAAATACATTTTTATTTCACAGAAAAAGGGAGAGGGAGAATGGGATAGAAACATCAATGATGAGAGAGAATCATTGATTGGCTGCCTCCTGCATGCCCCACACCAGGGATCGAACCTACAACCCGGGCATGTGCCCCAACTGGGAATAGAACCGTGATCTCCTGGTTGATAGGTCAATGCTCAACCACTGAGCAACATTGGTCAGGCTATAATTATTCTTTTAAAAATTAACTTTGTTGGGTAGTAGAAGTGAGGAATTCTTAGATGCAGTTCCTAATGATCATTTAATCTCAGAAATACCGAAGTATTTTTTAGTTCATTTGGGATATCCGTTTTGTGGTTCTAGATATGACCCATGCTGACTGGCCAGTGGCCAATCAGTTTTAATGAGCTACATGTGATGGGAAGACTTAACCCCAGAGCAGTGAAGCAAATTGTTCAGACACATGAGAGATTAGTCTTAGAGATGAAACTTGAAAATAGATCTTTAATAAAACTTTATTGGTGTGAAGTTCACAAAACGGAAAATTAAGCATTTTATAGTGAATAATTCAGTGACATTTAGTACATTCACAATGTTGTGCAAACACCACCTCTCTTTACCTCTAAGCCATTTTCATTACTCCAAAAGGAAGTTATATATCTGGTAAGTAGTCACTCCCTCATGTTCCCTTCACCCCAATCCCTGGCAACCAGCAATCTGATTTCTGTTTCCATGGATTTATCTACTCTAGGTATTTCACATGAAAGGAATCATACAATACACAACCTTTTGTGCTGGGCTTCTTTTACTTAGCATAATGTTTCTGATGTTCACCCACATTGTAGCACGTATCAATGCTTTATTTCTTTTTATGGCTGAGAAATAGTTCACAGTATGTATATAACACAATTTTTATACATTTACCTGTTGATGGACATTTGGGCTGTTTCCACCTTTTAGCTATTGTGGATAGTGCTACTATTTACATGCATGTAGGTGTATTTGTTTGAGTCCCGATTTTTAATTCTTTGGATATATCCTAGTTGTGGAATTATTGATTCATATAATTCTATGTTTAACTTCTTAAAGAACTGTCGGCCTTTTCCCCAGCGACTATCATTTAACATTCCTACCAAGCATGTATAAAGTTTTCAATTTCTTCATACTCTTGCCAACACATGCTATTTTTATTTTTATTTTGTGAACATAGATTTTTGACTTTCAGTGCTCTTATCTTAGGAGGTTACAGGATTTGTCTTACATTTTCCACGTGTATGAGTTTTATAACTACAATCCCTACCACAACTCAAGGTGCATAATTCATATCATTGAATACTTTATGGGTGCATTTTTCCACAAGTTTTATGGCAGCACGGAATGTTCAGTTATCAATAAAAATAAAATTTCAAAATATTGTTTAAACAAAGTTAATTGCAACTTCTTTTAAAGTTTGAGAGTTGCTGTAGAAATAACAGCTGAATCCTTCTGTAATTCTCATGCTAAAAAGCCCATGAAGGCCCAGGTGCCCATCTGATGGGGCTGCTGTGGAGGTGTCTACCTCCCTGGGTAGGATATTGGAAAGAATGGATGCTGACGTCCTTTCTAACTACATTGTAAAAATTAGAATTTGAATAATTATGGGCCTTTCTGAGAATGTACAAAACCACGAGAATATTGTAATGCATAATTTAAAACACGGATTTTGTGATCTTGCCACATTAAAGGAGTATGGAAGCTGGTGTCCAAAATTCCAGTGAAGATGGGATGTTACAAGTCAAAATGCTGAGGGTTTCTGCTCTGTGGAGGCTGAAGGAGTGGAGAAGGTGCCACCCAGCCTGATCCCAGAACTGTAGCAGAGTTCCAGAGCACCCTCAGGCTCTGGCTATGGTCAGTGACCCGTCTCCTTGGAATGCACAACCTCATGAATCGCCAGCAAAGCTGTGACATCTCCCAGCAAGGAGAGGCATGGATCCCTTTGCAACTGGGCTCCCGCTCTGCCGCACTTGGACCAATCCTGAAAGTCACCTTCGGCCCTTTGGAAGGAAATACCCTCTTTCCATGGCCTTCTCCATCCTTAACAGACAGACTCACCCCGTGCATTCCATGGCAGCATTGTAGAAAGGAACCTGTTTCTTTGAGTTGACTTTCCCCAGGGAAAGGAGGTGGTGACCACAGAAAAGCCCCTTTTAAGTGGGGTGGGCACCTATCTCTCCGGACGAACAGGGCTGCAAATCAGGTAGGTTATACACATGAGGGGATGAGGTTTATTTATGAGTGGGGAGAAGCCCATAAGGAAGAGTTATTAAGTCCAGGAGGAGATGATTTATGTCCCAGGGAACTTCGGACTATAGTTCAGCCAGAGGAATGCCAGTCTCTGACAGGTGTCCATGAATAAATTTTCCTTCTTCTAAGCATTCTCGTTTCTTTGACAGCCATAGGACAAAATCTTCAGCTAACTTGAGGACTTTTCCCATCCTGTCCTTCTCCCCCGTCCCCTCTGTTTCATGGTGTTTACAGCTCTGGGAGGTGAGAGGGAGGAGGGCCACACCACCAGCCAGCTTTGAGAAAGCCTTGGGTTTTCATCACCCCATGTGGATTCTCCTGGCCTGGAAATGTAGCACTTTCCCTTCAGGCTGGTGGAGACTTGCTGGTAGATCTGAGGAAGCCAGGGTAGGTGTCAGCACAGGTACCTGGCTGCTGTCAATAAATATGAGGATCACAGCATCCCCCAGGGCTGGAGGCCTGAGTCCTGCTTTTTAAGGCTCTGTGGAAAGGACTATTTAATGAGATCCTGGTCTCCAGCGATCTTTGACTCTTAGAAGTTCAGTATACCGAGGTCTTTGGCCAAGAGCTCTGTACCTAGCGGTGCAACAGTGGCTGCCTGTCCTCTGTGGAGGCAGGCGTCTGGGGCTCCTTTGGACTCCAGATGTCATCTGCATTCATGTGGGACACCATGTCCTTCCGGCATCCACTGCAGAGGTTTGTGTCTGCATGTATAATTGCTCAGAGAGCACAGACTGGCTTCTATTAAATGGAGTTGGAATGCTGAATGCATGACTATGGCTAGGAGTCATCTCTATTTCATCTTATCTACCCATCTATTTATCTGTCATCTACCTCCCCATCCATCTAACTATCTGTCTATTATCTATCTACTAGAGGCCCGATGCACGAAATTTGTGCAAGGGTAGGCCTTCCTTCCCCCAGCTGCCAGCACCGGCTTCCCTCTGGCACCTGGGACCAGGGCTTCCCTCCAGCTCTGGTTTTGTCCAGAATGACGTCTGGTCTAATTAGCATATTATGCTTTTATTATTATAAATCTATTTATCATCTATCTATCTACCTAGCAATGTCTCTGTCTAACTCTGCATTTGTCTATTAACATTCATAGAAATACAGAGTCCATGACTAAAATCTCATTTCAAAACCTGATCAATGGAAACTTTATGATGAACTGCATTCTTTTCTTTCTCAAAACAACCTTATCTAGAGTGTTCATGGAAAAAGCAGGAATGAATATCACATATAGACACCCCTTGAGGGATTCCAGCTTTATGTGATATTAGGCATTTAAAGCTTTCCATCAGCATCCCCAAAGTTAAGAATTTAACAACATTACATGCCCTCTCCACTATCCACTTGTGCCTCTAAGGATTTTGTGGACAAGGGTGAGAGGTGGCCTCCAGGGCACTGAGCTTCTGATCTCAGTGTTCTCAATCATCAGTCAAACAACCAAGGCCCATCTTTCCTATCCTGCTTTCTGGTACATGGGGAGGGGAGTGCTGACCCCAGGACCTTATCCTGGTCACAATAGGACATCTCTAAGTTTCAGCCATTCTGTAGTCTCCTCTTCGTAATTCCAGGAAACCGGCAATCACTGCAAATTCTGGTATTGGTACCACCAAGAGCTGGAGAAAAAGGAATCTTATTCTGTTCTCAGCTATAAGCTTAGCACTGGAGCAGAAAACATCTGTGGCTTGTGTGAGGGGTTCTTCCTTCAGGTGCAAGCAAGAGAGGATCAGATCCCTTGCATAAAACACAGTGGGCAATCCCAGAATTCCAGGTCACAGACACAATTTCAGTTGTGCCTTGCTCCTTGGTATTCTCTTTCCTACATATGAAGTGGAGTAATATCAAGCAAAACATTTTTGCCTCTCTGAATCCTACCCATATTTAGTTATCCATCTCCCATAAATCCTTTACTGATCCCCAGGCAAAACTGAACTGTTCTTGAGCATCTATTTCATTCATTATCTGGTCTACAACATATCACATATATTTTGTGGGGTTTTTCCTTAAAGTTTTAACATGCTTAACTCTTAACACTCCAGCAAAGCTGAGGGCAGACCCTGTGTCATATACACATGTCTCAGAATGCCCCTGGGATCCTGCATCCATGCTGGGTGTGGAATGAATGAGAGAGATGTAGAAACACATGTTGGTGGGTGCTGATCCTGTTACTATTCCCAGATTGTTAGTTGTCTAAAATTTTTCAACCAGGACCCGCCATTCTCAGGAAGTCCATCATATTTTATGGTGTGAATTCTTGTCAGAAGTCATCGTGGAAGATGGGATGAGCACTGATGTATTTGCCCTAAGATGGACACAGTGCAGCAAATGTCTGGCTCTGTGAAAATCCTTTGCAAGTAGATTGCCTCTCCTTGGCCACAAGCTTTCAAGCAGTGACACGAGAGTCTAACTCCTTCTCTTGTGACCTGTTGCCTCTGAAGATGCTATGAATGAAGAGAAAGAGCAGGAGGATCATATGGGATTCTCTAAGGGTCAGGGCTACTAAGGGCTTATAAGTTCTGCTTACATGTCTCCTGCAGGACACAGTTTCTCGGCCCTCCATCTAATGTACACAAGGTTGAGAAAGGTCATCTTTCTGAGCATCTTCCTTTGTACCTAAGCCATGGAAACTACCTGGAAAGCCTGTGGCATTATCTCTGCCACAGTCCCTGAGACAGGTTGTTGTCCTTTTCATATTGAATAGGCCAGTGGGGAGGGAGGCAGTGGTTGAGGGAGTTACTAGAAACCAAGCCACGGAGGACTTGGGATTGAATTCCAAGTAATTAAAGGCCATTTGGAGAATTTTGAGCAGATGAGTGACTTCATCAGACTTATATTTTGAAAAGGACTCAAGTCTTATTCCCTTGGTCCCTGCTCAGCCCTCCCTGGCTCTGGCTGGCTCATGGAGGGGAGCAGCCCTCATCCCATGGCCCCTGCCCTCTCATTCTTCTAACACCAATGGTCTACCTCGTACTGAGATGATGCTAGGTGGATAGGGGTAGTCCCAGGAACCATGATGTTAACTTAATGTGTTTATATTTTTGTTTTGTTTTGTTTTGTTTTGTTTGTCAGCAGTCATCCATCCCTTGAACAGTTTGGGATGATTTCCTTTGGAGAGGGAAGCATTTGATAAACTCATCCACACTACATTACCAGAGACAAGGATATACCTTACCAGGTAGGTAGAGGGCAGGATGGGTGGACTACAGGCCCTCCCACCAGCTTCACAGAAGTGCTTCTGCTCCCAATGCCACGCTCATCACCGATAACCCAGTGGCCTGGCAATCTCTCCTCTTCAGCACTGGCAGGAACAACACTCTTAGAGGTGAAAGTACAGTTTAATTTCCAGGCTCACCCAGGCGTAGACTGGGCTGCATAGGAGGCCGATAATGAAATATTGGTGGTGCATATTTGATAATGTGCTGAGCGTGCCTGGCACGTAGCTCAGGCTGAATGAATGCATTTCTGTGGAAGTCTACACCCCATCTGCCCAGAGCAGTGGGCACAGGCTCAGAAAATCCAGGATGTTTCTCCCTTGGGTTCCTCATGTCCCCTTGAGGGCCCCTCCTCTGAGCGAGAGACTTGCACTGCTTCCCCTGGACAAATGTGGAGGAGGGGAGGAGAGAAGAGGGGAAACACGCTACTCCTCCCCGACTTGCTCTGCTCTGAGCTGAGATCCTACAGAGAATGGCATGCTCTCACTGCGGTTTCCCAGTGACAATGGGGTCAAAGAAAGCATTTTTCAAAAAGAGCTTTTTTTCTCAATTCATGGCATAGTAACCAGTCGCAAGCAGCAAAATGAAATAAGTCTCTGTTATCTCTCCCCCCGCCAAAGAGACAGCCATACAAGAGGAGGAGATAATCCCCATCTGGCTTTTATATGCCTCATAAAACGCATTGTGCAGGCATGTAAAATATATGGGACTGAGCAGACATCGAGGTACGGACAGGTACAACCCCCAGCTCCTCACACTTTTTGGGCTTGAATACAACAAACCACTGAGCTTTCTTTTTTCTTTTTCTGAGTATAAGGACATCTGGGAAGCCCCCAATTATAACCTCTATATTGACCTTTTATGGAGATGACAGCACAGAGGAGAAAGTGATAATGGTGATAATAACAACAACAACAATAGTGATGATGATCATTAATAGAAATAATAGTTCTAAAGCCTGCTCTTTACTCTTTGCCCATCTGTGACTCAGCTTCCAACTGTCCATGATACAGCTTACAACTTGTTGAGTTCTTGGGAGATGGGGCCCCACTCCCTCAGAGCCTCACAGTGTTTGGTTAGTCCGACCACGTGTCTGTTCACAATATTCACCTCAAGTCACGGATGCCAGTTTGTACCAACACGTGCACATAGGTGATGCATGTCATCCCAGTCCTAGCTCTTGCTGGAGGGTGACCTCGTGAGATGTGATGCCAGGCTCACAGCCCTGCTCCAGGAGGGAGAGTTTGGTGGCATGCTGCAGATACCTGGCACCGTGTTAGATGCCATTTCTTTATATGTCTCCCACCATGTTTGCCATCAGCTGCTTGTCGAAGGACATCAAAGGCACTTAAACAGTGACACATGCCATGTTGTTCCTGAGAATTAGCTGAGAAGGCATGAGAGTTGGAAGAGGAAGAATATCTGTTCTGAGAAGGTCAGACAAATCAGATTTGGGACTGGAATATAGTCTCTTTCTAAAGTTAAAGCCCAGGGATGGGGACATATGCATTCCTGGATCAATAGAATAGTGGAATGGATGAGACATAGGACAGATATTCGTGCCTCCTTCTTTCTCTCCTTTCCTCACTTTCTACTTCCCTCTATCCCTTCTACAGACAACTCCAAGAAATTAAGCATGGAATACTATGCGAAGGTTTCAACAAAGTCAAAGATTCTTATGAATCAATGTTTATTGATTCTCTAGACCAGTGGCCCCCAAATGTGGGATTTACAGTCCCTACCCTAGGCCAACAGACTCAGCATATCAAAGGGACGGACTTGAGTACTCTGTATTTTTTTCAAGTTGCACAGGGACTCTCATGGGCAGCCAGATAGGGATCACTATTCCCCATGTTCCCAGGAAGGAATGAACTGGCCGGGCCCAGTATAACAAAAGGGCACAGGATTTAGGGCCAGGCAGAGTCTGCTTTCACTCTAGCACTATTATTTTCTGTTTGTGAACCTTCACCAAGTTCAAATTCTTTACCATTAGCCCTAACCAGTTTGGCTCAGTGGATAGAGTGTCAGCCTGCAGACTCAAGGATCCCAGGTTTGATTCCGGTCAAGGGCATATACCTTGGCTGCAGGCACATCCCCAGTAGGGGGTGTGCAGGACGCAGCTGATAGATGTTTCTCTCTCATCGATATTTCCAACTCTCTCTCCCTCTCCCTTCCTCTCTGTAAAAAATCAATAAAATATATTTTTAAAATCTTTACCATTAAAATGGAGGTTTTGATAGCACCCAGTGTGCAGGATTTTGGTGGGACTGCATGTGGTGGTGGATGCAAACATGCCTTCTTACCCATAAAGGACTGCACAGGGTGACCCTCTCCCCACCTTCTTCTCAAAGTCTTTCTACATTTTCTTTCCCTCGAGCTCTGGGGAGAAGCTGCCCCTCGTCTTCCGCTCAATCTGCTATACACCTACTCTCACTCAGTGGCTCCTCCCCTTTACTCTTGCGTTCTTCACCAGCCCCTTCCCCTGTCTATACACATGCTTATATCACTTCATTCTTTAAATCTCTCTCCTCGTAACTGCTATTCTCTTAAGCTACCATTTTACCTCCCGCCTTTCATTCACCAACAGAGTTTTGAAAATATAGGATACTTTCTCTGTTACCATTTTCTCTTTACCCCCCCCCCCACTCTTTGATGATTGCAACATGATGTCCACAGCCTGCATTACTCCATGCAGGCTGCCCCCCAAAAGGTCACCAGTGGACATCAACCATTGGTCAACCAACAGTTCCTCTCAACCACTCTGCAGCGTTAAGCAGCATTGTTCCATTCTCTTGATGGCATTCAATGCAACATGTTGGCTGCATCACCTTTCACCACCTATGGTTTCAAATATCACCTCTATGCAGATGTTCTCAGATTTATTTTCCCTTGTGCTCTTTATTAATAATTGTTCATGTAGATCTGTCCATTAACCATGAAGAACCTCAGAATCAACATGGCTAGCTGAAGCTATCATTGATGTCCTTTTCCTCTTCTTGTATGTCAGTGAGGATGGTCTTGGCTGTAGGTAATGGAAGGTAGAACTAAAAATTGCTTAAATGTAATGACATTTTATTATTTTACATCCCAATAAATGTGGAGACAAGGTTGTTCTAGGTTTGGTGATTCATTGGCATAGAAAAACCAGGCTCTTCTCATTTGGTTATTTTTCCATTCTTAAGGTATTGGCTTGGTTTTTTGAACTGGTTTCCCTTTGGCTTCCAAGACAACCATGGCAGTTCCAGAAGATGTGTGAAAGTGCAATATCAAAAGGCAGGAAGAATGACTGTTCCTCTGAAAACATCTTTCTCAAAAAGCCACAAAAATCCATCCCAGTGGATCTTCAGGGTAACTCATGTCTCTGGATAGGATCACATCATATGCCCTGTCTGGACCAGTCATTGGCAAAGGGATGGGGAAACCATGATTCTCTTAGCCTCACCTAAATCACAGCTCTAAAATGTCAGTAACAAAGAAATGGAGGGGAAGGATGACTTTTGGGTAGTCAACCAACATGGTTATGTCACCATAACCTTAAACATCAGCTCCAATTTACCCATTCCTGCTGTTGGTTCTCCATGCAACCCCACTCCAACCCACGCCTGCCTGCCCTCTCTCTCCCTCTCTATTCCAACCACACCAAGCTACTTCTTCTTTTCTTATACTATTCTCTAAACCTGGAATAATTGTTCTATGTAGATCTGTCCATTAACCATGAAGAACCTCAGAATCAACATGGCTACCAATTATTGCAGTCAACTGACCTAAGCCATGGAACAGTCTAGCAATAATGAAACTTATGAAAATAAGTGGGTTATTTTCTAAGCAGGATTAATGATACAATTTTGGTTCTTAAGATGAGATGCTGCCTTGATGTGAGCTGGATCCTGCCCCAGTTTCTGGGGAAGCCCTGCCATGTACGTACACATGTCTGTGTGGCTCATCACTCCTGGGAAGCTGTTCCTGACTGAATGTAGGCACTGTGCCCTGGCAGGGATCCACTGGAATGGGAGGCAGCAAGGAAAGTCACTCAGTTGCACACCTTGTAGTGACCTTGATACATTCACCCTTAGTGGTCAGAGTTCCTGTAGGTCAGGCTAAGGCACCTGGGAGGCCTCCTCTTCCCTTGTGTGGCTATCTTCAATGGCACATTGTCTGCAGGCCAACCAGCCATGGCTGCTGTGACAGGGCTGTTTGTGCTAATAAAGCACGCCGCAAAAGCCATTTCTGCTTATGTAGAAGGGAACTGTTGGGGACACTTTTCCTTTGTTTTAGTTAGTTAGTTAGTTAGTTAGTTGTGCCTCTGGTAGGCATTTGAGGGTTTACAGCACACACTCCCTACCTCCAGTGCCCAGTGCCTGGCTATGTAGTTTGGAAAATCAGAGAGCAGAACAAATGCATAGGCAGGGAATTTTATCTTCCTACATCTGCCACATCTGTACTCTTTCTCTCTGAAGCTCGGTCTCCGCCCCTCTCATAGGCATCCAGCCGGCTCATCAGCATGGTGCTTTCAGGAAAGATCTGATCTTTGCCTTTCATACCTGACATGAATGTGAGCCCCTCTGTGGCATCTCCCAGGAATACTTGCCAATTAAATCTGTGACGACTGTAGAATCAAAGACGCTGTTCCCTGTTGAAGTTTCAAGAATCAGTGAATAGATAGGCTATACAAGCCCACACACATGCACATCTCTGTGACATTTAAACTCTGATACTTTATAGCCTTTGATCCTCACAACACCCGCACGCGCTAGAGGAGACATTCTTAGCATCTTCATTTTGCAGAAAAAAAACAAAACTATAGTTTGGGGACCTTGAGTAGGTATAACCCCACTGGGAAGAGAACCCCATAGCCATTGGAGGGCAAATGTCCACAGCCAGAGCTCTGTCCTGAAACAGGTGCCTCTAGGACAAACCCTCCTGTGACCTTCCCCTCCTCTGTGCCAGGACCTGGTGTCTAGGATACTAGGCTAGCATACCAGATCCTATGTGTTCAGGCACTGGATATGGAGGATACCGTAAAGGAGACTAAGACTACTGCTAGTTGCAGTGGTCATCAATTCTAAAAGATTTCCCCCCCTAAACCAGCAATCTCTTAATAAATTGTTAGGGCAGAGGGATTTTCTCTGCCCCTCTATGTCCTTTAGTTCCTCAACATCAGACTTTGACATTCCTACCCTCATCCAGTTGAAAAGACCGTCCTATCTTTCTCCTCTTTGTGCGGCCTCCCCAGGGACGAGGTGAGAGGGCTGTGGACGGGGCTGGTCTCATCAATATCGGGGCTGAGGAATTTGTGTTTGCAAATTGCTGGAGACAACTGAAGAAGGCGAAGAAAAAGTCTTTTTGGAGGCAGAGGCGACTGGAGAAAATAGTGTGCTCTATGAAATAGATAAGCAGAAGAGCTGTTTATTCCCTTGGTGGTGTGAGGCCCGGCTTTGAGGCAGATAAATCTTGGCTGGTAATACAGTACTTAAACCAGAACTGACACCTTTTCATATCAACCGCAGAGAATTGCCTTTGTGTGGCTCTGATGTAAAGGCTGCTGCTGCTGCTCCTTCTCGCATGTCAATTCCTTGGCAGCCTGTTGCTCACCTCAGCCTGACCTTTAGGCAGCTGCCCCTGGGCTCAGAAAGGCAAGGGAGCCAAAACCGGTTTGGCTCAGTGGCTAGACCGTCGGCCTGCAGACTGAAAGGTCCCAGGTTTGATTCCGGTCAAGGGCATGTATGTTGGTTGCGGGCACATCCCCAGTGGGGGATGGTGCAGGAGGCAGCTGATCGATGTTTCTCTCTCATCGATGTTTCTAACTCTCTATCCCTCTCTCTTCCTCTCTGTGAAAAATCAATAAAATATATTTTTAAAAAAAAGAAAGGCAGGGGAGGAGGGATGGCCCCCAAATGTCAGGGACAGCTAGTGGAAGCAGGCAAGCATTGGATGGAATTGGGGTGTTTGCCTGCTCCAACGATCCTCCCCTCTGTCCCTCCCCAGCCCCTAATTCTGGGTGGAGCTGCGGGAACCAGCTGGCAGGGCACAGCAGATGGGCAGAGTGCAGTCCCTGTCCACGCAGCCTTGGCCAGGCACCAGGACCCCCAGGCAAATGTGCTCAAATTATTTTAACTTTGTCTTTTAATAGACAACTAAAATATGCGTTCTGTAGATAAATTGGATACTACTGATAAACAAAGGAAGAAATATTTGTCATGTTTTGTATATGTTTTATTGTCTATCCTTCCAAGGGTAAATATAAATAATGTATATGTGCATGTTCATTTTTAATAAAAATAAAACCATCCTACTATGGACTGAATGTTTGTGATGTGAAGCACTAAGCCCCTTGCGACTGTATTTAGAGATGAGCCTTTGAGGTCATGAAGATTAAATGAGGTCACACAGGTGGGGCTCCAATACAATAGAACCGGTGTCCTTGCAGAAGAGACATGAGCGAGCTCCCTTTCTCTCTCCTCCAAATAAGAACACAGCAAGCAGGTGCCTCACTGTCTACAAGCCAGGACGGGAGCTCTCACCAGGAACCGAATAGGCTGGCACCTTAATTTGGGACTTCCAGCTTTCAGCACTGTGAGAAAATAAATATCTGTTGTTTAATCCGCTAAATGTATGGTACTTTGCTATGACAGCCTGAACAGACACATGCATGTAATCTACATATATTTTCACTGCTTTTGCCCCCATCTCCGGCTTATCATACTGATCTCTCTGGCACACAGACACACCTGCAGCATCATAGAAGGAGCAACCACTATCTCCACACCCAGGAACCTCTGTGGCTCTGGCCACTTGTCTATATCTCTGCTCATCCCCTGGCCTTCCTTCCTCTCGTCCTCTCCACCTCACTCGGCTTTCCGCTGGAGGCAACGTGGAAACTGCAGACGTGACTTTAGCACAGCCAGGTATTAGTTATGTGACTCTGCCAAGTTGATCTCCCTGAAACTCAGTTTCTCTGCTTATGCAACAGTCTAATAGTTTTGACATCCTATGAATCGGGTGAGAAGTACATTGGAACATATTTGTCAGCATGGTGGCCGGTAAGTAGATGCTCCACTCAGACAGAAGTAGGCGTTTTCCTCCAGAATGTCCTCTGCACAGGAGTGTCTTTGGGCCCCTGTGGTCGGCCATGCTGAGCACCGCCTGGGGCCCGGCTGGCTGAGTGCTGGGTCTGGCTGGGACTGTGGTTTCCTATTCTTTTCTTTGTCCCGTCAACCTTGATTCCTCTTAACTGCTGCTGCCCTCTCCACCCTCAGGAGTTCCACAACTCCAACCCTGGCTAGCAGAGGGGGCTGTAACCTATGCGGTTGTTAGCAGTTTCCTGAACAAATTCACTGGCCCTTTTTGTCATAAGGGTTCAGCCGCTGTTTGCTGTAGGGTAGCTGCAAGTGGGCGATACTCATGGATGTGCTGGGGAAGGCACTTGGCTTTAGAGTCATGGGTGGGGGCTCAACTAGACCGAGATCCTTCCCTGGCCCTCTTTTCCGATGGCCCTTAGGAAAGGTCTCTTTAGCTATAGTCCTGAGAACTGATGTGCCTCTGCTCCAGCCCAGCTCATGGCACACCTATCCCGCCTAGTCCAAAGCACCAGCTCTCTCCTGGGCCACCGCATTGCTTGTGGCACAGAACCTGTAGCTGTGAGCACTTGGCTGAGCTGGAAACCCCGGTCCCCTGCCAATCTATAGCTTCCTTCCCAAGCAGCTGCCACCACACAATGGAATTAACATAAAACACAACTCGGCGGAGGCACATTTAATTTGCTGTGATTATACTATCTATTATACAACACAGTTTTAAGTACTACAAGCTCCCTGGAGAACAGGAGGGAGGGAGGGGGGGGGGAAACACCACATGTAAAAAGAACCCAACCCTCTCCAAAATCACATAATGACAGAAGAACCTCATTAACAAAACACAACTCATGACATAATAAATAGTGTATTTTAATGCACTTAACATTTCTCGATTTTCTATTTCGTTCCCATCAGGAACTCAGTTTGTTTCCAGTGGAGGAAAAAAGTTTATCCACAATTTAAAACTCTGAGAGACAATTAGAACTGAATGCAGGTTCTTAGAGGAGAATGTCCCAGGGTGAATGTTGGGCGGGTTTCCAGCTGAACGGGACAATTGGGCCTCACACTGCACCTGGGAGAGCCCTGAGCCTTCCATGTAAAGGGTCCACAGGGAAGGCACAAAGAGTGGGAATTCTGATGGTGCCCAGTCCTCCTTCCACTACTCTCTGGCCATGTGACCACTCTGGTCCTTAGTTATCTCATCTGTAGAATGGGGATAACACCCGCCTCTTCAGATTTCTTATTAGACTTTGATGAGATGTTATAAAGTAGTTTGCCAATTGCCAGCATATATTAGGAGCTCAATAATCCTCTATTCCCTCCTGCTTCCTTTCTGCTCTCCAGCCCCTCTCCTTCTGGGATAAATGTAGACAATGCTTTTCCTAAAGCAGTGGTTGGCAAATCGTGACTCGCGGAGCCACATGCGGCTCTTTGGCCCCTTGAGTGTTCTAACACCACTTCTTTAAAATAGACTCACCCAGGCCGAAAAACGACTTCTGCGCATGGGTCATGAAGTTTCAATCGCACTGTATGTGTGCGCCCGCAAGTGGTATTTTGTGGAAGAGCCACATTCAAGGGGCCAGGAAGAGTGGGGTGTCAGGTAGCTCTGGGGAGACCTTGGAAACAAGAGCATCTTAAGCAACTTTCAAATGTCCTCTGAGCCTTGAAGACATACATCGGCCTGAAGGTGTGCAGGTATGAACCAGTCTGCAAGCAGAGGATTGGACTGGTGGCCTCCAGGATGAGACAGTCCCATCCCCATACCTCAAGCCACCACAGTCTAAGAGGTGGTGGCCCTAAGTTGGAAGGGAGAGGAGTGTGCGGCGAGGACCTGAGGAAGGAGTAACCAGCCCCTGACTTCCCAATGGTGGTAACATGTGGGCAATGGAAAGGAGTTCGGCAGGCACACCTGAACTCACCACACTGGGCCCACATCTGGGCAATCATTCTGGTAATGGAGAGAAGGGGGAGGAGTCTAACCTTTTTTGCAGCTTGCTTAACAAACTTTATTGCCAAGATGCCTGTCCTATAACTCAGGGCAGCACTTATGAGGGGCTCCCTGTGCTGTGCTGACGCCAGGACAGATGCAGAGTCAGTCCAGAGATAGAGACCCCGCTGTCCTGCGTGTAGAGTGCCTGTTCCAGAGGATACACGGGAGACGAAAACTCACAGAGTGAGGCATGTGCCTTCAAAGAGCGAAAACACATGGAGACATAGGCCTCCAAAAATGTGCTTCTCGATGCGGGGGGAAGGGAAATTCAGCTGCATGAGCTAGGTCATGCTTGGGATGCCACAGGCAGTGGTGTGCCCAGCCAGAATTCTCATGCTGTACTTTGCATTGGTTTTCTTAGGGTCACTCTTCTGGGGGAAAGTGATAGGCCCTTCATAAAACTAGTTCTAAAGTCCATACCCATGCTCTTCTATATCAAATGAGAAAATCAGATATCATTCGGGCCACACATATTTACTGGAGAGCTGAGCTCTGCAGGGAAAATAAAATAATAACCAGTGTGAATAATAGTTAATAGTGCGCACAACACTTTATCATATATTTTGTGATCCTCACAACAGACTTGTACCATCAGGCAAAATATAGATATAAATATGGATATAATCTTATGTTACTTTAATCTTAATTATTACAATCTTCATCTTACAAAAGAGACTCATGAGGCACAGAAACATTAAGTATTTTGCTTGAGGTCACACAGCTAATAGGTGGTATGAATGAAATTCATGAAATGAGGTCTTTGGAGTCTAAATTCAGTGCTCTTTGCAGAGTTCCATTCTGCCTCTTATAAATATATTCCAGCAGAGGTGTGGTGTTTAAAGATTATTGCTGAAATATCTAGAAGTGTATGTAATATGAATTCCAAGGCTCTTGCTGACCCTTGGGTTGCATATATAAATGAAAGAGGAAATAAATCATCCTTTCTGCTAGGAAAGCTCCAAACTCCAAACATTTACTCATCTTAATGGAGTGCCAACATGGTCCCACAGGGTAACCCTTCTATTGGCTAAACTTCACCCCTCTTTCCCTCTGTTCCTTCTGCTCCTCCTTTGCTTTACAGAGTGAATACCCTTTACATGAAAGTGAAAAACTGTCCCCTACTCCCAGACTTTTGCTTTTCCCGTTGGACCTCTTTCTGCTTTACCAATTGCAGCCCTCACACTCCTTATAAAATTCTCCTCAGTTCCTCAGGACGTGTCTGGGACAGATCCAAAAATGGAGCCAGATTATAATCCACAGTGTCTCTGTTGAGGCTATAGACTGGCATAGATTGCATTTCAGATTGTGTCATTTGGCTTTGCATAATTACATTTACACTTTTCTTGATTTTTCCTCAAAGTATGGGGTGGGAAAAACCCCCTATCATTTCACTCACGTGCATTGGCACAAAGAAGCCTGTCCCTATTAGAGTGTAGGGCTCAGCCCTGCTTTGGCCTTCAGGGCAATGCTGAGATGTGCGCCCTGGTCTCCAGGAGCCTATTGGTAGAATGGAGATAGGCTTGGTTTGCTGGAAGTGAGGCTGGAGAGGTTCTGAATATTAGGAGTGTTTCAAATGGAAAACAATATTGTGGCCGAGCTTATTAATTTCCATGTAGAAAATAAGGAATAAGAATAAAAGACCTCAACATGCAAAGCCCACCCAGGATATTATGTTGGCAAATGATCATGTTGGCAAAGAAGCCAATTTAGCAAAGGAACAGTAAATTCAGAGGTTAAGTAGACCTGCTTTAGCCTGTAGTTTTCTATTTTCATAATTATATGTGCCTAGATATTTTAGGGATTTAGTTAAAAGGAAAAAAGAAGGAAAAGAAGAAAAGGAAGGGAGGAAGGGAGGAAGAAGGAAGAAAATACCATCTAATGAAGATTTGGAGATTTCACATTAGAGTTAAAACAGTAAGGCATCTGCTTAGTGGGTCCAAAAAGAAAGCAAACCCTGCAGATGAGGACATGATTATCACGTTTTTCTTCTGCATATGTGCATGAAGGGAGGTAAGAGTGAATGACTAGTTGTCCCTGGCTTCCCTGAAGGATTTACATAAGAATTGCAAAAGAGGAAGAGGGCAATGGAGAGGAAGAAGAGAAAACCTAAAAGAAGGGGAGAGAGGAAGAGAGTAGAAAAAAAGAGAAGATGCAGAGGGGAAGAAGAAGAAGAGGCAGAGGGAAGGGAAAGAAATGGAAAAATCAAGAACAATAGAGTTTTTATTTGTTTTTTTCATTCATTCATTTGTTGCTTTCAGTTATATACTAATATTATGGTGGATATATATATATATATATATATATATATATATATATATATATATATATATATATATATTAGAGGCCCGGTGCACTAAAGTCGTGCATGGGGGTGTGTGTCCCTCAGCCCAGCCTGTACCCTCTCCAATCTGGGACCTCTCAAGGGATGTCTGACTGCCCATTTAGGCCCGATCCCAGTAGGATCGGGCCTAAACGGGCAGTCGAACATCCCTCTCACAATCCAGGACTGCTGGCTCCCAACTGCTCGCCTGCCTGATTGTCCCTAACCTCTTCTGCTTGCCAGCCTGATCACCTCCTAACCACTCCCCTGGTAGCCTGATTGATGCCTAACTGTTCCCCTGCCAGCCTGTTTGCCCCTAAATGCCCTCCTCTGCCATCCTGGTCACCCCTAACTGCCCTTCCCTGCAGGCTTGATTGCCCCCAACTACCCTCTCTTGCTGGCCTGGTCCCTCCCAACTGCCCTCCCCTGCTGGCCATCTTGTGGTGGCCATCTTGTGTCCACATGGGGGCAGCCATCTTGTGTGTTGGAGTGATGGTCAATTTGCATATTACTCTTTCATTATATAGGATTATTAGATAGGATAGAGGCCTGGTGCACGGGTGGGGGCCAGCTGCTTTGCCCTGAAGGGTGTCTGGGATCAGGGTGGGGGTTCCCTTGGGGCATGGGGCGGCCTGGGCGAGGGGCCTGTGGTGGTTTGCAGGCCGGCCATGCCCCCCGGAGGCCCAAGCGGAGGCCCTGGTATCTGGGATTTATTTATGCTCTATAATTGAAACTTTGTAGCCTTGAGCAGAGCCAAGCCTCCTGCTCACTCTGTGACCACAGCCATTTTTGTTGGGATTTATTTATCTTCTATAATTGAAAATTTGTAGCCTTGAGTGGAGGCCTGGGTCTGCCCAGGTGTGCAGAAAGCTTGGCTTCCTCCATCACTGGGGGCAATTCAAGCCTCCTGCTCTCTCCATGGCCACAGCCATCTTGGTTGGGTTAATTTGCATACTCGCTCCTGATTGGCTGGTGGGGGTGGCTTGTGGGTGTAGCAGAGTAATGGTTAATTTGCATATTACTCTTTTATTAGATAGGATATATATATATATATATATATATATATATATATATATATATATATATATTATGGTGGTTACCAGAGAGAAAAGGGGTTCAAGGGAGGTAGTAAAGGGTAAAAGGTGTCAAATACATGAGATGGAAGGAGATTTTATTTTGAGTGATAAATACACAATTCAATATAAAGATGATGTATTACAGAATTGTACACCTGAAACCTATATAATTTTATTAATCAATGTCACCTCAATAAACTTAATAAAAAAGAACAAAAAGAGAGAAATCTAAAAAAAAAAAAAAATGTGATTTTTGGAAAAAAGAATAAAAGAAAGATACAGAGAAAACATGGTTCTATTTTAAGAAATTTCCACTGTGGGCATGCAGACAGTGTTGGAGAAGAGGAGGGTCCAGGCCACTGTGCAACTATTATTGTATAATCAAGTCTAATAGCAGTAATTCACTGGGAGAGGTCACTGCCTGCATTGTGGGTGAAATTTAATTTGATGAGACTGATGCTTCTTGTATTTATGCTGCCTGATGGGGGGTGCAGGGTGGTGGGAGAACCCAGTTAGGAGAATTGAAATGTAGGAGAACCCAGTTAGGAGAATTGAAATGTATAGAGTTGATTTGTTCCCCCTCTAGCTTTCCTGAATAGAAGCTGCTTCATACTCAATCACATTTGATTATTCCCATGTATAATTCTCGCAGTTATAGCCTTGTCTCTTCATTAATTATGGCGATTAGTTTGAACAATTGTTGATGCTAATTAGACTTTGAGAAATGTGTTTGGGTTGCCCATTGGTTGGCATTCAGAAGGAAGAGAGAGGATGGGGGAAAAGTGAGAAAAGTGCCAGGGCTTAATCTGTTCAGACTTGGACAGGCACAGAGGCAAGAACGGCACTAGCTCAACCACAGAAGGAAGAAATGTCACTGGGCATGACTCCCCAGCCCCAGGGCTACTCTTCTGCACTTACACAACCTCTGCTTGCTGTTTACCCTCATTCCCTCACTTCTGCCTCTAGACATTGTGCACATTCCTGACTGTGTACATTCAGGTAGGCTGTCGCCTCCCAGAAAAGCTCTCCTCCCATCTTTCTACCCAATCAAAACATTAAGATCTTCAGGGTACAGCTGATGACCCCACCTCCTCTACAAATACTTCCCTGACTGTTCTAATTACAATGACTATCTCTGTGCTTTAAATTCCATCGTTATCACCATAGAATAGCTTCATTAAGCACATGAGTTTAAGGGTTAGCAAAACCTGCTAATTCTACTATTGTTAGCTGTGTGACCTTAGACAAATTAACATTGCAATCCTGTTTTCTCATCTTTATCACATCAAATAATAATAACATCTCTACATTAAGTAGTGAATGGGAATCATGTCCAAGGTCTCTTAGATCCAATTTAGCTCCATGCTGACACCATAGATTATGCTTAATAAATCCTTGGAGATTGATGGAAGAACAGAGATCGAAGTATCTAAATGTGAGAAACTTTTAGAGAAAATAACATTGGAGGAGTTGGGACTAGAAAAAAAAAAAGCAATGCAAATGGGAATTGCTATTAAGACATCCTAGAGTTGTGCTTCCTCCATTAAAGTTATTGTCAATATCCACCCAAGAGAAAAGAGTAGTCCAGTAGTTAGAATAAATTGTGTTGAGACCAGAAAGTGTTATTCAAGGTTGGCCTCTGGCAGCCACATAGCTGTTTATTGGATTCTGAGTTCATCGCTGGGGAGAGAGAAAGAGATTATAAGAGAAAGAGAAGCTGCCCTACAGGTGTGATGAGGAAGAAGATAATCACTGAAAGAATACTACTTAGGAGCTATAATTCATGGAACATCTATATGCCTAGCACTGTGATAAGATTTATGGAGGAAGAGTGAGAAGAACAAGGTAACTTGAGCTTTGTCCTGTATTTGTTTTTGTTTTTGTCATCCAATTCATTTGACAGACACTTAGTCATTTGTTGACCATGTGTTATTGGTTGGCCTTGAAAGGTTCAAAGTCACATAAGAACTCTTCCCTGCTCTCATGGGCTCACAGTCTAGCAAGAGCTTGGGCTTCCCTCACTGGGGTCTACACCTGCAGGGATCAGGATCTCTGGCTCCTTATTACACTGCTCAGGCACATGGTTAGGTGGCTACCTCTGGGGTCATCAGAAACTGGCCACAATTCTCCAAAGGCACTGCCTTGATCCTAGCTCTGGACAATGAGATTATCTGGTCTGTTGTGAGCTTGTCCCAGAACTTGAGTCTTTACTTCCTGCCAAATCCTTGATTTGGGTCTCAGGTTACACCCACAGGCTTATATTCTTACAATTGCTCAGCCCAGATTAATGCTCCTGATGGATTATGTGACCCTGGTTAGCCCATAGGTTTGCTTCCCCTTCATATGTTTTGGCATCCATCTCATTCTTTCCTATTAATTTATCCAGTAAGCATTCATTAAGTGCCTATTATATGCTAGGCATTGGCAGTGAAACGTAGTGGTTAAACTCAGAAGCTTGGGAGTCAGACCAAATGGGATTAAATTCGGTCTCTGTCACTTAACTGTTGGTGTAACCTTGAGCCAAAGGATGGAAACACTCTGTGCCTTAGTTTCCTTATCTTTAAAATCAGGCTAAGCCCTAGCCGGTTTGGCTCAGTGTATACAGCGTCGGCCTGTGGACTTAGGGGTCCTGGGTTCGATTCTGGTCAGGGGCACATGCCCGGGTTGCGGGCTCAGTCCCCAGTGGGGGGCGTGCAGGAAGCAGCCGGTCAATGATTCCCTCTCATCATTGATGCCTCTTTCTCTCTCTTCCTCTCCCTTCCTCTCTGAAATCACTAAAAATATATATTTTTTTAAATCAGGCTAATATAGTACCTACCTCATAGGGATGTGATGAGCATCAATTGAGTTTATACATGTAAAGATTACTTTAATTTAAAAAAATAGTACCTAGAACATGGTGTTTGATAAATATTTACTATTTCTAAGGATTCAAGGAAAATTAATATGTGATTTTATAAACAAAAGTATGTCATAAAACGTTTCCAGCACTATAGTAGAAGTCTGCGTAGGATTTGCTGGGCTGACAAAGGAGAAATGCATTCTTCTACCTGGAAGGTGAGAAGGAAGTGGTATAGTCAGAAAAGGATTCAAGAGAGAGGTAACCATCAGCTAACTCTTGATGATGAGGCAGTATTCTCTCTCCAGGTGGATAGAGAGAGAGTGATGGCCAGTGGGAGGATATGATCAGCAGCAGAAGAAGCAAGAGTAAAGGCTCTAGGTTTAAAAACACAAGGTGTAGTAGGGGAATTACAAACTGGTTGGTGTGACTGGGGTTTAGGATATGATATTGAGAGAGAAAGGGAAGGCATCTACAGAAATTGCACAGAGGCTTGAAACTTTGCTGGGGGGCTTGAGTTTCTCTCATAAGTATCAGGAAGCCACTAACAGGTTCTAATTATAGCAACAGCAGGATCATATTTGTGTTCTGGTCCAATCAGTCTGGAAGGCCTATTAGGAAGTAGGAAGACAAGGAACGAAACTCTTACATCAGCGAAGACAAGAGAAAGCTAAGACCTGAGATGGGTCAAGGGTGGTGCAAATATAACAAATAGAAAGGAGGTCAAGGCTGAAAATGGGGTTAAGGGGAGAGAATGCATGCTGGTTTCACTAACTTGGTTGCCTGAATGCTGTCAATCACTTAAAAATAGAGGGAGGAGTGGGGTTTTTTAGAGAAAAGAAATCGAGTTAGTCTAGAAATGATGGCTTTAAAATGCCTCTGGAATATCAAGATGATAATGGCAAATAGAGAATGACATATTGAGTCTCAAGTAGTGGTCAAAGTTAGAGATAATGATTTGGGAGTAAATGGCCTGTAGGGGTAGTTGAAACTATAGAAAAGACAAAAATTGCCTAGCAAGACCATGTGCATTGATGAAAAAGCCAAGAATGAAACCTTGAAGAGCCCAACCATTAAGTGATGAGAACAGAGGAGAAGGTATGAGAAAACAAGAATACAAAAATGTAGCCCTAGCTCAGTGGATAGACTGTCAGCCTGTGAACTGAAGGGTCCTGGGTTCGATTCCAGTCAAGGGCACATACCACGGTTGCAGGCTCCTCCATGGCCCCAGCCCTGGTCAGGGGGTGTGCAGGAGGCAACCAATCAATGTGTTTCTCTCACATGAATGTTTCTCTCTGTCTTTCCCTCTCTCTTAAAAAAATGTGGTCAGAGAACTGAAAAAAAGTTCAAACAAAGAGGGGATTTCAGAAGCCACTGGGAATATGAGAAAGTTGTTCACTGGCCTTGCCTGGTCCCAGGTCAGAGAGAGATTTGTAGACAACTCTAAAGGATTTCATTCAACCACAGGGTCAGCTCCTTGTGGGGCAATATCAGAGTCAGCCGTCCTGTTGGACAACAAATTTGAGAGCTCCTTGGTCCTTGCCCTCTTTATTCAAAGAGCACTGACTACTCCCAACCTCTCAGATGTTCCTCTTCTTCCTCTGGAAAGGGCTAGAGGAAGAGAGATAACAAAATCTTGCCTTGGGTTGGGCAGAACGCTGGAATGATTAGTGCATTAAAACAACTTGGAGTCTGAGAGAAGCATGAATATCAAGCTGTAGCTGTTGGTGCTAAGACCATCACTGGGGTTTGGGAGAAGGAATCCTGATCTTCAATGTATGGGAAAAGGAGCTTTGTAAATAGAAAAGCATCCAACGAGTACTATTGTTCTTGCTGCTGTTGGTGATGTTGACTGAGCCAAGACAGCCTGCATCACAACAGGAATCCAGGGCACCAATGAAAGCCTAGACCTCTTTGCTTCTTAAGACATCTTTCAACACTTAAACTTCTTCCTATCTTTGAATCTGGCTGGGCCAAACTAAGGTGTGAAATGATATGCCAATGGCAATGACCACACTCTCAGAAGGGGTGAATAGTGCACAGGGGCTGGAGGAAAGACTAGACAGAGTGAAATGCAAGCAAAGTGTCTTACCTGTTTGAAATGAGCTCAGCTGCTGAGCAAATCCAATAAACCAGTCTGTCTTCATACAACATCTTTCTTATTAATAATGTAAGCATGATGGAGGCTGCTATTGATCTTCGATACCTAAATCTTACTTCTCTATGAATAAAAAATGTAATAAGATCTCAGAAATAAGCTAAAGACCACTGCCTGGGTCTAAATGACAGGGATAAATTACAGTACACTGCAAAAGACTGAAGAATGTTAATGGATGGCAGTCCTAGTTTGCTTACTAGCTGGCTTCGAGCAGCTGAAAACTGAAGCTGCTGAGGACCCAGCGGAGAAGATCACTGACCCCAGCCCCTCCATAGCCCGCAGGACAGCACCAGATTTATCACTGTCAAAGGCCTTGCAATGATAAGAGTCATGCTGCTTTGATATATGTTTGTGCTTCCATTTTTATTCGTGTGTGTGTGTGTGTGTGTGTGTGTGTGTGTGTGTGAGAGAGAGAGAGAGAGAGAGAGAGAGAGAGAGAGAGAGAGAGGAGGAGGAGGAGGAGGAGATATAGCTTTTCACTCTAAGTGGGATTTAAGATGTTATATAAAATTAAGTATGATATAAAATAAGAAAATTAAACAGTAAAATATCAAAGGAATGGTGAAATAGACATTGCCAGGTACCTAAGATACGTTATCTACTCTAGCTGGTGGTGAGTTTAGCTCTGTGTTCTGTTGCATCTAACACACACACACACACACACACACACACACACACACACACTCACGCACACACATATTCTATTGAAGGCTGTTTCTCTGTATTTTGGCCCTATTTTCACTTTGATTATTTTAGCAGAACTCCCTTTCCCCGTATGTCTCACTGTGGTCCAATCGACAGAGTTCAGGTTCATTGCTTGGCTTTGACGCTGGGAGAGGGGTTTTCAGGATACATGCCACATGCAATAAAGAGATGCAATTAATATAATGAAGACATCCTGTCAGCTCAGCTCTGGTTGACACCTTTCAGTGGCACCTCTACTTCCCTAGGTAGGGGCACACATTTAAGTATTATGTGGCCTTTTCCAGATCCTGCCGTTTTCAAGTTCCTTTCTTCCTTCCAGTCCTAGTAAAGCCATTGTGTTAGCCTCCATTTTGATGCTGGAGGAGAGTGGTTCTTTGGGGCCTTGTTTTTGCCTCTGATTTAAAGTCTACATGACATTTCCAAGATCACCTAGTCCAAGATCTCTCTCCGTCCTTCTCTCTCCCTCCCTTTTTTCCCCATTTGCCTCACCGATCCCCTTCAGAGACCACATCTTTGAACTCACCCCACAATGGCTATTGCTGCTTCCTTTCCTCCTCTGAATCACTCTGTCTGCCTCTTTTCCATAGGCCTGGGCTTCTGTCTTCCACTCCAGTTGTTACCATAGATAAAAAGAGCACTAAAGCAGGAGTCAGGATCCTGGTGTCTATTAATGGCCTTGGACAAGTCACTTCCCTGATCTCCTCGGCATTAACATGAAGGCTTTAGACTAGATGATCTCCAGGCTCTCCCCAAGGCTCAGAAACAGACTTTCACCTTCACCATTCCCCTGAAATTGCTCTTTCAAAGGTTGCAATTATTTTCTAATTGCAAATCTAATAACATATCTCAATGATCAACCTACTTGACCTTTGGGACAACATTTCATTGTTGATTTTGTTTTCCTCCTTGAAACTCGTTGCTTCCTTTGATTTGGGCCCTTAGTTCTCTAGTTTACTTAAAAGTTCTCATCTGGTACGCTTTCCATATCCTCGTTTATTTTCTTCCACATCATCAAATATCAAAAAAATCATAGAATGTCTACAGAATATTAAAACAAAGAACAAAACAAAAGACAACAGAGAGACTCAACAGTTCCATGTCCCCAAGAGTTAGCATTCAAATGTGAGAGTCAGAAAAACTTATTTTTAGATGTGGTTAGAAAATTTAAACACTAATTTGTCACTTATGAATCAAAAATTACTAAACTGAGGAAATAATGATGGTAATAAAATAAATGATTAAAATAATGATAGTTGTTTAAAATAGAATCACCATTGATCAATAAGATGAAGTAAATATAGATTTATCTAATTAATTATCATTGGTTATAAAATATAATACAAATGTCAAAAAAGTATATTTTACACGAGAAGATATACAATATAAATAAAACTTTGTGAGAAAAAATTAAGTGCCACCTAAATTTTATTTGAAATAAAATTATTTGATTTAGTTTAATTATTAATATTGATAATATAAAATTACAGTCAATTATTTTAAACATGGAAATTCTATTATCTGAATGTAATTTGCATATCAGTCAAATTATAGGACAGGGAAAAGAGAAAAATCAAAGTAAACCTTAAGGAATTAAACAAAATAAAGCATTAAACAAGATGACAGATGATACATAAAATATATGTCTTCAAAATAAATATCAGCAATACAAATTTACATGTAAGACATAAAACTGTAAAACTATTAAAATAAAACATAGGAGTCAAAGCATTTGGTAAAGAATTCTTAAATATTACACCAAAAATGATCTATAAAATAATTAAAAAATTAGACTTCTTCAAATGAAAAACTTAGGCTCCATGAAATACACTGTTAAGGAGATAAAAATACAAACTACAGACTAGAAGGAAATATTAGCAAACCATTCTTCTGACAATTGACTTATACCTAGAATACATATAAAGAAGTCTCAAATCTCAACAGTAAAGAAAACAACAACAGTGAACAACATTAGAGAAGAAATACGAATGGCAAATAAGCACATGAAAAGTTGCTCAACATCATTAGCCATTAGAGAAATATAAATGAAAACCACAATGATATATCACTACACACCCATTAGAATGGCTATTATTTTATTTGAAAGATAAGGTCAAATGTTGAAAAGGCTGTGAAAAAGGTAGATTTAGAGGGAATTTCTGGTGGAAATGTGAAGTGACATAACCACTCTGGAACAGTCTGATAATTGCTTGTAAGAATAAACATGCACTTATTACATGACCCCAGCATTACATTCATGGACACTTATCCCCAGAGAAGTGAAAGCCTATGTTTACAACAACCTGTATGTGAATTTTCATAGCAGCTTGATTTGTAATAACCTCAACCTGGAAACAACACAATGTCCTTGGAGGGTGGGTGGTTAAACAAACTCTGGTACATCTATGCCCCAAAATTACTTGGCAATAAATAGGAACAAACAAATGATACCCACAACTTCAGCTTGGATAGATCTTGAAGGTATTACGCTTAGTGAAAAAATTAAAAAAAAACATCTCAAATGGTTACACAGTGTAATTCTAAATATAACATCCTCAAAGTGAAAAAACCTATAGAAATGGAGAACAGATGAGTGATTTCCAGGGCACATGGATGGGGGTGGGGGTGTGAATGTGACTACAATGGAACTGTATAAAGAAGTTCCTTTGGGTAATGAAACCGGTATATATCCTTATTGTGGAACCGGTATATATCCACATATGGGATTAAGTTGCATAGAATTATATACATAAACCCACATGCAAATGAGTATGCATAAAACGTTGGTAAAATCTGAATATTGTTTGTAGTCTAGTGAAGAATATTGTACCAATGCCAACTTCTTGGACTACAGTTGTAGAAGTTGAACCAAGCTGGTGAAGAATTCAAGGGACTCTGTGTACTATATTTGCAACTTCTTATGAATGTATAATCATTTCAGAATTTTAAAGAAGTTAAAAATAAATAAATGACATATATTTCCTTGCTTGTCAGCTCAGGGGGTCAAGAAACACCCCAGTATTGACAGCATACCCAGTGCCCATCTCTTGGGTTGTAATGCCGCTCTCCAGTAAAAGAAACCGGGGCTCCTGGAAAAATGGTCAGCTTTATCAATGGGGCAGGAAATGTACAAGATCAGTCTGGATCATCTTTTTTTTTTAAAGCAAGACTTAGAAATTTAATTTTTATTTTCCTTTTCTTTCTTTCTTCCTCTTTAATATAAAAGGGGGAAGGGTTTATTGAAAACTATATACAGTTGGTTCAACCCCTTACCACAATTGGATGTTGGGGCCGGTCCTTCCTACACCCCAGGCGGTATCTTGGTCCCCGATGGTGGAGGCTAGGGCTGGAGACAGGGCCCATACTCCCTTGGGAAGTTTGGCAGCCAGACCGTACCAATGATCTTCATCTGTTAATTTTCAATTTTCAATGGCCTGTCAGTGGTAGGTAGAGGACAAGGAGTGTGACAGTACAATTGGTTCATTTTATGTCTTTATTTGCTCTAGACTTGTTTTATACTCTCTTACAATAATTTTTGTTTTGACCCACCAGTGTTCTTCTCAGACTGAAAATATCATAGAATATTGTGGTGATCAAATGAAATTTAAATTATTTTTAGAAATTACTTTATAGTCTCCTTTTACATGGACCAAATTCTCTTTGACTCTGTTTTTTTCTTATTTACCTCATTCTCGGCCATCAAGGATTCATTCCCCAGCAGCTGAAGCCAGACAACCATCTGGAAGTGACAGGGCTCTCAAGGAGCCGTGGTGGGGCCTGGCTGCCCCATTTGCCCGAAGTTTTAGATTCATTACAACATCAATTTACAACTCTAGAGAACTGAAAAACACAAGTGGGGCCTGGCCGCTGTGGTTCAGTGGTTGAGCAATGACCTATGCACCAGGAGTTCGTGGTTGGATTCCCTTCAGGGTACATGTCAGGTTTTCAGGCTCGATCCCCAGTAGGGGACTTTCATGTTTCTCTCTCATCAATGTCTCTATCTCTCTATCCCTCTCCCTTTCTCTCTCTCTAAAAATCAATTTAAACACACACACACACACATATTGACAAAACACAAGTGGGGAGGAATATTGAATTCCCCAGATCAGGAGTGGGTGAGTCTGGATCCCACTCTGGATTGATTCTCCCAAAGCTCATAAGATGTCTCTCTCCCTGATTCATGAAGTTGGGTATATTGTGCAGGAGTAGAGACCAGAAGAAACAGGCAAAGGGGATACAATTATGAAATCTAGAAAACCACATGAGCAGAATATGAAAGCAATATTGGGTAATAAGCAAAACAAAACAGTCCAGAGAATCTTTGTGTAACTTATTCCAAATACATAATTTTACTCTATAATTTAATATCCAAGCCTTGAGCAATGAGAGACAGAGGCTAAAAGGTATCCAAATTTAGCAAAAAGAAAACCTGATAAAAATAATTAAGCATAGTGGCTCAGACCAATGTAAGTCAACAACAGGTAGGTCACAGAAATGAGGGAAGGAATTGCAAGGAGAAAAAGTTTTACGGCATAGAGATTTTCTCTTGGACATACTCATACAAGTTTTTGATGATTCCTTAGGAATAAAAATTAATAGTGTATATCAGAACATCCAACATGGGAACATACAGAAGTCACCTGTAGAATATATATATATAGGCTGCTTTATGTAATTTTATTAAATAAATGGGAATAATATATACATAGTTCTTATTGCAGAGTGTGTGTTGAATCATTTTCTAATAGTCACTCTGGATATGGTTTTTGATTATGATCTTGAACACATGTATGCCCTCTGAGAGCTGCAGTCATAATACAGACTCATCTCAGAATGGCACCTAAATCAAGGTCCAACCTGTCTGGCAGTGCCCGGGGACTTAAATCAGCCTGACTATCCTCTTCTGCATTAGAGACAATGCTATGACCTTTCATTTTCCTTTTCCTGAGCCCACAGAAAGACCGCATTTCTCAGCATCCTTGCAGTTGGTCAGGGCATGTGACTAGTTCTGGCCAATGAGCTCACGCGTAAGTGACAGGAAGCACCTCAAGGCCAAAGGATAAGAGAACAGTGTGACTTTCCGTGCACGCTTTCCTCCCTGCTCTGCTTATCTTGGGCACTTCATATCAAGGTGGCGAAGCCCTATGATGGAAATGGCCCGATTCCTGAGCCATTACCTGGAGCGAGTTATCCTGAAGAGATGGAAGCATCCCCTTTCGTGAGGAAATAGTTTTGCATTCAGCTAATGAGATTTCAGGGTTGGTTGGTTACTGCAGCCTTACCTAGCCTATTTTGATTGACATTTTCCTTCCAAGCCAGGCATCATAACAATAGTATACGTCATCGAAAAATATGTAATTCTACATTTTCAACAACTTATTGCTATTACTTAGAATGTAGGAGTTTTTATTATTCCACATTTGTCTTTCTGTATGCCTATACCCCTGTCTAAACAGTTATCTCTAATACTAATTCTAATAAGTCACAATATTTTGAGGGTTAGGCCATTTTCTATATGTATATATAAAACTTATATATCCTGTTTTCGATAGAGCCCTCGTTTTTTCCTCTTCCTAAAATGTTCTTTCTCCAGATATTGCTGGGTTAGCTTTCTTGTCTTCTTTAATTCTAAGTCTCATCTTCTCAATGAGGCCTGCCCTGACTATGCTAGTTAATACTACCAACCTCACCTCCACACACACACACACACACACACACACACACACACACACACCATACACACATACACATACCCACACACATACCCACACACACCTACCCCCACACACACACACACCTACCCACACACACAGAGACACACACACAACATACACACTCCATGCACACACACCACACACATACACATACACACACACACTCCAAATCCCTCTTGTCCTGCTCTATTATTCTTTTTCCATAGCAAATTTTACCTTCTTGTATACTATACAATTTACTTATTTATTGAAGTTGTTGTATGTATTATATCAATCTCTGCCCTCAGATTCCACTGAGAGTAAGATTTTTTTCCCTGTTTTGCTCTCATTACTAAAGAAGTGCCTAGCACCTAGTAAGAAACCAATAAATATCTGTTGAATGAAAAAAATATTTATTTGGAGCAAAACATGGTGCCTGATGCTATGAAGGATGCAGAGATACACAAGATGCCATTTTGTTCATGCCCTTGATGGAATTAAAATCTAGCAAGAGAAATTAATGAAGTGCAGAATTGCTACAATGTTAAATATAAAATGCAGTGTTTGCAGGAGATGGTAAGATTATTTCAAGCTTAGTCAAAGGCTGTGTGTGTGTGTATGTGTGCGCGCACACACACAAAGTCAGTGTTTATATCCTATAAAGTTCCAAGAGCTGCTCCCTTCTTAAATTTTCCCCACTCCCTTTCACCTTGTTAAATTTATAGATCCAGGCCACAGTTAACTGTATGAGTTGTCCCATAACCCTCGAGTTTAACAAAATAGGAGCACTCCCAGACAGTTGAAAATATGTGTGGAATAAACAGCCCTGTGCAACTCACGGTAGAGTCTCCACTAAGAAGGTCCTTGAGTTGAGGATATTGTTCATTACATGATAACATGTCTGTGCCAGAAGGACTCTGGGGAGAAATACTCTGAAGGCTTAAGTATCTGGAAGAGCTTAGTAGCTGCTGAACAATGGGACTGTTTTTGTCATAAGAACAATGTGAATTGCATACTAACAGGTTTTTCTTTTCAAATAGTCCATCTGAAAGCTTGGAGCCAAATATGTGTGGCTCATCTATTGCAAAGGCATTGTCTTTTGGGGCTTGTGTTTTAACATGGGATTTTCCTCACTTCTTGGTCCATTCTACATGTCCCCCCTTGTTATGTTTTTGTTTTTGTTGTCACCTTCTTTTTAAACTTGCTTATTTATTGATTTTCTATCCCAATAAGCCACTCTAAGTCATTTTGAAAAAAAATTAGGGAAAATATAAAGAAAGTATTTGTTATATGTATCATGGGTACATCACTCTGCTAGGTCTGTGGAAGGGAAGATTAAGAAAGAAAGGAGGCAGGCAAGTGGACCATCAAGGAAGGAAGGAAATAGAAAGAAAATAAAAAAGATAATATGGTCCTGCTCTCAAGGAGCTTGAGAAGTGATGGCCCAGAGCTCTGAGCAGCTTCAGAGCACACTGATCCCTCCCTTCTCTGAACTCTAACAGCACGGAGACTCAATAACTCCCAATTAAGCTCTGGATGATCTGCTTCCTGGTATTGTCTGTTTATTGTTTTAGTGCCTAAGTGTTGCCATTGGGGCAGGGACCTTGTGTTCACTTCTTTGTCTTCTCATAGTAGAGTGCAGTTGCTACATAGATCGACTGATAGAGAAGTCGCTGTGACCAGCAGGATGGTCCAGGCCTTTCTAATACATTGCCTAGTGCAGCTGACCCCTTAGACCTGCTAGTCACACAACAGCATGAACTCCCTCATTTATTCTGACTGCGTGCAAGGATCTTTAAGGAAATGGACTCTCGCATATAGTTCTATGTGTCAGGTTTGTGTCTAAATGTGTTACTGTGGGGGGGGGGGGGAAATAAATTTTTTAATAACTAATTTTTTTTGCATTCAGAGGGGATTTGCTGAGTGTTTATGCCAGGCACTATGTCCTGTTTTTGTAATATATCAGTAAACAAAGCAAAGACTGCTGCCCTAATGATGTTTACATGCAGGCAGGATGGGGAGAGAGGGGAGGAGGCGAACTTTAAACACTAGATACAAAAATAGGTAAATGATATACTATGTTAGGAAGAGGTAAGCTCTGCAGAAAAATAAAAAGGTAGACAAGAGTAAGGGGGGTCGGAAGTGCTGCATGAGGGTAGGGTGTTGCAATGTAAATAAGGTGTCACGGGGAGATCCCGTTCAGAAGGAACATTTGAGCCAAGACTGAAAGGAACTGAGGGAGTTCGATGTGCCCACATCTGTTCTAGGCAAAGCCAGTGCATAACTGTACTGCGAAGGCTCAAGGAGCGGCAAGAAGGCAATGTGCTTGGCATAGAAAGAGGAGGGAGAGGATGGTAAGAAATGAGATAAAAGTATTAACAGGGATTTAGCTAATGTATGACTTTGCAAAATAGTGTGGGATTTTGGGTTTCCCCCCAGTGGATGAGAAACCACTAGAGGAAACTGAGCAGGAGAGTGACATGTACTAATTGGTTTTTGAAAGAGTTGTTCTGCTGCTTTGCTAACATTAGGCAGAAAGAGAGCAATGGTGGAAACTGGGAAGCTAAAGCAGCCTGGAGCCTAAGGCAGTAATCTAGCTGCCAGGCGAGGGTGGCTCAGACCAGGGGCAGTAGCTACAAAAGTGATTCCAGAAACACTTTAAAAGGTGGAACATACAGTATTTCCTGATGGTTTGGATGTAGGACGTGAGGGAGTAGAGCCAAGGATGACCCCAAGGTTTCGGTCCTGAGTAAAAAGAAAGGAAGGAGTCGGCACTTACTGAGCTGAAGAAGACTCCAGGGAGTACCAGTTTGGGAGGGAAGATGAGGTTTGAGTTTTGGATGTGATACTTTTATATTTCTGAGCGATATCCAAGTGGAGCTTGGATATTAGTCTGTTGGTGGAATGCTAGTTAACAAGAGAGATCTGGAATGGAAAGTAAGCTTGAGATGCACTGCAGTACAGATACTATTTAAACCCATAAAGCTGTAGACCACAAGAGAGGAGAGCAGACAGCGGTGAGGGACTAAGGGCTGAACTGTGACCCTCCCTCACTAATGAGCAGGGGTATGGAGACAGAGCTGAGGAGTAAAGAAGCCTGAGGCATGGCAAGTGAGGCAGACAGATGATTGGGAGAGAATAGCTTTCTTTAAAAAAAATATTGATTTTTTACAGAGAGGAAGGGAGAAGGATGGAGAGTTAAAAACATTGATGAGAGAGAAACATCAATCAGCTGCCTCCTGTACACCTCCTACTGGGTAGGTGCCCGCAACCAAGGTACATGCCCTTGACTGGAATCAAACCTGGGACCTTTCAGTCCGTAGGCTGATGCTCTATCCACTGAGCCAAACCAGTTAGGGCATGGAGAGAGTAGCTTTCAGAGAGCCAAGTACTAAAAATGTATAAACGAGGAAGGTGTTGTCAACTGGGTCAGAGCTAGTAAGGGTCAAGTTAGATGAGGAGAGATCTAGCGATGCGGAGGTCTTTGGCAAACTTGATAAGAGCAGTCTCAGTGGACTGATGTGGCCAGAGGATTGAATGGGGTGATTTTAGGAGAGAATGGTAAAAGGGGAATTAAAGACAGTGAGTAGAGATAACACTTTCAAGGATTTTGTAGCAAAGGGAGCAAGGAAATAGGTTAGTCACTGACAGAGAAGTGAGAATCATAAGGTGCTTTTTCTAAGTTGAGAAAATTGTCAATATAGAAATGTTTTGCATGCTGATGAAACTGTTTTCATAGAAAAATGAAGGAAGTCAGTGATGCAAAAAAGGATGGAGGGAAGAAGTACTGAAGTAATGACCTTGAGTATGCAAGAGGGGAGTGGACATAGGTGCTGGAGGGCAGTTGGGGGACACAGATTCAGATTACAGACAGGAACAGAGAGCATGCAGAGGCTGCTGGTGAGCGGAACGTGGTATACCAATAATCACTTTATTGCACAAGTAGGATGAACTCAGCACTTAATAATTGCAAGGAATTTACTTAAATCTCAATGAGGTGGCTGGGCATTACCTTCCATACTTAACAGACGATGAAACTGAGACTCAGAGAACGGTATAACCTGCCGGAGGTCACACCATGGCTGGCGGTTGCTAAGGTGGTGATGCCAAGACTCAAGCCCAGGTCTTTGTGACTCCAAACCCATATGGTAATCTCTGTGCTCTTCCATCTCTGTAGGCGATGTGTCTGTGGTCTCTCAGGCATGGGGCTCTGGGAGAATGACTGGGCATCTTCCCAAAGGTCCCTCAGCTTCCAGAAGCCACCAGAGAAATGGCAGCCAGGGGGCTGGAGTCAGCGCAGTGTGTCCCCTCTGCTCTCTTTCTGTCTAGACCCTGGATGTGAAGTAACCACAGGGCCACAGGGAGAGCCTCCCTGGAGAATACCTTTAACATTACTGTCCCCGAAGAGAAGTGAGGGAGGCAGAGCACAGAGCCTGCAGCACCAGAACTGAGAGCACGGGAGTGAACACAACATATTCTGTCCCCTTGTGCCACCTTCTAGTGTTAGTTTGTCCTGCCCTTCAAAGATTAGGATTAGCAAATGCCTGACACAGAAGACCACCTAGTCCAACCTCCCACCCAGTGGGGATGCTCTCAGAGATGACCCTGCCACACCCCTCCTGGGCAGCTCCATGGATGGGCACCTCACCACCTTATTGAACAGCTGGCTCCCTTATTAGGCAGCTATAATCATGTGGGTTCTGCCTAGATGTTGCTGAAATCTTCCTTACCCTTCCTGCCCCCCAGCTGCAGCGATGGAGTCACACCTGCTGTGGGAGTCGGGCTTCTGTGTTTTTCTAGTTAGACCTTAAGTGGTTTCTGCAGGAGTAGAGAGCTTTTTGCCACACACATAACTTCATGTGGTGGCCTCAAGAGCAGAAGCCGGCCACTGCGAAAGGTCCTGCTTTACAGAGCACCCAGCAGCAATGCCTTTTGCCTGAAGAGGCAGAGAAAAGACTGGATCTGGTGGGGCTCTGACACAACCCCTGCACTCTGTAATGTCACCCGTTGGCTTTCTTCCTCCACAGGTGTCTGCTCCGCCACAATTCTAGCTCTGATTCTCCTGGCGCGGATTGGTAAGAGTGGGCCAACAGCCCTCCAACCCAGATCTCGCTGATTCCTCTTGAGCAGTTCTTGCTTGTCATGACCCATCATCCTTGGGGGAGTCCGACTTTATCACCTATCAAAGCAAGCACAGAGCTCGAGAGAGAAGCTGTCAGGTCTAAAATACCATCTCTCTCACAGAAAGAAGGAAATCTGTGCGATGCCAGGGGCAATGGCATGAATGGTTCAGACATGGTTTGTGCTATTTCTGCCTTTTCATAGAGTGGAGAAGGGAAAGCCACTTAGAAAGCTCCCTAGAGGTGGGCCACCACACCTGGTCCAGGTGTCCCTGGCAGGACATGTTGCTTCACTGAGGTGAAAAAGAAGCACATTTCTCCTTCATTTTTTTCCCCTGTAAACTCTAAACTGCCTCTATCCACTTGAATTTTACTCCCTATAGACAGCTCCCGTCCTCTCACGAATTAACGGGACATGCTGTTCAAGGCCCATTCAGTTCAGACATGGAGACCTGCCTTCAAAGGGGCACAGGATGGGAATGGAATCTGTGTTCCCCCTGGCGGCCTGCCCATTCATTTGCTCTGGCAACCACTCCCCAGACCTATTGCAGATAAGCGAACATCATGGGAAGAGGACTGGGAAGCTACAGATAGTAGGACCGCCAGTGACGGGAGGATATCCAATCTGATTCCAGAAAGTTGGGAAAGGGTGAGATGGGTGGACATGTGCGTGGGGAAAGAGCATTTTCTTCAGGGCCCACTCTGTGCTAGAATCAGCTGGTGAACCCTTCTGTCCTTCTGAAAAGACCCAGGTACTTATTCATCCCCCTGACCCTGTGTGGCACAACATGGGACAGGCACTGAGGGTGCATGGAGGCATTTCCTTGGTGCTCACAGCTGGGTGACTGATCACAAGAAAGAAAACAAAGATTTACTAAACACCTACTATGTTCCAGATGTCACACTAAGTGCTTCCACATATACCAACACACTTAATTCTGAACTCTGTTAGAAGCAAGACATCATCACATCATACAGATAAGGATGCCAAGCTTCAGAAATGATGCACAGCTTATTACAGGGCTGAGATCTGGTTGACCAGAGGTTTATTATGCAGTAGCCTAGATTAAACCATAAAGTGTTTTCCCATGGACGTCAATCTCACTTTGATAGATTCTAGATAGTTGTCTTGATTCTCATTTGAATTGTGATTGAATCTCACCTTGTTTGAAATAAGTGGGCCTGGAATTGCTTATGATTAGCAGGGACTTGGTAACCTCTAATTGGTTTTAGGAGTTATAGAATGTTTTCCTGCAGAGCCAGTGCCATCTTTTGGAGGGTGCATGGAGAAGGTGCCAAAAAATGCTGGCCTCAGAGAAAAAGTGGACCTCAACTAGGCTTACATTTCAATTGAACGGGGTGTATTGACACCTGCTGTGATCTGGTCTTCTATTAAGCACTATAGGGAGACCAAAGTGAAGTCATACTCTCTTTCCTTAAGCAATTTACAAGTTTCTTAAAAAGACACAGGATACAGTTGCACAATGAATGCAGGTAAGTTATAACAAAGGTTCAAAGAAACAATGGAGACAATAGGAACCTGGAGACAAGAGGTCAGAGACAAGAGGAGTGAGAGAGCAGCTACAGTATTCAGACAACATTCAGTGCATGAGAAAAGCTTGATCTGGGTTTCAAAGAGCATAGTGGTTGGCCCAGCTGACTTGGCTCAGTGATTGAATGTTGACCTATGTATGAACTAAGAGGTCACAGTTCCATTCCCAGTCAGGGCACATGCCTGGATTTCAGTCTCAATCCCCAGTGGATGGTATGCAGGAGGCAGACCATCAATGATTCACTCTCATCATTGATATTTCTATCTTTCTCTCCCTCTCTTAAATCAATAAAAATACTTTTCTTTAAAAAAAAAGAGCATAGTGTTTGCCTGGGAAGAAATGGAGAAGGACTTCTAAATGCGAGGAGGAGCTACCTGAGTGTGGAGGTGAGAATGCTAACAGTGTTTAGGAGATGATGCGGTGCCCAGGTTGACTGGAAGCATATAGGAAACATAATTTCATAGGAAAGGTAATTGGACCTTGAATGCTAACAGAGAGACTAAACCTTATTTCAGTGGCCATGGAGAACACTAGCAGGTTCTCATACTGCATAGTTCGTTCATAGGTTCTTAGGCGGAGAAAGACTATAGCAAACAGAGATTTCTGAGGCTGAAACTAGGAGGAGGGTGCAGAGGAAGTGCCACAGCAAATCCTGGGGGAAGGGAGACACTTGGGAAGCTACTGCAGTGATCTAGGAGTGATGTCATGAGCACTCAATCAAGGAGGAGGAGGGAAAGCAAAGGAAAGGCTAACTGGGCCCAATGCAGGAGCCAGGGACTGTGTGTGTGGAGAGTAAGGGGACCAGGGGGAGATCAGGATGACTCCACGGTTTAAGCCTGGACTGAATCAAGGTATCATCCTCATTTTGGAATAGGCTCCAGTGAAGGACTGTCCTGTTTGGAAGAAACAATGACCCAGGTCCAGAGCCTTGGGATGAAGTCTTGTCTTTGTATTAGTTTCAGCCCCATCACCCCTGCCCCAGTGACAGGCTTGAGACTGATAAAACGTGCTGTGAGGTCCCTTCTAGGACCTTCATGCAAAAATCTATATCTGCGGTTTTCAATCTTTTCCATTTCATGGCACACATAAGCTAATTACTAAAATTCTGCAGCACACCCAAAAATATGTTACACTTTTGGCCAATCTGACAAAAAAAATTGATATGATTTTGATTCATTCACACCAGACTGCTGTTGTTGTATTGGCTGATGTCATTTTTTTTTATTTGACAATCTAAGGGAAAAGAGGTCAGTGCCCCTGACTAAGTAGCCAGGTATTGCATGTATGAAAAAGTCCTGTGGCACACCAGAATGCTGTGGCTCATGGGTTGAAAATTGCGGGTCCATATGAAGAAAACCTGGGAAACGTTCATTTTTTGCTCTCCTCCTTGCCCCCTGCCCAGCATGGATTTCTCTCCAAAAAGTCAGAGGCTAGAGTGGCTTGTGTAATAAGAGCCACTGTACATCATTCCACACCACCGTGGGTCTGCTCTGCTGCGCGTTTGTGCTTGCAGACATTGAAGTTAACTAATATTCAGAGGGTAGGCTGAGCTGGGCGTGCCAAGCCTCATTAGCTGTGGGGTAGGGTCACGGTGCCCGCCCATGAGGATGTTAAATGGCAGCATTGTCAGGATGAGACAATGCAACTGTCCCACTGCATTAACAGCCCATAAATCCCTGCAGCTACATGCACAGCCCTCTCTCCCAGCTGCAGGCAGGCTCCTAAGCGAGATGGCCTGTGAGGCTGCAGCTGGCTGTGCTGGAGGTACCATAGCATGGGCTGCTTCAGGCTCCTGCCGATCAAAGGAATGGTCATGTATGAAGAATGCTGAAACTTTGGCCTTCAGCCCACAACAGGATCTGGCGCTACCCATGTCATGAGCATAAATAAATTAACAACAAAAGTAACTTCAGCCCTGGCCGGTGGCTCAGTTGGTTGGAGCATTGTTCCATACACCAAAAGGTTGTTGGTTCAATTCCAAGTCAGGGCTCATACCTATGTTGTACTAGTAAGTTCAATCCCTGGTCAGGGCACACACAGGAGGCAACCAATCGATATTTCCCTCTTACATTGATGTTTCACTCTCTCCCTTCCTCTCTAAAATCAATAAAAACATATCCTCAGGTGAGGATTAAAAAAAGTTACTCTAGGTTGGAACCTAATTTTTCCAGCTCTAAGCAGTCTTTTATTTTTATTTATTTATTTATTTATTTATTTATTTATTTATTTAGTCATCTTAAGGAGTAGAGTGACTGAAAAAGCAACAGGCAGGATGAGTATCAAATATCAAATACAAATGGAGATGATTGGCTAATATCTCCTTGGTAAAGTGTCAACAACAAATGTTTGACGTGCTAAAACATTAGATCCTCTGTTTTCTCAGGTGGACCCTAAAACTTCCCAATTTAAAAACAAAACAAAGCACCAAATAAACATTGCTCTTAGAACTTGCATTTTGTCCACCAGGTGACCAGTTACCTCTTTTCACATTCCTCTGGGTCAGATAACACATTAAGTCATTCAAAATATTATATATATATTTCTTGTCTGTTATTAGTTAACTAGAAGCCTGGTGCACGAAATTCGTGCACAGAGGGGGGTTGTCCCTCAACCCAGCCTGCACCCTTTCCAATCTGGGACATCCCTCTCACAATCCAGGACTGCTGGCTCCCAACTGCTAGCCTGCCTGCCTTCCTGATTACCCCTAACCACTTCTGTCTGCCAGCCTGATCACCCCCTAACCACTCCCCTGCCAGCCTGATTGATGCCTAACTGCTCCCCTGCCAGCCTGATTGTCCCTAACTGCCCTCCCCTGCAGGCCTGGTTCCCCCCCCCCAACTGCCCTCCCCTGCAGGCCTGGTCCCCCTCAACTGCCCTCCTCTGCTGGCCTGGTCACCCCTAACTGACCACAAGTGCCCTCCCCTGCAGGCCATCTTGTGTCCACATGGGGGCAGCCATCTTTGACCACATGGGGGTGGCCATCTTGTGTCTTATAGTGATGGTCAATTTGCATATTACTCTTTTATTAGATAGGATAGTTTCTCTCCCATCTTAAGGGGAAACAGTTATTAAAGGATTAGCCGGCTGGTCCACTGTCACTGCCTTGAGAGCATGCACTTTGACCAGGTAAGAGGAAAAGAGAAAAAAAAGGTTTCACAATGAGGAGTGCTGTGGAGAGGAGGAGTCGCTGGAGTGGGTGACACAGGCCAGCAGTCTGAGGGCTCCTGGCCCGAGAGTGGTTATAGAGAATGCAAAGGGAGGTCTGAGTTTGCCAACAGTAAACCTATACATGTCTTGGAGGTTGGGGCCTTTATTTTGTGAAACATTTTATCCATCTTCTCTGTGATGCCAAATCCCCCATCCACAGGAGCTCAAGATGTAATTCGTGCATTTTCCTTAAACTATCTTTCTGGGGCAAACCTGTTGTGAGGCACTCTGGCTCCAAGGTTATGAGTGTGAGCTCTGGAGTCAGACTGCCTGATTCTGTCACTGACAGTCGACATAATTCTGGACAAGTTTGTGTTAACCTCTTGTTCTCCACAAGTTGGCTGACTTGCATAAAATGTAGATTCTTTTTTCCTCATACCCCTTGTATCTCAGAGTTGGGAGGTTTGATAACTGTTCTTTTTGGCTCCAATCCATTTCTTTATCCCTTTTGGAAAAGCCCTCAGCCTTTCAGGCTCAAACCAAATGACTATACCACTTTCTCCCCCTTCCATGATAATCCTTTGAGGTTTATTTATTTATTATGATTTAACACTTGATTCATCATCTTCCACTTTTCATCCCCTTCCTTCATCCTAAGCAAAGTCAACATCCATGTGGACCACATATTAGACATTCTTGATTCCTTGAATTTCTCATGTCCTATAACCTTGCCCACTTTAGCTGAGCCCTTGTTCCATGATCATATGCTGGCCCACATCCTCACTAGAAAATTTGCCTCCAAAATCATGAACTTGAACATTCACTTTTTTTTCCTAAAAGCTACTATGCCTCTACTGTAGTTTCCCAAATATTTCCACTGCATGGGTCCTCTGGCCTCAAAATGTTCAGTTCATTGAACCCCATTTCAATCCATCAGTGGACATATATCTTCATTTTCCACTTTATCTAGCTTAGTTTTCTTATTAAATCAACTTAATCAATCTATTTTAAAATAACTTAAAATTCATTATTTCTTACCTTTGTCCATTTCACTTTTCTTCAAAAAGCCCTAACTGTAAAGAAACAACCCACCTTCTCTGTACCCACACCCAAACAACTGAGCATAGTAGAAGAAAATCATAGAAACAGGTTGATTGACATCACAATGAAATGTTTCACACTAACTTAGGAAACTAATTCTGAGATGGAGATTTGTCCTGTCCAAGATTCTGGCCTTTCTCATTTCCTCAAGAAAGTTTGTCTCCCCACTTTATATCTGTATTTTAAATTTCCTTTACCCTGAGCTAGCACCTCTGCTGATCTATGTGACTTATTTAGTAGAGTGACCTGTGAGGGATCTCAACTCTGGTCACCTTAGTAGAAATGAATAGAAAAGTGCCCAGAAACATTCCTATGGATCACACTATATGAAGAGTAGCCACGTCTCCTCTTGATCATGAGGGTTAATTAATGTGTAGAGATGGTGACCACCGTTTTTGCCTTCTGAGCCCAAAGAGGTCATAATGAAGAACATTTAATGAAATACATTTTGATGAAGTCTTGCTCTGTCCCTATGTATATAAATTTTATAATTGATTTAGGCAAAATTGAAGTATATCATGCCCTGAAAAATGGCCCTCTATTCTTTCAGAGTATCATATCAAAGCTAGCACCTCACTTGTGTCATCAAAAGGCCATACTATTGCTCTATCAGGTTGGCAATTACTATAATAAGTAATAGGATAAGTAAATGTCATGGTTATATGTTCCTGCCTTTCCTCCATTGTCATAAAGTGGATCTCCTGGTCTAATGACATGTTATAGTCTTCAGTGGATTAAACTCTCAGGAAGCCCTTAGGTAGTGTGCTGGCTGAGGGCCTCTGGTCAGGAAAGGTAAGTCCACTCTTGGAATAGATGTTAATACCATCAAGATGAATCTCTGCTCTTGCCAAAGTGGAAGGAGTTCAGTGTAACCCATTTGTCACCACGTGCCAGGTTGGTCTTCTCTAGTGATGATGTCAAATGAAAACCCAGCCTTTGTCTCTGTGGTCAGCAGGTTGGACATTTGGCAACTTTAAGAAGTAAATCATCCTTGGTAAGTGGTGCTTGTGCTGTTGAGCCCATGTATAGCAACCATTGTGATCATGGTCACTCCGTCTAGAAACCATTGTGCAGGTTGAAGTGCTGTTAACAAAGCCTGGCTGACATCAGCTGGCTTCATTATCCTGGTGCTCTTTGTGGGCCATTGACATATGACATAAAGATCTTCACACATTGTGCCATGCTCAGAGGTCAGTTCACAAGCTTCTTCATTCTTTCTCATCCCAATCATCTAATCTATTTTTATTTTTTATAAGCTCTTGACCGACTGACTAGCCCATTCATCACTGCCCATGAGACCACAGATAGTCTTACTTCAGGCCATTTCTATTTGCTCTCAAGGTAAATATCCAGGTATACCACTTGCAACTCCTGACTGCTGGCAGGATTTCTTCTCATTGCCATCTTTCAGAACCACCCCTGAGTGGGGCTATAGTGCAGCAAAAATTCATCATTAGTTTTCGGCCACATGCCAAACTAACCTGTCCATGGCCAAGTTCAACTATTATTTTCTCCATTATTAGCTGATCATTGTGCAGGTTTGAGCTGAAACAGAGATGCTGGTGTAATGGTGGTGGAAAACAGGTGGTGTGACCCATCTGTTCCCGCACCTTATTTGTACCCTCTGGCCCAGTTTGTGCCTAAGCTGGAGTTACTTCAACCTCCCAGTGGGCTGATGCTAAGCCTGTCTGAACTTATGACTTGGTGGATCTTCTAGTAGCTGCTTTTTGAGTAGATGGCATGGCCTTGCTACAGAACCCTAGAGGTTGATATTTTGATTCTCCTATGAGGACCTGCTATAAACTCCACCTAGTATCTCTTCTCTCCACAGACACTTCTAGCACCATAGGGTCTCTTGGGTCCGTCTATGCAACAAGCCTTGCAGCTGCTTGCACACCAGCCTGACCTGCTGTAGAGTCCTTTTCCTGCTCTGTGCCCCAGAGTTTTCACTTCAGCCATAAAATCCATTGCCACACTACTCTCAACTGTGGCATTGTGCTTCTTTCTTGTTGTTGTAATATGAGTAAACAATAATTTCCTCTTTACTTTGGAAGGAATGCCCTGTCATGCTGTAGACATTGACCCCTAAAATTTTAACTACTGTTACAAGTCCCTTAATCTTCATAGCTCTCTGCAGCTCAGACCTCCACCTGGCTACAACACATCCCTTGTCAGTCGTTATGGCATTGCATCCACCTTGCTTTGGATGCTTAAATGTTACCCCTTGGACTCGGTCATTTTATGACTCTGTCATGCCTGTTGCTACTAGAAAATTCAGTCCCACAACAGCCTCTCCTCTTTAAGCTCTAGCCTGTAGGGGACAACCAGGCTTGAACTTTTAAGGATTTCTATATTAGTCAGCTTCAGGCTGCCATTACAAAATAACATTAAAATACCATTGACTGGGTGGTTTAAACAGAAATTTAGTTTTTCACAGTTCTGGAGGCTAGAAGTCCAAGACCAAGGTTCTGGTGAGAACTCTCTTTCTGGCTTGCCGATGGTCACTTTCTTATCTCTCCCATGGCCTTTTCTTAGTGCATAGAGAGAGAGAGAGAGAGATCTTCTGTTTCTTCTTACAAAGACATTAATTTTATCAGATTAGAGTCCCACCCTTATGACCTAATTTAACCTAAATTACCTCCTGAAGACTCTATCTCCAAATAAGGTGGCATTGGGAATTAGGACTTTAACATATGAATGCAATCCATAGCACCCTCTCACCTATACATTCCTTGCTGCTTGCTGCTTTGATAAATGAATTGTCCTCAGACCTTCCCATGGCCCATACTCAGGTGGGTTTTTCTGGCTTTACATAGTATATCTACTTTAGCATGCCCCCTTCTCTGAGCTTCTTTCATCAGCTGCCACTATCATTTTGACATTTCTACTTCATTTAGTGAGAGCCTTTCCTTTTTCCAAGCTTCCAAGAAAATCTTATGGAATAGTAGCACTATTTCCTATGAAATTTGCCAGGATGTTAAATCCTGTGGCCTCGAAGGGTGACCCCCCCCCCCCCCGCCCTATCAATAAACTCTCTCTTATCCAACTTTATATTTTACCACCCTTGACCCAACACCAGGAGTCAGTGCCATATATTCGCTCCAAGTTCCTAGTGCTATATGTAGGCTAAATCCCACAGGGTCTCTGACATACACTCCCTTTTACTCCCTTCCCCAATTGGCTTGTGTTGAGATGTCACTCTAACTATGGTTTTGTACTGAACAGGCTATGTGGGGTTATTTCCTGAGGGTAGCATGTGTTTGGCAAGAGAAGCAGGATCTTTTATACAAGAGAAGCAGGAGCATCAGCTTCAAATAAGGAGGAGGGGGCCCATTCCATAGAATCCAAGGCAATCTGGGGTTTCAAGGTTCTTGAGTTTTTAAACACAGAGGTCTCCATCCTAATATTAAGGTTCTCGTTGCTTCCTAGTCACATCCCTGACCTTGGTATAGCAGACTTGCTGAGGTTGAGAATTCAAACATCTCTAATGCCTTGCTACCCTTATAATTAAGTGTTTGGCCTGGTTCTCAGCCTTTTCTGCCTCCTTCTACAGGAGAGGGGAGTCTCTTTATATGCTGCTTAGGAGGCCTCTGACTTTCACACTTTGCGTTAAGTTGATGATTAATCACCTCAGCCTCTGTTGTCTTTCCCCAGTGCGCCAATAGCTCTCTGCAATTGCTTTCAATCCCAGAGACTTGAAACTTACTATTTCCTGAAACTTCAGAGGCCTGAGATATTTCACCCTCTGGCACTTCCTCTTCTACTGGTTTCTCATCCCAGTTCACCACCAGTAAAAATTTTAGTAGTTGTCCTACTACTCAGGACTCCAGCTGCCACCAGTGGCAGACCTCATTACAGCTGGATCTACACAGTGATACAACTCCAAAAACCCATCTTACAGTCTGCTTCTTGATACCAACTGTCTCAGGTCACATTCCCTGAAAGCAGATTTTGAGATGGAGATGTGCTAATTTAGGAGTTTTGCTGGGGGTGCTCTCAGGAACCATGCCTGTAAGGGAGTAAGGAATGCAGGACTGAGCAGAGGGTGGGTGTTGAACTGTGATGTAGCTGCAGCAGAAGCCTCACCAGCCCCACAGGAAGCCGGGAGCAGGGATGGCCCTTCAGAGTTGCCTCAATTTAATTTTGATATAGCAGTAATATCTGTCAGTTTTTCACCTTCTGGGTTATCTACCTTTGGGATTATAGTTAAGAAAGCATTCCAAACCCAAGTAACAGATTCATTTTCCAACATTTTTTTTCTATTTGTTTATATATTTACTTTTTCTCAGCCCCTGATGGGTAAAGTCATTATAAATAAATAAATTATGTCAAAAATCGCACTGATCTAAACATATTTAAGCTTCTAGGTCTCAGCAACTTACACTTCACAATAGTTTAACTCACAATAGTTTAATATTTCTGAGGTTGCTGTGATCTTTGAGAAATCTTGGAGAACAGAGTATTGTCAGGAGACCAGGGGACCAGGGTCAGGCCAATTGCCAAAAAGGGAATAAGAAATAAAATAAAATTTGAAAGTGGATTATAGAAAAGATAGTTTGAAAATACCCAAAAAGAAAGCAGAGGCTTCTAAGATTTAGATTGTGTTCTCTAGAAGCATTCCATGCCACATTTGTCTATTTTTTATTCTTTTTAAAAGTAAGTATTTTAGATTAGTATATCAGAAAAATGTGTTTCTGGGTTTTATTAGGGAATGCAGTCAATAATCCTATCTAATAAAGAGGGAATATGCTAATTGACCATCATTCTGTCACAAAGATGGCTGAACCCAGAGCTGAGGCCAAGTTCCCATAAGGAACCTTAATGAGCAATCAGCAGGGACCTGAGGCTGTGCCCTCCCCTGCCCCCGTGGGGCTTGACAGGGGACCTCAGGCCACATCCCCCACCTGGCAGGGCTTGACAGGGGACCTCAGGCCGCGCCCCCCGCCTCGGCATCAGGCCAGGGGACCTGAGGCCATGCCTCCCGCCTGGCGGGGCTTGAGGGGGGACCTCACGATGCGCTTCCTGTCCTGGTGCTTGGCTAGGGGACCTCAGGCTGCTCCCACCACCCCAGCACCAGGCTGGGGGACCTCAGACTGTACTCCCAGCCAGGCGGGGCTTGACAGTGGACCTCAGGCCATGCCCCCCACCCAGTGAGTCTTGACAGGGGACCTCAGGCCATGCCCCCCACCCACCGGGGCTTGACGGGGGACCTGAGGTTGCGCCCCCCCAACCTGGCAGGGCTTGATGGAGGACCTCAAGGCACACCCCTCACCCTGGTATGGGCTGGGGGACCTCAGGCCACGCCCCCCCATCCTGGTGCCAGGCCAGGGGACCTGAGGCTACACCCCCTGCCCTGCGGGGCTTGACAAGGGTGGGACTGGCCGGGTCTGGATCTAGCCCAATACAGGGGGGCCGGTCTGGTCTGGGTCTCATGCAATTTTGAGGCGAATGTGGGTTGGTAGGGACTTGACTCTGGGTCCCGTGGTGCACCCCAGACTCTGACAGGAGGAAGGTTTTCATATACATTTTACTAATTTTTTTTCATCTCTGACACTTCTATTATAGAGAAAGGGCAAATAGCAATATTAAATTATTTCCTCTAATTAATCCCCTTTCAATGTGCATGGATTTTGTACACTGGGCCACTAGTATTACAATAACTATGTTTGGTGCCATGTAGGAAATGGGAACATTGGGGGGAACACTTTGTAAAGTATGTGATTGTCTAACCACTATACTGTATATCTGAAACCAATATCCTATCTAAGAAAGAGGTAATATGCAAATTGACTCTCACTCCAACACACAAGATGGCCACCCCCATGTGGACACAAGATGGCCCGCAGGGGAGGACAGTTGTGGGTTATCAGGCCAGCAGGGGAGGGCAGTTGGGGGCAACCAGGCCTGTAGGGGAGGGCAGTCAGGGGTGAGCAGGCCTACAGGGGAGGACAGTTAGGGGCCATTAGGCTGGCAGGGGGAACAGTTAGGCGTCGATCAGGCTGTCAGGGGAGTGGTTAGAGGGTGATCAGGCTGGCAGGCAGAAGTGATTAGGGGCAATCAGGCAGGCAGGCAAGCGAGCGGTTGGGCGTCAGCAGTCCTGGATTGTGAGTGGGATGTCCGATTGCCTGTTTAGGCCTGATCCCAGACATTCCTCGAGGGGGTCCCAGATTGGAGAGGGTGCAAGCTGGGCTGAGGAACACACACCCTCATGTACAAATTTCATGCACTGGGCCTCTAGTAAAATAATATTGAAGGTAAACTGTAATTTTAAAGAAAACATTCTAAAAAAAGTTATCCTATCTTATCCTATCCTGTTCTATCCTGTCATCCTATCCTATCCTAAGATGTACTAAGAAATGATAAAAGAGTTTTAGGCAGGTAATAACTTGATGAAGAACCCAAAGATTTGGATCAGTGATGGGCTGCAGAGAAGTTTCTAGTGACCTTCTATAGTCAGAAACTATAGTCATTTGTGGATGACATGAATTTGGGGTGGTTAGCAAATATTCTGGGTGATAGAATGAGATCCCCAAGCTAAAAAAATAGAATTAATTCAAAATGATAACATTTAACAAATGAGAATTCAGCACCATAAACTGGGTTTACAAAAATAAACAAAAAACAAAACACACACACACACACACACACAACAACAACAACAACAACAACACCATAATTATAGGATTAGATAATAGGAATGTAATAATTGTGAAGAAAAAAAATAATGCCTGGTATTTGAGAATAAATTCACTGTTGTCACCTAAAAAGCAAGCACACTCTTGGCTACATACACAAAACTACATTGTCTATAATGACACAGGTGACCATCTAGTTACATCCTGTGTAAATGAAATCACATAAGGAGGAATGTGTTCTAGACACCACATTTGCTAGACCAAGTTCAGAGGAGAGAAACTAGGATGGTGAAGATCCACAAAGCCTTGTATGTAGGCAACTATTTTGGAACCTGGTGATATCTGGCCTGGAGAAGACAAAATAAAGAGAAATACCTCGTCCCTGGCAGCAACTATTTAAAAGAATGCCATGGGGGAAAAATAATTAGCCTTTTCTTTTTCCTCTCAAATGTTAGAAACAAGTTGAAAGGTACAGAGAAATTGATTTCAGTTAAATATAATGAAGAACTTCTATTCAGAGTGAACTATTGGAGTGCCCTGCCCTGGCATGAGTTGTTAAGCACTGATTTGATGGTGACGTAGTGTGAGTGTTTTAGGAAAGATTCAAACATCCATCAGGTTGGAGGTTAGAATAGATGAGGATTAAGGTTCCTTTCAATCCTCAAATTCTGTTCCCCTGAACCAAAGGCCAGAATTTGTGCTTATTTAAAGCAGGTCATTATTGGAATGTAGTCTCCTGCTCAGGACACAGCGAGTTAGACTGGTCAAGGGTGATGTTTTAAAGTAGATCTCTTTTACAGTAGTTTAAAATGCTCATGTGCTGTGCTCTGTGTCTGTCAATATTTCTGAAATGGAAGCAACAGAGCAAAACCTTCCACTTCAACACATCCTGGCTTTGTCCTCTCTAAGCTGTCAAAAATTGTTCTTATGTCTTTCCTTCGAACTCAAGTGTAAGAAACAAAAAACAATTCAAAGTGTTGTTCCTTCAAGGATAAGACTTTTCAAAGGTTAATAATGACTCTATTTATTAAATACTTACTATATGCCAAGCATTATACTAAGCACCTGATTACATAGTGGTTTAGTCTTCAAAGCGATCCTAAAATGAGTGTTATAATTATTATAAATTTCCAGCTGGGGAAACCAATGCTCAGAACGCCAATAATCAAGGACTCAAGATGGCAACGGAGTAGGTGGATGTTACACCCACCTCTTACCAGGACCAAACTGGAATTGCAATGAAAATATAGAACATTCAACTTGAATAATCAACTGAAGGCTAGCTGAAGAGTAGTCTTATAACCAAGGGTTTACAGAAGCCCCATCAAGACTGGTCTGACGGGTTGGAATGTGAAAAGGGCTGGCTCCACTCCCACAGCTGATGGCTGAGAGGGATATCTCAGCTGCAAAGATTACCACTAAGAAGCATGGAGTCTCAACTGCAAGGCAAGCTGCCAATCACAGAGAATGAGAGCCTAGAACAGGTGCTCACATAACATTTGGCTATGAAAATCAGTAGGGATTCTGTCCACCAGGAAGAGATGAGAGTCTGCTAGGGACACAAGCTCTCTCTTAAAGGGACAATGCACAAAATCTTGTTCTTAGTCACTCATACTTGATTCTAGCAAAGGGTTTCCCACGAGGAGAGACTGGAGCTTATGTATTTAGGAAGAGAACTGAAGGGACAGTCACTAGGATCCCTGAGCTTAGTTCTTCTCACAAAAACACACGCTCTTTCTTTTTTTGGGGAAGGGGTGGAGCACTCCCCTCCATATGGCATCAACCTGGGTAAATATAATTCCCCCACCCTTTGGACTCTCTGTTGCCCCAATCTGCAGATCTTGCACCCTGCTGAGAAGTCAGCTGCCTGGACAGAGGTGTAGAGGTTTGGGCAAACTCAGAGGGTGTCAGTGAATGAGTTGCATGAATTTGAGTTGGGGGGCTATTTCCCCCACTATCCTGTGAACCTGAGAGGTGTGTCCCCCTCATGGGAGAACCACAAGCCCCATGTTCCAGGCCTAAATCATTGCCCTATCACAATGGTGTGTGTGCACCCAGAGGGTGGCAGATAGACTTTGTATATCCTAGGACATTTTCTGAGTGGCCTCAGACATAGTACTGGCATCAAGTTTGAACCTGTATTGATCTGGTGAACACTCCTTGCTTCTACCTGGTGACTCACTTAGAACCTACCTCATGCAAATCAAGGGCCACCAGATGCTCTTTCAGTGACTAAACCTAATAGGCAGCCAGTGGGTGGAGGCAGGTGAAGGCAGATCTCAGGGTGCCTTAGGACTTTTGATGATTTGCTCCTGCATCAGGCAGTACTAAAATCAGGTGTAGTTGGGCATATCCAAAGGGAGATTTCAGCAGGCACCAAACCTTGCTGAGGCAAATTCTGTTTCACGTGGTTAGAACCTGCACAGCAGTTCATATACTGTGGACAGGGTTGATCCTCACAGTCAGCAAGCCTGAGAACTGGCACAAATGGACAAATAGCAATAAAGACTCAATTACAACAGGAGGGCCCACATAACCCACCCAAGGGACATTCCTAGAACACCTAGCTCAGGTGAGCAAGGAGACTGTACCACTGTGTTGCAAAGGACACTTACTACATAAAGCCACCTTACCAAGACTGTGAGTTGTAGTAAATCTACCTAATACATAGAAACAAACACAAAGAGGCAGCCAAAATGGGGATACAAAAAATATTCCCCAAATGAAAGAATAGGAGAAATCTCAAAAAAAAATAAAATAAAATAAAATAAAAGAGCTAAGTGAAATGGAGGCAAGCAATTTATCAAATACAGAGTTTTAAAAAAAAATTGTTATAAAGGACATTCAAGGAACTTAGTAAGACCTATAAGGAATTTAGTGGGAACTACAACAGCATGAAAAAGAACACAGAAAACCATAAAAAGGACCAGTCAGAAATTAAAAAAATATATAACATAATATCTGAAATGAAGAATACACCAGAAGAAATAAACAGTAGGTTGGGTGAAGCAGATACTCAAAGCAGTGATTTTGAAGACAAGGTAGCAGAAAACACCTAATCAGAGAAGAAAAAAGAAAACAAGAATATATATACATATATATATACCGTATTTTCCGGCGTATAAGACGACTGGGCATATAAGATTTTCCTGGGTTAAAAAGTCGTCTTATACGCCAGAAAATATGGGATATATATATATATATGGCTAAGCGAACATCTGACTGTCCAACCGTCCGACCGCGGCTGGTACCTATGATGCACACTGACCACCAGGGGGCAGACACTCAACACAGGAGTTGCAGAGCTGAGGTGACTTGGCAGTGGTGGTTCTCTCGGGTGATGCACCCTGAAACCAGAGAGGAGGAAGCCCGATTCCTCACAGGGCTTCATGATTCCACCTTCGGCTGTGGGTTATGTTGTTGCTGGGGCATTGCTGGCCCCGAATCTGGCTTATTGCATATTTGTGTTTGCGTTCCACACCCTGTATAGCAGCAACTTTGCAGAGTGCCCACTTGCACTCTGGGTCCCCTCAGGGGATATCAGAGATCTGTTTCGGCCTGATCCCCACAGGCCAGGCCAAGGGAACCCACCTACTGGAGGAACCCTGCTCATTCCACAGACTCCCTTTGAGCCATGGTGCTGCCCCAGATGCAGCTGGCCAGGGAGGGATTGCAGGAGGTTGACTCCAGGGTGTGTCTGGCCCGACTCAACCAGTCCTGCCCCGCTGGTCACCTTCTAATTAATTTCCTTTCAATTGCACGAATCTGTGCACTGGGTCACTAGTTTAAAATAATGAAAACAGTTTAAGGGACCTTTGGGACAACATGAAGTGTAACAACATCTGTATCATAGGAGTACCAAAAGGAGAAGAGGAAGAACAAGGGATAGAGAACCTATTTGATAAAATAGTGACTGAACACTTCCCTAATCTGTTGAAGGAAAAAGAAAACTAGTTCAGGAAGCACAGAGAATACAAAACAAGATGAACCAAAAGAAGCCCACATCAAGACACATTATAATTAAAGTGACAAAGGTTAAAGCCAAAAAAAAAAATCTTAAAATCACCAAAAGAAAGACAATTAGTTATCACAAGGAAGCTCCCATAATTCTGTCAGCTAATTTCTCAACAGAAACATTCAGACCAGAGAAAATTGACATGAAATATTCAAGTGGTGAAAAGCAAGGACCTACAAACCAGAATACTGAGCAAGGCTATCATTTAAAATTGAAGGAGAAATAAAAGAGATTCCCAGACAAGAAAAAGCTAAGAAAGTTTGCTAACACCAAATCAGAATTATAAGAAATATTAAAGGGCTTCATTGAAGAAGAAGAAGAAGAAGAAGAAGAAGAAGAAGAAGAAGAAGAAGAAGAAGAAGAAGAAGAAGAAGGATGAGGAGGAGGAGGAGGAGGAGAAGGAGAAGGAGGAGGAAGGAGGAGGAGGAAGAGGGGGAAGAGGAGGAGGAGAAGGAAAGAGAGAGAAGGAAGGGGGAGAGGAGAAAGATGAAGGAGGAGGAGAAGAAGAGAAATAGAATAACATAGTTAAAAGAATAAAATGGCAATTAGTACATACATACCAATAATGTAAATGGCCTAAATGCTCCAATCAAAAGATATATGGTAGCTGAATGGACAAGAAAAAAAAAAAATATATATATATATATATATATATATATATATATATATATATATGCCATTTACAAGATACCCACTATATATATATATATATATATATATATATATATATATATATATATATATACACATATATGCCATGTACAAGATACCCACCTCAGAATGAAAGATACACACAGACTTAAAGTAAAGGGGTGGAAAAAGATATTTCATGCAAATGGAAATTTAAAAATGCTGAGGTAGCTATACTTATATCTGACACAAGAGACTTTAAAACACAGGCTGTATGTAGTAAGAGACAAAGAATTACACTACATACTGGGAGCAATCAAACAAAAGGATAAAAATCTTTTAACATTTATGTGCCCAACATAGGAGCACCTAAATACGTAAAGCAAATTTTGATTGGCATAAGGGAGAGATTGAAAGTAATACAATCATAGTAGATTTTAACACCTCTTTGACATCATGAATAGAATCTCCAGATAGAAAATCAACAAGTAAGGGGTAGTCTTAAATGACACAATAGGTCAGATGGATCTAACTGGTATCTTCAAAGCATTTCACCCCAAAGCAGAATCTACATTCTTTTTAAGTGCCCATGGAACAGTTTCTAAGATAGACCACATGTTAGGACAGAAAACAAATCTCAATAAATTTAAGAAGTTTGAAATCATATCAAGCATCTTCTTTGACCATGATAGTATGAAAGCAAAATCAATCACACAAAACCTGAAAAACACACAGAGACATGGAGAGTAATTAACATGTCACTAAACAATGAATGGGTTAAAAATCAAGGAAGAAACTTGAAATAAATGAAAATGAGAACACAACAACCCAAAATTTATAGGACACTGTGAAAGCAGTCTTGGATGGAAATCCATAGCATTAAAGGTCTAGTTAAAAAAACTACCTATATTTACACTTAAAGGTACTTGGAAAGAACAGCAAAAAGACCTCAACGTGAGTAGAAGAAAGGAATTAATAAATATAAAAAAATAAATTAAATAGAGTCTAAAAAGACAAAATAAAAGGTGAATGTTCCCTGGCTGGTGTGGCTCAGTTGTTTGGAATGTTGCCCCATGCATTGGAGGGTGGTGGGTTTGATTTCCTGTCACAGTGCATAAAGGAAGCAACCAATTGATGTTTCTCTCTGGTATGGATCTCTCTCTCTCTCTCTCTCTCTCTCTCTCTCTCTCTCTCTTTCTCTCTCTCTCTCTCTTTCTCTCCCCTAAAAAAATCAATACAATCTTTAAAAAAATATATCAGTGAAACCAAGAGTTGATTCTTTGAAAAGATAAACAAGATTGGCAAATCTTTAACCAGACATATCAAGAAAAAAAGAGAGGGGACCAAAATAAATAAAATCAGAAATGAAAAAGAAGTAATAACTGACTCCACAGAAATACCTATATTATGAACAACTATATAACAACAAATTAGACAATCTGAATGAAATGGATATATTCCTACAAACATACACTCTTCCAAAACTGAATCAGAAAGAATCAGAAAATCTGTATAGATCAATTAGAACTAATGAAATTGAAACAGTAATCAAAACCTCCCAAAAAACAAAAGCCCTGGAATGGATGGCTTCACAAGTGAATTTTACCAAAAATTCAAAGAAGAACTAACATCTATCCTTCTCAAACTATTCCAATAAATTCAAGAGGAGGGAAGACTCTCAAGCTCTTTTTATGAGGCCAACATTATCCTAATTCCAAAAGCAGATAAAGACACCAAAGAAAGAAAATTGTACCCTGATGAATATAGATGCTAAAATCCTCTCAACAAAACATTAGCAAAGTGAATTCAGCGACGCATTAAAAAGATCATGCACCATGATCAAGTGGGATTTATTCTGGGGATGCAAGATTGGTACAATATCTGCAAAACAATAAATGTGATACAAAAATGAAGGATACACATCACATGATAATATCAATAGATGCAGGAGAGGCATCTGATAAAATTCAGCACCCATTTATGATAAACACTCTCAGTAAAGTGCAATAGAGGGAGCATACTCAATGTAACAAAGGCCATGTATGATAGAACCACAGCCAATATCATAATCAATGGGCAAAACTACAAACATTTCCCTTAACTTAGAGAAGAAGACAGGATGTATGCTCTCACCACTCTTATTCAAGACTAGTAGCCCTGTGCACAAATCCATGCACCAGTAGTTCTCTGTGGGGCCTGGCCACTCTGCACCCACTGCCCAGAGGCTTTCCGTGGCCCAGAGGCCCATCCGTGGCCAGGTGCGAAATGCTTGCCTCATTGCCAGGGCAACAATGCAAGTGCCTCCCCCAACCCCCAGCCGCGCCATGCCCACTGCCCAGAAGCCCTCCATGGCAGGGGTGGAATGCTTGCCTCATCGCCCCGGCAATGAAGCAAGCATTCTGCCAGGTCACTCATGCTGCCTGCTCTCAGCAGCTGCCCCCCTGGGTCTGGAGGACTCAGCGGGCTGAGAGAACTGGGCGCAACCATCTTGTGGCTATGGGCGCCGCCATCTTTGTGACAGAGTGATGATTAATTTGCATATTAATATTTTATTAGATAGTACTAGAAGACCTAACCACAGCAGTCAGACAAGGAGAAGAAATAAAAGACACCCAAATTGGAAAGAAAGAAGTAAAACTCTCATTATTTGAAGGTGATATGACACTTTCTATAGAGAACTCAAAAGATTCCATTAAGAAGTACTAGAAAAAAACAACAAGTGTTAGCAAGGATTTGGATAAATAGGAACCCTCATGCACTGCTAATGAATTCAGTAAAGTAGTAGAATTCAAAGTAAATATACAGAAATTAGTAGCATTTTTATACAATAATGAACTATCAGAAAGGGAAACTAAGAAAACAATCCCATTTACAATTGCATAAAAAATAAAATACCTAGGAATAAATATAATTGAGGATATAAAAGACCTTTACTCAGAAAATTAAAAGATACTAAACAAGAAATTGAAGAAGATACAAATAAGTGGAAGTGTATACCTTGTTCATGAATAGAAAGAATTAACATCACTAAAATGTTCATACTACCCAAAGAAATCTATAGATTCAATGTAATTCTGATGAAGATACCAATGGCATATTTCACAAGACTAGAACAAATATTCAAAAATGTATATGGAACCACAAAAGACCCTGAATAGCCACAACAATCTTGAGAAAGAAGAACAAAGTTGGAGGAATCACACTACCTCATATCAAACTGTACTACAAGGCCATGGTAATCAAAACAGCAAGGTTCTAGTATAAAAAACAGACATATAAATCAATGGAACACAATAGAGAGGCCAGAAATTAACCCGTGCCCTTATAGTCGATTAATATTTGACAATGGACACAAGAACAAATAATAAGATGAAATAGTCTATTCAATAAATGGTGTTGGGGAAATTAGACAAATAAATGCAAAAAAAGAGAGAAAATAGACCACCTTATTACACTATATACAAGAATAAACTCAAATGGATTAAAGACTTCTATGTAAGACTAAAAACCATAAAAATTCTAGAAGATATAGGCAGTAAAATCTCAGATATTTTGCATAGCAATATTTTTTTTTCTGATATATCTCCTCAGATAAGGGAAACAAAAAACAATGATAAGAAACACACACACACACACACACACACACACACACACACACACACACACACAAATACCATTACATCAAACCAAAAAGGTTTTGCACAGCAAACACACACATGTGCACACACACACACAACACCATCAACAAAATGAAAAGAAAACATACAAAATGGGAGAATATACTTGCCAATGATGCATCTGATAAGAGGTTATTATCCAAAATTTATAAAGAGTGTATACAACTCAGCACCAAAAACAAACAACAACAACAACAACAAAAACAATCCAATTAATATGTGGGCAAAAGACCTGTGTAGACACTTCTGCAAAGAGGATGCACAGATGGCCAATAGATATATGGAGAGATGCTCAACGTCACTAATCATCAGAGAGATGCAAATTAAAACCACAATGAGGTAACACCTCATACCTGTCAAAATGGCTACCATCAATAAATCAAAAAAACAGCAAGTGTTAGCCAGGATTTGGATAAAAAGGAACCCTCATGCACTGTTGGTGAGAATGCAGATTGGTGTAGCCACTGAGGAAAGCAGTATGGAGTTACCTCAAAAAAAAAAAAAAATGGAACTGCCCAATGACCAAGAAATTCCACTTCTGGGAATATACCTGAAAAAAATTTTTTTTTGAAAAAAAAAATCCATCCCTATGTTTATTGCAGCGTTATATAGAATAGCCAACATCTGGAAACAGCCCAAGTGCCCATCAGTAGATGAGTGGATAAAATAAAGCTGTGGTACACTTGCACAATGGAATACTACTTGCCCCTAAAAAATAAGTGACAGCATGGATGGACCTGGAGAATATTACACTAAGTAAAATTAGCCAGTCAGAGAAAGACACATACTATATGACTTCACTTATATGTGGAATGTAATGAACAAAGTAAACTAACAAAGTAAAAGTACACTCATAGATACAGAGAACAGACTGACAGCTGTGAGAGAGGAGTGAAATTGGGGTGCTGGGTGAAAAAGGTAAAGGGATTAAGCAAAAAAAACACAAAAAAAAACGAACCTCATAAACACACAACAGTATGGTGATTACCAGAGGGAAAGAGGGTTTGGAGGAGGTAGAAGATGGTAAAGGGGGAATAAATGGTAATGGAAGGAGACTTGGGGTGGTGAACACAGAATACAATATAGAGATGATGTATTATAGAATTGTATACCTAAAACCTGTATGGTTTTATTAACCATATTACCCCAATCAATCAATTAAAAATAAGGGGGTGGGGGAGGAAGCCATTGTGTTAAAAGAAAAGTATGAGTGAAAGGTGGGAGAGAAACGGGGCCTGAAGGTAGGACCAAAGCAACAGTGAAGTCCAGATCATGTAGGACCATTGAAGGAAATGCCACAAATAAGTAAACATTTCCATGCAATGTGTCCTCAAAGTTCTCAGGCATTTTCTCAACTCCTGAGCAATAATATTTCCAATCATATTTATATATGCAATAAGCTGTACATGTCAACTTATTATCCATTAGAGGCCTGGTGCATGAAAATTCATGCACTGGAGAGGGGGTCCCTCAACCTGGCCTGCCCCCTGTCACAGTCCAGGAGCCCTCAGGGGCAGGAGGTGACCCAGGGATCAGGGGAAGGAGATGCCCCATCACACTTCTGCTGCTGCCACTGCTGGCAGCGCAAGCCTTGGCCAACCCTGGTTACCTGAGCCTCGGGCAGCCCTGGGCAGCTGGGCAGCCGCCATCTGAGGCTTGCCTGTGCCTCGGGCTGGCCCTGGGCAGCTGGGCAGCTGCCATCTGAGGCTTGCCTACTTCTCGGGCCGGTCCTGGGTGGCTGGGGGGCTGAGGGGACTGGGGGATTCCGGAGGCAGGCACGCGGAGCGCCCGGGCCCGACTGCCACCCTGGCGGGGCTTAGGGGACTGGGTACCACCATCTTCTGGCTGTGGGCACTGCCGTCTTTGAGGGTGGGACAGTCAATTAGCGTATTCCCTCTTTATTAGATAGGATATAACCTCAAAATTGTTAAAACCAAAAAAAAAAAAATTGAAAGATAAAGAAAGTCAATAGTCATAATCATAGTCGGCAGAGCTTACAAACCCAAGTTGTCAATCTAGAGATAAAAAAAAATTAATACTGGTAAGCCCAATACAATGCTGACTCTTTGAGGCAAAGAAAGATTTTTGTTATATGAAGGAATTTTGATAGCAACCTTGTGTGACACGCCTGCAGGGGCGGCTGATCTGACACAACTGTTGAGCAAGGCAGACTGGAGAAGACAGTGCCTTTCAGACAATTGAAGGAATGATTATCCTGTGTGGACACCATTTTTTGGATGACCAACAGCCACAAGCCGCATACATCAATTGAGTCTTATTTCAGTTGGCTCATTTGCCCAGAATAACAAGCAAACACAGTGTGGATGAAAACAGAAAGGCCACAGAAGAGAGAGGGGATGGAGACGCATTTCACTGGTACCTCAAGGAAAGAAAAACAACCCATGCATTTATTATATTTCCTTTTTGTTACAAAAGTAACATTCCCTCATTGTAAAGCCAGGTAGGAAAATACAGAAAAGAACAAGTAAGGTATCATTTGCAATCATCACACTGCCCAGACGCCCAGACGCCCAGACCACTGAGAGCAGTGACTGTGAGGTGTGCATACTTTTAGCCGTGGACCTATAAATTCACAAAAATTCTCTTACAAAACTTCGATTCTCTTACAAAACTTCGAGTGCTCTGTAAACAATTTTGTAGCCTTTTTTTTTTTTTACTGAATATATTGTTGTGAACATTTTTCCACCTCATTAAATTTTCTTCTACTCCATCATTTCAAATGGCTACATAGCATTCTGCTGTATGGATGTGCCATAATTGGAACCTCATTTCTCATAAATAAATAAATAAATAAATAAATAAATAAATAAATAAAGCACAGGGAGCCCTCCTGCAGGTCAAGCGTGGACACTTGAAGAGGTGGGTGGAGGAAATGCCAAGACCAGGAGGGAAGAGAGTAGGAGCAGGAGCAGCAGGGACACTGGTTGGTGGGGGTCTGACTTGGGGATCGGCCCTGAGCTTTAAAAAATGAGAGTAGTAATGGACATTGAATGCTGGTGAGATACATTTGAGTAGAAAAATCACCCCAGGGGGAGAAGAAGGGAGATGATAGACCGGAGAAAGTTGCTGATACGGGGGAAGAGAAAAATATCTGAGACTCTTCCCAGGAGAGAAAAGTTTTGTGGGGAGGTGAGCAAGAGTTTAAGTAAAGAGCAAATTTAGGCTTGGGTAGGGATCCTGACCAAGAAGGAGAAGCTTTAAGGTACAAATTTGAATCTAACTGACCATGTAAATTCAAAAGCCTGTGCTTTCCCCACGGGTATCATGAAGATGTCCCTGGGCCCTCAGCAAACCTGGACTTTGGGTATGACCCCGATGTACTAATTATCCGAGAGAAAGCTAGAGATGTGGAAAGATGAGGCCCTGTAGTTACTCCCCTGCGAGATTGGCTAATGGATGTCCCTCAGACAAGACTGGGCACGGCCAGTGGAAGGGAGAAGGAGAGCAAATCTGCCCCTCTGACCACCTCAAAACGCCTGGAAGCCAGCTGTCCTCTCCCTTTCCTGTCGCCCCTCTAACAGTGGGTCAGGACCCGTCTGTACAGTTCTCCACACCTACGCTCCGGGTCTATAGATGACAGTGAGTGGTGGGAGGGAGCTGACAGATCTCTCCTGGCCATGCCTCCTTGCCCTCAGCAAGAGGAAACCAATTGCCAAGGTTCTTAAGAGCGAACCTGAGGGCCCACTTAGGAAGCCAGAGGCCCTAACAGCCAGGATGTGGAGCGGTAGGCAGCAGGAGTACCTCCTTTTGACCTCTGCCTTTACAAAGAAAATATGACCGAGGAAGTTCCCCATTCTGGTCAGCCCTTTGGAATAGGATCATGGGAGGCATTTGCCCAGGCTTGTTAAAAAGCTTGGTAGGGATCTTTGGAAACCATGTGTGGCTTATTTTTATAATAGGAAGATCTGTCTGCACCGAGGGAGCTTCAGGGTTGTGTAAAGTCAAAACACCGCGTTTTGTGACCTTGAGCCATTCTGAGCTCCGTTCCTCATTGATAAATACGACAGGTAATAACAGAATCTCTGTCATACGTGTGGGATTAAGCAGCTGATTGCTGCCTTTCTGCAAGAAGGGCTCCATCCAATACCTATCTTTCCCTGGGAGTGTGATCTCTGAAAGCTGTCATTTCCTCAGCCAATCCCCATCCCCTCCCCACACCACCCCATGCTGGGTTCTGGCCTCATCAGCCCTCTCCTGTCAGCTGAACTGGAGGCAGTGACTCACACATAGTCTCAAGAGGCATTTGTAGAAATTGTTCTACAAGACGAATGAGTTAAAGTTGCTCTGGCTTCTCCAGCCCATTCCTTCTCTGCAAACAAGCTCTATGGTCAAAAATAATCATCAGAAGGATGTTTGAGGACCATGGAATCAGAACCAGAGAAAATAAGTCTATGACTCAAATGTTTACTGGCTTGGGTGGCATGACACATTCGTCTCCCAGCAGATATTTGCCTGTGAGGTGGACGGGCACTCCCAGCAGCCTGACAGGGCAGCCCTTGAAGAGGTGCTTCTCCTGGGAAGGCACAATGCCATTGATTAGATTCCTTCTTATCAAATTACAATCTCACTCCAAGTTCATCTCCCTGAAATCACTCCCAGACTACCTTGCCTGAAGTTTGAGGTGTTCTGGAACATTTCAGTCACACAATTACAGATAATCTCTGCATTTGCTTTCGCAGTTGCCCAATCACTTCCATTGTGTGTGGATTTCACTAGGTTTAACTCTCAGAGGATAACGATATCCCCTCATCATCAACCTTGGGGCTCTAGCATCTCACTGTCACCCCTTTGCAGACAGGACATGCAGATGGAAAAGCTGTCAGGACCACACCGGTTGTTCAAGGATCAGGGTGTGTCATCATTCTGTGTTATTGATAACAAAGCCAGGCCTCGGATCTCGGTTTCTGGATGGGAGCCTCTCTTACTACAGGCCACTCTCCGGCCCTGGTGCAAAGGCAGCGAACTATCTAGGGAAGTGCAGGGGACATTTCCTGGCTCTCAGTGTCCAATGCTCTGTCTAGACTTTGTTCAGGCTCATGTAGGCCCCTGTGTATCAGACCTTTTAACCTCTATTAGCTGATATTTGCCTCCAGTATCATTACAGTGGGTTTATTTCAGCTGTCTTCTCCTCAATTGGTCAGGGAGGTGTATAAATATTTATTTGATGCCTGCTAATTAACCAGCACACAGAGAAGGCTACAGACCTGAGGTTATGGTCTTTGAAGAGAAAACTCTGGAGCGTTTGGTTGGTGGAAACTTCTAGTGATGGTAGGTCATAGCATCTTTTTAGGGAGGACTTGTTTGGAGGTTCTTTGGTTGTTAAGGAACTGCTTTTATCTCCCTGCTCAGTTAGCCTCTTCTTCTCTCCTCCTCCTCTTCCTCCTCCTTCTCATTTTCTTCCTCCTCCTCCTCCTCTTTCTTATTCTTTTAATATGCTTGTATTGATTTTTAGAAAAAGAGAGGAAGTGAGAGGGATAGAGAGATAAACATATTGATGCGAAAGAAACATCATTGATCACTCACCTCCTGCACACCCTCTACTGGGGATCAAGCCCTCAACCTGGGCATGTACAACGAGGAATCTAACTAGTCAGTGACATCATGGTTCATGGGTTCATGTTCAACCATGTAGCCATACTGGCTGGCTTCTTTTGATAACAAATTATCACTTGGAAAAAAAACCCAGGAGGACTCTTGAGAACTCTTCAAGGTGGTTCTCCTGGATGGAGGCAGTTGAGTCTGAGCGTTGATTTCAAGGCCTCGGAAGCGGTCCTGCTCATGCTGCTGGCCTATTTATGGCCCTCTGCATGCCCTGGCCATTGCATATCTCCTCCCTGGTGGCTGTCTGCTGACTTCCAGGTGATGGTGCATTAGCCTTTTCTTTCCAAATCCCCAAAGGGATTAGGATTCTTTCCCCAGTCCTTCCCACCCTTGGCTCTCCATTTCACAGCCCATATTCAATGACTCAGCATTTACCTTGTACCTGGAGGCTCCCTGGGCATGGTCTGTCTGGAGAAGCATCCTCCAGCCAGGGCTAGACCACTCTGCCACTTCCTGCTTAATGCTTTCACCTGTAGACTTAACAAAACAGGCATCATTTTTCTGGGAAGTAGTGTCCAGGCTCAGGACATGCTGAGGGGGAGCTTGGTGCTGTTTCCCTCATGCACATTAAAATCAATGCTGTTTGCTCAGCTGGCGGAATGACAGCTCATTCCTCTGGACAGGCTTGATTCACAATTGCTCATTCAGGGGGAAATTTGATAAGAAATAATGGTCTGGTCTTCGGGAGCATTAAACCATTCTATTCCAATTTAAACTTCAGGCCCACTTGACTGTCTGGTGTATCTTCTTCAATATTTTTTTTTGCATTATTGATTTTTGATTTTTCCTTTGTATATGGTTCCTGCAAAAGAAAAAAAAAAGAGATCTTCAAAACCAATCGTCCAGATTAGAAAATTCAGTGGGGTCTTCACAGACCATCTGAAAGGGCAAGGTCTGACCCACTCAGATAGGGCAGAGTTCAGATGTCAGCTAGAGAGGGGGTTGTCACAAATCTCTCAAGGCCCTTCTGAGGAAGGAGGAAGAGGGAGGGTAGACTAGATGCCCCATTGGATGCAGCTGTTGGCTTGTGAGCAGTCGTGGGCCAGACAGTCTTTGGGGTGTGGGAGGAAGGCTGCATTTACTCTGAGGGTGAAACACCAGGATGCACAGCCATATGGAATAATAATAGGAACGTTAACCATAATCTTCATTTTGGTTCAAGTGTGACAGTTTTCCATGTTATTTCAGTGCATTACCTTATTTAGAATAACAGTCCTATAGATTGTTATGCAGGAGAGAATGATAGAGAACATCTAGTTCAAACTATGAGGAAATTGAAGCCAAGAGACATGAGGTGGTTTGCTGAAAGACTCACTTCCATCACCGCCTGGTGAAGGTGGCATGACAAGCAGGTTCATTTTGTGTATTTTCTATACTTAGTATGTGCCAGCCACTCTGCTAGGTCTGATTACATCATGTTGAACTGGGCACATGAGATCTGGGCCCTTACAGAATTCAGTGGATGAGACTGATAGATTAAGTTTTATCCCAATTTGATGGCCAAGATAGAACACTGTAATTTTTTAGGGGTGGGGGGGGGTGCATCTAACTCAGACTGGGTGTGACCAGGGAAGTTCCCCAGAGGACGTGACCAGTACAGGACGAACCAGGATGTGTGGAGATTGAAGTGGTCAACTGACTTTCTCTTCACGACTTAGCCTTTCAGGGGTGAGGAAGAATCTAGTCCTGAGGGCCTCCCTCATACAGTGACCACAGGAGGTGGTCTTGGATGGGCAAACTGAGGCACAGGTGCTGTGAAATCTGGGCTGGGAGAAAAATGTCTGGCAGGTGAAAGGTCCAATTCTGGGTTTTATCCTGAGCACTAAGTGGGTGTGGTTGGGGCCTCTGTACCCTTCTCAAAGTCCACAAGAGGATAGCAGGAATCGACAGGATATGGACTTTTAAAGCTGGAAAGGCAACTTTTGAAAGTACCTAGGAGTAATATGTGTGTTCCAGCCAGCATTCGTACTTCCCTTTTGAATACACATAGAGACTGTACTTATCCTAAGAGGCATTGTAAAACCTTTAAATAAAATTTAAATAAAATCAATTTAAATCTATTTTACTTTAAAAATTTATGCACACTAAGTTAGCCATCTGTAGCTTCCCCCAGGGGCCATGATTCTGGGCTGCTCCCCATGCATATAGAGTCCGGGTCAAGTTGCAGATGGGCAGACAAGAGAGGACTTCTGCTAGTCTGTGGAGGACATGAGGGGTCTGTCCACTCAAGTGCAGGGTGATGTGGCAGGGCTTTCTCCTTTGTTCCTGGCTGTAGTCTTGGCCTGGGGGTGTTGAAAGAGGAGAAATAAGAAGAAAGGCATGGGTCACTGGGCCTGATTCCAAATGCTGAGGCTCCTTCTAATGATGAGATCTGTTGTTATACGTTCTCATTTTTTAAAAAGAATGTTTAAATAAATGTTTAAAGAATGTTAGGATATATGCTCTTACTTGACATGGTAGGGCAGAGGAAAGAGCTGAGGTTTGCATGCTAGCTGTACATTGATTTACTGTGGTGAGCTGCCTACTGCCCCACTCTGGGTTTCTGTTTAGTGATTAAGCAGGGAAATGCCTACTTCACAGGAGTGCTGTGGAATTTGAACGAGGTAAGGGGTGCAAAGTGCCTAATGCAGTATATGGCACATATTAGGTGTGTGGTACATGGCAAGTATTCTTAGTCATCCTCTCACTAGTCTTGTGATTGAACCTGGAAAGTTCAATTTATGGATGACCTTTATCTGTGGGTGACCATCAAGCCACAGATAAAGAAAGGTGGGTGCCTCACATGTCATCACACGGCTACTGCTGACCAGAGCTGGGGCTCTAAAACAAGGTCTTCTGTCACATAGGCCGGCGGCCTTTCACCTCCACATGCTCAAGATAACATGCAGCTTTGCATCTCTAGAAATCCTTCCTGGTTCCCCGTGGGAGCAGTTGTGCAGGGATTTACTGGTGCTCAGCTTTATTCTAAATTTTGGTTCCAGAACTGTTTTTTAAGATAACATTAAGAACTGTTTCTGAAGGCCTGGGACAGAGGTTATTTTTGCAGATAATATTTCCTAACACAGGACACAGAGCTTCCAGGAAGCCTGCGGTGTGTTGGCTGAGGGGCTCCAGGGGCAAGAGCTGGTGGTAAGGAGGAGCCAGGATACCAGGCCACAGCCCAGGCTCTAGACGGTCTTACCTTACCCCAGGTGGCTGGGCTTCTGGCCTGGGAAGGAGGGGTAAGCCAGGCAGGAGGCTCCTCTAAGCATTCAGGATTGCTTGCACCTTCTCCTAGGCCCAGGGGGATGGGCTCCTTCTGAGGCCCCCATTCAGAGGCTGTTAGGAGAACAGAAGAGGCTCCTGCAGAGTTAAGCCCCCCTCACCTCACGGAGGAAGGAGAGTGTAACAGACACTGAATTGGGCTCTTGGTCAGGACAACTGGGACTCCTATCACTTCCAAATGGGAGCAAGCAACTTAAATTATTTGTGCTTCCATTTAGTTCTGTGTAAAGCATCCCAAAAAAGAATGCTTTCTCTACCAGCCTCAGAAGGTCATTGTAGGAACAAAGGACAATAAAAAGTCTTCCACAAACTGCAAGTATGATGTAAACCCCTCTAGGGTATGAAAGTGGGATAGGGGACAGATAGACCCTGAAAAAGAGATAAGTTGAAGCATCAAGAAGCTGAACAAAGAAAAAGATATACTAGATGTTTAGGGTTTAAAAAATAAATAAATAAATAATTAGTAATTAATTAGACAAGGATTTATTTATAGCTTATTTCATACATCTCACAATTTTCTAGGCACCATAGATCTAGAAATGAAAGACATGTGCCCTGTTATTGAAGATGCAGACTGACAGAGAAACCTGTAGCAAGACCCATTTTAGTGCAATCGAGTAAATGTTGTATTTGTTATCAAATGTTGAGTATTGCTGTGTCCCCAGATCTAGTGGCTTAAAACACCAATGGACATTTATCATCTCTTAGTTAGCGTGGGTCAGGAATGGGAGCAGCTTAGCTGAGCGATTCTGACTCATGGTCTTTCCTGAGGCTGGGGACAAGTCATCTGAAGGTTGGACAGGGGCTGAAGTGTTCCCATAAGAGAATAGCTTACTCACATGGCTGGTAAGTTGATGCAGGTGTTGTCAGGAGGCCTCTGCTCTTGTCTTCCAGGCCTCTCCACAGGCTGCTGCTTGCAGGTCTCATGACATGACTGCTGGCTGCCCCACGTGAGCAGTCAAAGGGAGGGCAGGTAGAAGTTGCAGTGGCTTCATAACCTAACCTGGGAAGTCACAGTGTCACATCACAATCTACTGGCTGCACAGGTAAGCCCTATTCAATGCAGATGGGGTCACACAAGGGCATGAACACCAGGACATGCAGGTAGACCTTAGATAGACTTGGAGGGTGGCTACCACCATACAGAAGTCTGAACAATGAGCTTCAGGAGAACAGGCTTTGAATTTAGTATGCCTGGACTTTCAAGTAGCCTTTGACTATAAATTGAAATTTGTTGGTTGATAAGGATGATGATAAGGATGAAGGGAAAGTGGGCTCACAGGCACATAGTTTTCCAATGTACCCTCATTCCTGGAGGATTGTGAGAAGTTCATCATGGCAGGAACAGGTCATGGTGGCAGAGGGCAGGAAGATGGTAAGTTGGGACCAGATTATAAAAGACTGGATCTACCTGAAGCTAAATATGGTAGATTTTAGCCTAAAAACAATAGGAGCCAGAATGACATGATTAACAGGATTCAAGGAAAGTAACACAGAAGTATTGGAAGTGGGCTTAATGAGGAAAATCAGAGGCTATTGAAAAGCAAGGAAAAGGTGACAAGGGGCATCTATGGAAAGTGGCAGTGAGGATCGAGAGGAGAAACCACTTGAAAACAATCTACAGTAGAACCAATGGGATTTGGAGGTTCTAGAAATCTACTGAGTTTGAGTCTCTTTTTTCTACATATGGGGGCATTGAGGCAGAGGGACATGGCTCATTCAAAGATAATATAGTTTTTCACAAATTTTTAAATTTCCAATCGCAGACAATAGGGGCATACTCACAGAAAGAAGTATGTGTGTCAAGACTTAGAAAGAGAAAGAATGAGACTTTGGGAGGTAGTGAGTTCCCCTTAACTTGAAATAATCAATTACTTAGGGATTACATAGACTTGTGCTGATGCCCTTGCTTGAGTTAGGGCCTCTTTTGTAGCCTCTTCATACCTCCTTTAAACTTATCACAAAGACATATAGTTACTGTGTCTTTGCCTCCTACATTAGATGTGAGCTCCTTCAAGGCAAGACCTACGCTCCCATCATCCTGCATCCCAACCCTTGGCTCAGGCCTGGCACATAGCGGGTGCTCAGGGAACGCCATAAGGATAACTGAAGGAACCTCCAAGCCATAGCTCAGTGATTGGGCTAGATGAGTCTCAGGTCCATTTCAAAGAGTTGATTCTGAACTCCTGTGAGAAAGGCAGCTTGGCCGAGATGGTGTGGGGAGTACAAAATGAGTTTAGCAGAAGATGATAGCTGTGGTAATGGAAGAGACTCTCATAATAGGGCTTTGGAGTCCATTTTTAGAATGCTTAATTGTATTCTTACTGTGACTTCTCATTAAGGGAAAAATTACAGTTCTAGAATATCAATCAATATTCTGTTGCCAGAAGGAAGAAAGGGCAACTTGAGGGGATGAGGAGAGGCACAGGGGAGAGTTCCAAGGCCTTGATGACCAGGTGTGTGTCCCCCACGTGAGTGTGTGCGGGATGGGTTGGAGGTGCAGGTGAGGAGTGGGCATAGTCACAGCTGCAGCCCCCAATAATCTCCTGGTGGGATAAGAGAAAAGTAGCAAAACTGGGGTGTCCAATGGCTCTGGGTGGGACTCAAATGGAAGCTGAAGGAGCCAGTGACAGCTATGGGACAAGGCAGGAGGCAGCTAATATGTATGTTAAACATGTGGAAATGAGAGCAAATAGCGGAGCCGGGAGACAAATATTGAACAGGGTCTGGGCCTGAGACTAAACCAACACTGGAAAATGAGAAGCTGCTGAAAGCAAATGAGCTGCCAGGGGAAGAAAGAGGAGGGGAGAGAGGGAGGGGGACTGAGGAAAAGCCTCCAGCAGCACCCTCTGGCTTTGGCTGCAAGCTGGCTTGCCACAGAGAGATGGGGTCTAAGCAACCTCTGTCGAAGGTTCCATTTCTTTGTACATTTCAGCCTTCCTTAGAACCTTCTCCCAATTTCTGGCAATCCTCTTCTGTCCCCCACTCCAATCTCACCCTGAGCCTGACTCTCTCCCTGGGGTCAGTGTCCTGGAAATTGCCATTTGGTTGCAGTGACCACAGAGGCAGCTGCAGAACGTTGGTGTCCAGATGACAGAGGCCTGGGGCAATGGCCTGCTTGGAAGAATGGGGTGGAGGTGAATAAGGGACTTGAAGCTCAGTTTACACAGCAAACATACCCTTTTTACTCAGAGGGTATCCTAGTTGTTACTGTCAGAGAAAAGGTGGTGGGCTTCATAACCAGATTCCTTCTCTTGTGGAGGAGAAATAGAGAGATGGTTGTTGAAATGGCCGATCTGTCCAAACCATAGGAGACTAGCTGGGGCAGGAAATCCAGAGGCTTGCTTTCTGCCTGAGAGCACCAGGCTCTGCCCCAGCCCTGGAGTGGACAAATAGAGAGTTGGGGTGCTCTGCCATTCAAATGCAAGGATTGTCCCCTCCTGTTCTTCCCATGCAGCATTAACTGTGGCCCCTTGGGTATATCCTGGAGGTGAGGGAAATCATGAGAGAGATCTATGGTTTTTGAAAGGCTTTTTTTGCAAACCTTCGTGAGCAAAAATTTGACATAAAGACCGTAGAAGCCACTTGGCTGCCCACATTTGTCAGATCTAGTTCCATATAAATAAAGCTTTCAGAAAATTCAACTCAGGATAAATACATTTTCAATAGGTTTTATGACCATAGCAGATAGCAAGTTCCAGAGATTGGGTATTGCTCAAGAAGCCTTTTGAGGAAGGGTACCCTGGGAGCATGTGGGTGAGGAATGGGGGAGGTAGAGTCAGGAAAATGGGCCTGAAAGGAGGGCAGTGCCTCCTGACAATGAGTCCTTATCATTGTTTTCCCACTGCTAACCTGGGGGTAGAGCATCCTTGGTTCTTGACCTCAAGAAGAGCCAGTGGAATTGCAAAGGCCCTCATGTCATTTAGGAACCTGAGGCCATAAGGCCCTTGGCCCTTCAGCCCTAAGCCTCCCAAGAAGTTTACCTTCTTCACCTCCAATGCTGTGTTAGCCATCAGGAGACATGGAGACTGATCTCAATTCAATTAACTGCAGTTTCACAAACATTTATTTTATCTTCTGGGTTCCATTCTTTGAGAAGAGGGCAGGATAAAAGGATGAATAAGGCACTATTTGCTCCATCCGTGGAATGAGGGTCGAGAGTGGGGGGCAGATTCATCCACAGATGGCTGAGATAAGACAATATTTGATAAGAACTGAGACAGAAGCTTAAAATAGATGGAGAGAGCAGAAAAGAGAGGGGTTTACTGTGTTCTGGCCAAGAGCATCTGGGAGGGGAGAGCTTCATGAAACACATGGGATTCAACAAGGCCTTGCCTATTGAGGGAGATTTCTGGGTAGAGACAGGGATGAGTCAAGAGGAATAGAGTGATAAAGAGGGGGTGAGGTGGTGAGAGGAGGCTTGGAATGCAGAGACAATCCACAGCAGAGCACAGTGGCCTTTTGTGTGGCACGCGAGGGATGTGGCATATGTTTAAGGCAGTACACTTGCTGGCGATTTCTGAAACTCAGAATGGGAATGTTGCCCTGCTTGACCATCACATCTGGCCTCAAAGAATAGAGTCAGATTGTTCAGGCCAGCCCGTTAGGGGTTGTATGACCTGCAGTTGTGCAGCTGTTATCTACAGGGCTTGGGTGTCCATTTCTGGCCCTTCCCAGGCATAGAAAACTAAGGGGACTAAAATGAAGCCCACAGTCCATTTAGGCAAGATCATTTTTGTTTAAGCCACTTAGCACAGTGGCCAGAACATAGCAAGTATTCAATAAGTTGTAGTCATTATTATTAGTGAATCCTTATTAAAACCCTGTGAAATAGATTTTGTTATCCCTGTTACATGAATTAATATACTGAAGCTCAGAGAGATTATGTAATTATTCCAAGCTTTTGAGGCTAGTTGGTGGAGAGCCAGCGTTGGACCCCCAGCCTGATTCTGAAGTCTATGTTTTTCCTGCCACATCTGTTGCCAGAATACTTAGCTGCCAGGTGAGGACAAGGGTTCTTGAATCTTGGCCAAGAGACATGGAAATGGTCAAAGTGCCAGGACTAGAGAGGGTGGCGGGGAGCTGCTCATCCACTCATCACTCACTCCTGTAATTGGAATCTAATTGTCTTTGTAACACTTTCATTGAAAAGTCATCACCGTGCTGGCCAGGCAGCCCAGGAGACGTTCCCTGAAAAGTATGAGAAGACCATGCCATCAACACCACCTGGTCCCAGCCCGCAGATCTCCACCCCTCTGCAGTCGGTGCCTCCTGGGTCGGCCTGGCCTGGTCCCCATTCTCATCTGACCCGGGAAATTGGCTTTGCAGCCTCTCTGGGCTTTTTATGCTTGTATGTCTCTTTGAGGAGATAAAGCCCGTGACTCTTGGACATGTTTCACATGGTGGAACATCATTGCTGGGATTGGCACCTTTGTCAAACTTTCTTGACAGTCTAGCTCTAGCCATGGGGGAAACAGAACAGCCCCAAAAGGATTCTATTGGATGGTACCTCCATGTGGAAGACAACTATTGCATTTTCTTTAGGGTTGTGTTTTTTTTCCCCCCAGAGATAATGCTCTTGCTCCTACTTGTCTCCTCTTCCTGTAGCTGGGGACACAGGATCACCACTGGGAGCCATTTGAACCCAACTTATAGTTTAATGCCAGCTATGGACTAAACTGTGTCCCCCCACAAATTAATGTGTCAAGCCCTAACCCCCAATGTGATGGCATTTTTTAAAAATTATATTTTATTGATTTTTTACAGAGAGGAGGGGAGAGGAATAGAGAGTTAGAGACATTGATCAGCCGCCTCCTGCACACTCTCCACTGGGGATGTGCCTGCAACCAAGGTACATGCCCTTGACTGGAATCGAACCTGAGACCCTTGAGTCTGCAGGCCAACACTCCTGCCACTGAGCCAAACCGGTCAGGGTCCATGTGATGGCATTTGAAGGTGGGGCCTTTGGGAGGTAATTAGCCAGCCCTCTCTGATGGGGATCACCTATTTGTATCTTCACCTTCACATATCCCAATCTCTGAATCCCTATCACAGGCTCCCCCTCCTTCTCTCCACATCACTGCCCATTGGCCCAGGCAGCTCCTTCCTGCTTCTGAACATTGCTTATCTCCTTTTACTATTCCCTTCAGAATCAAACCCTTCCCTCCTGGTTTAACCCTGGAGCTTCACAGTGTGTCTACAGGTCCCTGATTCTTTTGTTCTCAACTTTAGCTGAAGGCAGGAGCCTTTATACCAGCACTGGAGGGGCTCCCGAGACTGAAGGGCACTAGCTGATTTGGAACCCTATTAAAAATTTCAATTTGAAATCCCAGGTGATCCAAATACACGTTTTAGGGAAACTTGAGCAAACTTCATATTCCACCAATATTTGCAAAGTAGGACAGAAAGTCAAGTCATTATGAAATGATATCCTATTAGCTTACATTAATGAAAGTGGCATGGCACAAAGCCATTCATTATGGTCCAGACATTGCCCAGCTTGCTTGACAGAGCTACTCCGTACCCAAGGACAGCTCCAGACCCTGCTCTGCGCTTGGGCTCTGCAGAGACATGGAGGGAAGATCTGAGAGGTGCAGAGGAGACCCCACACAGGTTACATGCGGAAGCCATCAAAGGCTGGAGGAGGTGGGATGCATAAGTGGGCTGTCTGGCTGCTGGTCTCAGTTACTGAGCTTCTGACAGTGACCAGGGATGGCGCCTCCAGTGAAGGATGTAGTGCCAGATTCATCTGAGACACTTAGATTGGTGACCAACCCCTATCATCCTAATTGTCGCAATCCAAATTACACAGAACTGACCTATGCTTTCATGCCCACTTCCTACTTCCTCAACATCCTCTCGTATTAATGTATGACAGCACCCCTCTTCTTTCTCATCAGGGATAAAGATGATGGCTATTTGAACCTGGTCAGATCAAAGAGCAAATATGTTAGCAATATGAGCCAACTGGGATAAGGAAGAAGAGGATTTACCTCCCTCTCACCCAACAAGGTACTATTCCTTGAGAAAGCATGGCCCCGTTCTGGAATTTCTGCTGAAGACCCTAGTATCTTTAGTGATCTAGCTAGACGAAGGCCAGGTGTGGTCCAGGTGAAATTGACAGACAGTTGAAATGACATTCCACTGATATGACCAGTGGCTGCTAACCCCAGGGCTCTGGGTTGGGTGCACCACTCACCAGAGTCCCCCGAGAGCAGTCCATCATCGGGCGAGAAGCAGGGAGACTCAGAGATGCCAGCAATTCCCTGAGGCCATGGCTCTGTTCTCACTGGACCACGGTCCAACTAACTGTCATGGCTTGGGGTTTCTGGAAAGCCCTTCCTGATGCTCAGATACGTCATCTTCCATGGCCCTAAAACTCCTTCATTAGACAGATAGTCACTCATCTGTCTTAGAATGTCAGAGCTGAAAGTGACTTGAAGTCCATCTAGTACATTCCTTCTCAAAATTTATTTGCTCACAGACCCCTTGGAGAATCCTGACTATTCTCCCAGGCACATGTATGAAATACCCATATACATGAGTCCCTTCATACACTTGGTAGGGAGTTCCTGGATTTCTCCAAACCCATTCATGGACCCATGTTATGGCCACCTGGTCTGGTCCTCACTCTGCATTTCTTAGCTGAGCAATGGAGGTGGAGATGATCAGTGACTTGCCAGGGTCACTGCTTCACTATCATTCCAGTGTTTCTCCAATGCTTCACTAAATGCTTGGGTCTCGACCTTGTGCAGGCCTCCTGACTCCCCTCTGAAAGTGAGAATGCCCCTGCAGGGGGCACCTCCCACTGCATGTGCTGGCAGGGCTGCGTGGGCAGCTGAGGGCAAGGAGGCCTGTGTGTGCAGGAGGATGCTTGCAACCTCACCCATGAGGAGGCAGCAGAGGTCGGCCAGTCCCAGACCAAATCCTGCCTCTGCCATGTGACTTTTGGCAGGTTAATTAACCTCTCTGAGATTTTATTTTCTCTTGTTCAAAACGGAGATCATAGCAATGCCTATGTTTGTGGCGGAAGAGAGGAGATAATGCGCATGGCAGGTGTTAAGCAGTGGTAGCTATTCATTTTCTTTTCACATTATTCAGGGAAAGCCAGTAGCCCAGGCCCTGTACCTATAACTGACACTAGGTCCCAGTGCTGGGCTGAGCTCATTTTGTTTCTCTTTTCAGGGTTCTCAGCCAGCTCAGGCTCCCTCCTGGCTGGCCCTGCGTCCTAGGGCACCTGCTCAGGAAATACAATGCCAGCAGCAGCAGAGACGTTTGGGCCTTAAATAGCTGCCTCCCCACACAAGGTTAGCCATGCTCCTCCCGCCCTCCCTCAGCCTGTCACTATCTGGCTGCCAGCTGTGAGGCCAGCTTGCCCCCTGCTGGCAGCCCAGCCCTGGAAAGCGGGTGGTGGGGCTGCAGAGTCAGAGGTCAGCCAGGGCTGAAATGGGGCAAAGAGAGGACAAGGTGCCTGGGCAGAGTGCAGCCACTTTCTCAAGGCAAGAGGTAATGCTTTAGGGTGGAGCAGAGTCAGGCTGCATGCCCCCCACCACCACCCACAGACACAGACACACACACACAATCCTGCTAATAATGAACTCTAAGAGCAGCTTCCCCTACTGGGAAATGAGAGAGGGTGACAGGGGTGAGGGAGGAGAGGTTGGTGAAGGTAAAAGTGTGCATCAGGGTCTCAGGCTAAAAGGTTTGGTTTTGTGTGTGAGTGAATGTGAGAGAGAGACAGAGGTAGATACAGAGACAGAGAGGCGGAGATAGAGAGACAGAAAGGCAGAAACAGAGACAGAGATAGAGACAGAGAGACAAAGATAGAGACAGAGAGAGAGTGAGAGAGACAGGGGTGTGGGAGAAAGAGACAAGGAGGGATGAGGAGGGGTATATATATGAGAGCCACACCTGAGACAGTGCCTGGGGCCTGTGCAGGACACAGAGGCCAGACTAGCTGTGCCCAGGGCTGCAGGCCCCGCCCAGTGGGAGTGCCTCCATACAGTGAGTGAAGGGAGCATCCCTTATCTTTCCCCCACAGTTCAATCCCCCCACATCTAGCACAAATAGAATCCTTCCCTGCAAGGCGGCTGCCCTGTCCCCTTTAGAGCTGCTGCTCGCCTTTCAATTTGGTCTTAAGATGCGATGGATACAAATTGCAAAGGTTTGGTCAGCTTCTGAGTGAAAGCATATTTTACAGCAGGGGGAATGAGGGAGGGAGAAGGGGAGGTGGGGAGGTGGCAGGAGGCAGAGGGAAAAGAGCTGAAATAGAAAAATTGCTGAAAGGCCTCCTGCAGCCTGTCAGGAGTATTAACTTAGGATGATGTAGGAGAAAAGACTAAGTGGTTTTTGTGTCAGCTACACTGAATCAAACGCTTCAAATATATGCCTGTACATGTGCGTGGCGGCACGCGGGGCCCACCTCAGGAATGGGAAACAGCCTCTTAGTTTTAAGGGTTTTTTTATGTTTTGCAAATATAAGAAATGCTATGCATAAATTAGATTAGAAAGAGGGAGAACCATGGGGTGGGGGCTGCCTGGGCTTTGGCTGAGGGATGGGAAGGGCTGGGAGGCCAGGCCTGGCTCCCTGGGAAGGAAAGTGGAGATGGGAACAGGGGGTGGTCACAGAGGATACTGTAGGGTCTTCATGAGGCTGGGAACAGTGTGTGCTGAGGCCTGGAATGAGGGAGAGCTCCCGGGCCGGGGCGGGGGGGGGGCATGGGGGGGCATGGGCATGCGCTGTGACAACTGACCAAAAGGAGAAAAAGCCTGCATCTGCCTCACCCACAGTCCCAGATACTTCCCCTCCATGCCCCCTTTCCAAAGGTAGCAGCAGAGAGAAAAGGTGTTCAGGTCCCAGAGTCTCCTTCAGCATTATCAGCTGACCTCAGACATCATGTATGTATGTATGTATGTATGTATTTAATATGTTTTTATTTATTTCAGATAGAAAAATGGAGAGGGATAGCGAGACAGAAATATCAATGATGAGAGAGAATAATTGATGGGCTGCCTCCTGCATGACCCCTATTGGAGGACTGAGCCCCCAACCCAAGCATCTGCTCTGACCAGGAATGGAATCATGACCTCCTGGTTCATAGGTCCATGCTCAACCACTGAGCCACACTTGCCGGGCGAAGAGTGCTTGCTTCATGACAGGCATTTTAAAATTAATTTATTTTTTAAACATCGAATGAACACATGTAATACATACTAAGGACCAGGCATCATCTTAGTGCTTCATAGATATTAATCCATTTAATTATGTAATTGCCTTGTGGGTCTCATTTCACAAAAAAGGAAACTTAGGCCCAGGAAGGTTGATTTGCCAAAGAACACACCCTAGGGTGACAGCAAAGAGTCACATCCTAGTGTAAGTGCCCCTCCTGGAGTACAGGGGAACTGTGACTTGCTTCCAACCAATAAAATACAGCAAAGGGGTGGGATGCAACACCACGAGTACGTTGTATTCTCTAAGACCCTGTCTTAGGAGTCTGGAGAAAGAGAGAGAGATGCTCTCCTGCATGACCCTGCCGTGTGGGAGGGCCACATGGCAGGATGCTGTGGGGCCTCTAGGAGCGGAGGCCCTCAGTCCCACAGCCACAAGGAACTGAATTCTGCCGACACCCAGCGAGCCTGGAAGAGGAACCTCAGCCTCTGATGAGATCGAAGCCCTGGCAACACCCAGGAGGGCTTGAGCAGAGGACACAGCTAAGTGATGCAGGGTCTCTGACCCCTGGACACTGAGCTAATACACGTGTGTTGTTCTAACTCATTAGTTATGCGGCAATTGGTTCCGTGGCATTAGCAACCTAATACGATGCTTGAACTGACCTTTGAACCCATGCTTTAGCTGTGTCTGTACTATCGCTTACATAGCTATGATTGCTCACAATTCGCACAGGAACTCTGGAAACTGGGTTCTATTTCCATCTCTGGCTAAGGAAACTGGGGTTCAGGAAGGTTAGTGGACCAAGGCTCTACCACTGCTAAGGGGCTCAGCCAGAATTCCGACATCTGTGGTCTCGCTGCCACAAAGTGCATTCACTGCTCTGGGCTGTGTATCTTCCTCCATCAGATTCACAGCTAGATCAGCTCAGCTCTGAAGTCCTGCCAACTCTCCTCTTCTGTGGTTGCTAACTTCCTCCCCAACTCCTCCCTTGCTTTTCTTTCAACCTTTTCAACCTCCTCTTTCTTCTCTCCTTTCTCTGCCTCTCTCCCTCCTATGGTCTCCCTGATGTCCCAACTCACCGCTTTCATTCTGACCCTCATCACGTGCCTAATAATGGCCAGGTGAGGGGATGGACATGAAAGGTCCATCCTTACAGCCCACATGTATTTTCCCGCTTCTTCCCTTATTCTGTAACTCTCACTAGGACTTGCTTTGGGTGCCCTCACTGCTGGCCAGCAATGTGGCTGTTGCCTGTCCTGGGAATGATGTGGGAGGATGACTGACTTCAGTGTGGTCCAGGAGCAGGCGGGACACCTGGCTGAAGAGCCAGTGTCATCCCCTTTGCTGGATTGCCTCTCAGAGATGTCCCACCAGCCTTCATCCCAGGCACCCCCCTCACATGGCAGCCCACCCCCACTCCCACAGGAGGCGGCCGGCCCCACCACCCCTTCCCTGCAGTTCCTCTCCACAATGACCATCTCACCCCAGCATATGACATCGCCTTAGCTAACTGCTTCCTAGGGGCTGATGGTTTAGGGCTGATGGCCTGGGGGAGAGCCAAGGAAGGCTGCCCTGCCACTGACCCCTCCATCTGGCCTCTCGGACAGAAGCTGGGAAGACAGGCTGTGAAGAAACAGTCTCTGGCACCTTCAGCAGAATGTGGGTAAACCATGCCAGGATTGCTTGTCCCCTGGCCAGGGGATGGGTGGCACAGCGCCCAGCAGCTTCCGAGTGCCCTTGTTATGATACAAAACAATGAAACCACTCTCAGCCCTGGATTCTTTGACATGTACCTTCTGCATTCCCAGCCTGGACCTACAAGAGAACATTTCAACCCATCCGCAAGGCCTGTGCTTGCACACACACAAACGTGTACACATACACATATGTACACATGCATACACATGCACACATATGCATACATATGTGCACACCCTCACCCACCCATCCACACACACACACATACAGCCTTGCAGCCTCATTTGGCCCAGGAACCAAATGCGTGTTCCCTTGCTGATATACACTGAGTGGCCAGATTATTATGATCTCTGAACACATAATAATCTGGCCACTCACTCAGTATATATATATTAGAGGCCCAGTGAATGAATTCATGCATGGGTGGGGTCCGGCTGCCAGGGAGAGGGGACATGGGCAGTTGGCCGGCCTGCCTGCTGGTTGAACTCCTGGTCAAGGGGACAATTTGCATATTAGCCTTTTATTATATAGGATATACACTGAGTGGCCTGATTATTATGCGTTCAGAGATCATAATAATCTGGCCACTCAGTGTATCTGTGTAACCTCGAGACACTTCCAGCTCCAATCTGGGGACCGTCCTTTGCACCGGAAGTTTAAGTGTCCTTAATTGATATGCTTTCCTGTGCCCTGAGGAATGTACAGGGTAAAAATACTGACCTCAACACAACGTTCTGACAGGGATCAGTTGCGATAGCACACGTGACTGTTTTCCGGGGTAGGAAGGGCTGGCTCAGGTGCGATAGGAAAGACTTTCAAGGGACACCAAGATGGGGTGGACCCTACAATCAGGGTCCAAGCACCATGGCCACTTGGGAACTATTGCTGCCAGGACCTGCTTGCTTATGCCCAAAGGGGGTCAAGCCCAGACATTTAGTTATAGATTCTTTTTTAATCCATAGTGATCATCCCCAAAGGAAGAGAGGCTACCTTCCCTGTCTGAAGATTTGGGTCTGCTCCCTCCCGGATAACCTCATGAGGTTCTGGCCTATTATACCCTTGGTTGCTTATGATGCTAAAGGAGTCCAAACCCAGGCTCATAACTGATGTAATCCATCTTCAAATACGTATGAAGCATCACTGGTGTTCCCCAAACTGTCCACTCTGCAAGAAGCACAGGAGGTCATCATTCCTGACATAGAGGACATGTGGTACGAATTAGAGGATGCCCCTTTGGGCCAGAAAAATAACAAAGTGGTGACCCCAATTATAAAAAAGGACACCCTGTCTTTGCATTCACCAATTACAAAAAGAGCTCATGGTTTGGGGATTTCAGGCCCTACTTTGCACGCCATAGATTAAAATTCTATTCCTTCCACAGGGAGCTCACAATCAAATGAGAGGAACAAGACAGACACATGGGAGCCCCTGGTTCCCCACTGTTTTAAAGGTTTGTATGTGATGAGGGGCAGGTCACCCTGTGAGTCTTCCTGGAGGAGGCTGGAGATTGAGGAGACCCTGGAAGATTGGAAAGGACAGAACTGCATGTCTTTCCTGACATTCTTTCTTTTCATCAGAGAGAAAACACCTCCACTCAAAATTTCAGAGATGCTAAATTGGTTCAAATCTATGATTCATAGAGCCCAGGATTCTATCTTCCATAGATAGCTATTTAGGAGGTGTGTGAAATATCAAGGAAATTGAAATCCATGAAACTGACATCTGCAGATTAGGATTTGAACTTGAACTTCCCTTAGGAATGGTGGCACGATGCCATCTGATAATACTGATGTGATAATAATCGGAACCACTACCATTTGTGGAGTACTTGCTATCTGCTTGGCGCTATGCTGGGCGCTTCATGTGTAATATCTAATTTAGTGCCCAAGACACTCTTACAGGAATATGTTAGCTTTTCAATGTTACAAATAAAGAAACAGACAAAGTATAAATAATGACGAGAAAAAGAATCCTCATGTTGTGTTTACTATGTTCCAGGCACCTTCCTAAACACTTCATACCAATTAATTACCTAACCCTCATAGTAACTGTATGAGGTAGTTATACTATACTCCCCCCTTTTTATTGATGAGGAAATGAAACCCAGAGAGATTCAAATCACTTGCCTAACATTAAAAAAATAAATGCTCAAGGTCCAGAGGCTGGCAGGTGAGAACCAGAATTCAAGCCCAGGTGGGCGTCTGAAGCCTGATGTCTCATGCCCTCCTGTGAGGCAGCGAGGCTCCCAGAGTTCCAGGGAAGGAGCCCTAATAGCAGAGGCGTGAACACACCCCCTTGGGGATCTGGGAGTATTGCCTGAGGCAGCTAGCTGTCAGTGTGAAGTTTCTTTGAAGCCATCTGTGTTATTTTAAACCTTTTTGCGTGTAAAAATACAGTATTTTTAACACAAGAAGTAATGTTTTGATTTTTACCATTATTCTCAAAACTTTGAGGGGGAAAAAGATGCTCCCGGAAGCCATGCTATGCTTACCTTGAGGTTTTGCTTTCCTCCTGGTCCTCAGCTTGGTGCTCCTGGGTTTACATGCATCCCGTTTGAAGAAAAATGGCTGAAATGGAATGAAGGTAGGTTTTGAAACCAGCCAGAGCAAAGCTCAGATCCTGGCTCCATTTTGCCACCAGGCACTGTGACCTTGGGCAAGTCACTGCCTTGCTCTGAGCGAAGGTTCTCTTCATCAGTAAGTCAGAGGTAAAGTGTATGTGTGTAAGAGTGGCATTACACGGAGTGAGGCAAGGTGTCTGACGCTCGAGGGGAGCCTAGTAAGTGGCACACTGTCCCACTTGCCTACTGATGACTTGTCACGGCTTTATCACCTTGCAATTACAGAGAGTCCCTCCGTGTTGAGCGGGTCATATCTACACCCTCCTCCAACTGTGTTTGTTCTTGGTGGTGGTGGGGTGCTGCTCATTCTCCTGGAGGGGCGTGCTTCATATTTCCCACAAGGTTGCTGCACCCCTGAGGCCTGGGGCTTAGGAGGGAACCAGGTCTCACCATTGTTCTCACTCACTTGTGGATCATACTTGGCTGAGAAAAGATTTTTCCTGTTGGCTGGTGGCTCTTCTCAGAAGAAAGACCAGTTTGAAATGTATGGATCATCTACACTAATAAAAGAGTAACGTGCAAATTGACTGTACCTTCGTGACGCCCACCAGCCAATCAGGAGTGAGTATGCAAATTAACCCAACAAAGATGGTGGGTTAATTTGCATACACAGGCACCGAGTGGCCGGGTGCAGGACAGGATGCTTGAGTCATCACAAGGCAATGATGCACGCATTCCACACCGCCCCAGCCGCTCCGGGCCTCTAGGCAATGTAGGAAGGCGGAACGGTGGCTCCAGCTGGAGCAAAGGAGGTGCTGGCAGCCAGGGGAAGGAAGGCCCATTCTTGCATGAGTCTTCATGCATCAGGCCTCTAGTAAACATTTAATGCTCACATTATATCCAAACCTCCCCTTTAAATATTTTCTAAGACCCTGTAAGTCTCTAACCACAGCTTAAGCAGAAAGGAGAATCAGCAGCCCAATGGGGTCAAAAAGAGCTCTGGTTCTTTCAGCAACTTTATGTTTGCAGAAAGTCAGTGAATTTTACTGGCCTCAGTCTTCTCTTTTGTAAAATAAGGCTAAATGGCAAGCTGTGATCATTAAGAATGCTTTAGCACACCGATTACGATGGCTATTATAAAAAAAAAAAAAAACAAGACAATGCATTGGCAAGGATGTGGAGAAATTAGAACCCTTGTGCTCTGTTGGTGGGATTGTAAAATGGTGCAGCTGCTGGGGAAACAGTATGGCTCAATCCTTGAAAAGTTCAACATAGAATTAGCAGATGATTCAGCAACCCCCATCGAAGTGCATACCCCCAAAGAACTGAAAGTAGCAATTTGAACCAATGTTTATACATCAATGTTCATAGCAGCATTAATCATCACAAGCCAACATTAACAGGTGAATGTATAAACAAAAGGTGATATATACATACAATGAATATTATCCAGCCTTCACAAATGAAATTCTGATGTACGCTACAACATCGATGAACCTTGAAACCATGCTAAATTTAATAAACCAGACACCAAAGAATAACTATTGTGTAATACCATTTATTTTAGGTACCTAGAATAGCCAAATTCATAGAAACAGAACATAGAGTATTGTCAGAGTTGGTTAGAGGGGTGGGGTGGGGAATAGGTGTCAGTGTAAATAGATACACAGAGTTTTGGTTTGGAAAGATAAAAATTCTGGATAGCGGTGATGGTTACACAACAATGTGAATGTATTTAATGCCATGAAATTGTGCACTTAAACATGAGCTTGGCCTGAGACAGGTCATTCCCCTAATGAATGACCGCATATAAACACCTTCCCCTGCCTCAGGTTGCTGCAGGTCATGCTAACAACACAAGCCAAAGGTCAGTGGGAGCATGGACTTCCAGTTGAGTGAGGTGGTGCCTGAATCAAACCTGCTGGAGATCTTTTGAGAGAGAAAGCATCGAAAGATGGGATAATGATGATGATAACAATGGCAACCACAATAACAAAAGCTAGCTCACACTTGTTGAAAGAATTAAATAAAAGCGTATAGGAGATCTTGGCCCATAATAGTTATTCAATGCATGCTAATTCATTCTCCCTTCTTTTCCTCTATGAGGGAGTGCACTAGATCAAAACATTTTCCTCTTCCTAGATACCCAGGTCCCTTCTTCTTTCCCTCCTCCCTTTCTCCTCTGTCTGGGATCCTCTTCTCCCTTCTCTCCAGCCCCCACATGAAAGGTCTGCAGAGGCAATTGTACTTGTCAGTTGCTCCCTCCTCAAATCCCACGTGCCCAGCCTCTCCCATTCATGCAGCTCCACTCCTACTCATAAAGCCAAGAGAGTAGAGTTCATTATCCCATTCATCTTCACCAGTTTTTTCTTTGTTATTGGAAAGATATTTCTGTGTGGCACAAGAAAAAGCTCAAGGAAAAAAAATCCCAACCCTCAGAAACATGCTCTCACACATTTCCATTTGGATTGATTGCCTACCACTGCCTGTGAGCTTTTGAACATCAAATTTCAAAACGGCAACATGAAAGAGTGAACATGAAATGAGCAGCTCGATTGTGCCCTCCATGCTGGGGGACATGTGTTCTTGAAGTGCAGGAGACAAAGGGGGGTTTTGTCTCTCCCGCCTACATTATCTTGGCTTTTGACACCAGCCTTTCTGGGGGCCCTGACAACAAGGCGGGATTTAGAAAGTGGTTGCTAGGAGCTGGGAATTGTGCTAGGCACCCAGGGGCTTCCAGGAAGTAAAGGACTTGTTGCTTAAACAGGCAGTGAGCTCTCTAAGATCCAAGAACAATATACTTAGGGACCAAAACCAAGTAAAGCCCTGGCCAGTGTGGCTCAGTTGGTTGGGCATCATCCTGGTGCACAGAAAGGTTGCCAGTTGGATTCCCAATCCCAGCACATGCCTGGGTTGCAGGATCAATCCCCAGGAGTGCAGGAGACAGCAGTTCAATGTCTCCTTCTCACATCTATCTTTCTCTCCCTCTCTCTTCCTCTCTCTCTAAAAATCAATAAAAATAATATTTTAAAAATTTTATTTAAAATAAAAAAATTTAAATGCAAAAAAAAAATGTATATCTAAATCTTAATGGTACAGAGATTATGATGGTCACCAGAGTGTGACTTCGGGTGACAGTCAAGAACTGTAGAATAAGAGGTACGAGGGCTTACAGGCAAGGAAATGTACCTAAAATGTAGCATGGATAAACCTGAACTCAGTCCCTTCCATGGAAACATTCTCCTTATTATGTAACAATCCCTGTTTCTAAAGGGAAATGGCTATTTATTTAGCCACTTAGCCAGAAACCCAATTTCTCCTTTCACCGCAGCCCAAGCCACTAGTTGCCATGTCCTACTGATTCTCTGTCTTAAACATCTCTAAAAGTGGACCACTCTGTCTAATTCCCCAGCCCCAGCTCTGTCCATGCTTTTATTACTTTAACCCAAATAACTGAAAAAAAAATCTCCTAATGGATCTCTTGGCCCCGCCTTACCCACCTCATATTTCTTATTAAAGATTCCCATTTTCTCTAAGTTAATAACCAAACTTTTAAAGTGACTTCCAAGGGCCTTCATGATTTGGCCCCTATCTACATCTTAACAATCATGTCTTTTAAAAAAAAATTATTTGTATATTTTAGACAGACAGAGAGAGAGAGAGAGAGAGAGTAACACTGACTTGTTGCTTCATATATATATACACATACATACATAATGGAGAAATATGCTAATTAACCAGGATGCCATAACAGGTTGACTGGACAGGAGGAGGTTGCGCGCGCAGTGTCGGGGGCAGGGCGTCAGGGGCCTCCATGCACCTGCACTGGGGGAGGGCTTGATCAGCAGCAGCCATGGCTGCTTCGAGGGCTGGAGAGGGAGGCAGGGCCAGACCGGCGACTCAAAGGTGGGTGGCGCCACATGATTTTGAATCATGCACTGGGCTCCTAGTTTATTAATAAATATGAATGTGTCCACATAAAGAAAAGAGCAGTGGTCATGTCTTGGGAGAAAGAGATGTGTGAAGCAGGTGGACTTCCTCCAGGGGTACTGGCTATATACCACTTACTTCCTTACTGGAGCCCTGGAAAAATAGATTATAGCCTCTCCCTTTCTAGGACACCTTTGTCCAGCTCTGGGTGATGTGCACCTGCCTGCCAACCTTCCAGACAGAAATTCACATATAGATTCCCTGCTGTGGTTCTTTCTTTCTTTTTTTTCAGGTCATGGTAATTGCTTTTCCTATTAACTGCTGTTACATTACCCGCCTCCTTGAAAGATTTGATAATTCTGAGAGTGCCCGCTGTGGCCCACTGAGGGTTCCCTCACCCAAAGCCCTTTTCCATACACAGCTACCAGTCCTGTAGCCACCTTTACTCTCCCCACTCTGGTTGTCTGGGAGGCCCTCTGCCCTTTCCTCTGCTATGTTAACCTTGATTCTACAGCACAGGTGTCTCTCTGAATTCCTTTTGTTGATTCAACACACATTTATGGAATACCTCCAGTGTGCGGAGCACTAGGGATATAAAGATAAATTAGACTTGGCATCTGCCCTTCAGGATCTAACCATCTGGTGGGTGTGTAGACTTGGGTCAGATGTTTATTAACAAGGATGTGGAGTGTTCTGGCACAACATGGAGAAACACTTGGAACACTTGGGAGTATGGGAGGACTGGGGTGACAGCAACTCACTCTGCCTGGGGGTCTGGAAGATAGCAAAAAGAGATGACTTTTGAGCAGGATCTTCAATAGTCTGATTCCTTTCTGGTTTTGACTCCAGAGCATGCTTTGGCCCTGCCAATCTATAAACATATTTCTTAACCTCTGGATTTCCAATAGGTTCCTCCACAAGACAATTCTGTCTCTTTCTGTTAATTTCAGAGACTTCATACATATTAGTTCTTTTTTTTTTTTTACTTTATTTCTCCCTGTGACACATCACTCTTCTCTAGAGACATAAGCCTGACATTCAAGAGCTTATGAGCTTTCTCCTAGGTGTTCACTCACCAGTTGGGTATGTGGCCATCTCCTCTCCACTTCATTTGCCTTCATTATCCACTCTCTGAGGAGGTGAGCAACAAAGTAGACATGGAGTGTGTTTTGCCATTTGCAGATGAACCACATAAAGTTCCATATGTCAATCACTCTCCCAGTCTTCTGGATCACTAAGAAATTCATGACTCTGACCCTTGCACTCCTGGATGGACATCCTGCTCCTGATGGACTTGAAAAGTAGAGATGATCCTTTCCCTTTACTTGTCCCCAGCGAGTGGGCTCTGGAAATTAGGGGGGAATGAGGTCATTTCTTCCGTCTACTCCTGAGTGATAATTTTTAATGATGGAAGATGTAACATCTGGTGTGAGAAGCAACTAGGTTAGGCTTCTACTTTCATGAGGCTTCTGCAGGAGGCATTTTGGGAGAACAGATTCTCTGGGGTATTGAGAACCTTACCCAAAAGGACATGAGTCAACATGCCTGTCCCAGCCGTGGGGAAGGAGGGTCCTGGAAGAAGAGAGTTGACACAGTGAATCTTGATCTCATAAAATCAAAATAGGTCTGGGAATTAAAATAGGACCCACCAAATGGGGCCCAACTAGAATTGATATAATTGAGTGTGAGGTTCTAGGAGCTCCTTGGAGCTTGCTGAGAAGTCTGTAAGTCCCAACTCATCTTGCCTGGGGCAGGCGGAGCCACCAAAGGCATTGCCTCTATTCTTTTCAGAGTATCCAGATGTCCCAGGAGTCAGGCAAAGGTTTAGGTCCTTTCTGTGGAGAATGCTGAAGCTGGCTCCCTGTCCCTCTGGCAGAATGTCCCCTGGTTAGCTATGGCAGGCTGGTGACCTGCAGACCACAGCTCCATAGAGATCAGTATACCCATGAAGGTGATATATTTTATTCCTCTACTTGATACAAGTCAGGGAGCTTGGGAGCAAGATAGGGGCATGTCCATGGAAGAAGAAAGGAAGTGCTATAATTCTGGGAAGATCCATGCACCCTGAGGCATGGGCTCTTCTGTAGGCCCAGGCCAACGGGGACATTGGATCCTTGAAGAGAAAAGCTCAGAGCAGTACCCTGCTGAGGAATGAATATAAAAAAGAAGTTAAGAAAAGAACTTTTAACAACAAAGGCAATCCTGTGTCTGGTGGCAAAAACACAGGTCTGGAATTGAGGAGATATGTAACCCAGCGTGGTCCGACCTCTAAGGGACCATGGCCTTGATTGAGTTTCTTGGTGCCTCTGAGCCCTGTTTCTCTTTCAATTGGGACAGAGAGAGCCAGCCCATCCAAATGACAGGTAGATAAAACCTGCTGCTCCAGTCATCCCAGCTCTCCCTGGGGATCTGATAACGGACTTCTCAGCCACTGGGCAGAGAGCCCAAAGCAATGCTGTTAAATAGAAGTGTGTCAGCTACAAATGCAAGCCACAACTTAAAAAGTGAAAAATAAAAAAAGTGAGGTGTATTTTAATAATGCACTTTATTCAATACAATATATCCAGAATACCAGTTCAATATGCAAAAGCTATAGAAATGTGTTGATGAGATAGTCCACGTCTTTTTTTTTTTTTTCATACTTGGTCTTTGAAATCTGGTGTATCTTCCACACACAGCAAATCTCAACATGGACATTTCAGGAACTCTAGAGCCACGTGTGGCTACTGTGCTGGATACAGGCATGGGGGGTGGGTTCAAGGCTGTATAATAGCTTGCTTAGTTGAGCCAAATGGCCAACGCTTATAGTTCCTCTCCCACTTCAGTTGAAGCAGGCTTCCTGGAGGGTGATGCTTTCACTGAGTTTGAAGTCAGTAGGCAGGGATCAGAGATGAATGGAGAGAATCCAGGAGGATAACACCAGGAGGGAGGATGGCAAGGAGAAAGGCAGAGAGGTGGTAGAGAGCATGGGGGAAGCCCTCACCGCGTTCACAGCCTCAGGTCCACGTGCACCCCGCTCAGGGCTCACACAACCATTTGCACTTGTTTGTGTTATGCGTGTTTTCTTGTTCTCACCCTAACCAAATGCATCCGACCCACTCAGCCCTGTTTCTGGTTCAGCTCTTGATTGTAGAGCAGAGTGGGCTCACGGTGAGCTCTCTGCTTCCCTATCCATGCCTCATTCTCTCCCTTCATAGAATAAAGTTAATCATCTCCATTGCTGGCCAACCTGCCTCCAAGGAAGAGTGCAGAAATGCGGGGGAGTTAACATGTGTGAAAAGTGCTTGAAGCATCGGAGAACAAGGAGCTTCCATACACAGCATTTAATTATTCATTTGGTTTTTCAAATCCAGACACTACCTTGAAAAGGTCTCTGGCGCTAGGGCTCCCACAGGCCCCGGGAACTGACCTTAAAACCAACGTGCCTTGCTCTCATGACACGTGTATGTGTTCTATCAGGGGGACGTCTGCAGTGTAAACAGGACAGCCCTGTGTCTGAGGGAGGCGCCGCGCTGATTCTGTCTCCAGCGTCTGTCTGTTGGGCGCTCGGTTTGCTGTAATAGCCAAGCGCTTTCCTCCCTTATAACAGAAGCAGCCTGTGACCTTTAAGATGCCAGCCTCCTGGGAGAACAGTACCTGTTTCCTTGAAAACCGGAGCCATTGCCTCCTTTATAAATAGCATTTCAGAGAGTTGACATGGTTTGTTCATAACAATTATATTTCTCACCCAAAAGCTTAATTGAATTTTTGTTTAGTAACTTGTCTTTTCACCCGAGGATGCCACCAGCTTCTGGGAAAAAGCCAGCAAGACCGTGATGGAAGCAGAGAGGCACAGCGGGTACGAATCCGTTATGGGAAGAGGGCGGCAGGGTCCTGGGGAGTGGACAAATGCACCCCGTCTTTTTTATTTCCAGAAAACTGGTGTGAACCTCCTTTGACATGCCCTCTTTTACCCACACAAATACTTGATCCTCCCTCCTTTCTTTCTTTACTGGGAGAAAAAGGCCCTTTTGGGTACAACTGAAGAAGGGCCTTGCTGCCCAGTCTTAGGAGGCAGGGTCCCTGGCCCCTCCTGGGAGGTCAGCAGCTTCAGGAGATGTCAGCTCTCTGATTGAGAGCCTGGCGGAGGCTCGGCTACCTGAGGGCCGGTGCTTTCCTGATGCCTGACATGCAACTGTAACCTGTGAGACGCGGTTGAGACACAGGTGGGCCTCCGTGAGCATCTGCGTGAGCACACGAGTGGGCAGCCACGCTGCACTTCCTCTCAGGAGTCCCAACTCACAAGGCACATTTGTGTCTGTTCATCATCACTGCAGCCCTACGTGCTGAATGCTCTCAGCCCCATTTCACAGATAGGGGCACAGAAGTTACAAAGATTTAGGGAAATGGCCCAAGTCCCCCGGTTACCTGGGGGTTTCCCTGGAATGGCAGACACTGTCTGAACACCTAAAGGAGCTATTTGGAAATTGATCCGAGGAAAGCTACTTCCAAGGTGGGAAGTGGGCACAGGGAATCGTGTGAACGACACCCAGATCTGGAATCCAGCTCTTTCCACGAAGAAGCCAGTGAGCTCTGCATTCTTATACGCACCTGTGGGTTCTCACACATGCTCAGACATACACACAGAGGCACACACACAGTTTACTCACGCGTGTAATTGTAGTTTGGGTATCTCGGTGCTGTTGTCAGGATGCCCACACACAGAGCTGTGGGTAGGACCTAGTTCTAGGAAACAGACCAAGGTGGTTCTTGAGCAGCTCAGGCTGGGCTTTGGTGTCTTCCCTCGGGTGTATCCAGGAGCCGTCCTTAGATCTCGGGGTGGCCTAGCGAAGCCCCTTTCAGTTGATAAAGATTCGGCTGAAAGTGGTTATGGTCTGAGCTTGGCAGCTGGTAAGCACATGAGCTGGGCAGGCTGGGTCTCTGCCTGGGAAACCCCACTAGAAGAAAGGCGACCTTTGCACACCTGTGGGAGGTAGCTTTAGGATTAGTGAAAAAGTGCTAACTTTACACATTAGCAAGTGGACATAGAAGGTAATGACCCGAAGGAGGACCATGTGGAAAGGTGTGTGAGGGTCAGTAGAGACCTGCTGAATGACTGGAAGGCAGATCTTGGACAGAGCCCGACGGTGCATCCCCAGACCTTTGACCATGAAACTAAGGCTGAAGCCACACCAGGCCCTGAGGGTCTGAACTGGGTGCCAGGGCTGGGCCAGGGATCCGGGGATTCTTACGCCCTTTATGTTTTCCTTTGAGGCTGTGGAATTTAACAATGCTTCCAGTATTTCTCCTGTGCATGTTTATCTCTTGTTCCTGAAAGAGAGCTCGGGGTTCCCAGGAAGCCCATTTGTTGGACTTCCGCTAAAGAGCTGAGACATGGCCTCGGTGCTCCAGTCCCCCGAGAGCAACCTGGTTAGCGGAATGGCGAACCAGGGAGCAGAAGTTAGCCCCAACGGCCAGTTCCATCATTCATCTTCCAGATCCTGGAAGGCATCCCCAGAGCAGAGAGCAGACATCATTCCTTTCTGACACTGCTGGAAAAGAAAGCCGGAGAGGCCAAGGGAATTTCTCCAGACACATAAGTCAGTACACGGAAGGCAGCCTCGGGCCGATCTGTGCCAAGAAAGGAGGAGAAACTCCAAAGCCACCAGACAAGGATGCCCAGCCCTTTGCATCGCCAGCTCCAGGAAACCTGACCTCCCTGCACGACAGTGACGCTGGGACCCCGTGCCCTGAAACACATTGCCTCCTTCCTATCAGAGCCGGTGTTGGGCACCGGGGGCCCGAGAGGGAAACTTTGCAAATGAGATCCTCCCATAAACCCAGAAGACACGGACCCTCACGCCACATACCCACTCCCTTTCACTCCGCATTTAGCCGCACTCGATTCATTGTCCTCAGGACAGAAGTGCCTCATCTTTTCAGTATATTCCCAACCGAGGCAGAAACGGCAGCAAGATTTAAACCCTGGCCCCTAATCCATTCTCCTGCAGGTGTTGCTAAGTGAGGAAGGGTGCACATGAGGGCTTGTTAAACAGAGATAACAGTTATATGTGACCCATAAATAGAAACTGTGGAAAGGCTGCTGACAGGTACAGACAAGTTTGAGAAACATCCTAGTTAGACACAATTTTGCCCACCTGTCATCTATTTCCTCTATTTTGCCTCCCTGGTTCCTGTTACCAGCATGGGGAAGGAGGGATGGAGAGAGAGACACCATGTCACTTCGACCTGTCACCAGAGGGCTGTCCCCATGCTGCTGCCCCATGTGTCCAGGCGGCTGGCAGCAGGAGGGCCCCAATTCCCATCTCCCCACTGCCCCTCAGCAGCATCACACGTGGTCCTTCTTGACACTGACCTCTGGACTCCGGAGCCACACTGCTGGGTTTTACTCCCAGGCAGTGCCACTTCCTGCCTTTGTGGCCTTGGACAAACTACTGAAGTTCTCTGTGCTTCAGCCTCCTCGCTGGAAACTGGAGCCAGAACCTTCGCCGCAGGATAGCTGTGGAGTGCGGGTACACAGTGCGGGCTGTTTATGTAATAAGTAAATACTAGTATGTGCTGCTCTGGCTCAGTGCATCTTGCCCAATGGGACCCTGGCCACTGCTTCCTCCTCCGGACGCTTGCTCCCATTTCCCAGGCAGACTTTCTTCTGGTCTTCAGGCCTTGAAAGGCACATGGGCCAGGTTCTCTGGGGCTCCAGTAGTTAACATGTCATGACTTCCTTGGCCAGCACCTTTGCTTAGGTGTAAAGCCCCTTGGTCCCCTCTCGTCTCTCTCTTCCACCTTGCTTTCCCCTGCTGATCAGAGTTCACCTCGCTGCCTTCCTCTCTGCTTTTGACTCTGGGGCTCTCTCCTCTGGCCTTTGTGCCCAAGTGATTCTTGGCAAATTGCTTATTGAGACCTCATGTGCCCATATACACAATGATTTTTCTTCATTGCCCTGGATTTTGCTCTTTGTCCTGACCTGGATGTGTGCTCTGCCTGCACAAGAAGGTCCCCGGCCCCTGAAGACCCATTGGGTTGCCGGTCCATGGTCTTCCTGGTCACATCATCTTAGCCTTTGTCCCCACCCACCCCCAGGCGGTCTCAGCCCCACCCCACAGCATGCTAGCCAAGCACACAGTCATCAAAGATGCACACAGATGAGGTTACGATGGAAGCACTTGGTAGTATCTGGTATAAGATTTGTTTGAAAGGCATCATTGTCCCTGTGAGGATCGTCAGAGAAGGCGGGGCACCAGAGGTTCGACTGCTCTCTGCCTCCTCTTCATAAAATGTCCCATTAATTAAGCAGAGCAGCATGGGCTGCAGCCCTGGCCACATTATTCGTCTTTTCATTTTGTAGCTACATGGCAGTGTCTTCAGTGCAGGAGCCCTGGAATTATGCACTGGGCCCGAATATTTCAAGACCCAACAGCAACAAATATGCAATTATATAGTTCAGTGGTGCAGGGCCACAGCAGAGCAGGGAGGGCGGGAGGGACTACTCCAGCTCTTGGAAAGTTCCTTTGGAAGGAAACGGTAGGGCCTGAAATTGAGTGCCTTCCAAGCCAGCATGAAGCTCCGCCCCCCTCTGGCCTGAGAGTAGTTCATCCATCCAGATCCTTCAGGACCAGAGGGGTGCAGGGAGGAGAGAAGCGGCCCACCCCCTGTGCAGGGGCATCTGCTGGAGTCCTCACTGTGATCCGCAGGGAGAGAGAAGATGGTGCACCACTTAGGTTCCTGCGCGTAACTTCGGGGAAGTTCCTCATCATTTCTGCACCAGGACTTTCTCATCAGCAGCAAATGAAGACACTTGCATCAAAGCTTGTTCAGAGGATCAGCTGAGAAAAGCCAAATAAAAAGATGATTTTCTATTGTGATCCCCACCTGACAGATGAGGAAATTATGGTCAAAGAGGTTAAGGAACTTGCCCCAGGACACACAGCTAATAAGTGATGTTAGTCAGGATTCCAGTCCCTAGTGTGTCTGGCCCATTATTTCTTACCGCTAAACTTTGTGGCAAGGGGATGGCAAAGTTAGTGGCACAGCCTGGCAATAATGGTGTCTGTTATGGTTTAGGAAGGGAAACATGCTGTGCCTTATTCTATTTGCAAAGAATCGAAGGGACTGGAGGGACTTCACCAGGACACCTTGCAAAAGTTATGGGGTCTTCCTCTCCTGTGATTGCCTCTGCACCTCATGCATCATGCGAGCCAAAACACACAGCACTCAGACTAGCCTTTCCTGAGGGCTCTGAGCATGCTGGAGCGCATGTGTGCATACGCATGTGTGTGAGGGACAGTGTATGTGTAAGTGTATGCGAATGTATGTGTGAGTGTCTCTGAGTGTGTCTGAGTGTGTGCATGTGTGCAAGAGTGTACGTATGTGTGAGCGTATGTGTGTGTGTGTATGGTCTTGTGTGAGTGTGTACATGTGAGTACATGTGAATGTGTATGAGAGTGTGTACATGTGTGTGCATCTGTCTGAGTGTGTGTGAGTGTGTGCGAATGTGTGTGAGAGTATGTGTGTGTGTTTTTGAAGGGGTGTCTGATGGGTCCAGGAAGGAATCACAGAGCCAGAGGTTTCCATGGTAGCTGAGATCCCTGCTGGTTCTTAAATAATTAACCAGCCAGAGCTTTTAAATACATTTCAAAACAAATACTCATTTCCCTTTAATGCGGAGCTGATTTCCCCTTTTACGCACTGCCCGAGGCTACACAAGAAACCGTACTTCTCGCTCTGATGAGGTGGCAGCGTCTTGGGTTGTCATGGGAAACAGCTCCTGTTGTCAGGGGCTAGCCCAGGACTTCACCTGTCCGGAAGCAGGGAGACAGGCGAGAGGAAGGAAGTCCTGCTTCTGCTCCTCTTTCGTGGCCACTAGGGTGTCTACGGAGCCCGGCAGCTTCGCCCTGCACTTGAGTTCATGTGCTGACAGATCTCTGAGATTGGCTCCTGGCGCACAGCCTTTCGGATCACTTTGATTCCTGGTGAGAGCTTACCCTGACCAGGCGAGTGGACACCATCTCCCCTCACTCTCCTGCCCCATCTGTCTATATCCACACCCCACCCACGTGCTGCCCCGTGTAGCTGCTACCTGACATCCATGCCCCTGTCTGCCTCCCACAGCTCCTGTATGTGTGCAGGAGGAATGAAGAGAAGGGAAGTCCTAAGTATTTTGAGTTTTGCTTGGTCGGGGCCTGATGATTGACTTTTTTGACCTCATTGTCATTGGGGTCAGTGGACGACTTTGGGGAGTCTCACAACCAGTGTGAGGGGCATGGCCCACCTACCAGGATGCTGACCTCTGGGGAGGTGACCTGGTGGTGAGGCCGCCTCTTAGGACACATCTGGGTTGTCCTCACCATCCCCGACAGGATGCTCAACCAACAGAGGTCCTGGGCCACATGTCAATGAAAACAAGGAAAATGCCGCAGTCAGTGTTTGTTGAGCACTCACTCTGTCCAGAGCTCCGCGTGGGTGCTTCACCTGCATTAATGCGGGCACTGTTCACAGTGACCCACTGAGCAGCTCCTATGGTTAGCCCAGGCAGCGGGGGTGGGGGGGGTGGGGAGGTCAGGGGCCAGAGGAGCTCCTTAACTTGCCTGAGGTCACAGTCAGCCTGTGGTGGAAGCAGGACTGAAACCTAGAACTGGTTCGCCAGTGCTTTTAGCCAATGTGCTTGCCTGTGTGAGCAGGGCCCAACTTGGGGAAAATGCACCCCATTTAGTCTCTAAGGAAGAAGCTGATAGGATGTGGGTGAGACCCCAAAATCCCGTGAGAGGGCATAGCCTCGGGCTTGGAGAGGAACCCGAGCTGACAGCCCAGGGGCACAGCAGGACTCAGGGTGGGCAGCTGGAGGGCAAGCCCCAGCAGGATGGGCAGGGAGGACATAGGACCTTGGGGTGTCTCTCAGCAAAGGATGATGGGAAGAAGGGATGGGCACTTGGAGGCCCTGAGCATCTGCCTTTTCACACCCCCGGAGTGAGGAGTCCTGGTGGCCGCTGCTAATGATGCTCTCAGACTGTCCTCTTAGCAAGTGACCCCTCCTCTGTTTGCTCTGGGCCTACAGGTGAGGAACACCACTGACCTGAGCTGAAGAGGGAGGAAGGGAGGTGACAGGCGCTGCCAAAACAGCTGCCGCTCTCCCAGTCGGCACACTCTCCAGTCTCCGAAGGGTTCACTGCTTCCCTTGCTCTCTCCTCGTTCTTGACTCCTCGCCTGCCTTTTTCGTTATTGATTCACTCATGCACTCATTCAGCAGACATTTGTTAAGTTCCAGGCAAGAGAAGTGCAGATGTGAAAGTGATAGCCTCTGCCCTCAAGGGACCTACAGAGTAAGGCACTAAGAGGTCAGAGGAGCCACGTGGTGTGGCCAGTCCTGGGGCCTAGGAGAGAAGAAAGAAGGGACTGGGGACAGCAACTGTGTGGGACATGGAAGGAAACGCAGGAGTTGGCCACTCCTCTGTGGAGAGAGGAAAGGAATGAGCCGCCTGAGACCTGCCTCCTGGCCTTCCTCTTGCTCACTGCCTCTGTCCAAGGGCACAGCCAGCCTTCCACTGAGGCTCAGTTCCTATGCATCTCTCCAAACTCAGCGTTGCCCTCCCAAGAGCATCTTTGTCCCCACTTGCCTACTGTCCAGCATACTGGGCATTCTTTGTTCACTTGGGGAAGTCCTGAGGCCTGGGGATCAGCACCCACGTCTCACGAGCTGGCCTGGCCCGGGATCCTTTTTAACCTCTAACCATGACTCTGAGGATGGTGTGCTTGGCCACAATTGCTCCAAAGCTGAGGCCATGGCTTTTTCCCTGTAGAGCATACATGTTAGTTGGGGAAATAAGCAGGTAAGAGCCAGCAAAGTCTCAAGGTAAATAAGCACAGTCCAGGCTACATGGGCACTCTTAGGGGATCAGTTAAAGAGTTTTTCTGAAGAGCCAGGAAAAAGATTGCAAATAAATAAATAAATAAATAAATAAATAAATAAATAAATAAATAGAATGACCACAACTGTCCTTTCCACAGCACACTGCAGTCTAGAAAGTGCTTTAACATGCCTTCTCAGTGGCTCCGCGGGGCAACCCTCCATAGTCGTTGTACAAAAACCCTCATTTGATAGATGAGGGAACTGGTCCTCTCAGAGGGCTAGTGACTTGCCCGAATCTGGACTCAACAGGGAGGCCTGGTCTAGAGTCCACATCTTTAGGCTCTACATCCTGAGGTTCTTTCCCCCTGGGCTCATGTGGACTGGAGAAAGAGGAGGAAAGCCAGGCCAGGAAAGAGCCAGTATGAGCACAGCTACAAATGGGAGGGGTCGTGGCATGAGGGCCCTAGGAAGTCTCCTTGCAGCCCAAGCCTACATAGAGGAGAGGGGACTGTCCTTTTATAGTCACAGCCACCTCCCTACCCCTTCCGTCTCTTCTCCTTTCTAACTCCTGGAAACCATCATCTTTTACCCATCTCTATAATTATATCATTTCACTAATGTCAGATGAGTTAATATGCTATATAAATTTGTTACATAACTAAATCGGTATGTTGTATAAACTAATATATTAATATTAGATAAAATCTACTCCAGAGCAAAGAAAATCACTAGACAAAGAGGCACATTATCTACTGATAAAGGGATCAACCATACTTAACTCATAAAAACATAATAATCCTACATGTATGTGCACCACACAATAGAGCCACACATACATGAAGCAAGAACTTGACAGAGAAGAAAGGAGAAATAGACAATATGCAATTATAGTGGGAGACTTCACCACCCCACTTTCAACAATTGGTAGAACTACTCCATAGAATATCAAGAAGGATATGGAATACATTAACACCATAACCAATCAACAGAATGTCATTGGCATACAATGACAGTAGCAGGATACAGTCTATTTTTCAAGTGCCCATAGAACATTAAACATTATATCCTGGACCACTAAAACAAACAAAACAAGCAAAAGAACTCACATTTAAAGAATTAAAATCACAAAAGATGTTTATCATCATTAGCCATTAGGGAAATGTAAATTAAAACCACATGAGATAGCACCATATACTTATCAGAATGACTACAATAAACAATAGTGACAACACTGAATGCTGGCGATAATGCAGAAACTGCATTACTCACAGAGTGCTGGTGAGAATATAAAATTGGGCAGCCACTCCAGAAAAGTTTGGCCGTTTCCTACAAAGTTAAACATGCACTTATCATACAACCCAGAAATTGCCCTCCTGGGCATTCATCCCCTAAAATGCAAAACTTATGTTTACACAAACATCTATACATAAATGTGTACAGCAGCTCTATTCATAGTAGTCCCAAACTGGAACCTTTCAAAATGTTTTCCAATGAGTGAATAAATAAATAATCTGTGCATATCCCTCCCATGGAATACTAGTCAGCAATAAAAAAATAACTAACTACTGATACAGGCCACAAATAGAATGGATCTCAAGGAAATTATGCTGAATTAATAAAACCAATCTCAAAAGTTGACAGACTATATGATCCGATCCTGGTGTTGTAAAACCCCTTACATTGCTAGGGAAAAATACTGGAAAATATTGCTGTAAATGTGCCAATGGTTGATTATGCCCAGCTTTTTATATAGACCCTGGTCCTAAAGCAGATGGCATCCACCGTTCCAGCACGCCACCTCATGGCTCGCCCTTCTGCCACTTTCTATTGTTATTGGGGACATTTCCTCTTCATTCCAGGAATGGTTCTGGATCAAGTCCCATATATCTCAAGCAATTATTAAACAAATTACAGAGCCACAGAATGTCAGAGGGAAGAAACCCTGAGATCATCTGGTTCAGTGGTTCACACCCCTGGCTGAACAGCAAAATCACTGGGGAGCTGTAAAGTGACTGATGCCTGAGACTGCCCCTGCCTCGGCGTCATGACTTTCTAAAAGCTCCCCAAGTGATTCCAAGGGGCAGCCAGCTTTGAAAACCGCTGATGAGTCCAAGCTCCTCATTTTACAGATGAGGAAACTTTAAGCTCCAGAGATGAAATAAATAGCCCAAGGCAGGTTACATGGCTGGCTGTTGTTTGAGCTGTCTTCCGAATCCTAGGGCCTTTTCCCTGCTTATATGGTTCTTTCACATTTATTAACACATTCATCCTCCTTACAGACCTTGAAGGTAAGGAGCATGATGTGATGACTCCCAATGTAGGGATCACAACACTGAGGCACATGGCAAGAAAATGATGTTCTTAAGACTTTTCAGATTGCAGCAGAGGAAAAGCACAAATATGGCCTCTTAACTTATACCCCAATAAGAGGTCCGGAAAGAAAAGTTGAGCATTCGTTTACCAAGCCCACGACAGTGAGAGACACATTATGAATCCAAGTTTGGGAAGGTTACCGAGCTCTCTGAGGCCTCCCTCCCAGGCCAATTTCTCTTGCATCTATTCAACATAACTCATTAAAGTCTTCCCAATTTTTATAGATCTTCATCTGTTACTGCCAGCACCTATTGGATCTCAATTTGCACCCAATTTATTTCTACCTCTTACAAGGAATGAGAACAAACAGCCCCTGCCCTTCTCTCATCTGAAGTTGCTTATTTACAATTGCATTTTAGTCCAAACTGTTCCATTTATCCATTAGCTCTAATGTGTCCCTTTCAATGTCTTGTTACCATCAGAGATGTTATCATCATTCACCATAGCATTCTGGGATGTCTATATTTTATTAAATACTAGAGGCCCAGTGCACGAGATTCATGCACTAGAGAGTGGGGGGAGGTCCCTCAGCCCAGCCTGTGCCCTCTCGCAGTCCGGGACCCCTCAGGGGATGTCCGCCTGCTGGCTTAGGTCCGCTCCCCTGGGGGATCAGGCCTAAGCCAGCAGTCAGACATCCCTCTAGCAGTCCAGGGCTCTCGCAGTCTGGGACCCCTTGCTCCTTACTGCCCACCTGCAGTGGAGGCAGAAGAGGCTCCCGTCACCACCGCTGTGCTTGCCAGCCATGAGCCCAGCTTCTGGCTCAGCGGCACTCCCCCTGTGGGAGCACACTGACTACCAAGGGGCAGCTCCTGCATTGAGTGTCTTCCCCCTGGTGGTCAGTGTGCGTCATAGAAACTGGTCATTCTGCCATTCAGTCGATTTGCATATTAGCCTTTTATTATATAGGATGGTTTATAGCAGCGTGGGAGTGAGTATATAGATGTGCAGGAAAGGGGTGGATATGAGGAGCGCAGGAAAAAGAAGTGACGTTAGCACCAGGACTGTGGTCCCTTGGGGCTCTACGCATACAGGAAGCTCTAGATAGAAACCAGGAGAGGGCTCCGATTCTCACAGGAGCAGAGGCAGAGGTCCCCAATGTCTAAACAGCAATGAGAAGAACCCTACTTCATGTTGATAGACTCTCTGCCTCACTCTTGGAGTTGTTACTGCCTCGAATTTAAATGCCTTCATTTTTGTTTCTCAACTGCATCATTTTATAACAAGGATCTGTGAATTTTAACAGATAGGTTTCAGAAAATATGGTGTAATTTGTGGGTTATGTGTTGACATCACTTTGTGTGAACTCTAAGGAATAAGATGGGCTACTGGTGGTAACTGGGCTAAGCAAAAACAAAAAACAAAAAACAAAAATAAGCCCAGCAGTCATTTCTATACTCACACAGACTGCACTTCTGAAGCCTCTATGCTGGACTGCCTGCCTGCACTGTGTTTCTGCATCTGAGCCAGCCCTTATAAAGGAATTCCTGGAGCCCTATTTCAACCAATAGACTAAGGCTTTCCCCATATGATTGGAGTTGTGCAGCTCTGACCAATCAGAGCAGCTCTGTTCTGACCAATCAGGGACAAGGGGCCAGGACTTCTGTCTATATAAGCCAGCTCCCTGCTGGCTCCCAGAGCACCTTTTTCACCAAAGACTGGGGAGAGACAGAAAGAGTGAAACATTGGAGCCCAGACTTGGGCCAGGGATAAAGCAACTGAGGTATCTATCGAACCGGTGGCCCTTCAGACCGTCTAGGGCTGAGCTGTCCTTCTTCATGGCATCCCCAAATTGGGGCTTCTTGTTTGCATTGGGGCTCTAATGACCATTGGTTGACAATCACTTTTTTTTTTTTTTTATGTTGAAACTAGTTCTTGTGTTTAAGCCAAGTGAAGTGGTGTGTAGGGAAGAAGACTTTAAGGAGGAGATGTAAAAAGCCAGATGTTAGAGATTTTAATTACTCCTGAAGCTGACCACTCCGGTAATCACAACATAGCTTCGAGCTCCAGCCCTGAGATGACAGTAGCTCAGGGCCACATTGACTTTCATGGGCCCTAGGCATTTGGCCTTCACGGATTTGTTTCTCCAACAACAATAATAATAATAGTCATTGCAAATATAATTTATACTTATCCTACCTAATAATAGACAAATATGCAAATTGACCATACCTTCACTATGCCCGCGATTGGCCAGGAGGCGCGGGGGGGCGGGACTCGGGGTGGCTGGGGTGGCCGATTGGGCTGGCGGGATGCTGAGCTCGCATCGCCAGTGGCAGCTCGAGCTCAGCATCTGCGCCATGGCTGTGCTGCGGCACAGAAGGGGCCTCTGGGACAGCGAGTTCACGTCCCATCACGGACCATCAAAAGCAGGAGAGCTGGGTGCCTGTCCGCTCAGGCACCAGACCTTTCAGAAGCCTCCGCCGCGCTGGAGGCTTCTGAAAGGCCTGGTGCACCAGCGGACAGGCACCCAGCTCCCCCGTGATCGAAAGCAAAAGCGTGTAGGGGAGCCTACAAGTGCATGATTCAATCATGCACTGGGCCTCTAGTATTAAATATATATTTAAATATGTATTACATGTATGTTGGATATATGTTATACATGTATATATAAATATGTATTACATATATGTTGGATATATGTTATATGTGTGCGTGTATATATATATATACATATATATATAATTTTATCTTACAACCATGTTATATAAAGACAAATATAACACAGTCTGGATTATATTGTTTATTGATTTTTCTTCTTATCTGAAGAAATATTAAAACAGTTTTGAGGGCCCCTAGAAGTATTGTGGACCCTAGGCATTGTGCTTAGAGCAATGGTGGCTGCAAGGACAGACCTAATGCTGATCCCTGCTCCCAGATCCAAGCAACTCTTCCACCATAGCATCCATCCAGAAGTGCTGCCTTTGTCTGGCTAGGAGAACCTCTGAACCCAAATTTGATCTCAGCTCCAAAACCAGAGCTAATATATTCTGGGCGACTGGTGGAAATGTCTAGACTAGGAAAATTACATTGGGAGCAAGAAGTCCAGTAAAATATTCATAGAGTGAATGAATGAATGAATAATTGAATGTTTTAAATATAGGGTGAATCTCATCTGTGCTTCAGGGGAAGATAATCTAAAAATTATAATCAAAGCCTGTGTTTACTTGAAAACTGCCAACTGATATTTGCCTAATCAAAGAAGTGCAGAAAATACAAGGACATTCACATTTAAAAAAGGGGTGATGAGCCTCTAAGGTCAAATGTCAGATGTTTTTATTGATACACATAGCAATTTTGTGAACTTAAAAACAATAATGAGCTGGTGCCACCATTGAATGGATCACCGATAATTTTTTTAAAATATTTTTATTGATTTCAGAGAGGAAGGGAGAGCAAGAGAGAGATAGAAACATCAATGATGAGAGAGAATCATCAATCAGTTGCCTCCCACACACCACCCAACCCAGGGAGATGAAGCCCACAACCCGGGTCTGTGCCTTGACCAGCACTCAAACCCCAACCTCCTGGTTCATAGATCAATGCTCAACCACTGAGCCACACCCGCTGGGCGGATCACCTATAAATTTTAAGGTACTTCGTATGCATTAGCTCTCACTCTCATAAAGTTGGGTATTTTAGCTCCATTTTAGAGCTGAGCAAATGGAGGACAAATAATTAAGTGAACCACTTAAGACCAGGATCCCTGTGATTTTGTTGCTACCTGGCCTTGGCTCACCTTCCTAACCTTGCAGGGGTCCAGTTTTCCAAAGGTGAAGTGTAGCTGGTACTACATATATGCAAGACACTAGAAAAATGCAAGGGGTCTTAATGTTACTTTATATTTTAGAAAGAAAATTATAAGAATCATTCTATATTTGAAATCCTACTACTCAAAGTTTTGTGAAATTTCTGAGCAAGTCATGGCAAGTTAGAGAATGGATTTTGGAACTGAGATCCTACCTCACCTGCTTACCTGTGGAGGGCTGTGAGGAGACACAGGACGACCAACTCCTTCCAGTTTGCCCAAGACTCTTCAAGTTTTAGCACTGAAAATTCTGAGTTTCTGGAAATCCCTCAGTCTCCGGCAAACAGGAACCATTATTCATCCTAGACACATCTTCCTAACTAGCCTGTTTCCCCGTGAAAGCAGAATCTTAGGAGTCAGGTGTTTAAATTAAATTTTCATAGCACCCTGCAAAGTGTATGCAATATAATCATCATCCTCTTCTAGGTGAGGAAATTGAGACTCAGAGGCGCTCAGACACTGCCCAGGGTGCCCCTGCTATGGAGTGAAGCTCTGAAACCCTGTGTGAGTCTCAGGTACACAAACTTCCCTTGCCATGCTGTAGGAGACACCTCCTGACTAAGGAACCTCTGGACCAAAGTGGCATCTGCTGTGCTAACCCTGAATTGGGTCTCAGGCAGTGAATTTCTCCTCCTCTGAGGCCCCATCTACAATCATGGTAGAGATGGGATAAAGTTAGTTTGGTTAATTTGGTGCAGGCAGGACATGGTTAATGTGGTGAAGAGTTTCCAGCTGCAGAATGAGACCATCATGGTCTTTAATTTTGGGGGAGGAGGGTGGGAAGCTTGCCTGGAAGTGGGTGGGAGGAGAAGATTCTTCGGGAGCCTGCCTGCCCGCTTTATTATTAGGTTAATTGAAACCATAAAAGCAAACTCAGATTTGCATTAAAGCCCTGCATAGCAGATGGCGACAAGTTTTGAGCATCATAAAAAGAGGATTGAAAGTTATAAAGCGTCTTGGGCTCATCTGTGCCAGAGTGCTGAGGAAAAGGCATTGTGGGAAACAGTGGCCTGCACCCCTATGTCGCCTACTCACACCACACAAACTCCCCAGCTGGGAAGGGTCCTTGTCACCAGAGGTCATCAGCCCTAGAAATGGTCCCAGCATCTTTCGCCTTGTTCACTCTTTTTTTTTTTTTAAATCCTCATGCGAGGATATGTTTTTATTGATTTTATAGAGAGAGGAAGGGAGAGAGAGAGAGAAACATCAATGTGAGAAAGCCACATCGATCAGTTGCCTCCCAAACACATTCTGACTGGGGATCGAACCTGCAACCTAGGCATGTGCCATGAAGGGGAATGAACCCTCAACCTTTTGATGTTCAGGACAATGCTACATCCAGCTGAGCCACCCATCCAGGAATCCCTTTATTCACTCTTTTTTTAAAAATAATTTTTAATATATATTTTATTGATTTATTACAGTGAGGAAGAGAGAGGGATAGAGAGTTAGAAACATCGATGAGAGAGAAACATCAATCAGCTGCCTCTTGCACACCCCCTACTGGGGATGTGCCCGCAACCAAGGTACATGCCCCTGACCAGAATCGAACCTGAGACCTTTCAGTCTGCAGGCCGACGCTCTATCCACTGAGCCAAACCGGTTTCTGCCCTTTGTTCACTCTTAAAGCATGTTTTTACATTAACTTTCTGTGGGGGAAATTCGGTTTGCACCTGGCCTTTCTCCATCTTATTCCTGCCACCTCTCTCCTTTCAACCTGGCAGCATCCTCATCCCACCACCATAGTAACCGCCTTGGCACTTTCCCCTAGCTACCTTCCTGGGAAGTCCCTGGCTTCAAACATACCTCTTCCTTCTTTTCTTTCCTGTCCATTGAATCAGCCACTTCTCAATGCTAACAACTAGCTGACTCAGAGGGATGAGACCCTATGAACCGATTCTCGGTCCATGGTGAATACCTCTCCTTGATGCCACCAGCGTCCTCACCTCAGCCTTGCCTCCCACATAACTGAGAACATAGACTCCTTTAGACATGAAGCTCTAAAGACATCAATATTGTCAGTGATTTTCATATAAAACTTAATACAAAGGACTCCCTGCTCTGCTTCACCTTGTCCCCACCTTAACTGTTACACCACTGTCTGGACTTTATTATTTCTTCTCTCCTGCATTTCCATTTGTTCCTCTCTCCTCTGGCTCTTTCTCTGCCTACACATGTGCCTGAGGAATCCCTGTTCCATCCTGCCTCCCTCTTATTCCGTATTTTCCTCAAGCCTGTTTCCTGCTGCCTCTGCTCTCTTACCTCATCACCACCACTCTTCTGAAACGCTGCCCCTGTACCATTTCAGGTTCAAGGGGCTGTTTGGACATCTCCTTCTGCTTGATCCTGCAACACCCTCGGTAATCTGAACATTGCCTTCTCCCTTATGCCATTCCAAGTGTACCAGTAAGAGTATTTCTTCCCAAATGGCAATCTCCTAGGACTTAGTGTGTGCCTCTACAGCCCAATGAAAAAGGTGTTGCTATGGTTACTAAAGTGGGAGGCTACCCTCTAAAACTTTGTGTTCTTTGAGGATAAGGGACCATATCCTGATCATCTGGGATTTAGTCCTGGCAGGGTAATCATTCTAAATACATGTTACCTCACAGATAGCAGGATAAAAAAGTGATAGCACCATGATAATTTCCACAGTGATTAAGGAGTCTGAACAAAATCTTTGTGCCAGGCTTTTGCTCTTATGGTATTGTCAGGTCACCTCCACTAACCTGTCATCTAAAAATGCCTGAATGAGTCACTCCTTTAGACTAAGCCACTGGAGGCCCTTGAACAAATTCAATTATCAAAGATGTGAAAAGAGAAAGGGTAGGAGTAGATATTCATTGGTCTCATACTATGTACAAGCCACCATCTTAGTCACTTTACCAGCATTCATCCAGGTAATCACTGACGGGTACATGTTTTAAAGCACATTATTTTACAGAAAAAGAAATTAAGGCCAAGAAAAGTTAAACAATTTGTCCATTGGGGATAGAGATAAACCAATATTGACTATGTGTGGATAATTGTTGAAACTGGGTGATGGGCACATGGGCTTTATTATACTAGTCCCTATTTTTAATATATTTGAAGTTTTTCTATAAGATGAGAAAACAAAAATTTGCCCAATTTTGCTCAGCTAGCATATTAGTTATCCATTGCTGCGTAACAAATTAACCCAAACCTCAGCAGCTGAAAACAACACTTGTTTATTAGCTTTTGGTTTCTGTGGGTCAGGATCTGGGCACAGCTTAGCTGGTATCCTGGTTCAAGGTCTCCCACAAAGCTGAGTGTGTTGCCCAGGGCTGTGGGCAGCCCAAGGCTCAGCTGGAGTAGTGGGGATCCGTCTAGAAGCTCACACACATCAGGGGCTCTGGCTATTGATGGAAATATCCATTCTCTGCCACATGGGCCTCCGGAGTGCTACTCACTTGATTCCCCCAAAGGGAGGGCTCTGAGACCAAAGAGAAGTGAGTGCCCAAGATGAAAATTGCAGCCTTTTTTATAACCTAAGCCTGGGAGTGGCATCACTTCTACTGTATTTTATTCATTAAAGTGAGTCAGTTCAGTCCACACTCCAGTGCAGGCAGTTACACAGAGCACAGATACCAGGAAAGTCTGGGGGGGGGGGGGGGGGGGGCGGGGCGGGCGCTTGGGGCCTTCTCAGAGGCTGCCTGCCATGTCTAATAAGTAGCCTTGATAGGTTCTAAACCTTTTTCTATTCTGCACCAAATCCTGTGTTTTTTCCACTGCTCCCAGCAGCCTCATGAATTCTCTATGGACAGGTCCCACCTTAGGTCCAATTAGTTTACAGATTGACCCACCAGAAGGCAGGTCTCTAAGGTGGTGTGACTCAGAGTTATTAACATTTGGTGCTGGTTGGGAACAGGGCCCTAGAATCGCATGGCTCTAAAGGGGCACCGTTTTCATAGAGGCAATGGAAACTACCAGATGAGAAGCATGAAGACCTCCGCTAAGGAGTGGTCCCAGGGGAGCCCTGAGAGGCCTAGTCATGGGAAGAGAAGAAGCATAAGAACAATTGGAGATCTCAGCAAAAGTATGTATTGAAGACAGAACTGTGATCTGGTTTTTTTTGTTAATCCTCACCCAAGGATATTTTTTTCATTGAATTTTAGATAGAGTAGAAGAGAGAGTGGGAGAGGGGGGAGAGAGAGAAAAAGAGAGAGAGAGAGAGAGACATCTATGTAAGAGAGACACATCAATTGGTTGCCTCCTGCATGCACCCTGACTAGGGCCAGGGATCAAACCTGGAACTCTGGTACATGCCCTTGAGTGGAATAAAACCTGTGGCCCTTCTGTACACGAGCCGACACTCTAACCACTTAGCAACACCAGCCTGGGCTTGTGTGATCTATTTATCCTCAGCCCCTAGCAGAGTGTCTAGTATATGGTGGCTTGTCCTTAGATGTTTGTGGAGGGAATACATAAAATGAGAATGGGCAGGGGAGTTTGGTGAGGGTCTGAAAGGAGGCAAAACCCATTAAGAGCAAACCAGAATCGGATTCGTACTGAGGGTATAGCCTGTGAAGTATGGGGGGCAGACCCCTGGGAGGAGAGAGGAGATGTCTCAAGGAGAGTCTCTGTGGGGTTTGGTACAAGCCCAGCAATCTTCCCAGGAACCTGAACACTCACTCATGATTTCTGGTGGCAAGCCAACATCCAATGTGTCTCTTCTACCCAGCTCTCAGCAGGACAGTGACTGACCCTGGCACACTTCCTAAGGTGCTGCTGACAAGACCAGCAGAGAGCTTTCTACAGGGGTCTGCAATGTGTGTTTCTTAGAGCCCAGGATTGTAGATGTGCCTCAGGGAATGTCTCAGAAGGTGAGTGCGAGGCTGAAGCTGGTCTTGTTGCCTCTGTTTCTCCTTGCACAGCGTCATAGTTCATTGTTGATAGCCTGGGTCCAAATTTCAGCTCCATCACTAACCAGCTGTGTGACTTTGGTCAAGTGGCTTAACCCCTCTGTGCCTCAGTTCCTGGTCTATAAAGGAGAGATGATAATGGAATATATTGCTTAGGGTTTTGTGCATGTAAAACAATTTGTGTGAAACACTTAGAATTATGCCTGGCACATAGTAAGCACTCAACAAATGTTAGGCATAGAAATAATGACACTATTATTATTGTCAGTACTAGAGGCCCAGTGCACAAATTTGTGCACCAGTGGGGTCCTTCGGCCTGGCCTGTGGGATCAGGCCAAAACCGGCTCTCTGATATCCCCAAGGGGTCCCTCCCAGATTGCGAGAGGGCACAGGCCAGGCCAAGAGACCCCACCGGGTGCACGATCGGGGCCGGGGAGGGACATGGGAGGTTGGCCAGCCAGGGAGGGACCGCGGGAGAGCTCCAGGGCCTGTCCGGCCCGTCTCGCTCAGTCCCGATCGGCTGGACCCTAGCAGCAAGCTAACCTACCAGTTGGAGCGTCTGCCCCCTGGTGGTCAGTGCACATCATAGCGAGCAGTTGAGTTGCCTTAGCATATCATTAGCATATTATGCTTTGATTGGTTGAACGGACAACCAGACAACCGGACACTTAGCATATTAGGCTTTTATTATATAGGATTATTTAGGTCATCCACTGTCTCAGGATGTGTCCTGACTGCAGCTGGCATGACAGGCATCCCATGCTTCGTAGAATAGCTTCAAGACCCCCTCCCCACCTAGAGTGGCCCCAGGGAAGTGAGATCTTCCCCTTTCGTCTCAGAGAGGAGAGAGGCAGGCACAATTCCTGTCCCAGTAGGCTCTGGGGAGCAGGAGGAGGAGGAATTTCTTCTTGTTTTTGTCGTTGTTTTAATTTCTGAATGCTTTTCTCCCAGGGCTGGGGAGGCTGGGGTGTGGGGAACACTGAGCACCCAGGAGCCTGTGCAGCTGTGATTAGATGGCTGAGGCCCAGCAGCGGCAGCTGTTAATCCTGACTATTAATTAGAAGATATGGGAGAAAAGCAGCCTGAGAGCTCAGTTAAGCCTGAGCAGCTGCACTCCGCCTTCTTCTGCAGCATAATCCCCTGTGAGACTGGGGCGAGTGTGAACCCCAGTGAACACCTGCCATCAAAGGCCCAGGTGTCTTTGCTCCCAGAAGCAGCCACTCCTTCCACTTAGATAGCATTTTGCAGATTCCCAAGCCCATTCAAAGGCTCTGCGGAGCCCCCGTTTTTACTCCCATTTTGAGGACTAGAAAAGGAGGCTTGGGGAGCCTGGGGAATTTGTGCCAATGAGTGTAGGGGCCAGGGCTCCTCCCAGGCATTGACAGTCAGTGCCAGCTCTGTCTTGCATGCCATGTTGAGCTGGACAAAGCACGGCTTATGCTCAGCTTGCTCCCAAATCAAAGCCTAGCACTCACCACGGTGGCCTTGTGGGTCATGGTGTTTGACCTGACACTGGTCCCTGCTGTCAGGAACTGAGCGGGCCATGCCTATAGGAGCCCTTTCCTCTCCCATTTCCTAGAGTTTCCTGTCCACACTCCACAGCCTGGTTGTCAAGATTCCCTGCCCTCGCCTCCTGCAAGTTCCAACCCCTGACAGCAGTCCCTTCCCTGGGCGTCCCTTCACAGATTGCAGATAACCCCAGTTCTTACCTCACTGCCTCTTCGCCATAGCCTGAGAGTCGGTCAGGCTGGGAATGAGTCACGTCCTGAAAGAGGGAGAACTCCCAGATCTAAGATCTGCTCAGTCAGACCATCAGAACGACAGGGAGGGTGGAGGACCCGATCTGAACCACTCATCTCCGCTTCCACTCTTACCTTTACGTTGCTCTTTTTGCCTGTACCGTCTTCCCCGCTGGCCTCCATCCATAGGACTCTCCTGTGCCTCATTGTCACCAGGGGCATACTTTGCACCAGGAGAGGGTCAGCCAGGTGACCAGCCTGGTACTGACAGGGCTCTGAGGGCACAGAGCTCACTGGGACTCTAACCCTGGGTTTACTTTCTAACTCGCTGCTTCACCGTGATCAGCTCCTTCACTGGGGCTGTTTTTCCATCCGTGAAGCAGGGCTGTGCATCTGTGGGGAGAAGGGATGGAGAAGCTATATGGAAATGATGGTTTCTAGGATCTCACCGTTTGTAGGGGGAATAAAAACAGCTGGCGGGAGCTGAGGCACCTGGAACTGGGAACTGCTTTTCTCCCTGTTCCCTTTCCCATCTTACTAGGAAGGGCTTCATGGGGTTGGCAAGGGGGAATTCAGCAGCTGTCAGGAATTCGGTTCCCGACTGTAAACACAGAAGTCAGAACATCCCATGCTGGACCTCTGGCTCTGCCACCTGTTTGCTAAAATGATGAAGATGATGATGATCTTGATATATTTTTGGATGCTCACCATATATCAGATTTTATATTAAGGTTTCACACGCATAATTTTAACTAAATTTCATAGGAAAATAGGATCTGTTCTTATGTCTGTTTTAAAAGTTAGGAAACAGAGGCTTAAATATGTTAAGTAACTCACCATTCAGTTGGCAACAGCACATCAGGTTTTTAATCCATGACTTTGTAATCACCAACATGCACACTCACTGCCAAGTTACACCATCTTTTTAACATTCATCGTCTTCACTGGGAAATGGGCATAAAACAATCTACATGTGTATTATTGCTGCGTGGCCTATGGTGATAGCACCTGTGTTCTGTGCCTACCACAGCGCCTGGTCCACGTTAGGGGCAAAGTCAAGGAGGGTTTCCTTCCGTGATCTCCGAGGCATCCAGGGCTTTACCAGGGAAGTGGTGGAGAGGCCTCAAGGCGCTTTGCACTTCTGGCCACCTTGAACCCAATCTCTACCAGCCCTCCCCTGCCCCAGCTGCATGGCTCTGATGAAAGAGGAAAGCATTCAGAGATGATCCAGCCAAAATAGCTCCTTTAATATAGCAAGAGACTGAGGACGGAAAAGTCAGGGGTCTGTTTAAAATGACAGGAGCTGTTACAGGCAAAGCCTCTAGCCCTCCAGGCCAGGGTCTTTCAACATTAGATATATTAGACACCAGATTTGAAATCTTTTTATTTATTTATTTATTTATTTATTTATTTATTTATTTATTTTTACTTTATTTTTATTTTTTAATTTTTTTTTACTTTTTTATTGTTTTAAATTAAACTTTTTATTTTGAAATCATTGTAGAGTCATTGCAATTGCAAGAAATAAGAGACTTCCCTTGCACCTCCCACTCAGTTCCTCGAATGGTCACATCATACAGCTCTACAGCAATGTCACAGCGTGGAGACTAACATTGGTCAGGCAGGATGCAGACACTCTCGCCACCAGCGGGATTCCTCATGTTGCCTTTATATAGCCGCACTCCCATTTTTCTAGTGCCCCTCTCTTAACCCCTGGCAAACATTAATCTACTCTCCATTTCCATAATTTTTTGCTTTTCAGGAATGTTCTATATTGGAGTAATTCAATCTTAATCTTTATAAGTTGGCTTTTTCACTCAGAACAATTCTTTAGAGGTTTACCCAGGTTGTCGTGTGTATTGGTAGTCTGTTGCCTTGATTGCTGAGTAGTAGTCCATGAAATGGGTGTACCATGCATGGGTTAACTGTTCAGCTGTTGAAAGTATCTGATTTTAGACTATTATGAATAAAGCTGTTATAAACATTCATGTACAGGTTTTTGTGTCCATGTAATTTTTCATTTCTCTGGAATAAATATCCAGATGTATGGTAGTTTCATATTTAGTTTATTTTAAGAAACTGCCAAACTGTTTTCTAGAGTGGATGTACCATTTATTTTACTTCTCATCAGGGATGTATGGGTGATCCAGTTTCTCTGCATAATTGTCAATGTTTGATATTGTCACCCTGGATCATACTTGCCATTGTGATCAGTGCTCAGTGGTATCTCATCATGGTCTGATTTGCATCTGCTAAGGACTGGTGATGTTGAACATCTCTCTTCAAGTGCCTGTGTGCATCGGCAGGTCCTCTCCAATGAAATGTCTCTTCATGTTGACCATTTTCTAATCAGATTATTTATTTTTTTACTGTTGAGTTTTGCAAGTTCTTCATATAATAAAGATAACTACTCCACTGTTGGATATATAGCTTGCAAATGTTTTTGCTTGCTTTATACCTTATCTTTTATTTTTTTAAATATATTTTATTGTGTTTTTCTTTACAGAGAGGAAGGGAGAGGGATAGAGAGTTAGAAACATCGATGAGAGAGAAACATCGATCAGCTGCCTCCTGCATACTCCCTACTGGGTATGTGCCCACAACCAAGGTACATGCCCTTGACTGGAATCGAACCTGGGACCCTTCAGTCTGCAGGCTGACGCTCTATCCACTGAGACAAACCAGTTAGGCTATACCTTATCTTTTTATTTCCCTAACAAGGTCTGTTGCAGAATAAAAGTTTTTCACATGGATGAAGTTCAATTCATTAATTTTCTCTTTATGCATTGTATATCTTCCTGTAGCCTAAGAACTTGTTGCATAGCCCTAAATGACAAAGATACTATATTTTTTCTAAAAGATGTAGAGTTTCAGTTTTACATAGAAGTTTGTGATCCATTTTGAGTTAATTTTTGTGTGAAATAGGAAACTTTGGTCAAGGTTTGTTTTTGTTTATGCCTGTGGAAGTCTTATTGTTGAAGTGCCATTTGTTAAGAAAAGATTATCATTCCTCCACTTAATTGCTTTTGTATCTTTGTTAAATCTCAGTTAGCTATATTTATGTACGTCTATTTCTGCATCTCCTGTTCTGTTTTATTTATTTGTGTCTATCCTACCACATAATCTTGATTACTGCAGCTATATAATTAAGTCTTCAAATTAAATAGACTGACTGCACTCAATTTATTCTTCTTTTCCAAATTGCTTTAGCTATTGTAGCTCTTTGCTTTCTGATATAAATTTTAGAATAATATTACCTGTAAATTTAAAAAAAGTATAGTTAGAATTTTGGTAAAAATTACATTAAATCTATATATCAATTTGAGGAGAATTGACATGTTTTCTATGTGGAGTCCTTCAATCTATCAACACTGTGTATCTCTTCATTTATATAGGACTTTTACATTTTTATTTCATCAAAATGTTGTAGTTTTCAGCATGTAAGTCCTGTACATATTTTTCCTAGATTTACACCTCAGTGTTTAATATTTTTGAGTAATCATAAATGATATTATATTTTTGAATTTGATGTTCATGTGTTTATTATAGTATATAGAAAGACAATTAAGTCTTATATGTTGATCTTGCATCCTGGAAATTTCCTGACCTCACTTATTAGGCATCTGCGAATAGGGCCACTCCTCTTTCTCTCTGATCTGTGTCTTTTATTTCCTTTTCTTGCCTCATTGCACTGGCTAGAAGTAAGAATAGACATCCTTGCCTTTTTCCCAATCTTAGGAAGAAAGCAGTCTTTCACCATTAAATATAATATCACCTGTAGGCTTTTATAGATACTATTTATGACAGTTAAGAAAGTTTTCTTCTATTCCTAATTTTCTGTGAGATTTTATCATAATAGGCATTTAATGATGTCAAATATTTCTCTACCTCAATTTTGTAATTACATGCTTTATATTCTTTATCTGGTTAATAAATATGTTGCATTCATGGAGTATATCTTACTTGGCCAGGCTATATGTATTTTTAATATGTTGCTGATTTCTATATGCTAATATTTTGTTAAGGATTTTGGAATGTATATTATTAAGTATATTGATCTGCAATTTTCTTTCTCTTTTTCTCTCTGTCTTTCTTTTTCTTTCACACTATTTTTGTCTGGTTTTGATTTCATGGTAATACTAGTTTAATAAAATGAATTAGAAAATCTTCCTTCCCCTTATATTCTGGATGTGATCTTTCTTACATATTAATTCTTTCTTACATATATGGTAGAACTTTTTAGTAAAACCTCTGAACCTGGGGCTTCCTTTTTCTGGAGTTTTTAAAGTCTAAATTATATTTCCTTCATAGTTATTTAAGTTTCCTTAATAGGTTACCCACATTTCCTCTTTTATATTGAGTGTGCAGTTTTTCTTTGTGCTTTTTGAGAAATCAGTTCATTTCATCTAAATTATTAAACTGATGTGTGCAGAATTGTTTATGGTATTCCTTTTTTTTTAATGTAGAGTCTCTGGTGCTACCCTCTGATTTCTGATATTAGTACTTTGAGTCTTCTCTCTTTTCCTCTTTGTCAGTATTACTAAGGGTTTGTCAATTTTACTCATTTCAAAGAATCATCTTTGTTCCATTGGTTTTCTTTATTTTTTCTGCTTTTAATTTCATTGATCCTACTCTTCGTTATTTTCTTCCTCCTGCTTGACCTGGGTTTATTTTGCTCTCCTTTTTCTAAGTTTTTGAATGGGAGCTTAATTATGGATTTGAAAAATTTTCTCTTTTCTAATGTACATATTTAGTGCTATAAATTTCCTTGCCAGCATTGCTTTAGCTGTGTCACACAGATTTTGGTATGTTGTATTCTGATTTTTTATTCAGTTCATTTTTTTAAAATTTCATCTGACAGATTCTCTTTGACCCATGGGTTATTTAGAAGTATACTGTTTAATTTCCCAGTATTGGGGGATATTCTGTTTATCTTTTTGCTATTGACTTCTAGTATGATTACATGATGAGAGGAAAACATACTCTCTATGAATGCAATTTTAAAACATTTGTTGAATTTTGTTTTGTGGCCCAATATATGGTCTATATTGGCTCATGTAAATGGAAACTTGAGAAGAATCTGTTCTGCTGTTGGGTGCAGTGCTTTATATAAACACTAAAGGCCCAGTGCATGAATTCATGCACCAGTGGGGTCCCTAGGCCTGGCCTGTGGGATTGGGCAAAAACCACCTTTCCAACATCCCCTGAGGGGTCCCGGATTGCAAGAGGACACAGGCCAGGCCAAGGGACCCCACCAGTGCACAATCGGTACCAGGGAGGGACCATGGGAGGGCTCCAGGGCGTGTCTGGCCCATCTTGCTTAGTCCTGATCTGCCAGACCCCAGCAGCAAACTAAACTACCAGTCAGAGAGTCAGTGCACAACATAGCGAATGGTTGAGTGGCCTTAGCATATCTTTGGCATATTACACTTTGATTGGTTGAACAGATGACCGGACAACTGGACACTTAGCATATTAGGCTTTTATTATATAGGATTGATGATATCTTGTTGGTTGATGGTATTATTGAGTTCTTCTTTATCATTGCTGATTTCTTTTTATCAATTATTGAGAGAAGGGTATTGAAATCTTAAACTATAATTGTGTATTTGCCTATTTCTCCTTTCAGTTCTATCAGTTTTTATATTACATATGTTGCAGCTCTGTTCTTAATACACATATATGGAGGATTGGTATGTCTTTGCTATGGTCTGACTGTTTCTGTCCCCCAAAATTCACATGTTGGAATTGTAATGACCAATGGGATGATGTCAAAAGGTGAGGCCTTTGGGTCAGCCCTAATGAATGGGATTGGTGTTTTTATAAAATAAATCCCATAGAGCCACATGACCCCTTTACCCTGTGAGGATACAGCAAGAAGTCTACCATCCAGAAAAGGGTCCTCACCCAATCTGCTGTCACTCTGATCTCAGATTTCCAGTCTTCAGAGCTGTGAGAAATAAATTCCCGTTCTTTATAGGACACCCAGTCTGTGATATTTTGTTATGCCAGCCTGAATGAACTAAAACCATTTTCTTGGATGATTGATCTTTTCTTCATTATATAACATCCTTCTATGTCTCCAGTAGTTTTCTTTGCTCTGAATTCTACTTTATTGAATATTAATATAGCAGCCCTGCCCTCTTTTAATTAATGCTCACATGATATATATTTTTTCATTATTTTATATTCTAAACACTTATGTAGTCTTATATTCAAGGTGAGTTTTTATAGACAATAATAGCTAGGTCATATTTTAATACTCTTTTCCAATCTCTGTCTTTTAATTGGTATATTTAGACCATTTACATTTCATCTAATTAGTGATATGCTAGAGCTTAAACATGCAATTTTATTATTCTTTTTCTGTTTGTTATTTCTGTTTGAATTTGTTTTGTTCTTTCTGACTTCTTGTGTAATCATTGAACACTTTTAGAATTTAATTTTGATTTATTTATACTGTTTTGAGTGTATCCCTTTGTGTAGGCTTTTACATGATTGTCCTAGATATATAGAAATAACATCACAGTTTTCTGGCATGTTCATCTTACCAGTTAAATGAAGAAACATCACCTCCCCTTATATTCCTGTACCTTCTTTTAAATAATATAATTTTTAAATTATCTTTTTTATTTCTTTTTATTGTTGAGACTATTACAGATATCTACCATCCCCCCTTTCCCACCTCCATCCAACCCCCATTAAGTATCTTATCTACATACTAGAGGCCCAGTGCATGAAATTCATGCACAGATAGGGTCCCTAGGCCTGCGATCAGGGCCGATCAGGTTCCTGGCCTCCCGGCCTCCCCGCCTCCTCCTTCCCTCACTCGCTCAGCACCCCACTGCCACTGGTCATCGGCCATGCTCCGCACCATCCCCTTGTGGTCAGTGCATGTCATAGCGAGAGATCGAACTCCCGGTCAAACTCCCGAGGGGACAATTTGCGTAATAGTCTTTTATTATATAGGATACTTAGAACTACATTAGATAGTGCTATAGTTTTTTAATCAATCATCAAACATAATTTAGAAAGTACAAGAGAAAAATCTATTAAATGTACCCATATTTTTTCTCAACATATTCTTTCTTCCTTCCTAAGGTTCCAAGTTTCCTTATTACATTGTTTCCTTTCTTTTTCATAGACTTTTCTGTAGCTGTTCTTTTAGGATAGGTCTGCTGGCACCAAATTCTCTTAGTTTTACTTCATCTAAGTCTGTCTTGGTTTTTCCTTCATTCCTTGAGGATATTTTTGCTGGAGATGGGGTTCTGGATTGACAGTTCTTTTTTTTTCCCCACCAGTACTTGAAAATGTGCCACTGCCTTTTGACTTCTTCCTCATGAGAAATTCCATGGCATTTACATAGTTTTTGTTCCTTTCTTGTTGCTTTTGCAATGTCTTGGGTTTTCAGAAGTTTGACTATGATGTATTGTAACAAATTTTTAGAAAGGTTTATTTATTTATTTATTTTTTTATTCACTTGGCTTCTTGTACTTGTAGGTTTATGTATCATGCTAAATATGGTACATTCTCAGCCACTATTATTTGTAGCACTTTTTTAGCCCTGCCTTCTTTCTTCTCTCCTTTCAGGTTTCCCATGACTTAAATGTTAAATTGTTGCTGCAGTTCCCAAAGTCCCTTGGTGTCTGTCTCCCCCACTTTAGGACATTTTTCTTCTTAATATTCAGATTGGGTGATTTCTATTGTTTTATCATCCAATTAATGGGTCTTTTCCTCTGTTCCTTCAATTTGTCTTTTTAGCCTATTAATTGGGTTTATTTCCATTATTATATTTTTAGTCCAAAATCTTTCAATTTGATTTTTATTTATACGTCTATGCTGAGACTTTTTGTTTTACATTTGTTTCAAGTGTTCTTAAAGTTGCTTGCTGAAACATTTTTGTGATGACTACTTTAACATTTTCCCCAGATAATTCTAACATCTCTGTCATATTTGATGTTAGCATCTATTGGTTGTCTTTCTTCATTCAGATTGAGATCTTCCTATAACAGGAGATTTTCTATTGAAACTTGAATATTTGGGTAGGACGTTATGAAGCACTGGATTTACTTTAGACCTTATGCTTTAGCTAGCTTCCTTTAATACCATCCAAGCAGGGGGAAAGGGTATGACTTCTTATTACTGCCAGGTGAAAGGTTCTCCACGTGGCCTCTGTTGAAACCCTAGAAGGATGCGCCTTGTAACAGGGAGCTCCCATCCCTGCCAGGCCCCTACTCCTTGGTTGGGAACGATAGAAGTAAAGTGCCTCATTACTTTTCCTGCATGGTTTACACTGACACTAAGTGTGCAAGGTGGAGAGGAGCCTATTACCTTTTGGCAGATAATGTCGAGATGATGACCCAGTTCCCTATTGGTCTTCTCTGACCCTACTGCAGCAGAGAAGGTGGGGCACTTCAATACACCTGCACAAGGTGGGAAGTCTAGGCTACACACTCTGCTCTTGCTGGCAAGGTTAGGAGTGAGGCCACAGTTTTTACTGGGGTTTGGCTGAAGTATTGCCATTATTGTCTAAACGTTTTCTGTCTTTTTATGTTGTTCCTTTCCTAGTTATTTGCCTAAAGAATCAGGTTTGCATTTGAGATTTTTAAAAAAATTTTGTTTTATTTTTACACATATTGGCATTTCCAGGTTTCTGGTTTCTTCAGTTCCAAGTGAGGAATGTATGAGGCAAAAATAGAAAATCCAGGAAACTAACCACCATATTGTTCCTTGGGTCCCCAGTCCCTAGACAATTTATCTTCTGCTTGCCATGTTCCAGGGTTTTCTTATGTTTGTTCTATGTATAATGTCCAGGGTTTTAGTTGTACTTAGTGGGAGGAGCATCTCTAGTCCATAAATTCCAGACATATCCTGTTCAGTTTTTTGTTTATTCATTGTTGTCATTTTGTTTTTATCTTTGTTTTATTTTGTTTTGTTTTTTGCATGGGGGAACACATTTAGGCAACCAGATCCCCAAAGGAAGACTGAGTATATGAAATATGGGACTAAGTGTCTCAATCCAGCAAAATTTCAGATGGCCTTTCCAACAAGAGTCCTCATTTTTCAAACCCTCTTAACTCATGTTTCATGAATGGTCTATGGGAGTGGGAATTGCCTGTAAAACCACTCTGAAATTACATGTAAAGTTTGGTCATTCACTCATATGTGCATTAATCTGTGGAGGGGACACATCTTCAATTGATTTCCGAAGGGTATGTGACCCTTCAAATTTAAGACTCTGTTTTAGGAAGTCTAAATGTTACCTTTTGCTTAGAACACCATCCTAGTGCTTCCTATTCAGACCACTTTGCTTTTTTTCTATTTTATATTGTGCTTTGGCATTTAGCCACCTAGAGGCTCAGATTAATAGTCCAACTAATGTCACTGTGGGGATATTGCTGGGAACATTTCCCTCCACAGCACGGTGTCTTCTTCAGGAAGACCCATGGGAGAAATCCCTCTTGGGCCTCATCACCAGGAAAAACTGTTCTGTTTTTCTGCTTACAGTGGCATTCTTTTGTATTGTTTCCCCCATTATGGACCATTTACTTCTTGTAACTGTGTTTTTGTTTTGTTTTAATCTTTATTGTTAAGAGTAGTACAGATGTCCCTCCCTTTTACCCCCTTGCCCCCCTCCACCCAGTTCCCATACCACCCTAGTCCTTCACCACCCTATTGTCTGTGTCTATGGGCAATGCATATATGCACCGAAGTATTATGGTAATTGTGTTTTATCCTGCCTTTGTTTTGGCTGCTGGGAAGCCAGAGTTGCACTTTGGAGCTGTCCATGGCAATAGCCCAGATCTTATGTCTGCATCTGATGGACTATCAGTTCATCTTGCCCTCTACTTTTACTCCCATATTTTCCTCTCTTAGTCTCCTCAATCCAATAACTCCCTTGAATATTTATTCCATTTTTTATATTTGTGAGAATTTTATACACAGCTTCAAATACATATGGTAAGAGGCAAGGGTAGATAGACAGACAGACTCACTCCTCTAGCAGTGCAGGGGTTCGCCTTACCCAAATGTCATGACCTCAACAGGGATTCAGCTGCTCACGCTCAGCCATCAATTCTGGTTGTCTCTTTACTGCTACACATAAGTGCAAGAGAAGAATGCTTGTTTCCAGACTGAAGTCCTGCCTTACCCCACAAACCTCCAATGGGCTCGGTAAGGTTGGTGGGAGAAGAGAGCACATCTTTAAGGGATTGAATGAGTGATGAGACCTGGAGTCCTTTCCCCATCTCTTCCTATCAGTACGACCTGCTTGATGGTTTCCTCTTCACCATAACAGCCAGAGACCCTCCTCTGAAAGTGGGTTTTAAATTCACAAATGAGAGGGAGAAAGCCTCCCCCTTCCTATGTTCACTCTAGCTAGCCTAGGACTCTGTCAAGGAACCGTTTTCTAAGACTCCTTCACTCTCCTCCATGCTCCCCTGCCAGTCCATAGACAATGCAGGATGTCTATGTTTAGGGACACTCGGCTTCCAGGGCTGTGGATGAGGCCAGGTGGGCTCACGTTGGGGCTTCCTAGTTGTCCAGGAAAACCACGAAGACCTTGACCACTTGCATGTGTTCTTTCTAGTGTCCACACTTCATGTCTTCCCCTACGGAATGGAGATAATAAAATGTTAACTTCCTCACAGGGTTACAGGTGGCCTGAAATCTCTCCTGTGATCCTTACAAGTGAGGATTAAATTAGATAATGAAAGTAAAATTACTGTGTAAGCTATTAAGTGTTACGTAGATGCTGATTGAAGTTATTACATCATCATCATCCCCAAACACACCCATTTCTTTTCCACTTTGGGGTCTTAGCTCTGCAGGGCCTCACTCTCCTGGTCTCATGATCCCAAATTCTCTCTCCCCACAACCTATCCGTGGAGTGTTTAATTCTCTTACATTTAATTTCTTAACATTGATTTTAGAGAGGAAGGGAGAGAGAGAGGGAGAGGAAAACATCAACGTAAGAGAAAAACATTGATTGATTGCCTCCATGTGTACCCTGACTAAAGATCGAACTCACTACCTGGGTATGTGGCCTGGACCGGGAATTGAACCCAAGACCCTTCGGTGCATGGCATGACACTCCAACCAACTGAACCACACTGGCCAGGGCCCATTTCATTTTTGTTCTGTAAGGCCTTAAAGAAGTAAACTAGTGATTTTCAAACTATAGTTCACATAAGGCACACCAAAGGAGCATTTAAGAGTACAGATTCTTAAATCTCAATCCATTTTTTAATAGGCATCTAAGGTGATTCAGATGCCAGTGGTCCGACCCCTAAGCCCCTTACAAGATCCCATAGGGAGTAAATATATATCTGTGTATAATTTACTAGGGCTGACATGAGAATGAACCACAGACTGGGTGACAAACAATAGACATTTCTGGAGGCTGGAAGCCCAAGATCAAAGTGTGGGCAGGGATGGTTCCTTCTGAGGGCCTTGAGGGGCAGGTCTGTTCCAAGCCTTTCTCTTTGAATTGCAGATGGCCACCTTCTTCCTGGGTCTTCACATTACTTCCCTCTGTACATGTGTCTGTGTCCAAATCCCCATTTTTAATAAGGACACCAACCACAGTGGATGAGGGCCTACTCTCATGACCTCATTTTAACTTAATTCCCTTTTTAAGAACCTTAACTTCAAATATGGTTACACTCTGAGTTCTTGGGAGTTAGTACTTTAACATATGAATTAGGGGGGGAGGGGTGACACAATTCAGACCATAGTAGACACCTGAGGCAATATTTCTTACAAACTTGGGGACAAAGGAATAGGACTGGTGCATCCATTAGCATTGAATTTGGCTGAAAGTAACAAAAAACAATAGCAGTAACTCAACCAAATAGAGACTATTGTCTCACCTGACAAGAAAACCAGGATGCCCTCCGGGGCTGGTTCAGCAGCTCCATGTAGGAGCCTGGCACCCTCTGTCGGGCCGCCCTGCCGTTTTCCTCATGTGACTTTCTTCACATGCCACAACAGAAATGCTGCATCCATGGGTGGCTCTTGTCTTCTGGTCAGGAGAAAAGGGTAAGAGTGAGGACAAAGGTATGTGTCCATTGAGCCAGCCATTGCATATATGTGTGTACATATATGTGTACATGCACATATGTAATACAATAGCCTTTCTGCAAATGCCGCTGGGAGTGTTCACTTATTGGCAAAAACTAGTTCTCATGTCAGGAAAATCAATTAAGGGAGGGAGATAAGGGAGACAAGGTCAAATGTTCAAACTCAGGATAAAGCAAACAAAGCAATACTAGGAAGCAAAAGAAAGAGGATGGGGCCCCAGGCAAGGGGTGTAATCAGCAGCACTAATGGTGACTGGCACTTGGCATTGGGGGTGTGGGGGCTGTTCCTGCGGAATCTAGTCCAGGGCCAGGACTCTCCTTAGTATGGGGCTGGACTCCCGTTCAGAGGAAGAAGCAATTAGCACCCTTTGCCAGGATATAGTTGCCAATGCCAGCTCCAACCTCCTTCATGAATTATCCTAGAGTTTACCCGCACCTTGACTCCAGATGTGCATGTGCGGGAAACACACCAGCCATGCCCTGGTCTCTCCAGGTTTAGTCTATGGAGTAGCTGCTCCTGAGGGGGTGGTGTCAGACAGGAAGAAGCAAAGATGCCCACTCGCAGACAGACTCTTTCCTACCGTGCTCCAGGATGAGACATGGGAAAAATTTTAATTTGACAGGTTTCCTTCTCAAAATACCCTATGAGGACTCTGTGATGCACAGCCTCCTCCTCAGGACCCGTGGCAGCTGCTGCTGGTGTCCCTATGATGTCTGGGCAGGAACAGCATGCGAGCACAGCAATGAGCTCACTCAGCCGAGGTGCCCCTTGGAGGTGGCACCAGGAGCTGAGACTACCTTCCTTCTAAGAGGTCCCTTCTCTTCAGGTTGCGGTCCCAGGATCCCAACCACCCACAGGAAGGCTTTCACCTCGGCTCTAAACATGCACTTTTCAGTTCACCCGCCAACTCCTTGAAAGAAGAAAGGAAGGTGGGAAGATGCTGGTCAGCATGCCAGTCCCTCACTGGGGCTCCAAGTCCCATGAGACTGGGCCCTGACCTGGGTGTGGTCGTTGCTAGCACAGCAGCCTTATCAACCAGGCGGGCCCTGTGATGTGAGCTTCAAGGGCAGCATGTGAGCTTGTGGCAAATGCTTATGTACAAACATTGTTCATATGAACAGAGAGAGCACTGGTCAGTGGAGAGAGCCAGGAAGTCTGAGCTCTTCAGCCCACCTGTGAGAGACTTCACACCAGTTACTTCTTCTCTCTGGATTGATCTCCATGCTCCCTTCAAGGTCCTGGACACTTTTCTTCTTTTCCTCACTAGATATCAGCCCCACATCCCTTCTTGGGCAATTCCAGCTAGAAGTAGGGAGTGGAGGGATGCACAGTGGGCTAATACAGGCCACCAGGTTGGACATGCTATGTGAGCTCAGGAATGATTCAGGTAACAGGTACACAGGAATCTCCAATAAAAGGTGATGGGTACCAATCAAAGGGCATCTCAAGGCTCCTGGGGTGAGACTGGCAAGCTGTTCCCCTCTGGAGGGCCCCTCTGCAAAGAGTGGAACCTCATCCCTCCAACTAACCTCCAGCTTTGGAGTGTCAGCACTTAGGGTGGTGTGAGGTGCTGGAACATTGTGCGGGGAGGGGGGGAGGGGGGGAGGTGGGCCCAGCTCCTGGGACTGGAAGGGTGTCTGACACTGTGCACCACCAGGTGGGGGAACCACATCAGGGTGAAAGGAGCTGCCTCCTTCTCAGGGTTTCCTAGAAACCTCGAAGGCTCAGATGTGAGTCAGGGGTCTCCACTGCAGGTGCTTCTAGGGTCCAGGCAAGAAACAAAATGAATAAGAAAGCCAGGCTTGCCCTAACTGATTTGGCTCAGGGGATAGAGCGTTGGCCTATGGACTCCAGGGTCCCAGGTTCGATTCTGGTCAAGGGCATGTACCTTGGTTGCAGGCAGATCCACAGTAGGGGGTGTGCAGGAGGCAGCTGATTGATGTTTCTCTCTCATCAATGTTTCTAACTCTCTATCCCTCTCTCGTCCTCTCTGTAAAAAATCAATAAAATATATTTTTTTAAAAAGAAAGAAAGCCAGGCTTAAGAAAAATCTGTCAGAGCACTCTTTTTGGAAAATAAGCAGAAACATAGCTTTATTTGCTTCAAGAAATACATTCTTCCCCTTTATTGAAATACTTGGTCTCTAGGTCTATTTTTGTTTTCCTACTTTTAATAGATTTTGTGGTACAGAAATATGTTTATCCCTCATAAGAAAAACAAGAGCATATGTGTGATTTTTTAATATATCTCATTGATTTTTTTTTTTTACAGAGAGGAAGGGAGAGGGATAGAGAGTTAGAAACATCGATGAGAGAGAAACATCGATTAATGGCAAATCACGATGGGCCTCCATGCAGATGTGGTGAGGGCTGTGGAAAATTGCAGAATGTGTCCCCTGACCTGTTTCAAGGGAGGTGACTGCTACTTCCCCAACCCCTAAATTGCTGTCATGTTGCATGTCAACTCAGTGCCATCAGACCTTCAGACTTCTGGAAAGAAATCAAAATCTAGACTTTGTATGTTGAAACATCCAAATAGCTAAAAATTAAAAATTGGCTTAAAAATTAAAACCCAAGGTTGTGGGTTAGATTCCCCAGTCAAGGTACATACAAGAAGCAACCAATGAATGCATAAATAAGTGGAACAACAAATCCATGTTTCTCCCTCCCTCCCTCCTTCCTTCCCTCTTCCTCTCCCTCTCCCTTCCTCTCTCACTAAAAAAAAAAATCAATCAAAAAATAAAATAAAAAAATCCCTGAAACCCAAATACATTGCATCAGAAGGTTGTGACTTCTGCTGCTGGTGGAGGCACTGGCTCCTGCTTTGAGGAACGGAACTGAGGAATGACCAGCGTGGGAACTGTCACAGATTGGCCCTAAAATGACAGATCATATAAAATATCTGGATCCTATGGCATCCATCACTTAATATATTCAAAAGGCATGTCTTTCTGCAAGCACCCTTCACATATTCCACTTCGCTAGGCAGTATCGACGGGTGCCGACAGATATCAGTGGCCTGGGGTCCATTAGAATTTCCCAAGTGTGTGTAAGGCTTGGGTGGGAAGAAGTAAAAAAAAATTGACAGAAGGCTAAATTTCTCCATTTTCCAATATACTCTGCATGCCAGGCCCTTGGGAATCAATGCTCACGAATTCATTAAGTCTCAGAGACTGAGATATTTGCCGGGATACAAAACGCAATCAGCTTCAACCAGAACATAAATTGCAACGAAGAAAAACTTTTGTAATTTAATTTTCCGGTGAATATAAAGAGGACCTACGTGACTGTGGCTTCAATGCACTAATAATCGGATGCAGATGAGACGGGAACGCATCCGCACTTGGGAGGTGAGTGGGTGGCCCACAGCTTGCGGGCTGGAAGAAAAGGACACCCCTGTCCATTCCGTCTCTATGGCAAAGCCAATAAAAGCAAAGTGAACTAAGTGCCTTGGCTATTAATTACTGATTTAATATTAAAATACAGATTTCCCACAGCTGAGATCCAGCCTGGTGCATTTAACGGAAAAAGGGTGTGTGTGTGTGTGTGTGTGTGTGTGTGTGTGTGTGTGTGTGTGTGTACTGCGGCTTATGTGGCATCCAGCCACCTTTGCAAGCAGCTGTGCAAACTCTCCTCTGCTGGCTCAGCCTGTGTCCACATGGGCAACCCAGCTTGCTCACTTATTTATATTGAAGGCTCATTAGATCAGTCAAACAACTCTGCCACCCCCTCAAGCAATTGAATTGAATAGATAAATTAAATATGTATTTTTACTCAATGTAAGGTTATCCATTCCTTCTCTTAAGAACTATTTTTGAATTTGCCTTCAGGAGAACACAATACCATGAGGTCCTTTGAGGCTCCGCTGGGTGCCCCATGTGCCTGACAGGTCATGCCAAGGAGCTGCAGCTTCAGAACAGTGCTTCCCGCCCTGCCCTGCTCTGACAGCTCTGACCCTGGGCTCCACGCTTGTGGGGTAGGGGCAGAAAGATCCATGTCACAGGAACACAAGCGTGGCAGAGGCCTTTAGGGGCATCCTCTCATTCTATGACTCAAGAACTGGGGCCCAGAGGGAGAGAGATGCCCAACATCATCTTCGCAGGCCCAGGACTTCTATGTCATTTTCAATGTCATCGCAAAGGTCCTGTCCCTGCCATGCTCCACCTGGGCGCTTTAGGGATGAGTCCTCTCTAAGTCATGTTTGGGCTTCGGTCCTTTTTGGTCTCCTCTAGTCTTTGGAGAATCTAAGTGTCTACATTTTATTGCCAGCAGTTGTCCATGAGGGCTGCCTTCCCAGCAGCTACTCAGGATGCAGAGCCATTAGAAAGTGTGAGGGGTGGGTTCCATCCCACCGTGAGACTCGGTGAGGTGATGGGGGAGCACCTGGAGTCTTCTAGAGGAGAAGGAGTTGGCTGGCTGTTGCTGAAGAAAATAATTGTTTTCTCTGTGTTCTGCACCTCTGTCCAGTAAGTCCTCCTGTGTCCCTCAGAGCTCCACCACCCATCCCTTGGCCACCTCAGCTCCCTTGTTTCTGGAAGATCCAGGTGCTTTCTTCTTTGCAAAGAAAACCACTAGCTTAATACATCAGGAATCTAGCAGCAGGGAGAGAATCCTATATAATAAAGAGGTAATATGCTAATTAGACTGAACAGCAGAACGACTGTCCGGATGACCTTCCGGACGAAGCCAGGGCTGTGAGGGCCAAGCCCCTTGCACGAATTTCATGCATCAGGCCTCTAATATATATGTAGTGGCAAAAGTAGGTTTACAGTTGTGAGTACACAAAACACATAGTTAATAAAGCTATTATAATGCAATAATCATAACCTGCATGTCTTTCCATACAAACAACTGTAAAGCTACCTTTGCCTACCCTTATGTGTGTGTGTGTATGTGTGTGTGTGTGTGTGTGTGTGTGTGTGTGTGTGTATTTCCCCCACCTTGAGGGACATTAATGTACCTGGCCCCATCAGAATCTTTATGCACATATATATGTAATAAGATACAGGCACTAGCATCAGACCTGGTTTGAGTCTAGCTCCTGCAAGTACTAGTTGTAGGACCTCAGGCAAGTTACCTAGTAGGTGTGTGTCTATGTTTCCTAATCCATAAAACTGGAAATAATAATATTCTTTGTTGCTATAAAGATTAAATGATATAATGCATCTAATCACTATGTTTTACACCTGAAACTAATGTAATATTGTATGTCAACTGTAATTGAAAGAAAAAATAAATGGAATAAAAATATAACAACAACAACAACAAAATAAAGACACACGTTCAGTGAAATAAAATGAGATGATGCGTGTAAAATACTTAGAATACTGCCTGGCACATCGTAAGTGTTCTGTAAACACCCATTGCTAATGTTATTGGTGTACTGTCCCCTCCAGAGCATCTTATTTTAAAAAGTGACCTGACTATGAGAGGGCAATGCTTAACCCACTAAACATGAATGCTTGGATACCCAGCACCATCTGGAGGCATTTCCTTTTTTAGGAGAGACCTATTGGAGCACCCCCAACGTCCTCTCACACTGGACCTTGGCCTCTTCACCCAGGCATAAAGCCAGGCCAGTGCCACAATGCCATAGGCCACAGTTTGGCCATCCTTGTGAATCCCAAACAAAGGCACCTAAGAGAGGTGGGGGGTGGGGAGGAGGGGGGAGGGGAGAAACCAGAGGGGCAGACAGATTGGCTGGGAGGAGGGATGAATCTGGAAGCTGCCAAAGTCTTCATGCTCCTGGAACACCCCCCCTCCTCCGCAACCTCCCCAGACTTTTCCACCTCTAAGCAGTTCTATTTTTTAGCTTTAGCTTTGGCCTGACATTTGAAGGATGAGCTATTGAGGATACTAAATTAATAACGGTTATAGAGTATATTTGAGAAGATCATAAAAAAATCAGTAATGTCATCATGTCAAGCAAAGTTTCTGATGGGTTTTTTTTAATTATGCATGTCTTTCATTCTTTTCCACTCCAGCATTGATCTGGAGCTTTCAAAGGGACATTCATCTACCTGACCACATCAGAATCCTTCCTTAGTCACGTGCAGCAACGTATCTAATTCCACAGAGAGTCCCCGTGGACTTGCCATCGTGGAAGTGGAATTTGGCAGCTCAGCTCCAGTCCCTCTCCTTGGTGATGCACAGCCATCCCCCCCAATCTCCACTTTGCTTTGAATCACACAGATGCCCGGGCTTAGAATTCAGGGGAGTATAATTTGTCCCAGTGTGACAAGGGGGTGAAAACTTGCCAGTGATAGCTCCCCTTGGGCAAGGACAAGAAAGGGCTGATGGGAGTATACTGACCTTAGTGGGTGTGAGGCCTCATTGCAGGACCCTGGAGCTGGGGTCCTACCAAGTCATTAAACTTGACTTGAGCTTGTGCCCTGGTAAAATGAGCTCTGCAGCTGGTTCACTGAGCTATATGTGTGGAGGATGATCACTTCAAGCCACAAAGCCCCGTTTATAGAGCTGCAGAGCTGGGAAAGTGCAGAGAAGAAAACCAATGCTGGCGGTGTCAGTCATGAAATGAGCCTGACTCACTCTTGGCTGGGGAGCCCAGTGAGGAAAAGTGAGTGGTAAATGCTTCCTAGTGCTGAGAAGGGCTGACGCAGTTGCCAAGTTTCATGGCATAAGGAACAAAGAGCCACAATGTTGTTCCTTTGAATGCAGCCCTCAGGGGGGCAACTGCTGATGGTTCTAAAGTGGATGGAGAGGGAGGCTGGAGAGGACCAGTTCAAGCTGGCAGCATGAGTAGCTCCCACACCTTCCTCCCTGCCCTTCCTTCCTTTCCACAGGCAGGAAAAGCAAGGTCTCATAGTCTGTCCCTCTCTGCCTCTCCATTCCTCTCCCCTGTCTTGATTCCTCCCTATCTCTTCCCCTTTCCTCTCCCTCCCCAGCTCTTCTCTTGCCCCCTTTCTTGCTCCCTCCAGCCCAGGTACAGTCTGTGAAATTGTATTCAAGTCACTGGCGATACTTCTAACTTCGTACTTTAAGGAGTGGTGTTCACTGCTGTGTAGTCCAATTGGGAGACTGGGGCTGGGGGCCAACCTGCATGCACATTGCAGGCACCTGACTCACCAGGGTGCCTTCCTGAAATGATGTTTGCCTAAAACCCTAAGAGTCTCCCATAAGAAATGATCTGGATGTTTGGGGAATTTTCAGTTAACTCTATAATAGTTGGGTTTGGATTCTCCGATGGGGGTGGGGGGTGGAGAGAAGGCAGGTTGTCCTACCAGAGTGCCCTCTTCATAGGCAGTGAACTGACAATAAGCAAAGAAATGGTAGGAACCCCAGGGCCCTACCTGGGACATGAGCCAACTCACTGGAAAGAGGGAGGGTGAGAGGGATGCTTTTGGTGGGAGTGGTATCATGAGGAGCCACTCAAATGTTCTCACTTAAGCCTGGAGCCAGCTCACCCCTAGTTCCTAAAATAGATAATATCTTTTTTAAATAAAATGAATGCATGAAAGTCTTCCTTGAACAAAAGAATTAAAACAGTGGGCACTTATAAGACCTGCGAAGACCAGACCATCCACAGGCCTAAAAGCATCGCAGCACTGAGCAGGAGGGGTGGCATAGGGCAGTGAGATGCCAAAGCCAGGTGCATATCAACCTGCATCAGGAGGAGAAACTCACAACACTAGCTGAAGTTCCAATCCCACCCAGGGAGCCTCCGAAAATACTGCCGCCTGTAACCCATCCTGGGGAATGTGATTGAATTGATCTGGGTGTGGCCTGGACTGTGGATATTTTAAGAGGTCACCAGATGATTCTCTGTGCAGACAAATGTGGGAAACATCAGTTTAGGAGGCAACAAAATAAAACTAATTGAAAGGTAATGGTAAGATGTTTAATTGAGTTACCTGTGAAAAATCTACTTTCTCAAGAAAGTGAGAGGCGCCACAAAGGGCTCAACTGCTTTGCCCCAAATATCTCTATGGTGACACCTTGGGCAGGATTCTTAAGCCAATGTCTGTGCTCTCTCCAGCCTGAGCTGCTTCCCCACACCACGCTGCCATCCCCTCCCCTCATCTACAAATGATGGAGTTGGACTCCATGCCCACCAAGGCCCCCTTGCACCAGAGATGGAGCTCCTATATTTCCCCTCTCCATTGGATGAACTCTAGATTCAGATGACCTAAGCCTGTGTCCAGGGTCTCAAGCCCTGAGGTGTGTACCTGGGCTCCTATAGACCACTGGCCCAGCAGACCACTGGCCCAGCGTGCTTCTGCCCAATCTGGCCGTATCTGGCAGTCCCAGCTAATTGCACCCACCTTGCCAAGACCTGTCAGCAGTTTTGCAAGCCAGCAGGCTCCATCTGCCTGTGGGACTGGTTGATGGCAAACCTGCACCAGTAAGCAGCTCCTCCCAGCCCGATCACCTGTGTCCCTTCTCCCATGGGAGGAATAATGGAAGAATTAAACCCCTGCAAGCAGGTCTATGAGACTTAGCCAGCACCCTTACAAAGCCACAGAAAAAGTCTAGGCCCCTCAGTCATTAAAGAGCATTGGACTGTGAGTTGGGAGGCTGGTACTTGACACTGCCTTTGCCATTGATCTGTAATGTGTCCTTGAGAAAATACCTTGCCTTTGTATATAATTGACCAATAAAGGGGGGAAAAACTGGACTAGAAATTCTGGGTTATCTATAGACACTTATGAGCCTGTGATTCTAGGAGACTACAAGGCTATTTTTCTATATCACATCAAAAATTATCCACAGGAGGTGAGGTTTCTGCAAATGCCACTCCCAGCCCTTCAGTGAGGAACTCAAGTAGTGGTGGAGCCCAGCTTAGATGCCTCCTCCTTGTAGGAATCTCTGCAGCAGGTTTGCACCCCATCCTCCCTACCCTGCTCTCCCCGTTAGAAGCAATCTTCTCCAGGTTCTACTGATGATGCTGCCTTCCTCACTGGAGTTCATGGGAGGAAAGACCCCATATGCTTCTTTACCTGGTATCTCCACTGCCTGGCATGGATGTGGCCTCAGTAGTTACCCACTAAGCCGGCGTGGAGTGGAAGAATGCAGATGAGTGAATAAATGAATGATAATATAGTTCCATGTGCTGGAGCAAGTAGAAAGAGAAGCCATGTGGTGGTAAAGAAACTTTTCCTAATGTCCAAAATGACAGGACAATGGCGGCCCCGAGGGTAAAACTACTCTGAGTAAATTTGTAACAGATGTTCTATTCCTGCCCTCAATTGCTGACAGCCCTTCTCCCAGTTAAGACAACAGTGTCTTTTGGCTGGAAAAAGGCTCTCTCCTGTCCCCCAAGGAGCCAGTCAGATAGCCCCTCAGGCAGCAGCTGGCTTTGAAGCATCATGTTCAGGGCCAGGGTGAGGGTGCGGAGCCCAGGAGCCTGGCACACATGCTGACTCTCAGTGCCTCCTTAATGCATGCACCCTTAGCCCCTTGCTCGCCTCACCTGGTGCAGGCCTTCTACAGGTTCATAGAGAGCACACTGGACCTGGGACCAGATGAACTTGGTGCAAGTGGAGTTTTCACCTATTAGCAGCCAAGTGGCCTTGAGCTGGTCACTCTGTCTCTCTGGCTGTCCTTTACCTCATCTGTAAAATGAGGATGACACTATCCCAAAGGATTGTTAAGAGGAAGAGTGAGCAGTGTTTTAAATGTGACAGTATAAATGTGTCAGCCTAGAGCGGTGCGTGTCACACAAGGCACAATGCTGTCGACAAATGCTGCTTGAATCCGATTATCAGTTACATCATATGCACTGTGTCCCTCTTTACAGCCTCCACGCCCCCAGCTAATACAAAAGGAGCAGGCACTGAGCTGGGTGGCAGGTGAAGGATGGAGTGGAAGGGCCGGCCACACACCCCAGCTACCCAAGTGGAGGCCTTGGTATCTGGGATTTATTTATCTTCTATAATTGAAACTTTGTAGCCTTGAGCGGAGCCAAGCCTCCTGCTTGCTCCATGGCTGCAGCCATTTTTGTTGGGATTTATTTATCTTCTATAATTGAAACTTTGTAGCCTTGAGTGGAGGCCTAGGCCGGCCATGGTGTGCGGAAAGCTTGGCTTTCTCCATTACCGGGGAAACCCAAGCCTCCTGCTTGCTCTGTGGCCGCAGCCATCTTGGTTGGGTTAATTTGCATACTCACTCCTATTGGCTGGTGGGCGTGGTTTGTGAGTGTAGTGGAGTGATGGTTAATTTGCATACTACTTTTATTAGATAGGATGATAATAGTGTAATCAAGCTCCCACCTGGTATGTAGTTGGGGTGTGGTGCATATTTGTGGAATGAATGAATGAATGAATAAATAAATGAATGGCTTCCAGGTCTGTTGAGAGGATAACATTCTAGGTGAAGCTATAGACAGGTGACTTGTCTCTCAGTCTAGTGTAGAACTGAAAAGCTAAGCGGGTCCTCCTGAGGGAGCTGTTTGTGTGGAGAGAGGATGCTGTGGGTGGAAGGGGAGACTTCTGCAAGGGCTACATTCTGGAGAGAGCAGCCAAGTGGTAAAGCACCTCTCTCAGCCTTTCATAGCCTCTCCAGCCAGTCCCCAACTCCAGCTGTTACTTTCTGCCAGCTTACGCAATCCCAGGGGAAAGGTTGTTTCTATGGCAACACTCCATCCCCTGGAAGTCACCTTCTCTCCCCCATGAAACATGGAGTGGAGAGACAATAGCTTTTTGTTCTCTGTCTCCCAGGAGGCAGCTGGGTGATAGGGGAAGGAGAGAGAAGGGACTCAGAGTGGAGGCATTGCTTTGTGTGCGGATACCCTGATTCTGCCTGGCAGGAGGCACAACCAGCGTGTCCCTGACTCCTGCTCAATCCCAGTGAGCCTGGGTCTGAAGACAGTCATGGAGACTGTCTTCTCCATCTTCCACTCAAATGCCAGCTGCCATGGGGGATAAAAATGTCACCTTTATCTCATCTATTTGGTCTCATTCCAAATGTCACTTCTCTTGACAGCACCTCACCTGCAAACTAGGTGAGGGGCTCTGGTGTGCTCCATAGCTCTGGGCAGCACTCATTCAATGATGGGTAAGAGGCTGCCACACTCTTTGGCTGTTCCTTAAGACTCTAATCAGAAACCTCATATGAATAATTCACAATGGTAATCCTGGTGTCCAGCATGATGCCTGGTACATAATAGGTTCTTAAGGAGTATTTGTGGAATAATGGGATGCACAAACAAATGCATGCCATTTCTTCCCTGAGCCCATCCCTCTGCACAAGCATAGATTGAGGACAAGGCCCCATATTAGGAGCTCACAGTCTCCAAATATCCCTACCGCTCACTCATTTGTACAAGTGCCTCCGATTCTTAACTACCTCTCAAGAACACTAGGAGATTAAAATGATGCAATGCTTGTAAAACATGAAAGTGGAGGGTATTATCAGTCCAGAATGAAAGTTTCTCATTGTATCTCTTTCAATCCATTCCTTAGGATCAATTGCTGGCTAAAATCAATGAACTTTTATTGAGCACTTATAATGAACCAGGCAGTGTGCTAAATGCTCTATGTGCATCCTCCAGTGGGATCCTCACAATCTCCATGGTGGCCAGGGGGGTAGATGTTACAATGTCTTCCCAGTTTAATGAAACTGCTGGGGCTCAGAGAGGTGAAGGAGCTTGCCAAGTTCAAATGTTTAGGGATTAATAAAACCAGGATTTGAATCAGGTACCTGTGCTCTCAGTGGTTCTGAGCCCCTACAGGTCAACTCTGGCCCTCTCCCACCAGACCTTACTTCCATGGAGTGTTCCACTGTCTGAGTTACAGTAACTCAGGTTGCCTTCTGGGTATCTTCACTGGCTCTACCTCTGCTCAAAGCAAGATTTACTGGTGGAGCTGATCAATTAAGCAATCGTTGTTTATTGAATTCCTCTTCAGTTATTTAATATTTATTGAGCACTTTCCATGCAGTCAGTGCTTGTACGATAAGCCATGGAGAATAGAAGGGAGGTATACCATTCAGCCTTCATCTCTAGGAAGCATGAGGTCTAGCAGGGGATTAGAGAAGGGGAGGCTGGCGATATTAAACCACAAAAGAAAATAAGTATTCAAATGTTAAATTAATCAGCACAAACAGTATATTGAAAGGCAGATAGAGGACAGAGCTTTTCTGTTATTTAATATAGAGTAAAAATTATAAATGTGGTAGGGCTTAATACCCTTCAAAAGCAGGTTGGACTAGGCTAGGAAAAGGGTGGAGAAGAAGGCATTCCAAGTAGAGAGCAGCACAGGCTATGAGAATGAAGGAGCACAGGATGTTAGCACCCAGTAAAGCCTGATCAACTAGATTGGAGGGACTGGCCAGAGAGGCATTCTTATCTAAGCATTAAATAGGAAACCTCAGACTTGCTCCCTAGTACCCAGGACAGTGACTAGCATGAAGTAAGCATTCATTATGTGTTTGATGAACTGAACTCAAGCAAAGGTAAATAAGATAGTTACTGACTTGCAAGGAACTTAGTAATCAAATTCTCTCTCTCTCTCTCTCTCTCTCTCTCTCTCTCTCTCTCTCTCTCCATATATATATATCCTATATAATAAAAGAGTAATATGCAAATTAACCATCACTTTGTTATACCCACAAGTCATGTCCACCAGCCAATCAGGAGCAAGTATGCAAATTAACCCAGCCAAGATGAGCAGGAGGGAGGCTTGGGTTCCCCGGGCGATGGAGGAAGCCAAGCTTTCCACACACCCTGGCCGGCCTAGGCCTCCGCTTAAGGCTACAAAGTTTCAATTATAGAAGATACATAAATCCCAACAGAAAAGGCTGCAGCCATGGCGCTGGAGAGAGCAGGAACCTAGGGTTTGCCCCCGGCGATAGAGGAAGCCAAGCTTCTGCAGGCCTGGCCAGCCCAGGCCTTCACTCCAGGCTACAAAGTTTCAATTATAGAAGATAAATAAATTCCAATAGAAATGGCTGCTGCCATGGAGTGAGCAGAAGGCTCGGCTCCGCTCCAGGCTACAAAGTTTCAATTGTAGAAGATAAATAAATCCCAGATACCAGGGCCTCCACTTGGGTAGCTGGGGGGTGTGGCCGGCCTGCAAAACACCACAGGCCCCTCGCCCAGGCTGCCCCATGCCCCAAGGGAACCCCCACCCTAATCTGGGACACCCTTCAGGGCAAAGCAGCTGGCCCCCACCCATGCACCAGGCCTCTATCCTATCTAATAAAAGAGTAATATGCAGATTGACCATCACTCCAACACACAAGATGGCTGCCCCCATGTGGTCAAAGATCCTGCCCCCATGTGGACACAAGATGGCCACCACAAGATGGCCATCAGGGGAGGGCAGTTGGGAGGGACCAGGCCTGCAAGGGAGGGCAGTTGGGGGCGATCAAGCCTGCAGGGGAGGGCAGTTAAGGGGTGACCAGGCTGGCAGAGGAAGGAAGTTGGGGGCAAACAGACTGGCAGGGGAGCAGTTAGACATCCATCAGGCTGGCATGAGAGTAGTTAGGGGGTGATCAGGCTGGCAGGCAGAAGAGGTTAGGGGCAATCAGGAAGGTAGGTAGGCGAGTGGTTGGGAGCCAGCAGTCCTGGATTGTGAGAGGGATGTCTGACTGCCCGTTTAGACATCCAGACGGGCAGTCAGACATATTTCGAGGGCTCCCAGATTGGAGAGGGTGCAGGCTAGGCTGAGGGAAACACACCCACCATGCACGAATTTCTTGCACCGGGCCTCTAGTATATATATATATATATATATATATATATATATATATATATATGACCTTGAATACACAAACCTTGAATAATTATAAAGGCAGTGTTTATTAAACTACATTTGATTTTCAAAAAGTAATAGAAATAAGATTTTAAAGTGTGTATGCATGTTTTGGGGACACCCTGTGTATATAGTTGATCCTTAAACAATGAGGGGTTAGAGTGCCAACCCCCGCCCTCCGCTCAGTATAATTTTAACTAGCCAAAAACTTAGCTACACCAGTTGTCCCTCAGAATCTCAGGGAAATGGTTCCAGGATCCCCGTGGATATCAATATCAGCAGGTACTCAAGTTCCCTATATAAAATGACACAGATCAATGCATGCAGGCAGCCCTCCACATCCAACCAGAGACCAAAAACAGTACAGGTTTGCCCTGGCCAGGTGGCTCAGTTGATTGGAGCATCAACCTGTACACCAAAAGGTTGAGGGTTTGACTCTTAGTCAGGGCAAGTGTATAATTTACTGGTTCAATACCTGGTCAGGACTCATAAGGGAGGCAACAATCAATGTTTCTCTCTCTCTCTCTCCCTTCCTCTCTCTCTAAAAACCAATAAAAACATATCCTTATGTGAGGATTTTAACAAAACACAGAGTACAGGTATTTTTTTTAATCCAGGTATAAGTGGACCCAGTTCAAACTGTGTTGTTCATGGGTCACTTAGAGCAGAAAACCAAATATACCAAGTGCTATTTATACTATAATAATTTTATTTCCATCAACATGGCAAACTAGATGTCATAACTCCCTCTTATGAGAAAATAAACCGTATTTTTAAATACATGCACTGAGTTGTCAAGAAAGTAAGTAATGTTCTCAGAAGGAACAAAAAAAATTAAGTGAAAACACAGATCTGGATAAGTGAACTATGCTGAAGCCAGTGACCATCCTTGGCTTCTGCCAGTCCCCAGTGACTGGGGGCCTTGTTTACACAGTCCATACAGGAGCAAGAGACAACCTGGACCCATCCAAGGGGCCATGGGGAGTTGAATTAGAAATCTCTACCTGGGGTAACCAAGTTGGGGGCATAGGTAAACACCTGAGCTTGCTGCCTCGCACAACAACTTCAAAACTACAACTAAAAGACAAAATGGGCATCATCCAGAACCACAGGAAGGCTGGCTAAGTGGAAATTCTACAACTAGAAGGGAAGAGAAAAGCACACTGAGACTCAGAGGAGATGTGGAAGTAAAGTGCAGAGGTACGGAGGCACACATGCAGAGAGGGCTGGCAACTGAGTACAGGGCTGGCTTTTCAATCCACAGGGAGACACAAGCTCCCAACTGCTCTGAACTCCAGTTCCAGGCAAGACTCTGGGGACCCAGACTCATACAGGGATAAACTGGACTGTCTGGCAGTGGGCGGAACTTGAGGGCGGCTTTCTCTCAGAGGTGCTTGCAGTGATTACCAAGAGACACTGAGACCCGGGGGCCTCGTAGGGCAGGGCTGATGGGAAGCCATTACTGTTTGCTCCGCCCTGAGACTTCGCCCCATCCAAGCTGTGCACAGAGGCTTTTGCATATGAATGGCCTAGTCCTTTGAAATCTAAACTTACCTAACAAACTGCAGTTGAGGCAGAGAGACCCAGAACATCCAAAAGAAGGCCCAAAGCCCCACAGTAGCTTGCATTGTTTCACAGCTGGGCCTCATCTGGGCACCTCCAAAACCCAAACAAAGAATTGGAATATGCAGATATCGCCATAGCTCCTACTGGGTGGCCTCAGGCAGAGGCTAAATTGGCACCTCCTTGGAGATCCAAGAGCCAGTGTACTCAGGGTTCAGAGTGGGACTATCCAGAATACAACTCCTCAGATCCATAAGGGACACACTCAGAGGCCAGACTCAGTGAGCACCAAAGCCCCACTGAAGCAAGTCTTGCCTCATAAGGGTGTCTCCAGCACAGAAGTTCTCCCATCGTAGACACAGCTGATCCTCATAGCCAATTGGCCTGGAGGTCAATTTCTCCCAGTGATACCAATAACAATCAAGGCTTAACTACAACAAAACTGTGCATAAAGCCCACAAAGGGATGTACCAAGCGTGTCTACCTCAGGTAACTGGGGATGCTGAGCCACTGGGCCCTATAGGACACCTAGCACACAAAGCCACTCTGTCAACTCAGGGAAGCAGCCAAAATGTGGAGACAAAGAAATAGGTCACAAATGAAAGAAATGAAGGAAAGCAAACTACTGGATATAGAGTTCAAAACCACGGTTATAAAGTTTTTCAAGAATGTTCTAGAAAAGACTGATAAATTTAGTGAGACTCTTGAGGATATGAAAAAGGACCAACTAGAAATTAAGCATACACTGGCTGAAATAAAAAATAATATACAGAGATCCAACAGCAGACTAGAGGATCACAAGAATCAAGTCAAAGATCTGAAATACAAAGAAGCAAAAAAACACCCAACCAGAAGAGCAAAAAGAAAAAATAATCCAAAAATATGAAGATAGCATAAGGAGCCTCTGGGACAACTTCAAGTGTACCAACATCTGAATTATGGGGGTGCCAGAAGAAGAGAGAGAGCAAGATACTGAAAACCTATTTGAAGAAATAATGACAGAAAATTTTCCCCAGCTGGTGAAAGAAATAGACTTACAAGTCCAAGAAGTGCAGAGAACCCCAAACAAAAGGAATCCAAAGAGGACCACACCAAGACACATCATAATTAAAATGCCAAGAGCAAAAGACAAAGAGAGAATATTAAAAGCAGCAAGAGAAAAACAGTTAGTTACCTACCCATACAATTGTCAGCTGAGTTCTCAACAGAAACTATGCAGGCCGGATGGGAGTGGCAAGAAATATTCGAAGTGATGAATAGCAAGAACCTACAACCAAGATTACTCTACCCAGCAAAGCTATCATTCAGAATTGAAGGTCAGATAAAGAGCTTCACAGATAAGAAAAAGCTAAAGGAGTTCATCACCACCAAACCAGTATTATATGAAATGCTGAAAGGTATTCTTTAAGAAGAGGAAGAAGAAGAAAAAGGTAAAGATAAAAATTATGAACAACAAATACATATCTATTAACAAGTGAATCTAAAAATCAAGTGAATAAAAAATTTGATGAACGGAATAAACTGGTGAATATAATCGAATCAGAGGCATAGAAAGGGAGTGGACTGACAATTCTCGTGAGGAAAGGGGTGTGGGGGGTGCGGGAAGAGACTGGACAAAAATCGTACACCTATGGATGAGGACAGTGGGGAGTGTGTAAGGGCGGAGGGGGGGTGGGAACTGGGTGATGGGGAGCTATGAAGGGAAAAAAGAGGAACAATTGTAATAATCTGAACAATAAAGATTTATTAAAAATAAATAAATAAATAAATAAAATGTCCAGGAATTAAAAAAAAAAAAAAGAAATCTCTACATGAGTCAAGGCCCTGAGGGATCTCACCCTTAATTAAAGACATGTTAGACTCGTTGTGGGGTGCCATGGTGGACCCTTTGATCTCATGGCCTTACTCTTATTGGTGGCTATACTGATGCTTGAGGTTTCTACCCATCAGTGGCTGCACTCAGTGAATATCTAGTAAACCCCCAAAGTCTGGCTAGTTCCTTTTCTTCTGTACACAGGCACTGTGGTCTCTGTGGTTATAGGCCTCGGCATGAAATTTGTGTTAAAAGATGTATAGTGCATACTGGTTGCAGGGATAGAGAATCTTTCCTAGGGAACACCTTATATTGCCTTCAATCAAGAAACTCTGAGTCTGTAAATTATCTCAGTCCTGAGAATTGGGGGAAAACGTGAATTTTAGTGCCTGGATTTGGTTCACAGGGCTTGGAATTTTTTCAATTATTGTCCATATAAAGTAAATAATCTCTCTTAGTCCTAGAAAAATTATAATAAATTAGTTTTCACCAAAGACCCCTGTGTATTTAGCATTTGACTATCATTGGGGACCATATTACATCTTTTTAGTAAATGTGCCCACTGTGTCTTTGTTAGTTAAGCTGTCACTCTTGCCTCAACCACTCCAGGATATCATCATCTCCACTGAAGTTAGGGATGTGTCTACTATCATGTCCTCTCTACAGAGGACAGGTGCCAGAGAGCTATCCAAGGAGGCTGGCACCCCTTCACCAGGCTGATTCTGAGTTTTGTTTGTTTGTGGAAGAAGTATCCTTTGAGCCCTCCAGGAAGATAGTAGAGGGAGATGAATGGGTGTCACATGTGATAAATCCATTGCAAGTTCCTTTTAAGACATTAGATTTCTCCTCTACCTTATGTCAACGAAGTTCTGGCTTCTTCATTTAATGTAGTTTCACTGATCTCAGGTTACAATGAACCTACCAAGCACATTGTTAGAAAAGAATTTCCAACTATTCTAGCTAACACGTAATATGTTGGGTTTTTTTTCCCCCTTTGGTTGGTGGATGCATCAAAACCTATATACTTTTATTAAACAATACCGCAACAATAAATTAAATTTTAAAAAATGATAAAAAATTCTTCTGGTAGAGATTCTAATAAGTAACGCTTTCTAGGATTCTAACTCCTGTGATACAGGGGAGACTGCAGCAGAAGGAAAATGATCTGTGTTGCTGAAAGACAATCCAAAACTTGAAAGAGAGAAGCTATCATTGTTCAAAGACAATAGTATCTACATAGAAGACACAACAAAATCTACAAATCAGCATTTAGAAAGAGAATTTAGTAAAGTTGCTGGATAAAAAATTAATATACAAATTAAATTTTGTTTCTATATATTAGCAAAATAGAGTTAGAAAAACTAAAACATTTACACTGCCACATTATTATTATTTGTTTAATCATGTATCTACCAAAAGAGGTCTAAGTCTTTCTGGAGAAAATTTTAAAATATTATTAAAAGATGTTCAATTAGACCTAAACTTTATATATATATATATATATATATATATATATATATATATACACACACACACACACACACACACAAACATACACACACACACACACATGCACACACACACACACACACACACACACACACACACTGAGTGGCCAGATTATTATGATCTCTGAACGCATAATAATCTGGCCACTCATTGTATATCCTATATAATAAAAGGCTAATATGCAAATTGTCCCCTCAACCAGGAGTTTGACCAACAGGCAGGCCGGTCAACCGCCCATGTCCCCTCCCCCTGGCTAGGCTAGCTGGACCCCACCCATACATGAATTCATGCACTGGGCCTCTAAAAAATATATATATACTGAGTGGCCAGATTATTATGCATTCAGAGATCATAATAATCTGGCCACTCAGTGTATATACCATGTTCTTAAATAGAAAGACTCAATTTCAAAATAAGTCTAGTTGTCCTCAGATTTATCTATAAATTTGATGCAATTTCAATAAAAATCCCAATATGTCTATAACTGGCACCCTATATGATAAAAGCCTAAAATGCTGTGTCCAGTTGTCCTGTTGGCCATTCAACCAATGAAAGCGTAATATGCTAATGATATGCTAAGGCCACTCAATCGCTCACTATGACGTGCACTGACCACCAGGGGACAGATGCTCAGGACTAAGTGAGATGGGCCAGACACACCCTGGAGCCCTCCTGTGGCCTCTGCCTGGCTGGCCAACCTCCTGCATCCCTCCCAGCCCCGATCGTGCACTCGTGGGGTCCCTCTCGCAATCCGGGACCCCTGGGGGGATGTCAGAGAGCCAGTTTCAGCCCAATGGCTAAACAACCGGTCGCTATGACATGCACTGACCACCAGGGGGCAGATGCTCAATGCAGGAGCTGCCCCCTGGTGGTCAGTGCATTCCCATAGGAGGAGCGCCACTCAGCCAGAAGCTGGGCTCATGGCTGGCGAGCGCAGCGGCAGTGGCAGGAGCCTCTCCCACCTCCGTGGCAGCACTAAGGATACCCAACTGATGGCTTAGGTCCACTCCCTGGGGAGGGGCCATAGGAGGGCTCCTGGACTGTGAGAGGGTATAGGCCAGGCTGAGGGACGCCCCCCCCCCAAGTGCACAAATTTCATGCACTGGGCCTCCAGTTTAATAATAAGTAAGGAAGAGCAAAAGACCAAGACAGATAAGATACTTCTAAAGTAAAGATAGGACAAGGGTTTTCTTTACCAGATTCTAAGTCTGTACTAATTAATTTAGTAATTAGTAAGTGCTGCTATAGGTAATATATTCGTGGAACTACTACAGGAGAAAGTACAAAAACAGATCCATGCCTACAAGGAATACTGAAATTTTATAGAGATAGCTTTGTACCAGAGGGGGAAAGATTAATGTTTTCAGTAAGTTGTGCTGGTATATTTGGTCATTCATATAAAAAAAATTAAATTGAAATGTTACCTCACACTACAAAAAAAGTCAAATCCAGATAGATAAAGGTTCTAAATGTGAATGGTAAAACTTTATGTTTTAAAGAAAGTTTCAGAAAATATCTTCTTGGCCTCAGGGTAGGGAGGATTTTCTTAAACATATAATAGAAAGCATAAGTTACTAAAATTGGTACACTTGACTGCATTATAATTAAGATATTCTGTTCATAAAAAAGGCCATTACAACAAGACCAAAACTGAAATGATATTTGTCATGCAAACTGACAAAATGTTAGTATTCATAAGATATGGTATAAGGAACTTTTATGAATTAATTTTTAAAAGACCAAAACTGCCAGTGTTGTTCAGTAGTTAGAACAGCGGCCCAAGCACCAAAGTGATGTGGGTTAGATTCTGGTCATGGATATGTACCTGCATTTCAGGTTCAATCCCAGCCCTGGGTGGATGCATTCAGGAGGCAACCGATTGCATGTGTCTCTCTCACATCGATATTTCTCTCTCTCTTTCTTCCACCTTCCCTAACTCCCTCCCTCCTTTCCACTTTCTCTAAAAATCAATGAAAATAAAATCCTCAGGTGAGGATTAACAACAACAACAAAAAGACCGAAAATAGAAATATAAAGTTGGAGAAAGACTAAATAAGGCATTTCCCTTAAAAGAAAGCTGGTGCAGCCACAAACAGTATGATAAAGGACACTTAATCACATTAGTTAGCAGAGAAATGCAAACCAAACTCTTGTGCCATAAAATGACACAAGAAGCTTTTGAGTCTGACAAGATCAAGTGTGATCTGACAAAGCAATGGGAATTTTTATACACTGTTGAGGAGAGTGTCAGTTAGTATAAATACTTGAAACACAGTTTTGTTTTCTTCCCCATAAGCCAACAATTCCACTTTTGGAGAAACTCCAAGTGTGCAAGAATATTTGTAACAGAAATATTTACAACAACAAATAATTGGAAAAAATAAGCAAACCAAAAATAAAAAAATAAAAAGATCTACTAACAAAAGAAGGTATAAATAAAGTGTGGTAATGTCATATAAGTGAAAAGAGATTAACCAGAGCTCTATCTATCAACATAAACGACCATTACAAATATACTTTTGAGTGATAAAGAGTACATAAATTCTGATTCAATCTATAAAATGTTCACAGATGTGCAGAACCAAACAATATATAGTTTTCAAGTAAATATCTGTGTAGCTCAGATCCTGATGATTATGAAACACCCCTGGACTATATATAGGCCCTGAGCTTAGTGCATCCACCCACCCACATCAATCTATATAATCCCCCATTGTAATGATAACAACACCTACCAAGAGTGTACAGGAGGGGCTATTTAGGACTCAAACCCAGGTCATCTGGCTCCAAGGTCATGGCTCTTTCCTCCGCACAATAGCCATAGCCAACAATGCCGCTGCCTGATAGTCCACACCTCACTCATCTCTCCTCTTCTGCCAGGCAACTTGTCTGTATCTCACCAACTGACTTTTATGTGTGTGTGTGTGTTCTCTCTTTCTTTCTCTCTCTCTCTCTCTTTTTTTTTTTTTTTTTTTTTTGTTATTCTCAGCAAACTCATACAATGTCTTGTCCCTAAACCCAGATTTTCAAGTCTAAGGGGTTAGACTATGTCTTTTGTATTTTTTATATTTATTATGATGTACTGGTTTAGATGCCAAAGAGATTCTCTGTCAATCAATAAATCAATCAATTCACTGGGGATGAGCTAGGACAGTAGCTCTTGGAGTACCCTTCAGGAGTAGAAGGAATCAGGCACCAATGAAACCTCAGAATCAAGGGGTCCAGGGCAGGGGAACAAGGCACAGAGTGAAGGCAGTTCAGTTGTTTGGATAGGAGAGGAGAAAGGTTCCTTTGAGAATCCAATAAAAGCTATGGACTGCCTGTCCAAAAGAACACACATCTATCTGCAAACACACAGAAACAAAACTCTATGTGCACATGAACCTCAAAATAAGTACAAACCTTGCCATACAGGAATGGCTTGGGTTTAGAGTCAAAGTGTCCAGTGACGTCATATTGCTTTAAGCACCAGCCCATCCTAGCAAGAGAACATCAGGGCAAACTCAGTCTTAAGCTTCCCACTGGCCTCTGACAGTCCTGGAACTCTTTGGTCTGCTTGATTCATTTCCTAATAATAATGATAAGTAGTAATTATTATTGTTGTTGTTATTATTACCATAATCAACTTTCTACTTCTACTATTTCTACTTCTCTTCCAGCCAGATCTCTTTGTATGCCCCTCCAAATCTGATTGGCCCCTGACTCTGCTTTCTGGTCACAGCTTCTGAGACTCCGCTTCCTGTAAGTGGACACTCCCTGTAGGCAGTGATTCCTTGTAGGTGGTGATTCCCTGTAGGCCTGTAGGTGGACACTTGACTGGACCCAACTTGGTGTCCCAGGTTCTGGCTTCCGTCCATGACCCCTGCCCGGACCTCAGTGGGGGGTCCCAGCATCAGCACTTTCTCATTCTCTAATCATTTGAGTAATTTCTTTCATCTCCCTGAGGCTCAGCTGCCTTGGGAGGGAACGGGGGAAATGAAGGCTATCTTCTTGTTGAAAAGACTAACTGTAGAAATTGTGCTTGATGAACTTTAACTTTAGGCCAATGTGAGCTGTTACTATGAAGCCAGAGTGCTGTGTGTGGGGCAGGAAGCAGGGGAATGTGTATAGGTTGTGGGGAATGGGGCTCTGAGAGAGAAAAACAGAGGGATGGACACATGTGCTAATTGAGGCCACCATTTCCTGTTTACGGCTTACACTGGATAAGACTGTTATATTATTATTATTATTATTACCATCATCATCTATACTAATAAAAGGGTAATATGCTAATTAGACCAGATGTCTTTCTGGACGTCCTTCCAGACAAAGCCAGGGTGGCAGGGGCCAAGGCAGAGGGGGTTATAGCGATCAGGCCAGCAGGAGAGAGTAGTTAAGGCGATCAGGCTGGCAGGGGAGAGCAGTTAGGGGGATTAGGCCAGCAGGGGAGAGCAGTTAGGAGGATCAGGCTGGCAGGCAGAGGTGGTTAGGGGCAATCAGGCAGGCAGGGGTCCCAGATTGGAGAGGGTACAGGCAGGGCTGAGGACTCCCTCCCCCGCTACCCCTGCTGCTGTGCATAAATTTCATACACTGGGCCTCTAGTTAATAATAAAAATGGCCATCGGTGCCAGGATTTCCTCCACATGTGGCAATGGATACTGCAAGTGATGCTAGAAAGATGGAGATGCTCTGAGGGGTGCTGACCAGTGCCTCTATCTACCCAGTAGAGGGAATAGGAACAGCCAGCTCCTAAGCACATCCTGCCTGGGAGGGCTGGAAGGGTCAGATAAAAAGACTAAGTCCCATGAGCATCGTCTAGTTCTCTTATGGTGATCCTCACACTGCTTAACATCCCATCTTACAGGTGTCAATTCCAAAGCTGGGAGAGACCAAGGTGCTGGCAGTGCCCAGCAAGACCTGCCTTCCTGCTATCTCCCTCTGTCTGGTGTTTACAAAGGCAGGTTTGGTACATTGGTCCTGGATTGCCCATTGTAGGATAATTGCAATGCTTCCTTTTTGGATCAATGACATGGGGGTGAAGGTGAAAAATGGAGTGCCTGTCTTGCCTTTACATCCATGCTTCTACCTCCTCAGAGATGTTCTAGCAACTTCCTAGTTTTGTGACTCAGTCAACCCCCTCTGTACATGGCAGACCCAGTTTCCACCACTGGCCTAATCACAGGTCGCCTTCCTGGTTTCTCCAAATGTCTTCCCTGCCTCCTGGCTTTGGAAGTGGAGGCTGTGTCTTCTACCCTGATTCTCTTTTCCACTACTAACCCCTTATGTTGTCTGGCTTACTCCTCCTTCACTCCCTGCCCAGTTATTCTCCATGTATCTTCTCAGGAATCTAATCCTTTAGGTTATTGTGGCCAACAATTGATGGTAACTATTATTAATGAGCTCATATTAACCATCATCTGTAGAGCAAATGCTAGCTGGGAAGCCATCTGCTAAGCATTATGCCTGCATTATCTCAACCTTACAACTCTCCTGAGTTAGACCTGCTGTTTTGCTTTTGCATTGAAAACTCTGTGGTTCAGAGCATTGTCTAAAGTAAACTGCAGTACCAGGGGACCAACTTGAGACGTCTGACTCAAAATCTTCACCTCTATCCAGTGGTTCTCATCATGAGGGATATCCAGCCTCTTAAGAAAATAAAATTCCCTGTGGATCCCCTCCAATGATAACATAGCGTGAAGAAAGCCACAAGCATAAAACTAGGCATTAATTTATTATCATTAACCTCTGAAATAAGCCATAATAACAAAAATCTAAAAATCTCAGTGGCAATATAACAACAAAGGTTTATTTTTTCCCCCTCATACTACATGACATTACAGGTAAGTGGGGAGGTGATCGGATCCAGCCGCTGCCATTATTGCATCAGTCAAGGACTGACAAGAAAGAAAGAGTACACCCAGGCTGAGGAGTGTGAGGAGCATTTTATCTAGTATTTGTACTATTTACAAGGGTGTAGCTAGAGGTAAGGGAGCCAGGAAGTTATAGTATAGAACCCAAGGGCTAGTAATGACTAGCTATCCTAACCCTGTAGGGACAAGGTGGGCAAGCAGTGACCCGAACCTGGAGGACTCTTGCAGCCAATCCAGGTGACCCACAGAGAATGAGCCTGGGCTCTTCATAGTCTAGCCTTCTTCTCCTCCTGCCCTCTGGTTTCCTACCAGGACTTCCCATTGGCTAAACCCAAGCAGAAGTTAGAGGGTTGGAGAGACCATGAATCCAATCCCAACAGTTCTACCTCCCAGGAGACACAGAGGAAGTTGGAGAAATGGAGGCAGTGCACTGGTAGACACAGCCCCCTCCCAAATGCTGCTAGAGGCAAAGAGAGCCCTGGAGGGAACCACACTGCAGCGAAAGGCTGTGGCTCCATCGCTCTGTGTTCACACGCACAGGCCAGAATTAATCGGGTGCCCACTCACCAGACGGGACCCCAAAGTGCCATCCTGCCATGTGTCCAGGAAGAGAGAAGAGCGGGATATTTGTAAGCAGCCCTGAAGGCTGCCACAAAACCAAAATGAATTTGCAGATTAAATACAAAGAAAATTACAATTCAAATTTACAGAATTAATTCAATGTTACAGTCGCTATTGCTTGCTAAAACTGAGTCACCCCCCCCCCCCCAAGGACATAAATACACCTAATGGGTGCTTTGCATTTGGCCTGCTTCTGCTTCCATGTGCCGTGTGACAATTTAACTCTCCCACTAATACACCAGCCGCCATGAAGTAATGTGGTTTCTACTTGGCAGGAGCACACCATTTACGTTTTCATTTTCCCTCTGTTCTTCTCTCACTAGGCTACATCAATTATTGTAGTGCTAATTGTTACTGACACAATCACAGTGCAAAAGCAAATGTGGGCAATGAATTCAGCGGTTGGTTATAAGGTAGTTATCTATACATATGATCCGGAAAATGTTTTATTAATTTTTTTTGTATTATCACTGAATTGAAAATAAAGTTAAGCAATTCTCACAGAGAAGTGAAAGACTCCTTAGAAACACAACTTCTACGAGTCCTTTTTATTTCCACTTTCTTGGCCCCGGACAGGTGACAGGACCGGTAGAGGTGGTAATGCCCTCGTGCACCTGGGAGGTGTACCTCTTGCTGCTCTGGTTCTTGCTCTTCTGCTTTCCCACTTCTCCTCCTGGTACTCTCATGTACTGGCCTCTATTCGGAATTCCTGGCTGTTCTGTATTTCTCGTAAGCTGCTTCCTGGCTTAAGCTGATCCAGAAGGTTCTATCCTCATCCATGCCCACCAGCCCTGCAGCCTTGGATGCTCTCTCCACTCTTTCCAGCCACAAATCGTTTAGGGGAGCCCTGGGTGGTCACACTCTAAAAATTTCTTCTGTCATAGAAAACAAGCGGAGGTTTGCTAAGAACATGTTCTTCCTCTGTACAACTCTGTCATCTGATGTCACTTTCTCACACCTCTGTGACCCAGAAGCCCAGGTCATGTTCCCAACCTGGGGGCCTCTGTTTAGGCCTCAAGGGGTCTCGATCTCCCAGAATTGTTTGCAGCATTTTTATGTGTAGATATTCATGTACATCCTTTTTCTGAGAAAAGGGTGTCCAGAATTTCATCAGATTCTCAAAGCAGCCTGGGATCTAACAAATGCTGATGTCTACTGTCTTACAATAAATACCCAGTTAGAACTTCATAATACTCATTTCCATTTTATAGGCAACTTACCTCTACTTATGTTAAAGTTAAAATGCTGTATATAAAATACTCTATTTGTATGTTTGCTCCAGAGACTATGGCAACACGGGGTTTTGCCAATAAATGTGTAGAGTGCAATCTATGGCAAACACTGTCCATGGTGTAATGACAGCCAGGCACCCCATAGTCCTTCCTGAAATAGCCTGATTTTAATTGGGTCTTCATTCTCATGTGGGGCTGATCAATTGGATTCCCTTAATACTGGTGGTTAACCATGATTGATCTAAACTTTATTAGTATTCTGTTGCTGCAAAACAAGTTACCACAAACCTAGTGGCTTTTAATAATACATATTCATGATGTCACAGTTTCTGTGAGTCAGGAATCTAGGCACAGTTTAGCTGGGTCCTCACTTCTTGGTCTCACAAGGCTGCAATCATGACATCAGCCAGGTACCTTTTCACCTGGAGGCCTAACAGGAGAAGAATCTTCCAATCTTGTAAGAATTCAATTCCTTGCAACTGGAGAAAATAGGCTTTAGTTCATTGTTGGCTGTTGGCCCAAGGTCACTCTTAGCTCCTGGATGTCACCCACAGATCCTTGCTTTCTCAGTATATCAGTTAACATCATCCAAACAATGAGAATCTCTAGGGATAGAGTCCTATATAACATGATAGAATCCTATGTAATAAAAGCCCAGCGACCATCATGGCAGAATGACTGCTGGACAGTCACTGTGAAGTGCACTGACCACCTGTTGGTCCCTTTCTCTGGCCAGCAGGCTCCCATTGCCCGATGGAAAACAGGGACCCAGGGGTGGGTGACAGGGGATGAGGGTGGTGCCAGGCCTAGTTATCACTATGTAATGGGAATAGAAGTGAGGTATGTCACTTTCTGTGCCTTCCCACACCATCTCTCCTCCCACACACAGAGGGCGACCCCCAGCAGGGGTGGGGCCAGCGAGCAGTTGGGAACAGCTGACCTCTCGATTGCCCAATGGCGAATGGGGAACTGGGTTGGGTGGCAGCGGGGGGTGGGACTGGTGAGCAGGCGGAACAGCTGACCTCTTGGTCCCTCCACCCTGGCTGTCAGGCACCAATCGCCCACAGGATGGCACAATGGGAACCCAGGTGGGTGGCAGCAGGGGGCAGGGCCAGCTGCCGGCAGCTGGGAAAGATGGCCCTGATAGCAGGCTAGGCCTAGGGACCATACCCATGCACAAATTTCGTGTGCTGGGCCTCTAGTATAACTATAAAAGTGACATTCCATCACCTTTGCCATATAACAATGACATCATATACACATTGTCACATTCTATTGGTAAGAAGAAAGCCACATATCCCTCCCCCACTCCAAGGAAGATTTTCCAAGAAGGGCATGAACACCAGAAGATGGGATTATTGGGATTACCTGAAGGTTTGTGCACCACACAAACCAATCTGATCATTCTTGTTCCCCTTGTCATGAGTGGCATGAGCATGTGACCCACTCCTGGCCAATGGGAGCCCAGAGATGTATGGCAGAGCTGCTGGTACTCATCAATACCCACATTTTCCTCTCCTTCTGGGCAGAGTTAGACTATGTTCTCCAGCTGTCGGCATTTGGGGGAGGCCATACAGCTAGTTATCACTATGTAATGGGAATAGAAGTGAGGTATGTCACTTTCTGTGCCTTCCCCACACCATCTCTCTTCCCACTCACAGGCCAGATGCAGGAGATCCAGCAGATCATTCCGAGGCCCTTGAGGATACTGAGCCACTAAATAGAAGGAGCCTGGGCCATTGAGTGTCTGCATGGAACAGAGCATTCTTCCTACCCCAGTCAACATAAGTCAGACGATGGTCATGAGCAAAAAAAATAAACCTTCATTTTGGCCGTTGGAATTTTGCTGTTGTTTGTGGTGACAGTGAGCCCATGCTGATTAATGCAAAGGGCTTCTGCAAAGGGTTTTCTCGCCCTCCTAAAAAGTGCTGCATGGGAAATGAGAGGAGAGGTCTTTCCTTCAGTTTCTTTAATGACTGTCACATTTGCACCTTCCATAGAATAGCTACAGACTCTGGAATTCTTGTTATATGATATAATAACATTTCTTTAATCTTTCATTTACATTTGGTTGTATCATCCATTATTTTTAGGTGAAAACATCCCATTTGATACGTAAGTCAAGCTTAATTCTTAATAGCCTGTATCTTCTCTATATTTACGTCATCCTCAATTATCTAATATTTAGCTACCTGATTTCTGTGATCCACTTACATCAAACATATTCATGTTCAGAAAATTGAGCCCGAGCCCACTGTCTTATCAGCTGATGCATAACAACCTACTTCCCCAGTGTTCTGTAATAATGCCAGTGTGCTGGGATAAGATAACACATTCAGGGGTTATCAGACCCTAACACCTTGGTACAAATGAGTTGATCAGATTCTCTATTAAGTCTCCTTTTGAATCCTTGGCCATTTCTTTACATTTCCTAAGGAGCTAGCAGGGCCAGTCCAGAGATATTATCCTCAGGGTGTGGTCAGGTATGAGGGAGATAGCTCTGGGCACCTAAGACTGAACATCTCCTTTGGGGGAAATACACGTGGAAAGGCAGAACAGTAAATTACTTTCTCACTAGCATTTATAATCAGTTTTGTTGGGGTTATAGGCCAATCTCCTTCAGAGAGCTGAGGCAAGAGAGGATTGAGTCACTGCCGGATCTCATTGGGCGCTTGGCACAATTGGTCTATAGGACGTGACTGCTGAGACAGAGGGAGGTGGTAGCCAGTATGGCTGGCAGATTGGTGCTGATGGGCAGCGAGTGGAAAGGCTCCTGCTGGTGGAGGGTCTTTTGTAGAGTTCGTGCAGAGTGGGAAGTCCTCCCTGTTATACAACCTGGGCTACCAGAGGAGGGCCAGCGGGTGTGGTTTCCCCACGTGAAATATACCTCCACTCCTGGGAGATGGAAAGGGGGTCAAGAGAAAGAGAGAGAGAAAGACCCATCTCCCTCCCTCCTTTCTTTCTTGCCTCCCTGTATATCTCCTTGAAGCACTCTTAGAAAAAACTGGGGCTGAAATGAAGGCTCAGTTGGTATAAATGCCTTGGATTTTACCTGTGGCCTGCAATTGATAAACTATGTAACAAAGTACCTTTCTTGTTCTTTCTCTCCCTCTTGATCATCAGATGCTTTGGGGGGTTCTTACTCTGATAGGGCAGGCTTTGTGCTAGTCACTGGGGATGAGCAGAAAAGGAAATGATTCCTTTTTAGAAAATTAAATTAGACCAGATGATTTCACAAGTATATTAAGTTTGCCTACACACCCTATCCTTCAAATCTGGAGTCCTGACTCGCTTCCCCAATGCTCTCCCATTGCTCCTTGTCTCCCCTGATGTCCCCGCTTTGGTCTATAAACAAAGGGCATTCCAACTTTCCCCCCTCTTCCTCCCTTCCCCAGTGCATCAAATCCAGGCTGCCCTGGGTGCTGTGCTCATTCCTTAGTCAGCATGCAGTCACTAATCCCTTAATGTAACCTGAGCAGAAGTATAAATAACTGCTTGACAATCCCTCAGTATTTGATCCTCCCAAATAACATTTGCATTTTCATTAGGGTCTTACATGGTCTGGTGGCTTTCTTTTTTTTTATTATTACAAAGTATTTTAAGTTTTTAAAATTTCAAATATGATAGATACAGATATGTTTATGTAGAACTAGGTAGAGATGTGGATTTATGCTTTCACGGAACTGCATAAATGTGATCGTATTGTATATAGTTTTCATATGAACTGTGAGTTTTTTCCATTTTTTCTTTATTTCCTGCTTAGTTTCTCTTCCTCCTCTCCAACCCCTTCTGTACTAACAATGACCTCAGTCACAAGACTTCTTCCATGAGACCATGAAACCCATTTTAACCTATTATGTATTTTTCCATGTTTCTCTATTTGTGCATACTCAAACAAGTGTGTAAGAATATATGTAAAAGAATGTTTGTTGGAACGTTGTTGTCAGTGGCAAAAACACTAGAAACAAAATGAGCATCCAACAGTAGAGAATGCTTGAATAAATTCTGGTACGACAACATATTTCCATTAGGCGAGGCTGGGCAGTTGATGTGCAATAAACAATTCCAGAGTCGAAGTGACTTAAAACAATAACAATGGGTTACTTACTCAATCACATCTCCAATTCGAGCCAGAAAGGAGCCTCTACTCCTCAGGGTCATTCAGGGACCCAGGCTGATGGAGCAAACACAACCTTGACTATCGGTGCTGCCGTGCCAGAAGGAAACAGAGTTCTGGAGGATCTTGTACCAGATGATTAAATGTTTCAGCCCAGAAGTCATAATTTGATGGCTAAAAGTAGTTGCAGGCCCCATTCAATCACAGGTGATCCGGAGAGTGAAGTTCTACCATGTGCCTGGAAGGGAAGGAAACTAAAATATTAGTAAACAGTCTAAGAACTACCACACACTCCATATTCTTTATGTATCTGTAAAGAAAGAAATGATACTTCTATACCTAGCAACCTGGGGGGGTGGGGTGTTGAGTGACTAAAGCACAATGCAGAAAAATGAGTTAAAGAAGATCTCTTTTTTTTTTTTTTTAGCAAACAATAGCTCAAACATCCCATGGCCCAACAACTGCACTTCTAAGTATTTATCTTTAAAAGTCCAAAACACTAATTCAAAAAGGTATAAGTATCTCTATGTTCTTTGCAGCATTATGTACAATAACCAAGGTATTGAAGCAACCTAAGTGCCCATCAATAGACAACTGGATAAAGAAGATGTGATACATATGTACAATGGAATATTGCTCCGCCATAAAAAGAATGAAATCTTACTGTTTACAACAACATGGATGGACCTAGAGGATACTATGCTAAATGAAATGTCAGACACAGAAAGACAAATGCCATATGATCTCACTTATATGTGGAATCTAAAGAACAAAATAAACAAGCAAAAACAGAAACAGACTCATAGATACAGAGAACAGACTGATGATTGTCAGAGGAAAGGGAGGTTGGGGGCTGGGAAAAGTAGGTGAGAGGAGTTACAAAATATTTGGTAGGTACAAACTAATCATGGAGATATAAAGTATAGAATAAAGAATAACTGTGTATGGTGCCAGGTGGTTACTAGATTTATCAGGGTGACCATTTCATAAGTTATGTAAGTGTCTAACCACTGTGCTGTACACCTGAAACTAATGTAATATTGAATGTCAACTGTAATTGAAAAATAAAAATAAATAAAAGGAAAATTTCTCTACATATAGATTGGTTTGTGTTTATAAGGATACTAGAGGCCTGGTGCATGAAATTCTATGGGGGTCCCTCAGCCCGGCCTGCACCCTCTTGCAGTCTGGGACCCCTGGCTCCTTACCACCCGCCTGCTCGCTGCTCCTTACTGCTTGGCTTGCTGTTCCTTAGCGCTGCTGCGGGGGCAGGAGAGACTCCCACCACCGCCACTGCGCTCACCAGCCATGAGCCCAACTTCTGGCTGAGCTGAGCAGCACATCCCCTGTGGGAACGCACTGACCACCAGGGGGCAGCTCCTGCATTGAGTGTCTGCCCCCTGGTGGTCAGTGCACATCATAGCAACCAGTCGTTCCTCCATTTGGTCAATTTGCATATTAGTGTTTTATTATATAGGGTATGTATACCTGTTTGCCTAGTTATTATCATACATCTTAAGCATCAGAATTACCCTGGGTCCCTTGTTAGATGTTAGGATTGGTGGGCTCCTACCCAGATATGCTGAATCAAGTCTGGTCTCTGTATTAATGAGAGAGCCAGGACTCAATACCCAAGGACAGTCCTTCATTCTACAGCATGCTGCCCACACCATTGTTCGTTCATCTTAAATGACTTCCTCCCAGAGGAAAAAGTACTAATTCATTGATCTATCAATTTATCCATCAAATATTTATTGAACATCTGCTATGTGCCAGGGACTTTGCTAGATGCCAGGGATTCAGTAATGACAGAGCAGACTAGATTCTATTTTTATCTCAGAGTCTAGGGTAAGAAGAACATTTAAGAAGTAGACACCACATTAATTCACATGTACAAATTGTGATCAAGGACTAAGGAGGAAAAGATTGTCATGAGCCAAGATAATAAGGGGACGCATTTAAACTGGGGAGTGGCCCTAACCAGTTTGGCTGAGTGGATAGAGCATCGGCCTGTGGAATGAAGGGTCCCAGGTTCTATTCCGGTCAAGAGCATGCACCTTGGTTGTGGGCACATCCCCATTAGGGGTGTGCAGGAGGCAGCTGATCGATGTTTCTCTCTCATTGATGTTTCTAACTCTCTATCCCACTCCCTTCCTCTCTGTAAAAAATCAATAAAAAATATATATTTTTTAAAATAAATAAACTGGGGAATGAAGGAGGGTCACTCACAAGAAGGAAGGATTATTGGAAACTGGTGCGTGAAGCCAGAAGGCAGGGGATTTGGAGCTGAATGGAGAGCATTCCAGGCAGGGGGGTCTACCCCTGGGAAGGCCTGAGGTGGGCAATGGAGACAGTAGTGAGAAATGGCACTAGACCATGCAGGACCTTGTAGAACATAGTAAGGAATTTGGACTTTATTCTAAGTACAGTGGGGCCATTATGGGTATTAGGAAGCATGATGGGAGAAGATTAACCTTTTGCACTTGGATGTAGAGTGTGACTCGACACGGTTAGCATTAGAATAAAAGAATCGAGAAAAAAGCAAGCGAGTGCAAAGGGTTAAATATGTTGTCTTTTTATAGCAACTTTGTTGAGGTACAAGTTACTTACTATAAAATGGACTCATTTTAAATGTTCAGTTTGATGAGTATAAAATACGAATCCTATCTAATAAAAGAGTAATATGCAAATTGACCCTCACTCCAAGACACAAGATGGCTGCCCCCATTGGTCAAAGATGGCTGCCCCCATGTGGACACAAGATGGGCAGTTGGGGGTGACCAGGCCTGCAGGGGAGGGAAGTTTGGGGGGGACCGGCCAGCAGGGGAAGGAAGTTTGGGGGGGAACCAGGCCTGCAGGGGAAGGCAGTTGGGAGGGACCAGGACTGCAGGGGAGGGCAGTTGGGGGGGACTGGCCAGCAGGGGAGGGCAGTTGGGGGAGACCCAGGCCTGCAGGGGGGGGGGCACTTGGGGGGGATTAGGCCTGCAGGGGAGGGCAGTTGGGGGGGACCAGGCCTGCAGGGGAGGACAGTTGGGGGGGACTGGCCAGCAGGGGAGGTCAGTTGGGGGGGGTACCAGGGATGCAGGGGAGGACAGGTGGAGGGAGGGAACCCAGACCTGCAGAGGAGGGCAGTTGGGGGGACCAGGCCTGCAGGGGAGGGCAGCTGGGGGCAGGGGCAGGTCTGCAAGGGAGGGCAGTTAGGAGTGACCAGGCCAGCAGGGGAGGGCAGTTGGGGGCAATTGGGCCACTGGGGAGCAGTTAAGTGTTGATCAGGCTGGCAGGTTAGGGGGTGATCAGACTGGCAGGCAGAAGCGATAAGGGGCAATCAGGCAGAGGCAGGTGAGTGGTTGGGAGCCAGCAGTCCTGGATTGTGAAAGGGATGTCCAACTGCCCGTTTAGGCCTGATCCCAGTGGGATCGGGCCTAATTGGATGGTCAGACATCCCTCAAGGGGTCCCAGATTGCAGAGGGTGCAGGCTGGGCTGAGGGACACACACCCCCGTGCACAAATTTCGTGCACCAGGCCTCTAGTACATACATATGCATGTATATATACATATTCATATGCATACACAAATATGTTTGGATATATCTATACCTATATCTATATCTATATCTATATCTATATCTATATCTATATCTATATCTATATCTATCTATATCATCTATATATCAAGATATAGAATGTTTCAATTACCCTAAAGGTTTCCTTGTACCTCTTCACAGTCAATTCCTGGCTCTAAGCAACCCTGACCTACTTTCTGTCCCTTAGACCAGTTTTCTCTAGAGTTTTATGTCAATGAAATTTTACCATTTAGACTCTTTTATGCTTGTATGTCTAGCTTACTTCACACAGGAGAATGTGGTGAGATTCGCCCACATTGTCATATGAGACATTACTTTATTTATTTTTATTTCTGAATAAACAATTTGTTTATTCTCCCCCTATTTATAGGCACTCGTGCTGTTTTCTGTTTGGAACTGTTATAAGTAAAGCTACTAGGAACATCATATACAAGTGTGTGTGCAGACATATGTTTTCATTTTACTTGGGTACATGCCCAAATGTGGAATTGGTATCTCATGGGGCTCGTTTATGTTTAACTTTATAAGAAACTGCTAAATTGTTTTCCAGAGTAGTTGGAAAATATTCCTATCACACTTATATGAGAGCTTGTTGATCCAGATCCTCATCAACACTTGTTATTATCAGTCTTTTTAATTTTAGTCATTAGCATGAGTGTGTAACGATATCTCATTTTAGTTTTAACTTACATTTTTATGAACTAATGATGTTGAGCACCTTTCATGTGCTTATTGGACATTCATAAATCCTCTTTATTGAGGTATCTGTAAAATCTTTTGATAACTTTTATTGAGTTGTCTTACTATTAAGATGTAAGAATTCTTTATATATTTTGGATACAAGTGTCTTATCAGCTAAATGTGTTGTGAATATTTTTTCTCCTGGTCTCTGGCTTATTTTTCGTAGTTAATATTTTTCAAAGAACAAAATCTTAATAAATTAACCATATTATTTCTTCAATGGTTTATGCCTTTTGTTTCCTATCTTAGAAATATTTGCCTATCCAAGGTTATGAAGTTCTCCTCCTGTGGATATTTCTAAAATTCTAGAGTTTTAGGTTTTGATACTTAGGTTGATGATCCATTTCAAATTAATTTCTCTTTATGGCATGAGATAAGGATGATGATTCATTTTTTCCCAATTTTAAGTTATTCTAGCACAATTTGTTGAAAAGACTTTCCTTTAATTCATTAAATTGCCTTGCCACTTCTGTTGAAAATAAACTGGTCATATATGTATGGATCTATTTCTTAACTCTCTATTCTGTTTCACTGATATATACATCTGTCCTTACTACTATAGTTTTGGGACATGTCGCTTTATAGTGAGCCTTAAAAATTTGTAATTCTTTGCTTTCTATACAATTTTAAAACCAGCTACTCAAATTCTATTTTTTTAAAAAAACTCACACACAAAAGTCTGCTAAGGTTTGACTGTACAATCCTATTGATTCTATAGATTAATTTGAGAGAATTTACATCTCAACAATATTGGTATCCAATCTTGGATTTTCTTGATAGATTTACAGACATTGCTCTTCTGCCCATCCAATAGCCTAAATTACCTCCAACAAAGGGGTGGGCTTGAGTCTTTGAGGTTCAGAGGAGTCCATGGTTATTGTCCTGCAACCTCTGGAAACTTACACACACACAGACGATTCCTCCTCTCTTGCTTCATGTCTCCTAGGGCTTAGGAGACAGACAAGGTCAGGCAAGCAGGGGTTTCCTGCACTGAGGCCCCCACAACCAGTTGTTGCTAAGTGGAGTTTGTAGATTCAGACATCTCTGCTTCTTACTGGAGATGGATGGTGACGCCCTTGACCAGCCTCACCTGTAAGCAATATGCTGTGAAAATGGAAGAGTGGCAGATGGCAGACCTGGGCTGCAATGTGGAAGGACACACATAGAAGAGGCCCATGGCACAGCCTCCCAGTGCACTGTAGGTGCAGGGTGTTGTAGGTGCCAGTGTACTATAGGTGGCAGTGTACTATAGGTGCAGTGTGCTGTGGGTGCCAGTGTACTGTAGGTGCAGTGTACTGTAGGTGCAGTGTGCTGTAGGTGCAGTGTACTGTAGGTGCAGTGTACTGTAGGTGCAGTGTGCTGTAGGTGCAGTGTGCTGTAGGTGCAGTGTGCTGTAGGTGCAGTGTACTATAGGTGCAGTGTACTATAGGCGCAGTGTACTGTAGGTGCAGTGTACTGTAGGTGCAGTGTACTGTAGGTGCAGTGTGCTGTAGGTGCAGTGTGCTGTAGGTGCAGTGTACTATAGGTGCCAGTGTACTGTAGGTGCAGTGTACTATAGGTGCAGTGTGCTGTAGGTGCAGTGTACTGTAGGTGCAGTGTGCTGTAGGTGCAGTGTACTGTAGGTGCAGTGTGCTGTAGGTGCAGTGTACTGTAGGTGCAGTGTGCTGTAGGTGCAGTGTGCTGTAGGTGCAGTGTGCTATAGGTGCAGGGTGCTACAGGTACAGTGAACTGTAGGTCCCAGTGTGCTGTAGGTCCCAGTATGCTATAGGTGCAGTATGCTATAGGCCCCAGTGTACTGTAGGTCCCAGTGTACTGTAGGTGCAGTGTGCTATAGGTACAGGGTGCTACAGGTACAGTGAATTGTAGGTCCCAGTGTGCTGTAGGTCCCAGAATGCTATAGGTGCAGTATGCTATAGGCCCCAGTGTACTATAGGTCCCAGTGTACTGTAGGTGCAGTGTGCTGTAGGTGCAGTGTACTGTAGGTCTCAGTGTACTGTAGGTCCCAGTGTGCTGTATGTGCAGTGTGATATAGGTGCAGTGTGCTATAGTGCAGTGTGCTGTAGGTGCAATGTACTATAAGTGCAGAATGATGTAGGTGCAGTGTGCTGTAGGTTCAGTGTGCTGTAGGTGCAGCATACTGTAGGTGCAGTGTGCTGTAGGTTCAGTGTGCTGTAGGTGCAGCATACTGTAGGTGCAGTGTGCTGTAGGTGCAATGTACTATAAGTGCAGAATGATGTAGGTGCAGCACACTGTAGGTACAGTGTACTATAGGTGCAGTGTGGTGTAGGTGCAGCGTACTGTAGGTGCAGTGTGGTGTAGGTGCAGCGTACTGTAGGTGCAGCGTACTGTAGGTGCAGTGTGCTGTAAGTGCCAATGTACTCTAGGTTGTATTGTACTGTAGGTGCAGTGTACAGTAGGTGTAATATGTTGTAGGTGCAGTGTGCTATAGGTGCAGTATGCAGTAGGTGCAGCATACTGTAGGTGCCAATGTACTGTAAGTCCTAGTGTACTATAGGTCCCAGTGTGCTGTAGGTCCCAGTGTACTGTAGGTACAGTGTGCTGTAGGTGTCAGTATACTGTAAGTGACAATGTACTATACATTCGAGTGTACTGTAGGTGCAGTATAGTACAGGTGCACTGCGTTTGGTAGAAGAACCACTGGATTGGTCTTCTAGTCTTATATTGTGTATTCATATCCCTGCTCTGGACTTTCCTGGTAGTATGGTCATTGACAAGCTTTCTAACTTCCCTAACCCTATATTTCCTTATCTTCCCAAAAGGCGTAAGTAATTTGACCTCACTCAGCCTTTGCGAGGAAAAAATGAGATGGTATAGGTAGGGATGTGCCTGCTTGCTGAGGCTGGGGAGTCCGACGCAGGGGGAAAGGTGGGAACTGGGGATAGGCCCCCTCTGCCCAGCCGGAAGGAAGCACGACGAGAATGGTACACAGCCTGGACTAGAGCCGTGTAAAAAGAAACAGGTACAGAGATGACAGACAGCCCCGCCCAGCCCTGTGCTGCCTTTCCCTGCCTCCTTGCATTCCCTCTGCCTGCCTTCTCTCAGGGAGCTCCGTGCCAGCACTCACTGGGGGGATGCAGCCCAGGGACTGTGCAGACCCAGCCTTGTGGACACTGCGGCCAGCCCAGATGTCACTGAGGGCTTCCCGGCTGGCATCTTCCTCTCTGACTGACCACTCGCCTCTGTGCCTGGGGACTCACTGTGACAGAGCTGGACATTGGTGGGCCCGTCTTGGAATGTAAATGTGTTGTTCTTAGGGGTACCATATCCCCCACTGTACACCTGTGTCTTCCATGTGGAGAGAGGAGAGCTCCTTCCTTTTGTCTGAAAACCCCTCCTGCTTTGCCCAACTCTGGAGCTATGGGCTGTGGTAGCAGGTCCCAGGCACTGGGCAGCTCTCTCCATCTGAGATGGTTAGAAGGGGCATTTCCCAGAAGACTGGAGACAGAGTGAATGATGATTCCTGTCTGGGGCCGAGACTGGGCCTTCTGTCTAGGGAAGGGCTACCAGTGTGAGACATGGGTAACTAGGATGGGAGCCAGGCTGGATGTACTCTCTTCACATAAAGAATCCCCCCTCTCCTGCAAGCGGTCATCCAAGGATCTCTCTCTACATAACTCCCCAGGAAATGAATCTATTTGCCAAGCATATTTTCATAGCCTACCATGGGAACAGGGAGACTGAGTGGACTGGGACATGCGGTACTGTAACTGGTGACCGTGGGAAGTAGGAAAAGAAGGAAGTGCTCATCCAGCTCTGCTCCCAGAATCAGGACAGTGGCCCTGATAGAACTGGCCCTGAAAATATCCTGGGGAAAGCAAATGCCTGACATTACTCATGGGGATTCCATCCCATGTCTGCCTGCTCCCTCTCCTCTTCCTCCTCTCTTACCTGGGCTTTTCTGGGGCATTATTTAGGCATCTGGGCAGGATGACAGGGAACCTGGGGGGGAGGGGGGTTGGGCACTCTTCTCCCCCACATTCCCAAGTCTTGGGCTTCCAGGTGCCCTGCCCCTCACTCTTGGAGTGCCCCCTCCCCTCAACCCTGCTCACTCACCCCCTGAGATCCTCTCTCTCCAATGCAGCTTCCCTCATGGAACATAGTTACTTAATACATGCTTTTCCCAGGAGTATATGCACTTTGGAAGAGAAGCTCAGAGGTGCCTTGTGCTTAAATCAAAGTCCTGATGGACTCCTGAGAAATTCCAGGCATTGGTGGGCACCAGTTTCTTCCCGGTGTGCCCTCTGGTGACTCCAGGTGGCCTTTCCCTGTGCAGGTCAGATATTGCTGCTCTGTGTGCTGTACGGCTGGCTCATGGGCACCTGGATGGACAACACGTGTGTGTCACTGCACACCCAGCTCAGCCCCTGCCTCCCCACATGTGATGGCAGCAACCGGGCCTCTCAGACAGTCTGGGAGACACTGGAGACCACTGGCCTTGGTGTCCTGCCCTCTTGCTCAAAGCTGGCAGACTCTCAGAAGCCAGATTCTACAGTTGTTTGCCCCCTCCCCCAGAGCCCATTCAGAATGCTTAATTAACAAATCTTGAGTATCAGGAAGTTGTTTACTTGGCTTCCTTGAGAACTGTTCTCTAAGGAGCTCAAAGCACTGCTAATAGATTTTTTGTTGTTGCCTTCATCCATCAAGCAACCTCCCTCATTCCAAACATTGCTTTATCCCTCCCCCTGGGATCTGACTCTCACTCAGAGAACCCAGGAGAGACCTTCTGCTTCTCTAAGCATCTCTGCCTTGCAGCTACCATGCCCCGCCCCCATAAGGCTGGGGCTTCATTTTAATTAAAGAATGGGTAGAGAGAGGCAATTACAGATACAGGTTTCCAGGGAGACTCATGGGGCCCTTACTGTTCTTAGAGATGCTCAGTCACTCACATCTACCTGTTCTGAGTTTACTTCTGCATTCCCCACCCCTCTGTGCCAATCAGGAGCAGAACTCACCTGCTCATCTTGGTGCCTCTCCCTTTGGCCACAATCAACAGCTGGAGACTGACTGCAGGTGCACCCACCTGTACTTCCCTCTCAATTGCTGCATGACCCTGGTCCCTGCCTGCCCCGCCAACCTCTAAAACACTTTGCTGTCTCTGCAGGCTGCTCTTGGCCTCTAGCTGCTTGGCTGGACATGGACCCCTGGTCCATGTTCTCTGGTTTATCCAACCCCTGGAATTTGAAGATTCCTCCTGACACACACAGGAGGGGCCATAGGGATGTGGCTGTAGTCAGAGGCATCACCTGAGGGCAGGAGGCTAACCTTAGCCATTACCATTATTGATAACATTTCTTAGCATTTACACATGCCATGCAACATACATTCATCATGGCACATAACCCTCAAAACCATGCCCTGATGCAAATGCTATTCTAGAGTGGCCATAGAGTCTAAACAACAGTTGATGTTAGTTTATCATGATGATGATGTATTCTCCATGAATGACATTATATATTTGCCTGTGTTTCCAGACTTGGAATCACCCTGCATTATTCTATCAGTTTTACAGAAGAGGAAACTGAGATCTGCAGGTATCTCTGCAAAAGGAGAGTAGAAGTTCAGACTCAGGTCTGTCCAACATCAAATGCTGTGCTCTCAGCCCTGTACTATATGAGCCCAGTTCATGGGTGTGAGTCCCTTTCTCTTCATCCCAGAATGCAGCCATGCGTGCACTCAGAGAGACCACAGGGCACCCCGTCTAGGACCTACCTTCAGGGAGAGAATCTCATGGAGGTGTGGCAGTTTCAGAACCAGAGGGTCTTAGAATTTGAAAGAACCTTAATCAGATCAGAACACAGTGGTTCCTGACCATTTCTGAGCTCTTAGAGAATCTGATGGAAGCTGTTGACTCTCTTCCCTGAGAAATGCACACATACGCATACACTGTCACCTTCATCTGGAGGTGCTTGGAGCCCAGAAGCCCAGCCTTGGGCCTTGGCTGGCATCCCACTGCCATGTTTCTCTGTGCATATGCACATCCTCTGGCTGGCTTCTTAACCAGTTAGGCTAGATTAACCCAAACTACTGCTTCCCACCTGGCCCAAATCCCTCCTTGTGCAAACATGGAAACAGCCCAGAGAAGTTAGGTTGTCTGCCCAACATCACAGAGTCAGTGGTGCTGGCAGAGCAGGCCTAGAGCCAGGATGGATGATCCCTTTTAAATCACTTAGGCTAGTGCCCGGCTGGTATGGCTCAGTGGTTGAGTATCAACCCATGCACCAAGAGATCACAGGTTTGAAACCCGTTCAGGGCACATGCCTGGGTTGTAGGCTCAATCCCAGGTAGGGGGCATGCAGGAGGCAGCCAACTGATGTTTCTCTCTCATCAATATTTCTATCTCTCTTTCTCCCTTCCTTTCGCTCTAAAAACAAAACAAAACAATACCTAAAAAGGTAAAAACGTATTTTTTTAAAACCTAACTTTAATAATAAACCTATATAATAAAAGCCCAATATGCAAACTGACCAAACAGCAGAAAGACTGGTGGAACGACCAGTCACTATGATGCACACTGACCACCAGGGGGAAGATGATCAACACAGGAGCTGCCCCCAGCCCGCAGGCCCCAGACCAGCCAACGCGGGTGCCAGCAGAATCCCCCCATCCCTGATTGCCCTGCCAGTCACCCCGCAGAGGGAGGCGACTGGCGGCAGGGCCAGCAAAGGGCCTGCACTAGGTTGGCCAAGGCAGGTGCCAGCAGGGGCCAGTCACCCCGCTGGTTGCCTCACGGATGAGCCCTGATCATTGGCCAGGCCTAGGGACCCTACCTATGCACGAATTTCATGCATCAGGCCTCTAGTAATAATGATCATTCACTTAGGCTGGAAGTGTCCTGGGCCAGGTCAGGGCACCTGGGTTCAATGCTGACCAGTCCTTGCCCACCGGAGGAGAGCAGCTGCTGCTGGTAGCCATTGGTCAGTTGTTCACGGTGAGCACTGTGCTTCCATGTGGAGGCCCACTGGGCTTTCTTGAGTCTTCTCACTCCCCCATGGGGCCTCCTCTCCACCAGCCCACTCTAACCATGCTTTGAGGCCCTTAGGGAGCTCCTGGGAGGCTGCAGGAACAAAGCTCAGAGAGGCTCTTTATGGAAGAATGAGATAGCCACACAGGAGAGAAACCGTCCAGGGGCCATGGGCACCCAGTTCTTTCTGAAGAAAAGTAACCACAGTTTTCCCCAAACCAAGGCTGTTCAGCTGGAAACTGTGTCCTTCTGCTCTGGGAAGGCTTCCCTAACCCAGAGAATAAGGACCAGCCCAGCTTTGGAGGTTTACTTACCCACCTCCACCATATCCCAGCACCAGGCTCAACGTCCGCACACAGCGGTGCTCAGCAGACACTGCTCCTCTGGCACGGACCCTGCAGCCAGGACCAGGAAAGTCAGGCACTGCTGATGTTTCTCTCTCACCAATGGGCATGCAGGCACGCACCGTCATCCTCCCTCTCCTCACCCTCCTCTCCTTGCCTCAGCTGGAAGGTTGCCGGGACATAGGCTGTGATGGGCTCATTATGGAGGAGCCTGCAATGTCAGCCATCCATATTAACAGCCCTTGTTATGAACTCCCTCCGCACCGCTGCTTTGGTCCAAGTTTACACAGTAAACAGGGGAGTTAGTTTATTTGATGAACTCTGCAGAGGAGCTAATAGCGTCCTCCCACCCTGGAGCTTCCCTTCCTGCTGGGCAGTAGGGCTGCCTGGCCAGGGAGGCCCCGCTGCTGTGCAGGGCCAGGGCACCTGCTGTGGGCCGGAGGCCCCTGGGGACAGGTGCTGGGCCAGGAGGCTCAGGGCCTGGCTGGGCCAGGAGGCTCAGGGCCTGGCTGGGGCACCAGCCCCTGAGAACAGGACAGCTGTCCTGGGAAGTGCCAGCTCCTGAGGGCAGCCACTTACCAAGACTCATGGTTCTTAGCTGCTGAACTGGTTCTTTAAGTATAAATTGACACAGGACACTGGTTTCTCTCACTGGTTTAATGGAGAAACAGGAGGCCAATACTAATGGAAATGTTTTAGTTTCCTTTTTAATTCTATTTTTCAAAGCTGGCCTTAGACACTCCACAGTTCCATGTCCCTTCAGGCACCTTCCTGCAAAGGGCCCTGGGGACAATCCTCCTGGAGTGTGGCCTGTGGGGGACAGCTCACCACTGCCAGGTAGCCCAGGACCTGGCGTCAGGGTATCAGGTCTGGCTGGGTATCGAGAAGGGTATAACACACAGCTGTAGGTCAATTGCAGTTTATGACTTTGGGACAAGAAAGGCAGTGTGTATATGGGGAAGTGGGGGGGGCGGTGTCATCTCAGCCGTTGAAGCTGAGCAAGAGAAAAAGAAATCGTTTTTCAGTGGCTTGGCCAGATGCAGAAGTTTCTGGAACTGCCCCACTATATGAACAGTAAGGAGTTTCTTGCTTCCTTTGACTCCAATTATTTGACTCTCTCTTCTGCTCTCTCCTGCCAGCCTCTTCCTTTCCCAGCCTGCCCAACGGGAGCTGCTGTGCATGCGCGAGAGGCCTGCAGGGAGCCTGCTTTACTTTTCCACTCTGGGAATCTAGGCCCCCACCCACCACCAATCCACCACCAATCCACCACCACCCAGACTCACGCAGCATTCTTGCCCAGCATGGGAGCTCCTTGCTGGTGCTGGCTAGTCCTCCCTGGACCCCAGCTGGCTTGTCCAGGGCCTGGTGGCTGGCCCTGGGTCCTATTCATGTGGCTGAAACCGGGCTCTGAAATAACTCCTTTGCACAAACACGTCTCCATCAGCCTGAAGTCCCAGGCTGTCCCAGGCTGCCCCATCTCCCTCCTAGCCTCACTTGGGTCCTGACAGTAACCTGAGCTACTTCTGAATCCAGCGAATGTGCTAGATGCTGGCCCGCTTGGCTCCTGCTCAGGGGATTAGCTACTGAAGCAGGGCGAAACCCCCTGCATTGGGTCTATGTTCTCTTCTGGTCTTCTGTTGCCTGCCAGGCCCCCTCACACCTAAGTTGGTCCACCTGAAGCACCTTTCTCCCTTGTCTACTTGGAGAGCAGAAAGAGCCCTACTGAGCAGGCCCTGTGTGATGTCTGCTCCGACAAGAGAGTACAAGCCTGTCTCAGGCAGAGAGTGCATTGCAACTGGACAGGAGGAGCAACCCCTTGTGGTGAAACATGGTAGGAGGTCAGGCCAACCTGAGGCCCAATCCCTTCTCTGCACAGATTATTTCACTCTGCCAGGTAGGCCTTATAGACCGGTCTGAATGAGAGCATGTCCCTCGCTCTCACACAACAAATACTTGAGTACCTACTATGAGCCAGGGCCTATTCCAGTGTTGGGGATCAGTGTTGAACACACACCTGCCTCACCAACCTTACTAATTACTCGTGTTGACCTGAGGATTACATGAAGCAAAGAATGCTTTACACCACACTGCAGTGAACATCTGTTGCTTCTTGTGTGTGTGTTGGCTCATGCCCTCCCTTTTTCTGGACAATGATATCCCCAATTCCTCTTGGGCACAAATACTTCCTCCCCCCCTCATTATTATCTCCCTAAATGCTGCCAATCCTAATACCCCACACCCTGGGTTGCAGCCTGGGGGAGGGGACCAGTCTTTGCAAGTCACTTGGTCTATCCTTTTGGTCTCATGATTGGTCCAGGATGAACATGTGATCCACACAAGACCACCCAGAGTCCTTCTCTGAGCATTTTTTTTTTCCTCTGAAGCTGGGACGCACAACCTGCCCTCTTTCCCTTTGATTGTCAGCTCTAAGCCCAGGCCTCCAAAACTGCATGTGACTATCCTTCCATGCAAAGGATCCTGGGAAATGTGCCCCAATCTGGATGAGGTGAGAGGACAGGTGCAGAGCCAGAGGGGTGGCCCCGCTGCTGCTTCATCTGTGGGTCCACCAACCCTTGGGGCTGCCATGCCTCCTACCTTTTCAAGGTTTGGTTGAAGAACCAATGCATTTCTTTTTCCATGTCTTAGCTGTTTGAATTAGTATGTCACTTAGAAGTAGAAGACTTCTGATTAATAAAGCACAAACATAATGATCTCAAATAACAAGCACTTAAAAATGTTAGTTTCTCTCTCCTAAAAAAAGAGAATGTGCAAACGAGAAAGTGGAATACAAAATAAGGAAAAGGGAGATCTTAGGGATTTCCAAATACAAGCTTTATGTAGCCCTCATTCTTGTATCTTTGGTTTAATTTAACTAACAAATTCACAAACTCACTCATTTTTATGTATCTGTAGGTATTGAGTATCTAGCTATCATCTATCTATCTACCTATCATCTATCGATCTTCCCTTAAGAGCCTTACCCATCCCAACCATACTAAGATGGAATGACCTTATAGTTCCTCAAGATTGCTCAAGAGAGTGAGGGGACAGGCATCCATGTGGCTGTAAATCTGCTATAGTGACAACAATGGGCCACCTTCAGGAAGGGGGAGGCAGGGTGCTGGGGTACAGAAGGTGGGCAGCTGAATAAACTACATATTCCCTCATGTGATTTCTCATCCCTCACTTTTCCTTTTTCCTTTGCTTTTCCTTAGTTCACTTGAGTCCTTTAGCTCTCTCCTTCCCTCTGCCTTTTCCCCCCTCTTTTCTCTTATTTCTTTCTCCCTCTCCATGCCCCCACCCCTGCCCCCTGAGGATGTGCAGAGGACATATCAGACTCACTCACTATCACTCTGAACAAACACCTGCTCTTATGACTTACTGTGTCTCACCTCCACCCTGCATGGGCCATTTCCATTACAGGAACTCCAACACCGGCTCTCAGCCCTGGGGTGGCAGGTGAATCACTTGGAAAGGCTCAGCATGTCAAGAAACAGCATCAGAAGAGAGAAAACTACTGCTCCTCAGTCAGGAGACTTCCACTCCCAGCTCCCAGCCCAGCCCACAGAAGGGAAAGCAGACCCTCACTCAGGACAGGACAGCAGCCTTCCTCCCAGCCTGGGTGAGTGTTACTCGCCTTGCTGGCCCACACCAGGGCCAGGGCTGGAGTCCATGGTGCTGAGAGTAGAATGAGGCTACTGCTCACAGGGGCTTGGCCAGTAGATAAAGCAAACATGGAAGAAGAAGTGGGATGGCCCATAAGTACATCACCTATAGTGTGGGCAGGGAAAAGGAGGCAGATCATCGAGTACCAAGTCACTTAGCCTCTCTGAGCTTCAGTTCTTCACCTTAAAAATGCAGACAGTATTATCCACTGCGAAGGATTAGAATAAAATAACCCACTTGGAAGTACTTAATGCAGTGCACACAATGAATGTAAATAGAATCTGGATGTGTTCCTGTTGACTGCACACACACACACACACACACACACACACACACACACACACACACACGATCTGTTCCAGTCTTTCTCAATGGCTAGAGAAACAGGCAGAGAGGCTGCCCCTGAGACAGTGACTTGAATCAGTCTTGCCCAAGCCCTGTGGTCAGAGAAAGGCTCAGGTCTGTTCACAGGAGCCCTGGTGCTCAGGACAGTGAGCTGACTGCCACCCCCATACTCCATAGAGCTAGAACAAGGAGGCTCCTGGCCATGCTGAGTTGACTGAAAAGTCTGAACACGGCATCTTGTCTTATTCCTGAGCCTTTCATTTAAAGGATGATGTTCCTGATACAGGCAGACAGAAAGGACTACACAAACAACTTAAGTCAAAATGCACTTGAACTTCACATAGACGAGAAGCAAGGCTTGGTGATGCAATCATTCAAAATGCATGAAATTGAATGCTGGATTCTGGTTCAAATCCTACAATGCCACCTTAATCCAAGTGACTGTGGGGGTACCTCAGTTTCCTCCTCTGTGAAATAAGAGTGATAATAAGCCCTTCCCTGTCTATTATAGGTGAGGGACAGGTGGGATAACATAAGTGAAATCACTTTGCAAAATACTGTACAGCTAGTTGTTATTGCTGTTAATGTGGAATGTGAAGGAAAGAACTAGAGGTCCCCCAAGAGCCTGCAACCATTTTCTCATGAATAGCTAAGACATAAAAGGTTGGGTTCATAGCCTCAGACATCACACCCACATAAAACCATCCGCATGAGAGGAGGAAACTAAAGGATTCCTTGCACCCACCCCTATTCTGCCAATGGAGATGGGAAGCAAGACGAGACCATCTAACTGGCTGAAGCATGCTGGGATAGGAGGTGGCTACACCTCTGTTCCTGGTGGGACTCAGGGGCCTCTGGTGATACCTTTATATTTCACCCAAAGTGACAGGGACCTTGTTAGCCTGTCCTTGCTTTGAGGAGCTTGATGGATTGAACTCTTGGGGAGAATACAGCGGCCGTGAACTGCCATAAAGATGATGAATAACATTTTTTTTCTTAAATGATTACTGAAAACTTTATAGCTAGCCAAAGCTGGCTTTCTCAGAGACCCTGGAGAAACGCTTTTATGAAGTGTCATTTAATTAATAAGGAGGCTATTGACTGCCGTCATGCGTGGAATACTGCACAAGGGCCAGGTAAGAAAAAGGGACAGAGGACCACAGTACAAAGAGGAGGGCAGCGGTGAGGCCAGCTTGGATGAAGCAGGCCCGTCCAAACTTTCTAGAATGACAGCCAAAGCTAGACCAGTCACCATGTGCCAGGGATCTCTAGCAGTTGCAGGGATATTCCCACTGATGACCTGGTCTAGAAAACTCACTCTGTCCCTGTGAAGTAGAAAGAGAGGCAATGTGGTGTGATGGAAAGTTTACCTGACTGCAGGTTGATGGTCAAGCCTCTTCAGTGGTACAGTCTTAGGAAAGTTGCTTCAACTCTTGGGTTAACTAAAATGATAGAATTCGATTAAGTGGATTTTTAGGATTTCTAATCAAATATTCTACTTTATTCTGAATTGCTTAAAAAGAGATGGTGTCAGGGAAAAAAGAATCCCAGTTCTTTTCACAGCTTTCTCTGGCTGAGTTCCCCAGAGAGAGAACACAGATAAATTGGGTGTGAGTTCAACTGTAGCATTTACAAAGAAAAGAAGAACAGAGTTGTGCTCAAAATCAACAAGAGGAGGATATACCGACATTGGCAAACCCTAGGGAATATGCTCTGAAGTTTGGGGATCCCTCATTTTTCCTGAGCTGGTTAGCATCTCCTGTTACAGGAAACTAACCTGGGACTCCCAAGGGAGATCTACAATTTCCCAGACCCTAGTGACGTTCACCACCCCCTGACCAAGGATGCTAAGGTGAAGCCAGGGAGTTCTCTCCTTGGCCTTCACCAGAGAGACATTCTGCAGAATGACGGCAGAGGCCTCACATTTTAGTTGAAAATCTTGGGATTTAAAATTAAATGGGCCTGGGTTTGAATGTTGGCTTTGCAACTCATCAGCTATACAACCTTGGACAACTTACTTATCTCGAAGCTTAAAAATAATGCTATTGCATATCCGCATGGATTGTTGTAAACATGAAGGAAGACAATGTGTGAAAGAGTACAGTGCCTGAGACATAAAAGGTACAGCAAGAGTATTAGTTGCTTTTTCTTTCTCCCCTTTGCTGCCCTGCTTTCTTTAAAGCTGTAGGAAGCAGGTTATCAACCTGGTGAATGAGGCCAAGGCAGGAGAGCGCGCAGCACACTGACAGACTCATGCTACGCGCAAAGACCTCAATCAGCAACACTGATGGCTACAATCACATGTTGAGTTTTAACAGACATTTATGTATGGCCCCTATTTTGCACAAGATTTAGAAGATTTGATGTCACCAGCACATCTCAAAGGAAAAACATCCTGAGGCTTTTGTGAACAACAAGCTCAGCACAGCCAACAGTGTGATGAGGCTGCTAAAAAACTGAGCATACCTTTTAGCCATGTGAATAGTAACTTAAGAATCAACGGAATGTAGATATCTCATTAATTCTGGTAAATTTTAGCCAATTCTGGTTGTCACATTTATATAGAACAGTGCTTTTCAACCTTTTTCATCTCATGGCACATGTAAACTAATTACTAAAATTCTGTGGCACAGTAAAAAGTATATTTTTGCCAATCTGACCAAAAAAATAGGTAAAATTTGTATTCTGCACACCGAATGGCTATTGCTGTGTTGGCTGTTGACAATCTAAGGGAAAAAAAGGTCAGTGCCCCTGACTAAATAGTCAGCCAGGTGCTGCATGTTTTAAAAATTCTTCCAGCACACTAGTTGAAAATTGCTGATGTAGGACATTGATAAATTTGAATATATTTTGAGAGGAATATTACAGAGAGAGTTCAGAATGTCAGAATGTCATAAACTCCCAGAAACACTTGTTGGGCCCAAGAATGTTGAAATTGGAACACCATTGCTAGTTCGTATGGAGCATTCTGCAAAGAAGGGAAATGCACCCCTCCACAGAGAGGGGCAATTCCATACCAGGCTCTCACCCACGTTATTCCCTACAACCATATTCCTTTGTTCAGTGCACAAATTAAGCACCTGTACGTAACAACCTGTGTAATACCAAGCCTCAGATTACTGAAGGAGCTGTCCAGTGGGGTAGGGCATGGAGCTCTTCTGTGCTTCCATTCAGAGCTGGAACCTGGACCAATGGTGGCAAAGGGTTATAAAGAGATAGTGTTAGACTTAAGAATGATGATAGTCTAATAAGTTTTATAACTCTATAAAAGGCATGAACAAGTCTAAAGGAAGAGTTTGTTGAAATGAAGAGAATTAGTCAGCTGTGAAGAAAAGAAAATGGATTCCCCAAAATTAAGTGGTGGCACCACCAGTCCAACTAATGGAGCAGAAGAGTCTCGCCCAAAAGTTTCCCATCACAATGGCAGGACAGTCCAATGCAGAAGAGATTCAGCAGATCTCCGTGTTCCTACCTGTGTGCCAGGTCAACCCTGTGGGAAGGCAGAGGGTTAGATTGTGGTCACCTAATGCCGTTGAATGCACCATCCCCTGACTTCCTTTGCTCTGGTTTCAAGCTCTCAAGAGAACTTTTTTTTACTATTATTTTGACTTGGACCCACATGGTGATCCACTGATAGAGGCATTTTCTTTAAAAATAGTATTTCTGATCATAAATTAATAAAAATCTCACTCTGTCCCCTGAAACTTGACTGTTCATGTTAACATAAGTAAATCGTTTGCGATTCTGGTTATAAATATCAGTCTATTGAATGCATTTTTTTTTCAAGTGAGAGGGGTGAAACATGTCATTTAAAAGTGAACCACCTTCCACTAATAAGACCTGACTGACCACTTTCTGAAGTGGGAAACTTGCCACCTCTGCTTTTTCAGAAGGACAAGCACAGAGTGGTGCAGTGCATGCTGGAAAAGATGGATTTTACTTGAAATACTTAGTCTTCCCAAGTAGCCACTCTTCTGTTGTTACCCTGAAAACGCTAACAAGTCAGCAATATGACCAGAGTTCAGACATCCACCCTTGCCTTACATTTTCACTTCTTCCCTCCTTCCTTTTCTTCATATTGGGTTTCAGGTCTATTCTCAGGCACATGACCCACCACTTCATCCTTCACTCAGTGCTTATTTATTAAATTGGAGGTAAAGAAGGTGCTGGGCCCTGCAGTCCTTCTGACCTGAGCTTTGAATATGGCTGTTGCCTTCTACTAACCAAAGGACAACTGAGCCCTATGGGACCCACAGGAATATGTCCAATGAAAGCCCTTGGGGAAAAGCTGCAAACACACAGCAACAGTGAGTCCCAGCATAAATGCTTTGGGCATATGGGTTTCCTGAGTAAACCTGCTTCCAGGTTTATCACTGTGTGTACTTCCCAGGAGCCATTGCAGCAGGAGTGAGGGAGGACTCAGGTGGCCAAGCAGAAGGAGGAAAGTGCAGAAAGTGGTCTTGAACTGGAAAGGGGAGCTTATCACCTCCTGTAGTTTTCACACTGAACTCAGCCAGTTGGTACTTACAGAAGATTTATGCATGAAAAGACACCAGTGCCTATGCTATGAAGATACTAAAGCTGTTCAAGGAAGAAAATATGTGCCGTGAACTGAAATAGAAAAGCGTCCTCTCTGAGGTGGTGGCAGGTAATAATCATGGTTATAGACTTGGCTGATGAGGAATGAAACAGGCTGTTTCAGTGATGTGTCCCGTGGGCTGTGCCCCGGTGGCCCAAGGCACCAGGCATTTCTGGCTATGGAATTGATGAAGGGGGTCCCAAAAGAGGACACTCCGTGTGTGTTCACAAAAGCAGGTGATATTTCTAGCACATGCCAGGGAGGGTCCCCCTGCCTGATCCAGCAGTACCATCCTGTCTCAGTGGGGGGCTAATGGCTTACCCTAGAGGAGGACTTGCCAAGAAAGACAGTGGTGCAAAGCGTTTTACAGTGTCTCTCCTATTTGGAAGACCACAGTTTGGTGGGGAGGTAGACATAATCAGATGAGCAATTATAAAAGCAAGTTCCATGTCTACTGACCTCCTCCCGCCACTGTATGCCTAGAACTCTGGATTGAAATCTATATATTTTTTTTACATTTTGTGTTGTCAGGAAAGTAAGGGAATTCCTTGGAAGTTCAAAGTTGATAAGAAAGTGTGACTCCATGAAGATGGGTGTGCCCTGGAGTGGCCTTCTGCAGATCCTTGCTTTCGTGGAGTATGAGGGACAGGAGACAAAACCTAGGGTGGCTTGGAGGTCAGAAAGGAGACCTCATCGGAAAGCCCGGACCCCAGGAGGGACACCCACCTGAAGGGGTACCACTTGTGTGAGAAACAGCCACAAGTCTTCAGTGGCACACAGAAGCATTGTTTCTTCCCTACACATCTGGCCTGGCACCGGGCAGTCATGCTAATCTGGGCTGAGCCCTCACTGTGTGCAGATCATCTGCTGTCCACTGGGATCCTATTAGATGAGGAGATTGTGGTGACTTTGCCCAGCTCCATGATTCTCTCTCTCTTCTTGGGACCAGGGGTGTGGCCCTCTCCTGGCAGTGGCAGAGTGCAAGAACAAGATCTGCCCTTGCAGATCTTCAAGTCTCAGCTTGTGGAATAATGAGTAAGTCCCATTGTTTAAAGAAAGTCACATGGCTAGGATGAGTCAGAAGCAGGTCACTACAAAGTGACAGGGCATAAAGTATGTATAGGTGGAGGTATAGTGGGTTGAAAAGTGTTTCCCCAAAATTCATGTCCACTTGGAATCTCAGGATATTTTATTTGGAAACAGGATCTTTGCAGTACAATTAGCTAAGGATCTCAAGGTGAGATTATCTTGGATTTGGAAAAAGAGGGTTTAGATCAATGACTGGCATCCTTATAAGAAGACGCGAGGATACAGACACACATGGAAGAAGGCCATGGGCCATGTGAAGATGGAGGCAAAGTTTGGAGTGACGTGGCCACCAGCCAAGGACAGCAAGAAGCACCAGGAGCTGGAAGAGGCAAAGAAGGATCCTCCCTAGAACCTTTGGAGGAACATGGCTCTGCCAACACCTTGGTTTCAGACTTCTGGCTCCCAGAACCATGAGAGAATATATATTTCTGTTGTTTTCAGCCACCAAGTTGGTGGTAATTTGTTGCTGCAGTCCCAGGAGACTCATACAGGAAGGGTGAAGAACTGAGGTCATGGATAGAGTCAATCAATCATGGAAGGTACGCTTCAAAACATAATCATCCAGGAAGAAACAATGGTGGTGATTGGGGCTTTCTTGGCCTTGTATCTGGGTGAAATAAAAAATTAAGTTTCCTCAGAGGATATCTCACTACAAACCCACCCTCTAACCAGGTAAGGGCTGAACTCACACAACCTCCATGTACCACTCCAAAGAACCCAGAATGCAATCTCAAAATCTCAAAGTTTAGTTTATTTTTTTAATTGGGAGAGAGAGAGAGAAACATTAATTTGTTGTTCCACTTATTTATGCATTCATTGATTGATTCTTATATGTGCCCTGACCAAGGATCAAACCTGCAACCTTGGCATATTGGGGGATGCTCTAACCAACAGAGCTACCCCAGCCAGGACTCAATGTTTCATTATAAATGGCCATAGTTAGAAGAGCTTCTAGGTGCCTGCCAAATGCAAAGGCAACTTCCTGTAGGAACATCCATTAAACATGGGCCGCAAAGAACCCCTACATGTAAGTGCCAGAGAATATGTGCTCCCAGCAAGAAGCCACTCATTTCAGAAGACAACAGCAAGAGCCAGCAGAAACATTCAAACCACAGAATCAGACCAGCACAGATGGTAGTTATAACTGTAAAAAACAAAGTACAAAATAAATACAGTTAACATGTTACGTGCTGAACTGTGCCCCACCCCCAGAATTCATATGTTGAAAACCCTAATCCCCAATACAATCCAATTGTATTTGGAGATTTGGCCTTTAAACATGTAAAGATTAGATGAGGTCAGGTGGGTGGGTCCTAATCCACTCTCACTGGTGTCCTTTGAAGGAGAGGAAATGTGGACACAGAGGACAGGCCATGGGAGGCCTCAGCACGAAGTCAGCCAACTGCAAGCCAAGGAGGGAGGCCTCAGGAGAAACCAAAGCAGCTGACACCTGGGTTTCAGACTTCCACCCTCTAACACTGTGAGCAAACAAGTTGCTGATGTTTAAGCCACCCAATCTGCGATATTTTGTTACAGCAGCCCGAGCACTAATAGAACATGTTTAAAGAAGTAAAAGTGAGGTTAGTGAGTATGGTTGACAAACAATTAGGTTTGGTAAAATAAAGAATTCTAGAAATTAAAAACATAATAATTAGAAAACAGTATACATAGCAGATCATTCTGAATCATAAACCTGGAGGCAGATCTGGGCAATGCAGAATTCCAGCACAGGAAGATAAAGTCCTGGGAGATAGTAGATGCAGAGACAGGCGGATAGAGTGTGGAAATCCAACATGCATGTATTTAATTGGAGTGACAGGAGGAGAGCTAAGAAAGAATGAGGAATGATTAATTATCCCTGGTTGTGAGGGGGCCAGCTCTGTTGATGGTTGATGGGGCAGGTGTGACACAGGTAATGTTTGCTATAGGTCTGCCTGGTGACAAAAAGGAGGGACAGGAGCTAAACAGGAAAAAAAAGCATGTCCCAAGAGGCAGAGGCATGAGAAAGCATGATCTTCTCAGGATGTGATGAGAAGTCTTGTGTCATGGTGCAGTGGGGCGTGTTGGCATGTGGCACATGTGTGCCCATTTGGGGACCAATATTTGAAGGTTGGCAGGTGGGAGAGTGGTCAGATGGAAGGGACTTGTCAGCCACACTAAGGAATCTCAGACTGTATCTGATAGGTGATGGGGAATCAGTGACATGATCAGCTTTGCTCTTAGGAAGATAAAGCACCGAGAAGAAACTCAATAAGCGCTTGCAGGTTGATCAATGTAGGCTGCTGATCCAAATTCCTTTGTTCTTGGACAGCTGCGGCTGGGGTGAGCTTAAGGCACTCTCTAGATCCATTATCTGTTCAAAGAGGATTCGGAGGGGCTCTCCGCTTTAGGGTAAACCAGGGTCAGGTTGGTAACTTAAAAGTGATGACCTCAGGGGCTCTGAAGCTGTAAGGAGCCTCACAAGACACCACTCACATTCTTCCCAGCTTCCCTTCCACAGTGGAGACTCGGGGAAGCCTTGACTAGGAAACAGTTTTCTCTACCTGGAGGCCTGGCTTTGCCAGCCTACACGCTAGGTCCACACTGTGAGAATCCAGGCCAGGCCAAGGTCAGTCTCAGAACCCTCCTTATTCTCAGGCTCCCTGGCAGATATCCATCCAGCCGCCTCAGTCTGGGCTATCCTAGCTTGGTGCTGTCCCTCCCGCTACTCTGCTTTGTGCTAATGAGGTTGGTGGAATGACAGAATGAAAATTCATAGGACATTTGCAACTTGCCAGAACCATAACCAGACTCCTGTGCTGTGTTTATTATCCCAGCTGTCACCTAGCAGTCTTGGAGCATAGATGTCGTTATCCTTAGTTTATGAAGGAGGTTAAACAACTTGCCTGAGCTCCCAGGCCCTAGCGAAGGGCATGACTGGTAGGCACGCCCAGGTGGGCCAGACTCAAACATGTTTTCTACTGCTCCAGCCTCCTTTCTCCACCCAGCTCTTCAGCTCCACCGTTGGACCAGGAATCACCGCAAAATTGCAACCCCAAGGCCAGCTGCATGCCCCCTAAGTTGCCTATTTTCTCTTTCTCCTGGTTAAAAATGTGTCCACATCTCCTATCCACCCCCACCTCCCAATTCATAGACGTGGCTGGATTGGATGCATCTTACTTTTTGTTATTAATCGCTATCATGTACAAGTCACTTCTGTAGCTGATCTTTGTGGCTTATTAAATGCCATAGAACTGTTGTGAGCTGATATAAACCAACAGCCCTGTGTGTGAGATCAGGCTGCTGAGAGCTGGTGGGCTCAACACGAATGAGGCCTACTGGCCCCAAATCCAGCCCGATGTCCATTCCCAGAGAACTGTTTTCTGTACCTCTCTGTGTCCAAGCTGCATCCTTTGATATTTTTCCAGCTGACTAATGTGTACATGTTTAGGGGGATGATCTAGTTGAAATGATTCTCCAGGTACAAGACTCCAAAACAGCCTCTAAAATTAGCTGACAGAGATGCCCATGTATGTTGTGTCCTGTCCTATCTGGGAAGAGCTTTTGTGTGAAAGCCCATACCTTCTGAACTGGGATCCCTGTGAGCAGCCCTGGCCAGGAATCTGGACTTGCACCTAATCCCTGGCCATTCTTATTTAACCAGCCTGGTGTGGGTCACTACTGGCATCTAGGAAGCATTTAGTAGGGAAAGGGAAGAAAAAAGAAGAAAAGAGCAGGGGGAAATAGGAAAGGAATGAACTATGAAAGGAAAGGAAGGAAAGAGAAAGGAGGGAGTAAGAGAAAGGGAGGGAGAGAGGAAGGGGAGCTTGGTCCCAGGAGAATGCCAAGCCCTCCTGGGGCAAATTCATATCTTACCTCTACTCTAGCTTCAGCTCAGTGCAGAGCAAAAGCTGTATTTCAATTAATGTTTGTTGATTGACACTTTAATCACTGGTATCATTTGTAATGATCCAGAGACATTGAGCTCACTTGGGGCCCAGCACAGGGCTGGGTGAGGCCTTAGGAAATATTGAGTCCACTGGTCCTCAAGGGTATTGGTGCCCCCTTGGGGGAACTTTGGAGATCTGAGGAGGCATTTTTCACTCATTGCAATGAGACTGGGGGGGAGGAGGAGGGTGGGTAGTGCTGGCATTCAGGGCAGAGAGCAGGAATGCAAGACATCTGCAGTGTGGGAGGTCTTCCTTCCTAGGCCAGCTGTGCTGCCTGAATGACTTCTGAATGTCCTGTAGGGCACCCATGTAGGTGAAAAGCTTGCTTATAATGATTCAGGCCTAGAATGTAACTGCATTTTATGACATAAAACATATTATGTTTTAAAATATGGTTTTAATATATACTGTATTTTCCAGAAAGGCAAGTTCCTTGTAAATCAAAGAAAGATTGTGTTATGTAGTTCTCCAAGCCTTGTTCACCATTTTAGAAAATCATGTCACTGATGGAATGCTCTTTATGCTGCTTGAGTTAGCAAAGCAGCCCACCTGGCTCAGCCCTGCCTTCGCCGGGACCTGATACCCAGGGAAAACCTTCAGGTACTGCCTTAGGGTATTTTCCAGTATAGGCAGGCCAATCACTTCCATATTGAAATAAACTTATTTTATTATAAATTATTTTCCTTTATCCCTCTTTTAGGTCACTATTAATACATAATTATTTGTTTAATTAGAAATACAGATAGGTTATATCATCGAGGTGGTATTGCTTTTGGATGTCACTTTAGGATAATTATGAGGCATTGCAGATTGATGGATACGAGAGCCACTGAACAAGGCTCCCACTTTACATGTAAAGAATTTGAGGTCCAGCCCTGACCGGTTTGGCTCAGTGGATAGAGCATAGACCTGTGGATTGAAGGGTCCCAGGTTCGATTCCGGTCAAAGGCATGTACTTTGATTGCAGGCACATCCCCAGTAGGGGGCATGCAGGAGGCAGCTGATCAATGTTTCTCTCTCATCGATGTTTCTAACTCTCTATCCCTCTCCCTTCCTCTCTGAAAAAAAAAATCAATAAAACATATGAAAAATAAGTGAATAAAAACAAATAAATAAAAAAAGAACTTGAGGTGAAGTGATCAGTCCCAGGTCAAGCCACTACCTGACAACAGTGAGGGGGTTGGAATCCAGGTCTCAGAGTGACAGAGACCCCCTGACCACAGCCGGAGCCCCTCAGTGACACAGCCCTGAGCGCCTCTGCTAAGGCGGCCACTGGCCAGGTGAGGCCACCTGTTCTCCTGCCTCAGATCACCTTTGTTTTTTCCTTGTTACGCCCACTTGGACAGATTTCATCTTCTAAAATGCGCGAGAGAGAAGGAGACCAGCTGAGAAGATGGGTCTTCATTTCAGGCTTTTGGATGGTATATTAGTCTTCCATAGCTGCTGGGATAAATGACCACAAATTGGTGCTTAAAACAACAAAAATCTGCTCTCTCCCAGCTCTGGAGGCTGGACCTCAGAAATCAGGGTGTGAGCAGGGCCTCGCTCCCTCTGAAGGCTCAGGCAAGAGCCTTCCTGGACTCGCCCAGCTTCTGGGGGCTCCCTGTTTTCGTGTCGTGTGGCAGCATCACTCCAGTCTCAGCCTCTGTCTTCGCATGACCTCCTCCTCTGTGTCCATGTCAATTCCCCCTTCCCTTCTCTTATCAAGACTTGTCATTACATGCAGGGTGCACCCTAATCCAGGACCGTCTCGTCTTGAGATTCTTAACTTACTGGAACCTGTCAACACCCCGAAGACATTTTCACATTCAAAGGAGGTTCTGGATAGATATATCTTTTGGGATATTGTCAACTATGCAGCCTGCTCCAGATGGCATTATCAAATGACAGCTGCCTGGCCAGATACAGGTCAGACTAGAGATTTAGATTCCACATTTCCTAGCTCCTCACCCATGGCTTCCAAAGTCTGTTCCGTCGTGGAAATGTTTGGTAGGAATGACATAGACTTGGGGGAATCCATGAGCTCACCCGGCTCCATCCCTCAGGTTGGAAATGAGTCCCTGGAGCGCAGAGAAGAGAAATGACTTGCTCAGGGTCTCTCAGAGAATGAGCATCCACGCTGGGACCAAACACAGCTTCCTCACCGTGGTCTTCCCCAGCATGGGGTCTGCGCATGCCCCTGTCCATAAGAAGTGAGTCCTGATCCTTGACACCACCCACCCACCCACCCCGGCCGTCAACCCCGGAGGCTTCCTGAGGGAAATCTGGGCAGAAGCCCTTCCTGGCGGAGTCCCAGGCCCACTGAGGGTGGCTGCGGACACTCCCTGGGCCCCCGGGGATTGACCTCCTGCAGAAACCACACCAGGCTCGCTCTCCCCGGGCTGCTTTCCCTTCAGACACGGTTCCATATTTACATTCCGTTTATGTTGCCTCTTGTTTATCTTGGTACCTAAGTACTTGGCACAAAAGTAATTATTTCGTTGCAAAAGCCGCAGCAGCCGGCAAAGTTAAAAACACACACAAAAATGACTTTGACTCGGGCTCAGGATTGTATAAATAACCGGCTCAATGGAGACGACGACGGGGGACATTATGCTCACTCCGCACCGCACCCCCATCGCCACTGTCGGGAGGAGACTCCGAGGGTAGCATCTTGCCACTGTGCGGGAGGAAAAGATCATTTCTCAGCAAAGTGGTTTCCCAGATGCTCACAAAGCCGGCACCCACCCTCGGATTATCACGCGCATCGGGCCACCGTGTGCCGCATGCAGAGCAGACAGCAGGCAGCTCCCCGCCGGTCCCCACCCACAGAACCCTCCCTTTCACACCAAGGCAAACAGTGGGGGTGAGGGGGCATTTGTCCTCGGGGAAACAGAATCCACCTTTCTATCCAAAAAAAGGCAGAGTGGGTTGGGAGGCTGCCCCTGGGTCCACACACACAGACAGACCTGCCGCCCCCTCCTTGGCGCTTACTTACAAAGCTGTTTTAATGCGACAGATCCCATGTGAGAGCAAAGCGGCAATGACACTTTGCTTCTTTGAGGCTCAGAGAGAGGAACTGGAGTGCGATCAGCTGGGAGCTAGGGGTAAGCAGTCTTTCTCTCCCGCAGCCTCGGCCCCCTCCCCAGAGATCCAGCTTAAAAGGGAAACTGGTCCCCCAGGTGTTTTTTGGAGTTTGTGCTGTGATCCACACGGCCCTCCTGCTCCTCCCTTTCCATGTAGTGCATGTATCCACACCCATCCCAGCACACTCCCCGACTTCTTTCTCTGCCTCTCTGTTGTCTCTTCCTCTCCTGTCCCTGCCTTTCTTCTTATCTATTCCCTCATCTGCCTCCTTCCGCCTGTTCTTTCCTACCAATTTCTCCTTTCCCTCAATCTGCCTCTTGGCCCCCCTCTCTCTGTTGTCCACTCCTCTGAGCAGCCCAGCTCTCCCTCCTGCTCCCCGCTGCTGCTTCACAGGTGTCTCCCCACCTCCCCTCTCCACTAGCAATCACAGCAGGGTGGCTGATGAGCCTCTGTGTCTGGTCAACAGCAGAACCCAGGTGGTCAGGGCTGGTGGCCGTGAGAAGGCGTCTGTGATGCAGGGGGCGGGAAGGGGGAGGGGGGAGACGGCTGCAGGACACTACTTCCCAGTGCTGGCCTGGCTCGCGCTGCCCTCCCTTTTCTCATTAAGAGCAGGAAGCCTTGAGCAGGGGCTCCGGTAAGCATCATTTGTCACTGTGATTGGGATGGTGGGGTGGGTGGCAGAGAGGGAGCCTGCTAGAGAAGAGACTGTTCTGTCTTTATAGGAGATAGAGTTGCCCAGCTGGTGTGGCTCAGGGGTTGAGTGTTGATCCATGAACCAGGAGGTCAAGGTTTGATTTCCTGTCAGGGCACATGCCCAGGTTTTGGGCTCGATCCCCAGCAGGGGGTGTGCAGGAGGCAGCTGATCGATGTTTCTCTTTCATCAATGTTCCTCTGTCTATCTCTCTCCCTTCCTCTCTTACTCTAAAATCAATAAAAAAAATAGATCAATAAAATCATTTTAAAACAAAGAAATAGAGTTGAAGAGAGAAAGGAACGGAAGAAGAAGAGAACACTCACACAATGTGACATATGGGCAAGAGCACCCCGCCCAGCCTCAGTTTCCTTGTGGGTCCTGGGGTGTAACAGAGAAGGAAAGAAAAGCATAGTCATCATCATGGCTTCTTTGCAGTCTCACTTTCCTTTGACGTGCTCAGAGGTTCTTCACAGGAGAGCAACTTGCTTGCCACAGCCCTGTCATCCCTAAAGATTCCACTCCTGGCAAGACTGGTCTTCTAGTCTCACCCATTCTCCACACCAGGGGCACACTCAGATAAGAAGGGGCGGTGGGCACCTTTGTGTTCTGTCCGTCATCCTCAGAACTGGTTCAAGCCATCGGAGCTAGACTCCCAGGAAGGTACAGCAACCCGTGACCTGACTGGCTCGTTACTCGGACCATCTCCGAGTTCTAAGCTCACCCTGTCCTTGTCCCATAACTGCCCACTCCTCTCGATCGCCGGGATGCTGCACAGCCCTCCTTTCTCTGTAACATCCCGTGGCTCCCCGGAGATCCTGGAGTCCGTCTGGCCATGCTGGCTTCCCAAGATGACCAGGCAAGAGCACAGAGTGAGTCAATCTGCGGGCTGCGACCCAGTGACCTGTCACCTTCAGAAGCCCAGCCTTGCTGAGACGCACTGCTCCCTTGGTGAAGATGGGACATTAAGTGAAACTTTCCTCCCTCTCCACCCCACCAGGTTTCATAGACACAGTGAACTCAGCCACGGCAGACTAAGTGCTCACATGCGCAGAAAACGATAGCATGGGGACACAAAGGCTGGGCTCGGGGAGCTGAGTGTGTGTGTGGGGGGGGGGAGGCACCCAATCTTAAGAAAAGAACGAAGAGCAAATGAAAAAGGGTGGGTAGTGCCACTCTGCTGCCACGTGTGCCATCCTGCTGTTTGTTGCCCTGGACATCATTAAGGATAACTTGGGACAAATAAGTCTACAAATCTTCATGGCCCTTCCCCTCCCCACAAAGAGCAACTTTGCTATCAAGAACTTCCCTCCCAAGAGAAGCAGCGAGAAGTTCATTTGGCTTTCTGCGAAAGGAGTTGACATTGAGTAAAAGGATCTGAATCATTTAAGTCCGCTTACTCGCAAGTGTGAAAACAGTGTATTCATTTGGATACATTAACATGGGTGAAACGTTTAGGGTGCTGTAATTTTTCCCACGGTGGGGGAGAATGATCACTATTATGTATACAATGCCTTTGGGGGAAATGGAAATCTCAATCAGCATTCCTCACCTTTCTCACCCAGCTTCTGGCCCGGGCCCCTTGCTCCCTGAGGGACCCTGCCTGGGACAGAAGAGTAGACCTTTCAGAAAAGGAGCAGGGAAAACCACAGTGGCCACCGCCATCAAAGCTCATGTCTGGTGAGGATGGACAAGGAAAGAAAAGCTCCAGCTTCCCATGACAAAATGTGTTTTTCAAGCTGGCTAAATGGAGCTCACGGTATTAAAGGCGTAAATCAACTACTCCGATGTCTGGGTTCTACGTGGGCAGGTCTGCTTATGAGGCAGAAAGGGCCAAGAGCTGATTTCCAGCGGAGGGCTGCAAACCTCCCTCCGAGGCCGCTCCTGAGTGGCCCGATTTGTGGCCGCATTGGCAGAGTTAAAGGGGTCAGGGTGGCGAGACTTTAGCCTGGCGTGTTCCATACCTCAATGTTCTCCTTTCAAAGGTGAGGCAGCCCTTAGAAAAGGAGGAAGGGTCCTTTCTAGAGGTATAATCCATCCGGGTCCTGAAGGGGACCCCAACTGTGTTCAGGTTGCCCCTCTTCTTTTTCCAGCAAGTGTCCCCTGTCACCAGCTCCTCCTCCAGCCCCCATGTCTGCTGCCCCTGGCTCCCTTGGGGACTAGCCACCTCCGACATTCTGGAGATCTCTGTCTGTGCAGGGTTTGATCAGTGAGTCCCACATCCCAACTTGGGAAGGCCACATCGGGAAAGACTGGTGGCTGATCTCCCTCTGCCGTGCCGAGGCCATAAAAAGCAGAGCAGGGTGGAGGGGTTGGCACACAGCTAGAAAGTAGAAGCTGGAGTTCTAACCATCATTCTCATTATTTATGAGAACCTGGTGCAATCATTTAAGGGCCAGCTGGGGCCAGAACGGACATTGCGTGGGACAGTTTGGGCCTCACTTTCTTCATCTATATCATGGGTAGGTTGGGCCCTCCATCATGGCTCAGGCCCTTCTCCAAGATTCTTAGAAGTGACATCCAGGCCATTTCAGCCAGGTTGACATCTCCAAAGTAATGGAACTTCCAAGATGTTCACAGCATAAGTCATACTCAAAACAGGCACCAAAATAAATGCCATGGGTGATCTTTCCTACTCCTCACCACACCTCAGGTCAGCCTGCCTCCATGGCAGAGACTGGCCTGTAGAGTAAAAAAACATATGGACTTGGAGCTCTGCTCCTTACTAACCACATGTCTGATTTGCCTCATTTACCTGAGTTTAAAAACATGGTTATAGTTTTTGACCCCTAAATAACGTGGTGAAATAGTGAGATAATGGACAGGGGAATATTGAGTTCTGTTAGTTTCTGGCCTTCTTCTTGGCATGGCATTCTTTTTCCCAAGCAGGACAGCTAAGGAACTGGAACCTGGACTCTGGGAGAGGTGGGGTTGGCATGCACCAAGAGGTAGGAATCAAGAGGAAGATAGTTAGATGACCCCCCCCGCCCCCCGCCCAAATAAATACTATCAGCTTTGACTAATTTCTGCCAATACTCAGGCCTGGTTCTTACACTAGGGGAGGGCGATGCAGATGGGGCTACAGATCTTATCCAGAAGGAACGAGTGACCTTGGCAGTAATGATATCCAGCCTGAGAACCACCTGCCTTCACTCATTCATTCACCATCACTTAACTAGGCTGCTCCCATAGAAGAGGAGGAGGCTGTAAAGAAAATGTTAGAGTTCCGCCTTCGAGGAACTGACATTCTAGCAAGAGGAGACAAAGACTTAAAATGCACATAGCATTGCCCTGGCCTGTGTGGCTCAGTTGATTGGATCGTCATCCCACACACCAAAAGGTCTTGAGGCACATACAGGAGGCAACCAATTGATGAATCTCTCTAACATCAATGTTTCTCTCTCACTCTCTCTCCCTTCCTCCTTCTCTAAAATCAATTTTAAAAATGCACAGTGTCTCAGGGAGCGATACAAACTATAAAAGCAAAGCAGACATGAGTGACAGGGGGTGCCTGTGCACAGAGTGCAAGGGTGAAGGGGGCTGTCCCTCTGCCTTTAGAGAGGTTTGAAGACTATTATCCAAGGGATGAGGAGGGTCATCTGGGAGCCCTGACGTAAAGAACAAAGGAATCAAGAACCTCCCTGGCTCTGTCCTGACCACCCCAGGCAGAGAGTGGTAAGAGCTGTGAGCGCTGGAGGAAGGCTGGGGCGGAAGGTCTGTCCTGAACCATCTGAGTGCTGGGACCACCTCTTCTTTCCTGCCAATGATGAGGGACGGTGCTCCCAGCATCTGTCCTTTCTTTCATACTTATTGCGTGCCCATCTCTTTCCATATTCCAGGCATGATGGTAGGCACCGGGAATTGAGAGATGAGCCCTACAATCCTGGCACTCTAACACCCCCAGTTTAGAGGGCAAGGGACACAACTGGCAGAGGGGGAGACTGAGTCTACCTGGGGGAGCAGGTGGGCACATGCTGCACAGAGGTGGGGAGAGGGCATTCCCAGAGGAGGGGTGTTAGCAAAGGCCTGGGGCTGTGAGAGGTCTCTGAAGGGATAATGGGGCTTCACCTTGAAATGAGACTGAGGCCAGGCTGTTCACAGGCGTGTGTAGCAGGCGTGTGCACCAGGCGTGTGCACCAGGCATTGGGATCTTATTCTGAGCACAGCAGGAGACAGGTTTGAAATGTGAGGGCCCATTTCCATTCCAATCGCCCACTCCTGGCAGCACTGGGATGGCCTAGCTGCACTTTGTCTGTCCTGTTTTCTGGTGGCCTCTGCCGAGAGCCCAGCACTAAAGCCCACCCTGAGGTCGAGGGAGCAGTTCCAAGGGTGAGCGAAGGGTGGGTTCTACAGTCCAGGGCCCTGAGTTTCTGGCTGACTTTCTGCCATCCATCTGGTGGCCTGGGGTCTTTATAGGGAAGGCCCTGGAGTCTATGAGACGTGCCCCACCATTTAATTACCCGCAGCACGAATGAGGAAGGACTCTGTAAACACTGGAATTTATAGGCCTCTGTAGCTACAGGTCACCTCTGATGCAATAACCCAGTCCCGTTCCTAAGGGTGAGTGCCCTCATTTCATTGGTCCCACAAAATTTATGCTCCTCTGTACCACCAGCCAGACAGGCTTACTCTGAAGTGTCTCTTGCTGTTGTAACTTATTTGCTTCTTTTTGAAGCTGTGTGTGTGTGTGTGTGTGTGTGTGTGTGTGTGTGTGTGTGTGTTGGGAACTAGATTGAATATGGAAGGCAGTTCTCAGATCCATTTGAGATGTGTCCTTTTTATTTCCCACCCCATGGTCTGAGACCCTCCTGCCCTCCGCCTGCCCCTGTGGCTGCAGTCACAGAGCTGACCACGGGGAACGCACACGGGCAGAGTAAAGGGGATGGGCCACGTCTGTTCCCACTGTGTCCTGTTCTTAGTCTTCTTCCTTTGTTCCCGCACTTCCCCAGCAGGGACATCCTACCTGCCTGTTTTATTTTCAGCTCCTTGATGTAACTCTCTGCCAGCTTCTTGAGACAAGCCTATTTTCTGCTCTCCTCACCATCTCCTTTACCGTGTCAGACTCTTCGCTGCCAGGGCCGCCTGGCTCCGTCCATCAGCCCAGCTCGATGTCTCCATACATCGAGAGCAACAAAACCCACTTCAGCAGTTTCCTCCTTTTGTTCCCTGTTTTACGGCCGCTACTTGTCGGTCGCGGAGTTCCCTTTCCCCTTCACTTACCAGAAAGGTTTCACATTAAAGGAGCATTTTAATGGTGCAAACAAGAAATAGAAATCCAGTTTACTTCTCTCCAAGCTTCTCTTAAATCGCACAGCTGTTCCAGTCCAGCGTCTGCACGACCTGCCTGGCTGTGCTCCACACACAGCCCCCTCCCTCTGTGCAGTCTGGGAAGCAGCAAGCTGACACCAGTGGCAGGCAAGGCCAGGCCAGGGAAGGTGTGCGGACCGGACGTCTACCTGCTGCTCTGCCCGCCCGGCCACCTCCCCACCAGCAGCCCCCAGGTCGCAGGGCAACACCAACACCTGCTCCCCAGCTGTTACCCTCTTTGTCCCACAATCTCAGTGGAGGACACAGGCCACCGGCCACTCATTGCTCCTCCCAAAGGTGCTACATGATACACTCCGATTAGTCAATGGCACCCCTTGTGGGGAAAGGTGGCTTGGCCTCTCTCTTGAAGATGCTTTGTCTTCTATCGGGAAAAAGCTGTACAAATCCACCTCATTTCCCTTTTTGCTTTAGCTGCAAGGAAGCTTCTAGACACAATTATAATGCTACTCTCTACAGTAGCCACTAGGGTTAAGTTATATGCCCCTCCTTTCTCTTTCTTGGAACAGCTTTGCTTTTCCTAGGTCTGGTGTAGTTTATTAGACAGCTAGAGATGCACATCCCCCCTTTCACTGGGAGACGGGCGGCGTCCGCGAATCTCCCGCGTGCTGCCTCCAACCATGGCTACGCTTCATTCGGTGTCTTAGTTCCTGTGGTGTGACACCTCCAGGCCCAGGTGGAGAGGATTTTCTAGGTGTTCCTCCAGCGCTGTGGGCAGGAAACACCAGCCCCTGCCCAGCCTCTCTCAAGCCCGGCTCAGAGATGGACCGCTTCTCCCTGATGAACACGGTTGGCTGGTGCATGGAGGCCACATAGCACCGCTCCTCAGCTGTGTTCTCACACAACAAGGGCCATTTATGGGCAAGGGGGAGGCCCGCCCTGCCCACGCGGGACAATGATGGAGAGACGCTCAGGAGCTCCAGCTGCAGAAGGCTGTCTGCACAAGCGAGGGCCTGGAGGCTCCATGGAAGCTGCCATCCGGTCATGCAGCCACTGCAGGAACATCTGTCTATTCTTTAAGAAGCCTTAACCAGAAAAATCACTTTGTTTTGCAAAAGAGGGAAGAGTTTTGAGCTTCCAGGATTGTTGGCACTTGGTTCATTGGCTTTCCAGCTCCCGTTCCAGGACTTTAAAAATACACCTACAGCCATCGAGTCATTAACTGTCAGAGCAAAACGGTCCTCCCAGGAGGAGCAGTGGCTTTCTCTGGGCCACACAAGCATGGAGCATGGGCAGGTGACCAGGGCGTTACAGAGAGAGAGAGCCTGTGTTTCAGAAGCTGAGGGCAGGTGGCAAAACAATGCAAGGGAGGCAGAGAGGAAGGGAGGGGGAGGGCCATAACGGAGGGAGAGAGAGACAGTACTGGGAGGCGATCCCTGGCCAGCACCACCTCCACAGCCCATCCTCTGATGTCCTGGGTGGACCGTATCTTAGCCACCAAACAGCATGCTGCCCAGCCGCCCAGATGTGGGGCTTCCCCAACCTACAGTCTGGGCTCAAGGACCCTCAATCAAACGTACTCACCCCTGCGGCCCTGCACCAGCCTGGGGCCGGGAGCTCTGCAAAGCCAGCAAAAATACCGGCAAAGCTAAAGGTGGTGTCGTATCACTGAGGAAAGCATGTGTTGGTTGCGCTCGCATGCACGTGTGTGTGTGTGTGTGTGTGTGTGGAGAGGTGGGTGCTGGCCCCTCAGCAGCAGTGCCAGCTAAGGATGGAGGAGGAGCTTGGGCCCCACAGGACCCTCTGGAAGGGCAAGCAGAGTCTCAGCCTAACGCCTGGTCAGGTCTGAGAGCTGCAGCTCATTCTGCTTACCTTGGGCTTGGCGTCGCCAAAGCGGCTGGGCCAGGGCGCCTGTGTGCACTATGGAGAGAGGGAGTCATCTGAGTCATCTGGCTGTGGCTCATGTCTGTCCTCTCCACCAGGAGAGGGTTCAAGGGTCATGTTTCTTAATGACTCCGAATGCACTCAGTTCATCTAGAGATGGTCATGAGCGCTGTGTCTGCAGTAGATTCTAGGATGGAACACACTGGGGCTGCCTGGCCTGCGGCGCCAACATAGACCCGGATGGTTTCTCTGAGACTTGCCCAGGCCCGGAGTGCCCCTCCCCTGCCCAGAAGCTCCCAGTGAGCAGTCCCTGGTGGGACACGGCTCTGTGGGCCTTGAGGTGCACGCTGTGCCTCAGGACCTTGGCTGTGACCCTCAGTCTCCGGCCTTCTCAGGCATTGGGCACGATTTGCAGGCGGGCTGATTAGCACCCAGGGTGGTGTGTGCTTTTGCAAACGCTGAGCAGAGGGCATGGAAACAGACAGCCAAGGTGTCCCGTCTAATTAAGCCTCATCCCTAGGGAAGTGGCCTGTTACTGCGCAAGGAGCCCTGGTGTCCTTGTGCCACGGTGAGGCTGAGGGGGGGTCTGTTAGTCGGGGCTGCTTGTACTGGTACGTGTCAGGCAGCCAAATTGTTTTCCATCTGGGAGAGTTTATTTCAGACACAGTGTGGAGGGAGGGCTTGGCCTTCGCCTCCCAGTGTTCCTGGCCCGTCCTGACAAGCGACAGACCCTTCCGCCAGGAGCACAGGAGAAGGGACTGGTGCTGGGTACAGCCACGCTGACAGCTGTGTGGGCCGCCCTGGAGCCTGCACAGCGCCATCTATGCAGTGATTCTCCCAGGCCTCGGGCCACAGCCTCATCCCTCAGGCAGCTCAGCCCCTTCCCTTGTCATCAAGCACAGGGGGCTCCACCTGTGTGCAGAGCCAGCGCCAGTGTCCAAGTAACAGAGGAGCAGGGAGGGGCGGCCGTGGGGCTGGCAAACCCTAAACACTGACGGGATAGTGTAAAGATGAGACGGGACACTTGCCTGGCGCTTCGGCCCTAACTGAAGACTTCCAAGTGCATTTCTCCTTAAATTCTCACCCGAGGACATGCTTATTGATTTGAGAGAAAGGGGAAGAGAGAGAGAGAAACATCGATTGGCTACCTCTCCTATGCGCCCTGACCGGAGACGGAATCTGATACCCAGGTATGTGCTCTCACTGAGAATTGAACCTGGCACCTTTTGGTGTACCGGACGATGCTCCAACCAACTGAGCCACGCGGCCAGGGCCCAAGTGCCTTTTTTTTTATTTGGCATGCAAACCAATGCTTTTGAGGCAGGCAGAGCTATAAGACCCATTTTAGTGTTGAGAAAACTGAGGTTCCAGAAGGGAACCTGTTCAAAGTCGTGCAACACGGAGGTGATGCAACTGACCGCTCACTGAGCCTTGTAAGGGGAATGGAGTTTGTGTCTCCACAGGAAAGGCCATCAAAGCCATCGGTGGGGGAGAGCGGCTCGAAGATTCCCAGCATTGCAGGGGGGTGGGGCTCCGTGGCTCAGCAATGCAAAGAGCAGGTGCGCCTTCCACGTGGGCCCCCTCGGAGCCAGTCTCCACACAGAGCCGGGACACTGCTCTTCCTGAGTGGGGAGAGCTTAGCAGTGGGCTGGGGCTGGGGCTGGGGCTGGGGCTGGGCTGGGGCTGAGGCTGGGATGGGGAGAGCAGTTGATGGAGGGAGTGCTTTTGCGTGAGAACTGTCAGTGTTCCTGCCTCCCCGCCAAAGTCTATGCCTAATAACTGAGTTTTTCATTTTGATGAATCTGACCATTCCAGGGTTTGATTTGTTCTCTTTTGGCCTTTGAGGAGTCAGAGTTTTAAAGCTGGAAGGACCCTGAGAGAGCCTGTAATTCTCCCTCATCTGACAGGTGGAGAAACTGAGGCTTGAGACAGCAGGGGCCTTGCCCTTCAAGACAGAGCTGCCGAGTGGCATGGCTGGAGCCCAGAGCCACAGTCTCTGGAGGCAGCCTTTCCTTGGTGCCAGCTGCCAGGACCCGGGGTGCCAGTGCTCTCTTGAGCGGTGCTCCCTGACGCCCAGATCCATGCCATCAGGACAGGCTGGAAACAGCTCTGGGAGTGGGGTCAGGGAGGGGCACCTTCCGTTGCGGGAACAGGAGCCTGCCAGGTATGCATCAGCCTAGACAAGGTGAGAATCCTCACGGAGCAAGAGCTGGGCATCCAGGAAGCAGGACCCTGCGTCTCCCAAGGCAAGGCCACGGATCTCACTTCCTGCGTCCTCCCTCCCTCTGTGCCCAAGACAGTGGCGGTCTGCACTGGTGAGTGGGCCCAAAAGAATTCTCCCATTTAATTTCCTGCCACAGCGGAGGAGGTCGGTGTTGCTGGCCCCTTTTTCAGGGGAAGCACCAGGCTTGGACATGTGTGTGTGTGTGGTGTGTGTGTGTGTGTGTGTGTGTGTGTGTGTGTGTGTGTGTTTGCCCACAGTGCACAGGCGTGCTCTTGTGAGTGTCACAGTGAGCTGTGGTCACTCTGTGGTGCTGCTCCCTTCGGGCTCCTTCCGTCGGACAGGTGGTTTGAAATGAGTCCTCCGGCCTTTGGGCCTGCCCTGTACGATCACTGTACATCTGTGCTGTCTTTTTCCTCTCTCAAACACGGACCCAGAAGAGACTGATGAAGGATTGACTGATTTCACTTCCTGGAGGGCCTTTGCTTCCCGCAGGATCGTACTAGTTTGACAACCCAGGACTGACCTGCTCAGCGGAATGCTGGCGTCCACCCTGGAGAATGGGCGTGGCCACCACACCCTGCCTTCTCAGGAGGCTGCCTGAGGCCAGCTCACTCTCTGAGATCTGGCAGGGGTGCCGGTGCTCCTGGCGGCTTCAGATGCCCAGCCAGCCCCTCGGGCCCATCTCTGCAAGTGTCATCTGAGCAAGAAACAGAAATAGCCTGTCTGTGGCCAGACAGCTTCAGCATCTCCAAAGTGCCTTAATACTCTGAGACTCAGGGATGATTAACCCCATAATAATGCTTAGTGGGGCCATGCACCTTGAGGCCAGGTACCTTGCTGGAAGCACACAGTGTGATGAGGCTGCGTGCAGCCCTTCCGTCAGCCCCATGCAGCCCCCACTGCACCACAGCCACCTCACCTGTCAGCACGGATCAGGAATGTCTTGGTACCAATTAATATATTAATGTACCAATTAATATATAAAGACTCATTTCAAACCACCTGTCCGGTAGGTGCAGGGCTCTGAGGGAATGGGAGACAGGCCATTGGGGTTTGCTGGGAGCTGAGGGAAGAAAAAAACAAAGCTGAGAGCGAAGCATGGGCCACTAGGGGTGCACTGCAGGAAGCCCTGAGGAACTGGGGGGCAGAAGCTGGGCAGGGTGTTGGTCTCAGCAACCTGGGTGAGGTCTCTCCTCCAGGGCAGAGACGGGGATTTGCCCATCTTTGTGCCAGCTGTGGCCCACATACAAGAGGTGTGGTTTCTCCTTCATTTTCGGTACTTTAACCCCTTTAGAAAATGAACCACTTCTATTAGAGACTCCCAGAGAGACAGAGTGACAGGCAGGGCTTGTCCCCAAGAGAGCTGACATGACCATCCTCCCTTCTGTACTCAGGAACTTCTTTCCATTCTTTGTCTGGACACACACAGGCTCAACCCCGCACCACTCCCCAGCTGTGAAACTATACACACCTGGATCACAGTTCGAGAATTATATGCACTGAAAAAAATATAGATGAAAGATATCAAACTGATGATGATGATGATGATGATGATGATGATGATGATGATGATGCATCAGATCAGAAGGGCAGGTTCCCTGGGAGTCAGGGGCCGGGGTTTAGTTCAAGTCTTGTCATAAACTTGCTCTTATAGATCCATCAGCTTTTTGAGCCTCAATTTTCTTATCTGTGATCTGGAAATAACAATACCTATTTCTCATGTCAATTATAAGTATTAAATGAATTCAACTATGGAAAAACTAAGAAGCTATTAATATTTAATAACTGCCTCCAAATTCTATGCCTTGTATACAAGAAAATCATTACCTGTTTCTTTATCTGCTATATGAAAACATTGTTTATTCTGCCTAAGTCATAGGATGCTTGTGGGGTGAAATGCGAAAAGCTTATGAATGCGTTTTGTTACCTATAAAGTGTCTTAAAGTCTGTGAGGAACGGAATTGGCTTCATAAGCAGCACCTATTATTATGATCATTAATAAAAATACGATGCTGTACAAATTTCCATGTTTATTGCTTATTCTTCAGAGGCAGTATTTGCTTTTCTTGCAAACCTGCTAGTTCGTGGGGCCTGTGCCCTGAATGCTGACCTGTGGCATCGATGCTCCTTGAAAATGACCTGTCTCAGCAGATCCTCGTCTTCTGCAGGTTCCGGGATGGAGGCTCCCGGCCTCGGAGCCCTTGGGAATAGAGTTGAAGCCTAGAGCACTTTCTCTTCCCTGCTGCTATTATGAACCAGCTCAATCCATCCATCAATGGACGAGGGTTTATCGAGCACCCACTCCTGTCGAAGTGACTGCGAAGCCACACTAGGGCAGGCCTTTAAGAACATGGCTCACCAACAGACAAGTACATATTTGGACGTAGGAAAAGAAATAACACGTTTGACTCTGAAGACCCTTTCGTAGGCAAAAACCTGGGCGGGAACATCCTGTCACGACTTTCACAAGTCATCAAAGCTAGTCACTGTCCCAGCTCTCAGGACTGAATCAAAATTCTGTTCTTACACTTGAGAATAAAGCCCCTTCTGCCCTAGCCGGTTTTGCTCAGTGGATAGTGTTAGAGAGTGGGAATTTTTGAGCACTCAAGAGAGGCCGTGGACTGTGCCCCAGATAGAGTTGTCAGTGCTGACACTAGGCCAGGCCTTGAGATAGGGTCTCATGGCCCCTTCCCAGCACGTAGGCCTTCTTTCATAGAACACTGTCAGCTTTCTGAAGAACAGGATGACCCTGTGAATAATATGGTCGTCATTGGCATGACCCTGACGTTGCTTGGGAAAAACTGTTTTGTCTTGGGTTACTTGTTCTGCAAAAACCGGATGTGGTTAATGTGCTTAAAAGCGGTCCTACACAAAGGGTCGCTGCTGCTCTCTGGTCTCCCTGCATGGAGAATGGCAGAGCAGTCGCCTGGTCAGCTGGCCCACTAATAAAGGCTCCCTAAATTTTAATTTGGTCTGGGCTCCAGTGGTCTTTACTCGCCTTCGCTCCACAACAGATAGAGCGTCAGCCTGCAGGCTGAAGGGTCCCAGGTTCGATTCTGGCCAAGGGCACATGCCTGGGGTTTCGGGCTCAATCCCCAGTAGGGGGCTTGCAAGAGGCAGCCAATCAATGATTCTCTTTCATCATTGATGTTTCTATTTCTCTTCCTTCCTCTCTAAAATCAATAAAAATATATTTTTAAAAGCCCCTTCCATTGTACTCACACCATTCTGTGGGGATGTATCCCCTCCCAATCCACCTGACCATGCTTTGAGGATAGGACTGCATATTATGTTTTCTGGTAAATATCACAAATAGTCTACCAGGATGCTAAACAAGATAAGTGGTCATTTTTCAGACTCAAAAGTATTATATCTGTCTTTAGAGTCTAGACTCAATGCTGTAACATTGGGCAACTCACTCTGCTCTGGATTTTAATGTTTTCATTTGCAAAATGAGGGGGCGGGGTGGGAATGCATATGTCCCAGGTTTCTTAGAGTTCTGAAACTCTAAGCTCTATATCAGATTTGGCAGGTGACACATCTCTCACCACTACAAAGCAAATGACAGATCTTGTTGTCAACTGCAACACTAATTCCTATTAAATCCAAATTCAACTGTGATCCTGCCCGCGTAGGCAGCTGCCGACAGCTGCATATGATTTCAGCACTTGCCTGCCGACTCCCCAAGTCTTTTTCACCGCAGCCTCACGTGTGCTCCCTTCTCTACCCAAAACCTATTGCTCTGGCCACTCTGCTTCCTCCTTCCCCTGCCTCCTTCCCCTGCCTTTTTCAATAAACCCTGCAGTCTAATCCCTCTACTAAGAACAGAATTAATTTCAAACATTCACTTACATGGAAGTGACTCAGCGTGTTTTCTAGTCCAGTGGGATTTGTCTTGTTTAAAAAAAAAAAAAAGTCCCATGGAAACTATTTGTAACCTATAACCAACAAAAGAAAGATATCCAAGGTGTACAAATAACTCCTAAAATTCAATGAGTAAAAAGAGAGACAACTCAAAATTCAAAAATGGGAAAAGACTAAGCAAGCACTTCGCAAAACAAGATATTCAAATGGACAGTAAACATGTTTTAAAAATACTCAGCCCGATTTTGACTTGAGGAAACGGCAATGTAACAATATAAGGAGCTCCAGCCGGGTGGCTCAGTGGGTTGGAGTATCTTCCCAAACACCAAGACAGTTGCAGTTGGACCCCTGATGGGGGCATGTACCGGAAGCAGCTGATCAGTGTTTCTCTCCCACATTCATGTTTCTCTCGCTCTCTTTCTCATGTGCGCTGGGATGTCTAAGATTTTAGACAGATGTTGGTGAGGATGTGCAGTAACCAGGACTCTCCTGCACTGAAGGTAAAATGCATACTGGCACAAGTGCTTTGGGCAACAGTTCTGTTTCTTTTCTAGTTAAACATACACCTCACCTATAACCCAGCAATTCCACTCAGATATTTATCCAAGAGAAATGAAAACATATGTTCACAAAAACACATGAACGCAAATGTTTACAGCAGCTTTATTCATAGTAGCCCAAACCAAGAAACAACCCAAATGTCTGTCAAAGGGAGACTGGATAAGCTAGTTGTGAACTAGGGATGGTGGAATACTCCTCTGCGGTGGAAAGGGGCAAACTACTAATACACAACCCACAGCACCCATGTGGATGGATCTCAAAACTTTGATGCTGAGTCAAATAAGCCAGACCCAAAAGCGCCCATACTGTGATGATCCCATTTGCATGAATTTCTAAAACAGCACAGCTGATCTGTGGTGACAGAAAGTAGATCAGGGGTGGGCGGTCAAGTGGTAGAGGACAAAGATTGACTGAGAGGAGGCACAACTTCCTGGGATGACGAAATGTTTTATTTCCTGATTGGGGAGATGGTTACTCAGAAGTAAACATTTGTCAAAATTTATCAGATTGTATATTTAAAACAGGTACATGGTATATGTACATTATACCTCAATAGAGTTGCTATATAAAATCAACAATGATAAACATGAGGTAATACCAATACACATCTACCATCATGGCAGAATGTAAGAGATTGACAACATCAAGGTGTAATGGGGCAGTGAAACAATCAGAACTCTCCTCCAGGGTTGGAAACAATGTGAGTTGGAACAATGTGCTTTGGAAAACATCTGTTCAGCAGCATGTAATAAAGCCCCATATGCACACACCTTGTGATTTAGCAATTTCACGCCCATGCATACACTGGTCAGAATTGTGTACATGTATGTGCACCAAAAGGTATATGAAAGGATGTTTATAACAGTACTAGAGGACCAGTGCACAAAATTCGTGCACTCAGCGTCGGGGGGGGGGGGGGGGGGTCCCCTCAGCCCGGCCTGTGCCCTCTCACAGTCCAGGAGCCCTCGGGGGATGTCCGACTGACGGCTCCCGCCACTGCCACTGTGCTCACCAGCCGTGAGCCCAGCTTCTGGCTGAGCGACGCTCCCTCTGTGGGAGCACACTGACCACCAGGGGGCAGCTCTTACATTGAGTGTCTGCCCCCTGATGGTCAGTGCATGTCATAGCAACTGGTCGTTCCACCGTCAGGCCAAAACGGGCTCTCTGACATACCCTGAGGAGTCCTGGATTGCGAGAGGGTGCAGGCCAGGCCAAGGGACCCCACCAGTGCATGATCAGAGCCGGGGAGGGATATGGGAGATTGGGCAGCTGGGGAGGGACTGCAGGAGGGCTCCAGGGCATGTCCGGCCAGTCTTGCTCAGTCCCGATTGGCTGGACCCCAGCAGTAAGCTAACTTACCGGTCAGAATGTCTGCCCTCTGGTGGTCAGTGCACATCATAGCAAGTGGTTGATCAGCCTTAGCATATCATTAGCCTATTATGCTTTGATTGGTTGAACAGCTGACTGGACGACTGGACACTTAGCATATTAGGTTTTTATTATATAGGATTATTCCTCATAAAAAAACAAACTGGAAATAGTGTTAATGGCCATCAACAGCAGAATGGAAAAATCGTGATCTGATTTTACAAAGGAATAGTATACAGCAATGAAAAAATGAATGAACTACTATTATGAGCAACAATAAGGATGACTTTTCAAACATCATGTTGAAGCAGTGAATTCAAACAAAAGGGGATGCACTGCATTTTACTAGTGATGATCTCTGGGAAGGAGGTGGGGTGATAATTAGGAGGGGGCATACAAGGTTCCTGGGGTGCTGAGAAGGTTCTACTCCTTCATGTGAGTGCTGCTTCAATGCAAATAGGTACGTTCACTTTGTGATCATTTGAAAAGTGGTACACTTGTCATTTTTTTCACTTTTTGGATATATGTTATATTCAACAAATGTATATATTTTTAAAAAGCAAACAAACAAACATAAAGAAACAAGAGACCTCATAGGGAGGAGGTAAATTAACCTCCAGACATAACGAAGGATTTTTAGGTACTGTGGATTTGCACCATTATTATTATTTTTTTTTTTGCATGTACCAGAGAGGAGGGGAGGTTTAGGGGCAGAAGAGCTGTCTTTCTCATCACCCACTAAATGGCACCTAGTAGACAAGGGTCTAAATATCCTGTGTATAACACCAAGCCGCCATCTCCTTATACCCTCCTATTCCAGTAACTGAGAAAATCTCTGTCTTCACCGCTCCGGAGCCCAGGCAAGGAGTTTGGGCCTGAGAGGTGGTCCCCTGCTGCCTGTGCCCTGGTTCAGGTGGAGCTGATGGGCCGGAAGTTCATTCCCCTCTTTGTGGCTGGTTCAGGTTGATAAATGGCCACAAGGCAGCGTTACTCCCAGGGAAGCATTGCACGAATAGACACAGCAAAAACTCCGTGTTCTTCCCACAGTGGAAGCAAGGGAAGGGGTGGCTGCCTGTGAAGTGACCCTTGCTCACCAGCTCTGAGCCCAGCAACTTCTGCAGGGAGCCGGCCGCCCTGCTGTGTTCTCGATCAAGCACTCGTCATCTTCCCGCAACACCACGGTGCTCTCCTTCGTGACTCAGGACGCTAACTTGTTGGCAGCGCAGTCTGGAATCTGATGGATTACCAGCGCTATGGCAAACGGATCCTCATAGTTCTGACTATTAACTCGTCCATGGTAAGTTCCCTCAGGGCTGCAGCTCTCTTGCTCACCATTGCAATTGCAACCCCTGACTCATAGTAGGTTTTCAACATTTGTTGAATCAGTCCATCAAACGACAGATGAGAAAAAGGCTGTTGCACTGGGCCATGGTCTTACGAAGGGCCCAAGGCCACCCCTGGCTGTGAGGCCCTGCCTTTCCCAGGGCGAACACTGTTAGAGCTTAATCTCTCACTGACTTAACGTCGCTTCGTTAGCTTTCTGAAACTAACAAGCTAGACTCCCACTCCCTGAAGCTCCAATACGTCAGCTGGATTGGAAACATCAGGATTCCTTGGCAGGAGCAGAAGCCATGGCTGGCTCAATGCCCACTGTGCCCGGCTGCCTCTGCATCCTCTTGCTCCCAATAACCCACCTGAGTCCGGGTCCCGAGGGCTGTAACAAGGAGCCACGTCCTCTCCATTCCCACCCCTCCCTCAAAACAATTAAATTAATACTGGTCAGTTGCTTTGAAGTTTATAAATCTCAGCGCGATGAGTGTTATAGCCTGGCTGATGGGGAAGCAGCTATATATTTTAACTGTTTTTCTTTTTCTCTATTTTTCTGTTTCCGAGAGCAGTACTGGCACTACGGTAATGTACCGTTTGATATTTTAGCATTGCAGATATTTTACAGTAAATTACTTCAGTTTATGGCACTTTACTTCCTTATATAATTGTTATAAATAACCTTCAAATGACATGAAAGCCATAAACATTGCAAAACTGAAAAGTAAATTATAGACATTTCAGTGCGTGCAAGTAGGAACTCAAGCAGTTAAGGCAGGCGAGGAAGGTACGTTTGTTTGTTCTCTCCTTCCCTAACCATCCATCTCGTATTTCCACAATAAATACTCCACGGTAAATAAATGCCAAGAAGCAGGAGGGACCCTCTGCGTGCTTTCAGATCGACGCCAGTTGTCTCCTGGTGCTGGCTGGCTCCACAGCCAGGGAGCTGGAGGTCCATGGTGAGAGGGTTTGCATTGAAGGGTTGTCCATGGCTGCGAGGGAGATTAGCTGGAGAGAAGGATTGTTATCCAGGGGGAGGTCTGCCCCAGGCAAATCCTCAGGCAACACTGTTGCCCGAGTGATGTGGAGGTCTTGGCAAGGGCTTGCTGAACCTCCTAAGTGTAATAGCTACCATTTATCCAGTGCCTAGTCTCCATGTCACGCCAGACCCTTTACATTTTTTTTACTGAATCCTTTCCCACAGGGAAGCTACATGGCAGGGAGGAGGTAGGGGTAGAGATTTAAAGGTTAGGAGGGCCATCCACTTTCACAACGGGCCTTGGTGTTGTCCAGTGAGGTTACCTCTGAATGTTTATATGTATTTAAAATATTCGTTTTGAACATAAACATTTAAAACATGTCCCCATTATTGCTAAGCTTGTTTTGATATTTCTTCATTTGTTTAATGAACCAGGAAACTCAAACATGGAAGTGATTGTGGCTGGTCTCAAGCTCTGAGAGACCTTGGTTATTAATCCCATTTCACAGATGGGAACACCGGGGCCAGGGAAGTTAAACCACCAGTAGAAGATTCAAGGAAGTGAGCATAGAAGGGCATGGATAGCCATTCCTGTCTACCTCACAAACCCGTGAACTTTTTCTCTGTTGTATGTGCTTCAGGAGAAATTTTCAGAGGCAGTTCCTATGTGAGCCCCCTTGACGCCCTGGGACTAGGCTGTCTGACCCACTGGGGTTGTGGCACTCCCTACTGAGCAACAATCTGTGCCCAGAGTTAACCAGATTTCATAGTCAGGGTCCAGTCTTCCACAGCAAGCAAACATACTTCCTTTCTTCTTTATCTCACCACACGCACACATGTATGGAAGGTTCTGAGACTCAGAGAACTTTAGTTAGAACTGACTGCTGATCTGTCCTCAGCTGACATCTCCTTGTTTTATAGGGGAGGAAACAAAAGAAAGATGAGTGATTTGCCCAAGGGGATATGAGTACTCGCATTAACATTCAAGCCCAAGAGCTCCTAACTCTTCTCAACTAGTAGCTTTATAGGGTATATTCTAGAACTCTTCCAATATTTTCTTTCGAATAGTAGGGTGGGGCAAAAGTAGGCTTACAGCTGCGAGTACACAAAACACAGTTTATTCTTGTATTATTATTTATTCACTAGTGGCCCAGTGCATGGATTCATGCACATTGAAAGGAAATTAATTAGGAGAAAGATTCATGCGGTAATTGCACTAGTGCAAAAAATTACATGTCAAAACAGTATATATAATATAGTATTTTAAAATACAAAATATTTTAATATTGCTATTCACCCTTACTCTGTAATAGAAGTGTCAGAGATGAAAGAAAATTAGTAAAATGTATATGAAAATAATATATAAATTGATTAATAAACAAACAACAACAATATAATATAAAAAAACAAAGACATGATATAAAAATAACAAAAACATGATATAAAAACAACGTTGATAAAAACAATGATTGATAAATTGATTAAACTTATTCTAATATCTCCCTGTATACCACATTAAGAGTAAAAACACTTTTAGAGTGCTTGACTAATTTCCCTTGTGATGAAGTATTTACAACTTTAACTTTAACGTCACACGCTCTTTGAACTTGAGAGAAAGCAACATAAAACTGAACATGTCCGAAAATGGGTTCAGGTGGAATATTCCTACTCTATCTAGAGTTAGTCCTTGTGATTTATTAATAGTCATCGAAAATGCTGGCATCACGGGAAACTGTCTTCAAATTAATTTAAATGGGAGGCCAGTGTCAGATGGGGACAAATCAATTCTTGGAATCAGAACAACCTCTCCTTCTGCAGATCCTGTTAATACTTCAGCTTCGAATATGTTAGGTCGCAACCTTTTGATAATAAATCTAGTACCATTACAAAGACCCCATTTACTATTAAGATTTCCCAGTAGCATGATGATTGCACCTACTTTCAATTTTAATTTATGACACAGCATTCCCAAAAGAGTAATACTATTAAGAAATTCAATGGGAAAATTTTCCTTGTGCGAATCAACATTTATTTTTAAATTGCCTGTGTGTGTCATATGTACTGGCCAGTCAGTTGGTCAGATGGACGGTCGGTCACTTAGCCTATACACACACACACACACACACACACACACACACACACATGAACAACTGTAAACCTACTTTTGTCCTACCGTGTATTTCTTACATATGACAAATTATTGAACAGACAATGTATTTCTCTGGCTGGAAGATGGAAATAATTCTGTATTAATCAATTAAGCTTTTATAAAGATATTTTTGGTTTAAAAATTATATTGAAAATAAATCTCATAGTGATACTGTTGTAAGTTAACCTAGTTATGTATAACTGAAAAGGAGCAAAAGGGAGAGCCAAATACTATTGTCATTTGTGCAGCTTTGCCAGGAAGCTGCAGTTTAACACTCCCCAGGAAGCCGCCTGTCTGTTCCCCGCGGGTCACTGGAGGGAAGGGACTGGACCAGGGAAGAATAGACGCATGCCCAGCAAAGTCCAGGTGACTTAGGGAAGGTTTTTTTTCCTGTCAATCATTCCTGGGAGCAGGTCATTGGCCAGAGTAGGCATGGCCACTGCAAGCGAGAAGATTTGAGGTCTTTTTTTCTCCTAAACAAAGGAGTTCACTCTTTTGTGCTCTTGCTCTCGCTCTCTTGTGTTTTCGGGACTCTTGGGAGTCTTGTTGCAGGGGGCGTGCTCCCTTGGCTCCCCTGCATTCACCCACATGCCTCACAGCCATGTGGGCCCCACACAATGGACTAATGGGCTGCACCTAGCCTCATGCTAAACTGGACCCAATCCCAACACGGAAAGGAAACTTTGGATGCTGGCTTTGCTTCTAGCTCTATTGAATCCCCAGCGGCACATCTTCCAGGACTGGGTTAAGGGAAATGGTACTTTGCAAATCCAAAGATGCAATTCCATGCAAATAAAAATCACTCATCCTCCCATGAGTGTCTCAGAAAATTCTTTTTCTCGAGATATTGTAAGGACCCCACCTCAAGCACCCAGCCGGAAGAGGATACCTCACTTTCACCTGTAATAATAGCATAATGGAAAATTAAGTGGGATGACTTCTTGATTGGCGCATAAGCTAGTCTGCCTCAAAGCCTCCAGGTTCACCGGCCCCAAACAAAACCAGCACCAGATCTCCAGCACTTACATGCCACTCACAGCTTCAGCTCTGAACCATTGACCTCAGCTTGCTCCTGGCAGCCAGCCACCCTGCTCTTGCTATTTCTGACTAAAATTAACTGATTAGCTTAGTCACCTCTCCCTCAATCTCTGATAGGGACAGTCAGCATTTTCTTAATCTTATATGAACTAATATGAAAACACCGTATCAAGAACCTCACTCCAATCAGGCTGTTTTCTCTAGGCCACTCCTCATAGGAATTTGGGAGCCTAGAGGTTCCATCCAGGGACCATCAGATGGGAAGCAATCATTGCATTTTATTGGCAAGGGCTTAGAATTCAATATCATAGAAAGGGGGTCCTTCTGTTACTGACTGCAGGATTGAGGCAAGTTACTGTCTTTTCCCTTCTTTAGACCTTAGTTTCTCCATCTGAAAAATGAGAGGAGTAATCTCCAGTCCTGCACCTGTGCTGTCCAATAGGCTTTCCTCCTTGATGAAATGTCCCAGATCTGCACTGTCCACTGTGGTGGCCACCAGCCCCATGACGCTAATGAGCATTTGAAATGTGATCAATGCAACTGAAGAATTTACTCTAATCATTTAATCTGTATTAACTAGCTACATAGTGGCTACACTATGGGCCAGCAGAGATCTAGACCTCCTTGTGGAATGAAATAAGCAAATTGGATGTGTAAGGTGATGGGTATCTTATGAGGGATATTTTGTGATGGCGCCTTGGTGCAGAGATTTAGCTGCCTCCGACGGTAATAGGATCACAGCTCTTTGCTTCCACTGTCTGGTTCCATATAAGGAGCTCCCTTCAGAAGAGTGAGATTCCAATCTGGAATCATCCCTAACTGTCCCTCACTGCAGCTTCTTCTCTCTGGACTTTATTTCCTTTTTCTATAAAACTGGAGTATCATTCAGTTTTGTTGAGGCCTTTAACCCCAACTGGCTGTAGACCCTCCAGATACATACATGGGAGAGGGATAGGCCTTTGGAGAAAACACCATTAAGGGTGACATTTAAGTGGGGCTGGAGCACTGGGCCTTGATGTTGCAGTACCACATGTCCAGGAGAACCTGTTATCTGGCAAGGCCAGAAGAAAGGGAGTAATATATCACATGGGCAGGAAGGGTCTCTGAGTCCCTTGGGGGGGAGGGGGGGAGGCTGCAGGTGCATGCAGAGGTCCTCAGCCTTCTCTTCTCCATCTATGACCCCTTTGATGACTAAAGCCTGTGCTCTGTCTGAACTAGCAGGACCCCAAGAGAAAATCCAATGTGTCGTGTCTACTGCTTACCTAGTAGTCTTCTGGGATGCCAAGTGGCAGTGGCAATGTTACCTTAAGGGGAAAAGGAAGTCCTTTCATCTACAGAAGAGTGATGTTTGCTCTAGAATTCTTCCTTATGTTATATCCCCTTTTCCCATTCCCATTCGTCCCAAATGAAATCAAGGCCTCACAGCCACCTGATGAGTAGCTGTTGATCCCAGTATTTTAGATAAAATAGTTATGCATGGAAGGGCAGAGCTTCAACCACCATCACACGGTGGCTAATACAGACATTGGTTTAGCCCCCAAGCATCCAGACTCCCTGTCCAGTTATCATAGAGCTGTGGTCCAGGAGTACCACACAGCCTTCCTGCTCTATCTCAGCCATGGCTATCACAGAGGATGCTTTCAGTGGCTCTGCAAACTCTAGGGGCCAATTCACCCCGCCCCCCTCAAACTTAAGAGGAAGCTAGAAAGGGAGTTAGAAACACAGACCTTCATGATGCTCAAATAAGACCTGGGCATGGTGATGCTTAGGGATGGAGTTTGGAGATGAACAGACTGCTTGGCTGCACTTTAGAGAACTCACAGGGATTTTATGCAAAGACTTCCATGGAATTGGGGGCCAAGAGGGTCCTCTATCCCTTTCCACAGCTGCTACTTGCCGGCATCTCAGCATCCTTGCAGGCCGCCTGGATGAGTCTAACTAATCCAGTCTCCAGACCTTCTTCTCCAGTCCCCACTGGCCCCACTAATGGCTGGAGTCTTCCACTGTCTGAATCAGCAGGACACGCTGGATACACGGCCTGAGCCTTCGATACTAATGGCTTTGGATTCAGTTCCAGGAGCCATTCCCAGCGGGAATTGCATTCTTGCTGTGCTGGGTCTGGGTGTCTCTCTGGCAAATTAGTTTTTGATGGGGCAGGTACTGCACCATTTCCATTAAGTACCATAATACAGACATTATTATCGGCAGGTGCCCTGACCTCTCCCTCGCTAATGAGTCGCTATCGATATGTAAGTCACATAAGCATTTTCCCTTCTGGACCTTCTTCCTCCTGCACCCCCTCAACACACCTCCCCTCTCCTCCCATTCCCACTCCGGGACACAAGAGAGCTTGAAAAGAGGATGGTCAAGTCACTTAGGCTTTTGGAATGATGAAAACCCAGGAGTCAGGAGACAAGGTCCCTTCTCAGGGGACGTGGGACAGGACACTTCATCTTCCTGGGCCTTTTATGCTCATTATTCAAATGGGCTTAATAATGCTTGCCCTACCTACCTCACAGGGGTACTATAAGGATCAAATGAGATTAAAGGTCTATAAATGCTTTGAAAAGTTAAAAGCTCTATAGGGCTGAAAGGATTGCTTTACACCAAATGTAAATGAGCTGAGGCTTTGAGAAGTACTCGGGGAAAGTGGGGATGGGGGGGAAAAGGGAAAGCAAAGGTGTTTTATTTCTGGAGCTACTACATGATAGCAATGATAGGTGAATGTGTTCCCCAGCATGCCACACCTTGATGCCCCATGTACCAAGGTGCCCTTGGTGAGCATTTGAGAACATGGCTTAAGATTCTCTTGCTCAAGTGAGTAGTATAAGGACAAGTCCTGTTCAGATCTTCCTTGCTGACAAACAGGGTGTCTGGGAAACAGGATCAGGGACCGGAGGGAGGGTCCTTTTTCTTGAAATGCAGCATGAGGAGCCAAAGGAGCTGGTCCAAGTGAACGGTGGTGCCTTGAGGGCCCAGAATCAGGCAGGGCTTTCTGTGTGATTGGTCATTTGAAGGAGTCATGTAGAGACAGAGCTCCAGATTCAAGAGCATAGCTCAGAAATAAGAAAGCCTGCGGACTTCTTGACTCTGCAAGAGCTTGTGCTGTGGCTTTTTTAATTGAATCTATTGGGGTGACATGGTTAATAAAATTGTATAAAATTCAGGTGTATTATTCTATAATACATCATCTGTGTATTGTACTGTGTGTTCACCACCCCAAATCAAGTTTCCTTCCATCACCATTTATCTTCCCTTTACTCTCTTCTACCTCCCCTGCCGCCCTCTGGTAATCACCATACTGTTGTCTGTGTCCATGAGGTTTTCTTTTGGTTGCTTCATCCCTTCACCTTTTTCACCCAGGTATGGAATGTTGGATGAGAAGAGAGTCCCTGGGCTCCTGAGGACAAGCCTTGTGACCGTGGGCGTGCTTGTTGAGGATGAGTGTAGAGATGGCAGGAGAGGGCCCTTCCCACTGACTCACTCTCTAGGCCTGGCCTTGGAAATCAAGAAGCAGAGGATTCTAAAGAGTAGACACGATGGCAAAGAGGAACCGAGGAGAGAAGTGTCGGTCAGAATTAGCCACTTAGGTATTTGTAAAGAACAACAAAGGGCCTTAGCCTTAGTTGGGGTCGGGGTGGGGGTGGGGGAGGGGCAGGGGAGAAGGAGACTCCTTAATTTGTCATGAGACCCATTTCAAATTAAGTACAGTTCCTAACTATCAATTTTGCACCTTCTATGTTCTGACGTTGTACTAAGAACTGTGGGGCATGCAGAGGTTAGTAAATGACAAGACCTGCCCTCAAGGATCTTTTAAAATATTTGAAAAAAATTAGATAACACTTGATATAAGAGTAAAATACTATGACAGTGATTTCTAAAGTATCATCCAATGAGATAATCATTATGAGAAATCCTTGTGAGTTGTTTCAGGGTCCAGTAAAGATTTCTGTAGCCTGGCCAGTGTTTCTCAATAGTTGAGCATTGACCCATGAGCCAGGAGGTCATGGTTTGATTCCTGGTGAGGGCACATGCCGGGGTTGCCACCTTGAACCCCATTAGGGGTCGTACAAGAGGCAGCCGATCAATGATTCTCTCTAATTATTAATGTTTCTATCCCCTTCTCCCTCTCCCTTCCTCTTTCTGAAATTTATAAAGACATATTTTTTTTTTAGATTTCTGGAAAATCTTGGGTAAGGGCGTGAAGAATGAGGTGCAGTCCAAGGTGAATTTTAGTAATAGAGGAGTAAATGAGTCTAGCTGATTCTCTCTTCCTTCCTCTTCTTCTCTTCTTTTCCCTCTAAGACCATTAGGGTTTGCTCTCCCCTTTCCATCACCTTTAGCAGCAAGTCCCACTCAAGGCCCATCTCATTCATCAATGCTTATCTCAACCCCATCCCAGCTCCTCAGCCCCAGGACAGCCCATTCCTGTTACCTGCTCAGCAGCTGGGAGCCGCCACACTGCAGTCCACACATCCTACCTGCCTGCGCTCTCAGCATGGCCCGCACAGCACCACTGGCACTTAACAAATATTCAACGTGATATGTTACCCTCTCCCACCCCAAAGGATCTCGGAGCAAAGCGCCTAATGCAGGAACAGCCCCTGGAGGCACATATTTGCAACCCACTGCCTATGGACTCAGACCCATTAAAATGCAATCTTCACATTAATTTTTTTTTTAAACAGGTCTCTTAAAGCCACATGACGTTAAAACTGTCTCGCCAATAAGCCACATTAACCAGCTCATCAATTTTTTTTCCCACTAGTTCATCCTCCCCATAGGCAGTTATACTGGTAGTTAAATGAAAATAATCAATGCGCATTTATTTATTGGTTCACTATCCAGTTTGTGGACTATCTGCCCTCCTTGGCGCAGCGGCTGCTTCTGTCTGCGGCCTCTGCAGGGGCATTCCTCCAGTCCTTTAGCACCCCCGCCAGCCGGGGGCAAGGGCCTCACAGGACACTGAGAAACAGGCCATCGGTGGCTTTCATGAACCAGAAATGGCAAAGGGGAAGGCAAGAGTACTTTTTAAGACAGAACTTAGGGAGCAAGGATGGATTCTCTTGTCACCATGAGTAACCAAGACTGGACTGGAAAACATGCTCCTTTCAGCCTGATCCACATCCCCATTCCCATCCCTATCCCCATCTCCATCCCCTCCCCAGCGGACAGGCACCTGAGCGAGCTGGTCCTGGCCCGATGAGCCGTGCTGAAGCATAGCCAGGGTGGAACTGAGACACTGGAAGTCAGGGCTGAAAGCAGAGGCCGGGATGTGAACTCTGGAGACATGTCCTGAGCCATATGAACATGTTGCAAAACTGCCTGTAATGAGAAACAATTGATAATTTGGTAACTCAGACCCCATGTCTCCGCACAACGTTCCCCTCCCCCTGGAAGAGCAGGACCGGATTTGCCTGCAGGGGCCTGACACGGCAGGGGCCAAACATGGCAGGGATCTCCCTTTTCCTCGTCCCGCGCGGAAAGAGAGATGAACGAACCGGTTCTAAGTGGAGGCGGCCAGGGATTGAGAAATATTAGAAATAAAGAGAGGAGAGATAGATTTGAAAGCTGGGGCTGGGTGGATCTTTCTGTGCCTGGCTGAGGCCACAGAACAGATCCTCAGCAAAGCTGAGGCTTTATTTATAATCAGGGACAAACAAGGCAATTAACAATGTTCTTGTAAGTTTCACTTGTTTTGGCAGCACTTGCTGCCCCTCCCACAGCCCACTAGCTACCCAGGAAGGATCTAGGGATCAGTTACAGGATCAGGCTTAATTATGCTGGGAGGGGTCTGCCCTCCAAACGAACTTGTTTGTGACCCTGCCACAGGTCAGTCCGAGGCTTAACCCTATAACCACTTCCTACATTTGCCAGGTTTCCCAAATGGGAAACTCAACCTGCTGGCCTGTGTGCAAGGCCGGCTTCACAGTCCTGGCTCGGGCTTGCTTGCTTTCTGGAAGAACCAGTTGATAGAGCTGAGGAGCCCCTGCTAGGAATCCATCATTTCTTCGACCGCATACTAAATTCTCCAGGGACTTGGCCAGAGAGCAGAGTCCCTGGGAACTGGGCTCTGTGGAGAGGAGAGGAGCCACAGGGAGGGGCCCCAGCCAGAAGGGCACAGGGTGCCATCATCTCACAGGGCCCTGATGGCAGTCCCTGCAGGAGACAGTGGCACGTATAGGTCTGACAGTCAGCAGCTGTCTCCCAGATGTTCTCCCAGGGCGGCCACAGCCAATCGAGGTCCACTTCCCCGGTTCTTGAGCCACCCACTAGCATTGCGGTGGGCTTCCTGAACAGCCCTCAGATTCCTGAGTTACTGACAAACTCCCAGGACATAAACGGTGGCAGAAAATGTGAGAAGGTGGCCAGCCAAGGAAGGCACCGCTGCTCTGAAAGGCGTGTCGGGTGGAGGAAGGCGGTGAACTAGACTGTGTTGTCAGCAGTGGGAGTGCCCCCCAACCTGGGCGACAACCCAGAGTACCTCAGTTCTCCACCTGGGGACCGGAGCCTTCTGCCACAAAGACAGGTGGGAGGAGAGAAGCCTCTCTCTGGTGCTGTCCTCAAACCGGTTGCCCCACGCTCGCCACACCGTGGAGGGATCGAATTAGTCCGGAGGCCGCACACTGACACTGCGGTGGCCAGGCAGGTACTAAAGGTGTGGAAAGGCTGGGCTTTGGTATCTGGGGTGATAGGGAACAGTGAGGACTGGGCATGGAGCAAGCATGCCCAGCAGTGGGGGCTCTGGGAAACCTAAGCTTCTGATTTCTTTTTCAAGAGAAGCAGAAAATCTATTTTTTATTAACATTTTTGCTGTTGTTGTTGTTTTTTAACAAAAATAGGTGAGATAAACAAAATCTGTCTCTTCTTCATGTCTATGGCACCGAGAGTTTCGCTGGCAATGTGTCCTGAGAGACCACCAAGTCGTAGTTAGTAGACGAAACAAGCCAGGTCAGGACAGAGGAAAGGGTGGTCTCAGCAACAACACTGTGGCTTTTTCTCTCCGTGTACAAGCAGCAGGCCTCCTGGCTCCAAGGCCACGCAGACAAGCTCCTCCAAACCTACACGTGTCAGCAGAATCTCCCCAGAAACATCGGTCGGTTGGTTGGTTGATTTTTGCTGCCCCCGATTTCGCTTGAATCAGCATCTCAACATGCATGTATCTTTGTCAAGCTTTTGTTATCTGGGAAGTTTGATGGAGCTGGGGGTCATGGACAATGGGCAGAGCCAGGTGGTCATTTGTAGCTCCCTGAGCTCCCTGCAGGAGGTCAGCACCCCCGCGGCCCCCCCCCCACCCCCGCCGTGGCCCCTAACACACAGACATTTATACTTAGGCTTCAATATGTCTATGTTCACACATGTATAACTATTATAAAACACACAGGCGGAGCCACCAGCCACAAGCAGAGTTATGAACTTTAAGCTGGCTTGTGAATTGCTCCATTAAAAAATAAAATTAAATACAAACAAAACAGTCTTCTAAGGATCAACCAGAACTGCAGCAAAGCTCAGGGATACCAGCTTGCAGCTCAGCTCCCACATGGCAGGGAAATTAGCAGTGAGGCAGCAGCCTGGGGTGGGGGGGGGGGGGGGGGGGAGCAGAGCCTCCCTTCCTTGGGAAATGGGAAAGAGGCCTGGGTTTACAGTAATCATGAGACTGTTTGTAGTTGGCAGCGGCTGGAATGTCAGCATCCCTTCCCATTAGCCACCCTCAGAAGCCGTCCTGCTGAGTGTTTCCAAGTCTCAGACCTAATGAGGCCTGGCCAGAGGGAATCCAGAAGACAGCGGGGAGCCCAGGCGCTTATATCCCTGAATGGCGCACCACGAGGTTGATTGATGTCAAGCTCTGCAGAGATGACTCACTGCCAAGGCAACCTACTAATCCTCTACATGGTGCTTTGGGTGTGCGTCACCGGAACTGGCTTCTCCACGCGGTGCGGCGTGAGGGGGACAGCCCTTTGTCCATATTCCAATCGGAGAGGATTCATAAGCTACCGTTGGGGGAAAACAGTCACTTGTTTCTGACTTTTAATGCTGAGATATTGGCTCCCGGGATTTAGAAATAAATATTTGATTTTTAAAGATCATTTTGTAGCTGGTAGCTGTCGACCAAGCCAGGTTTTTAGTGTTGGTGTATAGTTTGCACCATATGATTCAATAAACTGTGCAGGAGAAATGTGTGCATAATTAAGTTTAAAAGCCAACCCCAACATCACTGGAGGACTTGCCCCTCAAATCACAGTGCACCAAATTCTGTTTCTTGCTGAGAGGATTCTCACCCTCCTGCAGGGACTCAGAATCAGGGGGACTGGGCAGGCATCTCTCTGTTTCCTTCTTGATGGCAGTCTTTCCCCTAAAAAAAAAAAGTGTTTCTAGCAAATTCTTTCCCATTCTAATTTCTGGTGCTAGATTAAAAAATACCAATGGCATCATCCCCCATTGCAGTAACTGGGGCCCCACTTCAGGTAAAGCACTTGCTATGCTGTGCTCCGTATCACACAAACAGGAAATGTGAAGGTTGCCTACAATTCCCATTTCAGAGTCCTATGGAATGAGGTGTAAGAAAAAGAAGAGCTGATTCTTACACCAGTGTTACTGTGTTCCAGACACTATTCAAAGCACTTTGCATCCGTTAATTCAGGTAACCCCCACCAACAACCAATGAGGTATTAACATCCTCATATACAGATTAGGAAACTGAGGCACAGACAGGACAGATGACAGAGTGGCCTTGTTACTGGGTGAGTAATGCTGGAGCAGTGGGAGTCCTTGTGTTTGACCACTAACGATGCCATGCTGCCCTTCAGGAATATCTGCATCGCAGGACAGACAGTGAAAACAGCAGACAGTAAAGCAAAAATCCAATCCCCTTAGCTCAGTGCTAGCCTGACACTGCAGGTCGGCCTCAGAAATACCTCAAGAAGCTGCGCCACCAAAACTTAAAATTCTACTATTAGAGAATTAAGGTTCTGAGCTAAGTGGCCCTATTTATTCTTTAAAAATACAGCTGTCTCTGGCAGGAAGGGGCCTATCCCTCTTGAAGAACTTGTTTATAAGAGCCTCGTAAATCTTTCCTCAACTTATTGAGATGAGGCAAGTCAAAACAATTCATTCAACAAATATTCATTGAGAAGCTATCAGGCGCCAAGTCCTGGGCCAGCCACTGGAGACCCAGGAGCGTTTAAGGCACAGCCTCCCACCTCCCGACCCTCCTACCCCCTCTTCAGAAAGGTCACAGTCAAGTACATGAGAAAGGCACTTGCCCAAGGGAGAAATGACCCTTCAATGGCATCATTTCCCTCAGTGTTGCCTCTTCCAGGGCCTACAACCAAAGCTCCAGAGGGTGGAAGATACCGGGAAAAAGAAAATGTGTGCTTTGAGGTGGATTCGACTCCTGGAAACACTATGAATGAGTGATGTCTGCAATGTCCTGTCCTCCACATCCCAGCTCAGCACCTGTGGACTCATGCCTGGGGCTTCTTTTATGGAGTTAATCCATCTCATACTTGGTCTCCCTCTTTTCTCGCTAATGCAGGGGGAACGGAGAAGGGTTGAAGCAAAGCAGCGAGGGCACCAAAGCCAGGACTGTCATCCCACCTGCATTGCCAAACATGTGCTGGGCAAAGACTTGGCAGAGAGTAGCACTGCCTCTCTGTGCCTGCAGGGGGGAATTACTCGAATGCAATCTCCAGGGCCAGTAGAAAATGTTCTGCCCCTCTTTCTTGTTCATCATCCTGCCTCACCTTTTCTTCCCTCCTTCCCCTCCTCCCCCCACTCCTTTTTCTTCTTCCTCTCTCATTCTCTCTCCCCCTTTTTTTCCTTGGTGTTTTTTTTTTTCCTATTTCTAAACAAGAAGCTTGACTACATTCTGCTGCATACCCTACCAAATTTATGAAATTCAGCTAAAGATTATTTTTTATATCTGTAATATTTTCACATGACTAATTGCATTTAGTGAAAAGCTGACACTCGACAATTTCTTGGGCTCATGCAATGTTGGATTTATTAAAGCCCCAAATCATCCATCATCTCAAAATTTGGCAGGTTATGTTTATAAATAAATTAAATTAACAAGTGTGTGCTGTGCTGGTTTTCGTGTGTGGGAGGGAATGCAAATGCAGATGTGTGTACGCCCATGGGTCACGGTGAATGTGCTCCTGACCCAGACAGCCTGCCAACTGAGTGCCAACACACAGGGACTTTTTTCAAGACAGAGGAACTCAGTTTGGAATTGAGAACCAAAACTGATTTAATGAGCACATCCACCTTTTCAATGCAAACATAGATTGCATCTCACTGGCCAGTGTGATATACAAAAAAGAGTTGGTCTGAAGTTCAAGTAGCACGGCAGCCAGGAGATCTGGGTCCTAGTCCTGAGCGAAGCCAACTTCCTGCAGCCCCGGGGAAGTCGCTTTCTCAGCTTAGGCTGTGGTTTGTCATCTTTAAAGTAAAGAAAATGCTCTCTTTCTAAAACTCATAAAGGTCATGAGCCTAAAGTCCAACAGAGCAAAGAAGGTGTCTGGCAAAGACCGATCAACACGAGCGTAGAGAATGGTTGGTACGTGGTCCTTCGGGAGCTACCAGGATCTTTCTCTCGGAGCTAAATTGACAGACGTCAGCTTGAAAATTGGCGCTTATCATCCTGATTGACACGTTTGAAGAACTGAAATATTACTTGAAAATGCTAATGAAGATTAGAAGGGAAAAGGCAGGGAGAAGGGACTTCTATTCACTAATCTCCTTCCACACACCAGTGGTGAGACTGGTGTTTTAGAGGGCACAGGGGAGGGAAGCAGAAGGGGAAAGTTATATCTTTAGCAAGCAAAGTAATTATCTTTAAGTGTTACCAGGAAATGTGATAATAATTAACATCACCCCCACCATCAACAATATTTTAGCAACAGGAAATATGTGGCAAATAGAGAATCTATGATGTACAGAGGAAATCAGAACTCTGCTAGGCAGTAGAAGCCATCTTTAGTAAACATCACAAGCATATTTCACAAATTAATTGTGATATGTATACAGATCTGGCAAAAGCAGCTTGGGATCCAATTTTACATCACAGCGTTCACTGGATGTTATGGAATTGTGGGACTGGAAAGGGATCTCCTAGCAGCATCTCATCCGTTCCCCTGTTTCATCTAAACTTGGGATGTCGGATATATTTTAATATCACATGCCACTCTGATTGATTGATCATGGCTGCCCAGAGGGCTGCGTTGAGAGGCACTTTGAGACTGCTTATGAGCTCAGAGAAAAGGAGGGCTGTGATCAATTAGGTGTGTCTGCCACGCAGACCCACGGGGAGATTAAGCACGCATGCCATATATTTGCCATTCCCTAACATCACTGTCCTAAAAAGCAAGAATTTTTTTCTGACTTTAAAGTTATCCTTGAAAAGACTGCTTCCCTTGAGGATCCCTATATTACCGCTTTCAGTCGGAGAAGATACTTTCGTGTAGAGAACTTCGGGCAATTAAGATACAACTGAACCCGATTTTCTCTTGCTTAATTCTCAGTGAGGATGAGCACCCTGCACCTCCTGCTAACAGACCCCGTATTGACTTATAGATGAGGGGTCCCCAGATTGGTGTCAGGATCTTCAAGTATGGCTTTTAATGGAGAAGTTAATCAGGTGTCTTTATTTTATTTTACTTTATTTTATTTTATTTAAGGGCTGAAAAAGAAGGCTTTCGGGAAAGAATTTATCCTAAGGGGAGAGAAAGTAGGGCAGGTCAGTCCAGGCTGGTAGCGGTATAAATACTTCCACCATGGCAGATGTCTAGCTACCAGTGTGAACCAATGTGGAGTTGGGAAGGGCACTCTCCACGCCAGCATGAGCCAGCTCCCGTCGATCCCTGTGCCACAGCAGCCATGGGAGTGCCCAGAGAATCCCCAGCACATGCGGGGGCACCTGCAGAAGTGAAGCTGATGGAGAGGAAGAAGGCAGTGTCTGGTATAAAGCTGCTGACAACAGAGAACTGGCTGAACATGCTTTGTGCCAAAAATACTGCGATCATAGAACTGCAGAACCAGAAAGGAACACAGAACTTCCTCGTTCTTTAGGAGAGATCCTGAGGCCCAGAGAGAGACACTAACTTGTCTGGGTAACTTGTGGGATAAAGCGTGCAATGATTATGTTACTTATCATTGTTTTATTTCCCTGTTTACTAAACAATCTCAATATATTGTTTTTGAGTGTTTTTTATATATTTGGGGAACCCTATCACCCCCACATATTCCCTACACTTCTCCTAAGATCTCTAAGTTGCACTGTCCTGCAAAGGATTCCAGGAAGAATCTTCCCAAGCAAAGGATGATGGGAAAAGTGAAATCCTTGCCAGTTCTTGGCTAGAGGCTATTGATTCTGCCCATTGATCTAGGCTCTGATACATGGCTTGCCAGCTCCAATATTACATCTATATAAAAGAGCTTGAATTTCTTGGCTCTCCTCTTAAATTCACATTGTCAGGGCTTCCTGCCTCTGAAGCAAGACTGCATGCCTCAGTGCACCCAGATACTACAGCCCAGACTTCCAATATCCTGCTCAATGAGATGAGTTAGAGACTGAGTCAGCCTGCCTTCACTTAGGGGCTGGTAATTTCTGAAATGGAGTTAAGCCCTTAATGTATCCTGCTTCTGCTTTCTCAGTCTATTAATTCCTCTTTCCCGCCCTCCGATACTATATCCTCAAAACAGCTGGTTCTAAAACAACTGGAGCAGAGGAAAGGGGGTGGGAAACAGTTCATATAAATGGGCTGATCAGAGGAGTCCCCATTAGGGTGTGACGCGCCAAGGATGCTCCTATCTACTCCCCAGAACCTAGGAATGGGTCACCTTACGTGGCAAAGGGGATTGTGCAGATGGGATTAACTTCAGGATCTTGACATGGGGAGATTATCCTGGATGATGGCTGAGCCCAATGGAATCACAGGGTCCTTAAAGGCGAAAAAGGTTGGCAGAGAGATGACAGGGTTGCCGTGTGAGCACTCACGCTGCTGTGCTGGTCCCTGGGCCAAAAAACAGAGGCAGAGACCAGCAGCCAAGGAACGTGGGCAGCCTCCAGAAACTGGGAAAGGCACAGAAATGGTCTCCCCCAGGGCCTCCAGAAAAGAATGCAGCCCTGACAAAATACTGATGTTAGCCCAGTGAAGCATACATGTCAGGCTTAGGGCCTAGGAATTGTGTGGCAAAGCTGTGTCTTGAGAAACCTCATGGCTTCTGGGCTGGGCCAGTGATGGCAGCCCTTCTGAGATGACCACCAAAAACCCTGCACCCCCTTCTCTCCCCATGCTCAAACCCTATGAAACAACATTGTTTCTTTCTTGGGTTTTTTTGTTTGTTTGTTTTTTTCGGGTTCAAGGAATGCTAGATCTGGAGAACACTTTAGAGATATGGTTTCTGACCATGTAGGTGAGAAACCAAGCAATGGATTAGGGGGACTGGCCCGAAGTGGAGTGGTTATTTAGGAGCAGAGACAATAGGACCAGACCATCTTCCTGGATGCTATTTCCTACTTCTGACTCTTGGAAAGCTTGCAAGTCAGTTATGCTGTGGAACAGAGCATCACTTTTCTTCTTACAACAGGAAGGAAACTGTTCTTAGACATGGTACTTGTGTCTTAGGTACCAGAGAGACCCATGAGAAATAAATAGATGAGGTAGGCAAGGGGGGAGAGAGAGCACAGGGCAGGAGACCAGAGGCCTGGGTTTTGTTTCTTCTACAAATACTCATTGGGTGCCAACATTATGCCAGCCCTAGGCTAGAAATGGTGGCAGACAAAGGAGTATAGTGTGCCACTGAGTGTCCTTAAGTAAGTCACTCCCTTCTCTGCCCATGCTGGGGACCTCTCCCTAGGTGTCTATAGTCCAGGCCTCTGTGGATCACATCCATTTGGCAGCTCATGGAGAGTCAAACAATCAGGATTCAGTGAACCCCCACCACATGCCAGGCACTGCTCAAGCACCTGACGTGGCTCTCATAACTCCATGAAACAGAATCTGTTTTCCTCAAGAAGGGAAGCCGATGCTCACAGATCAGACGCTAACTATCAAAATGCCTGGTGAGTAAACAGTGAGCTAGCCTGCCAACCAAGGATCATTCGACTCCAAAACATGAGGCTGGTCTAGCCAATCCTGAGCAGGAAGTGCCATGTGACTTGTGAGTATAGGAAATTCACAGAGAGACTGATATATCTAGATGGTGCATGTATGGGGAGAGGGAGCACTTCTTAGAAGATCCCATCAGCAAGTCATGAGTATGATGCTTAATTAGTCCTGCCATGGTCTCCTCACTAGGCCCTATCCTCTTCTTCTCTCCCAGTGTCTTACAATTTGCAGACCTTGTTAAGGAGCTGTACACCCTCCATGGATTGCCTAACTTATTATTTCACATGACCGTACCAATTGTGCAGGGAGGATCTTGGGAAGTGCATTAAACTCTTGTTACAGAATAGTATGGTCACTTTGTAAGTTATATAACTGTCTAACCACTTTGTTGTAAACCTGAAAGTAATATAATATTGAATGTCAACTATAATTGAAATTTTAAAAATAATAAAAATAATTTTAAAAAATAAAAACGTTCATATCCAAAGAAGAAGAAGAAGAAGAAGAAGAAGAAGAAGAAGAAGAAGAAGAAGAAGAAGAAGGAGGAGGAGGAGGAGGAGGAGGAGGAGGAGGAGGAGGAGGAGGAGGAGGAGGAGAAAACTAGGTTGAAACTCAGGATAATAAGGTACTGACCTGGCTCATTCAGCTGGTTTACGTCCCATATAGAGCAAGAACCCCATCTCAGAAATCTAATCCAGAGCTCATCCCATTAGCCTGGAATGTCCCTGTAGCCCTGTCTTCCATTTTAGAACATGCCCAAGAAATTTGTTCCTATCTTCTCCAGGTTTATCAGTCTATTTAAAAGACCTATGTCCGTGTAGGTCCAGTGAGGGTGTCTATCAATGTGCCAAAATTCTACCTCTGGTAACCATTTATGGTAGGGAAACCATGATCACAGTTCATTGCGTCTCCTCCTACTGAGAAGTGGAGTCTATGTCCCACTGTTGAATCTAGGTTGGCCTCATGACTTGCTTTGACCCATGGTAGAGGTGATATTGTGTAAGTTCCAAAGCTGTGGCAAAGCCTTGTGGCTTCTACCTTCCTGCCCCTGGAACCTGAGACCACCATGCTCCTAAGAAGTCCAGGCCAGCCCTCTGGAGGATGAAAGACCTATGGAGTGAGGCTGGCCACTGGGAGATGAAGGTTCAGCTGAGACCCCAGGCATGTGAGTAAAGCCATCAAGACAAGTCCAGCCCAAACCCCCAGCTGGCCTGTGTCTGCTTTTTATTGTTGTGATTTCTGTTACTTTAAGCTCTCTGCGGTGTGCAGGGTCCTCACCCTTCCTCTGCCATTCTCTGAGTCCTCCTCCTGGACTGCCAGTTTCCTAGCTGAGCGACTCAACAAACTCATTTCTCCTCTTTGGCCCTTTATCTTCTTATCTGTATATTGGCAATAATAACTCATCGATACAAAGAGCATTTTGATGTTCACCAGATAGAAGGGGGTTAAGAGGATGGGCAAAAAAGAGGAAGAGATTAAGATGTACAAACTGCCAAATAAAAAACAGTCACACTGATACAAAGTATAGCACAGGTAATAAAGTCAATAATATTATACAATAACTATATGGTGTCAGATAGGTACTAGACTTATTGGGGTGATCAGTATGTAAGGTATATAAATGTCTAATCACTATGTTGTACACCTGACACTAATGTAATATTGTATGTCAACTGTAATTAAAAAATAAAAAATATATTTTAAGAAATTTTTAAAAATAATACCTCATGGGAGTAGTTAGGAAATTTAATGAGATAGTGAAACTGATTTATAAACTATTGAAAAATCTAGGAAAAAAATGAAGTCTGTCACTACCAAAACACCTGGAATCCTCACTAAGATCACAAGATCAGGATTTATAAGATTTTGGCAGAAACTAAGGACACTGTCATGCCTGAGTCCTTAAATTACCCAAAGCACAGGTATCTAGCATGCCTGAGTCCTTAACATACCTAAAGCACAGGTATCTAGCATGCCTGAGTCCTTAACATACCTAAAGCACAGGTATCTAGCATGCCTGAGTCCTTAACATACCTAAAGCACAGGTATCTAGCATGCCTGAGTACACCCCAAGACAAGATCAGGAACTCCCTTGAGATCAGCAAGGTGGGTAGCGAGAAAGCCTGAGACTCAGCAAAAGGTGGAAGGGAGACCCTGGTGTATAAACTAGTGACCCTCATAGCTGCTATTCAAAAGGGAAAGGAGATACTGATAAAATGCATTTGAAGTGGATCAGTGTTTGCTTAGTAGAAGAAAATTTGAGATCTTGTTTCCTAAAACTTTAATTTTTTCTATCTATTAACACATGGCCCTGTCTTACTATGAAGGAGATGATTTTAGCATTGTCTGTATTTTTTCCCATCCCGTTCTTCATCTCTCCAAGGAAGCAGTTTCCTTTAACTGCTCCCTTTTCATGTTGCAGAATTAGACACAGATTACACCTAATAACTGATAGATCCTCCCTTACCCCAACTGGTGGGCGGAGTATGATGTAACCTGCACTTGCAGCCTGGACATACATGAGTACCTAACCAGGCACCTTATATGGACTATACATTGAACCACCAATCAACACCTGCCAAATACCCTAAGCCCTTGTCCCTATATGACCATACATTAAGCCACCAATCAGCTTGTGCCAAGTACACTAAGCCCCCATTCCTTCCCATTCCTCCCCTCAAAAGGCGTGTTCACCTCTGCATGTGTTGCTGTTCTCCCCTTGCGAGACAGCCCGGCAGGTCTCTTTCCCCTAATAAAGCCTGTAATCCTGGTTTTCGGCTCCCGATTGATTTTATCAATAACATTGCTTAAGACCAAGAAGAGATCGCATCTGATTCCTGATTTTACACAAGAGGGTGAGTCCCTTACCCATGGCCTCATTGTTAGTTACTAGGAAAAGGGTTCAAAAGCTAGATTCTTGCCCTGGCTCTGCCACTCTGCTGGACCCCCTTAGGAGAAGGTAGAAAACACCCACACCACAAAGCACTTAACTCTAGGATTTCTAGCTTGATGGTAAAAAGAGCAGGAATACAATTCGGGCGGAATTAGGACCTGTCGTTTCCCAGCCAATTACTACCTTGATTCTGTTAGCTTTTGTCTGTGAAGGCAGCAGAACACTGTTTATGGTGAGAATGACTAATTTCATACACAGTTTAACTAGGTGGTTCAATCAAACTGTTCTTTCCTATGAAGTTTGATGGTAGGAAATGATTACCATATAAAAACGGTTTCACTCTGTTTGATTGAGTGATTTCTATAAAGCGTCTATAGCATAATTTCATGGCTGTGAACGTTAATTTCACAACAGCCAACTGTAATTGGGTTCCAAGGCAGGGAAACCAAGCCCTGCTCCCACAGACTGCTTCTCTGGGGTGGGGGAGGTGGAGGAGGGGAGGGAGAGGGAGGGAGGGAAGGAGGCGGGAGGGGAGTACGGGTTGAATCTGACCAGAATGTGAATGTGCAGATGAAAGTTCAGCTTTCTGCTCTGAGAACTCTGCAGTGAGAAACAATAAATTGCAATGCTGATTCGCTTCTCTAAGTTGGGAGGAGCTGCAAAGGCGGCGCGGCTGGGTTCCCTGGGCTTATTCAGAAGGGGAAAACCCTGAGCTTTGGATCACCCGGGGAAGCTGACTGCATTAAAGATGACAAGTTTTGCTGCAGTTTTTCTCCTGCTATCATTTCCTTGGTGCCTCTGGAAATGAGAGACCCCTAAACCACAGGCTGGGGAGGGCTCCTGCCATCTGGTGTTCATAGCACTGAGTCACTGTTTGCCCAAAATAGCTCATCTCCCCTACCCAACTGGCACTGCCTCCCCATTACTCTCCTGCCCTTCAAATATTAGGGTCATTCATCAGGAGAAATTTGGGGGGGGGGGGGCAATTCTGATTAATGTGGATAATTTTGCCCAAAGAGAATTGACTCATTATAAGGTTATTATTATTATTTTTTTTTAGATGTTCAGTTGCAGAGGCTGAGCTGAGATTCAAACCCTCGTCCATCTGGCCGCAAAGCTTTTATGCTGCCCTGGCGACCTGGGGGCAGAACGGTCTGGGGAAGCTGAGGACACGGCAGCCATGTCTGGTGAATGAGTTTCTGTCCTTTATAGATAGCCTCTCTGCTGCCTGTCAGGCACTGTGCTGGGCATGGTCACACCCACTAGATCCCTTTGACTCCTTGCCATGATGACCCTCATTCTACAGGAGTGGAAACGGGAGGCACGGGGAGGTTGACTGCTGTGGCCAAGGTCACACAGCCAGCAGGTGCAGTAGGTGACCGAGCAGGGGTCTGAATTCAGTCTTCTACAACATCTTTTCTGCCCCACCAGTAAGGAGACTTGGGCTGAGATGTTGAACAGATTTTCAGACTCGTGGCTTTGCAGTGAATTCTGGAATTTCCCTCTTCTCCAGCCCCCGAGTCCCTGCTCTTGCGCCCAGTGGGACAACGAAGCTAGTGACCCAGGATGCACCTCTAGGGGGCATCTTGCAGGACCCCCTTGAACTAAATTATCTCCCCCAACTAATAGTAAACCCACCAGGAGACGCTCATCCCTTGGGTTTAAAAAGAGTTTTGGTTTTTAAGAACTTTCTCAAACTGCAAACATCCTTGGAAGAAGCAAAAACTGTGAACCTTTCTCAGTTAAGTCTAGGCCCCTCAGAATGAAACCCAAGACCAGAACTCGGTCCTGGGGAGCCTCTACGTCAAATCTGGAAAAGATGCAGTGAAAGGAGAGTTTGGGCAAATGTTGAGAGAGGCTGCAGTTCAGCTCCGAGTACTTGCTGGCGACTCAGTGCCAGGGGACCCTTCCCACTAGGTCTAGGCCACCCACCAAGGGCAGCCTGGGTGGAGGTGGGAGGGATGAGGGTCAGATTACGCCTCTCATTGGTTTCCAACTGACCTCTGCTTAAGTTCATCAAGCAGTGGGATCAGACACTATCCTCCTGGCCTCTCTCTTCTCTGCCTCCTCAGGGACAGTCTGAATGGAGAAGCCCAATCTGCCTCAACAGACATCTGCAAACAGAGAGGGTGTTAAAACCACTCGCCCCTCCTTTCCCCAGCCCTCCCATCTCTCCCATCTATTGTCAACATTGGAAACGAATAGTGTAAACAAACTTTTTTTTTAATCTACAGTAGCCCTAATTGAATCCTCTTACTGCATTGTTATGGAGAAACAAGGGTAATTTCCTGTCAGTTATTGAGCTATTTAGCAATTATTTCTTATCATTAGTTTGCAAATTCAAACAGCATCAAATTCTGTTTGCCAAGTTACAAAGGCATGGCATCCAGGCCCTCTTTGCAGAATCCAGGCCATTCTTTCAGTCTCCCCTCCTCCTCCCTGGCCTGCCTGCCAGCCTGGCTTCTTCAGGAAAAAAGGTCAGCGCCCCCCACCCCCACCAGAGCCTGCCTAATGGGTGTTTATCTCCCTTGGGCATTCTCATTAGCTAATGGAGTGAGCTGTGTCCCATGGGAGTGACATCGCCACTGGGGAGCTCAAAGTTGGCTTGTACATCGGCTACCTTTGGGATTGGGTCACCTGGTTGGCCAGCTTCTGCTAAACAGGTAGCACAAAGACGGGAACATTCCACATTACCACCTTTCACGGTCTGTTTGCTTTGCTTACACTGGGGCCTGTTTCCTTATATCAAAAAGTATTTCTCAGGCACTCAATTCATGGCATCTATGCACAAAAATGTCACAGGCATGGTCCCTGTCCCTAAGGACACAGACGCATAAGCTGAAAAAAAAAAATCAATGCAAGGAGAGAACAACCAGCAGGCTGTCCTTCCCGGCGGGTGGTATGAAGCCACTGTCCCCAACCTTTCCCTGACAACTTGCCTCCAAGCAAAATTAGGTCAGATGTTTCCTGAGGACAGAAGTCATAAAAGACACAACTTTGGTGGCATCCACAAAATCCCCTTGGTGATGGGGCTGTGAGGTGCTTATGGTCTGATTGCTATCAGCTGCTAAAGCCCTCTCTCTCCCCCTCCCCCGCAATGCCTTCTCGGACCACTGGGGATCTGCCTGCTGCATCCCAGTCCTCTATTCTAGCCACCCCACCCATAACTCTCACCCTAAAGGCCCAATAAAATATGTAGAGATTGAGAGTAAGTGATGGTTAGGGCAGGTTGATTCTTTCTGCTGACTGTATTATCTATTGCTGTGTAACAAATTACCCCCCAAATTTAGCAGCTTAATACAGCAAACATTTGGCACCTCCCAGTTTCCATGTGCCCGGAATCTGGCACAATTCAGTTGGGTGTCTCTGGCTCAATAACCCTGGAGAGGTTGAGGTTGCAGTGAAGCTGTTAGTGGAAGCCTTGAGCTCATTGTGCACGAAATCTGCTTCCAGTTTTTTGGGGGTCATGGGCATGTGGGCGGCCCTCAGTACCTCTCCTGGGGGCTTGTTACTAAGGTAAGCAGTCTAGAAGAGAGCAAGAGAGTGTCCCCTAGAAAGAAGCTGCAGTGGTTTTGTCACCTACATCAGATGTGACATTCCACTACTTTTTTCTGTATGCTAGTTAATGGAAGGGAGGCACTAGGTCCATGCTTACACAAGGTTGTGTATACCAGGAGGTGAGGATTACTGGAGGTGATCAAGGCTGCCTTCAAAAAGTCAAATTACCTCTCGATTTTCCCCTTCTCTTTTATATTTCCTTGATTAACTAATTCAGTGGTAATTCATGGAGCATCTATGGAGTGTAATGCCTTGTGTTACGTACCATGAGAAATGAAAAAAACACTTAATAACAGATCTTCTTACTCCCTTTGAGGGACTCAAGTCCATGGTGAGATAAGACAAGGTGACTTGTCACCAGGCTGAAGGCATTTGAGTGCTTGGGCAGAAGAACAAAAATGTTGGCCTGTTTCCAAAGAGGGAGCTAATTCTTTTTTTTTTTTTTTTTTAATATATTTTATTGATTTTTTACAGAGAGGAATAGAAAGATAGAAACATCGATGAAAGAGAAACATCGACCTGCACACCCCCTACCGGGGGATTTTTACAGAGAGGAAGAGAGAGGGATAGAACGATGAGAGAGAAACATCAACCAGCTGCCTCCTGCACACCCCCTACCGGGGATGTGCCCGCAACCAAGGTACATGCCCTTGACGGGAATCGAACCTGGGGCCTTTCAGTCCGCAGGCCGACGCTCTATCCACTGAGCCAAACCGGTTTTGGCAAGAGGGAGCTAATTCTTTAGGGGCGATAGATCAGTAAAAGTTTCCTTCATTCTTCCCATTTCACAAATAGAAAGAAAGGAAGGAAAAGAGAGAGGTGGGAGGGAAGAACCAAAAGAAGAGAGGGAAGGAGGAAAGAATTGTGCCAAAGCTAACTTCCTAAATTCACTCCTTTCCTTAAAGAATATTGTAATGAGTCTCTACGACATAAATAAATAGCTTAGCTTAGCATTCAAAGCTTTCCACCTGTCTCTTCCACTACATTCCCTACCATTACCCTACCTCTGACACTTAACAGTGAAGTAAATAATTGGTAGATGCAGGATTTTTATCCGATCCTTCCAGTTTCTACAGCTGCAACCAGATCACCAGGTTCCCCAAATCAGTATAACTGGACAACTGGTCAGCTGGGGAAAGGAAGAGTGGCCTTCACTCCAGAGACTCTAGTTGCAGTGAATCAGGGATGGCAGAGCCAGGGATGAGGGGGAGCAAGAATAGAGCTGAACAGTTCCATTGGGGACGTGCCACTTTGAGGTTCTGATAGGACTTGGAAAGGTTAAGGTCAGAGGTGATAGAAAGACGGGAAATAGTAGATTTTCAGAGCTGTCTAAAGAAGAGATGACTAAAGTGGTAGTTGTAGTTGAAATTTCCAATATTGACAAAAGCAACATCGATAACTGTGGTCCACATACAAAAGAGTGAAAAGGGTAACCAGTGACCCTAGGTGGCTACGGTCTATTGCGGGTGGCTGCAAATGATTTTTCATTGTTTAATGCAAAATACAAGGTAACCATGGAGATATTTTTCAATAGTCAGAGGACTCTTTCCAGTTGAACTCAACTTGGTAGGGGGAGTGGGGGGTTCTCTTCCCATCAAAAACTATGGAAAGCTATACAACTCGCTATGCCACTGTGGCGGGCTGCCTCCTAGAGTGTCTCCAATGTCCCCACCTCCTGGTATGCACAGCCTTCAGTAGGGCCTCTCCCTGAGTGTGGCTTGGACTTAGTGATTTGCTTCAAGCAAATAGAATGTGGCAGAGGAGATGAATGTCATTTCTGAGATTAGGTGACAAAAAAAGACTGTACCTTGGGCGCCCCCTCTGGCTCATTTGCTCCCTTGCTCAGAGCAAAGCCAGCTGTCCTGTTGTGAGTTGCCCTGTGGAGAGAGGCCCAAGTGGAGAGGAACTGATATCTTTGACCAACAGACCGGAGTCCTGCCAATAGGTGAGGGAGTGCACTTGGAAGAGTATCCTTCTCCGACGTACCTCAATATGATCACTTCCCAGGCCACTATCTAGATTGCAAGCTTGTTGGATACCCAGAGCAGAGGCATCCAGCTAAGCCATGCCTGAATTTCCAACCGACGGTCAGAAACAGTAAAATAACACATGGCTACTGTTTCTGTGTGTGTGTGTGTGTGTGTGTGTGTGTGTGTGTGTGTGTGTGTGTTTTGTTTTGCTTTGTTTTGTTTTTTAATGCAGTCCCCCACACACACACTCACACACCCCAGAAATTATGCAGTCTAGTTTCCCACATTTGGGGAAATCACAGGGGTCAGCACATCCGGAGTGCAATGGATAAGCCTCACCCTGGGAAAACCACCTTCGTGATCATGGCTTCTCCCCTGATACATGGCTATTGTTTTAAGCCATCGATGGGGGTAATTTGTTACGAGCAACGGATAACTAATGCACCGCGTCAAGCCCTTCAAGGTGACGGAAGTGGAGTGACTGTCTGGGTTGCTGACTGGGAGCTGGAGCAGAACATCTCAGAGAACTCGAATTGAGGTGGAATGAACGTCCTGACACATCAGCTTTGCATAGATACGTACAGTAGCTGATTGGGATCAGAATGTATAAAGCTTTGGGAGTATTTTTTTAACATTACAGATATTGCTGAATTTGGTCTTGTGCTGCTGAAGACAGATGGAGAATTCTCTACAATTAAACAGCCCCAATATAAGAAAGGCATGAATTAGATCAGGACACTAACTGAGGCTGAGAAATGAAGCAAAGGAAAGCACTCAAACAAGATTAGATTGTAGACCATTCTCTTAGCTTTTCTGGAAAGAGCTTCCACACAAATCTCAAGTCAGAAAGTATTAGAAATAAAGCCAGAGTATCATGGTTGTGGGAGCTGCACATGAATTGTAGTGTGTGTGTGTGTGTGTGTGTGTGTGTGTGTGTGTGTGTGTGTGTGTATACGCGCTACACACTGCAGATTCCAGAATTAAACCCAAGGCTGGTCACTGGTAGGATGTGCATGTCCAAACAGCCATCCGAGATCAGCAGGATCCGTATGAAAAGGAGCTAACCTGTGTCTGCAATGCCTGTTATGTGCCAGGCACTCTTCCAAGCTGATCATTCATGCACCATCAGTGAGCACCTGAGGTAGGTGCTATTATTATTCTCACTTTGAAAATGAGTAAACAGAGGCATGGGGACTTTAAATAACTTGTCAAGCAGCTACTAGAAAGTGGTAGAATCAGGATTTGAGGGCGGGCAATCTGGCTTCAAACCCACTTGTTACCACTACTTTAAAATGGATTTCTGATAAGCCTCTCTATGAAGAGGGATCCAAAGAGTTGGTAACTTTTTAACCTTTCAGGTAAGGAAAAGACAAGAAAATAATTCACCTCTTGGGACAAGAGAAGTAGAGTGGGCAGGACATACGCTTTCCTTTCCAGACCTACTCTTCGCCCTTATTCACCCGGCTCTGTGCTCTAGAAATGGACCGGTGTGAACTGCAACAATGTTCTCTTTTGGCCCTTGGTTTCTGGTTAGATTTCGCCAATAGGAAGCACATGCAGGAATGTGGGCAGGGGGAAAGCCTCCAGCTTTTTTTCTTGTCCAGCAGCCTCTCTCTGCAAGCTCAGAGACTCTGCCTTGCAGCCCTGTCAGGTCCTAGTCACCACTCTCTACCCCGGCCCCTTAAGTCCAAAACAAAGTGTGGTAGCCAGTCCTGAGGGTATTGCAATATCCCTCTTGGGTCCTAACCCTGTTGCACCTTAGTATAGTCTTTTTATTAAACTTTCTTCTCTTGTTTGGATGTATCAATTGCCTTCTGCTAAGACCCTGTGCAGATCTTAGGGCTTACCTGCCACATCCAGGAACCTTGCCTAAAAGTTTGGGGGAAGGAAGAGTTCAAAGGTAGCACTGTTCATGTCACTCATATATTCTTCCCATAATGCCCCCTGTGGTCTTGAGTCAAGTTCTCATGGAAAGAGGGACATAAGGGTTCCAATAAAATGAAAGACTGTATCACCAGAGGTAAATGAGAAAACAAAATAAGAGGTGACCCAGTGGCCAAATATAAGATTACTAGGGGCCCAGTGCACGAATTCATGTACCTTGAAAGGAACTGTAGGCCGCGAGGCTGTGGTGGGCACTGGGGTGGGTCTTGGCCCATCCTCCATGCCCTGGCCTGGCCTGGCCCCTCCCGCTGCGGCCTCCAGCCCCCTGTCTGCAGGCAGCCCCACTCCTGCTGAGCTGCCACTGCAGCCATCACTCCCACGCGCTGATGGCATGGAGTGATCTGGGCCAACATCAGGCACCAGCAGTGGGTGTGAGCAGCGGCTCTGGCGCTGGCTGTGGGGTGAGTGGGGCCGGCGCTGGTAGCAGGTGTGAGAGGCAGCTGCTGCCCCAATCACCCCTCAGGAGCAGGGGGAGGTGGAGAAGCCCTGAGGGGTGATCGGGGCTGGCACTCGCCTCTTACTCCCACTAATGGTGTGCAAGCATCTGGCAGGACCACGGCAGGCGGGAGCAAAAAATTTTCAGTAACCACCAGAGGCTCGCCCCATGACAGTGACTGGTGCCCTGCCTTGGTCTGGTGCCCCCACTCAGCTGCTTCACCATCCTGCAGTGGCCAATGCCCGCCATGTTCTGCATGTGCCCCCTGGTGGTCATAGCGACCAGTTGTTCAGTTGTTCCACCATTCGGTCTATTTGCATATTAGGGTTTTATATATATAGATAATAGCTACATAGGAACAGCTTTCAGACAAGCCTGGGATCCCTTAAATATTTAGATTTATAGGGCTGCTTCTCTAGCTCTTTTGCTATAAAAGACTATAAACCATCACTGTGACCAATTATCTGTGATTGTGATTTCAATTGATGTGACCCCAGGGGAAACTAACATAATATATATTTATGCTGCTGAAAATAATTGTTAATTTGTATAATGTTCAGAAGTAAAATAGCTCCTTTAGGTGTACTAATAAGGAAAATAGGTTATACACAGCTGACAATTTAGTCAAAATCCTGGTGAGCCAGAATAAACAATTTTAGAAGGAAAAAACCTAGATAGCTAGTGTTGTGGTAGTCAAGGAATTTAGGTGTCTTTCATTTGTAATGAATCCCCACATAGCTCATGTAGAAGGATAATATTAGTCATTTCACTGAACATTAGAGTCTGAGCACAAGGAGAATGAGAATGGTCCAAGTTCACTAGGAAATCATTAACTCCTGTTGCTCAGTCTCACTCTGGAATTCATTTTCAGAAGCCAGGGTCAGCAAACTCCAGCCAACAGGCCAAATATGGCCCCCTGTCTATTTTTGTAAATAAAGTTTTATTGGAACACAGCCATGCCCATTTGTTTTCATATTGTCTATGGCTGCTTTCCACACTACAATGTCAGTGTTGAGTAGCTACAAACAGAGACAATATGGCCCACAAAGCCTAAAATAATGCTACGTAGTCCTTTATATAAAATTAGAGGCCCAGTGCATGAATTCATGCACTGGTGGGGTCCCTCGGCATGGCCAGCAGTCCAACGCCACCTGCTGCTCCTGCCTGCCACTCTCGCTCATCCCGGCCCACTGTGCCTGCTGCAGGCTTGCTCCCAGTCAGTCCTGATTAGAAGAGGCTCGTGCCATCATAGCGGTGCTCACCAGCTATGAGCCCTGCATCTGGCACCTGTTCTGAGGATGTGGGCGTACGGGATGCAATCGGCCCTCTGGGTGAGCAGTGGGATGACCTTGCTGGCCTGGGATCTGTATCCATCCCGCTGATGTTCACGCCGGTTATTGGGAGCCACCTGGCAGCCACTTTTGTATTATTTCTTCCTTATGGAGCATCTAGGGAGGGGAAGCGGCTGCGGTGCATGAGGCTAACTTCCAGGAGGCCAGCCACGCTGTCAGGATTATGCCAGGAGTGCCAGTCCGGCGGTGCCTGGCCTGTTCTCCAGTGATTGGACCTGCAAGAATACTGAGGGAATGAGTGGCTGCCGCTGGGCTGGTGGGCCGCCAGGATGGGTCAGTCAGCTGAGCAGCATTCCCGCTGTGGAAGCGCACTAACCACCAGAGGGAAACTCCTGCATTGAGTGTCTTCCCTCTGGTGGTCAGGGCATGTCATAGTGACTGGTCAACCTGTGATTAGGTCGTTCGGTTGTTCAGTTGTTTGGTCGCTTAGGCTTTTATATATATAAAAGTTTGTGAATCCCTGACCTAGGCTATCAATAGCTATTTTTCTTGCCTTTCTTAAAATTCTAATCACAAAATGCATTACACTAACTTTCCATTTCTTCCTTCACCTCCTCTGACTCTATGGAGATAAGTAATCTAACTAATACTGGACTGCACAACTCAGAAATAACAGGATAGAGAAGAACAAATCCAAGACAACAGCTAGGAGACAGATGTCCATCTACTTCAAAGAAAAATCACTTTATTTTTATAAGCTTCTGTTGGATTGCAATAATCCCTTCAAGCTTTAAACTATGAGTTGAAGGGTCTAAGGTATACTCCTTACAAATGACTAATGTTTTATAGTAAATAATAAATTTAAAGAAAACACTGATAACAATGAAATAATTGCCTCAAAACTGCTCTTTTCCAGATTAATCTTCAAAATGCACATTTTAGGCATACCAATTTTCTACCCAAGGCTTTCAAATATTTCTTCTGTCCAGTGATCCAGAACCATATATATATATATAGATATATGGCTAAGTGTCCAACTGTCTGACCGGTCACTATGACACGCACTGACCACCAGGGGCAGACAATGCAGGAGCTGCCGTGACATGCACTGGCCACTTACAGAGAAATGGCACCTTGGACTTGGCGCCCACAAAGCAACACTCGGCTTCCCCTAAATGGGACACAGGCCCTGCCACCACTCCCAAGCATCAGCCCACCAAATCACAGCCGATGCTGCCGAGACCCCGTGGTGCAAAATACGACCCACAGCCCAGCCCAGCTCAGAAATGGTGGCTGTGTGCACCGAGTAATGACGTCACATAGCAATGCCCAGCTTCCTCTCCCTAGTGACTAGCCTCCTTGGAGTTTCTTCAGCCTAGGAACATGACTTGCTTTATAGCTAGGTGGAAACATTTTACACTTTAACCAAATGTCTGTGAAGCATTTTTCTGTGCCTCATCTCATTTGATCCTCACAGAAGTCCTCGAGTAGGTACATGGGAGACTTGGTGGAATCCTATTTTCTTTTCATTAGCCAGAAAACAGAGATTTAGAAAGCTTAGAAACTTGACCTGACTGAAAAGAAGTAAGAAATGGTGGACCTTGAAAATGACCTCAGGTTTTCTCACTGTGCAGAATGTAGTCAAACACTGCTGCAGTTAAATATTTTACCCTTTGTCTTCCCTGTGTGATCTACAATAATAATCTGCTTTGTGTTGATATTTACTGCTATGTTGCTGACAATTACCTAAAAGAGAAGTTGGGGTGCTTCACTGGGCTGGAAAAAAAATTAGCTAAATCAGAAAGCAGGTCTAATTAAGCAAGTTTATTATATATATATATATATATATATATATATATATATATTGACTCACGCATGCACAATACATATAAAGCTCTCACTGGCACCAATCACATGTATGTGTTTTGATCTGTCATTGTTGATTGTGAATTTGGTTGACACTTCTATTATAGAGAAAGGGTGAATAGCGATATTAAAATATTTCTTCTAATTAACTTCCTTTCAATGTGCACGAATTCGTGCACTGGGCCACTAGTAGATATCATATGAATAAAAATCACCTTAGAAAGAAAGTTTCAAAAAAAATCCCTGCGTTGTAATAACATTTATATTAAGTTTTGAAACATTAAAAAAGCAGGATCTGAGTTCTAAAGTTACCACATTATAAGATTCAAAAAAATATTTAACAAAAAAAAAATCACTAGGTATACAAAGAAACAGGAATGAGTGGTCCATATAAAGAAATAAAATTAATTGACAGAAAATATACCTGAGGTAGTCCAGATGTCAGACTTACTGGACAAAGATTTTAAAACTGTCTTAAAGATGCTCAAAGAGCTAAAAAGTGTTTAGTACAAAGAAAGGAAAACAATGTTGAACAAAATAAAAAAAGCAATAGAAATTATAAAACGAAACCAAAAAGAAATTCTGGGTTTGCAAAGTACAATAAATGAAATAAACAATACATTTAAAAACCAGATGTGAGCAGTCTGACTAGTGTGGCTCCATGGTTGAGCATCGACCAATGAACCAGGAGATCATGGTTCCATTCCAGGTCAGGTCACATGCCCGGGTTGTGGGCTCAATCCCCAGTAGAGGGCATGCAGGAGGCAACCGATCAATGATTCTCTCCCATCACTGATGTTTCCATCTTTCTCTCCCTCTCCATTCCTCTCTCTGAAATCAACAAAAACATATTTTAAAAAAGCATATGTAAGCAAACAGAAGAAAGAGGATAAAATTAAAATTATTTAATCTAAGGAATATGGGGTGGGGGGAGGATGAACAGAGAGCCTAGGGATCTTTGGGACACCATCCAAAGGACTAGAATACACCTTGTGAGAATCTCAGAAGCAGAGTGAGAGAAAGGGGTTGAAAAAATATTTTTAGAAATAATAGCCAATAACTTCCCAAATCTGAGAAGCTCAATAAACACTAGATGGGATAAACTCAAAATGACCCAGACAACGACAAACTGTCAAAATCCAAAGACAGAGAACCTTGAAGGCAGAAACAGAGAAGTGACTCTTCAGGTATAAGGATCCTTAATAATATTTTCAGTCAATGTCTCATCAACCTTGGAGGCCAGAAGGCAGTGGGTTAATATAAGTGCTATGAAAAACAGAACAAAACAAAACTCTGCCAATCAAAAATTATATATCTGGAAAAATTGGCCTTAAAAATGAGAGAGAAATTAAGACATTTTCAGGTTTCAAAAAGCTAAGTAAGTATGTTACCTCTTGACCTAACTTCTAAAAGGAGTCCAAGGAAAAAAAGCTAGACAGCAACTTGAAGCCACATGAAGACATAAAGACCTCTGGTAAAGGTAAGTATATGTGCAGTTATAAAAGATAGTATTATTATAAGTTTGGTTGTTACTCTACTTTTAGTTTTATCATAATTTAAGAAACAAATACATAAAATAATTATTAATCTATGTTTTTGGACACACAATATGGGGCATCCCAAAAAATGTATACACACATTTTGAATAATTATAAAGGCAGTGTTCATTGAAAGACTTTTCATTTTCAAAACTGAACTATCAGCTCTTAAAGTGTGTATACATTTTTGGGGGACACCCAGGATATAAAGATGTAATCAATAACAAGAAGAGGCCAGGGGCAAAGCTGAATAACAGCAGATATTTATATTCTATTAAATTTGCTATAAACTAGATTGTTATAACTTTAGGCTGATAAATTCAATATTCATGGTAACCACAAAGCAAATATTTGTAGAAAATGCACAAAGGGAAATGAAAAAGGGGATCAAATGCCTCACTACAAAAAAAAACCACAAAAAACTAAACAGAGGAAGGCAGTATAGAGGAAAGAGGGGACTGAAGCTATAAGGATTATATAAAGCAAATAGCAGAATGTCAGAAGTAATTTTTTCTTATCAGCAATTACTTTAAATGTAAATGGATTAAACTCTGAAATAAAAAATAGATGGGCAGAATGAATTTTAAAATGTGATCCAACTATATGCTATTTATAAGAGACTCATTTTAGATCCAAAGACAAAATAGATTAAAAATGAAAGAATGAACGAAGATATTTCACTCAAATAGTAACTAAAAGAAAGCTAGAGTGGTTATTCCCATATTAAATAAAGTAGACTTTAAATCAAACCAAGTTATAAAAGAGAAAGGAAAACATTATATATTAACAAAAGGTTCAATGTAGCAAGAAAATATAACAATTATAAACATTGATGTACCTAAAAACTGGAACCCTTGTACATTGCTGGTGGGAATGTGGAATGGTGTGGCTTCTATGGCAAAGGGTTTTGCAGTTTCTCAAAAGGTTAAACATAGAACTACCATGTGACCCAGTAATTCCACTTCTGGGTATACACCCAAAAAATTTGAAAGCAGGGACTCAAAGAGTAATTTATACACCAGTGTTCATAGCGGCATTGTTCACATAGCCAAAGGGTAGAAACAACCCATGTCCAACAAGAGAGATAAACACAATACGATACATACAATGGAATGTTATTCAGCCTTGAAAAATGAATGACACTGATATATGCCACAACATGGGTAGACCTTAAAAACATTATGCTTGACAAAATAAGCCAAACACAGAAGGACAAATATTGTTAATTCATTATATGAAGTTCCTAGAATAGGCAAATTTATAGTGACAGGAAGTAGGCTAGGACTTGCCAGAGACTGGGGAAAGGAGTGCGAGAGTTATGGTTAATGGGTACAGAGTTTTTGTTGGGGTTGATGAAAAGTTTCTGGGTGTAGATCGTGGTGATGGTTACACACATTACGAACATTGTTAATGTCACTGAATTGGACACTCATGAATGGCTAAAATGGTAAATATGATGCTTTGTATATTTTACTACAATAAAAATGTTCTCCCTGGAAGTAGTCCTGCAGCAGGAGAGATGGAATCTCAGAGTAGGTGGGGCCACCCTGGATGTGGAGGCTGAAAGGTCTGAAGCTGCTGGGGTAACCTCGAGAACAGGTTATCATTGCTTAGCAAACACAAGCCGTCCTTCCCTGCCCTGTCCCGGTCCTGGCAAATGTGCACAAAGCCAACTGTTCTTAAGCACCGGAATCCATCCACAACACGCTCGCAGCGCTGCGGACACCCTGCCCTGAAGAGCGAACAGCCATTCTACACAGAGCCGACGCAGAGGACACGCCACAGAAAATGGATTGATTCTTGTATCAAAAATCAATTTTGCTTAGAATGAAAAAGCTTGTCTCATTCCTGGGAAATTGACCAAGAGATAGAGAAATGATGGAAGATCAACTGAAAAAGAGCATGTTATAAAGCGGTTAGAAGTTGTGTTTTGAATCCACTAACGCCTCTTGCTCAGCCTACTGACTGCTGAAGCTCCAGCACAGAGCTGGCACAGCTTATCAGAAAAGCATCTGTCAAGTGGAGGCATGGCCTCCACGTCACACTCCCAAAGTGGATCATCGTATTATGTCCGTGTACACAGTGTGTGATTAAGTCACTTGGGTGTAGCTGTGGTCTTGGTATATGTGTCTTGAGTCATTTTCCCAGGGCAGATAATTAATGACAGCAGTTAGAATTTTCCTCAGGTATAACATTAGGGTGAACCACTCGGGATGATGTTAAAATTGATTGGTTAAGCTCCATAATGACGCCTTTGGTTTTTATCTCTCTGTAATATCAGCATCCACTTGTAATTACTGCTTTCACTGATTCGTCCTGAAAAGTCTTCTTATGCCTTTAAATTTTAATAATTTTGTTTTAGTTTTGATTAAGAACAATCTATAAACAGCACTGAAACAAAAGTCCTAATTTGTGCTCATGACTGTATACGGTAACACTGTATTAGTAATAACACAACAATAATAATGATTAAAGTTCCTGAAATGGATGAGAAGAAAGAAAATGCTTCCATAATGAATAAATGTAATTCTAATTTACCGGAGCTTTGAAGTCTACCTCGACCATGAGAAGAAATGCACCTTTTTATCGACATGTCATTACCATTATTTCTCACCTACGATATACGTTATGAAACTTTAAGAGTGAAAAGTTGTAAATGGCATTCAGGAATCAGGAAGATTCTGTACAAACAGAAAGAACAGTAGTTTCACACAAACAGGTCCCTGTATTGACAAGCTGACATGTACAAATATAGACACCATCCAAGCAGGGCTGTGGAGAGAACCATGTCAAAGCTGATCAATTATTCATCACCCAGTCTGCAGAGAGAACACTATCAGGTAATGATCTGTAATTATTAATAAATAATTCAAGCTTTAATAGCCCTGAAATGAAATGCTTAATTGCATCACAACATAATTAATGAAATTAGCTGCAATGTTTAAAATGAGAAATTTTTTCTTCAACCTTTCTTTCTCACATTTTTCTTTGCCCCAAATACTGGTAATCCAGAGGATAAATAGGGTGATTAAATTGGAAGAGTGAGAGTGTGTGCACCCGTAGTGTGTGTTTTAGTGTGGGGATATGTGTGTGTGTGGATTTGTTCTGAGACTCCTGACATCCAAGATATTCTGGGGAGTGGAGAAATGGGTTTTGTCAGCTCATCCCTGACAGTAACCCTAGCACTAACTGTCCCTCAGGTTGGTGAAATATTTAATGCAGCTTCATGGTGGGCATGTGGAGGGGGAAGGAAGGGAGAGGAAGGGAGGGAGGGAGGGGAAGAGAGGTCGTGGTGCTGCAAACACAAAATAAAATGAACTCCTGGCCCTTTAGCATTCATGGTCTCTTGGGCAACCATAGTTAGAATAAGATGCAAGACACAGACTCTCATTTACAGGTTTTTTGGTAAAACTTTAAAAGTCAGAAGCCAGGCTGGTGAAGACTAAGATCAGTAGGTATACAAGTGAAACCTTGTGGACCCCAATAGCTCACAGGGCTCCAGGTCCCACCTAGCACCGGCTCCACCAGCTTTGTCGCTGTGGCATCCACAGTGGTTCAGAGAGCTCTGGGTGCCTCCACAATATCACTGGGCCTCCAGACTTTCTCCACCTTGCCTCCTTTCAGGGAATCCAGGCTCTGGCCTCTTGCTTACTACCTGCTCCCAAATTAGAGAGGCTCTTAACCTTGCCAATCCTTGAAAAAGGACTGCAAGTGGAGAAAGACAGAGAAAATGTGGATACAGGGGGATGGTAGTATTCTCCAGGAGTGTGTCCTGGAAGTGGGGAGTGTGGAGGAGAGACACTCAGGGCTGAGTTTGCACAGACTAGAGAGCAGGAATTCAACTGGGTGGGATGGAAGGAAAGACAGGACAAAGGACCAGAGGGACAGCAATGTGTTCAGGGTGGATGTCCAAGGAAGTTTGAGATTTGCCATCTACATCTACCAAGCCCTGTGCCAGATGATAGTCTACTTACTTACAGATGATATTTACTCATTTCATGTCTCAATCATCCTGCGGAAGAAGTGTTATCACTATCATTATTCCTCTTTTACAGAAGAGGAAACCAAAGCACAAGACAGGCACGTAATTTGCCCAGAGATGCACAGCTAGTCAGAGCTGGAACCGAGACTTGAACCTAATACCTCTGGCTCCAGAGTCCACCTCGTTGCCTTCTGTGCTCTCTCGAGTTATATCAGAGGAAGCTTGCTCTCTATTCTTCACCTATGGTGGTTGTATAACCACCCACTCTCTTCCCATGTCACCAGAGTGAGAGGAATACACTTCTCTATCGTCTGACTTTGCACTTGGCCCTGAGACTTGCTTTAGCCAATGGCCCAGTGGATGTGACTTGAGGAAAGGGTTGCAATGTGCTTGTGTGGCTGGGTTTATGGTCTTGCTCTTGCCTTTCTCCATGAGTAGACTATGTCTTAGGTGGCCACTAGATCAAGGAAGTTGTTAGTCATTCAGAGAAAACCTGCACTTGATCCTCTGCTTGAAGCCAGGCTTAGCCAAGCACAACACCAAGGAGCGGAGCTCCAGTGACCATCCCATCTGTAGCCTGAAGCAGAGCTACCCCCGCTGACCTGCACACAAGTGACTATAGAAATAAAAGCTTATTGTTATATGCCATTGAGATCTTGTGGTTGTTTGTTATGTAGCATTATTATAATAGCTGACTAATACTGTTTCACCATCCCACCCTCAGGCATTCCTAGACATGGACACTGAATTATTTTCAATATTACTTACAGTGCCAAGTCCGGGCAGCTTCAAGACAAGTTCCCAATCCCTTATTTCAACCAGATGGCTCCCCTTGGGCACTTTGAGCAGAAATTCTGGAACAGTCACAGCATTGCTAGCAGTTAGACCTGGGCTGTAAATACATCTGTCTGACTCAGAACCCTAGAATTCAGCCACTGAATTAGAAGGCCCATCAAATATGAATGAACCTATGCCACAGTCCCAGCTGAAGATGCTGGCCAATGGCTACAGGCAATGATTCCAGATTCATCTACGCTACCTCCAAGTCACTACTGTTGGCTCTTCCACCTATTATTTCTCTGACAGATTTTGTTTGGCTCTCTGCCTGACTCCCCTTCCTCATCGAGCCTTAAAACATGGATGAACTGATTTGAGATAAGTTCCCTGTCTCTGGTCTCAGCACCATCTGTGGGACACAACCTCCAGGATTCTACCTTTAACCCAAACATATATCAGTCTCAGGTAAGATGCTTTCACACCAATAAAACTTTTCCCAGTTTGGCCCCTCCCCTTCCATCTATGGAAGAGGATCAGGTATCTTGGGCCCAACTCAAATTCAGACTCTATACTGAGTGTTTAACACATGGACAACTGAGCTGACCCCCTGTATGGGGAAAGGAGCCATGTGTTGATTAGCAACAACGGGGTAAGGCCATTGGAGAGGATACAGAACAGATAATCCCACTCAGCAGGTATTGTAGGAACCCCAAAGACCTGCTATTGCTAGGTGCAGGCAAGAACTTTGAAAGAGGTACTATCCAAGATCCAGAGTCCAGAAGACACAAGGAGGGCAGGCATGGCCCTTATTAAACAGGATTGGATCTCTGCCACATTGCCTGTGGGTCAGGGTGACCTAGCTAGAGGGGGGCTGGTCTGGCTGAGGCAGAGGCAAGGGAGACTATGAGAAACCACATTGCTGTAAGGATCTTGCCATCCTGCCTCTGGCACTTTCTCAAACTGGCCATCTCACCTGGCTGATGACAAAGGTCGGTCTGAGTGAGCCAGAATGTCTCTGGGGGCGCCCGCCTGTCCCATCTGGTCACACTTGGTCTGAAAGCCCTGTTGCTTTCAGCATGGCTGGAATTATTTTCTCATATTTCCTTCGCCTTTTATATTTATATTTATAGTGCGGTACTCAATCATTTTAACTCAAGCTTTTAGTGCTGAAAGGTAAAGGAGGTTATTGAATTTCTCTTCCTCTGTACCAATGAGAAGCATAGTTCCCTTCGGTCATCAATAAATTATTATTATTACTATAATAATTATTTAAAAAAGAAAACTGCCATGTGGGCCTAAGATTATATCTGATTTAAAGTGCACTTTAAACACGTGGTACACAATACCCTACAGGACCTGTTTACAATCTCTGATTTGGTGTAAAAAAAAAAGGTGCTGGAAGGTAGATTCGATCTTTTCCAGGGTGATCCTAAGAATGACTAGGCTTTAGAATTTACTCCTCTGCCGGTTTTGTGCAGTATTAGTTCAATGAATGCAATTACTGCTACCTTGGCCTTATTAGACTGCAATTTCTTACATGAACAAATACATCCATGACACTTCAAAACTGGCTCTTAGAGGGGTTCTGGTCCAAACCCCTTATTTGGTGGTGAGGAAACTGAGATCAAGGAAAGGAAAGGATCTTGGTGCTCTGAAGGGTAGACCCAAATCCCAGAGAATCTCCTTGATGTTGAGGATCAGGGGTGAGGGTGGTGGTGTAGTGTTTAGGAGCTTGGGCTCTGCTGGCAGAAAGCATAGGTTTGGATCCTGCCTCTGACACTCACTAGCCTTGCAACTTAACTTCTGTACATGTCAGGTTTCCCATCTGTGAATGAGGATAAAACAACACTTTTCATCATAGTGCTACCATATGTTTGCATAAGATAACCCATTTCAAATCTTCATTGTACTCTGTGGCATAGTGCGAGATTTTGATACCTGTGAGTTGCTAATGAATAACCTGTAGACTAGTGTCCTGGGGGGAGTGGCCAGAACAGCAAGAAGGTGGAAACCACTCCTTAAAAACAAGAGGTTGTTTTTTGTTTTTTTTAGAAATGAAGATACTGAGCCTCAAGGTAAGACATAAGAGGAAAGACCTGTGTTAAACAGGTTTTGGGGACTGTTCTGGACCGAAGAATTAAAGTTATTCTTTTGCCCCAGAGACCAGAATTGATGCACAAAGCTTTGGCCCAGTTACTCAATGTTCAAAATCCTTGGTTGCCTGTGGGAGCAAATCCAGCAAGTGAACCACGACCCTTTGTGATCCGCCCTTGCAATAATCTCCAACCTTCTTTAGCATCACTTCCCTTCATGAACTCTGTGTGTGAGTCAAATGGAAATATATGCTTAGACCACTTATGGTTTCCACTCTCCGCATCTTTATCGACCATATTTACTCTTCACCCTGATCATTTCCATTGGTCAAAAATCGTATCCCCCTTCTTAACCTCTAGACAATGCAGTCAGAAGCCATTTTGCACCTTATGATCTCCCACGGCAGGCACGCCTTTCGACTCCTAGACCTTTGCACCTTGGCTTGTTTGCCAGGGAAGGACAATCTCTGGCTCTCACACCCCCTCTCTGGTTCCCACCTGTACCTGGTGCAGTGCCCTGGGACCACAGAAATTCTTGGAGTCCGTTAGAGCCTCATTTCCCAGGCACTTACACATTTTGACCAGAGACTTTTCCTGCAGCCTCCTCTGTGAAATGGAAACCACTCTAGCTGCAGCCTCCTCTGTGAAATGGGCACCTTGGAATCTACTGTTGGATTCTGCGAGGCTTCAAGTCCCTGAACTCCTGCCTTGCTCCCCACAGACACTCTATTTGGTTCTTGAGCCAACTCTTTACTCCAAGTTGCAGCCTCTGCCCCAATATTTCTCTCCTCTGCCACATGGTAAACTAGACAGATATGTGCACAAAGTTTGTGAATACCCACACACTCTTCTCCCATCAGGTCTAGGCCAGAGGTAATTGTGACCAGATGACTCCTGCCCTGTGTCCCTGGATCTGTCTCAATACCCAGCCCTTCACAAACCACATAAGAGGTGAATGATGCCGAAGAAGAATATATTGAATTATTTGTTTTTCTTGGTAAATAAGGAAGACATGATAGGAAGACCTAATGTTGTATCTTTTACCAGCACCCTCCCTGCACACTCCTATGTACACCCTCCATTAGGGGGAGAGGTTTGAGTTGAGAACCTGCTGTATAGTAGGATTACTATGATCATTAAATGAGATAATTAATGCAAAATAACCTTCACAGTGGTCCCAAGAAGAAATTTGAGTAATGTTAGGTCTCCCCCTTATTCTGTATGAGTTATTAGTTAATAAATGTCTCCCGCATAGATGAACTAGTGATTAATGGTTGCAAGTGAAATAGAACAATGGCTAGAATCACATAAAAGCAGATGTAGTTCAATGGTGAGGAATCTTCTAAAAAAAAAAAAAAATGCCCCCCAGATGAAGGGGCTATTCCCAACTGAGGAAGAAGCTCCTGGCAGGTACTCAGGAAGAGGCTAACAAACCATTTGTCAGCCTTGCGGTGGACAACATTTTGGGGGGAGTGACATTGGCCTGATGTTCCCTTTTGGGATTCCTGGGTTTGGATAATAATGTAAGCGGGAGTCAGTGAAGGAGCAAGGCTCATTCAATAGGTATCCCTAAAGCAATGTGTTTTGGCTTTTTCATGTTCCAATCCTGATTTACCAATCTTCCTAAACATGTAACTCCAGCCAAACTAATCTACCTACTGTCCTCTAAAAGCTGGTTGGAATTGCTGTGCCTTCCCTGTTACTTTTCACTAATCTGTTCACCAATCGCACTCTATTAAAGATTCAGCTAAAGTTCAACCTCTTCTGTAAAGTCTTCTCAAATGATATGTCCTAAAGCCACCCACTGCACTCTGAAATCCTATCACCTCTTACCCGCAAAATGCATCCATTACCCGAGCACTTCTCACCACCACCATTACTACCTCTGTTTCAAGCCACTGCCGCCTTATTTTCCCCGGATTACTGCAGTGCTTCCTAACAGGCCCCCTTGCTTCACCTCTGCCTCCCCGGCATACATTCTTTACACACAGCCAGAATAATCTTTGCAGGATTTAAGAAGGCCGCATCATCTTTCTGCTCATGGTTTCCCATTTTACACGGAGCAAAGCCGAAGTCCTTACAGTCTCCCAAGGGTCCTTCCAATTTTATTTTGAACCTCTCCTCCTAATGCTCCTTCCTCGGTCCACTCACACCATCGTCCTTGCAGAGCCTTCCTTAAATCTGTGCACTGGCTATCCCTTCTAAGTGGGGCGCTGTCTGCCACTTCCTTATGGCCATCACCCCCACTTCCTTCAAGTCCTTGCTCAACTGTCACCTTCTAAATGAGGCCTACCCTGATCCCCCAGTATTTAAAATGTCAATCCAGCCCCTCCCACCTGACACTATTTCCATAGCATTTACCACATTATAATATATTACACACTGACTTATTTATTGTGTTTTACTATTTATTTATTAAGTTTATTAACTCCAAAGTAGTAATTATCTCCTATTACTCCTTTAGCAAACATCATTGTTTCTCGAACTTAGTAGAAGTTCAATAAGACTCATTGCTAAGAAGGTCCCATATGAACAACATGTTTGGGGTGGCTCATTTGAGCAGGAAAGATGCATGCTTTCAAACCTTGGCAGTGCTATCCTAGTTGATCAGCATTTATTAAATACCAACTGTTAGCAGAGTTTTCTGTCAGGCTCTGAGATAGAACTTTAAGGATGGGCTTGTCTTCTTGTGGAAAAGGAGAGTTAAGCCAGTTATTTTGATCATCCAGGGCTCTGTATTTTCTTTGCCAAATTTACTCAGAACAGTACGGCTGCATCATCTAGACACTTTAGAAAAAGGTGTCTGTAGCGGAAGGTTGTCTATTTCCCAAGTGTTAATTCTAGATAATTGCATTTTCATTGCTATTGAAATCTTAAGTCAAATTCATTTCCATGGGGTGTATAATTGAAGCCTCATTTAATGAGTATTGGTTACATGGGGTTGTCAGGAGAAGAAAGTAAGATGTTATTTGACCTCTGGAAGCATGCTCTTGTATCCTAAGTAGGAAACACAGCTGCCCTCCCAACTGGGCCAACTCTGCAGCTGGGAGCAAAAGGCAGCAGGTCTCCATGGACCAAGCCCTGGAAGGACCTTGCCTGCCATGCCAGGAATGCCTGGTGCTGCCTCGCACCTTGGTTTGTCTTCTGCCTCCAGAGGGTCCCCTCCACACAGAGCATAGAACTTCCTCCCTAAATCTCCCCTTTTTAATTGATTGCCAGGTTGCCACAGAATGGACTGAGGTTTAGGCAAGAGGGAGACTATAGCTGGTGGGGCAGCTACTTGCACCAAGTAGGAATTTTGTGTAAATGTTTGTATTAGTAGGAAGAGTAAGCGATTATAAAGCCCTAACAGAGTATTTGACTCTAGCAGTCCTGTTACAGAGATGAGGCTGGTGGGTTTACAGCCCATTTGACCTGCCCTGGAATGGCTTCTGTTCGCTGCAAAGTCCTGAGAAGCAGCCCAAAGACTGCTGATGGCTGTCATTTGGTTCTGGAAGTCTCTGGCTGAATGGCTCTAAGTCACTTAATCTTTCTGGAGTTTGTGATTTTTAAACACTATGTTTAAATGACTGACTCTTCACCAAATAAAACATAACATCCCAAATCTATAAAAAAATCTTGATGTTTTGCTCAGGGACCCCCTGAATCCCCATCCCACTGTTGCATCCACACTCTCTTCGTGGCCAAGCTCAAGGTCTCCCTCCAGCCTGACATCGCTCTCTGGTCCTGGATCAGTCGCCAAGCACCAGACAGAATCTTGGATCCCACACGTCTCGCTTGGTGGCCATGATTTCTCTCCAGCACATCCCCTCCCTCAAAATGTATCACTTTATGTTGTTCTTATTTCCTTGCTAGTGACCCGGTGCATGAAATTGGTGCACATTAAAAGGGGATTAATTAGAGAAAATAATTTAATATTGCTATTTGCCCTTTTTCTATAATAGAAGTGTCAGAGATAAAAGAAAATTAGTAAAATGTATATGAAAACCTTCCTCCTGTCAGAGTCTGTGGCACACCACGGGACCCAGAGTCAAGTCCCTACCCACCCACATGCACCTCAAAATTGTGTGAGATCCAGACCCGGCTGCCGCCTCCCCCCCCCCCCCCATTGGGCTAGATCCAAACCCGGCCAGTCCCACCCTTGTCAAGCCTTGCCAGGCAGGGTGCGTAGCCTCAGGTCTCCTGGCCCAGCGCCAGGATGGGGGGCGTGGCCTGAGGTCCCCCAGCCCAGACCAGGGTGGGGGACATGCCTTGAGGTCCTCCATCAAGCCCTACCAGGTGGGGAACACGGCCTGAGGACCCCCGGCCTGGTTCCAGGGTGGGGGGCGTGGCCTGAAGTCCCCTGTCAAGTCCCACTTGGTGGGGGGGGGGCATGGAGCGCTGGGGTTGGCAGAGCAGCCTGAGGTCCCCTAGCCCAGCACCAGGATGGGAAGCGCACCTTAAGGTCCCCCATCAAGCCTCGCTGTGTGGGAGGTGTGGCCTCAGGTCCCCTGGCCTGGCACTGGAGCGGGAGTGCAGCCTGAGGTCCCCCAGCCTGACTCCAGGGTGGGGGGCTCAGCCTGAGGTCCCCTGTCAAGCCCCACGGGGGCAGGGGAGGGTGTAGCCTCAGGTCCCTGCTGATTGCTTGTTAAGGCTCCTGATGGGAACTTGGCCTCAGCTGTGGGTGCAGCCATCTTTGTGATGGAGTGATGGTCAATTAACATATTCCCTCTTTATTAGCTAGGATTCCTTTGTCTCACCCACTACACTGTAAGTTCCTCAAAGACAAAGAGTATGTTTTATTCATCTTTGTTTTTCTTACAGTGCTTAGCATGATGCCTGGCCAGAGAGGGGGTCTCAATAAATGGGAGCTGAAAGATTGTCCCTCTGCACATGTGTGCAGCCAGTCTTGTGCAGGCTCTCCATGTCTTCCTCTCCTCCCTCCCCTCTAAAGCCCCTACACTGTAGTTCTGGATGGAGACAGAAAGGATAAGGTTTGCATAAAAGCAGCAATGTGTTTAAATCAATGACTCACATAGCGGGCACTGCATAAATGTTTGTTGATGAATGAATGCCTAAAGGGAGTTCTCACAGCCCCTCCCTGTCTTGACTGCCACTTCTGGCTGGCCTCCCCAGGCTCCTGCTGCCTCCTGCCATCTCCTGCTCATTCCCAGAAGTACCATTGCCTTGCAACAAGGACCTGACTCACAGAGACACCAAGTGGCCCCGCTGTGTCCTCGGGCAGTAGCACCTTAAGCTCACTTACAGACCATTAGTAGGCCCGGGATGAAGTCTGGATCCTGACAGCTGGTTCTGATTCTGTGGCAGGTGGAGCCCAGACCTAAGCACAAGGACTGAAGGACCCCAGCCTCCCCTTAGGCCGCATCGCTTTCCTAAGACATACTTCCTGTGTCTTTGTATCTCTTAATGATTAAACATCAACTATTCACTACTCAGTTGGAAAGGTTTTTGTCACTACCCTTTCCATTTATTCCCTCCACATCTTCCTCCCAGAGATGAGTGAGTTACAGAATGGAGAGAGCTGCAGAGGAAAGGGGGAAAAACAGATTCTATAAATTCCATAATAGGACCTTGATAAAAGACAAAAAGACCTGCCCAGGGAACGTAATAATTTCAGGTGTCCTGTGTTTTAAATACAGCTTCCTGTTCAATGCTTTTAATAGTCACATGGAATTAAATCTCCCCATTTTGCAAATAAGGAAACCAATCCTTAGAGAATTTGCCACTTGCTAAAAGTGAGGCAGCTTGGCATAAAAGCAAATCTGGGGTTCACAATCACCCACTGTGTGCAACCTTCTTCTACAAACACTGCCCTCTATCCCATCCTGTGTCACTGAGTTGGGAAAAACCCATCTTCCTCCCGTGCTCCTCCTTGACTCTCACACACTACCATGCCCACAACCCTTCTCGCATCAGAACGGGGGAGGGTTCCCCACACCAAGCAACTCGGTGACACCAGCTGGGCATCCTACCATTTAATTCAATTCTGACCCAGAAATAGGTTCAGATCCCACAGGTTAAGAGCTTGGTCCCATAAGACTGCCCACCCCTTTCACATCAATCACAAGTCTAGGTTAATGCCTGTGCATATGATAGATTGGCTATTTATTGGAGGTTCCCAAGACCCCCACTCAGGTTTGATTAATTTTTCAGAGTTCTTGTCAGAACTGAGGGGAACAGTTTACTTACTGTTTACCAGTTTATTATAGAAGGCTCTGATAAAGAATACAGATGAACACCCAGATGGAAGAGATTCACAGGGTAGGGTACGTGAGGAGCCGTGTGGAGCTTCTATGCCCTCTCCGAAGCATCACTTTCTCAGCACCTCCATATGTTCAACAACCTGGAAGCTCTTCCAACCCCGACTTTGGAGAGTCTTATGGAGAGTTCATCACATGATCCATTATTAACTCCATTTCCAGCCCCACTTCCTTCTCTGGAGATCGGGGGTGGGGATGAACATCCCAAGCTTTTAGTCATAGCCTCGGTCTTTCTGGTGCCCAGCTCCCTTCCAGGAGTCCACCCAGAGTCACCTCTTTAGAACAAAAGACACTGCTGTCACCAAGGACAGTCCAAAGAACTTGGGAATGCTGTGTCGGGAACTGGGGTCAAAGGCTAAATACTAGAACAAAAAAAGCTCCTAGTACTCTTACCACTTGGGACATTTCAAAGGCTTTAGGAGCTCTGAGCCAGGAGCCGGGGACAGAGACAAATATACAAATACTAGACACCAGCACAGCCTTTGTTCCGGCCTAGAGCCGCCTTTCTGCCTTCCCATGCTGCCCAGAGGCCCGGAGCGGCTGGGGTGGTGCAAACCTCTGTGTCTTCACCATGGCGACGACACAAGCGTCCTGCCCCCGGCCCCTGGGTGCCTGTGTATGCAAATTAACCCGCCAGCTTTGTTGGGTTAATTTGAATACTCACTCCTGATTGGCTGGTGGGAGTCACGAAGTACAGTCAATTTGCATCTTTCTCTTTTATTAGTGTAGATACATATTTTCTATTATTTCACACAGTCATGAGGTCTGATTTTCTCCTGGTTGCAGACACCAGCGCTATCCTTGGTTGGGTTGGTTCTACACCAAACTGACAAAGGACAAGTTTTTTGAAACCACACACCTTTCTGCCATCACTTATCTTAATCTTTGTGCTCAGCATTCCCCAGAATTCACTAAGTCCTCTCCCCAGAGTGCTTCTCTGTCCCACAGCCCCTCCCTCACCTCTGCCAGTGGGTCTTCCTCCCTGCTTGGCCTCTTCCTTTGGCCCCCGGGGCCAGACGCCATTTCCTCTCAGCAAGTCCCGAGTGACCTGCGCCCTCAGTTCTAAAGGTTCCCGTACTTAATTAGCGAATATGATGCAAAATTTTTTAGGAAGTTGTTGGAACTTTTTTAGGTCACTACATTCTGGCTAAATACCACATTCAACCCATAAAATGGCCTTTGGAGCATCATTGATGAGTCTTTCAATGTTTATACAAATTACCATTACGTTTGTAGAACTGTGCTTTTCAAATGATATACACTCAAAGAAAGATAAAGGAAAGAGACAAGTGGGAAAGGTGGAATGGAGGGAGAGATGCCTGGAGAAGGAGTACATGCGGGTAAATTTTTCTTCTCTTGTTTATAGGAAAGCAATAATCTGGACTTCCATTATCTGAGCCTCTTGTTTTATCCACAAAGCAGTTTTGTCCTGTTCTTTCTGGAGTGGAACAAAGATTCTGCAAAGCCACACGCCCTGCCAGCTCGGATGCAGAAATGACAGGGGACTGTCTCGGCACCACAGCAGGCGGAGTGCATGTCAGCGGAATGCAATCAGCAACATCAAGTCTAGCGAGGAAAACTTGAGTTAACAACGCCCCTCTGCTTGTGAAAATTGTAGTTTGGAAAGGGAAAATGCATTTGAGGATAGAGGCAATAATAAAGTGCCTTCACTGGGAGGCAAGTTATGGGAAAAGAGCCATCGTCAGCTAGATGATAGGGTTTCAGGTCCAAGGGTCTTTCTGACAGAGACAAGGAAATTCAAGGTGGGGCGGTCACAGGGAGCTGGTGTGGAGTAATGGGAAAACCCGGGCCTTGGGCAGCCCCTTGGGCATCCATTGAGAGGACTAAACAAATTTTTTAACTTGTAACATACTCAAATTCTAAGTGTATAAAAGTGATCATTGTATTCACCTTAGGGTGGTTTGACAATTAAATGAGATAATATATGAACAGTTTCTGGTAAATATTAGTCGTTTAATCAGTGTGTACTTTTTTCTCCTTTAAACCAAGCTGAAATGTTGTCTCCCACATTAATACCACCTATAATTTCTATAATTGCAAAATAGAAATGTGAAAGGTTGGAGCCAAAAAAAAAAAAAAAAAAACACCCCTGAAAGTCATCTAATCCCATCCTCTCCTCTTACAGAGGCAAAAAGGAAAGCCCATTGTATACTTGCCAAGACCCAAAGGGATGACAGTTTGTATGTGATGGCTCAGAACCAAAGGGCTATTCTAGCTATTCAATAAGGGTGTCCTCTATGTGGACACCCCATCACCATCCATAAATCTAATTTTTCTGAATAGTATTTGATGTGGCTTTGAGCTTGGATGGGGTAGCCATCCTTGGAACGAAGGTGGCCTTGGGGTGGAGTGGGCTCTTCTTCAGTTCATAACGCCTGGACACCAGACTAAGGCATCTGACACCGCTTTTTGGAATCCAGTACTGACACTTAAGCTATGAGACCTTCAACAATTTAATTGATCACTCTAAATCTCATCAGTAAATTTTGGAATAATTATATTGTTACTTCACAAGGTTTATTTTGGGATTAAATGAGATCGTAAGTGTGTAGGAGGCGACAGCGAACTTTATCAAGTCTCAGACTTTTGTAAATGATAAAATGCTGTGTGAATGCAATTAGTGTACACAGTTTAACATGAGGCTTGATTCTGAATGTCAGGCTGCAAACTGCTCAGAAATTGCATATTTTAGATGATCTTGGTGACTTTGTGTTGAACAATAGATGAAATGCTCATCAAAGGAGAAGAACTAAGAACAAAATAATTCAATTTTTCTTTCACGTCTCATAAGAAACCTCAAGTGTATGCAACCCCCTCACTCGCCGGGATTTGCTCCCTGAGCTCATAACCCAGCTGGCATGTTCCAAGTTTGAGACAGGTTGCACCTCGTGTTCCTTGCTCTGCCTGGCTCCCCAGCCACTGCCCTGGTCACTTTATTGGCCGAAGAAACAGAAGCACCTGTGGAAGCCAGGCAGCTGCTGTTGGACCCCAGGTCAGCCAGCCTCTCCTATGGGACACACTGGGCAGACATCCCCCCCACACTGAATCCCCAGGCCCTGGGCCATCGGGGCAGAAGTTTCTCTTCTCAGGAAGAAGATGGCAACAGTAACAGGTGTTATAACAGAGGCCAGTGTGGAGCATTTTATTAGGCAATCATATACTTTCATTAGTATTGGTGATGAAGCACTTAGCTTTTATTGGGAGTTTTAATGTTTCATCTTGTCACCTACTTTATTGTCACACCAGCCTACTGCCTGCTGGGGCAGCCTTGCTTGCTCTTCTGCTCTGTGCAAAATCCTTCCAGACAATTCCTTTCCCTAAGCTTCCCACCTGCTTAAGGAGACACTGTGTCATTCAATAACAAACACAGCTCATAATTTTTATGTCCTTGTTTTAACCTGATGCCCTCAGAACATTATCACGAGGTTAATGGTTTGGCTGAAGCAAGAACAATCGGACAGCCTCACAGTGGCACTGGCCCTTGGTTTGAGGAGCTAAAGTGTTTGGGGATATGAGGAGCAGCTTCTCTCTGCTCCTGTAGGAGAGGAAGGTGAATATTTTAGTGTCCGGGGCCCTGAGAGGCCCTCTCATCACCAGGAATCCTCCCTGAGGGAGCTGCAGGCAGGATGGAGAATAGCTTGAGCAATATCAGGGTAGGGCCCCGGACCTCTGGTTTCCAGACCAGGGTTTGTCCACTGGGTGCTGTTGTCTTCACTGGTGGGCATGGTTCAAGCTCCAGCCTTGAGAAGGCTCCAGGGCAGCATCCTATCAGAGGATCGCCACAGGAGACTGAGGAGCCAGCCAGCTGTCCCACCTCCCAGTTTTTCAGGTCAGGAAATTGAGGTGAAGGGAAAATAAATGATGACTAACCGGAGGTAACACAACATTTCAGACCAGCCAATCAGTTCCCAAACCAGACAAAAATCATTGTCTGAGCAAAGGGCCACATGGTGTCCAGCACAGCTGGGACCCCAAAAGGAACAACATCACTTTACTAAGTACCTACAGTTGCTAGTACTGTGTTATCTAACACTGTTTGCAAGAGTGTCATTGTGGGACGTATATATGTTATCACAATAACTACTCTGCATTTTCTGTGCAGTGTGGTAAACTGAAAGTGCTAAAGCTTTATAATCAGAAAAGCAACGGTTCAAATCCTGAATCCACTCTGTACCAGCAGAATGATCTTGAGCCTCAGTTTCTCAATCTGTGAAATGGAGATAAAATCACCCACCTTAAGTGGTGAGAGAATTCAGCCAGACACTGTATGTAAAACATGTTGCCACTGGCACAATGGCCCTGGAATAGATGGTAGTTATTGTAATGAATCATATGTATAGGGAGAAGAAAGGTGTTAGGATTGTGGCACTGGTCAGGGTGCACAAGACTTCCAAATCCCTTTCATGATCAATGGTTTCCTCGCTTCTTAGCTGCCTAAGAAGAGCTACATTGGACATCAAGAGTTTATAAAGAGCCTGTTGACTTTGAATTTGTGTTAGCTATGGATACACAAATTCTTGCAACAATAAAGGGTTAACAATAAGTTATCAAAGGTAATTTATTAAAGAGGAAAAACAGAGTAAGCTGGAAGATTGATTTTCAGAAAGGGATCCAGGCTGAATGCATCAAAAAAGACATGAAGGCAACTCCTGAGAGAAACTCCTTTGCTCTCTTTAGCACTTTGCACAGCACTTTGTATATATGGTTGTTGACTAATAAGTGTGTGTGAAACACTGAATGAAGCAGGCTGGTGGACCAGGGAAGTTGTTCCTTTCCTCTTTTAATAAAGAGACTGTAGGAGATGAGAGTTGGAGGAATCCAAGGAGAGGGTTCATGCTTTCCTCTCCACCAGAGCCCCAGATGTGACAGGGATCCAGGAAGATTTAACATTCTTCCATATGCATCATCTACATCTGTGTAATCTTTCTACAATATCCCAAGAAAGTTGGTTTCACAAATTATCACCTGGGATTTTTTTAAAGGAATTTCTGAGGTAAGGTCAAGCAATCTTGAAACAAAATTATGTTATTGAGAATTGATTAACAAATAACACCATCTTAGACCCACCCCAATGACACATAGAAGAAGCAGCACTATCTAGGGACTCAGAGAGATTTGGGGTCTGAGTCTGGAGACGCAATCATTTGACTTGTGCCTCTGATATGCTGAGTGAACACGTAAGCTCTTACAGAGTACCTCTGATGCACAGGGCTCTACAGCACACTCTCAGCCTTGGAGCTCCTCTTTTTCTCCAAATCCCCCTGTGCCTCCTCTTTCCCTCTGATCCCCTCATTTCCTCCAAGGAAGCACCAGCTTCTTTTTTTCTCTTTTTTTATTTATTGGTTAGAGAGAGAGATAAAATCATTGATTTGTTGTTCCACTTATGTATGCATTCATTGGTTGCTTCTTGTATGTGCCCTTACCTGGGATTGAGCCAGCATCCTTGGCATATCTGGACAATGCTCTAACCAACTGAGCTATCTCACCAGGACCAAAAGCACTAGTTTCTTTTTTAAAAAACATATTTTATTGATTTTTTACAGAGAGGAAGGGAGAAGGATAAAGAGTTAGAAACATTGACGAGAAACATCAGTCAGCTGCCTTCTGCACACCTCCTACTGGGGATGTGCCCGCAACCAAAGTACATGCCCTTGACTGGAATCGAACCTGGAACCTTTCAGTCCACAGGCCAACGCTCTATCCACTGAACCAAACTGGTTAGGACAGCACCAGTTTCTATAGCTATGGTTTTCACCTACCTGCCAACTGGGACCCAAATCATAGAGTAGGAGGCTGACAGGTGTCCATTCCCATATTGCTGAGGGGAGACATTAATAACCTTCTGTCAATGCACCCACTGCTTTTATCCACTGGACTAGAAAGTTGCTGGTCCTTTCTATTCAGTGCTCAGCTCTCTGTCCTTCCATCTTCCAACACTCCTGCTCCATTATTTGATTATAATCTTAATCCATTTTGGTACCTCCTCATGAATGTGGAATGCTCCCTGGAGATCCATGGAAGAAATTTAAGGTTGCTAAGCAAACAGAGAGGTCGTTTCTTGGGAGTTGTAGTGACCTGTTCCCTGTAGTAACTGTACCTGCCTTCACTCTTCTGGTCCCAATGGAATTCTCTCCATACTGCATTTCACATAGAGGGAGCTCAGAGATGGCTCAGCCATGCTGGTGCAGATTTCAATGTGTTCCCCTCCTGTTCCAGTTGTTTGTGCAGGGAGGAGGTGGTTAAATGGAAGTGTAAACATAGGGTTAAACCAAGTTTCCAACATATTTTCTTCAGTTTTGAACTTAGGTAAAGACTTCTGTCCCAAGAAGAGATTCTTATGTTTCAGCGGAAGGCTATCATGGATTTGGAGCCCTATCCTCATCTGACCACCAAAGCATCCAGCAGAGCACAAGAAATGCATGCATTTTAATGACCAGCCGATGTGGTTTGTGCAGAAATAGACAAGACAGCTACATACCTTTGAGAGCCTCAAGCTGGTGATAAAGATGGGCCTCTCAACAGTCATTAACCACTGGCAGAGAAACCTTCCAACAGGGCCACCAGATAAGCGACAGTTTCAGAAAACCTCAGAAAAGGGAATGTTAGATGGATACACTGCTGTGATTTTTATTTTTCTACATCACACTACCAACTGAGAGTCTGAAAATCATCCATGCTAGTTAGGTCCAGAGTGTGGAAGTGATATTTATTTATGTGCCCGGCCCTTTTCCTCTTAGATACCTTCTCCTGATGAAAAAGGCATCCACTGCCCCACACCTGACCCGAGCTGCTCCTTCACTGTCTTTCCCTCTCTTGACATGCAACACTGGAGATCCCCTCCTTCATCAACCCATAATTTTACTCATTTCAGTAAGTATTGTCTAGACTGTGTGTTTGATTCGTGTTTACCTTCATTCCTTTCTACTCTCTTTACCTAGGGCTGACGCTACTTCCTCTCAGTGCCTAGGCTAAACTTTTTACCTCGTTCCCTAACATTGGGATGCAAGTAGTTAGTTGCCTGGCTCAATAGCTAAATTTTAGTTCATCATTAAAATCACAAACCCCAAGTCTGAAATGGCTATGCAAATATGTAAATGAGTGATAGAGGTCAGGTGTAAGGTAACAAGGAGTGAAAATCTAGAGAACATACGTCTCTGGGAAATGCACACCCCACCTAAAGACATTTGAAATAATTTTTAAAACATCATGCAGACCAAACAAAGCGCAAGTGTTGACTGTATTCAGGCTATAAGTAACACATAAAGTGAAGTATCTGATGCAATCCACATCAAAGGGACCTGAAAAGCTAGCATTCACACTTGTTACCAGGTAGGTGGTAAACTATAAAAACAACTGTGCATCATAAATGTTAGAATAAAACATGTGCTTAGAAGTAGAATAAGACACATGTTCCAGGAGCTCAGAGAAAGAAGCAGTAATTAATTTTAATTAAGAGACCAGGAAAGATTTGCCACTAGAGCACAAGTTTAGAAAACAAAATACTCAGCCATAAAAAAAGGTAAAATCTTAACCATTTGGGAAAACATGAATGGACCTAGAGCAGTGGTTCTCAACCTTTCTAATGCCGCGACCTTTTAATGCAGTTCCTCATGTTGTGGTGACCCCCAACCATAAAATTATTCTCAACCCACTGGTTGAGAACCGCTAGCAGGGTCGCCTAAGACCATCGGAAAAAACAGATATTTACATTACGACTCATTAACAGTAGCAAAATTACAGTTATGAAGTAGCAACGAAAATAATTTTATAGTTGGGGGTCACCACAACATGAGGAACTGTATTAAAGGGCCGCGGCATTAGAAAGGTTGAGAACCACTGACCTAGAGGATATTATGCTAAGTGAAATAAATCAGATAGAGAAAGACACATACCATATGATTTTACTTATATGTAGAACCTAAAAAACAAAATAAATGAACAAACAAAACAGAAGCATAGATACAGAGAACAAACTGATGGTTGCCAAATGGGAGGGGGATGGGAAGGGGGAATTTAAGGGCTGGGTGAAAAAGGTGAAGGGATTAAGTACAATTGGTAGTTACCGAATAGTCATGGGATGTAAAGTACAGCACAGAGAACATAGTCAATAATGTTGTAATAACTCTGCATGGTACAGGTGGGTACAAAACTTATCAAAGGGTTCCTTCATAAGTTGTAAGTCTAACCACCATGATGAAAACCTGAAACTAGTGTAATATTGAATGTCAACCGTAAGTGGGAAAAAAAAAAAAAATGAAAACCAGTCTATGGTGTTCCATCTTCTAAAGATGTTCAATGTGGTGGCTTTATGTGCATTGTCTTTCTACCCATCTTCTAGGCAAATGTGAATCTAGGTGGTGTTTACTTCAGACTTCTCCCATGGTTTAGAAATAATTTCATATGCTGGTAGTTCCATTTGGAGTTTCTGTCTTTCATGCTCTTGCTTTGCAGTAACTCTGTTTCCCCAATGCGTTGGTATTCACACATGTTGCTCAAGAGTCAGCCACTATGATTTCGCCAGTGTTATCTTTTTATCCACATGGCAATCAGCACAGTCACAAAACAGATCATCAAAGCAACTAGTGGCGATCACTCCAAAGCATATAGAGCAACATGTTTTTATTGACTTCTGCAATTGTCTGATAAATTTTTAAAGTCTGAACATACTTTACTGAATAATTTTCTAGTAGAGTCCAATTTTTCAAATACTTTCATGGCAAATTTTTCAATATTTTCTTTAAGTGTCCCTATTTACTGCTCATATTCCCAGTCTACCCCACTAACAAGGCAAGACAAATGGGGTCCAGTCACCAAGAGTCTGGTGGAGACCGTGGCGTGCTTCCTAGTGGTACACTCACCTGTGTATCCCAGGATCCTAATTGATCCAGCGACTCACATGACTCAATTACTTTAATCTAGAATTTGTCCCTTTAAGCAATTCAGCTTGTTCACATTGCTTTCCCTCCTGCCCTCCCCAAAGGACCCTGGCACTTTTTGCAGAGCTGTACTTACCTTTAGTTCAGCTCAAAGTGCTTTTGACTCACAAGTGTGGTTGAGGCCAGATAACAAGATGGGTGTTGAAGAGGAGGTTGTGAAACCTTCATAGGCCTCTGTGTGTGCGAACAGTCCTGAATTCGTGTCAGCACCAATGTCAGTACATTCCTGAGAGTTTACTCCCCCAAATAAACAATTTGGAATCATGATAGCTACACTTTTCGCAGTGCCTAATACTTGGTGCGCTCTGGACTGAGCACTTTAGACACAAGATATCATTTAATTCTCATAATAATCCTGTAAGATGACAATCATTATCTCAATTTCAAAGATTGAAATTGAGGCTTAACAGAGCTAAGTAACTTGCCCAAGGTCACACAGCTAGGAAGCGGAGAGGCAGGATTAAATCAAAGTCACTCTGGCTACAAAGTCTGAGTCTTATCCATTGTTTTATGCGTCTCCTGGTCCCCAAATCCTAGGAGAACTGGCTATAAATCACTTAGTCTTGGGGGATCTGGCCTCCTGAGCTGACCCTGAGGTGCTCTGATTTTAGAAAAGTATCTACAAGATGCTGTGGCTTTTAACTGATGCATGAAGATAGACATCCAGTAAGACTTCAAAAATCCAGGGGGGACATGATCATTTCAATAAGTATTGTCTAATATATCAACTTACTAATTGTGATACATAAGTTAAGAAATCATTTTCAATTACTATTAATATGTAGTTTATATCTATTATGCACATGGTATCATGCTTCAGTTATGTATGTGGTAACCCAAATGAAAATTTAGAATAGATGGCTGAAGTGACATTATCTTAATGGAGACAAGGGAACATAGTATTGAGAACACGGAAATTCAGAACAGCTTCATAAAGTAAGAAACAAAGATGAGTTAAGATGGTGTTTACTTTCAATGAGATCAGGGTCTAGATGAAACAGAAACAGTGAACCCATAATATAGAGTCTTGAATTAGTAGATTAATGTAAAGTTCACAATCTAACTATACACATACAGAGAGAGGAATAATGTGTTCATGTTAAAGATCAATAATCAAGACCATTCAGACCTTTTTAGTTTCTATTTAAAGTTTTTAAAATAAAGTATTATAGTGTAACTAAAGGACCAGTGCACAAAATTTGTGCATGGGGGGGGGGGTGTCCCTCAGCCCAGCCTACACCCTCTCCAATCTGGGATCCCTCTCACAATCTAGGACTGCTGGCTCCCAATTGCTCACCTGCCTGCCTTCCTGAATGTCCCTAACTGCTTCTGCCTGCCAGCCTGATCACCCCTAACCACTCCCCTGCCAGCCTGATTGCCCCTAACTGCCCTCCCCTGAATGCCTGGTCCCTCCAAACTGCTCTCCCCTGCAGGTCTGGGTCCCCCCCAACTGCCCTCCCCTGCTGGCCTGATCACCCCCAACTGCCCTCCCTTGCAGGCCTGGTCCCTCCCAACTGTCCTCTCCTGCTGGCCATCTTGTGGCAGCCATTTTGTGTCCACATGGGGCCAGCCATCTTTGACCACATGGGGGCAGCCATCTTGTGTGTTGGAGTGATGGTCAATTTGCATATTGCTCTTTTATTAGATAGGATATACACTTGACATATAATTGACAAATAGCAAACAGAAAAAAAGAAACAAATCATAAGTATAGATCAATAAGTTTTGACAAAATGACCCTGGTGGAGTAGCTCAGATGGTTAGATCATCATCCCCATATGCCCAGGTTGCAGATTTGATTCCCAGTCAGGGCACATATAAGAAGCAACCAATGAATGCATAAATAAGTGGATCAACAAATCTATCTATCTATCTATCTATCTATCTATCTATCTATCTATCATCTTTCTCTCTCTTCCTTCCCCCCCTCTCTCTCCTACCTCTCTCTAAAAACAACCCCCCAAAAAAATCAATTAAAAATATTTTTGACAAAATGAATGCACCTATACAGCCACCACCCATACTACCCAAAGCAATTTATAGATTCAATGCACTCCCCATTAAAAGGCCAATGGCATATTTCACAGACCTAGAACAAACTCTCCAAAAATTCATCTGGAATTAAAAAAAAAGACTCCAAATAGCCACAGCAATCCTGAGAAAGAAGACCAAAGTTGGAGGGATCACAATACCAGATATCAAGCTATATTACAATGCCATGGTTCTCAAAACTGCCTGATAATGACACAAGAACAGACATATAGACCAATGGAACAGAACAGAGAACCCAGAAATAGACCCAAGCCATTATGCTCAATTAATATTTGACAAAGGAGGCAAGAGCATACAATGGAATCAAGACAGTCTCTTCAATAAATGGTGCTTGGAAAATTGGTTAGATATTGGTACATGGGGGGAAAAAATGAAACTAGATCACCAACTAACACCATACACAAAAATAAACTCAAAATGGTTAAAGGACTTAAATGTAAGACAGGAAACCATAAACATCTTAGAAGACTCCATAGGCAGCAAAATATCAGACACATGGCATAGCAATATCTTTATCGATACAGCTCCTAGAAAATAAACAAATGGGTCTACATCAAAATAAAAAACTTCTGCACAGCAAAGGAAACCATCAATAAAACAACAAGAAAGCCCACTACATGGGAGAACATATTTGCCAATGTTATCTCAGATAAGGGTTTAATCTCCAAAATTTACAAGGAACTCATACAACTTAACAAAAGAAAGATAAACAATCCAATAAAAAAATGGGCAAAAGACCTAAATAGACACTTTTAGAAAGAGGACATACAGAAGGCTGAGAAACATATGAAAACGTTCTCAAAGTCACTAATCATCCAAGACATGCAAATCAAAACAACAATGAGGTACCATCTCACACCTGTCAGAATGGCTATCATCAACAAATGACAAGTGCTGGTGAGGACACAGAGAAAAAGAACACTCGTGCACTGCTGGTGGGAATGCAGACTGGTGCAGCCACTGTGGAGAACAGTATGGAGTTTCCTCAAAAAGTTAAAAATGGAACTGCCATTAGACCCAGTGATCCCACTTCTAGGAATATATCCCAAGAAACCAGAAACACCAATTAGAAAGGATATATGCACCCCTATGTTCATAGCAGCACAATTTACAATAGCTAAGATTTGGAAACAGCCTAAGTGCCCATCAGCAGATAAGTGGATTAAAAAACTGTGGTACCTATGTATAGCCCAAGTTTTCCCCAAACTTCACATGCTGGTGGGACTAATGGCATCACATGCTTGGTAACAATTCACACCTCTCTGGTTCTCACCAAGAGCTGCTTACACCCAACCCCCAACGAAGTCCCAGGCCTCTTGAAAACATTGCTTCCGTGAGGCACTTGGTGGCTGCCCCCGCCCAAACATAGTAGAGTTGCCAGATTTAGAAAGAAAAAGAAATACAGGATCACAAGTAAAATTTGAATTTTGCATAAAACATAATTTTTGACTAACATATTTATGCTGTACTTAGCTTACCTGGCAGCCTTGCTTCATGATGCAAGAGCTACAGTGGTCAGTGGTGAGGCTGAGAATGAGCACCTTCCGTGTTACCCTTGGACATAGGGGATAAGCCCTTGTGCCTCAGTGTTGTGTAGGGTTTTCAGTAAGGCAGACCTTTCCACACCATCACCACCCTGTCTCCTTAGTAGGAAGCCTGGGGCCCCACTGAGGGAGGCCACCACCGTGTCTTCAGGATGACCCTTCCTCCTCCTGCAGGACAGGCTTTGCTCCCAGCTCAAATTGGCTCTTTGGTGAAGCTCTTCCCTCTGGGCGGGCCTGCTCCACCAGAAACACCCATACATGTCTGAAAATAGGTAAGGCTCCCACCGGAAACCTCATACATCCACACGCATAGGACAGGGTTTAGAAGACATGAGCATACCCCTTCATCGTATTAATATTTACACTTGGCCCCTCTGTGAAGCCTGCAGAATAGAATGCTATAGATTCAAATGCTGGAGAAGGTTAACTCTGGAGAGGGCCGCCCAGCCAAAGCCATTCAGCAGGGACTCTTTTTGTAGGATCACTTTCAATGGCTCAACCAGCCAACCCATGGTGGACACTGAGGACATGAAAGGGGCTTTCAGTGAGACCTTATCAAGCTGAGACCGAATGCAAGCGGAGCTTTAATGACAGGGCAATCATCTGGCCTCTCCAGAAGTGGGAGACCAGGATCTGCCCGCGTTTATCACCATTATCTCTTGATTTGGCTGTTTCTGTTTGTTCAACTTGACACATGGAACACTCCTCCTTCCCAGGGCTCTGAATTCAACAAACATCTGAGAGGAGATGTGTTCACCTAAAACTCATAGACGGTTTCCTCACAGAGATACCTTTCTTTACATGGCCCAGTGATTATAGCCGACAGTGCCTCCGAAAACTGTGGCCAAAGGTATTTTCCATGCCCAGGTTTCAGATGCTCTCTGTGACCAAGTAATTTCTTGGACACTGTCGCTAATGCCTCAGCCGCGCCACTGCCCTCAAGTTGAACTCACCTGTCCCTTTTCCTAATCTATGCCTCCCTGGGGGGATTGTGCTCTCTAGCAGCAGGAGTTCAGGCTTGTGTCCTTGCACCTCTGACTGCAAGACGGAAAGTGTTTTGATAGAACTCAAGAGTTTGCCGAGTGCTTTCCCACATATCCTCTCATTCCATCCTTACCTGATCACACAGAGGAAAGTGTCTGTATGCTTTATATTAGGTTTTTGAAGCTCGAAGTGGTTAAGGAGCTTGCTTAAGGTTGGTGATTGTCAGAGCTAGGACTCAAATCTTGGTCTTTGAATTCCAGATCCATCCTGTTTATTCCCAAACAGAGGCCAAAAGGTAAGAATTAGCCCCCCCCCCCTTTTTTTTTTTTCTTTTTCTTTTTTGCTTGGTGCCTACAGTCTTTCAAACACTTTTGAGCCAATGTTTTAAGATTCAGAGAAGTCATGGAGAACTCTGGATTTCCACTCCTTTCAGAAAGATCTGGTGTTCAGGCTTATATTAGGCTCGTCGGCAATCAATTGCAGCTAACCAGCTGCCCTTTAGTCTGGAATTTGGCTGCAGTCAGTCCCAGGGCCCACCACTCCTCACTGTGCCCCCGGCACTCAGATCAGTTGTTAACTACAATTTAGCACGATGCTCGGACTGCTATTTCTCGTCAGGAAAGAAATCATTTATTTTCATCTATGACTCTACTGAAGTCAGGAAAATGACAAGACAGATTGAGAGGACCTCATGCTTCTAGAAAAATGGACAGAGCTATTTTTAATTTTTTTTGGGAGGGGTAAAGTCTAGTCTCCCATGTTTAACGTGAAAACAAAGTGTGTCTGTGTACAGAACATGCCAGATGACCTTCTCGAGTCTCAGAAACCACCTGGGTCCTGCGACCATCTGAGCTCACAGTCTTCACACCCACCTGGGCTGACTACGGAACAATTGCACACCATTCATAATGGGCCTCTAGGTCTCCGGACTCTCTCCACTTCAGCCAGCTACATACTGACTTTTACATATATTATACCCTTGCCCACAATCATCAATGGTTCCCCATTGCTTTCAGAATAAAATCCAAACCCCTTAACTTGGTGTTAAAGATCACAGGCCAACACTTTCTCACTTAGAATCCTGCTGGTCACAAGGCTTTCAAATCTAGCTCTAGTCCCATTCAATTCAACTGCAAACATGTATACTGCCTGCTTTCTAAATGTGAAGCGATATGCTTGGCCCCGTGAGAGGAAAAGAGAGGGAGGAGAGAATGTTCCTTGAAGTGCTTGAACTCTACAAAGGAGGATAAATCTCAAAGAACTCAAGTAAAGGGGAAGGTCATGGTCATTAAAGAGAGGTGTCTCCAGGGTTCTGAGAAAGATAATACTTTTAATTGGCCCGGAATCTCTCTGTTCAATCTTCTGCTGTTCCCCAACTGCCTGTTTCATAGCCACCCAACCCTTGTATATTCCAGCACCACGCATTGCTACGCTCTTTCTCCTGTCTGAACAGCTCCTTCATGCAGCCTTTGCCTTTTGTTATCACTCTGCTTTGCCCACTTCAACAGCCTTCCCTGGTATCCCCAGCCCAGAGTGCACCCTCCCAGCCCCTCACATGACAGTGAGGGCCACATCCCGGCTCGGATTTTGAATCTCCTCTCAGCAGCACGTGCTGGACTCTGTGGTCCAACCCACATGGAAGCTGCCGAGGGCAGAGCACACGTCATATGTGCTATTGCCTCTTTCATGTTGAAAACAGACAATGACTCCAATAAAAATGGCTTATTAATTTTGCTCACACAAAAAAATCCCTGCAGACACAAACCGCCGCAATGCTGAGTTAGATAGTGTTTTTTCCCAGGGTCTCTCTTGGGTCAAACAGACATAACAGTTTACCATGCTGTTCTTCTAAAAATAACCCCCGAACCTTGGTAACCACATATGGCACACCGCCTTCCTGGGCCCCGCAGGCCCTGGTTTTTCTCTCTGCTCGGATGACCGGAAGGCTAGAGGTGCAGAATTACATCTGCTTCTGGGACTCATTCTGTCAAAGTGCCACATTTTATTCTGCGGGGGACAAAATACTACGTGAGCAGTTTCCCTCCTTTCCCCCTTCCTTGGCCACGGCTGCAGTGGAATTCTAAAATCCTAAACCAATTCGAACGGGAATGGTATGTGGTGGTGTGTATTATAGGCATGAGCTGGCAGTATATATGCAAAACAACATGAACCAATGGTCAATCTACAATCTTACAAACGCCCTTCCTGTAGAGCTCTCATCATAGGATTTTCTCCCATGAGGGTCAATATGTACTAAAAAGCAAAGGCTGCTGTGTAGGACTAATTTAAAGTGAGATGGTCACACAGCATCCTACAGGGAAGAATGGGGGGAGATGAAGATGGTGAGGAGTAAAGAACTCCTGTCTGAAGCCATTGGAGGCTGGGAGATGAGATGACCCCACAGAGGGAGCACCACAGGTTCAGGGAGCTGTGATGGGTGGTCCAGGATATAGAGCTATTATATGAAGTCTACGGCCCAGAAAGCTCCTGACACTCATCATGCTTGAGAGTTCATGAAACCATGGATCGCAGAGTTGAGGGCAACCTCTGTTTCCCCATTTATATCATGACTATTGGCCCAGTGCACAAAATTTGTATATGGGACGGGGGGGGGGGGGGGGGGGGAGGGTCCCTCAGCCCAGCCTGCACCCTCTCCAACCTGGGACCCTCGGGGGATGTCTGACTGTGGTCAGTTGGACATCCCTCTTGCAATCCAGGACCACTGATCATCCCTAACCGCCTCTGCCTCGGACCTGCCACCATGGCTTTGTCCAGAAGGACATCCGGAAGGTCTCCTGGTCTAATTAGCATATTACTCATTTATTAGTACAGATAAAGTTGAACCCAGGGATGGAAAGAGGCTTGATTAGGGTGAGTGTGGCAGTGATGGTAAGATGCACAAAATGTTTTGTTGGCTTCCTGCCTCCTTGCACTTGGGTGAGGCCTTGTGATTGATTACCTCTGGCCAATAAAATGTTAGCCTTCATCGTTTCCAGCAGCAAAAACCTTGTGTAATTCTCTCATGTCTCTCTTCCTTCCTCATTCCCAGTGGAGCAGCTACAACATGATGGAGCCCCTGCCAGTCTGGGTCTGTAGGTCATTGCGTAGAATAGAGCTCTCCAGAAGCCCACGATGAGCATGTGGCAAGAATGAGAGAAGAACTTTTGTTGGGTCAAGGCACTGAAAATTTGGGGATGTTTGTTACTGCTATAGAATCTAGTCTATCCTGAGAGCTACAGTGAGCTAGAGAGTGGCGGAGATGAGAACAGAATTCAGGTTTCCAATATATAGCTCCAGGGATGCATGGGGCAGAGAGGCTAAAGGAAAGTAGTCTTTACTTTAAATGGAGAGATTCTTCACTAACTTACTCTTTCTTTCACTCACTCTTTAACTCAGTAAAGCCCACACTTACTGCCAATCTGTTACCTATCTGTACCAGGCTGTGCATACACAGGCGGATAAGTAAGGCTATGTGATATTGGCAGACTGGTCAGGAAGGCCAGCGTGCTGGAGGATGACTGAATGCCACATGTGTACAGCACACGTGTTGTAGGACACCTATATGTATGGTGCTCTAGGATGGCTTCTCAGGCCCCCAGCTGCTTCAGAGGGTCAGGAAAGCTTCCCAGCTCATATGTCTGGAGGGGCCATGAAGATATAAAAGGCAGAAGGGACAACACTCAGTGCTCAGAGACAAAAAGGGAGTGATGTCGTGTGGTTTCTGGGGAGAGGAAGCAATGTTTAGATCATAATGGACCAAAGAGTTTGATTTTCTCTTTCAGGCCACGGACAGCCTTTGAAGGATTTGAAGGGAAGTGACAATAGGGTACCTGTCAGGAGCCTGTTACAACAATCCAGGTGTGTGGTGATAAAAATCTAAGTGAAAATGGGCACAGAAGGCACACAGAAGTAGGAATATTCCTCTCTGTTCGATGATTCTATTAAGGGGACTTTGGGCTATGAGATTACCTCGAAGAAATCTCTCCTCTGGAAAATAGCCAAGACTGTTCCCATCCGGATTCACACAGCAGGGTCCTAGGTATTACAAAGGGAAAATCCTGGAAATCCTGGCATCCTTCCAACATTCCTCACCTGGCCACGGAGACTCTGCAGGGATGGCCTGGGGATAATGACGCTTAAGAAAGTCTCTGAGAGAAATCAGACGTGCTGTCTCTGGTGCCGTGTCCTGCCCATTAATTTATTGTGGAGATTCATTAATCCGGTGTAAAACTATAATTAACATTATCTGCTTTTCTTGGAGAAGTGGAGAGGGAGGGGAGTTCAGAGTGAAGCAGCAAATAACTGGGCTGATTACCACAGTCAGAACATGGTGATAGCAACGCACCTTTCTTTCCACTTCTCTTTATTGAGAGAGCTGCAAGCTTTCGCGTTGAACAAATGTGTTTATCACATTATGGCTTTTTGACCCCCATTCCCACCCTTGGTCTCCTGTACTTCTCACAGCCTCTCTGTGAGGCATTCAGGGACCCATTTCACAGATGAGGAAGCGATGGCCCAGCATCCATCAGCAACATACCCAGGGTGTCCACAGGACACGAGAACTCTGCTCCCCTAATCTCAGCCCAGAGTTCACCAAGCTATAGCTAAAGCTCAGCTGAGGCACCACTGGAGCTGCAAGGTGGGCACAGGGCACTGAGGCCCTGCTCCATGGGCACCTGTAGGGCAGAATCACCACCAAATGCATGTGGAAGAACATAAACTGTGGGGTCAGGGAGGCCTGTGCCCTCTACCAGCTATGTGGTCCATGACCATCAGTAAAACTATCTGGGACTCCTTTTCCTCATCAGTAAAATGGGGTTAGTCCTTATTTATCCAGCAAATGTTTATTGAGCAATAAGAGACTGTTTCAGATGCTGGGAATAGAGCAGCGAATGAAACGAATCCCCTCCCCTCATGGAACTTATATTCTAGTGTGTTATGTGGGGAGGGCAGGCAGTATCTATCTCATAGAGCTGTTTTAAGGATTAACTGTGATGACTCTATACATAGTAGGTGCTGAAGAAATGCAAACCTTTCTGCCTGTCCTCCTCCATCTCCTTCACAGGATGGTGTTCTGCAGGGAGGCCATAAACAAGGGAAGTTTCTTTTACTTTCCATCTCACCCATTCCCTCCCTTATGCATCCTCCCTCTCCTCCCAGAGCCTGCATCCAGTTCTTCTGAGTACTCAAGCCCTGCTAGAGAATACCTAGACACGGTGTAAGCCAGCCCGCTCCCGGGACCATGCCTGTTAGCAGGGACTCTAGCAAAGAAATACCTAAAAGATCTGAGGGAACAAATCTGAAGCCTGGATGTTCAAGAAGTATGGCAGGCTCTGGGGATCCAGTTAGATGCCCCTGCCTCATCTGCAAATTGTGCCATGAAGGTGGGCATCTGGTGCACAGGCAGGACCTCCACCATCAATATATATAAAAGCCTAAGCTTAGTCCGACCATTCGACCAGTAGCTATGACATGCACTGACCACCAGGGGGCAGATGCTCAATGCAGGAGTTGCTGAGCTGCCGTGACTGGGCAGCTGCAGTGACTGGATGACGCACTGGAACCAGAGAGAAGTGAGCCCAATGCCTTGATGTGTTACCAGAGAACTGCCCTCTCGCAATCCAGGACCCCTCAGAGGATGTCAGAGAGCTGGTTTCAGCCCGATCCCCACAGGCTGGGCCAAGGGACCCCGCCGGTGCACAAATCCATGCACCAGGCCTCTAGCAATCATCATAATCACAGACAGAAAGCTGGATAGGACATTGGGGAAGTCAGCAGTTTTCCAGGTGAAACACTCAAATTTTTATGGGAAGAGGAGAGAAAGGACCTGTGGGTCCTGAACTGGTCTCTCTCTCTCTCTCTCTCTCTCTCTCTCTCTCTCTCTCTCTCTACCTCTCTCTCTCTCTCTCTCCTCCTTCCCTCCCTCTATCGCTCTCTCCCTCCCTCCCTCCCTCTTTCTCTCTCTGAATTCTAATGGGGCCCTGCAGCTCTAAGTCTCCAGCTTGGACCTTGAACTTCCACCTGAAATCCAACCACTGCAGAAACAGTCACAAAGTCACAGATGGCAGACGGGAACACAGCTTGCATCCCCTGTAGTAGGGCCCTCAGGTCTAATCCTCCCAGACACTGGTTAACTATGAGTGACCAAAGCCTTCCCAAGAGGTCAGCGAAGTTCCCTGGACCTGCCCTGCCGGGGAGGCAGGATCTACCACCAGAGAGTAAAGCTTTCCACTCCGCCAGGGAAGCTCAGACTTCAGAGGAAGTAACCCCGAGAGAGGGCACCAGTGCCAGGGATCTGGTCTTGCCCCTGAGGTCAGGGCCAGGTGAGGAAGACAGAGAATGCACTCCTGACCTAGGGAAGAAGCCAAGGAAAAGACCTAGAGAGGAGGCACCGCTACCCCAGAGACAAAGGCCATGTACTTAGCACCTGGGTACCTGGGTGCTGGCAAAAGGCTTGCCCTATTGTCTATGGGAGGCAATCGACCTTCTCTAACTTGCCCTTCACAGCACACTAATTCAGTAAAGACTCATTTAGTAGGCAGATGGGCCGGAGCTCAGCTGGATTCTGGAACACAGAGATGCAGTGGACAGACTCTTCCCTTGAGAGCTCAGGTCTGCATCAGAGGACAACAGGAATTTGGGAGACCTGAGCATCCAGGGAGGAGCCCTGGCTCTGAGATGCTCTCTGACACCTAGGGAAACCAAGTCAACTGCTGTGAGGCTTAGAGACAGTCCTCGCAAAGAGAAAATCACCCGAGTCACCATACTGAGCGCCTGTGTGCCTAACCCTTACCATGCACGACCATGCTGTGTTGTCACACAAATCCCGGGTGGAAGGCACTATGATTGCTGTTATTATTGCCCTTTCACAGAACAGCAAAATGAGGCTTCAAGGGACAGAGAGCAGCCCAAGGTTGCCTGGTTACAGATGAAGGAAAGGGCATCACATGCTGATGTACTGCCACACAGAGGCCCCAAAATATCTCCAGTGAGGAAACCATTCAACCTTCTGAAAGATATAAAAATCAGGATCGCCTTCCTGAACCCCAACAATATATACAGTGAGTCTGGTTTCCAGATGACCAAGGAAGGAGGTTAAAGCAAGAAACAAACACGCCTTGAGCTCTTCTGGGTGCTGGCACGATACAATGCCACTTGCACATGTTACCTCACAACCCTCACCCCAACAACAGCCCAGCATCAGCATTCCAGCAGGAATCAGAGTCTTAGAGAAGACTCTAAGACTCAGGATCCGCGGTTCAAGCCTGGGTCTGGCAGTACCAAGCCAGTTGGCCTTTCCATACAGAATCACCTTCTGCAGAGAAACCAACTTCGTAGAACAGATGAACAGGATGGGGATGGGGATGGCAACATCTAGCGAGGTGAAGAGAGGAGGGAGAAAAGCCAGGAGAGTTCCATGCATTCATGCATTGTCCTCAGAGCCATACAGGAGATGAGGAGCTGAGAACCCTGAGGTGGGCTGGGCTTTGGCTGACAGGAGCCCAGGTGTAAGGGTGGGCGGTGCAGGAAGGGAGAGCTGAGGGCTTTCCCAGACCAGACTCCTCCTTCAGCAGAATGCTTGGCCATAAACCACACCAGACCCGGTGGCTAAAGGCAAAGCACTTTTGAAGGCACTGCTAGCAAACAGCTTAATTGCACCAGGCAATCCCTGCCGTCCCCTCAATAGATAAATTGCTGCCACAGAAGGCATTAATTGGAACGGCTTAAATAGCTGCTGTTTATTTACCGTCACACCAGCAACTGTTGGAGCCTCCAATGGGAACCTGGCTGGCTCGCTGCCCCACCCACTCCCCCGCCCTCCCCGTCCAAACTCCAACCCCTCCTCCCCTCCTGCTGGGAGCGGCGCCGGATCAGCGTTTTTATTTTATGTTCCCTGATTTATTTGTTCTGTGAAGCTTTCATTTCAACTTGGAGAATGTTCAAAGTAAAGCTCACCCTGTTACAGACTTAATTGGACCATATTTCAGTCGCAGTGCATCTGTTCAGTGTGGCTTCCTTATCCTGGGTCCATAAACTTTTATTAAGTTATATATCAGGGAATATACATATATATTTCACTAACATGTTTGGGATATTTTTTTTCTCCTTTTTCCACACTTTTTCCCCTCCTCCTTTTTTTTTTTTTTCTTCTTGTTTTCATTTTCGCCACGGGGGAGGAATGCTGATGGGCACGGAGGGAGATGGAATACAATTTACTCTGTTTCCCTATTTTTGTTTAAAACCAAAAGGAGGAGTCAATTTAGTGCAGAGGCAGACGTCAGAGTCTCCATCCCACTGATTTCCATTCAGTTTGGTGGGTGTGTTTGATATGCTAATTTCCATCCCCCCCGCATCCCCAGCCCCACTGGGAAATTTGCCTTTCAATAGCACAGCTCACCCCAGGAGGGAAAGAGATAAGGAAAACGAGGTAATTTTGAAAAAGAAAACAGACTTAAAGACGAACAGCAAAAATGATTCCCCCAATCCTGTTTAGTAATTTAAAATATCATTTTAAAATAGATGCAACAGTACCAAGCCGCCCTGGGGCCCTGGTCCCTGCATGGAGAGTCTGAACTGGAGGCTCTGGTGGGCTAACCTGTTCCGAAGGTCAGAATGTTATCAGAGGCTGGAGCAAAAGTTCCCTCCTTGAAAGTGTCCTAGAGCCACTCCAGGGCCCAGGTCAAGACCTTGCTGAGTCAAGTAATAGAGGGTAGGAGATGGAGGTTTTTCCAAAGAAAACTCTGGGAAGCCAGTGAATGTCAGATAATGCTCAGGGGCAGCAGTCTAGCTGCGATGATGCTCACCAGTTCCATGTGTTGAGGGAGCTTCGTGCTTTCCAATGTGTGCAGCAAAGCTCAGACTAAGCTTGCATCCACAATTTCTGTGTTGGTGCCCACTGAATTTTAAAAGCTCATCAAAATTCCCAAGGCCACATGCAACCCTTTCCAACATCACTCCAACCTGCATATATCCATATATCAGCCAGCTAATTAAATCCGCTGCTCAGCTTCAGGCCCTGGGAGAGCATTTTCCGAGTAGATTTGGGGGTCCTCCCATGCTTTCACCTACAAGGCTACCCTCCCCACACCCCTGGGTCTGGATCTGGTCTCCAGTCATTTTCCCCCATTTTGTTCCAGGAAGGACTGTCTCTGCCTTGGTCCCCTCTCCCATTCACATTCTGTCTCAGAACCTGGAGGAACCTGCCATTTCTGTGCCAAAGAGCTCTCCACGTTGTTTTCAACACTTGATGCTCGGAAGCCCTTCAGTGAGTTATAGCGGAAAGAGAATGGACTGCGAGACCAGATAGATCTGGGACCGAATTCTAGCCCTGCCATTAGTTCTAAGGCTTTAGACAAGTTATTTAACCTCCCTGAGCCTGTGCGAAATGGATATAATTTAATTACCGACTGCGTGTCTTGAGGTGCAGAGATGGTCAATGTAAAATATTTAGTTTAGAGCCTAGCACATAGACTTATTATTATTTTAGTAGTGATAGATCCTCCCTTCCCCCAACTGATGGACGGAGTATGACGTAAACTCCACCTGCAGCTGGACATTCCTGAACACCTTATATGGACTGTACATTGAACCACCAATCAGCACCTGCCAAATACCCTAAGCCCCCGATTCCTAAGTCCCTAGGTGCCTAATCATGTGCCTTATATGAAACCACCAATCAGCGTGTGCTGAGTGCCCTAAGTCCCATCCCCTCTTTTCCTCCCCTCAAAAGGCATGTTCACCCCGGCACACCCTCTCTTTTTCCCTCTGGAAGGGAGCCGGCAGGGGTCTTCTCCTCCAGTAAAACCTGTATCCTGGTATCCCATGGGCTCCGGCCCTCTGTCTCATCTTTCAAGTAGTAGTAGTATTATCCTATCTAATAAAAGAGTAATATGCAAATTCACTGTCACTCCAACACACAAGATGGCTGCCCCAATGTGGTCAAAGATGGCTGCCCCCATGTGGACACAAGATGGCTGCCACAAGATAGCCAGCAGGGGAGGGCAGTTGGGAGGGACCAGGTCTGCAAGGGAGGGCAGTTGGGAGTGATCAGGCCAGCAGGGGAGGGCAGTTGGGAGGGACCAGGCCTGCAAGGGAGGGCAGTTGGGGGCGATCAAGCCTGCAGAGGAGGGCAGTTAGGGGTGACCAAGCCAGCAGAGGAGGGAAGTTGGGGGCGACCAGGCTGGCAGGGGAGCAGTTAGGCGTCAATCAAGCTGGCAGGGGAGTGGTTAGGGGGTGATCAGGCTAGCAGGAAGAAGCAGTTAGGGGCAATCAGGAAGGCAGGCAGGCGAGCAGTTGGGAGCCAGCAGTCCTGGATTGTGAGAGGGATGTCCGACTGCCCGTTGTCCTACCGGGATCAGGCCTAAACGGGCAGTCGGACATCCCTCGAGGGGTCCCAGATTGGAGAGGGTGCAGGCTGGGCTGAGGGACACACCCCACCGTGCACGAATTTTGTGCACTGGGCCTCTAGTAACATTATAATTATTATTACCACATTAGTTTGTTATTACTAGTATTATTATACTGTTATTTTATGATTACTATCATTATTAATTCATACTTTAAGAAACTGAGCCAAGAGTTTCATTCATCCAATGTCAATTTTTAAATTATGTTGAACTGAAAACACAAATTGTGCACATGCCCATGGCCCTTCACCCGTATACAACCACCCTGTCTGTACTCAGTGCTCTAAGCAAAGGGCGTGCTGAATGGTGGGAGCCTGGAGGAGGAGTGGCTGATTGGTAAACTGGGAAAGGCATCTGAATAGCTGTTTTATTACAGATGGGCTTTGATGAAGGAGCATGTGTTTACCAGGCAAATAAAGGAAGAATGGCATTAAAAGTATTTTTAAAAAATGATATATACAGAAGCCTGGAGATGAAGGGTGCATGATGAGTTAGGGGCTAATTAGAAGGTCACTGTGCTATAGGAAGATTGGGGTGTAAGAACAAGTGGCTAGAAGGTGAGTCTAAAAACTTAGTGTATTCATTATTTATTGCTGTTTAATTCTAACTTAGCTTAAAGCAACAAACACTTGTTATCTCGCAGCTTCTGTGGGCTGGGAATCCAAATGCACCTTGGCCAGTGTTTCTGGCTGGGTCTTGTCTTCAACACGGGCAGTCCAGGTGTCAGCAGGGACTACGGTCCTGGTCGCCTCAAGGATCTTCTGAGATTCGTTGCACTCACATGGCTGTTGGCAGGATTCAGTTCCTCACTAGCTACTGGCCTGAGACTTCCCTCAGTTCCTTGCAGTGTGAACCTCTCCATAGGCAGCTTTCGACATGGCAGCTGGCTCATCAGAGTGAGTGAAGTGGAGGGTACGAGAGCGAGGCTGTGCCAGCACAGTGAAAGTCAAGGTCTTGTATTAATCTCAGGTGTGACATCCCATAACTTTGCCATATTCTACTGGTGAGAAGTGGGTCAGGGGAGAGGATTACACAGGGGGTGGGTACCAGGAGGGGGGATCAGTCTGCCTACCACTCGTAGGGTAGGGAATTGTGAGGGCATCTATATAAACTCAGCCAAGGAACTTGTACTTTATTTTGTGATGGTCATGACAAACGGGAACTAAAACTCAGGCAGCTGTGTTGGTCCTTTCTTTGCAGCCTCCTATCATGTATTAAAGAGCGCAGAGATGGCCGGGCCCTAATCTGGTTCTATCCCTCACTAATGATGTGGCCTGGAATAAATTATTGCCTTTCTTAGCTTCTTTACCAAACATGGAAAAGTGCTGGAACTTACCTCACCATGATGATGATGAGAATTAAATAAGATACCTGTGCAATGCACTGAGCACAGTGTCTGACACCTGGTTTTAGCTATTAGGAATATTTTGGGGCACTGTGTGGGTGCTGCCTTATTCTGGGGCAATTTCTGCCTCTGCCTTCATGTGGCCTTCTCCTCTGTGTCTGTGTCTCTCTTCCATGTGTCTTTTATAAGAGCTGACATTGTAGATGCCTATGGAGATGCCTAGGAGACTGGTAACTGAGAGGTCAGATGGCAGTTGGATGTCATTGGATTTAGGGCTAACCCCAATGATCCAGGATGATCTTATCTATAGATTCTTAATTTAATTACATATTTAAATGTAATTTAGTAAAAATATCAAATAAGATAACAGTCACAGGTTCTGGGGTAAAGGCACAGACATTTCCTTCTGGAGCCACTAATCAACATGCTACCCATCTTCTGAGCTTATTAATCTCATTGTAATTACCTCCAATACAGCAAATAATGGAGACCCTGTTTCTATTCCAACATGAACATTCATTCTCAACAGGGGGAATATCTCCCTCCAGGGGGAGAAAATCAGTCCGGAGGGAAAGGAGGTGATTTTTTATAGATAAAGTACAGCTATACATACAGTACATAAACAAATATGCAGTATGTCTGGTATTAAAATTTCATGGTGGGAAGAAATTAGAGTGGGGGGGGAATGTCTAAGAAGGCTCTAGGGATGGGAGGTGGGGGTTGGTAATGGAAAAAAACAGTTTAAGAAACACTGAACTAGAATATTCTTCCCTAGAGGTACTGACTATGCCATGTTCATCTCTATAAAATGTCACCACACTCCCACCCCCTGCACACACACACTCACTCACCATGCCCATGGCACCAGCACAGGGCTAAGAACAGGAAAGATGGCTAGGATAAATTAGCGACAAAGATCTGCCTTCCTCATGTTCTTAGATGCTTCATTTAAAGTTTTACTGGCGTGACCAATGCAGTCATGGGGCAGAGCCAGGTCTAAACCCAGCCTCACCCTGCAGTTACTCTGCCTTTCTATCTTCTCTGTCTCTGCTCTGTCTTTACCCGCCTGACAGGAGCATTTTGAATTATGGACTTTAATAGGCATCTATTTTACAGCCTAAAGTCACAAAGTCTAACGATTTGAAATATCACTACTGCAGTCGTCGCTCCCTTCAGAACTCTACATATTTAAACAGAATTTCAGTTACCAGAAAAACTCATCTTTAGAGGGGGAAAAAAAAGGAAGGATGAAGGTAAGAAACCCACTGATTTAATGTTTTATCAAGAGGAAAAGAGTGTAGAGCAAGGCTTGCTGAACATCAAATGGGCTCCAGTGCGGTGAATTTAACAAGGCAGAGAGCAGTGCAAATTGGAAGATTTAAAACTGAAGTTTAAACATCACTTTTGTTTTCCCAAGCTCTAGATATTAATAACACTATTGTGCAAATTATAAGTCTTTCCTTTTTAGGAGACAGGGGAAATTAAACATTTACATAAACCAATTGATTGCAATTCCGATGGCAGCCATTTCCAAGTCCCCTTTCCTCTGCGCCATCTCTCCTGGTCCAATGAATGACATCACCTCATTATAGGGACGCATCCTCGGCTACACTGTATGCTGTTTGAAAGACTCAGTCCCCATTTCCCCAACATCTATTTCTCTTGTTTCTTCTTACAGTAACTGCTGATCCCTGGCCCACACCCTTATCACCATTTTCCTGAAATGCTATTAATCATTAACCATTCTATTTTGTTTTAATCTCTATTCTCCAGTCCATCCAGAATCCTTCCCCACCACTTGTCTACTAAATTAACTTTTTCATCATGACACTTCTCTGCTTAGGAATCCATGATGAGTCTCTGCTGCATGTAAAATGAAGCCCCAGTCCTTCCCAGTGTTGCTAAGTGGTTAGAGCATCTACCCGAACACGGAATGGTCTCAAGTTCGATTCCTGGTCAAAGGCATGTACTTGAGTTGTGGGTTCACTCCCTGCCCCTGGTTGGGGTGTGTGCAGGAGGCAACCAGCCGATATGTCTCTCTCACATTGATGTTTGTTTCTCTCTCTCTCTCTCTCTCTCTCTCTCTCTCTCTCTCTCTCTCTTCCCCTTTCCTCCCTCCCTCCCACTCTCTCTGAAAATCAATGGGAAAAAAAGCCCCAATTCCTCAGCTGGTTTCAGGACCCTCCACATACATTGTCTTCTGTGCCTGGATTCTTGCCCTATTCTCTAGACAAGCCAGAAGCTTCCCTAAGCTCCCTCACATATCTATCTCATTCTTATCTCCAGGTCTCTGTCCCTGCTGGGTCCTCTGCCTGAAATGGCTTCTTATTTCTTTTCATTCATTCTACCCTTGTGTCTTCTTCAAAGGTTGCTGGGCTGAGGTGAGGGGTGGAGAGGAAGGAATTGAGAGAAAAAAATAAAAAGCTCATGGACACAGACAACAGTGTGGTGTTTCTAGGGGAGGGGGGAGCAGAGGATATATGGGGAATAAATGGTGAAGAACAGAGAGCTGACTTGGGGTGGTGAACACACAATACAGTGTACAGATGATAGGCACTGTTATAGAATTGTGTACCTGAAACTTGTAAAATTTTGTTAACCAGTGTCACCCCCCCAAAAAAAATAAGAATTAAAATTTTTTTAAACCACAAAGGCTGCCTCAGACGCCACCTTCTTCACAAGCTGTGGATACTCCAGCCCACTCCAAGGAAGGGGCTTAACACAGAACAAAATGGTTGTACAAAATGGTAAGAATCGGTTTTGGGTCATTTTGTTTGTTAATTATTTCCGCTAGTAGGATTGTATTAACCACCGTTTATTAAGGACCTACCATGTTTCACCACACATATGAATTTATATCTTCTAATCCTCACAAGCACCCTGCGTGTCAGTGATATTCAATCTGAAAATATGGGAAAGGGAAGGATAATGGAGAAGAAGCATATATTTTTCTAATTCCACCTCTGTCCTTGGCTGTATATAGGGACCTTAATAATGATCTCATTTCATCTCTTTCCATAATCCGATTTTCAGGTAAAGAAATCAAAGCTTAGTGGGATTAATAATTCATTCAAATGCCGTGGCCAGTGAGCACAGAACTGAAAACTGAATTCCTGACTGCCTGCCTGTTTCAAAAGTTGCTCTTTGTACCCTGGACCTCTTCAAACAAGCAGCCATCACTGATGTATGCAATAAATTCCCTTTTTCATCTGTAGAATGGGAAGGACAAGTGTTTTTTCCTCAACTTTGCTCTAAAATAGAGATTGTGCTTTCAAAAATCTCTCAAGCGTTGTATGTTAGCTTTGTCATAAACATCATTTGGCTGGCCCTAACCGGTTGGGCTCAGTGACTAGAGCGTCAGCCTTTGAACTGAAAGGTCCCAGGTTCGATTCCGGTCAAGGGCATGTACCTTGGTTGCGGGCACATCCCCAGTAGGAGGTGTGCGGGAGACAGCTGATCGATGTTTCTCTCTCATTGATGTTTCTGACTCTCTATCCCTCTCCCTTTCTCTCTGTAAAAAATCAATAAAATATATTTAAAAAAACAAACAAACAAAACAAAAAAACATCATTTGGCTGGAGCCTGGAAATCCAGCCTTTATTTATTCAAGCTGGAGAAAGCAGTGCTAAGCCAGAAAAAAAAAAGCTTCACCTGCTGAGACCTGTACCTATCACTTCCCAATAGCTTGATGCAATAGTGTTTACTTCTGACACGGTGTTGGGTGAGTGGAGACCACTGTGCTGCCTCTGTACAGCACTTCCCATGCATCCTGTGGTGTCATCACATAAAGCACATGTCGGCTGCATTTGATGTGGAGTTGTGTGTGTGCCTATGTGTGTGCATGTGTGTGAGTTGTTGACCTTAAACAAATACCCAGATATTTCTCCAGCAAAATGAGTTTATTTGGAAACCACACAAAAAATGTAATTTATGTGTCCTGATAGTGAACCACACACAAATCCAGACAACAAAGAAAAGGAATGTTCTCTTAGAGGGTGTTTAGAGGGCCTGTTGTAAACAAAGAATCTATTGAAAGAAACTGAGAGTTTGAAGTGTTGTGACTTTTCATTGGCTGAGTGGTTGCCTGAAGAAAAGATGATCTTCCTTCTTCCTGCTGGAACAGAATAGAAAAGCATCTTCCTGTTGGAGATGGAAAGTACATCTCCTCCTATTTGGGGTAATACCACAAGTTGTAGGACATGAGCGCTTCCCCTACAAGCCCTTCCAACTCCAGTTTAAATGAGGTCTCGGCTTCAGGTCAAGATGGCTACAGAGGTAAACATGGTACTCACATTTTCCCATGACCACATCAAAATTACAACTAAACTACAGAACAACCATCATTCAGAACCCTTGAAATCTAGCTGAACAGAAGTCGTACGACTAAGGATATAAAGAAGAAGCCACATTGAGACTGGTAGGAGGGACAGCGAAGCAGAATGAGCTAGTCTCATATCCAGATCAAAATTGGGAGGAATATTTCAGTTGTGGAGGTCCCCCTGAGGATCGAGAGGTTCCAGCCCCACACCAGCCTCCCCACCCCCCAGCCCAGAGTTCCAGTGGCAGGAAGAGAATTCCTCATAATTTCTGACTATAAAAACCAGCAGGAATTGTGACTGAGTGAGATTGTGAGCAGCTAGAGTCCCAGGCATTCCATTTAAAGGGTCCACACATGGACTTACTTGGACTCACTCTCTCTGAGCTCCAACACTGGAGCAATAACTCAAAAGTCACCAAGGACATACAAGGAGGAACTGAATTGTCTGGCATCGGGGCTAGAGCTGGAGAGGCAACTTTCTCCCAGACGGAAGTGTTAGCAGAGGACATTATTCCTTTCCTAAGCCCTTCCCTCAGAGCCAGCAGACAGGTGCCATATCTGCATCTCCATCAAGCTGACTAAGGCTATTAGCCCCATGCTGGTGATTTCTTGAGACCCAAATTTCAGGCCCACCTAGCTGTTTCCAGTGGCTTTTCCATACGGACAAATGGCCTGTCTTGGCTCATTCTTCAGACTTTGCTAATATCTCTCAAACAAGAAGCATCTGGCCTTGGTGAGCCTTATAACTCTTACTAAGTAGCCCCAGGCCTGGTACTATTGCATCTGGCCTTGGTTTGCAGTTAGGCCTCTCTTGGGCACTTCCAAGCCCAGCACAAGTATTAGCCATCTGCAGATCACTTTGTAGCTCATACCAAAAGGCCCTGGTCAGAACACAGGTGGCGGCTAACCTTGACCTGCACCTGCTGGTAGGCCCCAGAGCCAGTGCACCTGGTGGACTGCTTTAGACCATGTCAAGGAATCACTCAACCTCCATAAGTGACACACTCAAAGGGCAGACTCAGCAGGCCAGCAGGCATAAGAGCTTCACTGAAATAAGTCCTGTTCTGTGGAGTAGGCCCATGAATAGCTGATTCTTCATTATATTCTCAGCCAGATCTCAAAGTCGATTGGCCTCTAGGTAAATCCCACCATTTGAAGTACCAACAGAAATCAAATCTCTGCTACAATAAGAGGGTATACACAGCCCACATAGGGTAAGGGGTCGGGGTGGGGGGTGCACCTGAATGCTCAGCTCCGGTGTGGCCCCCACTCCCAGGGAGGCTGTGCCATTGGACCCTACAGGACACCTATTAGATTGGACCACTCTACCAAGCCTGGGAGATGTAGCAGCTCCACCTAATACACAGAAACAAACACAGTTAAGCAGCCAAAATAAGGAGGCAAAAACAAAGTACCAAGTGAAAGAACAAGAAAAAGAGCTAAATGAAATGGTGGCAAGCAAACTAACAGATACAGTGTTCAAAACAATTATTATAAAGATGCTCAAGGAACTTAGTAAGAACTTCAAAAGGATAAAAAAGGACATGGAAGCCATAAAAATAAAACTATTTAGAAGTGAAGGAAACACTAACTGAAATGAAGAATAATTTACAGGAAATAAACTGTAAAGAAGATGAAGCCAAGAATCAAATCAGAAATTTGGAATATAAAGAAGCAAAACACACCCAATCAGAACAGCAAAAAGAAACATGAATCCAAATACATGATTACAGTGTAAGGAGCATCTGGGACAACTTCAAGTGTACCCATATTTGCATCATAGGTATACCAGAAGGAGAAGAGAGAGAGCAAGAAATTGAAAAGCTATTTGAAAAAATAATCACAGAAAACTTCCCTAATCTGGTGAGGGAAATAAACATATAAGTCCAGGAAGTACAGAGAGTCCCAAATAAGATGAACCCAAAGAGGCCCACAACAAGACACATCATAATTAAAATTGCAAAGGTTAAAAACAAAGAGACACTCTTAAAAGCAGCAAGAGAAAAGCAGTTACCATAGTTAGCTGCAAGGGAGGTTCCAGTAGACTGTCAGCTAATTTCTCAACAAAAACGTTGCAGGCCAGAAGGATTGGCAAGTGATGAAAAGCAAGGATATACAACCAAGATTACTCTACCCAGTAAAGCTATAATTTAGAATCAAATGACATACACAAAGAGCTTTCCAGACAAGGAAGAGCTAAAGGAGTTCATCACCACCAAAACAGTATTACATGAAATGTTAAAGGATCTTCTTTAAGAAGAAGAAAAAAAATTATCATAATATGACTAACAAAATGGCAATAAATTTGTATCTATCAAAAAAAAGAAAATGATTGCATAAAAAAATTGACAAACATATGAAGCTCATTAAAACATCACTTAACAGGATGCTCCGGATTTTGAGCAACAAAGAAGAAAATAAGGCACTTTCCCTTAATTTCAGAGAGATGGGAAGATGCCAACTTGTATGAAAACTGACAGAATTTAGTATCAGAGGCTGTTTCTGAGTTTATCATCTGATATTTTCATATATTTATTATATTTCTGCATTGATATGTTTCCCTATAGGAACAAATGGTAATATTTTCAACTTTTAGTCTAACAAATAAATAAATTAGGTCTCTGGTTGTTAATCTTCACTCTGTGTGTGTTAAATAGCAACTAGACATACTTCCCTCTTAATAAAAGTCACTAGTACCGTAAAATATGGACTCATGAGGTTCAGTGCAAAAACAGTAGGAAAATCAAATTCTATACCTCAGTACACAGAAAACAAACCATCATGAGAATGTTTAGGATTCAAGAGGGAAGTAATCTGCCCTTTCACCTCCTCCTCATACCATATGCGAAGTTTGTACACCAGCTGTGCCACGCCACCTTTCTCTCTCTACCTTTCCAGCAGGTGTAACTTTTAATTACAGGCACTGGTAAAGAAGTGTGGCCTAGGACAATGATTTTATAACTTTTATTTTTCAGCAAAAAATATACTTTCCTTCCAGGTAGAATCTAATGTGGAATCTTAACACATAAAAGAGAGAAAATAATGTTTTGTTTTCAGATACTTATCAATTTAAATTTTTGTCTTTCAACCTAATGAAAAAGTTTTGATGAACACAGAAATTTGAAATCAGGATTGTGGATGACAGGCATAGTCATATGCATCTCAGGATTAAATTTCTATATTTTGTGTTGACTGCACATTACTAGGAAAATCCTAATCCAAGGGGTTAGGTAGTAGGGTACTTGCCCATAAAATTTTACTTGATCAACTATAGGCTAGTCTAAATTAAAAGAAAATGAAATAAAATAAAAAGCAAAAAATGGTCTTGAGCTACACCTATACCAATCACTGATTTAACTTTAAGAAGACAGTGTGAGAAGCTTTATTCTGAGATCTGCATAAAAACATGTTAGTCAGGCAGTCCAACCTTACTTACTGGTGGGCTCTCGTGTGTTATCATCATATATAAAACCCTAATATGCAAATAGAACAAACGACTGAACAACCAAACAACCGGTTGCTATGACGTGCGCTGACCACCAGGGGGCGATTTCAGAACATAGTGGGCATCGGCCGCAGCGAGATGGTGGAGCAGGTGAGCAGGGTTGCCAGACCAAGGTGGGGTGCCAGTCGCTGCCATGAGGGCGAGCCTCTGGTGGTTACTGAAAATTCTTTGCTCTTGTGCACCATGGTCCCACCTGGTGCTTGCACCTGCTGCTGGCGATGACCCCACTTGCACTTGCAGCCGGTGCTGGAGCTGCTGCTCACATCCCCTTCCGGCACCCAGCGCCGGTCCCAATTGCTCAGTGCCGTCAGCGGGTGCAAGTGGCGGCTGCTGACCCTGATCACCCCTGAGGGCTTCTCCACCTCCCCCTACTCCTGAGGGGCAATTGGGGCAGCAGCCGCCACTCACACCTGCTGTCAGTGCATGGGAGCAGCAGCGGCAGGAGCGAGGCTGCCGGCAGACAGGGGACTGGGGGCCATGGTGGTAAGGGCTGGACGGGGTGTGAAGGTTGGGTCGAGACCTGCCCCTGTGCCCACAGCAGCTTCATGGCCCAGAGTTCCTTTCAAGGTGCACGAATTCGTGCACTGGGCCCCTAGTTTGGTATATAAGACATTTGAATAGTGTGTGTATGTGTGTGGTTTTGTGCATGTGTATGTGTTTGCTGCAGCTTTGATCAGAATAAATATTTTTAAATTATAAGAAATGAGAATCAAATTAATGTGGAACTCTTAAATTGATGGTCTCGACTGAACTTTAAAATTCTGGACAACACAATATGAAAACTCCTATTTTAAGATATGGAGAAGCAGCTGGAGTTGAATGTGGGCTGCTATGCCAGCTTAAATCTCAGTAGGCCATACATGGGATAGCAATCCACCATCAGCACCCAAATGATCAAAGGATGTGGGGTGAGTGTGATCTGTCACTTATCAAGAGAAGGTGGTCCCAGTGCATTTTCCTGTAACTTGATATGCCACTTATTCTTCTTCTATTTTAATATTCACCCAAGGATATTTTTTCCATTGATTTTTAGAAAAAGTGAAAGGGAGGAAGGAAGAGGAGAGAGAGAGAAAAACATCCATGTGAGAGAGACACATCAACGGGTTGCCTCCTGCCCATGACTTTACCAGGGATGGGGAGCAAACCCACAACTGAGGTATGTGCCCTTGACTGGGAATCAAACCCATGACCCTTCAGGTTCTCTCTAACCACTGAGCCAACCTGCCATGGCTGATTATGCCACTTATTTAAAAAACTATAGACCCCCCCAATATATCGGCCTGTCTAGTCTTGCCACAAAAGTGTCTTTACAGTCTGGCTCCGGCATGAACTCATACTATTTTCCTTCCTTCCTCATCCTTTGAATAGATCTTCTATTTTAATTTATAATATTTATTTTTGAAGCAAATTAAATGTCAATTCCTCTCAGTAAGTTTTCTGAACCCATCCTTACCATAATGTCCAGGCAGAAATATTGTTGGCATTGCTTTGTTTATTTATTATTGCTATTAATATAATTGCATTAGCCACCATTTATTGAGTATCTATTATAGGCCAGCTTGCATGTTAATGTATGCCCTTTAATTCTCCCAATCAGCCCTTCATTGTAGTGATATTTAATTGATACTATAGCTTAGAGTATTTATACAGCCTACCCAGATGTCTCATATCTCCAAGGGCAAAATAAAATTTAAGCCTGTGTCAGCTGCCTCCAAGATCTGCCATATTTCCATCTGCGATGCTGCTTTCTTTCTCTGAACAGTTGTCTGCCAGCTCTGTGTACATACCTGAGGGTAGCATTTATCAAGCGGCGTGGCAAATAAGTGTTCCCGTGCTGTTTGCCTCCTGCATGGAACTCTGAGAACATCCTGGAGGTGTAAACGGCGTCTAATCAGACCTCGAGCTTTGGCATCCAGTCATAGCTCAAAAATTAGTTTTAAGTTTAATCTAAACAAAAAGAAGCATTAAACTGGTGGCTAAAAACTGTGTCACCTACCTCCAGGCAAGAACCACCAACAGCCAGTCCTGGATAAAAGGTGTTCCTGCCTTTAACCATTATTGCTACACTAGAAGCCCGGTGCATGAAATTCATGCACGGCGGGGGGTTGTCCCTCAGCCCAGCCTGTACCCTCTCCAATCTGGGACATCCCTCTCACAATCCAGGACTGCTGGCTCCCAACTGCTTGCCTGCCTGCCTTCCTGATTGCCCCTAACCGCTTCTGCCTGCCAGCTTGATCACCCCCTAACCACTCTGCTGCCAGCCTGGTTGATGCTTAACTGCTCCCCTGCCAGCCTGTTTGCCCCCAACTTCCCTCCTCTGCCAGCCTGGTCACCCCTAACTGCCCTCTCCTGCAGGGTTGATTACCTCCAACTGCCCTCCCTTGCAAGCCTGGTCCCTCTCAACTGCCCTCCCTTGCAGGCCTGGTCCCTCACAACTGCCCTCCCTTGCAGGCCGGGTGCCTCCCAACTGCCCTCTCCTGCTGGCCATCTTGTGGTGGCCATCTTGTGTCCACATGGGGGCAGGATCTTTGACCACATGGGGGCAGCTATATTGTGTGTTGCAGTGATGATCAATCTGTATATTATTCTTTTATTAGATAGGATAGAGGCCTGGTGCACGGGTGGGGGCCAGCTGGTTTGCCCTGAAGGGTGTCACAGATAAGGGTGGGGGTTCCCTTGGGGTGTGGGGTGGCCTGAGCGAGGGGCCTGTGGTGGTTTGCAGGCCGGCCACGCCCCCTGGCAACCCAAGGGGAGGCCCTGGTATCTGGAATTTATTTTCCTTCTACAATTGAAACTTTGTAGCCTGGAGCGGAGCCAAGCCTGGGGCTCCGGCAGCCATTTCTGTGGCAGTTAATTCACCTTCTACAATTGAAACTTTGTAGCCTTAAGCGGGTGAGCCCGGCCAGGGTGTGCGGAAAGCTTTGCTTCCCCTATTGCCGCCAGCAACCCTGGCCTGCTCTCTCAAGCTCCATTCTGCCGCCATTTGTTTGAATTTGTTTACCTTCTATAATTGAAACTTTGTAGCTTGAGTGGAGGCTTAGGCCTGCAACGGCTATGGAAAGCTTGGCTTACTCTGTTACCTGGGAAACCTTGCTCTCTGTGGCTGTAGCCATCTTGGATTGGGGTTAATTTGCATACTCACCCTGATTGGCTGGTGGGCGTGGCTTGGCTGGTGGACGTGGCTTATGTAGCGGAGTGATGGTTAATTTGCATATTACCATTTTATTAGAGAGGATTTTAGCCCGGAAGGTTCTCAGGGCCTAGACCACCGTTTCTCAAGGTGAGGTGTTACTCAGGGGGATGAGTAAGGTTTCATAATCCCAAATATTTGGCAAACTCTGCATATTAAACTAACCCTATTGGAGCATTAGCCTCAGCATATTAAAGACTCCAAGAATTAAAAAAAACAACAACAAAAAACACAATCTTGTCTGTCTAGCAATTCTCAAACTTGTATGCACACCATACACTTTTTTTTCAGATAAGACCTACCAGTCCTTGAACCTGCTGGTTCTGTAGAGCCCTGTTTGTAGAGATTTGGTCTAGTCTAATCTTCTATTGATTGATATCTTGCCATATTTCAAACAGGCTTTACGGGGGCTGAGTGAGACTTTAGTTTGGCTCCGTTTCTTCTCCATGTTCAGTAAGGAGCTTCAAACCATTTCTTTCTTTCCCTTATAAACAAGGGACTCATTTTCCTAAACCATGTTCTAGCAGAAGGCGGCTCCCAGGTTCATTTCACTTTCTACGCACATTTGGGATTTGTGGCATCAAAGTGATCCTAAGAGAAATTAGAGCCAGGAGAGGCCTCTCTATTTTAAACACAGTCGGTTCAGAGATGGAAGGCGCAACCCTGACTTTCACGCTCAAGTTGAGTGAGTCCCTGCTGTGGGATTTTCTCATGGCGCTTTCAAAGTAAGGTATGACATCACATGTCGTCCTCCCACAGAATTCACATCACCTCACATATTGTCATGGATCATTTTATCTGAGTGATTTCTCTGGATTCAAGGGAAGTTTACACAGCATCCTAAGTCATGGGACCTCCTACAAAGTCCTGCATAATATGTACACGTTACCTTGGCATGTATATAAATGCAGCGATCTCATCAGAGTACAGAGCAGGGGTCCTCAAACGTTTTAAACAGGGGGCCAGTTCACTGTCCCTCAGACCGTTGGAGGGCCGGACTATAGTTAAAAAAAAACAACTATGAACAAATTCCTATGCACACTGCTAAGTCGGCTGCTAAACAGGACAGGCAGCGGCGGCAAAAACACCCGGCGGGCCGGATAAATGTCCTTGGCGGGCCGTATGTGGCCCGCGGGCCGTAGTTTGAGGACCCCTGGTACAGAGTATATATCATGGACTCCAAAAAGCTTGACTTTATGCCTACGTTCTACGTCAAATCCAACTGCAAGTTCTGAGGCCTCAATTATTAGAAATTGACCCTCTCACACCTCCATCACCACTTTTGTTCAAGCCACCATCATCTCTGGAATGACCACAGCAAGAGCTTCCTACTGCTTTCCCTGCCTTTGCCCTTGTTCCCCTACAGCCTACTTTCAATTTACTGGAAACAGATGATTCCCTTCAAAACTTAAGTCAGGTCATGTCACCCAAGCACCCAACCTTTCCTGGCTCATTCTCCTTCAGAGTAAAAGTCTTACAATGGCCCACAGGTACTGCAAGAGCTGCTTCCCTCTTCTTCCTGGGCTTACAACTGACTATTAACTAGGTTCACCCTACTGCAGCCTCTCTGGCCATCTTGCTAGTCTCTGAGAATGTTTGGTATGTTTCTACCTCAGGGCCTTTGCATCTACTTGATGTAAAAAGCCTTAAATGTTTTGTCCCCTCTGACTATGCATGGCTTGCTTTCTCATCTCCTTCAAGTCTTTGCTCAAATATTACCCCAGAAACCAACTGCAACCTTGCCCCATCAATCCTCACTTTCCTCTTGGTGTTTTGTTTCTTTCTGAGGCATGTATCACCTGCCTTATACCTTACTAGAGGCCCAGTGCACCAGTGGGGTCCCTCGGCCTGGCCTGTGGGATCGGGCCAAAATCGGGTCTCGGACATCCCCCAAGGGGTCCCGGATTGCAAGAGGGCGCAGGCCAGGCCAAGGGACCCCACCGGTGCACCATCGGGGCAGGGGAGGGATGCGGGAGGTTGGCCAGCCAGGGAGGGACTGCGGGAGGGCTCCAGGGCATGTCTGGCCCATCTCACTCAGTCCTGATTGGCTGGACCCCAGCAGCAAGCTAACCTACTGGTTAGAGCATCTGCCCCCTGGTGGTCAGTGCATGTCATAGCGACTGGTCTACCAGTCAACTGCCCCCTGGTGATCAGTGCACATCATAGCAAGCAGTTGAACGGCCTTAGCATATCATTAGCATATTACACTTTGATTGGTTGAAAGGACGACCAGACGACCAGCCACTTAGCATATTAGGCTTTTATTATATAGGATCATTTACCTATTGTTTTGTTTTTTTGTTTTTGATGGTTTTCTTTGGTTTTGCTTTTTCCATCTCTCCCTTCACTAGATGTAAGCTTCATGAGATCAGAGACATTTGTTGATTTTATGTCTTCTTAAGTCCCCGAATAATGCACTTTAGACTTTCAGTGAGTAAGCACTTTTGTGATTCTGAACCTGTTTATACAGACCTCTGGGGTTGAGCACAGGTACTGACAGGAACAGGTGAGATATTGTTAATATTTCAAAAAGCCTAATACATCCTTCTCATCTGTCCAGTATGAGGCTACGTGACAAACTAAAGTGTTACACTTCTTTGCCTTTAGTTGAAATCATCTCAGCTCACTATGTTAACTCTGATTATATGTCTGATCAGAATCTCTGGCTACCAGTTGCAAATGCCTTTGATTTTTAGACTTGAGGAAATGAATTAATTATCATGGAATAAATGCAGATTAGTAGCTGTTTTTGAAAACATGGACTCCGTGGTGGGGGAGGACTGAGCCCTTGATCTCCTTTGTAGGAGGAGGACTTTGAGGAGCTGGAAGATTAAGTGACTTTCTCAAGGTCACACAGCCAGTCACATAGGCAGAACAACGACTGGAACCCAAGCCTTTGATTCCCAGCCCTCTGCTGATACAATCAAAGGCAGTGGTTGCTGCAGAGCAGACATATATAAGCTGTATGTAACATTTGCATAACACAATACAGTAAAGACAGAATCCCAGCCGAGGTTCTCAGCAGGAAATTAACAATTATTTAATCAGGGCTCTATTTAAACATTCATTGTGAAGGTTAGGTTAAGATTCACTGGCTTGATTGAGGGTGCTGCCTACACATGAGAGTGTTTACTGAGCTGGGCTCCCTGGAGTGAACTCAAACAAACTTGTGACATCCAAGGAGCATTTTTATGTCCTGAAAGCCATGAATGCCTTTATGGAGAGCCAGAGCTTTTCCTTAAAACAAACAAATGGTTAGCCTTGAGGATAAACTGCAAACAGGTCTGCCAAGACAGAGTCCTTCCTCTAGGCCTTCCGTGCCATTTCATCCTTAGTTTTAGTCTCTAAACCTAATGAATATGAATATACCTAGACATACAAAATGAAAGCTTCTGTTTACTCAAACGCATTATCATGTGCTTTACTCTAGTTGATCCTTAGAATAACCCTGCAGGGTTGGAACTGCTGATATTATTTTCTCCGTTTTACACACAAGGACGCTGAAAACTCCTAGGGGTTCAAAGACCTGCCCAAGGTCTCCCAACTTGCTAGGGAAGGAAAGCACTAGAATGGAGGGGAGGGGCATGTTTCCTCATTCCTCAGTCTGGGTGCATGAACCACAGTGTCACCTTACTAGGGAGAAGGGGACAGGGAGTAGGGGCTCCCCAATGTGTTTGTTCCCTCTTCCATTGATAGCACCAATGGTCTGAGACTCAAGCCAAACACAGGAAGTGGTTTCCGATTTACAGAGCAGGAAAGGGAATAGAAGAGGCCCGTCCAACTCGCCCGAAAAGTGTAGCTGAGTCAGAAGTAGAGGCGGGGCTGAGCTCTCTCCTGGCCAGGCTGCCTGGCACATGTGGATGGGGCATGGCACTCCGTGGCTGTGCTCTGCTAGGAGCTGAACGCCAACCACGGATCTGTGGCCTTGGGCAAATCACCCTACATCCTGAATCTCGGCATTTTTACCATGATGAAATGAGATAAAGAAGCTGGAAAGTCTAGCTTGGTGTCTGACAAGCAGTAGAAGCATAACAACTATGATTTATTTACCTTTGTGGGCGCATCATTTCGTTTATCAAATATGTATTGAGGATTTAGTGAGGAGTCCCTACGACTGGGTTAGGCAGTAAGGGAAGAAAGCAGAAACACAGCCTCTGTGCCGAAAATCAGATTCACACATTGGCAATTCAAGGCTTAAAAAATCCCTGACAAAGGTACCATCATTTTTTAAAGGACTGCAAGAAAAAGGTCGTGGCATGATCAAAATATCAATAAATAATATTGGCATTTCTAGCAGTACAACAAATCAATAGGGGAGATGTTTGGGGTCAGTAGGCCCTGACACCCTGACCTTTACCCCCAGATCACTCAATCTGACTCTGTAACTGCGTGAGAACTGGTTCCTCTCTACACTCCTTCCCAGCCGCCCTTCTGTTCCCAGTTGCCCTTCTGTTCCCAGTTCTCGGCAGTGCCGGAAATGACCTCCCAGCCATGCCTCATTACCCCCAGCCCTGGTCTAGTCTCATGCCTGGGACCTGCCAGGACTCCGCCCGCCCCAGCAAAGCTCACCTGCAGCTCAAATGCAGAGTGCTCTGCTCCGACATGCGCCCTGTCTCACTGGCTCTGCTTTTCCTCCTCTTCCTTCTCTGAGAACTCAAATTTCTTTAAACAGACAAGCAATTACTAGTGTGTTATCCACACTTGACTCTGTGTTGGTACAACACCCCCTGATGTACAGTAGCAGGCAGCTGGATAATGGGACATATTTAAGCTGATTGCCACTGGAGATAAGTGATGTCTCTGATGGGTGCACTTTTGTTAACCTTCTGAAGGCAGAGGGGACGGGAAGTTTTATTGTTTTGCTCTAGAAAAAGAAGCCCTTTGAGAATGGCTACACCTCCCGGGAGATTCTCATTTCAGATTAGGCTATCAGGTGCACAGCGCAATCGGCGGCTCCGGCTTCAGTTGCAGCCCTTGTGTGATATTCACGCCTTTCAATAGATCCTTCCCAGCGGCTGACACTGGCTTGCTGGCTGGCTCCGCGTCCGAAGGACAGCTCTATTAAACACAGGCTTCTCCCCCATCTTCTCAGCAACTCTCCTTCCCCTGCTCTCTTTCTCTCTCTTCTCTTCCTTTGTTACATCCTCCTCTCCTTTCTCTCTGCCTTCCCCTTTCTCCAGCCACTTTCACCCTTCCTCCCTCAATCCCCTCCTCTCTCCCCTGGGCTCTGGCTGCCATTGGTTTCCTGTTGTCTTTTGTTCCTTTTACTCTGAGTCTCCACACTCCCCTGCATCCCTCCATCTCCTTTGGGCCTCTTGGTCTCTTTCCTCTCCTCTCCCATCCTCCTCCCTCCTCTGCACCTCAGGGAAAGCCAGGCCTGGGAGGCTGTTAGGGTTCTGGGTTGTGAGCATTGCCTTTGTAGATCATGAAGCTTGACAAAGTCACCTGTGCTGGTCGCTCTCTGGAAACGCAGTCTGAGGAGGGTGTGTGGGTGCTGGAGGAAGAAGTGTTCAATAGGGGGCTGGGGGTAGGGCTGGAAGGAACAAGGAGGGAATTGAAGAGCAATGCATGTGAATCAGAGAGTGAAAGGAGGGCTAGAAGATGAAATGGAGCTGTAGGCAACCGCTGCCTGACTTGGAGGCAATAAGAAGGGAAGATTAATTAGTCACAGATTAAGCTGCCCTCTGGCCAGTTACCACTGCTTAGATATAAAGATACCAAGGAGAAAGCAAAGCAACAATCAGTCTCTTAAAGGGGCCGCTTGCTGACACCTAAGATCTGGGTGAGTGAGGGTGGGAGATAGGTGATGACCGCTTTGCTGTGGGTTCTCTAGGTGGTGAATGGAGAAGAGCATCTTTATAAACACATTGTACCTCGTGGGGAGCAGAGAGAAATTCAATTAGGTTTGAATGAGAAAGGTATCTTGAATATCAATTAATTGTCTAATTGAAGATAATGGAGACCTGGGGGCACCCTGCCAGGTTGATTCCTACACCCAAATCCAGAGATTTTCCCAGGGATTAAAGCCGAAATTTAATTACACACTTCTATTAGATTAGGCACTGATGGCATTCGGCACTCTGGGTTAATTACATAGTTAATTACACAGCCAATAACATCCTTTGCCTAATGGCCCTGCTGGATGCATTCGGAGCTGCAGAGGGGGATCCTGCTCCTGTAATGGGAGCTGGGAGAGCCCCAGGTGTGGGAGCGTCTTTGGCAAGGGGACATGTGAATACTAATAGGGAATTATTTTAATTGTCCCTTGTTCTTGATGAACAGTAAATTATTCTAATAACATTTACCATTGTAGTCATTCATTATCTAAGTGTAATGAGGAGTGGAGGGCTTCCAGGGGCCTCCCCTGGGGCACAAACAAGGCTGCACTCACAGGCTGCACTCACTTTGGATGCCCAGCATCTCCAGCGGGACTCCCCCTTCTTCTTGGTCTCCTTGATGCAGGACTGAGCTTGGCGATGGCCAAGGTGCGTTCACATGCCTCATTTGTTTGACTATAAACAAAGCCGTGAGGTGGGTTTCCATTTTCCTATCTTATTTTTCAGGGAGGAGGGTGGCCTCTTGGCTTGCCCAAAGACAAGAGGTGATGTTAACTGGAGTCTGGGTTGGACTCCAAGGCTCACTCTTGTTCCTCCGCATCACATGGCCTTTCAACTCAAAATGCTTCTTTCTGAGTTTTAATTCGAGGGCGAGTATGGTTTGAGTTTGGGGTGTGGACTGAAACAAAGGTCAAGATCTCTTGGTGGGACAACTACCAGAAGTAAAATATGAATGATTCCCAAGACCATCAGAGATCATTGTGGGAGGGCTAAGGCAGGAGGAGACCATGGGTGGAAGGGTCCGGATCTACCTCCTTACCTGGACTCATCATGTAGTCCTCAAATGGCAACGTTCCTAGTTGCATCGTTTAAGAAAAATGGTTGTCTGTGCACAGACCATCGTCTCTGGGAGTGTGAATTATATCAGAAAGGCTCTCGAGGGCAGAGAAAGCAGAGGAAAGCCTATCTCACAGCCTAACAAGGAAGCTTTCCTGGAGGAAGTAGAAGATCAGCAGCTGCCTAGTGATGCTGACCAGGCCCGCCTGGTAAACACAAGCAGATTAATTGTTTGCCATAGAATAAATGCTTGTACCCTCCAACAATATATATGCTGGAGCCCTAGCCCGCACTGTGGCTGTATTTGGAGTAAGGAAGTAATTAAAATTAATAAGTTCATTATGGTGGGGCCCTAATCCAATAGAATTAGTGTCCTTATAAGAAGAGACACCAGAGACTCTCTTTCTCTTTCTCCAGGACAGCATACAGGTAGAAGGTGACTGAAAGCTAGGAAGAAAGGCTTCACCAGGAACTGAATTCCAGCCTCCACAACTGTGACAAAATAACTTTCTGTTGTTTAACCTTTTGCACTCGGATATTGAGTGTGACTCGACACGGTTAGCATCGGTAGCAGGAATCAAGAAAAAAGCAAGCGAGTGCAAAGGGTTAAGCCATGCAGTCTGATATTTTGTTATGGCAGCCAGAGCTGACTAACACAATGATTAAAAAAATAAATAAAACCCAGCTATGGTTTCCAAGCACCTTATTCCCCTCCATTGCCTTCCCCATCACCTAATACACACTTTTTTTTTTTTTTTAATGCATTGGACCTTTGTTCATGCCATTCCTTTTGACTGTATCATCCAGCCCTGCTTGTCTGTCAAAATATATCTCATTCAAAACTCTTTTATAAAGACTATCTCAATACCATCTTCTTCCTTTTGTCTACCTCTCCAATTCATGCATGACCCTACATTTATCACACTGTAGTTTAATGCTTTGTTTGCATGCCTGCTACTCCCACCAGAGTGTGAGGCACACGAGGACATTAGCTTTGTTTTCTCCATCTGTGTCTGCTGGGGATCCAGCATGGCCCCAGCTCATAGAAGACACTTGTCTTAGTCTGTCCAGGCAGCTATAACAGAATGCCGTAGACTGGGTGGCTTATAAACAATAGAAATTTATTTCTCACAGTTCCGGAGGCTGGGAAGTCCAAGGCACTGGCAGATTCAGTGTCTGGTAAGGATCTACTTCCTAGTTCATAGAAAACTGAGGTCTTCTTGCTGTGTCCTCACATGGTGGAAGGGCAAGAGAGCTCCTGCCTCTTTTATAAGGGCACTGATCCCACTCATTAGGGCACCACCCTCATTACTTAATCACCTCCTGTATTAATCATGTCTTTTTTATTTTCTGTATATTATATTTTAATATCTTAAAAAAACCTTTCTGAATGGAGGTGAAGACTGCCCCTCAGGATCTTGCTAATTCTTAGAGATGGCAGCAAATGGGAGTATGTGTTTGCTGTGCAAACAACTGATTCAGAGTCATAGCTCCTCTATCTGGCCTGAGCATCCAGTAGTCAATATTCTGACTTAATCATCCCAGCTCTATGGGTCAGGCAACTAGAGACCACCAGCCCAACACCCAGCAAAATTATTCAGACTAGATTATCTTAACCTGGTTACTAAGCCCTGTCTTGTCTTTCCTGTGGAAACTCTAATAAAGACAACGGTCTAAGCCTCCTTCTTGCTCTGGCTGCTGCTCTCTGACCAAAAGCCACTCCTGTGGTTCTGCATGGTGACCCCTCCACTTGTTCTAGGGTAATTGTGAGTAACAGTAAACATTTCTTCCAATGTCTCCGTCACCTTTGTAAATTCAGACCTGGATAAAAACACCAGACAAAGGCTCCATCTACAAATTCCGTCACAGTGGGGATTAGGTTTCAACATATGAATGTGGGGATACACAAACACTGAGCCTATGGCAGTATACAATTAGGACTTGTGAGCTGGAGTCTCTCTTTTGTTGCAGGTGTCTGGAAAACTGGATATGCAGTCACTCAGCTGACTTGACTCTCCAGGATTTTTCTTGCTGAGGTTTTGACTCCACAGTTCTGGCCACTGTGGCAGCTCCTGGACATGCCTCTAGATGTGGCTCTCACGGCCAGTAAACTGTCATAGCTCTCCAGTCTTTGGACTTTGGTCACCAAAGGAGTCTTGGCAGGGAGCTGGTTTGAAAAGGAGAGGGATCTCTCTTGTGCAAAGAAGTCTCCCCTACATCTTCCAACCTTGCCTTCTGCCTGGCCCCACAGCCCCACAAGCTTCCCAGCATCCTGGTGCAGTATATTCCCTGGGAACCAGAACTTTCACCTGTGACCTCTCACCTTCCATTCCCTCCAGAAGCCTGACCACTGACCAGGTCCTCATTTGATCATTTTATCCTCCATTTTTCAATCAAAACTAACCTCTTTGATGCCCCATTGCATCAAGGGTGCTGTTTCCCATTACAGAAAGTTTAGAAGTTAGTACTAGACCAGGGGTTAGTACTAACAGTTAACAAAACCGCAGAATGCTTAATGAAGTACATGGGCTTGAACGAAGGCTCCTTTAATTCCTAAACTCACTGGCTCTCAACTGGGGGTGGTACCACCCCTGGAGGCAAATAGAAATGGTTCAGACGTTCCTGGTCGACACAATTACAGGGCGGGGTACTGTCAGGACTGAGACCACGACTGTTAAGTGTTTTACATCACAGAGGCTAGTCCTGCATGCTGAATGGAACTAACCTCAAATGGACCATGCATCCATGCTTAGCGCCTTGCACTGGGAGTCATGCTGCCAAGTTCCACCTGCTGCAGACTCCTCGGGTGGGAAGGGGAGGTTCTCATTTGGGGGACAGCAAGCATTTTTGAGAAGTGGCTGCCTTTCCTGCTTATACCCAAACCTGCCTCGGTGGTAACCACCTAGCCCTTCCTGACCTCCCAGACCCTGCCCTCCTCACTCACCAGGATCCCGAGAAATGCCAGGGGTCGCCTCCCCACTGGTACGTGGTCCCTGCAGTGGAATAGGATAGGGACAGGGGACTCGATAAGCTCATGCTCTCACGGAGCCATTGCCTTGGAAATCTCCTTCTCAAAGAACAGCATCTGTGGCCTGGCAAGGCGGCTGCTGGGTGGGCGGCCGCAGGTCAGGGTGACAGTGGGTCGGTGGTCACTGTGGCCGGACACCGCCTGAGGCTCATCTGGGCATCCATCCGTCATAGATGGTTAATGGATGGCTCACTTGGCCAAAGGGGACACACAGCAGCTGGGAGTCCACACTCCCTGGGGGAGCCCTCAGTCATTTGAAAAATATCCACTTGGAGAGTTTTACTTTCCACGGGAAGCCAGCGAGAGCTTCTCCCAGCCAGCATTTCAAGTGTGCTTGCTCAGGGTGTCAGGCGCGATGGCGGTGGCTGGCGACACTACCCCATCCTGGGCCTCTCGGGAGGGAGGGAGGAGGCATGTGCCTCAAACCCTCTCCCCTAGTCTAACATTTGTAAGTGGGTGATGAGGCAGAAAAACAGAAGACAGGTGACTCAGGTTCTTGGTTTCCAACCACTGAAACTGACACAAGCCAGGAAAGTATCTGTAGGGTATTCAGTGTTTAACTGGTTTGTCAGGAATGCAATGAGAACCCTGCTCAGAATATACTAGTAGTCTGGAACAAAGGGGAGTTGGGCAGCCACACCAGAGCCAACATCAAGCCACAAATCCAGACCTCCATTGCTATGGCCACGCAGCAGCCTCTGCAGGCTGCCCTGCCCCTCCGGACACTGTGCACCCAGCTCACTGCCACCTCAGCCCCGACGAGACTTCACTGCCGCTGCCACCTCAGTGCAGCCCCTTTCCTCTCTTCCCCATTGACCCCCCAGCACACAATGCAAAATCTGGGGTGGGTACATGTGATTGGCCAGTGTAGGTCAAAGACCCACACGCATTTCAACCCTGTTTCAAGGGAGGCTGGAGAAGTGCTTGGTCTTTTTAGCTCCCTCAAGAGAAAGTGGATTTTTCCTCCTTCCATATGAAATATACATGGTGGGAGTACCCCAAACATAGGAAATATGCTTGGATGGCAGATAGCCAAAATTGGGCAGATATCTATGCTAAAATAAAACACCCTAATACTACTGCAAAAGGACCACAGAGATTTCTAGCACAAGAAATGCAAAGTGGTATTGATAATTGAGGCAGGAAGAAACAGGGAAGAGGTAGAATACTAAATTCTTGGCCACCAAGGCTGAGACAATTAGGAAAATGAGATTTTCTTATCCTCCACTCACAGGATCAAAGGAGATTTAAATGAGTCACTTGCCTACAGTGGCGCCATTAGTTAGGGGCCAGCAGGGACCAGATCTACCTCCCACCATCTCGCCCAATATTCAGTTCCCCAGAGGCCCTGCAGCCTTGTAGGGAAATCCTTCTTAGTCCTGCGAATCCCCAGCCCTGAGCATCCTTGGCCAAGGGGCACAGGCTTCTCCCCTGATGTGTGCTGCTTTAATTCAAGGCTCCTGAGGCCCACCGCCATATGGAGACATCAAAAGCAGGCAGCCTGGAGAGGAGGCTACAATCTAGAAGGAGTTTCATCGCGTTGGTTTTGATATGAGCAAAATGGGCAAATGTGATGTATATGAAAGTGGCAGAGTGAATTGCTGTCCTCAAATCTTCACCCCCACTGTGTCCACACCTCACAAGGGTGGCCTCATCATTTCCATCGCTTTTATGCGTCTGCTGTGACTATGAGAACACGTCCTGACTGGCAAACTGCTCCAGGAGATGACAGGCACACCGAGCGGGGTCTTCCCAGCAGAGCCCAGCCTCGATCAGTCAACGCCCCTGCCAAACTGCAGAGGTGGAAGCAAAAATAAGCCATTGCTACTGTAAGCCACTGAGTTCTAGGGGTGGTCAGTAAAGCACTGATAGCTGACCAATGCAATAAGCCAAAGGTCCTTTTCTAGCACCTGACTTAGAGTTCAGTATCTAGCAGCATGGAAATCAACCGCCTCCTGACACACAGGCACACACACACACACACACACACACACACACTCACACATTTGTTCACACACATATGTACACACCTATGGACAGTCAGGTGAAATTGCTCCTTATTCTGCCCAGAGCTGACGCTGCAGCTAATGACGTACCAGACATCACCCCGCAGTTGGCCTTGGAACCTGTCTTCTGACCTTCAACCCGCCTAGCCCCTCTCCTGACCGTGTGGTTGACCATAAGCTCAGGGCTGGAAGCACTCTCCTCTCCGCCATGGGGAGAAGGTGATGAGCAGGGGAGGCGTCCAGAACAATGTGACCAAAGGCCTCCCTGTCATCTGCAAGTCAACAACCAAACATCTGGGCATGAGGCTGCCTGGTCTTAGAAAATGCCAAGTGCAGCCCCACCCCTGGGCTTCTCAGCACCCCAGGAGGTTGCAGGAAAGGGTCTCCAGGGCTCAGGCAAACCTCGCCATGGACATTCCAGTCGTGGGGATTGGCACCTAGAATGCGTGGGGAGGGGGCCAAGCGTGTGCGGAGGGGAAGGGGACTGAGTGGCTGAGGGCATCCTAAGCCAGAGGACAGCCTGGCACCAGGGAAGATGGAGAGGAAGCACAGAACCAGCAGTGCGGCCTCCCAGCCTGAGCGGAGAGGAGAAGCTGGCTGATGAATTCTAACTTCACCGGGAGTTAACCTACCTATGGGAGCATCTCTGTTAGACACGGGCTTGGACCCATGAGACAACGACACAGCACCCCCAGCAAGGGCCCACGCCTAGCCCTGCAGGGGAGGGGGCTCTCATTTGCTCAGTCTCCCCTGTGAACAAGGGCTGAGTCACTGGGCGCCAGGGGCCGCTCAGAGCCTGCGCTGGGCGCTGTGATCCTGGAGGGCTGCGCGGCTGAGAGGATGAAGTGCCTCAGCGATCAGAGCACCTGATGGCTGAGTCTACCGGGGGAGCTCTGAACCATGAAGGGAACATGAGGAGCGCATTCCAAGGGAACACTTCATCACCGAGAGACAACCTATTGATCATGGATTCCGGGCAGCTGATTTCTCAATTCAGAATGCAGTGAACGATTTAATGAATTTCTTTTCTGCGGGGAAGATAGAGACCCCAGGTTCTGAAAGCTGGCCTCCGAGGGAGGGAGGGCGGCACACAGGTTCCTGTGGGAGGAGGCGGGAGGGACCACGCTCCGGCTGCCCCTGCCCCTCCGACCTGGGGTTTGAGAGAAGCTCCCAGAACAAACCTCCCTGCTTTAAATTTCTGCTACTTAGGCAGCAGGCACAGTGTACCTTCTTGTTGCATTTTCGTGTAATATTCATTTTAACTAAATCCCCTAAACACTAGTGCGGTCCCTTCTCACTTGCTAAACATTTCAGACTCTGGAGGCTGACCTGGGTGGTGCCCCTGACTTGGCTGGGGAAGGACAATAGGGAGCCAAAGAGCGGCCTCTCCCGGCTGCTGGGCCTCTGGGAGGACCCGCTCCCTGCAGCCATGCCTCTTGGCAGAAGGAGGGGGCCAAGAAGCATGGGAATCACCTGGTGGCTTCCCATGGGAGAGTCCATCCTGGAGGGGCCCTGCAGGGCAACAGATGGCCGGGGAGGTCCCCCAGATGCTCTGTTCTGGAACCTTCTCATTGCATAGCCAAGGGCTCTGAGGTCCAGAGAGGGAAAGGGATGCGCCCAAGACTGGACAGCCGGTGGGATTTCACCGCAGGCCAGTGTTGTTTGACCTTTGCACCAGGTGCCTCCTCTGAATTGGGAGGCCTGTCTCCAATGCTCCTTGGGAAAAGCAGACCTCGTTTTATTGCACTCTGCTTTATTGCATCTCACAGATGTTGCGTGTTTGTTTGTTTGTTTACAAACGGAAGGCAAGACCCTCTACCAGCAAAAAGATTGTGACTCACAACACTCACTTTATCTCAGTAGCCTAAAACCAAATCCACAATATCTCTGAGGTATGCCCCACAGGCATCATCTTTTTGCTGGTGAGAGGCTCTTGCCTTCCATTTGTAAAAAAAAAAAAAAAAAAAAAAAAGCAATATCTGTGAAGCTCTGCAAAGCAAAGCACAATAAAATGAAGCCTGCCTGTGTGTGACTCCTGGCTCTGCCGCTGTTTGTCTGTCACCTTATACTTAACCTCTCTGTGCTCATCTTTCTCACGAGTGAACTGAGATTCTCAAAACCCATCTCAGAGTCAGATTATATGAGACAGTGTATTCAAGTCCTCAGCATAGCGTCTGGCATCTATCAAAGTACTTACTGAGTTTTAAATATATTCCAAGCAATATTCTGAGTGTTTTACATAAATGCTTTCATTGAATCCTCATAACAACCCTTGGCAGTGGGAGAGCTGTTATCCTCACCTTTACAGATGGCTGTTGTTATCCTCGTGTTCACAGATGAGAAACCGGAGGTGGGGAGCAACGAAGGAGCTTTCCTAGGCCTCACGCTGGTACTTGGAAATGCCGGCATCCATCCTGGGCAGTCTTAGGAAGCACCTGGGCTCTGGTGCCTTCTCCGTACTGCCTAGACCCAGGCAGTCATGAGCATCCTAGGGAAAGCAAACCTAAATGAGGGCGCTAAATAATTCTTCCCATTGCTTCTTGATCCCCCCCCCCTTCTTTTAAGAGAAAAGTATTTTTATCTTTGGTTCCAATCTTTATCATCACCAATGAGAAGATTCCTAGAATTAGAAGAAACAAGGACAATCCCCGAAGCCATGAAACACTATAATTAAATTATCAAAAACCTTGGGTTTGGTCATAACTCAGTAGACTTCAGCCCTGAGCTGTCCTTTGTCTGGGAGCAATTCGCACCATTGGGGAGGAAAAACAAGCTGTGAGTGAGTGACTTGGCAGCGGAAGAAGTTAACCCGGTATCTGGGGCTGAGTTCCATGAGGTGTGGGGCAGCCGCATAGTTTAATGTGCAGTGTCCAAAGGTCAGCAGACTCAAGCAGGCAATTTGGCAATGCAATTTGAGAGCCGCAGCAGGTGATGGCATCCTTGTTCTAAGTCTGGAATGGCAATAACAGTAAATCGTGTTTTCTCTGACTCCTGTTCTCATGGAAGATTTTGCCAGCTGATCACAGCACTATTTCTGCTGGGTCTATATATGGCCTCAATATTTTTCTCATCTACCTGGAGTTAGTTCCTCATCCACCCGTGGGAAGAAATATGTCTTGGGGGTAGGGGAAGCAGAATACAATAGCAAGGGCATCATTGGATTTATGAGTTTAAGCAAGGCAGGGGCCTCTAGAGTAAGCCCCCAGATCTCGAAAGAACCTAGAAATAATACAGGTTTCAGGTGTACATCGTTATCTTTTTTTTTTTAAGTCATATGACCAAAGCCCTTTTTGATACTTTCCATTCTTTTGATTTATCTATAACTTCTTCCATTCTTAAAATGTAGACCAGAATTTGGAAGACATACTCCATCAACTTGGGACAAGATGGAGAAATTAATTCTATGTATATACTAGGACCTTTCCTAACATACTGTTTGACCATTTACTTTCAATATAATTCGATGTTTAATTTATATTATTCGTGAGCCATATGTCTTCACCAGAAGAAAAAAATAAAAATATATAATTTAACGCCACCTGAAAAAAAAGGAAAAACTAGAAATAAGGCCAGGGGTATATTTTGGGCCAACTTGGTAGTGAGAAGAAAGGTTATGAATGATATGTCTTAGGCAACAGAGCTCAGGCTCACTTAACCCACACTGATGTGCTTAGACAATAAGACTTGCCTTTGCAGAGGAGTGGGTTACCATCCCTTATGCATCCTATCCCGATTCTGGGGAGGGTCAATCCTACAGCTGGAGGACCAAACGATCCTGCTCTGAGCAGCCAGGGCAGGCAAGTAAGGGGAGGGGAGATGTGAGTACCACAGAGAGATGACTATGCACAGAGTTCTAGGCCTAGGCCCAGGCCCAGTCCACCCCTGGACCTAAGTCCTGGGCCAAGAAAGTTTGAGGGCTTAGCCCAGTTGTTAAAATGACCTGCTGTGGGGAGGGGAGCAGTGGCAGCTAAACTTAGGTTGCTCTGAAACTTGGGGTAGCCCTTCTCCTACATAGGTAAGATGTTCCTTCAAAGTCTATCAAACATGTTTATTTATTAAGAGCAGGGGTTCAGTTTAATCCTGGGTCTGCCACACTAACTAGCTGGTAACTTGGGCAAGTTACTCTAAGCCTTAGTTTTATCATTTATAAAATAAAAAGTTCTAAAAGCTATGTCTTAGGGTGGTTGTCAGCCTTAGATAATTATGCAAAATGCTTACTGATCTTATTTAACACAGTACACACAGTAAGTGTTCAGCAATTTCTATCAGTGAAAAGTTTATAGAGAAAAGGGTAGTTGAGATAACAATCAAACATTTGTTATATATTATATACCAGACATGCTAAGTATTTTACATGCATTAACACATTTAATGCTCATAAAAATGATGGGGATTGATTGCATCGATGATCCCATCAATGGATTCCTTGTATTCTCTCACTTTGCAATATAACTTTCACCCCTCATAATAGATTGAGTTTGTTCCATAATAGTTTGTTTGCCCACCACTTGAATCTTATGGGTTTCTTTGACCAGAATAATGTGGTAGAAGTGATGTTGTGCTAATTCTGAGCCTTGCACACATCTGTCTGTTGGAACCCTGCCATGGCTGTGTAAACAAGCCCAGACCATCTGGAATAAGCCTCAAGCCCCAGTGTTCCAGCTGAAGCCACTAGACAAACCTACCACCAGTCAATCCAAAACCTGTGTGAGAGACTCATCCAAGATCAGCCAAGCCACTTCCCTGACCAGAAACATGAGAGAAACCAGATCTACCCAGTGACCCCTACTTACACACTTTAAGTTGTGGATTATTGAGGCAATTTGTTACACAAAAATCACTAACTGACACAATAACTTTATTAAATAAAGTTGAGAAAATTGAGGAACCAGAAAGTTAAGCAAATCGCCCAAGGTCACACAGCTAGTAAGTGCTGAAACTAGGATACCAACACAGGCTACTTAGCTCCAGAGTCTGCTCTCCTAATCAGTATTCTATCTTCTTCTGCTATAGCAGTGCATGAAAAAGTGTTCTTATTTCTAAGATATCATTCCACCAAGCATGCAACCACATTCTGAGGCTAATCCAGACAGGGCCTGGGGCAACTGGTCAGTCCCTATTATGGCCACCTTGACCAGCTGGATGTGAGGCACTTTATATTTACAAGTCAGTAGCATTTAGAAATAGAATTCCACTGTCCTACACCTGAGGGCTGAAGGGTTTCACTAATCAGATAAGCCAATGGTGACAAATACACATTAAAATCTCAATAGCTTAACCCAACAAAGGTTTATTTCTACTTACTATCATGTGTGGCCTGCCTTATGGTCACCAAGAAATAGGGAGAAGATATGTGCAAGGGCCAGGCCTGGGAATGCCTCACACCAATTTGCCCACGTCCCATTAGCTAGAAAGTAAGACCCAATCTAATGTCAAGGGAGCCTGGGAAATGTAGTCTTCCTGTGTGCCCAGGAAGTAGAAATGGCATGGTAACCTATAGCATTGTCTCTACCTAAGTGTTAAGGATCTGTTTAGATATTAATACTGTCGATGCCCAGAACAGAGTGTGTGCCCTGGTCTGCCTGGGTCTCTGCTGACCAGTAGGAATGTTGTCCTGTGTCCCAGCTGCTGTCCTTTTTAAAAAAAAAATATATATATATATATATATATATATATATATATATATATATATATATATATATATTGATTTCAGAGAGGAAGGTGAGAGGGAGAGAGATAGAAACATCAATGACAAGAGAGAATCATTAATCAGCTGCCTCCTGAACGCCCCCTACTAGGGATTGAGCCCATAACCAGGGCATGTGCCCTTGACCGGAATTGAACCTGGGACCCTTCAGTCTGCAGGCCGACGCTCTATCCACTGAGCCAAACCAGCTAGGGCTCCGCTGCTGTCCATGTTTAGCTCCTCTGTTTCCCCTTAAAGCTAACTGTCCCAATTATGCCCCAATTAATTGATTATCTGTCTAGACTTAGTGGGACAAACAGGTGACCAGGAGTCAGCAATAACAGCCTATCCCCTGGTACTTCAATGTCTAGACAGCTGAGCCGAACCGGAACACATGAACACACAAGACAGAATTAGTATGCAATTACACAGGGTTTATTTACCTATTCCTAGTGGGTCCTAGGCTCCAGCAAAGGCCACCCGGCGATGCACACTGAAGGACAGACGATGAAAACAGAGACAGGCAGGTGGACGCAGTTGGTTCAGGCTCACACAGCAGAGCAATCAGGGGCTTGTCTCTCGGAGCGACGTGGAGTCCTCCTCTTATCGGTTAGGAGACCTCAACTGAAGATGGTCTCAGGGTTATATAGACCGTGGTAAAAAACTTGTGTCCTTATCAGTGTGGGCCAGACGGTGTACCTTATGCTAGGAGCAGGGGGTTTACACTTTAAGGGCTCAGAGCTTTTACATCAAGATAGTGGGGTGTTCATTAATTTTGGAAGTTACAGAGTATTGGGGGTTTCCATACAGCAAACATTTCACACAATAATTATTTCATACATTAGAGGGGTTACATTATTATAACACCAACTCTACTTAGAGTCTCCCTTTGTTGAGTTTCCAGATGCAAGTCAGAGTGAAATTAATACTCCAACAGCCTTCACTGCTGACCATCCCCCATTCCTCATTCCATTCTTCTGATATGGATCTTCTTTAAAAGCTCAGACTTCCCAGGGAATTGACTCGATGAGGCCAAGGACCCTCACCACCCCCCCACTTTAAATGCCTAAGCAAATATGAAAAATGTTGCACAAAATTCCAGAGGCTCCATACTCCCCTGACAGCCACTCGGTAATGACATCTTATGTGAGAAACATCACCCAGTCCATCTTGTGAGTGAGAGAACTGGAGCCCAGAGTAGTTCATTAACTTCACAATGGCAGACCACTAGTGTCCGTGGCAGGAGTAATGGGGAGGTGTATCCTAGAACAGAAGGACATGTTCTTGTGTTACAGGTGGGTCTAATACATTGGGCCTTGGCCTCAGGCCCCCCAGCCCTGAGGGTCCCGTGCAAGGATTGTAAAAGAGGCCTGTGAGAAGTGGTTCTGTATGTGCACAGCAAATGTTCCATAATTCAGACCTGCCGGGGACTGCTGACCCCCTTTTCTTGTCTTTTTTGAGGCCTGTTAACAATATTTCCTTCACGAAGTTATCATGAGAGTTTGATCTGATTGCTGTGGCCTAAAGGTGTATGGGGAGTGGTGGGGACAATGGATGGGGCCCAGTGGAGGCAGGGAAGGGGCTGTGACAGCAGAGGGCCTATCCATGAGACAATGAGGCATTCAACTGTGAACAATAGAGAATAACTAGGAGGAGGAGAGGTGACAGGCCTATTCCCCAGGAGAGAGCCTCACTGCTTTCCTTCCTAAACCTTCTCTGTCCATCATCTGCTCCCCGCCCCCCCACCTCCAGGCACACTAGACTTGCATCCCAGGGCTATGTGGATGCTATTCAAAGCCGAGGAGCCAGAAATGAGCACGCCATTCCCTTCTCCCTCCCTGGGTCTCGGTTCTCGCTGGCTTCCTTCTCTGTCTCCAGGCGGCCTGATTCAAGGACAACACGTGGCCCAAACATAGCTCAGGATTACTCTTGTTTAGAGATAATCAAGCTAAAAAGCACACCAGCTAACCATAAAGTAAAAAAAGAACCGATGAAGAGAAAGGGGTGAGAGGCCTGGAGGAGGCCAAGGACAGACTACATTTTTGTCATTGTAGTGATGATAATATCCTATAAGGAGAAAAGGCAATTGAGTGGAGTTTGTGAATTTGCAAATCTGTTTTTTAAACAGCCCTTCCCAACTGCCCCTTTCTCCCGCAATTTAGTCCTTGGCTCTATTTCATGGAAGCTGAGCCTTAGAAATATTAAGTGACTTGTCCAAGACCACACCAACAGTTTTGGCAGGAGCAAGTCTCAGGCTTAGGTCTCTACCATTCAATTCCAGGTCCTCTCTGTTGCATGGTGTTGGAGGAGATGGATGTGTGGGCTGGGTGCTGGGTGTGTGTGTGTGTGTGTGTGTGTGTGTGTGTGTGTGTGACTGGATTTTAGAGCATCAGCTTGCAACAGTACAGGACGCCTTCCTCCCACCAAATTGGGAGGCTTAGTCACCTCACCCCTCTGCTTCTTCCCAAAGCACAACAAAGAGACCACTGGTCTCCTTCTGGCCTTTGATGACAATGCTGATGCAGGGTGAGTGTAGTGTGAATGTGTGTGCAGTCTGAATGTGGTGTGTGTATGGTATGAGTGTATGTATGGTGTGAGTGTATATAGTGTTCATGTAGCGTTAGTGTGTGTGGTGTGTGTGTATGCGGTGTGTGAGTGTGGTGTGTGTGTGGTATGAATATATGTGTGGTGAGAATATGCGTGTGTTGTGAGTGTGGTATATACATACTGTGTGAGTGTGTATGATGTGAGTGTGTGCTGTGTGAGTGTGTATTGATGTGAGTGTGTGGTGTGTGAAGGTGTGTGTGTGATGTGTGTGGTGTGGGTGTGTGTGTTTGTGTGATGTGAGTGTGTGGTGTGTGAGGGTGTGTGTGTGATGTGTGTGTGCTGTGTGTGTGTGATGTGAGTGTGGTGTGTGAGTGTGTGAGTGTGTGTGTGTGATGTGAGTGTGTTCTGAGTGTGTGCTGTGTGAGTGTGTGTGTATGTGGTGTGTGTGATGTGTGAGTGTGTGATGTATGAGTTTGTGCTGTGTGAGGGTGTGTGTGTGATATGAGAGTGTGGTGTGTGAGTGTGTGTGGTGTGAGTGTGTGCTGTGTGAGTGTGTGTGATGTGAGTGTGTGAGTATGTGTGATGTGAGTGTGTGTGTGTGATGTGAGTGTGTGCTTGATGTGTGCATGATGTGAGTGTGTGCTATGTGAGTGTGTTCTGTGTGAGTGTGTGTGGTGAGTGTGTGTGATGCGTGTGGTGTGTGTGTGTTTGTGTGATGTGATGTGTGAGTGTGTGTGTGATATGTGTGTGTGTGATGTGAGTGTGTGAGTGTGTTTGTGTGTGTGATGTGAGTGTGTGTGATGTGAGTGTGTGTGGTGTGAGTGTGTGTGATGTGAGTGTGTAGTGTGTGAGGGTGTGGTGTGGCATTGGTATGGCAGGGGGCTGCTCAAGGCCTGCACCGAAGGTGGCTGAGAGTCAGCAGGCATCTGACTCTTTGCAGAAACGTGGTTCACTCCTGAGAGGCTGGAGAAACATGGCGGAACCCATGAGGACTCAATTACAGGTGCTCTCATCTCTGCAGCATGAAAGACCTAACTTTCCTCGGAGCCTGGATTGTTCACCGTGTGGTGGGGAGAGGCGGGAGGGAGGGATTGGCAATGGCTTCCCCTGTGTGCCCTTCCCAGAGCCAACAGCCTGTGCCAGCCCACTCTGTTCTGTGGCATCTGGGGAGTTGGCTCTTTACAAATATCTAGTCCTCTGTCATCTTCCCATCAGCTTCCAGCTCTTGTAATTCCAGGGGTGAGGTTGGTTTCCTTTCAAAGATGAGACCCACAAAGGCAGAGTGAGGGGCTTGGAAAACATCAGCTGGAAGCTCGTCATGCCTTAGAACATTTCTTGAGCATCAGCTACATTCCATGGACCAAACAACTGACTCAAAGGTCCTTGATGGTGCCAGGCACAGAATGCTGACAAACAACCCCTAAATCTCAGTGGCTTTAAGCGACAAAGACATAGTTAGTTAGTTAGTTAGTTAGTTAGTTAGTTAGTTAGTTAATTAGTTAGTTCAGCACATTCCTTGTCCATTGCAGGTTGTCTGAGAATTGCACTCCCCATTCTCCTCTCTTCAGGACCCAAATATTCCACTATTTGAAATGTTGCCAGCCTCAGTGGCTAGCTTGGAGATTAGAAATCACAAATTGACTCTTAACATCTCCATCTAGAGTTTCCACGGGTCACTTTTGCTTGTGTGCCAGTGGCCACATCTAACTCTAAGGACGCAGGGCAGTGTAGTTCTGCAATGTGCCCAGAAGAAATGTCAGATGTGTCTGTGACCAGTGCTGGTAACTACCAAAGCTGGGCGTACCTGCAGGCTACAAAGTCACAGAATAGACATGGCAGAACCTTAAAGATCACCCAATAGGTATCTCTTAATTTACAGAAGATCAAGGCTCAAAAAGGAACTAATTTACCCAAACTTACAGTGTTCAGTCATGTTGCCCCCTTGATGTTAGGGTGGAGAACCAATCCTTCACATGGTCCCCAAGAGCCCACCAGTCCTAGGCCTCTAGGAAGCCTTCCCAAACCCCCAGACCCAAGCAGGCCACCTCTTAGGCATTTGTACTTTTCCTCCCTAACTCTTATCAGAGTTATTACTTTTGAATTTGGATACGGTAGTAACGTCTTCCTTCTCACCAGCAGGTATGCAACCTTTCTGAGGGCAGGAATAAAACCATGTCTATTTGCTCACATTTGTGTAACAAGATTATTTATTCTGACCCTGCATCTCAAATATATATGCATGCATGTAAGTACCATGGATTAAGTACATGACACCCTTCTATTTTACAGCAGGGCTAGCAGAAATAATTAGAGTTGTGTGCAGGGCAAATGCCTTATTCACCTCACCATCCCCAGCACTTACCTGTGTAGGAGCTCATTAAATGTGTGTGTGCTGTTATTGAAACCCAAGAAAATAAAAGCCACAAGTCTGGCTTTCACTGAGCGTGTAGTGAGGAGTGTAAGGTGTCCTCCTTGAGTACATCACGGAGCAATAGTCATACATCAGGCAGGAATACCTCAGTGTTTGGTCAATGAAACTGAACTGTTGATGCAGAATATCTACCTGGCCAGCCACTCTATTCCTTGGGGCTAGAGCCGGATGGATTGCAAGTGAATTAGCTAGTATATTACTGGTGGTTATTTGATTTGAATAACCATTAACACTTTGGGTTGCCATTAATTTTTTATCACCCATTATTGCCTTGCTGTGAATTACTAATCACAGACCAGGACCCTGAGGTACAGGCATAGGAAGGGCAGCTGTGGAGCTGGGAGGACGGAAGCAGAGGGCTGGAGGGAGCCTAGGCATGCTTGATTTGAGTGGGATCAGGATCTGATGGGGAAATGGCAGCAAGAATGGCCCTCTGCACCCCCTTCTCCCCACCCCCTCGCCCCCGCCCCCGCACACAGCTTCAGTTGGGAATGAGTGCCAAGATTTAAACCACAGCCTTATGATGAGAACAATGAATTTCTCTACTGGGTCTCTTTCCTGGAATCTTTGTTGATGAGGCCCCAGGAAAAGTGCTTCAGGTGCCCCTAACCTGGCCTGCCTCCAGGCACACTCCTCTTGCCCTCCCTGTGCACAGAATGGAGCACACAGATAAGCTAATGCACACTAGGACGTCACTGTGGATATCTAGCTGCCAGCACTAGGACATTGGATTTCATTTAGAAACACATTGATTTAAAACTCTCCTGTATAACTAACAGTGAGAGTTCAGGTGTCACTTACAGATACCGTGGGACTTCCACCTTGACGGGCCACGGCTGCAGGAGTGTCTTTGCCTGCGCTTCTGAACCCACAGTCCAGTGGGCCACGCCGGGGCTGACCCTGCACTTGCCTGACCTGAGAGGGCAGCAGTGACAGCTTATTTTCAATCTGTAGATGCAGCTGGTCTTTGTGGAGAATAAACCAGACCACTGCGAGTGATGGCTCTAATCTGACTTGAATGTGTCAATTTCCCAGTGACTTGGGCTCTTGTATCAGATCAAAGCTTTTCTGGTGTCTTGCTTCCAGGCTTGTGTCTTAGCTCCATCATGGTCAAGCAGCCTTATTAGACCCTATATTCAGTGTCTCCATGTCTGGGCCCTGACCTCTAGTTTTGGAGGACCCCAGTGCCAATGTCCTTACTTTCAAGCCCAGGCCTCTCTCTACTTAGAGTGATAGTCTGAATGAGATTTTTCTATGTGGACCTTGTCCTTACATTCTTCCTGAGTTGGTTGCTTGGACTGACAACTCTATCCTTAGGCCCCAGTCCCTCTGTGCAGCCTAGGATAATTAATCTCTCGGCATTTCTACTCCTGACTCCACTTCACACAGCCCTGCAGATCTGCCAGGCTTCCCATCCCAGCATAGCCAAGGCCTGGCTTTATCAGTGCACTGTTAAACTAGGATTGGCATTAGGGGAGTTTTATTTGATTGATTGATTGATTGATTGATTGACTGATACTAGAGAGAGAAAGGGAAGGAGGGAGGGAGGGAGGGAAGGATAAAGGGAGGGAGGGAGAAAGGGAGAGAGAGAGAGAGAGAGAGAGAGAGAGAGAGAGAGAGAGAGAGAGATCAGAGAAAAACATTGATTGGTTGACTCCCGCATGCACTCTGACTGGGAATTGAACCTGTAAACTTTGGTTGTACAGGACGGCCTTCCAACCAACTGAGCCACCTGGCCCGGGTGAGTTTTGAATTGTTTTATTTTATCTTATTTTATTTTATCTTATTTTATTTTATCTATTTTATTTTATTTTATTTTATTTTATTTTATTTTATTTTATTTTATTTTATTTATTTTTTAGGAGACCAGTGCTGGGCCCGGGAAAGATGAGAGAAGTGACTGGGGCAGAAAGAAGCCGAGGAAGGGCCAAGGAGAAACTAAAATGTTAGGAAGGAAAAGAGTTGAAGACAGGAAGAATCTGAGAAGGGGAGAGCCAGGAAGGAAAAACTAGCAGCATTAGGGGAATTTTAGCATTCTCAGTTTTCTATTCTGGGAAGACTTGGAGGAACATGTAAATTTGATTAAGAGGTTTGGGGGATTTTTTTTTTTTTTCTTAAGAGAAAGCTCAAGGGTCAGATTGGTATTGCTTGTTTGTTTGTTGTTTGCTGTTGTTGGCACTTTCCTTAAGGTATAATTACATACAGATCATATTTATGTTCAAAGAATTTCATATTTTTATGCATTATGTCCACCTTTTGCCTATTTTTTAAAATATGTTAATCATAATCATTTTGAAACCCTTAGCTGCTAACTCCAATATTTAGAACTAGAGGCCCGATGCACAAAATTTGTGCACTGGGGTGGGGGTGTCCCTCAGCCCAACCTGCACCCTCTCCAATCTGGGACCCCTTGGGGGATGTCCGACTGCCTTTCACAATCTGGGACTGCTGGCTCCCAACTGCTCGCCTGCCTGCCTGATTGCCCCTCACCGCTTCTGCCTGCCAGCCTGATCACCCCCTAACCACTCCCCTGCCAGCCTGATCAACGCCTAACTGCTCCCCTGCCAGCCCGATCATCCCCAACTGCCCTCCCCTGACAGCCCGGTCACCCCCAAATGCTCTCCCCTGCATATTCCCTCTTTATTAGATAGGGTTTTTTCTTTAACATATTGGACAGCCCTAACTGGTTTGGCTCAGTGGATGGAGTGTCGGCCTGCAGACTCAAGGGTCCCAGGTTCGATTCTGGTCAAATACCCAGTGGGGAGTGTGCAGGAGACAGCTGATGGATGTTTCTCTTTCATAGATGTTTCTAGCTCTCTATCCCTTTCCCTTCCTCTCTGTAAAAAATCAATAAAATATATTTTAAAAAAAGAAACATTTAATATTCCTCCATATATGCTTGGCTGGTGTGACTCAGTGGTTGAGACCCCAGGCTGCCGCTGGGAGGGGATTGCTCGGTGGGGGTTCAGGCGCCTCCCAGGCTGAGATCCGAGGCTGCCACTGTGAGGGGATCACTCCATGGGGGTACAGGCGCCTCCAAGACTAAGACCTGAGGCTGCAGGTTTGTGTGTGTGGGATCACTCCGTGGGGAGTGAATTTGTTTTTGTTTTTTTATAAAGGGTCAGGAGGGCCTCTGGACAGAATTCCTCCAGCCCTCTCACGCTGCAGGCTCTCAACGGCAGCCTTCCCTGAGATTGGGTGACTCCGGCTGGGTAGAGATGACTGGGCTCCGCCATCTTGTAGCTATGGGCGCTGCCATTTTTATCTCGGAGTGACAGTTAATTTGTATATTACTCTTTTATTAGATAGGCTAGGATTTTAGAGGTCGGCTTCTTTGAGTGTTTTATTTCTTAAGTTTAAGTTTCCTTTCCCTGCTTCTTTGCATGCCTAAGAATTTTTTTTTATTATTATACTAGAGGCCCAGTGCATGATTTAATCATGCACCTGGTGCACCAGCGGGCTGGCTGTCCGCGGGTGCCCCAGGCCTTCCGAAAGCCTCCGGCGCTGCGGAGGCTTTCGAAAGGCCTTGCGCTGGAGCAGACAGCCGGCCAGGTCCCCCGCTTTGGTCTTTGATCGCGGGGGACCTGGCCGGCTGTCCGCAGGTGCCCCAGGCCTTCTGAAAGCCTCCGGCGCTGCGGAGGCTTTCGAAAGGCCTTGCGCCGGAGCAGACAGCCGGCCAGGTCCCCCGCTTTGGCCTTTGATCGCGGGGGACCTGGCCGGCTGTCCGCCGGTGCCCCAGGCTTTCCGAAAGCCTCCGGCAGCCATGGCACAGACGCTGAGCTCGCGGCGCCAGTGGCGCCGCGAGCTCAGCGTCCTGCTGGCCCAATCAGCTACCCCGGCCACCCTGAGTCCCGCCCCCTGCGCCTCCTGCTGGCCCAATCGTGGGCATAGCGGAATGATGGTAATTTACATATTACCATTTTATTATGTAGGATAACAGATTTGTTGACAAAACATTTTAGAAACTCTGGATTTAGTTGGGTTAGTTTTGAAGGAAAAAAACATTTAAAGTTTAAAAATAGAAGTCTTAATGAGCTGATCATAATTCTAAACATCAAGAAATATTAGACTTAGAAAATTTGAGATAGAGATTCAGCCACAGTGAGGAAATCTATTAGACATCCCTTTCCAAGCTTAATTTTCAATGTATTATATTTTGTTCCTTTATTGTCTACTATGTGACACTGTCAAACCCATTGTGCACAGCAAGGCAGCTATCTTGATGCTTGGGAAGACTGACTCTTACATCATGGGGCACACTGCCTTAGTCTATGTGGGGGTTCAGCAAGTCATTTGGGAAGAAGGAAATGAGGAACATGGCCTTTAAAAGTTAGGGTCTGGGGAGTTTCCCAGACAAGGGGCCCAGCTTATCTGGATGACTCACTTTAGAATGATGGCGAGAGAACTACGTTAGCAGTTGCCGAGTGAGAATCAGTTAGCTTTTATTGCATTCAAAGCACCCCTAAACTTAGAGGCTTGAAATAACAGCCTTTTATTTATTTAGCTCATGATTTTGCAAACAACCAATGTGGACTCGGCTCCGCTGAACAGTTGTTTTGGTCTCAGCTGGGCTCACTCAGGAGTCTACAGTCACCTTCTGGGTTGGGTGGAGGCTGGCTAACAGGGGATGGCCTCAGGTGGAATGGCTTGCTTCTGCCCCCGGTGGTTTTTCTAGGAGGCTGGCCTGAGATTCTTCAAATGGTGGCTGAGAAAGGTTCTGGAAAAGACCAGGGCAGCCCATGGTCTCTTGAGGCCTAAGCCTAGAACCGGCATACTTTCATCTCCATGGCATTGTATCAGCTAAAACAAGTCCCCAGCAAAGCTCAGATTCAGGAGGAAGGGAAGTAGACTTCAGTTATCCATGGAAGGAACTGCTAAGTCACATTGAAAAGCTGTAAATGCCAGGAGGAGTGAACAACTGTGGTCAAATTTTTTGGTGATCTAATACATGGAAAGGAGGGATATATTTCTGAACATGTGGGGTTAGGAGAAGTTGAAGACTTGGATCACCTTTTTACTTCCACAATAATTAAAAGCATAGCCCTCTCTTAAAGCTTCTTCAAGAGTCGGCACAGTATAATGGAAAGTACATGAGCTTTGAAGTCAGACAGACCCGAGTTACTGGCTGTGTCACAATGCTCAGAGTACATAAGCTCTGTCCTGGCCCGGTGGCTCAGTTGGTTGGAGCGTTGTCCCGTGCACCAGAAGGTCACCAGTTCCATTCCCACTCAGGGCACATAACTAGGTTGCAGGTTCCAACCCCAGGACATAGTCAGGTGAGTACAGGAAGCAACCAATCCATGTGTCTCTGTGACTCTTTCACATCAATGTCTATTTCTCTCTCTCTCTCTCTCTCTCTCTCTCTCTCTCTCTCTCTCTTTCTCTCTCTCTCTCTCTCTCTCTCTCTCTCTCTCTCTCTCTCCTTCCCTCTCTAAAATCAATTTTAAAAATATATCTATTTTTTAAATACATAAGCTCTTGAAATTTATCCCATATGAAATTTGGATAATCAATATCCACCTCAAATGACTATTGTAAAAATTTGTCAGCCAGTAAGACTACCTGCTTGACATGTAGTAATCACAGAATAGTAACATGACCCTTATTCATTCTGAGTCTAGTTCTTGCTTCTGTTGCGGGAACTGCACTGACAACCTTCGTCCACAGAGATGCTCTCTCCTGGAATCACAGCATGGAGTCACAGCACTGGCGGGCCAGAGGGCCCTAGATGCCTTCACCCCAGGCTTTCATTGACAGGTGAGGAAACGAGCCAAGCTAAAGGGACTTCTCCAATGTCTCATGGCTTTTCTAGGACTCTAAGTATCGATTTCCTTTATTTGTCACCTGTAGAGCCTGACATTGTTGTCTCCTTGTTCACATAACCTTGTCTTTTTCCGTAGCCTGGTAGTGTCTTAAGACAGTGGTCTGACCCTAGTTTCCAGGAATGTGCTCTGCAGCCGAGGCAGAGGCTGGCACAGAGCGGCACCTGCTGAAGGGCAGCTGCGTGATTGGGTGCGAATAGTAAAGACTGACATGTCTTTAAAGGTATCTAAGTGGTCAGCAGAGCAGAAGTTACCCACGAGCCTGGTGGAAATGATGAGCTGAACTAAGGAAATTCAGATATCAGAGAGTTATTTACCTATCATATTCTTCTAACCTGACCTTGAGGTTATAAATCAGGAAGAAATACATACTGATTTATAAATATCCATAATCATGGCTCTTTATTTAAATGTGTAAGTATCTACTGTGGCTGCATGGCATACATCTCTTGATTTCTCCTCTAAATTCACTCCCCAATTTTCATTATGCCCGGGAGACTGGCCTCTGGGAACTGCTCTCCTGCTAGGTGGCCAGCCCTCCTGGTTTAACACTGACTGTCCTGCCTTCCAGGCCACTGCTCACTTCCTGGCAGACTGGCATGCTTGGTCACAGTATCTCTTGCCCTCGGCTTCTCCTTGGGTTTAGCCCACGGGAAGCACCAGTGGATCAGAGGGTGGAACAGATTAAAATCAGGATATTTGTTTCTGGGCTGCTTCCCGCTGAGTCTCTGTTGATTGTCGGAAACTTCCCTTCCCTTCCCTTTCCCAAAGCCAGTTTTTATTGCACAGCCTTCTCCCAGAAGCGGCCCTTCTGAGGTTCTGCTCCTTCCGACCCAGGGGTGGCAATGCCTCCTCTGAATTATGAGATCTGGCTCCTCTCCTTTTTCATGACCCACACCCAGACCCCTGTCAATCTCCCTCCATGAAATGCCCTCACATCTCTGAGGACGGCCCTTATTCCCTGCAAGGACTTGACTGACACTGGCCCTGGCCCTGAGAGTCACGCTTAGTTGTGTGACACGTACAGGAAAGTGTGAAACATGATCCCTGCTACAATCTCATGGGAGATAATCCCTTTTAATAAAGTCCTTGAAAAGCAATAAAACAACATCTGAGCCTCAGTTTTTTTCACCTATGAAAGGAAGGGAATGGACTTCAAACATGTTTTTAGGAATTTCACAAAGCAAGAAGGCATTTTCAGCCAATTTTTTAGTCTTACTAACCATCTTGATTACTGTCTAACTGATCTTTTATTAAAAACTAGAGGCCCGGTGCACGAAATTCGTGCACGGGGGGGGGGGCAGCGGGGAGTGTGTCCCTCAGCCTGGCCTGCACCCTCTCCAATCTGGGACCCCTCATGGGATAACCAGCAGTTGGACATCCCTCTCACAATTCAGAACTGCTGGCTCCTAACTGCTCACCTGCCTGCCTGATTGCCCCTAACTGCTTCTGCCTACCAGCCTGATTGTCCCTAACTGCTCCCCTGCTGGCTTGATTGCCCCTAACTACCTCTGCCTCGGCCCACACCTGGTACCCAGGATTCCCTCCTCCAGCTGACCACAGGCACCCAGGATCCGGGCTTCCCTCCCTCTGGTCAGCCATAGGCGCCCAGGCTGGCTGCAGCCTTAGGGGATGGTGGACAGGGGGCTTCGCCTGTGCTGCAGCTGCAAGTGCTGGAGCCCAGGACTGCAGGGTGGGCGGCTTCTCTGTCTCCCAGGCCACAGCCAGCCACAGGTGCTGGTGCCCAGGACTGCAGGGTGGGCGGATTCTCCATCTACCATGCTGTAGCCAGCTGCAGGTGCTGGCATCTGGACCACAGGGTGAGCGGCTTCTCTGTCTCCCAGGCCACAGCCAGCCACAGTTACTGGTGCCCAGGTCCGCAGGGTGGGTGGCTTCTCTGTCTCCCAGGCCACAGCCAGTCACAGTTACTGGTGCCCAGGTCCGCAGGGTGGGTGGCTTCTCTGTCTCCCAGGCCACAGCCAGCCACAGGTACTGGTGCCCAGGACCGCAGGGTGGGCGGCTTCTCCATCTCCCGGGCTGCAGCCAGCTGCAGGTACTGGGGCCCGGTTTCTCCATCTCCCCCAGGACGTGGGGTGGGTGGGCATGGGGTGGGCAGCTTCTCCAGCTGGCTGTAGCCTGGGATCATAGGGCAAGCGGCTTCTTCGTCTCCCAGATCGCATCCACCCTCAGGTACTGGCACCCGGTTTCTTGTCTCCCCCAGGACGTGGGGAGGGCGGCTTCTCCAGCTGGCTGCGGCTTGGGATCACGGGGCAGGCGGCTTCTTCATCTCCCAGGTCGCAGCCAGCCTCAGGCGCTGAGGCCCGGTTTCTAATTCTCCCCCAGGAGGTGGGGCAGGCGGACCTGAGGTTTCTGCTGCTCGCTGCAGCCTGGGATCACAGGGCAGGCGGCTTCTTCATCTACTGGGCTGCAGCACCTGGTTTCTTGTCTCCCCCAGGACGTGGGGTGAACCGCTTCTCCAGCTGGCTGAGGTCTGAGATCACGGGGCAGGCAGCTTCTTGGTCTCCGTGGCTGCAGCCAGCCTCAGGTGCTGGGGCCGGTTTCTCCGTCTCCCCAGGACATGGGGCGGGCGGACCTGAGGCTTCTGAGGCTGGCTGCAGCCTGGGATCATGGGGCAGGGGGCTTCTTGGTCTCTGTGGCTGCAGCCAGCCTCAGGCGCTGGCGCCTGACTTCTCCAACTCCCAGAGACCTGGAGAGGCTGGGGGGCGGGGCTGCCGCCATGTTTTCAGTTTAATTGCATACTCACTCAGATTGGATGGTGGGCGTGGCTGGGGCGTGGCTGGTGGGCGTGGCTTGTGAGTGTAGCGGAGTGATGATTTGCATACTACTCTATTATTAGATAGATAAACAAAATTTGTGTGGTCCCAACACAATGAGTCTTCTGCCATCTTAATTAGGTGCTGGATTCAATGGAATGTTCAGGGAAAGCCAGGGTGAGGAATGAGCAGGGCTGGCTGGACATGGTCGCAGAGGCATCCAGGTGACACTGGGCACAGCATGCTGAGCTTCAAGGATGGGCGCTTTGGGATACAAAAAAGCCAGCGAGGTAAAGGTATTCCAGGTTAAGTCAAGACTATATGTTAAAACAAGACCTGCAGGGAAGCCCAAGGGTGATGCAGAGGCAATGGCCTGGCTGGAGCGGCCTGTTTGAGATGGAGTCCAATGGAACTAAAAGCCTGTAATTCTAGGGGAGTCTGACGGGCATAGATTTCCTGTTGCTCTGGGTCAGGAAGGAAAAACAAGTCATTGTAAGCGTAGGATGTGAACATAATCTCTTCTGTCTTAGATGGACTTTTCTTAGATTTTGTGTGTGGTAAGTGCACATGGGAATAGTGCCAAGGTCACAGCACACGTGTTCCCTGTAAGCAGAGACGATGACACAGAAGACCCGGCTCCCAGACAGATGCACTGGCTTGTGTCAGACGCCATTTGAGAAGCCATCACTCAAAGGGAAACCTCAGCACTGGGCTTTCGTTCAGATCAGATCAGTGGCACTCCAAAAGGGCCCAGATCTACTATTTGCAAAGACCCTTCACACCTCCGCCCTTTTCCTGACAGAGGATTCCCAAAGGAGGGTCCCTGGATGACAGTATTTAGTGATGCTGTTTACACATATGCACAATTAACATGACTTTTGGATGCAAATACAAATCAGCCCAGGGAAACATAGGCTTAAGTATCAGGCAACATGCAAAGGGTTTTAGAAATGCTGCCAATTTGGGGTTAACCCCAGGCCTCATACCACACCAAATGCATTCACCAGGGTGCAAGACCTAAGCCCGCTGAGGAGGGAGTTTCCAGAAGGCAGCGGAAGGCCAGGGCTGGGGAGTGAGTCCCAGGTGACACTGTTTGAATGTCGTTTAAAGTTCATTTTCATTATTTTAATTGTCACTGTAAAAATTTCCCATTCAGGACTGATTATGTTCTAAGAGAAATCAGAACTTAAATTCCAATCAATCATAATTGAATGTGTTGTTGCAAGTGGCATAGAAACCTGTGCTTTGGATGTGATTAAGACAAGTATTAGTCACTTGTGAAACACGGCAGGGAGATCTAGGAGCAAGCAGGATTCGTTCCGAATAATTTACACGGACAAAGTGACCAGGCAGGAATGAAACGCCTCCCAGGCGCCCACAGGCCCAGAGAAGGCTGGGGCTGCTGTCTCAGGTTCAGATATGAAGCAGCAGAAATGTGACGAGGTTTGTGAGGCTTTCTGTTTTGCACCAAGTCCAGAGCTTCATCTGGAGATATGGGACAGGGTCCTGGATTTGCCTGTTCTGTGTAAGTTTAGGAAAAGCACTTGATGTCTTTGAACCTGAGTGTCTCCTTGATACATTTAAGCTTAAATAAACCATAATGTACTCCTACATGCTAACAAATTATTCTTCATGTCAGTGTCACACATGGGATTGGCCTCAGGTTCCATAGTGGCTGGACTGGGCCCTGTCAGGGTGGGAAGAGGACAACATGAGTTGTGGCCATTCGGTGAGCCAACCCCAGACACAGTGTCATTGAGAGGGGTCCTCAGTTACCAGGGTCAGATCCCAGAACAAGGGTGTCTCTATTCCTCCTGCCTGTGTCCCTCCTTCTCTAGCTCCCCTCGGATCCAGGTGTGCACACAGCTACCAGGCTGGGACCATCCTCACTGGGATCTGGGACCTTCGGGTTTTGCATTGCACAGAACCAGGCTTAAGATACCTTGTTACAGGAACTGGCACAAAACTCAGCCCCTTGAATGGAGGAGAAGTTACACTCACTTCCTTTGGAGTCAGGCAGATAATTTGTCAAGTTTCTGAATCCCTGAGGCTCAATGTCCACATCTGGGAAGTGGGGATCACAGCTACCTCATGGGGCGGAGGGGGGTGTGTGGTGTGTGTGGTCACAGCTACCAAGTACAGACAAGTTGCAGGCTCTTGTAAGGGAAGAACAATTTTCCTTCTACCTTTCTAGATTCTTTGGCTAGCCAACTTGTCAAATTAATATAAGACCGATTAACAGGAGAAAAACAAATTTAATTTTGTATGTACAGGAATCCTGAAGATATGAGGCTCTCAGACAGACAGGCAATGGAGGCTTACATACCATCCTGAGCTAAGGAGAAGCGGGTAGGGGCCTGGGGCTTCAAAGAGAAGAAAGACAATTCACAGGGAGTTAGGAAGAGCAAATGTTTGATAAATAAATGTTTGCCGAGCCCTACAGAGAAGTCCTTGGTGAAGGGGTCGGGGGAAGAGTAAAAAGAAGTTATCCTTGGTAAGAGCTCTTCCAGTTCAAATTCTTTTAGGCAGTTAATGGAGGTTAAAAAAACAAAACAAAACAAAACAAAATAGCAAAACTTCCTGAGTTTTCTATTTCTTAAAAATAATCCACTTAAAATGATCCTCATGCCAAAGATGCACATTTGGGGGTGGCAGATTTTGCTCCTCAACATGCTCAGAAGTGGTAGCTATCACTGATACTTCCAACCCACTGGGGCATCAACACAGCTTTGGGATTTGTGCAAGAATTTCCAAAGGAAAGCCACAGGCCGAGCCGTGGTTTCTGCTTCCAGGGGCGTCTGACCAACATGTGGCCACAGGCCCGCAGTTCCCTGAGTCTGAGATTCTAGCTGTGTATGTGGTCCTGCGCCTGGTGACGTGGCTCCTCTCCTGGCCGAGGCAGGATAGTGACACCGAGCGGGAAATGACTGTCCACGACTGTCCCCTGCCTGGGATGTGCCAACAGTCTTTGGCTTCAGAACCTCCCAGAGAAAGGAGGACCCCAAGTGGTTTCTCCCTCCAACCCCACTTCCTTTCTTGGGAAGGGAAGTCAGGGGGACTGGCAGGAACCTAATAAAGGTCTCCGAAAACAATGTTTCTCCATTTGAAAAATAAACCATGTCTTTAAATGCATTAACTCTGTGGGGAAATAAATGTAATAAACCAAATTCAATCCCTGCCAACATTTGTTTTCTTATCTATGTAAAATCAATATACTTGTTGCAATTATGTCTTTCAATAAATCCTCCCAAAGTCTTATTTTCTCATAAGATTTCCTGCCGCACTCAGATTCATTGCGTTCATTTTCCATCGAGAGAAATTGTTTCTTGAATTTTCAAGCCATCCGGTTTCCTTGAAAGCGGCTATGCCCCGCCCTCCTTCCCCTTTAGCGGCTGCTTCTCTTCTGCCAGAGCCATTTCAGCGACAGTTGCTTTAATTGGATTGTGCTGCTGGGCTGGGGTTTGTGCTCAGGGGAACAGGCCTCTTTGGTGCAGAAGTGAGAGTCCACCCAGAGCCGGCCCCTGAGTTCTGCCTCCTTCCCATGGTCCTGGCGGGACACCAGGGCCCTGCAGTCATTCCCTCCACTCAGAGGTGAGTTTTATTAGGGAACGAATGGCGAATGGTACAGCCGCCCCCGGGACTCTTCAAACAGGAACATTTATTTTATTTTTTAACGGATGTGTGTGTACTCTTGGGCCCCTGTGCCTGCCAAGCTTCGAGGAGACAGATCTCAGTGTGCTAGAGCCCAAAGAAGCCTGGCGAATGCCCAGCCACCCTTCTGCCCGCTGTCTGCCTGCTGTCCTGTTGTTCTGGGAATCCAATGGTGCACAGGGCAGGTCACTGACTTCAGAAAAGGAAGTGAACTGCCTCAGGGAGTCAACTTTGAACTTGATTTTGTTACCGATGCCCAGTAATGAAGTTGTCTGTCGGTGCACTCTGGCCAAAGCACACCTGAGCAGGGATTGCAGTAAAGAAAGAAAGTAGTTTATTAGAGTTGGTCAATCCAGAGGCGTGTGAGCTCGTGCCCTGAAAGACCCGACTCCCCAGTGGCCTATGGGAGGTCACAGATCACATAGGGCAAAATCACAAGACACCACAGGTTAGGGGTCTGAGGTTATGTTAGAGGCTGATTGGTTAGAGGTGAGATAAGGGCAATACATCATTTCTTCAGATCTTGCGGACAACTCCAAGGTCAGCTTTTCACGGAGAGGTAGCCAAGAGGGCCGTCCCACCTTAGGGCTCAGGAGCTAAAACATAACTAAGACAAGATGTTATCTTTAACACCTGACAGTAATGCAAAATACTATTGAATATAAACTGTATTGGAAAATAAAACCTCTTTTAAAATAGATGTTATCTGTAGCCTGCCAGGGGCTTAAACCTTGTGAGAGTAGTCAGAGCCAGGCTACTGTCTTCTGCTGCCCCGAGGTCACAGATCAAGGTGTGAGGCCAAGATCAGGGCAGGGAAGTGTGCTGAGGAGGGAAGGAAAAAAAATGACTGTTTTGAAACCACAGTTAACTGCGATCAGAACCACAAGGACCCTTGGTGCCAGTTTGTGACTCTCAAGGCTGCGCTGTGCTGCCGAGACGCAGGCGTCCACCAGCCGAATGGCTTTCCTTCCTCTCCCGCTGGTCCAGCTCCTCTGGCCTCAGGGCCTCCAGGCTCTCCGATCTGTTCTCAGCTCCCCTCAATTTCTGCCCAGGTCCCTCCTCTCCTCCCCCTCATGGTCTCCCACTGACCCTCCCCGGGCCCCGCCCCAGTCACAGGAGGGCCTCCCCACCTCCCCCGACCTGCCTCTGCACAAAGAGCCCTCACGGCAAATTGGCTGCTTGTTTCAGTGACTCTGCTGAGTGATTGCGAAGACGCGTGGCAGCACTTGAAAAGGCGATCTCCTACAAACGCTGTTTGTTGTGACAGGACGGGAAAGGCCACCGGCCTCCCAGAAGTCCGCAGCGGGCACAGCTTGATGAGCTGAGAAGACAGGAGATGAATGAGCTGCCAGACTCTGAAGAGACCGTGGACTTTAACTTATTTATTAAGCTAAATTATTTACATTAAGGAGTCACTGCTCTAAGTAATTTATCTCAAGCTCCAAGTCCAAACACCATTTTGAATAGGAGTGGTTGACCCTGGGGGACAAGAAAACAAACAAACAAAAAAGACACAAAAAAATGCCCAGCTGGTATTGCTCAGTGGTTGAGTGTTGACCTATGAACCTGGAGGTCACAGTTTGATTCTAGTCAGGGCACATGCCTGGGTTGTGGGCTCGATCCCCAGTAGGGGGCATGTAAGAGGCAGCCGATCAATGATTCTCTCTCAACTTTGATGCTTCTATCTCTCCCCCTCTCCCTTCCTCTCTGAAATCAATAAAAATACTAGTATATTTAAAAAAAAAACGCACAGAGAAAACTTGCTCAACCCTTCCTTGTAGACCTCCGCACCCCAGAGGGGAAGGAGGGATTTGCAGAGAGGGGCTCTGCCTTTACCACAAAGGGACAGTGCCGAGGGCTGCTGCAACCACACTCCAACCCCTCTGCAGGTCGGTGTGGTCTGAGACTCTGGCTGCCCTGAGCTACGAAGCCACCAGGTAAAAGGGGACCTGAGACATGGCCAGAGGCTACAGAGGAATCCAGCCACATCCTGCAGAGATGCAAAGAGGTAGCTTCACGATTTTAAAAGCCCTGGGTGGGACCCTCTCCCCATACAGGAATTTGGTAATTGTCGAGGGGGACATTTGCTATTCATCTGCTTTCAATTATTAATCAGCAGAAAAGGCCAGGCGTGCATGGAAACCCAAGCACCAGCAGTTACCCAGGTCTAGCCCAATTTGCGTGTGTGTGTGTGTGTGTGTGTGTGTGTGTGTGTGTGGCAGGGGATGCCCATAATTTTCTGAATAGTGTCTGCTCAAGACGGCAGATGAACAACCCCCTTTGATATCCCTTCTTCAAAACTCACCACGTCCTTTGGTCTACCTTCAGGGGAAGTTGGCTGGTTTGGGTGCAAAGCACACCTGCAGCCTCTACTTGTAATGTGGAAGTGGCCCTTTATTGCTCCAGTATCCTCTGAAGGTTTAAGGTGCTACTGAAAGAAAGAGGAGCCCTAACCGTTTGGCTCAGTGGATAGAGCGTTGGCCTGTGGACTGCAGGGTCCCAGGTTCGATTCCGGTCAAGGGCATGTACCTTGGTTGCGGGCACATCCCCAGTGGGAGGTGTGCAGGAAGCAGCTGATCGATGTTTCTCTCTCATCTATGTTTCTAACTCTCTATCCCTCTCCCTTCCTCTCTGTAAAAAAATCAATAAAATATATTTTAAAAAAAAGAAAAAAGAAAGGAAGAGGAGCTATTTCCCAGGAGTGAGTCCTCTGTGTCTTCTGTAGTCCCTGGGTACCTCCACGTGACATAAACCTAGTGGGGAGACCACAGGCCCCAGGCCCCAGGCTTTGGAACTGGACAGAACTGGGTAGAATATTTTACTCTGTGTAGTAACCGAGTGACCTTTGACCTTCATTTCCATATTCATATAATGGGGAAAACAGTACTACCCAGTCACTGGATTGTTTATAGTGATAGTGTGCATCATCAGCAGTCAACATAATGGCAAGAATTACTTTGTTCAGGTTTATCTACTATCTAGTGGAAAAAACAACAACAACAAAATATGCTTTTAAACTCCAGAAAGACAGGCAACCTCTCCTGAGAACCTACCTGGCACGGCACCTGCTGTCTCCTTGGGGCTCAGTTAAAAGTGTGCTTCCAGCAGCTCAAAGATGGTGTGCTGTCCAGAGACACATGGTTTGGTAGAAAGGACCCTGAACATGGGGTCAGAGGTCTTGGGTTCTAGTTCTGCTTCTACCACTCACTAACTGGTGGTCCTGGGCTAGTCACACTACTCAATTTTCCTCCTGACAACTCTGAGACAAATGGTATTTATGCACGAGAAGATTCCGTTTCAGTAAGCATTTGATTGCAAAACACCATGAAAATTGTAGCACTGAGTCCAGAAAGGTGTGCGTTAAGGCAATTGTCAGGCTGCGGGGACAGATTTTCACTAAGACCTTTCACACCTTCTGAGAGGTCGAGCTTGCCAGGCAAGGACAGGCTCTTATGTGGACAAGTGCCGAGGCAGTGAATGGCCCGGGGCGACCGGGTCCACGGTGTAGGCCATCAGGCAGGGTCTGAGAAGGAAGTGGATGGCCCACTTTTCGTTGAAAGTGAGTTTAATATAAAGACTTGTTAAATAACAATTCAACCAAGTAAATGTTAAAGATCTAATTGGCTTTGTTGAACGATTCGTGAATCAGGCAGAATCCCATCTAGCAACTAGGAGTGTGCTCCGTGAGCTGCTGAGAAGGAAAAGTTTTCAAAGGCAGAGAGAGAGTCAGAAAAGGGAAATTACTAGCAAAGAACGCATTGCTCCAGGTGCTGTCTCCCTCCTAGGGGGAAGGGAAGGGGCCTTTCAGTTGATTACTCCCTGGTGCTGACCACGAAATTCCAGGTTGGCTGGACAAAGGTCACACTTTGGGGGAAGATTGAAACTATAGGTTAAGTATTAAGACTTGGTTTGCCCCAGTGGGGCCTTAACACCGTGACTCCATTTGGGCCTGTTGTCCCCTTTTTAAGGTCTATTCACAAAGGTGTGGACAGGGTTTAGGGTTTACCTCTATAGGCAGGAAAACCATAGAACTCTAAAGGTCCTTTAGGCCTGAAGGGGTGAGGGGAGGAAGCAGTTCCTGGAACCTGAAAAATGCTGTGTGTCTGACAACACCCCAGACCTTTGGACAAGGGACAAGCCAACCACTGCCAGCTGTAAGGGAGAGAGGGAGCTGGGGGACTAAAACACCTTCCTCTTTCCTCTTCTCTCCTACCTCTCTCCTACGGTAGCTGAATTCACCCTGAAGCAAGGGACCTGCTAATGAAGCCCCTGTCCCCAGTCAACAGAGCACGTGGAGAGGGGAGGAAAGTGGACCCGGAGGGCCAGGGAGCAGCACTCTGCACATTGGCTGTGTTAACTCCATACACACGGTATGAAAACCTGAGCAGGCTTATTTAAATATCAATCACCCTAGCCGGTTTGGCTCAGAGGATAGAGCATCGGCCTATGGACCAAAGGGTCTGGGGTTTGATTCCAGTCAAGGGCACATATCTTAGTTGCAGGCTCCTCCTCCACCCAGGCCCTGGTTGGTGCTTGTGCAGGAGTCAACCAATCGATGTGTTTCTCTCACATCGATGTTTCTCTCTGTCTTTCCCTCTCTTTTCTACTATCCCCCAAAATCAATGGAAAAGTGTCCTCAAGTGAGGACTAACAAAAATAAATAAATAAATAAATAAATAAATAAATAAATAAATAAATATCAAAGCAGGGCAACTGACCAAAAGTTTCTAGCATCCTACATGTCCCTGTGAATGGATCAATTACTTCTCTGCCCAGTTCCTCTAAAACTCAGATTTTAGAAACCAAGCTAATAAATTAGACCCTTACCAGCGACATCCCAATGGCCTCTTGTTCAGTGCTCAATCCATTCAGATCATCAATGCCTCCAGTAACCGACTCCGTACTTTTCTCCTGGGGGCTCCTGGCTGCATCAATACAATCTCAAGACAGCTGGTCAATTCAGTGGGGTGAGAAACCTCAGCAGCAATCCATCAATTTGCAGAAAGCCAATTGATTTAATTTTCAATCATTTGCTCAGGACACAGTATATTGTCAATTACCGCCTCATGTCTGCTCTTCATTCATAGCTGCTCACTTCTAATAACCCAGGTTGCTCACCTCTCCAATTCTTACTGAGGCTGAAATACAATGAGAACCTTCATGCATCAACTGGTAGGGTTTAGGATCAAGTTACTTACTTAATCCTAGAATCTGGGAGCAATGAGTCTCTGCCTTGCTCCTTAAGTGCTCCTGCTTAATAGTCAATCCTACATCTTTAAGATCAATTTAGGAATTAGTTTGTTTAAGACACACAACTTTTTATTCTTCCTCTTCATATATTGTGTTATCCCAGTTTGTGGGACAAGTCTTCTGCCTTGACCTTGACTTTTAATTTTATTCATTCATTAATTCATTTATTCATTCAGTATTTAGGAGAACCTACTCTATGGGTCACTTAAGTCTTTGGTCTTCTTGCTTGATGATGTTAATTACTCCTCTATGAATGAGTCAACATAACCCCCACTGACTCATTGGTCCTGCTGCCCATGAGCTAACATTTATTGAAGGCCAACTATTATTAGTCTTACAGATATAAAGGATGCCTGGATCACTTAAAGCTACACTTTACCTGCTAATTGGAAACCCAAGTACCACTTACTGCCTGTCTCACAACCTCATTCATCACTTTTTCCCCATTTAGCTAACCCTCTGGATCAGCATGTAAATGCTGGGTCACACCAAGGTCCCAGGTCCTACTTTCTGGAGCCAGTTATTGTCCCTCACACAGGTGTTCTCACTCATGACAAGCAGCCTGAGAGCAGTTTCCATTCCATAGTCAAGGATTTTTAGGTAATTTCTATGAAGTTCTTTCTGATCCCCCTAGATAGAAACAAAACTTCCTTCTAGTTTGCATTACTAGTCTCCAAATATTTATAGTCTCCATTTTTTATGTATCTTTATCTTCCATGAGCTCTGTAAGGGCAAGACCAAATTGTGTTTTTGGGACTTAGCTTAGAATGAATAATTGCATTAGACTGAAAGACCATCTGCCCAGTGACTCCATGATGGAATAATTGAATGAATGACTATTAGTCAATGGAAAGAAACAGAGATGACAAGGGTATGGTCCATGACATTAGTGATTTGTGATCTTTGCTACTCAAAGTCCAGTGGGGAAATGAACATTGAACATACTCCACTTCCATCAACAGAAGAAAGTGCCAAGTAAAGGCACAAGTAAAGAACCACAGGACTTCTGAGAGAGGAGCCATTCTGTATCTAGAAGGCCCAGGGAAGTGCTCCTGGAGATAAGGATTCCTGGAAGAATACCAGATTCCACTCTTCCCTGTCTTTTAGAAGGAAAAAGTACTATGCATGTCCTTAGGGGATCTTAGTGGGCTGTATTGGTCATTGAATTTTCCTATTCTTAGTCTGACTTGGTATGCTGTTTCACAAATAGGTATGTTCTAAGTCAATGTTTTTCTCAGGTTGTAACATGTTGCTTACACTGCACATTCTATGCTTTCCTCCTCCTCAAGACAACCAATGCAAGCTGGTCTGACTTTTCACTTGTAGTTCAGAATGGATTATTTGCATATATATATATATATATATATATATACATATATATACATATATATACATATATATACATATATATACATATATATACATATATATATATATATATATATATATATATATATATATATATATACAGGGAAAGTGAAAATAAATGAGTCATGAGTCAATAATGTTTGAATCCCAGACAATTCCAGACACTGTGGAGCCAGACTGGTCTTGAAGGTCAATATTTTGGAATATCAGCCACTCAGATAAAACTAGGTAAAGAGTATGCTCCATTTAATATCACTACTCATAACAATTTGGTTCTTGTTTACTTTCAAATATCCTTAGAATGAATTGTCTAGACACTTTCTCTCCTTGCTCACAAGACTGATGAGAGTAGGTGAGGGTCATCAGCATTATAGTTAAATTAGAGAATTGCTAAGTTTATGTATTAGGAAGGGGCATCCACTTGAATTTGGAGGCTCAACACCCACGCTTGCCCTGCATGGAGAATGAATCAGAGATTACATTGTTATAAAACAGCCACTTCCACTCACCTAAAATGATCTGTACCTAATAATAACGGAGCTGGTTAAGTCGCTGTTCACAGCACCCACAGAACATCTTGGTGATGCTTATTTTAAACTCTTTAGCTTGTCCTACTCAAACATGAGGGAAAATGCTATCCTTTTATCAGCCGCTCATTATCTGGAGAATAGGATGTTCCCACAGAAAACTCAGGAACTCTCAAAACCATGGCTCTTAGAGGGGGTTCTGGGATTTTTTTCATATGCTCAAGTCTTATCTCTTCTACATAGATTTCTCTGACCATTCTATGCTATTGAGAGCCTCATAAAGTTCATTTTCTGCAGAATCCTGTTGACAACCATGAACAGCTTTGGGACTTTGCACATAATGGTGTAGTTTTATTTAATTTTTATAATAAAATTTAACTATTTTTATGTGTTAGTCTTGCCTCTAGTTTTATTATAAGCTCTGAGGGCAGGGGCCATGCCTCAATATATAACCATTTACACGCCACATAGCTGCATAGGTAACATAGCATCTTGCTTAGAAATATCTAGGAAGAGATGAGACTATAGCAGATGGCATTTATTGGAGTTTTGGGCACCTCTCTGCATTTCACCGCAGGTGATTTTTACTTTTGCCTTTTATCATTGTATCGCAATAACTTAGCATAGTGCCTGGCACCAAGTGGGTGCCCGATAAATGCTTGTGGAATCATTAAATCAGTTACTGAAAAGTTTCATTTCTTTTCTCTTTTCCTTTTGATTCAAACTGGCCTCATCCAGCACCCTGACTCACCCACCTCCCTCTCCCTTGCACATTCCATTCCCATAATCATTAAGCCCTCAGGACAGTGAGGTTCTGTGCAGCATCAAATAAACTTAGGAACAAAGCCTTGGGTCTATTGACCACAGAGACAGCGTTAGTCAAACTAGAGATAACATCTGGGCTTTAGTTGTGTTTCAGCTCCAGACTCAGAAAACAGAACAAAACCCCATCGACCTTATGAAACCAGAAAGAGCGATGCCATGGCTGACATGGACCAGATGCAATGACCAACAGCCCCCTACCCTAGCACCGACCAATCAATAGAGACCATACCCTAACTTTACCACTATTAATTATTTTCCCCCTATATAACCCATCCCCTAGAAGCCATCCGGAGCCAGGTCTTTGAGCTTGACCTCACCTGTGACTCTGGGTGTGATGTCATTTCCTTAAAAATAAACCTTTACTTTCTTGGCTGCACACCCCTGTTCAGATTTGATTGGGCTTTGATGTGTGCAGGCAAATGAACCTCTTTAGTTTGGTAATAAGTGGATGAGAGGATGCAGAATCCAATGCTTACTTTTTCTTAACCCCCCAAGCCTCCCACACACCTGTTTACCTCTAGAAATAAAAGAATAGGAATATATTTTGAGGGTTCTACCTTTGCATATTCTTCAAAACAAGAATTAATTTTCTTTACAACAAACATAGCAATATTCAGGAAGCTCACTGCTTTACAGGTCAGTTCAGTCTCTCTAGGGACATCTCTAGGTGTTATGAAAGTATTCCTATGCACATCCTTTTCCTATGTAATAGAGTATTTCCTGGGGATTGATGACCAGAGCCTTCAAAAAAGGAAAACAAGAAAAAGAAAAGATGGTCCTGTTCTAAATGTTCTGCTGGGAGTGTCCAACAATCGGGGCCAGCTACCATCTCTGGAGCTAACGAAGTGGTGACAGAAACAGCCTTGTGATTATCCACCACAGTCTCAAAGTCCATTTGGCTCCCTACAATTCTTTCCCAATCCATATAAGCAGAAGCTAAGTAGGGCAGTTAATCAAGGAATCATTTATATTGTGTGTCCTTGGGTTCATTTTCAGCCACCCACCAGGCTAAGTGAGGAAGCTCCCAGAGAGTAAGTGTAGCTGCCGGGCTGCCTGCAGAGATGGACACCAAGCGCTCCTTCCCGAGCTGGATGCTCCCTGAGCTGCAGAGCAATGCAAGTCCACCTTCCTGCTCCCCTAGGGGTGATGAAGGGAACACGACAGGAGAATCGTGAAATGTGGGTGTCAGATTCCTTCCTGGCATTTCTGAAGGAAATGGTTTGCTGGAGGGAGTAGTCTGACAAGAAGCTGAATAGAGACTGCAAGTGGGGTCCCTGGGAAAACGATGGAGCACCTTCCACTCTGGGAGGAACTGAACAGCTCAGGAGCCTCACATGAAAGAACACTCAGGTCAGAGGAGGAAGCACATACGTAGGCCTTAAGAGGAAGGTTTGGGGCATGATCTCCTGCTCCCAGGAAACATGACAGCTCCTCTCTGAGGGAGCTATTATTACCAAGGAGACCAAAGTGAGGCTGAATGCTACCCCGAGAAATCCAAACCCAGACCTACTTGGTGACCAGAACATCATGGATGTCACAAGTAGAGAAGAGCCAGCCCAGCCTAGGGCCATATAGTTAAGACCACCTCTTCCCAAAGATCTTGTCCCTTTGACCAGTCTCCAACCACAGCAACAAAACAAGGTGGCGAGGTGGGGAGAAGGAATAAAAGATTAAACCATAGTCTGGTCACACTGAAGATACTGAGCTAGGCCAAACCTGAACTGGGGGGGTGTGGTGGAGGGAGATGATGAGATCTAAACATAATTAAATTAAGCTTAACTAAATTAAAGGAAAATCATGCAGCATATGTCATTGTGATTTGACAGAACATTTGATTTGTCAAACCATGGCTGAAGGCATTCATTGGAAAAAAGAAAACCCATTTTTAAATATTTGTAAGCCACTAATTTTGACTGTTCATGAAATTGGCTACATTACTACTGAATCACAATCAGACTTCCTGTAATTTCCATTCATTGATCCTGATCCTTCCTTCTAAAACCACCATCTACTTCTTCCACATAAGGGTCTGTCAGACCAAGATAGTGGCTTGGTCTTATTTAGGCTGAACATGTGCCATTTTGTTAACTGTTTTTCTGAGGCTTTGGCTTTCAGACCTCTCCCAACACTGTGGCTTTCATTTGGATATTCTCCAATTTGCCAGGATCTTTTAAAAAATGTGGTGACAGGAAGTGACTCTAGTACTTCTGGAAGGATCCAACCAGAACAGGATAGAAAGCAAAAGTGTTCTTCCCCTTGATCTGGAAGCCATCCTTTGGTATAAACTCTTATTAGTTTGGCTAAAAATTAATATTTACAGTTTTTCTTACCGTGTGTCAGGGATTATGCTAAGGTTTTCTTTTTCACTATATTATTTAATCCTTATAAAAATACTTGTGGAAATTTCCAATTTGGGTCAAAATAGAGTAACAGTAACCATATTTATTCTCCCACCTTAAAAAACACACACTAAAAATCTGAATAAAATATGTGAAACAACAATTTTCAAGAATTATTAGAGACTAGGCAACAAAGAGCAGTGTTCCCCAAGATACAGGAAGCAAACAAGTTGAGCCCTATGATTGTCTTAGCTTACTGTCTAGAGAGAGCTCTCAGGCCATTGCACAGGGAGGTGGAGCCCAAGCAAAGGCCAGTGGCCTCATGGAGTTGAGGAGATAGAACTGGGAATCTGGGAAGGCTAAGGGGGCCACTGTTCACAGGACAGAGACAGGAGAAGCGAGAACTTGAGATGTAAAAGCACTCCTGCTGAGTTTTCAGCTGAGGAGTGCTGAAAACTCAGCACCTGCACATGAGAAAACTACCCCAGGCTGGGGGAAAACTGCCTGACATTGGGCACCATTTAATGCTGGTGGTCTTGATCTGGCATCTAGAAGGGTTCTAGAAACCTGGAGAAGGGGTTATGCATAAATTAAATAAGAGTCCAGAGACAAAACATAATTTTGAAAGGCATTTGGTGGGGGAGTGGGGGCAGAGGAGCCTGGCTAAAGAAACCAAGTTCTCCTTGTCTCAGAGCCCCTTGCTTTTTATTAACACAAATTGTCCTAAGGCAAGGTGTAGATATACACTTCAAAGGGTAGGGTTTTGTACAGAAGCATTGTCAGATTGGGGAATAGCCTACAGCTGTTCAGGTATTTGGCCAATAGGAGACAATAACATGTAGATTAAGATGCCCTGAGCTGTCTGGCCGCAAGCAATCATCCTTTTCAGGTTTGGGGAAATGTCTTTAGCCATTACCAGCAGGCGATAACATATGTGACTCGGCCCTTGTTGAGTCCCCAAGTTCCATCAACCTTTCGATGAAACTCTTGCAATTATGGCATGCTGGAATTGGCTTCTGGCAGAAAACCACCTGAAAGGACTTGGGGAACTATCGTCAGACCACACATAGAGTCAGGAATAGTGCCTATTCCTACCAGTGAGAGTAGAAAATAGAAAAATTAATACCGCACTCAACTTTAAGTGTAGTATTCAGTAGGCTCTTATCTCAGGAGTGAGAAAAAATTATCCCTAGACTAAATATTTATCTTGTCCTGTAGTTATTATTTTAAAAATGGGAATGAGCCCAGTGGTTGAGTGTCAACCTGTGAACCAAGAGGTCACAGTTCAATTCCGAGTCAGGGCACATGCCTGGGTTGTGGGATCAGTTCCCCAGGGGGGGGGGGGGGGGGCGGGTGGAGAGGGAGGGAAGGCTGGGAGTGCAGGAGGCAGCTGATCATTGATTCTCTCTCATCAGTGATGTTTCTATCTCTCCCTCTCCCTTCCTCCTTGAAATCAATAAAACTATATTTTAAAAAATATATAAAACAGCAAAGATACAACTTTCAGTGTAACTTAGCTGTGTCTCAGAACAAATCTCAGGGATATTTATAGAAATAAAAAAGTATTCAGCACTGGACAAGGTAAAATTATAATGTCTAGTATCTAATCATATATCACCAGGCATGCAAAAAGCAATAAAGTATAAAGCGTAATGAAGAGAAATATCAGTCTATTGAAACAGAACCAGAAAAAATACAGATGACATAATTAGTAGGCAATATTATACAGTTATTATAACTGTATTCCATATGTTCAAGACACTAGGGGAAAGATTAAACATATTAACTAGAGACATGGAAAATATAAAAATTTCAAATAGAAATCCTAGAAATTAAAAACTCTATTTCCTCATGAGAAAAATATACTGAATGGGATTAACAAAAGATATGAAATTTCAGAAGAAAAGATTAATGAACTTGAATGAATAGCAATGTAACTATTCAAATTTAACATAAGGAGGGAAAAAGGCTGAAAAAAGAACACAATGAACAGAGCACGAATAGGTGTGGGACAAAGTAAAACACTTGATATAAGTATAATAGGAGTTTCAGAAAGGGAAGTAAGGATGAAAAAAACAAATTTGATGAAATAATGGCTATTTTTTTTCTAAATTTGAGTAAAAGAAGATCAACAAAATCCAAGCACAAGAAACATGTGGCACACCAAGGCACACTGGAATCAAATTGCATAAAACTGGTGATAAAGAGAAAAATCTTAAAGGAGCAAGAAGGAAACAAACAAAAAGATAAAGAAGAGCAAATATAAGGACAACAGCAGATTTCTCATTGGAAACAATGCAGAACAGTAGACAGTAAAGCAAAAATCTTTCAAGGGGAGAGAGAGATAGACAGAGAGAACTATCAACCTAGAAATTCAGTGAAAATATCTTAAAGAGAAGAGAAAATAAAGACTTTTTAAACATACAAAAACTAAAAAAAAAAAAATTCATCATCAGCAGATTGGCATTACAAGAAATTTTAAAGGGTATCCTTTTAGCAGAAGAAAAATAATATCAATAGCAATCTGCATCTACACAAAGGAATAAAAGCTTTACAAAAGGTAACTAAGTGGCAAATAGTGTATAAAATACTTCTTTCTTATTTAAATGTCTTTAAAAGATAATCAACTGCTCAAAAAGAAAAATAACAGCAATACATTATAGGGGTTATAGCACATGTATAAGTAAAATGTAAGACAACAATAGCCCAAAGCAAGAAGTGGAAGTATACTGTTATGTGGTTTTATGCTACATATGAAGTGGTATAATATTACTTGGAGAGTTGGTTGTGGTAAGTTAAAGATGTACACTATTAACTCTAAAGCAATCACTAAAATAAAACAAAAAAGAATTATAATAAAGAAGCCATTGAAAGAGACAAAATGGAATTATAGAAAATATTCAATTTAAAGGAAGATGGGAAAATAAAAAAAAAAGAACAGGAAGAAAGCAAATAGTAAAAATGGTAGATTTGAAATCAATCACATCAATAATCACATTAAATTTAAATCTTCTTAAATATCTCAATTAAGAGGAAGAGATGGTCAGATTAGAAAACAAAAACAAGACCCAAACATGGTGCCTATAAGAAATCCATTTGAAATATAAATGCACAAATAAGTTAAAAGAATAGAAAAGATACAGCCATGCTAACATTAATATTTTGTCTTTAACTAGAGAGGCTATATTACTATCAGACAACATATATTTCAAAGAGAAGAATATTATTATGGGTGAAAAAGTTATTTCAACTTACTAAGGATTCTGTTCATCAAGAAGACACAATAATCTTATGTATTTATGCACCTAATTAATAATACAGCTTCAAAATATGTGAAGCAAAAACTGAGAAATAAATCCATTTTTATGTTTGTAGATTTCAATATCCCTCCCTCAATAATTTACCAAACAAGTAAAAAGAAAATCACTAAAGGTATAAAGGACTTGAAAAAAACTATTAACTAATTTGATCTAATTTAGATTTATAGAACATTTCACCCAACAACATCCAACAGCAGAGTATACACTCTTCTCAAGTATATATGAAATTTTCCAGGTGACCATATTCTGGGGATTAAAAAGTCTCAATACATATAAAGGAATTTACGTCATACAAAGTAGGCTTTCTGATCATAATGAAATTAAATTTAAAATGAATTACAGACAGATATTTGGGAAAATATTTAATAAAAAATTTGTTTACTAAATTATACATTTCTAAATTATCTTTTGATTAAAAAAATGAAATTAAAAGGCAAAATAGAAACTATTTTGAATTAAGTAAAAATTCTGGAGATGAGACCTAAATGTAAAATCAAAAATATGAACAATAAAATGGCAACAAATACATACCTATCAGCAATTGAATCTAAAAATCAAGATAAATGAACAAGGAATCTAATGAACAAAATAAACTGATTAATAAAATAGAACCAGAGGCATGGAAACATGGAACAGACTAATGAATCTCAAAGGGAAGGAGGGAGGGGATGGGAAGAAATTAACCAAAAACTTATGTGCATAGTAGAGGCCCAGTGCAAGAATTCATGCATGGGTGGGGTCTGGCTGGCCCACCCCAATCTGGCTGATCGGGGCTGGGCTGCCAGGGTTGGGGGTGTGTGTGGAGGATGCAGGAGGTTGGCCAGTCAGCCCCGCCCCTGATCAGACCAGTTGGCCAGCCCCAGTGCATGTCATAGCAACCTAGCAAACGGTTGTTCTGGTCATTCTGGTCGTTCCGGTCACTTGTCTTTTATATATATAGATATGCATTACCTATGGACACAAACAATAGGATGATGAAGACTTGGGGTGGGGAAGGAACTGGGTGGGGTGGGAACCAGCCAATGGGGAGAAAAAAGGGGGTATCTATAATACTTTCAACAAGAAAGACTTATTTTTAAACTATAAAATTTTTAGAGGAAAACATAAGAGAAAATTGATGAAAAATTTTTTAGGAATGACACTAAAAGCATTATCAATAAAAGAAAAAAATGATCAATTGGACTTCAGTGATAAAAAGGAATAAACTAATGATATGTGCAATAAAATGGATGAATCTCAGAATAATTTTTATGAGTCAAAGAAGTCAGAGAAAAAGGAGCACAGATTGTACAATTCCACTTACGTAAATGTACAAAATACAAATAAATCTATGGTGAGGAAAGGCAGTTCAGTGATTGCCTTGGGAAAAGGTGAGGTAGGTGAGGGGTTTGCGGGAGGGATTACAAAGAACACCCAACAACAATCAAAACATACGCTAAGAGACAATCTTTGTATTGAAGGAAAGTTAGAGTGCCCTACTCTAAAAATAAACAGATGGGTTTATAACAAGAAAAACCCAGCCAGGCATCATCTCATAAAGAACACCTGGAATGAGACAGAAAAACATGTTCTTCTTTTCTTCCATCTTCCTCGTGTCTCAGAGACCCATGTCTTCTATTTCTTGATCTGAGAAAGTGATTCTTTTCATCAGCAATGTGGACACACACTGGGAAGGAGTGTAACCTACACACCCTGCGTGTTGGCAAACACTGGATATAGACCATTTTCAGCAGATTTGAGCTCCACTGAGAATAAAGTCAAGGAAACATCTGATGACTCAGAGGAGGAGCAGTGCTCCAAAAAGATTCACCGCAGGATGAAAAAAGAAATTACAAGAAACTGATATTTTCAATAGAATACAAAATAGTAGGGACAAAAAAAAAAAAAAAAGAAAGAAAAAGAGTAAAATAAAGACGGAAAATTATAAGAAGCAAATGGGACAAGATATAGCAGGATGAATTAACAAGATACATGAACAATATAGGAAAGAATTACAAGAAACTTTAAGAAATAAAAAAAAGGAAAATTAAAATCCTTTTGTGAGTCTGTTTAGACTGCCACAGACCAAAAAAGACTGTGGAGATACATACAGGCTAAATTCATCATGGTATCCTATATTGGATTTTGGAACAGAAGAAGAGCATTAGTAAAAAGTGAATGAAATTTGAGTTTCATTAATACCAGTGATATGTTCTGTGGTAGATTGTACAATACCCTCTCCAGAAATGTCCACTTCCTAATCCCCCAAACCTGTGAGTAAGTTACATTTCACGGCAAAAGGGACTTTGCAGATGTGATTAAATTAAGGATCTTGAAATGAAGACCTATCCTGGATTAATTATCTTGGTGGGCCCAGCAATGTAATCATAAGGGTCCCTATCAGAGAGAGGCAAGATGATCAAAAGCATAAGAAAGGATGAGATGAGAAGCAGAGGTTGAAGGGATAGGCTTTGATGATGAAGAAAGAAGCTACAAGACAAAGAAAGCGAGGAGCCCCAGAAGGAGCACAGACCCCCCAACACCTTGATTTTAGACTCTGACCTCTAGAAATGTAACAGCCTAAATGAAGTTTGGAATAATTTCTTACAGCAGCAATAGGAAACAAACACACCAATGTTGGTTGCCTAGTGTGAAAATGTCCCATGGTAATGTAATATGTAAAGCTTGTGGAGGAATCGGTAAGGGTGTGTAGGAACTATCTGTACTATCTTTAATATATTTGATATGAATATATCAAATATAATGAATAACTATATTTCTGTAAATATAATTATTCCAAAAGAAAAGTTTATTTTAAAACTTCTTGTTTGGGGCCTTCAAACACAGAAATTGACACTGCAAAAAAAAAAAATCATTTAGTATAGCAGTCACCAAAGTGTCTCTCTTAGAATACAAAAGAAAAACATATAAAAATGGTCACCAATGAGTTACATATAAGGAAAACAAGGAACAAACAAGTAATATTTTGATTACTGGGGTTTTGAGGAAAGATATCAGAACAAAGGAATGAGAAACAATAAACCTATCATGCTAGAAGAAAGTTTTCCTGGACTAAAGAAAAACATGGGTTTCTAAACCCAATCTGGCAATTAAAAATGGACCCCAGTCAAGCTGGCTGCCCAGCTCTATAGTACACCCTCTTGCTGGGCAGGCCCCCAGCAGGCAGTGGGGGGGGTCCCCTGCTGATTGGAGTTCAGCAATCTGCCAAAGCTGCTTGCTATTGTGGTAGACCCCTGGCTCACACTGGACCAGCCTGATTTTCTCTCCCAGGAATGGGAAACTTGGATAGAAACGTCAAGTTGTTGGAAGTGTGCAAGCTAAATTACCTAATAACATCATCCTAGAGAGATCCGTGAAACACCTGCAATTACCTTGGTTCCTGATCTTCCCAAAACTTGAATTTCAGCCCCTTCTTTTAATTCTATAAAGTAATTTTTTCAATAAATTCCTTGTTTATATAATTAGTAGGCAATTCTCACCAGCACTTGATCCTTGAAAAGGAAAAGCAGGCTAAGGCTATTCTTTGAGCAACAGTGCTATTTTTAATAGTGCTATTAAAAACTGCTTAAGGAGTGCCCTTAAGACATCTAAAGGTCTTAAGTTACTGTCTTAATCCATTTGGGCTGCTATAACAACACACACACACACACACACACACACACACACACACACACACCACCCTGGGTAGCTGATAAACACACATTTATTTCTCAGTTCTAGAGATTGGGAAGTCCAAGATCAAGGCACCAGAATAGTTGCAATCCTTTGAAAGACCACCTCCTGGTTCATAGCCAGTGCCTCCTCCCTGTCCCCACATGGTGGGAGGAAAGAGGGGTCTCTGCATCTCTCTCATAAGAACACTGATCCCATTTATGAGTTCTCCATCCTCATGGCCTAAGCACCTCCCAAAGACCCCACCTCATAATTCCATCATGTGGGCCTTTGGGATTTCAAAATATGAATTGGGGAGAAAGGGGCACAATCATTCAGTCTATAGCAGTTCGTCAGTCATTTTCATTTTCTTACAACCAAAATAGTTTTAATTTACACAGTTACAAAGGAAACAGATCACACTTGCCTCCAAATTTTCCTCTGCAATATTGAAAGTCAGAAGGTAATAGAACAAGTCATCTTCTATCGTCATTTATCTGCCCTTTTCCCTCTTCTACCTCCCTCCAAACACAGTAAAGATACAGATGATGTACTGTAGAATTATACACTGAGTGGCCAGATTATTATGATCTCAGAACACATAATAATAATTTGGCCAGTCAGTATATATATATATATATATATATATATATATATATATATATATATTAGAGGCCAGTGCATGAATTTGTGCATGGGTGGATGGGTGGGGTCCGGCCAACCTGGCCAGAGGGAGGGGACATGGGCGGTTGGCCTGCTGGTCGAACTCCTGGTCGAGGGGACAATTTGCATATTAACCTTTTATTATATAGGATATACACTGAGTGGCCAGATTATTATGCATTCAGAGATCATAATAATCTGGCCACTCAGTGTATATCTGAAACAACTTTAAGAATGTTAAAGGGAGGGAATTTATTATGCAAACATTTTATAGTCATCAAAAATTTTGGCAGACAGGCAAGTGTTGAGAAAATATAGCATCCAGCTATACTTCTAGCAAAGAAAAATTACTTGAAGTTGCATTACTATGCTGAACAAAAGTAAGAACTCAAGAATTGGAAAATTATCATGTAGAAGGAAAGATGGTGAGTTCTAAACCCAGAAAAATAGAATTAAGTCTTAAAATTGTAAGTTTGGTGTAAAAGGAATGCATGCATTAAAATGTCTCTTATAAGATATAATAATTTGGAACTGATAAAGTAGCTGTAGCATTATTAACAAATATTATTACATTATACAAGCAAAATTATATTAAAAATGCAAAAGTGGAAAATGAAAGAGTGAAATAAATAAAAACCATTGCCAAACTCTCGCCTGAAGGGTACACAAATATAATGCTAGTTCATTTTTCACTATGAATTAAAGATAGATTTGGCAAATGCTTTTGAAAAACAACAAACAAATTATCAATGTAATAAGTTATATAATTTCAGAAATAATGGGCATAATAAAAAACAAACTAAATGTAATCCATATAAAAAAGACATTAAGTAAAGAAAAGAAACAGACTGAAAAACTCCATATCTATATATATAAAAAGCCAGTTTCCATAATGACCAGGATGACCAAATGACCGGGTCACCATGAGGTGCATTGAACACCTCTTGGTCCCTCCCCCGTGGCCCACAAGCTCCAATTGCAGCAAGGCAGACAGCAGGTGGGCAGGGCAGTGAGCACAGCAGGGCTGCAGGCAGGTGGGCAGGGCCTCGAGCAGTGGCAGGTTACTGCGCATGCTTTCACGTGCTGGGTCTATAGTAAGATTATAAAGTAAGGATGAACTTTTAACTATGGCAGTAGCTAAAACTTTAAATTACAGTTTAAATGTATTAAATTCCTCAACTAAATAAGAAAAACTTGGAGATTGGACTAAGCAGTAAAGTAAGTTATTCCACTAAGACAAAACCATGACAAAATTAAACAAGAGTAATCAAAGAATACACATTCCTCAAAAGACAGCAAGGACTGACCATAGTTTTAGTATTAAACAAATGATAATTCAAGCACAGAAACATTAAATAGAAATAATGAAATGTCTATATAGAACTGTCAAACTCTTCATCCTATTAAGGTAAAATGCATACTTTTTCTGTGCTTATGAAACAAAATTTTATTATATAGTAGGCAAAAAAACTCAATAAGTTTCAACAAACAATTACTACAGGTGAAATTCTTTAGTAACAATGATGTAATTCTAGAAAATGACAGAAGTTTATATTTTAAAAATCCACCAATCTCATAATTAAAAACAAAAATAAATCTCCTAAACGTCTCTTGGATCAAAGAGAAAGAAAACCATGTGATCCAAGATAATATACAAAAAAAATAACAAAATAAACCTTTCATATCAAACTTATAGGATATAGACCAAATTGTATTCAAAATGAGATTCTTAGCCATAAATGTGTATATTTTTTTAGTTTTTGAAATGGCAAAAGTGAATTAATTGAGCATACAACTAAAGAGGTTGGTGGGGGGACATTTTCATAGAAAATTAGGAAGAAGGAATTAAACATTTTTTGAAACTGCTGAATTCAAAAAGAGAAAAAAACCAATATAATAGTACATGTTATTTTCTTTACATCACACCACCTCCTAGGTGAGTTACAAGTTCCATTTTCCAGCTCTGTGGTATTCTACATATTCAAATGACCTGAGAATATATTCTGGGAAGAAATTGGATCTTGACAGTGGGTTGGCCCTTAGATAATCAGTGGAGTGGGAAGGAATGGCTTCCACTAAGAACGGAATAAACACAATTCAACCAAAGTATCTTGGAATCAACTGTATTATCATAGTGCAATTAAACATGGTCTGTGATCATTGCCAGATGCCATGTACCTGCTGTCACGCCCCAACCTCACCTCGCTGTTACCTGGTCTTAACAATTAACCTTTTCCAATACAAATAATATGACAAGTAATTACCCATAATATAGTCATTGTTATAAAACAATAATCATGCCTTGTTTTTGCTAATTCATATTTTACTTTACTTGCCTGTTTTTGTAGAATACTGGGTTGCCTGAAAAGCAGGCTAAGGCTATTCTTTGAGCAACAGCTAAGTAAGGGCACAAACAATCCTACTGGTGAAGAATTGACATTTGTTATTTCAGAAAAGTTATCAAAGTAGTCATCAGATTTTGTTGGGCTTCCTTACATTTATTTTACAGTTTACTACTGGCTCTATTGAGTCACACAGGAATGATATTGTTTTAGTTCCTAGAACATCTAAAGGTCTAAACTCACTCTCAATCACAAACATTACCTGGCCTCAAATTTGAATGACTTTGGCAATGTTTCCTCTTGTGAAAATGGGGTCTTTGGCTGATATTCTCAATTATGAAATAGACACAAAATTATTCTTAAGAATGTTCAATAAGATCATAAATATAAAGTGTTTGGTACAGAGCAGGAACTTGTTACATGTTCATTTCCTTTCTGTTGATCATTACAGCATTCTCTGAGCTGGGTATCTTCCTCCTGATTTTATAGAGGAAGATGGGGAAGATGCTCCCAAAAGTGAGGAATTCTCAACCAGCCTGATTCTCCCAATAAAACCAAGAATGTTGATCTCTCACCCTGCCTCACTCACATTTTTCCTCAATTTCCTGCTTCTGTTCACTCTAATGAGCCACTCAACGACTGACTCTTAGAAAGTTCTAGTGAGAATAAAGTTTTGGAATCCAAAAAAAAATCCTCTAATAACAAGAGTAATCCCTGGCATGTCCCTTGTTTTGTGCATCTTACCCCAGCTGGCAATATGGCTCTGCTTGTTGCTTACCCAGTCCACCACAATCCACCCACCATGCTCTCTTGGGAGTGCCCAGAGCATAGCTACCACAACCTCATAAACAGCTGTCAACCACCACATCTACTGTGGATCCTTGCAGCTTCTCCCAAGGTGGGAGCCCTCAAGTCATTAAACCCATTCAGTGTTTTTCAAAATGAGACTACTTTCTCTCTTTTAAAAAATCCAGGCTATTAAAAATATCTGAAAGATGCTTCTTGTGACAAAAATAAAATCTTAGAGGGCTAAATTTTAGTGAAATAACTTTCAACTCTTGTGAAACCCATAGATTTCGAAAAGTACATAAGATGAATATTGGAAAGGGGACAGAGCTGATGGATAAATCCCAAGATTTGCCTAGAAGTTTCCTTTCTGGAACAAGCAGGCTTGGCCCCTTTCTGTTAGCACGAGTTTCTCCCATGAGGAGAGTTAGATTCCTGACAGGCTCTTGTGTATCTGAATCTCATGATGGATGCAGCCACACTCCTACTCTTCTGGTCACTGATGCTGCAAACCTGTTCTCCTGAGGCTTATTGGGCAAACTCCACATCTCAATGGACACGTCTCCCCACAAGAAGGTCCAGGAGCCTCTTTGAAAATAACTTAAAAATTTTATTGAAAAATAAAAGAGAACATAAAGGTAAGTATGAAGCTTAATAAATCATGTTGACATCTGTTATTAACATTAACCATGTTAAGAAACAGAACATTGTAAGGCCTCAGCCATCCCTATGTCATCCCATCCCATCATCCATCCTCCCCACTCCAAGTAGCCACTGTCCCAACTTTTATGATAATCGCTTATTTGCTTTACTTTATACTCTATATTGGTTTGCTAGGGCTGTCATATTGAATTTCCACAAACTGTGGGGCTTAAAACAAGAGAAATTTATTTTCTCACAGATTTGGAGAGCAGAAGTCTGAAATGAAGGTGCTAGCAGAGCCATATTCCCTCTGAAGACTCGGGGAAATTTGTCCCTGTCACTTTCTAGCTTCCGGCAGCTCCTGGCATTCTTTGGCATTCCTCAGCTTGTAGACATATCACTGCAATCTCCACCTCTGTCTTCATATGGCCGTCCCCCTGTGAGTCTCCCTATGGCTTTCTTAGGACACTAGTCATTGGATTCAGGGCTCACCCTAATCCAGGATGACCTCATCTTAACATTTTTCAAAGACCCTATTTCCAAATAAAGGTGACATTTACAGGTTCCAGAGAGACATTAATTTGGGGAGGGAGGGCACTATTCAACCCACTATATACTCTTAACACTTAAGTACATATGCATCCCTGAGTACTCCAGCTCCACTTTGCCTGTTGTTGAACTTTATAAAATGGAATCAGAGAGTATATATTTTTTTGCATCTGGTTTCTTTGACTTAACATTTAGTCTTACAATATTTCACAGTGATATTTATTACATGGAGCTGAAGTATGCTTGTTTTCATTGTTTCATTCTATTCTATTCTATGAATACACCTTATTTATCCAGTCTACTCCTAATAAATAGTTGGGTTTTCCAAGTCTGGGTTTAATAGGAATATGTTCTACATACATTCTCTTTCATGTCACCTGGTATATATGCTCATGGGTATCTGCTGGTTGTATACCTGCAGTAGGCTGAATAATGGCTCCCAAAGATATCAAGTTCTAATCCTTGGAACCAGTAAATGTCACCTTATTTAGGAAAAGGGTCTTGCAGATGTGATTAAGTTAAGGATCTTGAGATGGGAGGGTACTCTGTATTTTCTAAGAAGGCCCTAAATGCAATCAACAAGTGTCCTTATAAGAGGGAGATTTGACACAGAGAGGCGGAGGCAATGTGACACGTAGCAGAAATTAGAGTGATGTGGCCACAGTCCAGTTATGCCAGCAGCCACCAGAAGCTGGAAAAGTCAAGGAACTGATTCTCTCCTAGAGCCTCCAGAGGGAATGGGCCCTGCTGTCACCTTGATTTGGGCCCGACCTCTGGCCTCTTCAAATGGGAGACAATAAATTTATGTTGTTTTAAGCCACCAAGTTTGTGGTAATTTTGCGGTTACAGTGGAATAGGAAATATTCATGGGTATGCATATTTTCAAAGTTAGCACATAATGCTTAACAATTTTCTTAAATGGTTATAGTTCTTTACACCATCAATATAGAGGAGCCACAGTTACCCATGTCCTGGGAGTGGCGTGGAAGGACCTAAGATGCAATTAAGTTACTCTGTGCAGGCTGTAAAGGTTTCAAGCCAGACACCTGCTCAGCATTTCATCTACATCGTTCTGAGACTGTTAGCTGTTGTGGAAATGAGAGTGCTAGTAGGGTTCCTGGCATTCGACCTCTGGCAGGAGGTGAGCTATCCTGTCTGAAGTGAGGAACTGAGTAGGCACAGGAGCTAGAGCTGGTGTCCACGTGGCAAAACCAGTTCATAGCATTTAGCCAAAGCAGAAATTCAAGGATTTAGCTTTGTTAATTTAGAAGGTGAACTATGCTTCACCAACACAAAAGGTGATCTCTAAATTGCTCGGCTCAAGCAGTTAGTAGCTTTCCCTCTATTTGGTACATGTAAATGACTAAATGCATATCTGACAAGAAGTACCGGAGGATCTAAGAACAAATGCTCAGTCAAGGAGAGGGCAGCACGGAGTTAGCTCAGCAGCCACTCTACATTAGAAGATGTAAATAACCAGAGAAGCTCCCCTAAAGGAAACAATACCTTAGCAGGAGGGAACTTGGCAGAAAAACAAGGTGGTAGTTAAGATGGTTTGGTCAGGATAATTTAGAGAAAAGAAAAACAAGGGAGAATGTATCAAAACAGAAGGTAATGCAGAGTTTCACAGACGTTAGTGTTCCATGTGAGATTCGGGTTTGGGCTACAGAAACAACAGAGGAAGAGGCCACACATGTAGGAAGGAGAATAGTTCAAAGCTTAAGTGGGTCAGGATGACACTTTTTGAAGAAAAGGATTTAAACTCTAGATAAGTAGTTGCTGCCCAGAATAAATGATCCATCCAAAGAGCATGGTCAAAGACAAGGTAATCAAAAACGAGCCTTGCAGGTCAGAGGGCAGGTCTGAGACACAAATAGAACATGGCCAGCAATTCTTGAGCCTCTTGGGGATCTGCAGGGTGGCCTGCAGCAGTTCTTGAGGGCGATAGGGTGGTAAGAAAAGTAAAGATTTGGGGAGTACACAGACTTGAGCTCAGAAGCCAGCTCTAGTATTTACAAGCTGTGTGACCATGTGCAAGTGATACAGCCTTTCTGAGCTTTAGTTCCTCACCCATAATTCAAGAACAATGATATTATAGGTTTGTCATTATGATTAAATGAGACAAGGTGTAAAGAGTGTCTCCTAGTGCCTTAACAAATGCGGGGAGTCCTCCTCTATACCACTTCTTTCTTGCCCACTTTCCTCCTTGATACATAGCAAGCCAACATCCTGGAACCAGTGAAGACTACAGCTTAGTGGACAGGCAAATATCCACTATTCCTCTTGGGGACACTAATTTTCAAGTCCACAACAGCCAGATTTATTTCAGATCTCATTCCTTGGTGGACTGGGAATTCTGATTTTTATTCTCTTACCCTATTCAGAAAAAAAATTATAAATTTGGCATGAATAAATAAAATCCAAAGATTGAGGGCTTCAACGACCAGCTCAACATCAGCTAGAAGGGCAGGAAAGGCCGGCTCTGACACTGGGTAAGTCAGGAGGAGCTTAAAAGTTCTTTGAAAGTACCAAGCATGGCAGGATTTATTTAGAATTGTGTTCAGAATCTTTGACAACATGAAATTGCCAGAACAGCAGACATAGAAAGCTGAATGGATGACAACAACCTGTAATCATGCCCTTTTTGCCATCTGTGACGTGTTCAGCCAGTACTTAGAAGTGCTCAGTGATGTGCTTTTGGATGATATTTTTGCCCAGCTGTACTGGTGGTGTGCGCAGCAAGACAATGAGCAGTTAGCACAATCTGGTACAAACTGCTTAGAGAACGTTGTTATCCTGAATGGGGAAAATTTTACCCTAGAAATCTGGGCTAAAACTCATAACTACACACTTGGATATCTTCAAAACTACAATCCCACGTGCACTTTTGACATGGAATCCCACTTCTGGAGAAACTGTTCCGCTGCCTTCACCTCCTGTGAGTGAAAACAGTTGGATACAATATCGCAGAAATCTGCAGATATCCATGATTCTATTCAACCAAGATCTGCGGATACCAGACAGCAAGCAACATTGGCTTCTGTCTCTACTGTGAATGAAGAAGCCAACAAAATTAAACCTTCAGCAAAATATCTCTTATGTGAAATTATGCATTTAACTTGATTCCTGAACTTCGTGCTGTTCTTAGAAGATTTTTTTTTTCTGCGAATCGGAGTAGTTTTTCAGATATCACAACCACCTGAACAAGAACTGGAATAAACAAGCAATGATGGAAACTTAGTATACATCCCTCCACCTTTAAAAGGGTCCAGGAGCTGAGCTTCACTACCTGAAAAATGGTTTCCCTGACTTTCCGTGTCTAAGGGTTACTGACTGGGAAAGTGCTTAGAACTGGAACTCAGACTTGCAACGCTCCAGTCCCTCTCAGTGGTGGACCCTGTGTGTCATGTTGAGCAGAAAGCCCATTTCCACAGTATCAGCCATGCTCACAGTATCAGCCATGTCCTCTGTGGCAAGGAGAGCCCCACATATTTTTGGCAGGTGTGGAGGTGAAACTTAGATGTAACTATAGATGAAACTAAAGAACTATAGATGTAAAGATTTGAACTTTTGCAGGAAGTACAACTCAGGAGAGTTGTATTTTGAAGGATAAAATGTTTATAATTAGGGAGTGGGGGGAGAAGAAATTATTGTTCAGATAAAAGATATTTAGCAACTATGGTATTCTTATTCTGAAATTTTTGCACACTCAGGCTACCTGAGATACTGGTAATCATCCTTCTGTGAAAAATGTACCGAGACACAGGTCTGTAGTATAAAAATCTTTAACATGATATAGTTCTTCTTGCACTGTTTTATTTATTTATTTTCTTATTCACTTGCTAAATACCCATACTATTCTGTCAAATGCACTAAAAATTTGGGTTGAACTTTTTGTCTTTTTTATTTTGTGGGGATTTTAGTGTTGCCCTTTTCGGGGGGTTGGTAACTTTGAAGGTTTAACATGCCCAGAGGTTGTTGTGGCTCAACAACAACAACATCATAAGGGTAGAAAAGATCCCTACTGACATAACCTCCTGTAATATACTTCTCTTAGGTTTTTAAAGATGAGCCATTAAAATAGAATGATCCTTCATGGACTGAACTTGAATCACTGCAAAATGAATCTAGGTTGCTGTCACTTTTTCTTTTGGGTGGCGGGGCCTGATGTAGATTTTGTTCTATGCACAGAACTTAATGTTGAATATATTAAAATAACTCTGGCATGGTTTGGGGATGTTAGATGTACTGGAAATGTATTCATACTGTGAATTGTGCTCTGATGGTTAAAAATGACAATATTGTCAAGCATTCCGTATTAACAGTGGATGTAGAAATTTTTTCAGATGGATAAAATGTACTACTATTATATGGCACAGATGTAAAGTTTTCTATGTAAAAAATTCTGTACAACTTTCGGTACAATATTGATTCTCATCTGGCATATTCTAATCAGGTTATAAGTCAATAAAGTTTTTGGATTATTTAAAATAAATATATCAATAAAAAATAAAGTACCAAGCAGTGTCTAAAAATGAAGTGATGGGCATTTAAGCAGCTGAGAACCTCGTTCGGTGACCCAGGGACCTTAGCTAATTAGGAGAAGACCACCTAGACAGTTATATCTGACCAAGATGTGTTTCCAAAAGATGGACAGTTTCTTTCTTCTTAAAGTCATGTATATCTCCAGCAGGTCCTGTTTATTCTGCAGCTTCTAAGTAATATAAAAAAAATTTGCTGGATATCCCAACTTCTATTAGCAATTTGAACCAGGAGAAGTGGGAAGGAGAAACATAGTTATCTGTGGCATAAGAGTTGAAGTTCTAGACAAAACAAGAGCAGTTAAGATCACTCTCCATCTCCTGTTCCAACAGGTAACTTTCTTCATGTTTCTTATCTGAGTAAAGAACGAGTTCAGCAATTCCTGACTGAGGCTCTTCAACCTCCCCGCTGCTAGGCCCACATCTCACCCGCTGGAAGGATCTCAGAACTCCACCTGAACTGACCAATTTCCCAAAAAAGAAGTAGCACAAGGACCAAAACCCTGAAAACAGAAATATTGAAGGAAACATATTGCAGAAAGTTAATTTGTTTGGCATCTTGTTAGCTCTCTTCTGAGTGTAATACAGGAGGCTGTTAATTGCTTGATTTACTGTAATAGTCATTCTGCCTACAGCAATAAATAAAGTTAATTAATATAAGGTAACTCACTGCCAGGGAGGCTAGTAATTACCAGAAAATTAAAGAGAAATTCTCCTTGTGGTAGCTTTAAAAAGGAAAAAAAAACACAATTTATTTTCCTCCTTCTTATGTATCAATCTTCTTTTAAGAAAGTTTTTGCCTTAGGCTTTCTGTAGAAATACCTTGGGTTCTATCATTTGTGTTCTTGTTTTTGTTTTTCTTTATCTTCCCTTCATCAAGATGGCTGCACATGATCAAAAAGGAGTAAATGGAGTAACTTCACCCCTCCGGCTGCCGTGGGAAGCTGAAATGGTGTTAGAGCATGTGGGCAACCCGATGGAGCCTCCTCAGTGTAGACTGTCTCTGTTGTCAGAAGGGATCCATCCACCAGGAGAATATCTTGCTCTGACCTCCAACACATTTTTGTTTAGTTCTCCTTCACCAGGGCTCTTTCTTAGAACTTTGAAGTGGCATGCTATAATGGAAGCAAGGATGGTCTGTGGAGTTGGACTTATGTTTATACTTAATAACTCAGAAAATTTTTAAATATTTCTTAAACATCATGAACACTCAGTTTCCTATTCTTTGAAACTAGAGGCCCAATGCACGAAATTCGTGCAAGAGTAGGCCTTCGCAGCTATGGCAGCTGCCTGGATCTGTCCCTCGCAGCTGAGGTGGCTGCCTCCATCCCACAGCTGCAGTCTCAGCTTCATCCAGAAGGACGTCTGGAAGGACATCTGGTCTAATTAGCATATTATGCTTTTATTATTATAGATAGGAAACAACGCTTTTTGCATAAAATTTATTTGGGGATTATATGAGATTGTTTCTGAAAAATATGAGCTTCTCTTTCTCCAGCTTATTCTTATATCTTTTCTTTTAAAAAAAGTATGACAATTTTTCTTTGTTTTCCTTTGTGAGCTGGGTGCTGGATATTTTTCTGACAAATTTGTTTCTCCCTTTGTTAAATATCCAGCATATAGCATGTATACCAGCCACATGTGACATCTTATCTTTGTTATCCTGAATTTTCCTTTTCCCAGTTTTTTCATTTGAATATTTTAAATTTTATTTAACCTTTTTGCATATATTTATGGCATCATCTTAAATTCTTTTTAGATGAAGAGTTTATGAATAAACACATGTGTACACATAAAAAATGTAACATACACATGTGTATGCTTATGTATAGATGGTGTTAGTTATATTCAGCACTGTTCTCTTTTTCTTGAAACCATACACAGCACAGTATTGTTCCATAAGTGTCTTGGCTCCCAGCCAAAATCCTAAATCTCCTGAGATATGAATAGATTTTAATCTCAAATATTTGTTGAATTGAATTAAATCACATAGTTTGGTTATTTCCTTAATTTACAACAACTTATGTTCCAATCCTAAAATTACATAAGCCTGCCCACAAAATGTGAGATATATGGCTTGCAGAGCTAAAGTTCTTTCCAATAATAGTAGCACTCTTTTTTCCCCCTTTGTGAAGTAATTACTATAACCCTTTGAAAAAAGTAGAAATCCACTTTTTTACACAACCAGATTTTGGCAAGGCAATCTGTGATGAATGAATCACTAGCTAAAACTTCAGCGGCAATATGGGTACGATGAGTATTTTTGAGGAAAATGTAGGACAGTTCATCTACATATCCTACATGAATGTGACTAGTCACATAATATATGCTCAATAAAGACACACTATAATACTTGAATATTGCAAATTAGGGCCAGGCATTCTTGAATCCTTGACACTGTACATGTTAAGCATTCTTCTATTAACAGCTCTCCTATTCCTCCAGCCATGAAGTTAAGTACTCAGAGAATTCACTCCTCCATTGTCCATCAGAGCCAATCTCTGATTAGGCCTCTAAAGCCAACAGTAGACTATTTGTTGAAGGCATGTGTAAACACACTAAAAAATTTCCTCTTCAGTTAAGTGACCATGAGACTATAGGTTTAGGTTTAGAGTGGGGTGACAGTATGACAAGAGTAGATACACAAAAAATTAAGAGAGTGCTATATGAAAATTACATGTGTGTGTAATAACTACTTGTTGAAGATCTCTTATGTGCCACCTCTACTTGACATTGGAGTCTTGTAGGCATATTGAACTATATGATTTGATGGATTTCAGATAATATCCAATTTATGATACGCAGCTCAGATCACTTGTCACTTATGTCCAATGGTCAGTTTCTAGCAAGCTAAGAACTGTTTCCTAAAAAGAAAGGAAATTCTCTGCTGAAGAAACACGGCATTGATACAAAATCCTAGGTGCCAAACTTGAGACTTTGTTCTCAAGTCTTGCTACAGGACCTATAAAGCATCTCAATGTATCTCTGACACTTTCATCATCTTGGATCTTCAGGACCACAATGCCCAGGCAACAGTGCTACTTACACTATAACTCAAAGTTGATAACCTGGCGATCATCTAAGATTGTCAAGCAATATATAAATGAGAGCAATATATCCAAATAATGTATCTGTTGTCTCCAAAATCCACAGAGACCTCCCTCTCAAAAATAGGAGCAAAGACAACAACTTGTTCCTCACTTTAAGGGTATATTTCACATGGAAGGCCCCTACATTTTCATGAAATCTGTTTCCTTCCCTCTGACATACATATATATCTTTTTTGGTTAACTCTGAATAAGGACTGTAAGAGTATATTGTTAACCCTGCTGGGTAAAAGCAAACTCATATTTTTGTCTTGTTTTGTTTTTCTTATAGAAATAGAAAAATAATAATTTTCCCAGATGCATAGGATTATATCATACTCATAGTTTGTGTGATTTGTTCAAAAATAGAAACATCTGGAACAGCAGCTGCAACTGGAGTCACCACCTAATTGAGTCACCACCGTCACATTCTCTAAAACTCAAGCTATCATTTTTCTACACTGAATATAGTAAACAGGGAGTTGAATGAGGATATGAGAGGAAACACTGCATATTAGTCAACTATTGGCTGCAATAATGCTGGATAATGTCTTATTCCAAAACATGGTTTGATTGAAACTCAGCTGGTGAGGCTGGTCTCTAGTCTCTAGGACCTAGGCTCCAGGCTCTAGCCTCTGACCTCCACCTCTAGGCTGCAGATTGATTTCAGGTTTCCCTTGCATGTTCTCCACCTTTTCCTTAAGCTAGCAACTGTCTGGGGTATGTCCTCTTCTTGGTGAATTATAGGACCAAAGTGCTAATCTAAATTATGAAAGCATAGTTCATTGGACACATTCCACTGGCTGAAGAAAGCCATATATGGCCAAACCCAAAAGTATTGATCCAGTGACATATACTCCTTCCCAAGGGGAAGGAGAGTGTAGTGAATATTTGCTGAGCAATTATCCAATCTATCATATCACCCCTGCATATTCCAATCTTTAATGATGGTCCTACTTTTTATAATTCCTGCAAGGTTGTGGCATTACTTATCGCCTGCTAGTTGAAGAAATAGCAAACTTTTTCAACATAATGGCCTTTACTCCATGACAAGGGCATGCTGAAAAGTGACTCAAGTTATAAGTGTTGAGAGTAGGAGAAAAGGTGAGGATGAGCTTCTAGAAGAATTATCTTCTTCTTACAAGATCATTCTTTCAAGTAAAGTCATTACAGGATCTTCAGTCAAGGCAGGAACATCCTAATCAGACAAGAAAAGAGAGCACTGTTTTGACTATCAAATGATGCTTTGAGGGACTTGGGGGTCAATGTACTTTAAATTATCTGATTCTTGTTATATATCCCAATGCAAGTTTTAGAATGTTACTCTTTCCCAATAAATTCCTTAGCTTTAATCTGAGAAACAATGAATCTATGAATGCAATGGATATTATGCTTGATACTGACAGAATCAGATTTTGAGCCTGGTTTTGGTTGTCTCAACCTTAAATATGTAAGAAATCAAAGTATTTTGCACACTTACATAAAGTTCCTGGTTTTCAGCCCATTGCTTACTTGTAGAATTTAGGAGTTTGATTAATTCATTCTCTTTCTTTTGTCTTGCAGCACTAATTGAAAAAATTTTCCCACCCAATGGTGATTGATTTCTTCTTGATTTTCAGATTGTTCCATGTAACTGGACACTTGATGGACACATTATTATAGATGACCACAGATGATAATTTGATAAGCAGTTTTATCATGACAGGCCACTGTCAGAATTCCATCCTATTATGGAATTTGTATACTGTCAACTAATTGTTAGCACCAATTCAATGCCAACAGGAATCCCCAATTTGGGATGTGGTGAAAAAGAAAACTTTATTTAGTGCCAACAGCTCAATGGTAATACAGCATAGCTGTGGAAATAGCATTATTGTGGAACAGCTCCAGAGTGCATATGCGAAAATAGCAAAGCCTTGAGGCTGCCCTGGACTCAGGCAACCCTAGGGCCAAGCCTCTCTTCAGCTAGGCAACTCTGCCCCACCATGAGCCTCTCCATGATGGTCCATCTGCCCTGCTCCAGGCCATCTTTCTCCTCACCAGTCTATTCTGCTCCATGCTGCTGATTGGCTTTGAGGAGACATCTTTGGTGTTTCACCTACAGCCTGGAAAATGCAGCCTCCAGTTTTTGGTAGAAAGTACCCTCCCCAGCCAGAGGGGTGCTGGCTTATTATAGACAGAAGTCCCACTTCTGGTCCCTGATTGGTCAGAATAGAACTACTCTGATTGGTCAGAGCTGCACAACTCCCATTGGATGTGGGAAAGCCTCAGTTCTATTGGTTGAAATAGACTCCAGGAACTCCTTTAAAAGTGCTGGCTCTCAAGGCAGAAATGCAATGCAGGCAGCTTCCTGCTGAGACTTCTCTAGGAATTCAGTTTGCATGAGAGGCTGTTATGTAGAGATGGCTGTTAGACTCTGCTTTTTTAATATTTGAGCCCAGTTAGCCACTGAGAGCCCTTCTTAGTAGGTGTCTTTTCTTTTTTCAGGGGTCACAATACTAATAGCCCTCAAATTTAATAAGACCAGATAATCACTACCAGGCCCACCCTTTATCTCCCAGAAGGATCTGTTTTCATTGATTAGTTCTCATGCCAATTTTTGCATCAGTCATGGTTCTTAATTGCAAGCAACAGAAACCAACTTTGGTTAGTTTAACGAAAAAAAATAATTTATCAAAAGGAAATTGAGTAGTTTAAAAAAATCTCTGTGAGAGTTAGAAAACCAGAATTGATGTCTACAAAGGCAGGAATGCAGCCCCGAATTACATCACAGAGCTAATCAGGGGAAACACCCAGTAGCCGCCTATGGGCACTAGATGCTGTAGGTGGTCTCACGTTTTACCACAGAAATTGGACACAAGTCACAAATGCCACTGTCACCCTTGCACACAGATGTGACTGCTGCTGCTCCTGCTATTGTACCACTCTACCCAAAACAGGTTCTGCACAGTCCTTTTTTCCTTTTTAGCCAGTTTACAGTATGTGTGTCTGACTGATGGAGTGAGGACATATATCTCTACTCAACTTGAAAAGTTCTAGAATATTGGTTATACAATAGCAGGCAGTTTCTCCCTCTGAGTATGGTAACGTCCCCCAATATTTGAAAGGGGTTCGGTTATTGTGTGGCCAAAACAAATGTTCATTAAACTGAGACACAGGAGTCCTGCGAAAGAAAGGAAACATTTTATTGGATTGTCTGCATGTGTTTTGGGTGACATACTTCCTTTTTTCTCCAAAAAGTCTAGTCTATTCCTTTGCCAATGTGTGTGTGTGTGTGTGTGTGTGTGTGTGTGTGTGTGTGTGTGTGTGTGAGAGAGAGAGAGAGAGAGAGAGGGGGGGGGGAGGGGGCGGGGAATCCTTGGAAACCTATCTTTGAATAATTTCACACACACACACACACACACGCACACTTAGATGCACTTAGATGTTTTAGAATACCTGCAATTGGCACAATTGGCACTACAATGGGCTTGATGTTCCCAATGTTCTTGTTTGGCTTATAAAAGCCAAACCAAAAGAGACATCTCATCAACCCTGGACAAAATGCACCTGGTACTTTCCTGGCGAGGCTGGGCCTGGGAATAGCTCTGGGGAGGAGGCAAACCACAAAAGCCTGGAATTTGTAAATTGCTGAGTCTGGCGGCTTGGTTGGTGATGATAGCTCTCAATCAGGGACAAGACACAGCTCATAAGTACATGCCATGCTTGCCATATGCCAAACGTTTTCAGGGCTCAGACACCTCTCCATGAGTCAGAGATCCTGACAGTCGACAACTGATACAAATTGGTTTAGCAAAAGGGAATGACAGCTCTTAATGACCCCATTCCAGAGCCTTGTTGAAATGGTCTCTAATCATCCTGCCAGTGTGTGAGGGAGCTTTGATAAGTGGCTTGTGTGATACCGGCCATGCGACAACTGCTCTCAGCCAATGGGAGGGAGGTGGCGAGAGTCAGAACAAACAATGCATGAGAAAAGCATGTGGAGAATTGAGTAGGGTAGACCGTGGGCTAGAAGAGACACTGGGATTGAGGTTGTATACCAGGTGCTACCTGGCATCCTCATCCCTTGAGCCATTCTACCCACTGAAAAACATTCCCAGACTAATTATAACATGGCTGTCAAGCCATTTCCCTGGACCTGCGACCCAAGACAGGGTTTGCTGGATGAGCACTGTGGGTTCTCACCCATAAGAGGCAATTTATAGATAGTTCTTGGCCTCTTTCATATGAACACTTGCAAAAAAAAAAGTAAAATACAAGGAGGGAGTTCATGCTCACCCTATGATCTGACCTACCATCAAGTTGAATTTGTTACTCTGACCTCCCTCTTTATCCAGATGCCACTATTACATGTACACCTCCGTGCCTGGCACCTCCCCTCAAAAATTACCACCACCACCACCACCACCACCACCACCCCTCTCAGTGCATGCCTGCTTCAGTTCTATAAGAGAAAACCAGGAAGGGAGGTGAAACTAATTTTTGGGACTGTGGATGATCCAGGTCCTAAAGGTTCTTGAGAAATATTTTGACACTCTGGGAGATGCAAACTTAATAACACATTCAAAAATCTTCACTGTTGCCATGTACTCTGAGAAAACTTCAGGCCATTCTTTAAATATTAGTCTTAACAACTGTCAGAAATGGCATTCCATGTTGCTTAAACCCAATCATCTTCTGTTCATTGTTAATCTTCACCATCTTTCTCCCCTTTCTATGCCTTTCTCTTCTATCTTTATCTCCTCTCCTCCCTTTTCCCCCTCCTCTCCCACCCTCACCTCCTTTCATTTTCTCCTTTCTTCTTCTCTCTTTCTCTCCTCACCTCTCTTCCACAAGCCCCTCCTCCACCCAAATCAAGCTTCTCTTCCCTTCAAGGCCAAGTTCTGAGCTGCCTGCTCTGACTGGAGTGAACCAGGACACTGAGTTCCAATCTGTTGCTTAGCACCAAGGTTGCTTAGATACATCTCTCAGTGACAAATGGCCTTTGGCTTTGACTACTTATGCATGTAAGCTATGCATTGAGCATCTCTGTTCAGAGGGACATCAGGCCAGAACCAACTTTCACAATTTCCTTTTGAGCTACCTGTGTGATGGTAAGAGTGGGGGTTGTTTTAAAGGAAAAGAGACCTGAAGTTTTTTATGCTGAACTATAGGAAGAATTTAGCTGCAATAAAGGACCCACCATAGAGTGAGGAAAGAAACAAAATCACCTGGTGAACACAGCTCTAGGCTGTCTTTATGCCAGTTTATGAATGAGTCAAAGGAAGTGCAGCCAGGATCCATAGAGAAAAAGAAAGAATTTCTATTTTCTGCCAGCAGGAATCATCTCCTGTACTTATGATTTGTGTTTGTAAGAGAAAAAGTGTTGAGGAGTGTGTGTGACAGAGAATAAGGGGTATGTGGAAAGGGGATGGGGAGAGAGAAAGGAAGACATTAAAAAGGACTTTTTGACAAAGCAAAGTAAAAACTTAGGGTCTCTTTGTATAAAGACACCAAGGCAATAGACGTGATGCCTAATGTTTGGAGAGGCCATTGTTCCATATCATTCTGGATCTGTTTGGCAGTGACTGCTCCCACCACCCTGTTCTCATGTCCAGGCCTCACTTGGGCCTAGAATCCTTTATTCAATCTCTGTGTTTCATCTTGTCAGAGACTATGGTTGGGGATGAGAGGGACAGGGGAGCAGTGGGTGTGATTGGAATCATGTGCAAGGTTCAGGGAGGGCCAGACCAAACATGAGAATCAGCCAAGGATGCTGGATGGGGAGGCAGGACAAACAAGCTCAGGGATCCAGTTCTGTGGGAGGGAAGAGCAGAAGGCTAGATGCGGCCAAAGGGAGTGAGAGATGGAAGAGTGGGAGAGAGGTGATGGATGGCCTGTGTCATTGGATGAGGGGAAAGGTGATATCCAAGGTGGCTGGCAGAGGTAGGATGGTGGGGAGGAGCAGACTTCATTCATTTAGAGACATTACTACTGATGCCCACTTTTCCTACTGCTCCACCTGCTTGCTGAAGCATTTTTCCTTCTTTGCTAAGCAGTGGTCATTACTGTCTTTTCCAAGCTAATATGTCCTTGCTGTGCACCTACTCTGCACACAAAGTCTCATATGTAGAGAACATACAAAAGGCACAGCCCCTGCCTGGTTGAGAGCTAGGCAGAGGGACAAGATCTACAGAAATGTACTAATGAGCTCACAGAAGAGGGGTGGGGTAGGCTAGGAAGAGAGAAAGAGAGAATTGGAGTGGACTTAGGAAGAAAAAAGGAGAGTTTTCGTGATGTGGCACTAAGAACTCACTGTTCTGGGCCTTGGATCGCATATCTGTAAATGGGAAAGTGGGATCACTATGTGACTTCAGAGCCCCACCAGAGTTCGGGTTCTGTGGTTCTAAGATGAGACCACACCCAGTGTGTTTTGAGTTAGAAAGTGAGCCTGCAGACTTCACAGCATTACTTATGGTCCCTGCCCTCCTGAACCCTCTCTTTGCTCCTGTACTAAGTGTGGAGGATTATTCCCAGTGACAAACAGGCTTGGGAGAGAGATGTGTACAGAGGAGGAGAAAGCTGAGGTGACTTTTGTCAATATAGACAGGGGTTCTAGGCACCCTCCTTCCATGCTGCATATCCTGGGGTTAGACAGTATCTAGAAACTGTGGTGCGTGTCTGCTTGTGTCAAACCATAGCCCTACTAGTGGCCAGCCAGGGGCCGAGCTCTCCCTGCTCCCTGTGTCTCCTATGTGAAGTCCCTAATGTACACTGTGCATCAACCCACATGAGGCAGGAGACAAATCACCTGGCTAGAGACAAGATGATTGGTTACTCATTGCAGTCTCTCTGAACGACGACTTTTGTGGCAGCCAGGTGAGGGGACTGGGGAATTGGGCTTCCAAGGTGGGATGGCTCTTGATTTTCATGAAGTACTCAGGATGGAAACTACACCTTCCATGTTTCCTGTGGCTGCTGTCATTTGCCCCAGTTTCAGTATTAGCACATTGCTGAAGTTGGATGCCCTGCTTTCTCAACAGGGTTACAGACCTGGAAAAATGATTCCCAACCTGAGAGAAAGCTAAGGCTTGGAATGGAGAACTCTTTGCCCACATCACCTCACTGGTTAGAGGAATCAGAGAGACCTGGGCTCAGTCAGACTTCTGGTCCTTCAAACCAGTTCTGCACTCTGTCCATTCTACTGACTCTCACGAGGTCTGGGTTCCAAGACCCTCGGCAGTAGGCAGGGACTGACTGAAATGCTTAGGCATAATTGGGATTTCAGTGGGTCTGAATAATAAAGGTTAAGGGTATATGGATATGCCTCATCCAAATGGGTGCACTAGCTCCTCATCTCTCACATGTTGTGAGACCCTCTTTCTTTTCTGATCCTGGACATTAGCTCTTTGTAGAAAACCAAATAAATGTTTTTGTTGGAATCGGAGACTTCTTGTTTCTCCCTTGGGCTCTGCAGATGTCTGTCAATTAGGGCACAAGCTTAGCAGAAGAGGAGAGGCATTTCAAAATACCCTTGTACTAAAGGTCTATGTAACCTTGAATAAGTCCCATCGCCTGCCTGGTTTCCTTATCTTTGAAATGTCAAGATGCATCATCTAAGGGGCTACATGTTAAAAATACACATCCCCAGGGTCCTCCCAGGATATGTAGAGTCTGATGTCTGGGGCTGTGGTCCAGGAATCCGTGTTTATACCAGCTGCTCAGGTGATTCTGATGAGCATCCTGGTGTGCAAACTGCACTATGCATGACCCCCGAAGCAACTTCCAGCCTCACCTTTTATGTGTAAGCTGGTGTGAGGAAATATTTCTCAAAACTGAGAGGTTTATAGCCTTCGAATGTCCTCATCTAGAACAGAAGTAGGAGAAAGAAAAGCAGCAGATTTAAAGGTGGAAATTCCCACCATGGCCAGTTTGGCTCAGTTAGTTGGCCTGTGTTCGTATGCACCAAAGGTCCGACGTGCATTTAGTTCCCGGTCAGGGCAAATAACCAGGTTGTGGGTTTGATTCCTGCCCCGTTGGGATGCATGCGAGAGGCAACCGATTGATGTATCTCTCTCACATCAATGTTTCTCTCTCTCCCTTCCTCTCTAAAAATCAATAAAATAATCTATAATAATAAAAGTGTAATATGCTAATTAAACCAGATGTCCTTCTGGACCACCTTCCCAATGAAGCTGGGGCTAGGAGGGAAGCCCGAGTCCCAGGTGCCAGAGGGAAGCCAGTGCCTGGCAGCCGGGGGAAGGAAGGCCTACTCTTGCAAGAATTTCATGCATCGGGCCTCTAGTAGTAATAATAATAATAATAATAATAATAATAATAATAAATGAATTAAATAAAGGTGAAAATGTCCTGGGGCCCTATTTTTCCTTCCTAAGGTTCCTGTGGAATTCCATGGACTACTTCATGGCACTGGGTCTTCCCTTCTGAACCAGGTTGTCTGAATCCATTTTGCTATTTGTCTTCATGTCCCTTGTATTTTTTCCCTTTAACCTTTGGCAAAGTCTTGTACAAAGGTGTCAGCCTTGTTGGGTCATGACTTGTCCAAACCATGCTGGGTCTTCAAAGGGAAAGACTAACCCCCCTCCTCTTCACCCCACCCTCTGGCTGAGGTCATAGTCATGTGACTATGGGACACTCGAAGAATGTGACATTCAGCTCTCAGAAGCAAAACTGAATAGCTAGCTGTACTCCACCCCAAAGAGATTGTTCTTTCAATGTTTGCCTTGAGGGTCATGAAGTTTATTTTCATTTCTAAAGTGGCTTTTCCTTAGAACATTCTGGAGGGTGGATGGGGAAGATAATCAGATAGTCTGCACATTTCTGAGGGGACACTGTCAGCACAGCTGTATTTGAAGATTGCCTGGGACCTTGAAAGAGTCTTGCGGATCTGTAGCTGGTGGATGGGACCCAGGCCCTGGAAGTGAGCATTTCTCAGAACACAGTTCAAAAGAGCAATGCCTCACGGAGGCCAGTACACCTCTGCTTTGCAAGGCCATACTAGGAGGCTGCTCTGTGCCTCACTGTGGTGTCCTCTGTCCCTACCCAGGACACCGTGTTCCAGATTTCTCCAGAGAATGTGCTGTATTGGAGAATGAAGAGCCGATGTCTCTGATGAGAAGGCAAATAGTAGCCATGGGAAGACTGGTTCCCCTCGGCCCATGAGTGCAATCTGCTAGCTGTGCCGGGCCGGCTGTGCCAGGAACACCCCGAGCCAGCCCACCAGCCAGAGCTGCCAGAGCCCTTCTGTAGGAATGACCCCATCAGAGGAAGGGCGGGATTTTGAGGTTTGGGGTTGCCAATGGCTAACACTACAGCTTTAACTCTTCTTGTATGACCTCTGGGGCAGTGACCCAAAGAGGTAATTGGACAGTTCCTCTCAGCTATTCTTCTTGGTCCTGAGAAGGTGGCTTTCCCGAGGGCGGGGCGGGGGGGGGGGAGGGGGAAGGCCCTGAGTTGACTTGGCCTGTGACTCCCCTTTTGGAGGGAGCGTAGTCCTAGGAAGGTCACAGCTACCATTCTCTTGAGGGCTACCACCTGTGATGGTGCGTGTGCTTGGTGTGTACACATGTGCTTACACAGTGGACGCCCGTGGCAGCAGTGCCAGGTGGCACTATCAGCCCCTAGTGAGACAGGCCCGCCTTCTCTTCAGAGTGTTTCCCTCCTCTATCATTCACATCAAATGTCCCAGGCCTTGACTCCACAACACCTTCCTTCCACAGATGAAGCCGCTGACGCAGGCAGCCCCTCCAGCCAGCACTCTGCAGCCTGCAGCCTTGTGCTGAGTCCCGTCCTGAGAAATGAGAGGCAGAAAAGGGCCCTTCATGTCCCATGTCCCGCAGGCAGCCCCTGGAACCTCCATAGGATCTCTCCACATCAAAGCTGTTCTTTTGTTAGGAAAAAGGTCCAGGGCCCCGCTGGCCCCAGCTTCTCAGTGACTGTATTTGCTTATTCCCTTAATAAGGACCTGGACTGTGTAGCACCCAGAAAGGTCAGGGCGCCTTCAAACTCATTCCCGTCCTGCCCTTGGCGGGGGCAGCGCCAACCCGTGGGAAGGCTGCTGCTTTCTGCTCAGCGCCACCTGGAAGGAACAAACCCTCATTAGGAGGCTGCTCCCTGCTGACCCCGCGCTGGACTCCCATCTGGAAAGAGGATCCCTTCCTCCCGTCCTCTCCCCTCTCTCATCTTCCCTCCTGCTTTCCTGTTCTCATCGCCTCTTGTCCTTGCCTTTATTGGAGCTCTCTTGTCCTCATTTTCGGCATCCCTTCTCCTGGCTCCTGACCTGGACCGCCTTACACACGCTAATGAGAAACTCTGCAAATCCTGCAGCCCGCCTCCCAGGAAGTGACAGTCAGCGCCACTGAATGCTCACCTCAGGGGCAAAGGCACAGGGCAGCGGGAAGCAGAGGGGCCCAGCGGATATTTTCCTCCTGCTGTGAATGTTTTCCCTTCTGACCTTCTAGCCTCTCACTTATTGCTCACATGCTTCTCTCCCGAGCCCGCAGCTGGTCCTCGGCTCCCCCACCGGTTTCCGTGGTGCTCCTGTGTGTGAGCAGCTTTGCAGCATCCGGGTGATTGAGAGGTTTGGCCGCCAGCTGCCAAGCAGGCATTCTTGCCTGGCTTTCCCATTTCTCTCGTCCCCTGGCCCAGCCGCCAGGTATGGAAACAACAGTGCCCTGGGTTTACACAGAGCCTCTCATCCAAGAAATCTCACTACGGTCTTGCCAGCCCATCTGATTACACTCATTTTTCTGGATGAGGAAAGTGTCTTTTCTGGAAGGGAAGTCGATTGCCAAAGGCTGTTGTAACCACCCTGGGGAAGGGCTGCAGAATTGGCCAGCAGCTTTCCCTCTGGTGTCTGGCCACCTGCTGGCCCTACCCTACCTTTGGGGGTGACGGGGGGGAGGGGGTTAGGAAACCAGGACATAGGACAAAAGGCCCTGCCAGAGCAGGAATCCGGCCTTAAAAATGGGGGTGAAGTAAGATTAGGCACCTCCCTACATATCAGTCCCTTGTCTTTCTAGTTAAGTAACAGATAACAAGGATCTATCACAAACTCCCGAGGCCCCATCCTCAGGATACTTAATTTCTGTAATCTGCTCCTTCTCCTGATTGTTACTCTCCTGTGACTCTGACCAGAGCCTTCCTTGCCCTTTTACAGGAGCATAAATGCTTCTCAGATTGCCTCCCAGCCACCTGGCCTCCGGCCTCATGCTGAGTCTGGAGGTCTCGGTGTTTGGGGTGAAGCAAAGGAACAAGTAGGAAGAGAAATGGACAGAAGGGGATGGGGAGATGCCAGAGGGAAGAAGGGAAAAGACAATAAGGAGAAATAGAAGGAGGGGGCATGGAAGGAGAAGAGGTAGATTTGCTGTATTTGCAAAAATGACTTGAGTGTCTATTCTATGCCAGGAATTCTAGACATTGGTCTGCTTGGGCTGTCATAAAAAAGTAGCACAGACTGGGCAGCTTAAACAAAGAAATTCAATATCTCACAGTTCTGGAGGCTGGATATCTGAGGTCAAGGTGCTGGCAGGGTTGGTTTCATCCGAGGCGCTTGTAAATGGCTTTTCCCCTGTGTCCCGGTCCACCCTCTGGACCTGTCCTCCCAGCCCTGCCCAGATCCTGGAGATTATGCCTAAGGCTTCCTTTATGAAGTCAATCCATCTCATATTCCAGCATCCTTATTTCCTGCTGCCTTCTGTTCTCCCCGGCATTATTGACCTTTCCAAAGAGCTCTGCCTTCTCATGATGTGCCCCAAGTAGGACAGCTTCCGTGTAGTCATTTTTGCTTCCAGCGATGCATCAGGCTTGGTTTACCCCTATGTAGACAGTGACACTGGGGGCAGGTTCTAGCTTCGATCTTTCCTGTCTCACAGGGCCTAGCACTGTGCTGGCATACAGTAGAGGCCTGTAAAAACTTGGAGAGTGAGGAAGAAACCTTTGGAAAGAGGACTGCGTAACCACACAAGTAGGTCCTTGTATTAGCTATTGCCACCATTATTCTGCAACAAACAGCCACAACGTATCAGTGGTGAATGACAGTAAGTGTAGCTCCCAATCATGAGCTTGTGGGTTCATCTGCCCTTCACTAGGGTGGGCCAGTTGGCTCTGCTCCACATATCTGTCACCCTCCTGTGATTTGTGGGCCACGTAGGGCACGCTTTTCTTAAGAAGACAGCAGACAGCAGGCTCCACTGCTCAAGTATATCTCAAGACCCTGCTATCATCACATCTACTAACATCCCTTTGACCTAAGACTGAACCCGGCATCACAGAGTAGGGAAGCACACTGCGCCCAGGATGAGGCCATGGTAAAGGTTGACAACTCAATTGGGGCCAACAATCTCTTACAGTCCCTCTTCTCACTTCCAGACATGGTTAAGACTCTGCCCTTCTGTCTCTTCCTGCATTCCCTATTCACAGAAGTTGTGAAAGAATACCAGCCTTTTTCAGCTCTTCGAGGATGATGCACTGAGAGGGCATCTCCTGAGTCACGGGACCATGACATTGTAGAGGCTGGAAATGGAGTTACTCCTAGGTCAGCCAAAGGGTTAACTCCCCAGCGTCCAGCTGCAGAGAAGTCCTCTGTCCGTGCTGCGCATAGGACCCTGGGAAGTCATGCGTCACACTGAATTCAGAACTTCTCTGCAAGATTAGCTGGGCCCACCCCAGTCCCCAGCTGTGACCTGCATCTCCAGCTAAAGGAGAGAACTTGTAGCCTGCCACCTGGATGCCTGGAACCCCCTTCAGGGCTCCCCTGCCCCACTCCCCAGCATTTTGCTGCCCAGAGAGGTCTTTTAAAATCTTTTAATTTAAAAGGACCCTTGAGCTCAGTCTCTGGGCAAATACAATCACAAGGAGGCAGGGTAAAGTGACTTCTTAAGTGGGCAGCCCGAGGGAGAGCCAAAGGGCAGGCAGGGGTCGGAGGGACTTGTCAGAACAACCAACTTCAAGGGAATTGCGGTGGGGCGCAATCTTAAGTGGCAGAATCTGCTCGCACACCGCACACCTACTCCTACCCAAAAACAGTGAGCAAAGTGAGCAAAGCTCAGTGTCTGGGGGACATTTTCTACCTCATTAATGACAGATTTTCCCAAATAGACATCTGTAGGTGGGCACAGTGGGAAGCAATGCATATGCAAGCGATTACAGATGTACAGTGACAGTGAAACAGTCCCCCATTTGTTTACCTGTGTGCTTTTTAGAATAAATAGCCCACTGTCTTCCACGAGGATTTGATGTGAGTGGGTGTGTTTCTGGGACTACAAATCAGATGCATCCTCAAACCAATAATGGCTGTACCACTTGACAATCAGAGATGGGATTCCCCCGGCTCTGCTGTTTTCAACATGAACTTGGGAAATCACTTAATCTTGCACAGTATCCATTTTTCATCTATAAAAACGAGGTTAATGACCCTTGCCGTGGAGGATGTCGGTGATGAATAGGCGAGATGATATACTTGCACTTGGCAAGCAACTTTGCAGTAAGTTCCTTCCATCTCGTGCGGTGGGGATGATGAAAGCGGATGCTGTCGAGGTTTCACAGGACTGAGAATTTGAAAGCCTGGAAGTGTGGGTTGTGCTCTGACACTTTGGCCTTCTAAGATGGGAATGGAGAGCAGAGCTGAAGCTGCAGCGCTGCTTGGAGACTGGTGTTATTATTTTCCCAAGAGGCAATGTGGAGGATGTTTTCCCAGCCCAGAGGTAGAAGGTGTCAATCTGGCTGTGAGGAGAGGGAACACAGAGGAGCCAGGAGAACCAGGTTGCAAGGAGCCTGCAGCTGACACACACACAGTCTCGGTAGGTGGGTCACCACAACTCAGGACAAAGGCCGTTCTGCAAGACCAGCCTCAGGTGGCTCTAGTAGGTGGACTGGAGCACAGGGATGGAATCTGACGCTTTTAGTAAGAGTTTTCAGCATCTTGAATGTTGATTTAAGTACAGGGTTAGACAAAAGTAGGTTTATAGTTGTGAGTATGCAAAACAGAGTTGTTCTTGTATTAAAATTAATTACTAGAGGCCCAGTGCATGAAACTCATGCACTTGAGGGGGGGCAGTTTCCTCAGCCTGGCCTGTGCCTCTGGGGATCGGGCCTAAGCCAACTGTCAGACATCCCTCTTGCAGTCCAGGACCCCTTGCTCCTTACTGCCTGCCTGCAGCAGAGGCAGGATAGGCTCCTGCCACCACTACTGTGCTCGCCAGCCATGAGCCGGGCTTCTGGTTGAGCGGTGCTCCCCTTGTGGGATCACACTGACCACCAGGGGGCAGCTCCTGCGTTGAGCATCTGCCCCCTGGTGGTCATTGATATCATAGCTACTGGTCATTCAGCTGGTGGTTCCGCCATTCAGTCGATTTACATTTATTATATAGGATTGTATTATTTATTTGTATTACAACTGTAAACCTACTTTTGTCCACACTGTACCTCTTTTACATCTTTATATAAAGTAAATAGGTAAGTATTTTGCCGATTTTATTTTCTAGAAAAGGAGTCTGAGATTAAAGGAAAAATATCCTCAGGGGAGAATTAACAAAACAAACAAACAAACAAACAAACGTAATATGCCTGAGGTCACACCAAGCCAGGTCTGTCTGCCTCTGAAGCCCCTATGCCTTCTGCATCATCACAGGTCTCTGCAGCAGCTAAGGTCATGGCGAGGGGACAAAATGAAGTGAGAGCAGAAAGCAGGTCCAATGCAGCACTTACAGAAATGCACACAAACATGACTGAAGAAGGAACTCAAAACCAGGAACCCATGTAAGGCATGCTTCCTCCAGGGTGGCCTCCCAGACTGCTCCAGCGCTGGCTCTGTGCTGCTCAACACCCACAACACTTAGACCCGGATCCCTACAAAGTCTATCTACTGGTTTCTTGAACCATTTTCCCAAAGCAGAGCTGAAATATACACTTTTTCTCTAAGTCCCCTTGGAGGTCAACATAAACCTGAGCCCAAAAGATGTCAGGGTGAGTATTAACAAAAATACAGAAACAACAAAAAAGATGTTTAGTGTTAATAGTTTTAAAATCCTCTGGCATTTGAATGGCAGCCTTGTTTCCTCGGGCCCCTCCAGTTGCCATTCTTTGCGCTGATGGTTGCTGTAAGCCCTGGGACCTTTGGCAGAGAGACACAGTAGCTGACTGATGAGAAGGAGAGCCAGGTGGTCCAACGGTAGAGAAATGGAGGCCTAGAAACTCAACGGCAGCCTCAAGCCTGTCAGCTCTTGTCACACTGAGCTGGAGCAGGCAATTGGTGCACAGGTGTCCTACAGGAAGCAGGGTGGTGGATGGTGGCCACCCTGCTGGCCTACACCCACTCTTGGGTGGTGTGGTATGACTTGAGGGCTGATGGGGGGAGCCACTTCCCTTAAAATCACTCCTAAAATTTTGCAACATCTGAAAGCCCACTATTCAGTTTAGTTTGTTTGTTTTGTTTTGTTAATCCTCACCTGAGGATATTTTCCCATTGATTTTTAGAGAGAGTAGAAGGGAGGGGGAGAGACAGAGGGAGAAACATCAGTGTGAGAGAGACACATTGATAGGTTGTCTCCCGCACATGCCTCTACCGGGACCAGGGAATAAGCCTGCAACCGAGGTACAGAATCAAACTCAGGACCCTTCAGTCTGCAGACTGACACTCTAACCACTGAGCAAAACCAGCTAGGGTTATTTTATTTTGATTTTTATGGTTTTCTGTTGAAAGGAAAGGTCATTCATTAAACTATTTATCAAGTTGAACTAATGAATTCCCCTTTTGAAAGGCAACAAAGGAACAAAAGGGTGGAGTTCAGAAAATTGGGGGGAGGGGATAAGAGGGAAGACCATGCCATACCCTTGCTTAAGGTTTTCAGTGGCGATTCCTAGCTTCCTAGACGTTCCCTACTCAGGGGTCCCAGCCGCATCGTGCGATGTCCCATCCCACATGCCTGGCCACATTGCATACTGCCTCTCCAAACAGGCCACATGCTCCCAACTCTGGGCCTTTGTCTGTGCTGTTCCATCAACACAGAACACATAACTCATTTGTTTACAGGATTTAACTGCAAGCACTGCCTCTAGGAAGAAGCCTTCTTGTATCCAATCAAGTTTTGAGGTGCTCCTCCTCACACTCTACCCACCTGTCACTTGTGATTCTTCACTACCCCTTGCCCTCGACCCCTGGATGGGAGTTTCTCAAGGGCAGCCTAGTGCAGTGCCTGTGAGGATGAAGGAGTGACAGAGGAGAGGAGAGGATGAACTTCGAAGGGTGCCACCTGCATCTTTCTTACAGTCTTCCTGAGGACCGATCCCTGCAACAGAACCATTTGCCTTCCAAGCAAATAATAAGATGCACCAGGAAGAAAGGAAATGTACTTGATTCTATTGGGTGAATGATAAAGAACCCAGACCTCTAGCACTCCCACCCCACAAAATGAGGAGGGCAAGGTTTACCACCTCCCACCTACATATAACCTTCCCACTTGGAAAGATTCATTAGCTCTTTGAAAATCAAGGAAAAAAATCCTTCTCCATCATTTTCATTCTTAACAAATATCCAAGGTTTTCAATGTCTACTAAAATCAGCTATTTCTCAGGATCTTAGACTAGGGGAAAAAGCCACTTAATTCACCTGCCTCTCTCACCGGATTGGCGTGATGTCTAATACATAGCAGATATTCAAGATATAATAGTTCAATGAATGACTGAAATAATGTCAGATGCCTCAGCCTGTTAGGATCAGAGCTGGTTCAGAGCCAGGCATCTTGTCCCCAGGTCAAGTTTTTCTCCTACGATAGCATCTAACCCTAATTGCAAATTCTGTCTCATCACAACTGCAAAGTGTAACAATCACTTGCTTTCCCATTTAAAATGTGATTGTGTGCTATTTCAATTTCAAAAGCAAGACGCATGAATCATTGAGTCATTGCAAGGCAATGAATCATTGAGCAATAAAATAATGCACTCCATGTGGTGAAATTCGAGCTTATTTTCCATCAGGTGGACAAACACTATTTACTGAATAAAGATACAGTCCTAACTACAGCCTTGCCTGACTCTTGGACGTAGGAAATGCATGGCAGACCACAGTAGCCATGGTCTCCGAGGCGAGAAGGTGAGCGGAGGTAGGGAATATTTCTGTGTGGGCTAGCTCGAAAAAAATGGAGGCTGGAAATCTTAGGCTTCCTCTATTATTTTTGCTTTAAATATTTTATTATTGTAATAAAGGCTACCCCATAAATCTGAAAGCAGAATGAAATATTTTGAAGACACGTAATATTGCTCTAATTCCTGACATGTCAAAGGGTCTGTCTCTCAGAATTCATTTTCCATTGCTGTCCAGGCAGTGGGTGGATGGTGAGGAATTATTTCAGAGAAGGGTCTATGCAGGATAGAGAATGATGCTATGGCATCCCCTCTGGACCAGAGAGGTACAAGGGATAAGCAGCACCACACACCAAGGAGAGCAGCCCATGGCTCTCCGGGAGCTTGATTGGAGGGAGCAGTTCCAGGAGCACCAATCAGGAAAGGGTCAGGGTGTCCATAGGACACCTGCAAACACCACTGGCAGCAATCATGGTGCTGCTAATGATGTGCTTACTTGCACAGAACAGTGGCCAGGAAGGCGGCTATGGCAAGCTAACACCCCTTCTTCCCCTAGTAACTAGGTCTTTCTGACGCCAGGCCCGTGGCCCTCCTCAGCCAGTCCACTCAAAGTCACGTGCTGCTGGCCCTGACAGCCCTGCTCAGCAGAGCACTGTGAGACAGGCATGCTTCTGGGTTCTCCAGCTCTCATTACTCCTCCCCCAACCTCTGCTCCCCACCCCTCGCCTTCCCAGTGACCTCATTCCCAGGAGCCTGGGACATGTATACACTCTCCATCTTTCTCTCTTATCCCAGCCATTGCTGAGAAGGGTCTGATCAATAAATTCACCATGGGATATAAAAGACTAATAAAGTTTAATAACTTGCCTCTCGAGGAGTATTTGCATTTTAACGGGAATAGCAGTCTAAGCCAAAGGAATTAGGCTGTAATGGTACAATTTCAGGCACCATCAAGCAGCTGAAGGAAGTATTTTTGGTGTGTGCCCTGGTAGATGCTACCTCCTCCAAGGTCAGCCAGTTGGTCAAGAGGGAGACAGAGCAAGCACGCCAGTGTCCTGGCCTTCTCCTGACCTCCATTCCCAGCACAATCAAGGACTGTATCTTCATTCAGTAAATAGTGTCTGTCCACCTGATGGAAAATAAGCTCGAATGTCACCACATGGAGTGCATTATTTTGTTGTTCAATGAATCATTAAACAACAGGCCTACCTTTCCAGAGCAGTTTGCTCCTCCACCGTCCTGATTCTCTCTCATCTGTTGTTTCAGTCTGCAAACACTAATGAGCCTACTGTGTGAACGCAGATCTTCTATGCACGTTGGCAGTTCCAAGGACCAGCAATAGCTTGGGGGTCAACAACAGGCCCTAAAGCCAAGCATAGTCTGGGCTTCCTGCCGACTCTGTCCCTGCTGCTGTGTGCCACTCCCTCCGGCTCTCTCCCTGACGAAGGCTGATAACATGACCTACATTTAAGGATTAAATGAGATGCTGCAAAGTTAGGTAATACTTGCTTAGTAAATATTTGATATTATTAGCATCATTTGAGTATCTATAGATTCCAATGGCCAGTAGCCCAGAACCAGGGATAGACATGCAATCCAAGATGCGGTGGAATTTCCTCTCATTCTTCCATGCCAACTGGAGGAGTCATGCTCCTGGAGAGGCTCATTCTTGGGAGAGGCAGGGAGGAAAGGTCTGAGGAGCAGCTAGTCTGGTGTCAATGGACCGAAGGCAGAAAGCAGAATAGAGGCAGATTGGGCAGGATCTTGAATTCCAGGGGGCAGTCAAGGTCTTCTCGAAGAGGTACCCCACCGGTGCTTTGAGAATAAATTCTGATGATGTAGAGATGAAACAGAGGCAAGGAGAGCAGGGAGGGGACTGCAAATGAGGCAGCTCAACGCTGAGACATTGGACAGATGCAGGATGGGAACATGGGACAGTGTGCTTTCTAGGAGCCTACAGCGCTCTCTCTCTCTCTCTCTCTCTCTCTCTCTCTCTCTCTCTCTCTCTCTCGCTCTCTCTCTCGCTCTCTCTCTCTCTCTGCCTAAACATTCCAAAATGTATTCATATTTAAAGGCTTCAGGTCATTGGATTGAGCATTAGTGCAAGAGCAAAATGTCTCATTGAAAACACTCTAAGGGTTTAGCTGTGTTCCGGGAAGTCCCCATTCCTTCCTCCCACCAGGCCAGTTCATGTTTCTCCTTCTTTTTACTCTTTATCTTCCCCCTGTTATATCTGAACATCTTCCTGCAATGACTTCTCGGTCATGTGTGATTTTTCAAGTGCTGCCTAGAGGCAATTCTTTGTGGGTGTCCCCTTCACCACTCTTCTACTTCAACCAACTAGAGTTTGAGGCAACCTGTGAATGAGAGTGGCTGCCTCTACTATACCTAAAGGTGGGGTCATGCTTTCTGAGTCCGTGGGCCCCCGCAGGACTAGGGAGCCATGGGAGGGGCATGGCACCCCATGGGTTACATAGGGCAGAGGGGCACAGAAAGGACATGGTCCAGCAGTACCCCTTTCCTCCTCCTAGTGCTGCCCTCAGGAATGGAGCAATGGCTGGAGGGGTCCAGGGGGAGGATGAGGTAAGGCTGACGCAATACCAACATGGAGTGCTCCTTCAAACACCTCACCGTGTCCTAGAAAATAAAGGCAGAGGGAGTCCTAACAAGGAACAGAAATCCAGTGGGTGTTTACACTATCCCACGAGACCGAGGCCCACTAGAAGGCACATACTGGGTCTTATTCATATTTGTGTCCCCCATCCCCACTCCTCCATGCCCAGCCTAGAATAGGAATTCAGTACTAAGATGAGGTCATTGGAAAGGTGGAGGGAGGGGTTGCGGAAGGCAGAGGGGGCAAGGGGTGTCCTGGGGAGATGCGAGCCTGTCCCCTCTCTCTCGCCCAAGGATCAGTGACAGTGTCTCGGAAGGGAGCAGTAATGGAGTTTTTATTGCTTGTGCTTCATTGCATTTGATCCCAATGCCAGGAGGTTATTGTTCAGATTTTTTTCAGGTCAATGCTAATTAACTTTATTAATGCATTTTTGGTGAAGGGAAAGCAATTGAGCTCAGTTCTGCTAATATTTGTGTGGCTCTTCGCGCCGAGCAGCGTCGGGCTTGGCATGTCTCTTTAGAATCTGGGGCTAAGAGGCAGTGACCTTTCTGGATGGAATGGCCCATAAAATTGAGAGCGGCACCCCCAGGGCCAGGAGAGAGCCATGTCCCAGGGAGAGAAAGCAAGGAGAGGAGAAAGCGGCATAAAAGGCCAAAAGCCATGGATAAATGGAAGGGAAAGAAGGGCAATGTGCCAGAAGGATCCTGAACGTGGAGTCTCCCCTCCACCCCACACATGGGACGTGTGCCTGTGGACACTCACTGAGTTTTCATTTTTTCTTCCATAAAATTGCCTTAGATTTTTGTTGGGAAGATAGATACTAATGGAAGTGCCAAAATATAGTATTTAACTTGGAGTAAGTGCTCAACATATGTTAGCTGAATTTTAATGGGATCAGGGTGTCTGAAGTGTGAGGTTTCTGGGTTCACTCATTCTTTCTTTAAATAAATATGTGTTTGGTATCTACTATATTCCAGACACATCAGTGATTGGAGAGGAGCATAAACAAGACAGACATAGATCCTAATAGGCCTTTATATTCTGGAAGGTGTTAAGTAGTGTCTCAGAATCACCTAATAAAAACTACTCGTAACATTATATTGTTATTGGACTTTGCTTAATTGCCACCTCCTCAGGCAGACTTTTGGCCCCATAGGGCAGGGACCATGGCTCACATTGCTTGGTGTCGCCGTCACGAGCCCCTGATAGACATGCAATAAATGTGTCCTCCATAAAGTGGACAAGTGCACTCTGCTCACCCCAGGGCGGACATGGAGGCAGAGGGATGAAGCAGGGCCTGATGGCTCTCCCAGAGGAGGACCCCAAGTCCCCAGGAAAGGCCCTCTTTGGAATGACCTCTGCCCTTTGGGCCAGGCTCAGTTCCATGATGTTAACCTGCAGACGCTCAGAAAAGACCCTGCTACCTCCAGGTCTGAGGGTGGGGAGAGGTGGAAAGAGGGCAACCTTACATCTCAAAGCATCCCATTTTCTTGGACAGGAGCAAGACGGAGGTCAAAGGTTATGTTTAAAACTGAGGAACGGTGATGTCAGAAGAAGGGTTTCAGGCTGCATGAGTCTGAGAGCCTTGGAGTCCCGAGTGATCCGCTGAGACACTGTGGGTCCTATCAATGCCAAGCACAGGTGGATCCTGTCCTCTCAGCCTCCAGAGGAGGGAGAGAGGGGCAGTGGGGGCGGGGCCTGGGGCAGGAAGGCCCCTGACTAAGGCCAGAGCTTTGCCCAGCAGCACTAGGCACCTGTAGTATTAGAGTCCAGGGACTAAAGAGAGCTCAGTCACTGCACATTTCTTGGTTCAGTTAAAAGAAAGTAAAGGGTGAGATAAAGTGTTTGAGGTCTCGGTGTTACAGAACAATTAATTCAGTGGGCATATTCTTAATATGCCTCCTCTCTCTCTCTCTCTCTCTCTCTCTCTCTCTCTCTCTTTCTCTCTCTCTCTCTCTCTCTCTCTCTCTCTCTCTCTCTCTCTCTCTCTCTCACACACACACACACACACACACAGCCTCTAGAACCCTTAAATATAGTTCTATACAAATGGCCCCCCACCCCAAATCTCCTAGAGCACAGCACCTGCACGGGAATGTGGGACCCAGGCACAAACACCTGCTCACGGCACACCCTCCTGCCCCCGCCAGCAGGTCCCAGGGAGGAGCAGCCAGCAGGGGGCTCTGCTGCATCGTGCTGCCCATGGATTTATTTATTTATTTATTTATTTATTTTGACAAAACATAAATAATAAAATAGTCATAAAAACTCCATTACAGGTCGCCTGCTGACATGGAATGACTCATCTTGGTAATTCTCCTTCCATTTCCCAAGCATCTCCATAGATCACAGCACAGATTAAGTGGCCTTTGTCTGTGATTTGGAACATTTGTGCAGCCTGGCATGGACAGCACACGGCAGAGCTCAGCCCAGTCACTAGCTGCCGTGTTGGAGAAGCATCAGCTGATGCTGGGAGGACCTGGGTTCAAGTCCCAGCTCTGCCCCTTCTACTCTTAACCTCAGGCAAGTTGATTGGCTTTGGGCCCCTCCCATGGGAATGAGAACTTACCCAGCTGGATCACATGAGGTCCATGCTGGTCTCTCTTATTTGACCAATAAATAAATGCTCTAACCATCTCCGTGGTGCCTCTGAGGATTGATATTGACTCGGGGTTCCCTACTTAATTTCAAAAGTTCCCCTTAAAAGTCAAGCTTTGCAATTATTTACTTGTTTAAATTACATGAATTACAGATTATCTTGAATTCTGACACAAAAATTAAAGGCACCCTAGGGCATCTGAAAATCTAACCCAAGAAGATGAAAAGACAGAAATCCTGTGGCTAGAGATGATAATCTCTAATATTTGTATAGAAATTGTACCTTTAAGGTAATTTCTCAGAAAACCAGCCTTCAAGACCAGCTGAGATGAGAGGAAGGCTGGGGTGAGGAGGCAGCCAAGCTTCAGAGCTGACCCACCCCTGCCGGGCGCCCAGAGCTGCAGAGCCCTCAGTGGGCCCTGCCAGAGTGGAGCGGCCAGCTCCTGCATGGGCTGTGACTCCAGGAGACTGCCCCTTGGCAAGCGATGCCACTGGCTTCACAGCACCTGGCACTGCAGCGCTGTCTCCCACACGCAGGCCACCACCACGCGGGCAGTTTTGCTCACAAAGTACCTTCAGACTCATGCCAAATGCCCCAGGCTTCAGACACCCATGCCCCTCCCAAGCAGCTCTCAGTGTGAATCAGACTAAGTTCTTCCTTACACTCCACTACTCCCACCACCCAGCCTGCCAGGCAAGTCCTTTTTGTCTTATTCTCTTGGATTATATTCTTGGAAGTGGAATTCCAGGTGGAGAGTAGGTCTGAGGCTCTTGATATAAATATCTAAATTGCTTTCCTAATCCCCAGTGTATGAGAGTGCCTGTCCGTCTCACGCCTTCTCCAGAACTGGGCACCCTGTGTAGGCGCCTGCGCAGGGGTGCGTGTGAGGAAGGGGTGGAGAACCTAACTTTTGGCATCAGCAGGGAACGCACCTGTTTGTGTTCCTTCTGGAACTGGAGGGGAGAAGCATAGGAGCGAATATTTTCTGCCGTCAAAGGGCAAGAGGTCACCAGTGGGGCCCATTTTCCCAAGACTGATGATGTTACACTTGACTGTAGTTTGTGAGGCCAGGCCTTTCTCCTGGACTGCAGCGTTGGGGAGTGTGGGCTTGGGCTGAAGGTGGCAGAATACAGTCTCCTCCTGTATTTCATGTTGGGGAAATTGAGGCAATGCAGTGGCTATAAGTTTCTCTTCCTCCTACTGGGTCTTTCAAGACTCATTTTAATACAGGAAAACCTTGATTAACCAGAAAGTGAAGATACATGCTTGATTTTCTGATCAATCGAGCACTTGTTTTATTTTTTAATATATGCCGGTATAGTACTTTCCCTATGCCAAGCAATATGCTAATCATATTGCAAATATGAACTCATTTGATCCTCAGAGAAGCCCTATGCATGGGCCCCACTATGGCCTATTTAAAGAATAAGTAAATGAAGGCACTTCTGTTACTGGGAGTGTGGCTCTATGTCCATGTGCTTACAGCTCTAGGCTTTCCTTTACATGCTGTATTTTAGTATAAGAACTTGTTATTGAAAAGCTTTAATTTTTTTTACATATGTTTTAGCAAGTGAAGTGGAGTGAGAATGAAGTTTCCTGGGGTGATCTGAGACTCCCACAGGTTCCTGAGGTCATTGTGATGAGCTCCTTGTCTCAATGTCCAGGCCTGGGATTGGCAGACAGCAGGTACAGGGACCTGGGGCAGGTGTGTCCTGGACCAAGAACCCTCCTCCTCCCACCACACGCCACCAAAAGTTGTTTTTGTTCTGTTCCATTTCTTCCTAAATCACTGCTGCAAATTTGCTTTTGGAGGGAGCACCAGGCTCTGAATTGAGATACACATCCATAAAAATCCCTGTTCCCTGACCCGTACCTGGGGAACTTCAGTAACTCACTCACCTTTGCAAAGGTCTACACTTCTCTCATCTGTAAAAAATGTTGCCATGTAGCTCAGTGGTTGAGCACTGGCCCATGAACCAGGAAGTCACAGTTTATTCCTCGTCAGGGCACATGCCCAGGTTGTGGGCTTGATCCCCAGTAGGGGGTGTGCAGGAAGCAGCCCATCAATGATTCTCTCTGATCATTAATTTTTCTCTCTCTCTCCTTCTCCCTTCATCTCTGAAAATAATAAAAATATATTTTAAAAAAAGAAAAGGTTACCGCATTTGCAATGGTTAAAGAAAAGATAACTTATAACCACCTAAATCAGGAGTTGGAAAACTTTTTCTGTAAAGGGCAAGGTAATATGAAGGATATTGTGTAGGAACTTACATAACAGAAGAGAAAACAAATTTACTCAAATTATTATTATATAGTAATAATAATTGAGCACAAGTTTTCCAGTTTTATTGAGGTATGATTGACAAATAAAAATTATATACATTTAAGGGGTACAAATGATGTTTTCATATACATATACGTGGTGATATGATTACCACAGTCAAGCCATTTTTGTCCGTATAGTGACAGCACTTAAGATTTATTCTCTTCGTTAATTTTGAGCACAGTTGTTGTTTTTTTATCATACATGTCTACTCATCAGAACAAAATGACATTTGGGGGGAGAGAAATTGTATTTTTCTCAATTGTGGTTCAAAGTTCATTTTTCTAGTCATCAAATCCATTGTCAATGTTCATCTGTAAAAACCTTAGTTCATAGCTTGTTAATAGGCAGACAATGGACCCAATCTGGCTCACAGGCCATGGTCTGCTGGCCCCTGACCTAAACTCTTCTTGGTAAATAACGGGTATTCAACAATATCTGTTTCCTTCTCCCTGATGTAAGGTGATGATTCTAGTTTGCTGGTTTCCTCTTAACTGAATGACAGCCCTGTAAGTGGTGTCATGATTCTAAAACATTCTAAGACTTCCTTCTCAGTCATCAAGCTTCATTCCTGGCTCCCACCGTCCATAACACTGGAAGCAGCAGTTTTGTTAAAGTAGCTGTGCCTCAGTTTCTCTCCTCCAGAAAGTGGAGATGAGTGTGTTCTTGGTGTTGTATATTCCTGCTGGGCCAATGGTGGATGTGGGGGTGGTATTCAACATGAAAAGAGAAGGAAAAACTGTATTCAAATAAATATCTGCTGAGAAAGTCTTTACAAAATACATAACTATTAAAAGACTTATATCTAGAACATATAAAAAACTCTCAAAACTCAATATTAAGAAAACCAATAACCCAGTTTAAAGAGTGGGCAAAAGATTTGAACAGACACTTCACCAAATTCACTTCAGAGATGAGAAAGAAGCACGTGGAGAGGTGCCTGGTATCGGAAGTCATCCGGGAAGTGCAAGTGGGACCTCAGTGAGATACTGACACACTGATTAAAATAGCTAAGACCAAAAACAAAACAGCAAAGCCTATCATACCAGCTGTTGAAGATTCAGAAGACAGAAGCTCTCATATCTTAATGATGGGACTGGGAAACAGTACAGCCACTTTGGAAAATAGTTTGTCAGTTTCTTATAAAGTTAAACATACGCTTACCATATGACCCAGCAAATACCTTAGGTATGTACCCCAGAGAAAGAAACACCTGTGCTTACACAAAAATCTGTGAATGGCTACAGTGGATTATTCATAAATGCCTTAATCTGGAAACAGCCCGATGTCTATCAACCAGTGAGGGGATGAACTGTGGTACATCCACACAACTAAATACTACTCAGCAGTAAAAATGAAGGGACTATGGGTACATACAATAGCAGGAATGAAACCCAAAGGCATTCTGCTAAGTGAAAGAAGCCAGATTCAACAGGCTGAATACTGTGTATTCATTTCATTCATATGACATTATAGGGACAGAGAACAGATCAGGGATTTCCAGGGACTGGAGTTACAGGAGGGGTGGCTTACAAAGGCATGACAGAAATGTTTATATCTTGACAGAGGTGGTGGTTACATAACTGTATGTATTTGTCCAAATTATAGAACTGCAAAGGGTGACTTTTACTGCATTCAGTTTACCTCAATCAACCTGACTTTAAATATAATAAACTAGAGGCCAGGTGCACAAATTCATGCACGGGTGGGGTCCCTCGGCCTGGCCAGCGATCGACCTGATTGGGGGCCCTTCTTGCCCAGTCCTGATCAGGCCAATGGGGGCTGGCCAGCTGGGGTGAGGGACTGTGGAAGGTTGGCTGTAGGAGCACAATGACCACCAGGGGGCAGCTCCTGCATTGAGCATCTTCCCCCTGGTGGTCAGTGCGCATCATAGTGACCGGTTGACTGGTCATTCGGTTGACCGGTCATAATGGTCGCTTAGCCTTTTATGTATATAGATAAGCATGCATCAGGTAGTAAAGGTGCTCTGCTGGCCTGCACTACATGCTACAGTGAGTGAGCATCATGCGAGGAACTGGTGAAAGGGCATTGCGTCTGCGTGGCCTGGAAATGCACTCCACAAGACTGAAAGGTCCTCTGGGCCATCTGTCTCCTCTTCCTTGCTCCCCCCCTTGTTTGCTTCCTCCTTACTCAGCCTTCTGTTTACATTTCCCTCATCAGCCTGGGAGCCAGGATAATGACTTGCCCTGACTAGGGGGTTGTAATCTGGTTTTCCTCTTTCTAAGCACAAAAGAGCCCTGGTGGGGGCTGGGGGCAGATATGGGGAGGCCTCCTTCCCATGTGGTCAACGCCCTAGAGGAGGACTGAGGTGACAGGTAACACTGGACTTGTTCTGCTGGGCTTCCTCACTGTGATGGGCAGACCTTTGAACAGGGGGCCTAAGGAGGTGGGAACCGGCCCTGAACTGCTCTGACAACCTTGGGGATCTGCCTCCATCTCAAGGCATGTCACCTACTCACCTCAGTAGCCAGGGCTGGTGCTCCCTTGGATTCCCCTGTCCATGGGTGCCCACCTTCAGGAACAGCCTTCCCCAAAGCAGAAGATGGGTGCTGAACAGACTTCTGGCAATGAGGAAATTCCTATCCCTTCTCCATGGCTCCCTACAGCCCTAATGCAAGCATCTAACACTTGTTTCCATAACTCTGGTTTTCTAATACACACGTGGCCTTTTGAGAAATTGAAGAGCTGGCCAGTGTGGATATTACGTATTCGGCTCCAGACCTCATGCAGAGTTCCTGCCTTGTGTTGTGGGTGTTACGCAGTTTCTCTGGAGGCTGATATCTCCATATTGGAAATGAGAAAACAGGAGCAGGAAAACACAAACGTGGCCAGACACGGTCTCCTGACATCTGCCTCAGTGTCCTGGGACAGCGGTTCTGAATTACTATGATTTTGGGCCAGTCACCACACTTTCCACCTCCACCCCAGCTCATTCCAGTGCCCCCACATTCTGCTTCATTCTGTCTACTCCAGAGAACCGCCAACATGCTCAGCCTCCTCTATGGTTTTCTCATTTTATCTCTCTCTCCCTCTGACTACACTTATCACCCCTACCCCTTTTGTCTGGTATCACTGGGACAGAGTGTTGGGGCTCTTACTTGGTCCCAGGCAGCATTCAGCACTGTCCTTATATATTACTTAGTTCTCTCTCTGCAGCTCACACTCTTGTGCAACACCCACTGAGCCTTTAGGAGTCGTGCTGGGGAAATGGTCAGCGTGACCCTCGCCAGCCTTGACCGCGACTCCTCCATTGGCCTTTCTCAAAGCAGAGCGTGTGTCACTCAAAATGGTAACTTCCCTTTGCTGACCCTCCAACGCTCTCCAGCCACTACTCCATCCTTTTCCTTTATTCCAATGTCAACCTTTGTAAAGAGCAGAGTGACAAGTTGCCTCTAATTGCTCCTCCTCCATTCACACATCAGCCCGCTCTAACAGATTTTCTGCAGTTGCTCTCACTTCATCTTTTTCAATCTAGGTCATCAATGACCTCCATGCTGTGAGATCTATGCACCTTCCCTCATTTTATATGACTTAACTTTCCTGCAATATTTAGCACTGCCAATGGCCTTCATCCTTAAAGCTCTCTTTTCCTGGCCTCTTTGGATATCACACCCTCCTAGATTTTTCCTTCACATTTGGCTACTCAATCTCAGCCTCCTTTGCTGCTACTATTTCCTAAGTTCTAATTTCCAATGCCTGGAGGATAATTGCTATGACCACTTCTTGCCTCTCTCTCACTACCTGGTCACACTCACTCTCCTGGCTTTAAATGCATTCTGAATTCTGACAACATCCAAATTTATATTTCCAACGTAAACCACACTACAGAGTTTCAGTGTGGTATACTTAATCATCTACTTGACATCTCTATTTGAACATATCATTTTTTTGGTTTAACATGTCTAGGACTGAGCTTTTAATTACCATTTTTGATAACATTTTCATAGTTCCTCCTTCAGTCCACCCCATGTCAGTAAATGGAACCACTACCGAGTAAGTTGCTCATGCCAGAAACCTGGGCCCACTCTGGATTTCCCTTTCCTTATGCCCTAAACCCAATCTACTAACAAGTCCTATCAATTCTACTTCCAAAATATATTTGGAAGACTGGGCTTCTTTCCATCCACACTTCACTATCATCATTTGCCAATATTTTTCTAACGGTTCCTTCAACATTCTCTGTGGAGGACATCAAGCCCATCCCTCGTATCAGAAGAGTCCTTTGGGAACATTAATCATATTCTCTGATAGAAGCTAGCCATGGAGTGCACTGCTGAATTCATTCTTTCTTGTGCTCATATATTCAAAATGTTTAAGTGATTGAAGATCCCTTTGCCTTCCTTTCATTTTTTAATTAGATTCCTGGAATATTTCCACTTATTGAAACTGCACCCTTCTTCATAGCTTCTCACCCAATGGGAAAGCTAGTCTTATGGACAGAATTTGTTGATCGGGGCTAAGTGCAGCATGTCTTCTAACTGTTTTTTTTTCTCAGCACATTTTTAGGTTGCAGTTTATAGTCAGATGTTAATTTTATATCATTCATTAGCTCACATGGGGAGTTAACTACCTATAAGAGAGCTGAGAGACATTGAAAGTTGTATAAGCAGCTATTGTTATCCATTCCATGTTATTCCCTCAGAGACATATGGAAAGCCTCAACTCCATCCCAAACTACTGTCCTAATGACTTTGATCTTGTGCCTGGAATTCCCCCATTAAAATCATTCATATGTCACTGTCTCCAATGGGAAACATAGAAATTGACTACCAGTCACTAGTAATTCAATATGGAATGCATAGGATCTTATAAAAGGGACATCTAGCTGTGAAGATTTACTAGAAAGAGGGTAAGCACTAATCACAATAGACTAGCAGGTCTAGAGACGAGGAGAGACAGCACTGGAAATTCAGGATTACCATGCAAATGGCAGAGGGAGAAGACATAGCTGAAGTGGGCAGTAGAAGGGCAGACATGCTTTATGGACACTCTCAGCACCTTTACCATGTTCTCAAGGGTCCTGCTGGCTTATCTTGCAGCCATAGCTTCTCTTCTCTTCTTGATTCTCACCAGCCTATGACTTCTGTCTTCTCACTAGACAACAATCTCCTAATGGGCATATATGATTACTCATCACTGTTCCCTCAGCAGCTCTCATGGTGTCTAGCATATAGTCTCTCCTCATTAAATATTTCTTGCATTCAAGAAAGAAGGATTGATGTATGTTACTTGTGGAGTAGGTAGGGAGGGGGATATCAGAAACAGAGTTATAATTAAACAGCATTATCATCCATCAATTCCTGAGTATGTCTATGTGCCTGGTCTATATCTATGAACTTGTATGTGCCTGGTGCCTATCAGACAATGAAGAAAAACCATGAGCTGAGTAACGTACCACACATATCCCTTTGTCTAATTAAGAACTTATATGTAAAGATGAATTAGTATAACACTGTGTGCAGTAGGAGTTCTCAGAGGCAAAGAAAAAAAGGGGTGAGCTGGATACACATCCACAATGAAAATGCACCTAAAAATTACAATCAGAGGCCCGGGGGGGGGGTGGGGAATGGCATTTTAGAAAAATAAGATGGGGAAACAGCCTACACAAAGATGCAAAGGTGGAACTGAGTGAAGCTGTCTTAGAAGCAGTGAGGGGCCACCTGGGACAGGTGGATGGAGTCAGCAGGCTGGGGCCAAGGAGATAAGCTGGGTGGGTATGGATCACTGAAGGTCTGAAGAGTCAGGCCAGGAGTCTGGGCAGGGATGGGGAGTAACAGATCTAGAGCAAGATTCTGGAAGAACTAAGTATAAGATCTAACTGTCATTTTAGTTTCCGAATTATTAAAACAAGAAGTTTGGACTAGAGAATACCCCCTCTCCTCTCAGCTCTGATCCCTCAAGTGCTCAACTGGGAGCCTGTGTGAGTCCCTCCAGAAGCAGGATTTGGACAAGCTCATTTGTACAAGATGGTTAAGACAGAGAGCAACCAGACTCCTCAAAACACTCCTTGGAATTGCTCCCCCGCCCTTGATCCTAATGCTTTGGCAGGGGACTGTGTGAGGGCACTGAGTGTGCAGGCTGAGGAGCCAGGGAGCTGGAATATCAATCTGTCACTTCAGTTAGAGCTACATGACTTTGGATCAGTCACTTCTATCTGTAAAAATTGGGGTATGACTACCTGTCTTCCCAAACTGAAAGTGTTCAGTGGGAGAGCATGACTGGAGTTACATAACTGGGTGCTTAGCAGAGACATGACTCCAGTAAGCATCTGCTGCGGACATGGTGTGGGTCTCATGCTGTTGTCATGCCCAGTGATAGAAGTCACCATGGCGGGCAGGGGGGGGGGGTCCTATCTGGTGGCAGGGAGAGAACAGGAGATAGTAATTAATAAATGCCCAGGACTCCAGCCTTTCTGAGGAGGGTGTGCCTCCTCAGCATGAATATGCATGGCCTGCTGGGGTCGACTTGGAGCCTGGAGAGGACATGGTGGGCTGGCCTGAACTGAAAGCCACAGGCAGGCTGGTCACTGGGGAGACGCAGCAAAGGTTTGCAGAGCGGACCTGAGCGGCCACTTTCATCAGCAGTGCCATCAGCCTTGCCATCACCCGGGAAGACAGGCTGGCAGATGTGAACATAAATACATCCCCCTCTTGCCTCACCTCAGTGCCCTGAGGAGCTATTAAGAGACTTAAAATTACCATTTCAGTAAATGGGGAGAGAGAATTGAAGAGGAAGAGGCTGTGTTTGTTAACTTGGCAGCATTGTGGACTGCACTGGCTCCTCTCTCTCTGTGGCCCTCTCAGGGGGTGGAGACAAGCTTGGTCTTCAGAGGTGCAGGAGCGACACCTTCAGATCCTGCCCTGTCTCTTGCTGAATGCCTGTTTGGACCCCAGCCTCACCCAAGGCAAAGTGACAAGCAAACAGCACTGCAGAGTGCTCTGTTATTCCAGGGGACAGGAAAGAGGCCAGCCCTGAGCCCCTGAGCAGGTGGCTGGGGCTAAGATGACAATTCATTTTGTATCCCTAACTCCTCCCAGTATAGTTGTTAGATAACTATTTATTTAGTTTAAATGAGTGATTTCTAGATGTTCAGTAAGTATTTGGTGATTAGTGACTAATTGACTCAAGCAAGGCATTTTAATTTCCTATAAAAAAGTCAACTCTCTGGAAGGAGTCATTGACAACTAAGTGTGCCCTGTGCTGACTTAAGTGCAGATTTGGGTGAAAGGGAAGCACACACACACACACACACACACACACACACACACACACACACACCTCTGCACTAGGGAGCACTCAGACATCACCACTCCACTGTAGCCAAACCTGTCCACTTCATCACTGATTCACACCACGAGTGTTGATTGACCACCTACTTTCTGCATTGCTCTATAACTAGTGATAGAGAGCGAGCCAGGCAAGGGTCTACCCTCATGGCACCAACACTCCAGTCGGGAAGTCGGAATGTGAACAAGGAAATAAACAGGGCAATTCCAGATCTCACAATGCCCCTAAGGTTGTGTCCTCCGGGCTTCTGAATTTCTTCCCCAGCCCCCAAACACATGTAAAACAGCACAAGCTGTGTTAGCACCTGGCTTTCTCATGTTCATGGCCAAATTTAATCTCTGAATTTTTATGTTCTTGAACTGCATCTCAACATCAGGCCCGGGAGAGCTGGCCACCCTGAGAGGGAGGAGGTGAAGAAGCAGAGCCCAGGTGTGGGAATCATGCTGGAGCCTGGATGGTTCTCCATTGAGCTCCTTTTAGAATCCATTCAAGCAAGTCAAGGGGGTGGGTCTGAACAAAGGTCTAAAGTGGACTTCCTCTCCTCCCTTGTGAAGTAATCAGCTCATTCGGAAGAGCCAGCTTCATGTGTGTGCAGCCTGAGCAGTGGCTCTGTGCTTAGAAGGTTCCACGCTCGGTTTAATGTACTGCAAGCACATTGTGAAATTCCTAATACATTTTGGACAAGGGACCTTGCATTTTTATCTTGCACTGAGTCCTGCAAGTTTTGTGGTTGGTCTTGCCTTTCAGGGATTGGGTAGAGCTTGACTTCAGGTTCATCCGTCACCTTCTAGACCGCACTGTCCTCCTGTAGAGCATAAAAGGGTGTTTGTTCTGAGGCTTCCTCCAGGCCTGGTGCCCAGGAAGGAGACTTTGAATATCAGCCCAGACTAAATCACTTAGATGTGGGACCAGACTCTTGAGAAAAGATAGCCCAAGACAAAGGTAAGAAAAGCCTGATTCAGAACTCATCCCTATGGAGGTGCTGTGTGATCTGAATCTCTCTACTGCATCTCATAGTGGGAGGTCCTGGGGCAGCTTAGTGGATGAAGATCTCAGGGTAATAAAATGTAAAACAAAACAAACACACTACCCTTCACACTCTGAGCTGAATGGTAGCCACTAGATCAAGACTGAAAGAGGTGGCAAAGAACATGGTTTAATTTCTCCCACCCTTCCATGTGATTGGGCTCTTCTGGAAGCTGGGGACCAGGCTCTTTTGGGAGAAGGCTCGGTGTTGTAGATGCACAAGATTGATCCATAGGAAATTAGTTCGGATATGCTTGGTTATGCTGATGGATCAAGGGACCCCTATCTCTCAGTGTCTTAACCAAACCACAGTTCCTTCTCACTCAAACTCTGTGTCCAACCAGATCTGGCTGTGGGACTCTGTCCACCCTGGTCTCTCAGGAACCCAGGCTCATAGAGGCCCCATCTCAACATGTGCTCACATAATCACTGGAGCAGGAAGGAGGCCTGAGAAATTATACGTCGGATCTTAGAGCTTCCACCCAGCAGGGGCAGGTGTAACATCTGCTCACATTTTGTTGGTCAGATCACATCACAGGGTCATAACTAACTTTTATTATAATGCTGCCATATGTTCAGAAAAAGGAGAACTAGGGATGATTGTAACATCAGTAACTGCCACGTGTTTTGAGTCCAAAGCTTCTTCTTTCCCACCATGCCTGGAATCAAGGGAAAAAAGTGACCAAGGACAGGATCTCACCACTTGTAATTTGGGAAAAGTCTTTCTATCCCTATTACAAGGGCTCTTCCCTTTCCTATTGCCCTAAGAGATTATGTGAGAACCAAATGAAATAATGGATAAAAATGCTCAGTGACATTTATTGAGTACTAAGAGCCAGGCTGCGTTGTAGTGTGCTGATCCTTGCTCAGGGCGACCACAGGGCTCAGTGAGTGCCCACACTGCACAGATGAGGACACTGAGGCAAATGCAGCATGGAACAAGTCCATGATCTCACAGGATATCGCCTATGAAGTCTAGGCCAAAGCCTGCTCTTAAACCGTGTGCTGAGGAACCACACACAAGAAGGAATCCTGCTAATAAGAAACTTCCACATGCGATCGTTTCTCACTACCCACTGGGAGAGCCCTGCCACTTCCATCTTTAGCTTCACTTGGGTTGTCAGAGGCCGCCAGGGAGACATGCATGCATTGCTGCTTTTTCCTGGGACCCCACACTCATAAGTAAACATCTGGTGCCCATTGGGTGTGGTATGACCTCATCAAGCTATTACTGACCTCAAAGGCCAAAGTAGGGTGGGGAGAGGGGGGTCTGCCTGATCCTAGAAATCTCCCAAATGTCAAGAAAAAAAAAGAGCATCTCCAACCCAGTCGGTATGGCTCAGTGGTTGAGCGTGGACCTATGAACCAGGAGGTCAGGATTTGATTCCCGGTTGGGGCACATGCCCAAGTTGTGGGTTCAATCCCTAGTGTGGGGTGTGCGGGAGGCAGCCGATCAATGAGTCTCTTTCATCATTGATATTTTTATCTTTCTCTCCCTCTCCCTTCCTCTATGAAATCAATAAAAACTATATTTTTATAAAAAGAGTATCTTCATTTGAGCCCTTGTCAAACCCAATCAGCTTCTCGTCTGACGTGGAGAATACCAACCAAGGGTGGAGCCTTCTGGTCCTCCAGGTCTCCACCCACTTCCCACTTAGAAACCGAATTTCACTCTGGGCCATCTTCTGTAAAATAGCATCTGTCATCTGCCACGCAAGCGTGGCTCCAGGTGGGAAGGGGCCTGGGACGATGCCTCTAAAAGGCCTCTAAGAGATAAGGTCTCAAGGGTGAGGAGGGTGAGCCAGGCAGGAAACCGGGCCTAACTCTGTTTAGTAGATGCTCCAGAGAGTAGAAGTGTTCTGTCCAACAGCACTGGGCTGTGTGCATTGGCTGTGAGCTCCTCTGAGGCCCTTCTCCACGTGCCGCCTCCCTGTACCCAGATCAGTCACCACCGAGCTCAGGGGTCACTTCTGAAATACGGTGACAATGAGGGAGAGCAGATAAGGAGGCCTACAGGCATAAGCTAAAATTTACACCCTCCGCCCATAGCCCTGGATTAAGGCCACCACCACCCAACACCTCAAGACCATAGACAGTGCAAGAATTCCCCTTTGGGGCAAGATTTGAAGGCCACCAGCAGCTCTGCTTCCTTCTAAACATAAAAGTCAATGTCTGGTCCCTCAAACATGTTGCTTTGGGTGAGTCAATGTCTTCTCTCCAGACATATTTTTCAAGATGTAAATTCCCGTATTTTGCTCCCCCTATCTCAGTGTGAATAGTGAGCAATTATGTAGCCACTTTCAGGCCAGCAACGCCCAGGCAACATGAGAGCTCCAGAAATGGAGACAGCAGTCGCCACGGGAAGGGCAAAGTTTGGCCAGGCACCCTTCAGCTCAGGCTGGGAAAGGCCTTCCTTCGGGGGACCCCGGAGTATTGCAGGGTCTGCCTGGCAGAGGCTCCTGGCAAGGTGCCCAGCGTGCTCCATGCCGTTGGAAAGGATGTTGCCAGTCTCAGTCTCCAGTGTCATCCCTGCATTGAAGGAGAGGAGAACTGAGGCCCAGGGCGGATGCAGCTCTTGGAAGACCAGACCCTGACTCTGACTCCATGCACCAGAGCAGAGCTGCCTCGGGACCCGGACACCTGGAATGGAAACCTGACTCAGCAGCCCCTCCTCTCACTCAGCATCTGTCATGGCCGCTGGATGCTTCCCACCAGGTGGAGCGTGGGCCTGACCCAGCCTTGGCCCAGCTGCAGGGGCATCCCCTAGCCAGTGTGGGCCTGAGTCCCAGAGGCCAGTTCTGGGCATCGCCTCCAGGGTCTGGGGTGGCCGGAGAGGGATCAGCTGGCCAGCCTGGGCCATTTATCTCATGAAGCCTGGCAGCGGGGGCCAGCACAGGTGCAAAGCTCTGCTCGGATCAGGAGAGGATTCGGGAGTTCTATTTAACCTAATTGGGCCAGCAAACCAGCAGTACAAAAAGCCAGGCACGCCACCCATTTTGTTCAATCCTCGCTTTGAAGTCTCGCCGCATCGAGTTTTTAAACATGAGATGCAGGCATTTGGTTGTTCATATTTAATGTGTAACGCAGGAGATCAAAGAGCAGATAGAGATGGAAAACATCGGCACAGTTAAGGATTACTCTGAGCCGGGCTGGCTCCCCCTCCCAGAGCCCAGCCCCTGCTCCTTCCTCAGCCCCTTCTTTCATCTTCTCCTCCACCTCCTCCACTCTCCCCTGTCTTCTCCATCATCTCCTCCTCTCATGCCCCTACCTCCTTTCCACCGCTTTACCTCTCCATTTCCCCCCTCCCCCCTTTGCCTTCCCACCTGCAACAATGCCCATTACCACCTAAGCTCCTATTGTCTTTCCCAAATGAAGACTCTTATCTTCCAGGAAACCCCCTCCTCTCTGTCCCTCTCCATTCCCCTTCTCCCTTCCCTGTCTTTCTGCCATCTTCTCTTCGCCTCCTTTCCTCTCCCCTCTCTCAGTTCCTAGTTTCTCTCTCCCCCTTCTCTCTCTCCCCCTCTCCTTCTATCTCTCCTCCACTCCTGCTCTCTATCTCTCTCTCTCCTCCCTCTCTCTCTTCCCTCTCTCTCCTTCCCTGCTACTAGAATCACCATGACAACGGGCCTCCATGACAATTACAGCCCAGACAGCACAGCCTTTTCCATCAGGGACTCCAATGCTTCCTCGATCTACTCCCCGACTCCTCAGCCCAGGCAGTGAATTAGTCTCTCTACCACTTTTCGAGGCCACAGGATAGACTTCACCACCAACCACAGAGCAGGGACAGCCAAGAAGAAGGAAAGGAGGCTGGGAGAGAAGGACAGAGGAGAAGCTGTCTGCTACCTCTGAGTGTGTGTGGGAGGGGGTGAGGGAGAGGCGGGGCAGGGTTTGGGGGGGAGGGAGGGCAGAGGGGGTGTGGGCCAGGGAGAAGGGAATTACAAAGTCTTCGGGGTGGATAGCACTGTCTCTTCTCCATCCTGCAGGCCTCAGTAGAAAGGGGCTCTTTCCTTCAGGTCAGGAGAGAGAGCGAGGAAAAAACAAACAAAAAAAGAAGGCAGCCAGTGTGATGTGTGCTAGAGCTTTCTGTTCCAGCAACTGAGAGTGAAATAAACACAACTCCAAATGCCTTTGCCTTTCATAAGGCTCTTAATGCTCGATTATACCTGACCGGGAAAGTGTTTCCTGGCCGCATGTGGACTGAGCGTCTGTGGAGCAGGCAGCAGTGGAAAGCAGAAAATGCAACAGACCCTGACAAAAACAAGGCTTTTTCTTTCTTTTTTTTTTTTCTCTGAAAAAGTGGTAATGTTTCTTTTGTTCCTGAGTGGCCAAACTCATGTGTCCGAACATATTTACTTTATCATGCTAATAGATTTTTATAGCTTACCTACAAGGGTTAAGTAACTGAGAAGATTAACGAATAATCACTTATCTTCACTATACCAATGACCAGCTGTACAACAATGACCAACTCAGACAATGTATCTTATTTCATTATTACTATCAAAAAAAGAGCAATAAAAATACCCATCCTGCATAGTTGAGAAAGTATTAAATAACTTAGGGTTTTGCAGATGGCAAATGTAAAATGTAAGAAATGCTACCTACAATTTATGAAATTCGACATAAATTTGTTTATTTAGAATTATACCATCTGCACATCAGTCGGTACCTCAGAGTCCATCTGGCTAATTTATCTAGCATACAAATCCCAGTCAAACCGTTTTTAAATGACAGTCATTCAAATTTATGTAAACAGTCCCCAAAAAAGGGGGATCTATTTTTCCCAAGGTATATGCTCTGCATTTGGAAAGATATGCTCATTATCCTTACAGTCTATTTCTAAGACACATCAAATACGGAAGACTAAACATATAAATAACAGATCAAAAGAAAAGATGCAAAGAAACACAGCACAATTAATTTCCTCATACAAGATGGAGTAAAGGTAAGGACAGAATGGTCGCGTGCTGCAGGCTCGATAACAGGCTCTTGGAAAACTGCGTCAGGTGGGAGGGTAGGCGAGTTTGGGAAGGGAGGCCCCCGCAGCCTGGAGCAATCAGCCACCCCGTGAAAGGACTCAAATGCCAGGCTAATTAGTTTAGACTTTACTGTGTAGTTTACGGGGAAAGCATCGAAGATGGATTTCAGCTACTTACCTACATATTAAGAAGTCCGGGACATGGGTCATTCATTTTAGAAAAAGTGAGTGATGTTACTAGGAGTCCCCTGCACAGGGGAGAAGGGAGTTCTACATGTGGCTGAGTGTGGATGCGACCACACAAAACCACTGCCCTGCTAACCTCACTCCCAGCCCTGTCCCAGGAGCACAGGCCCTCAGCCGCTCAGCCTGGCCACAGCAAGACCTGCTGGCTTCCCGGCCACCGTTAGTTATGTCATCTCCCTGCCTCATGTTTTTTTGTTTGTTTGTTTGTTTGTTTGTTTGTTTGTTTTAATATATTTTATTGATTTTTTTTTACAGAGAGGAAGGGAGAGGGATAGAGAGTTAGAAACATCAATAAGAAAGAAACATTGATCAGCTGCCTCCTGCACACTCCCTACTGGGGATGTGCCTGCAACCAAGGTACATGTCCTTGACCAGAATCGAACCTGGGACCCTTCAGTCCTCAGGCTAACGCTCCATCCACCGAGCCAAACCGGTTAGGGCTCCCTGCCTCATGTTCGATGCTGGACTGAAGAGCCTGGGTTTTCCTTTCCCAAATGCCCCAGGTAGAATAATGAGGAGGTGAGCTTGGAAACCAAAACCGCGTAGAAGGTTACAGAGAATACAATCAGGGCATGCTATGTAAATAGCAATCACAGGACAGGAGATGAAACAAGGTCAAGACGGCCTCTCCGGTGGGCTGGGCGATCTAGAAAGGAGGTAGTGTCATGCCAGGCTCTGCCACCTGCCAGCAGTGGGACCTTAAAGTACCAGATTATCTCCTGAGGCTTCTGTTTCCACCTTTATAAAATGGCCCAAATCCAACGGAGCCTGTCCATCTCATAAGGGCAATGTGGATGCAAGTGTCCTCAGGATGGTCCAAGGTGCTATTGGCTCATGGTGGTGGTGGTGGTGGTGGCAGCTCAGGTGACTGGCACATCATGGCCAGAGCTCTTGCCTAAAAACCTCCTCCCTGGTGTGAGCAAAAGACGTGATCCCCGCAGGCCTCGATTTCCACATTGGTAAAAAGAGAGGTTGGACTAAAGTCACTTTTTCTCTAAAATGTGGGGCAGTGGAGATGATTTGAGGTGGGGCATGAATACAGCATTCAGCTACATTTAATTCTTAGTGAGAATTTTATCTCCTTTTCAGTCATCTTTCATTCCTTCAAGTCTCAGCCTGGTTCCGTTTTTAGTTAACAGCTCTTTAATATCTGCTAATTTACCTTTACAAGGAAGAAAAAGTAGGTCTCGGGCTCAGAACCTTGGCAAGCAGCAGTGCCTTCCAGAATGTAATGACATTGCTGAGTTCTCACTGCATTGCTTTTTTGCCTTTCATGGGAGGTAATATTGGTTTTCCATTTACTGTAATAACATAAGGTTTTCTTTCTGTACATGTTTAGGCATTAAAGGAAAATATTGCATCAATAATGATGCAGAGATTACACAGATGTGGCCAAAATCCTGGGGCAGCAGGAGTTTTGGAAATTGCTGGGCGAGCTGGTCCCTAAAATTCCTTCCAGCCTTCTCTCTCCCTGACAGTCTCACTTTGCCTTTTGATAGGAGTGCAGTTCCCTCCATGGCAGGTCTCCACATTGGGAGGGAGGGAGACAGACCCCCAGGAGGCCCACACTTAGCACACGAGCAACAGTGACAACCCAAGGAGGACCTTCAAATGTTTCCCAAGCACGTTCATGTATGGCCACTCATATGATCTCACACACTTTACACATGACGGAAATGAGATCTACGTTACATGATTTGACCAGAATCACTGCCATTGATGACTCAAGGCTCCAACCACATTCCTCCAAAGCCCTGGTTCTTTCCAGAATTCCTTACTGTCTATCCCCATAATAGAAGACTATCCATAACTCATGGAGATGCCAAGAGACCCGTTAGAGTTGAAAAATTAATGGGATTTCTTCACTTCGGGGAAGAATCTGTCTCATTCAGACCCAACCCTGCCACGGATATTACACATCCTGCCTGAACAGGAGGAAAAGAGGCCAAGTCCCAGCCCTCTAGCCTTTCACTCTCTCACTGGGAAGGCCAGGGGGATCAGGGAAGAAAGACACAATTAGCATTCTCCATTGATATCACAGCTACTTTCAGTTTAGGGGACATTTTTCTTGGCCAATAATCCCTATGCCCTTTTCAATTCACCAGTATTTCCATAATCCTTTAAATGAAACACAATGAAAGGATTATCTGCTCACAACATTGTCCACCTATAATGTGCAAGAGTTTAAGAGATATGCCTTGAACAGAAGATTATAATCTTATAGAAGGGATTAAAGTTGAGCACACAAATAACTATGATACAAAGCAGATATGATAAATAATGATGATGATTATGATATATTATAAAAATACACATTTATGAAGATTTAATTGTATACCATGTACTAAGAACATTTCTATGTTAGTTTGTGTTTTGTGGGGTTTTTTTTTACTCTGCATAATAATCCTATGAAGTAAATACAGCAACATGACAGTTTTCAGATAAGGTGACTAAGGCTTAAATAAATAATGTATTCTCGGCCAACCAGTTCCTAAATGACAAAATCATACCCCAGGGCCTGCAAAGTCACCTACTCGGTGCCGGCTGGAGCTTGTTCTGCCCTGAGCACCTTCATCCTAGTCTATACCACCTGTACCTTCCAGTAGGCAGTGTGGCAATGTGACTGAGGGCACAGAGCTAGAACCAGGCTGGCGGGCTTGAATCCCAGGTCTGCCACCCCCAGCTCTGTGACATTGAGGGAATTAAAGGCTACCCAGGACACAGCACATGTAAGAACTGGATGAGTAAAAGTCATTATTATAACATAGATATTATTAGTCTCATTTTATAGGCGAGAATACTATGATTCAAAAAATGAAGTAACATATACAAGATTTTATATCTGCTCTTTCCATTGTTTAAATCAAGTAGATTTTAGAGGAAAGAGAAATTCATTTCAATCTAAAGAAGAGGGTGAAGGGAGTTAAGAGACTGAACAGATATTTTTCCAAGTCAAAGCAACATCATGAAAACCACTGCAGGGAGGAAAGATGGGGAATGGTCACTAGGTTTACTGGGCCCCTAGGAACAAATAGTAATCACATGGAAGGCCTGGATTGCCCAAAGGCCTGGCAAATTGTTAAAGGCTTTAACAACAGTTATATCAGAACCAGCAACAGTGTAACAGGAAATTATAGGCAGGAGAGACTAAGAAGTTGGTAAAAGACTGACTAGGCCCAGTAAGGGATTCTGTATAGCTAGTGGCACAAAAACTAGATAGGTGGAATTTATTTATATATGTATTCATTCAATAAAAATGTGTTGAGCGCTTACTATATAGTAGGTACTAAGGATACAATATGCAGTGAGCAAGACCCAATCTCAGTCTACAGGGAAATATATAGAAAATCAAGTAGGTAATAATAAAATAATGATAAATATTATCATTAAAATAATACTAATAATAATACAATGATTAATATGACAGATTCATGTGGGAACATAAACTAACCTACAAATTTCCAGAAGGCAATGAGAGCTGAATGAAGAGCACAAGTTCACAGAGGAAAGAGGTGAGAAGGTTATGTTCCAGGACAAGGAGTGGCCTGTGCAAATGCCCTGGGGCATGATAAACCATGGCCCCTTTGAGAAGTAGAGTAAGTTGTTGGGATTGGATAGACACAGAGATAGGATGAGATATGTAGCAGAAGCTAGATCATCTAGGGCCTTTTATTCAGTATTAATGGATTTCTACTTTATGATAGAGAGCAAGGGAAATGATTGATTGGTTTTAGGTAGAAAAATCAAAAGATCAGGTTTATTATTGCAAAAGACCACTACCACGTGGATTGAAGGAGGCAAGAGTGATTTCAGGGGGACCCAACAGGAAGCTAGAATTGTAGACCTGGTTAGAGAAGACAGTAGCTTTTATAGGGACATTGCCATGGAAATAAAAGGGGGCTTTAAAGTAAGTTTAGGAGGTGGAATTGATAAGATCTGGTGATGACTGGACATCAGGGTGAATAGTAGGAGGAGAAAGGATGAGTCAGGTCTCTGGGAAGATGACACTGCCACACAGGAGCAGCAAGGCGAGGCAGGAGTAGTTGGGGGTGTAATTGTAAGGATTCTCCAGAGAAACACAAACATAGGAGGGATGCACGCACGCACGCACGCACACACACGCACACACGCATGCACACACACACAGAGGGGTGGGAAATAGCTCATATAATTGTGGGGCTGGCAAGTCTGAAATCTGAAACAGGCTGCAGGATGGAAACCCAGGGAAGAGTTGATGTTTCAGTCTTGAGTCCAAAGATAGTCTGAAAGCAAAATTGCTTTTTTTCCTAAGATCTTCAACTCTTTGGATAAGGCCCACCCCCATTATGAAGGGTAAGTTATTATTTAAAGTCCTTTGATTTAAATGTTAATCACATCTTGAAAAATCCCTTTCCAGCAACATCTAGCTGGTGTTTGACCAAACAATTGGGCACCATAACCTAGCGGAGTTGACATGTAAAACTAACTGTTACAGGGGAGAAAGATGATTTGATTTTAGATTAACCCTCATAGTGGGGAATCCTAGAGGAACTCTTGGCAAAGTTAGTTCAAGTTCAGATGCAGGTGGTAGATTTGGTGTCTTGTTCATAGATGCAACCATGGGAGGGAACTTGCCTTTGTGAGAGCCTGTGAGAAGGGAAAGAATATGACATTTAAAAAAGGCTATAATCCCCACCTGATATGGAAGAGGAGCCAGAGAGGAAGAGCGAAGTCAAGGACAGAGAGCATTTCAAGAGGAAAATGTGGTCCCAGAGTGGTGCACTTTAGGGAAAAGGATAAGAGCATTCAGAAAAGTTCATGGGTTTTGGATGCTTTAGTTGTTTATTGAACGAACTTGAAGAAGAACATATTTGAGTCCCTCCTGGTGCCAGGCAATCTCCTGCCAGTGCCTTTTCAACTAGTTCCCAGGCAGTTCTTTTGCATTTCCAGCTACCCTGGATTTTCCACTGGTGCATCACTCATCTTTATGATTTCAAGGAAGTGTTCTGGATCAAGCATGCTCAAAGCCAGCTCTTCCTTTCTTGTTAATTTGTACATCACAATGTGCTCCACATATTTTATGCATGTGACTCTAATTTTGGCTGTTTGGGGGACAGGGATTAGGCCTTTTGTACTTGCAGAGCTCATGGGCTTCCTCCAGGCCACATATACACTTCTGCATCTGAGACCTCCCACTCACATGACTGGCTGACCCACTCCCTTGCTGTCCTGTTGTCTCCCATTGCTTCTCTCTCTAGGTTGCCTTCTCAGCTGATGCCAAAATAACAAACTTTAAATTATAGGTGGCATCATATTCCTTCTCTTCCCTGATTCCTTCCTGACATCACCTCTGTCCAAAGAGAACCTCTCACTCCTCAGTGTGTCTCGTAATGGACCTTCAGTAGCTGGCCTAAGTCTTCTCTTCTCCTGGTTTATTTATTCAACATTCTTTTATTCTTTCCTGAAAAACAGAGGGTGAACACAGGGTGATTGAGAAAAATAGAAAAAGGTGTCTGCTCACATGGGCTTACACTCTAGCTAGGAAAGAAAAAATAAATAAATATGCTTTAATTGCAGGTAGAGAGTGATAAGAGCTGTGAAGTAACTAGAGAAAGATAAGAAATGGAGACTGAGTGAGTGAGTACTGCTTCATTTACAGAGGGGAGGAAGGCCTCTCTTGGAAGGAAGCAGGAGCAGAGACCTAGATTAAGTGAAGGCAAGAACTATGGTATAACTGGAAGGGGGAGTTAAAGTCAAAGGAATACTTGAGTAAAGGCCCAGAGGTGTGGTCGATATTTAAATGGGTGTCTCACCCTTCCATTTGAAGAGGCTGGAAAACCTGAAAAACAATTATATTTCTCAGAATCTCTTGCAGCTATGATTCTGGATATAAATTAGGTTTTGCCAAATCTTGCACACGATTTGAAAGGTGAAAGTGAGGCAGTGGTCTTCTTCCTGTGATTTCTGGTGTCACTCTGGAAAGGTCATGATTGTCTGCAGTGGTGCCTCTTTGTTCTCTGGCTTCCAGAGGCTGCTTCGGTGAGTGGTGGCTGCTGTTCCCTGGAAACCCTATCCATAGCTCAGATCTTCCTAGTGCAACACCTGCTCCTCCCGTTGCTGCTTCAGGCCGGTGGGGAGCAAACACTTTCCACTTTGCTGGTTCCTGGTGCTTCCCCATGCCTTGTTGGTGCTCCTAAACTTGCCCATACCTTTGCCCCAGATGCTTTCATTGAACTCTCTTCAATTACTCTCCAGGGGCACTATCTGCTTCCTGATAGGAACGGGCCAGAGAAAAGAGGTTGACTGAGGTGGAAGATGGGGAGCTTTCCAGGCTGAGGGGCCAGAGATGTGAAGTGAATAGTTCAAAGGAGCAAAGAGCTTTTGAGAAATCAAGAAAGAGTAAGTATGGTGTCATCCAGTGGGGATGCAGTGAGTGAAGGCTGGTGTGCTCAGCAGAGGCCAGACCTTCAGGGCCTGGGTGGCCACACAGACACAGAGTGAGTGGCCAGGCTCAGCCAGAAACCAGGTGTCTGATTCTGAGACTATGCTCTTTCAGTCCTACCCCACTATGACCTTCAGGTCCTGCAGTCTCTCTATATGATTCTGTATTATCCTCCCCCCTTAGTTCCCCCTATTTTCCCAGAAATTCCACAGTGATAAGTGGGTCTAAAGAGCCACCTGAGGAAAAGGAAATATGGCCCAGATTCCCCCAATATCCTTCTATCCAGATCTGTCACACTGTCAGGAGAGAAGAGTTCTGAATCCCATCTGCAACATCTCAGGAAGATGTGCAAAGTTGTGTGATTATCAAGTTTAGCATTCCAAGAGATGGCCAGTTTTCATTTTCTTCTCCCAGGCTAGCCCACTGCCTGGGCAGCCAATGTTTCTTCTCGAAGCTCTCTATTGCTTTTCCACTGTGCCTGCTGCCTGCAGCCACTCCTATGAAGTGCCAATGAGAGGTACGTGACAGGTGTGCTTGATCCTGTTGTCCCCTCAGCTGTTAACACACTTGGGTGTGATGATGGCATATTTCATCAGACTTAAGAGCTATCATCAAATCTCTCCATAACAAAAAGATTTCTAAGCTGCCCTTTAAAGCCTAAACCTCAGCATCATCTATGTGGACGTTCAGTGATGTGTCGGTTAATCCAAGAAGAGTTTTGTTTGCACAGGATTGAAGATCTCATGGACACTTGGTAAATAAGTAAGAGTTGGGACCCCAGGGTCTCTGGGAAAACTCCACCGCTGTTATGGGAACCCCTTCCCTCCACCTTGCCCCATGCGACTGTCTTGAAAATCTTTTCTTGGCTAAATTGGAACCTCTGCAATTCAGAATCATTGCCATTTTTAACTCAATTTGAACTTATAATAAGTCTGTAATTGTGGAATGTTAATAAATGAGGAATATTTCCTTTAACATACATAGAGCCCCTTTCAATGTGTGGTCTGTTGGAATGAACAAATAGGCACCATGTAGGATCCACATATTGGAATTACTTGAGGGTCAGACTCAGGAACTGTCAAATTATTAGTATCTAAGTGCCTTAAGGGCCCTCCATGAAATCTTGATTATTCTGTTTATCAACACAATGAAATGTTGAAATCGTAGCCAAACTACCCATCCTTCTAGACCAATTCAAGCCTGCTTCTTCTATCAGGATGGTTCTGTTCTCACTGATCTTCCCCATCATAATTTGCTGTTGAGCTTATTTTCTACCCCACTCATTTGTCTCTGGCTTATTAGAACAGTAAGATGATGAAACTTCAAATATGGTGAGGACTTCTTACTTGGGAGGTATTTTGAACATTGACAGCATGTTTTTGGTTCTCATAATAATTATAGAGCAGGAACAGCATGTGGTGGAAAGAGAGCAGAGATGCAGGAAGTCCTGCCACACTGGGGACAGTCCTGAACAACAGAGAACTACCTCGTACCCTACACAAATCATAAACATCCCACTGGACACTCAGAGACTGGATGTTTGCCTTTGGAGTGGGATTTCATACAGGAGACACCCTGCCATGATGCCTGGTCACTACCCCATCCCATGTTACAATATTAGGCATTATTTTTATGTGACATTTATAAACTAGAGGCCCAGTGCACAAATTCCTGCACAGGTGGGGTCACTCAGCCTGGACAGCGATCAGAGCAATTGGGGTCATCTCACCCAGTCCCAATAGGGGCTGATTGGGGCTGGCTGGCCTGGGGGAAGGACCATAGGAGGTTGGCCAGCTGTGGGAGGTTGGTTGTGGGAGTGCCCTGACCACCAGGGGGCAGCTCCTGCATTGAGCATCTGCCACCTGGTGGTCAGTGCCCATCATAACGACCAGTCAACCAGTCATTTGGCCGACTGGTCATAATGGTCACTTAGGCTTTTATATCTGTAACTAGAGGCCTGGTGCATGAAAATTCATGCACTGGAGGGGGTGTCCCTCAGCCCAGCCTGCCCTCTCTCACAGTCCAGGAGACCTCAGGGGCAGGAGGCGACCCAGCGATTAGGGAAAGGTGACACCTCCATCACACCTCTGCTGCTGCCACTGCCGGCAGCACAAGCCTCAGCTGGCCCTGGTTATCTGAGCCTCAGGTGGCCCTGGATGGCTGGGAAGCTGCCATCTGAGGCTTGCCTGTGCCTCGGGGGGGGGGGGGGGCCTGTGCCTCGGGGGGGGGCCCTGTGCAGCTGGGGGGCTGAGGGCAGGTCCGGCTGCACCACGTGCCTGCCACCCCCCTGGCGGGGCTGAAAGGACTGGGGGACTCCAGCGGGGCTGAGGGGACTGGGCGCCACCATCTTGTAGCTATGGGCACCACCAGCTTTGTGATGGTGTGACAGTCAATTTTCATATTCCCTCTTTATTAGATAGGATAATAAAAGTATAAATGCTAATTAGACGGGACGTCCTTCTGGATGACCTCCCAGAAGAAGCCGGCACTGCGAGGGAAGCCCAGGTCTCGGGTCCCAGAGGGAAGCCAGTGCCAGCAGCCGGGGGAAGGAAGGCCTACTCTTGCACAAATTTTGTGTATTGGGCCTCTAGTATATAGATAAGGAACAGCTCATTTGTGAGAAATATCATGCTTCCTCATTTTCTCTATTTTCCCAGACAGTAATTTGAATTGGTATGCTGTCTTTGCTTCAATTAAAGCCTTTTCCTCTTTCTCTTTTCATATACAAATAAGTCTGGTCTGTTACTAGCCACATGTTGTAGATACCTCTGCTCTTTCATTTAATGTACTTCTTGAATAGAACGGCTTTTGATCTCATGTCTCTTAAATCCAAACATATTCATTATAAGCAGGTGCAACTGTCTGAGCACTTCATTACATCAACTATAGAAGCTATAGCTGAATTTTTAGATTTTGAAGTAGTTATTTACTTTTAAATATTTTTTTAATTTTTCTGTTATAGTTATGGCATTATACTGATTTTTATTATGTATGTAAGTATGTTATAATATCTGAAAATTTCATTTTGACTTGGTAAATGAGGCATTACAAATTATTTGTTATAAAAGGGGATATTAAATTCAATAAGTTTGAGAAGCACAGATCTATTACAATCCCTCATTTTGTAGAGGAAGAAAGTGAGGTTCAGAGAAATTAAATGGCCTAATCAGTAAACTGCTGATCAGGAATTAAAACCCTGATCTAACTTTCAGTCCAGTTTTCTTATTTTATTCTCTCATTTTAGCTGAATATTGAGTAGCTCTTATTACCACAGTAGGATTATACTCACAGTCTCCTTGAGAACAGTACATCCCTTCCTTTGTAATCATCATAGCCACTAACACAGCATTAGACATAGAGGAGTTACCTAACACACACTTACTATATCAGTTGGACTGAATTGAATTGCATCAAATTGAAATGAAACTGTTTAAACCAAATCATGGAATGTTAGTGTTTTATGGGAAGCAGTGCCTTCTAATGTGAAACAATCAGAGCCATCAGTTCTAGGCCAGGAAGCCACTGTTGGCACCACTGTATCAGACCCACCTCTTCATCTCCTGTCCTACCCCTCACCTGTTTCCAGACTCTTGCCATGAACTACATTTTCACCTCCCCTCTCCCCACAGCTGACCGTTTTTGGTTCAAGGCTCTTCCCAAAGACCCACCAACAACCATCTCTGGCTTTCCACTTACTAGTCATATCCTTTGGGATACAGACTGAATTCAGTGCTGGGACAGGTCCTCTAGGCTCTAAGAGATTTTTCAAGGAAAAAAAAAATCAGTTTTTCCTTGCTCACATTTTTTTTTAGGTTCTGAATTAAGTTTTGCCAAGTGTATTAAGAAATTATACAGTGAGGCATTTAGTTTGACATGTTACAGGAGCTAATTTTACATGTCAAGGGGAAAGGCACCAAAACACTGATTCAGAAGCTATATTCCAGGAGCAGATTGATTGTTCTATCTTCCCAGTAAATGTACATGTGTGCATATTTGGTTTAAAAAATTTTATTTCAATCTGATGCAAATGGGAGAGAAAAGATCACTCTTATTTGGCCATACCTAATTAAGCTGCCAAAATTGAAATGAGTGGCAAGGAGATGAGAGATGCATAAAGAGTATCAAGAGCTATTTGCGAAACGGTGGGGTCAGGAGAGTTGTGACCAGATAGCATGACCTACAAGGGTAAAATTATCTGGGATGGTGATGAAAAATATGTCATGGGTCTGGACACTGCATAGAGCAATCTAATTAGAAATAAATCCTGCTTTCATAGATGACACTCTCAAATACACACACACACACACACACACACACACACACACACACACACACACCACTGTCATCACTACCACCACCAGCAGCAGCAATAATAACAGTAACCACAATAGTTGTACCTTTGATATAGATGAAAAAAATTATGAGATCATCGTTTCCACCAACAACCAAAAGAAAATAAATTATATTTCTAAAAACTATCAGAGAACTGGAGACACAAAGAAGTCTAAATGAACTTAAAAGGAACTCGGGACATTCAGACCTTCCCAAGATCTCCAAAGCCTAGGAGAATGGCATCAGGACTAAACACAAACCCCCAAGTACAGAAAACAGCTGGTAGGATTTGATGGCAATGAGAACTCATGAAATGACTCAAACCCTGTCTTCTTAGCTATAAAACACACAGAGATCTCCTGCATTCCTGAAAGCTGCTGGCTCCGCTATGAATCAGAGGCAAATTTCCAGAACCTTGTCAGTTGTGAGATCTCAGTTCCTGACTAAAAGAAAATGCCTATTTGGTTTCCAAGGTATTTGAATCCAGCGGTGAGCTGGATAAAACTAAAAGGGTAACAAAGCCCAGACCCATTTCAACCCAGCCTAAACCACATCAGATTGACTTAGCCCCCACTCTCATAGTGGAACAGAAAACAAAAAGAGGAAAGCTTTGTGGAAACAAACATTATTTACTTCAGTATTTAGTGTTCTTTGTGTGCTATAAGAATACAAAAAGGCAAGAAAATGTAACCCAAAGTCGAGACAGGAAACAGTCTATAAAAGCAGTAGTACAGATGGCCTGGACGTTGTAATTATTAGACAACAACTTTAAAATAATTATGGTAATATGTCAAAGGATCTAGTGGAAAAGTAAATACATGTGTGAAGAAGGGAAAAGTTCAGCAGAGACAAGAACACTATAAAAAAGAACCAAATGTAAATGCTAAAAGTAAAAAATACATTATAAATCAGGAATTTATTATGTGGGTTAGCCAAATACTGAATGCAGAAGAAGAAAAGGTCAGAGATGCCACAGTCATTTCAGCAGAAAGTGTTAAAACTAAAAACACAAAGACAAAAACAGGTGAATAGAACCGAGAACAGATCATCATATGTTGTATGATACCCAATGTTTTAACATACAAGTAATTAGAGTCCAAGAAGAAAGAAAGAATAGGATAGCAAAAATATTTGAGGAGCAAAGTTAATAAACTAGTGAAAGACATCAACCCACAGATCTAAAGTCAATGAAAACCTAGCAGGATAATTACAAAAGAAAGCCACACCTAGGCACACTGCAATCAAACAGCCTAGCATGAAGATAAAATCACGTTCAAAAGGAGCTAAAGAAAAAGACACAATACATCCTGGGAAATAATGATGAAAATGATGACTGACTTTTCTCCAGAAATGACAATGGAATGACATATTTAGAGTAAAAAAAAAAATGTTACTGTTTCTTTCCCTTTTACCTTCTCATTTTGAACCAAGACATCACTCCATGGCTTTTATATAAAGGGAGTAAAGTCAAATTGCCAGAGGTTCCAAGTCAATAAATACATATGAAATCAAATCTTGGTTCCCAATATGGGACATGCCTCTCACAATCCAGGACTGCTGGCTCCCAACCACTTGCCTGCCTGCCTGCCTGATTGCCCCTAACCACTTCTGCCTGCCAGCCTTATCACTCCCTAGCCACTCCCCTGCCAGTCTGATTGATGCCAAACTACTCCCCTGCTGGCCCGATTGCCCCTAACTGCCCTCCCCTGCTGGTCTGGTCATCCCTAACTGTCCTCCCCTTCAGGCCTGGTTGCCCCAAACTGCCCTCCCCTACTGGCCTGGTCACCCCTAACTGATCTCCCCTGTAGGCCTGGTTCCTCCCAACTGTCCTCCCCTGCTGGCCTGATCACCCCCAACTGCCCTCCCCTGCCAGCCTGGTCACCCCTAACTGTCCTCCCCTGCTGGCCTGGTTCCCCCCAACTGCTCTCTCCTGCAGGCCTGGTCCCCCCCCCCCCAACTGCCCTCCCTTGCAGGCCTGGTCACTCCTAACTGCCCTCTCCTGCAGGCCTGGTCCCCCTCAACTGCCCTCCCTTGCAGGCCTGGTCACTCCTAACTGATCTCCCCTGTAGGTCTGGTTCCTCCCAACTGCCCTCCCCTGCAGGCCTGGTTCCCCCCAACTGCCCTCTCCTGCAGGCCTGGTCCCCGCCAACTTCCCTCCCCTGCAGGCCTGGTCCCCCCCCCACTGCCCTTCCCTATTGTCCTAGGGTCCCCCAAACTGCCCTCTTCTGCAGGTCTGGGTTTCCCCCCAACTGTCCTCTCCTGCAGGCCTGTCTTTCCCAACTTCCCTCCCCTGCTGGCCTGATCACCCACAACTACCCTCCCCTGCCAGCCATTTTGTGGTGGCCATCTTGTGTCCTCATGGGGGCAGCCATCTTTGACTACATTGGGGTGGCCATCTTGTGTTGGAGTGATGGTCAATTTGCATATTACCTTTTTATTAGATAGGATACTCATAAATACAGACAATAAGGGTACAAAAAGTATATGGAATCACAACTGTAGACTCAGATACTTCTATAAAATAGTACAATGTGTAATTTTATGCTAATTAAATATATTACTGATAATATTTTGAGAAAATTTTGAGTAAATATTTTAGGGAGGGCTAAGCTGAGCCTGGCTTCCACCTGCTTATGTTTCTATGTGTACAAAGAACCATATTAGATTATTAATCCAGAGCAGATTTTACTTTCCTTTTCTTGGCAACACAACACATGAAACAACACAATTCAAAAGAATTTCTCAGTCATTTTGGTGACATCACTAGCAGAGATCAATTTGCTGTAATATTCAGAGTTAGCATGGTACAGTGAAAGAAATATTGGTTTAGAGCCAGGATTTTGCCCTAGGCCTCCTAACTCTAAATCCAATTTGCGTGGGCATTGTGTGACCTTGGGCAGTTACCTTCAACTTTCTGAACTGAATTTTATCATCTGTAAAATGAGGCCAATAATTCCCATTTCACAGGATCATAGAGACTCAGTAAATGCCAACTCCACAACCCCCTTCAAGCCTCAACTCTACTTGGCAACCAAGATTTGATTTCATATATATTTATTGACTTGGAACCTCTGGCAATTTGACTTTACTCCCTTTATATAAAAGCCAGTGAGTGATGTCTTGGTTCGAAATGAGAAGGTAAAAGGGAAAGAAACAGTAACATGATTTGGAACTTATAAAGCCACATTGAAGGAGCCACTGCAAGCACAATGACTCAGGAGCAAGTACAAGTCTCTGCAGATGCTCTTGGTGCTCTCAAATTCCTGGGGGTCAAGTCTGGCAAATAAAAGAAGCTTCATAAAGTCCTAGAAAGCCCTGGAGCGTGTGCAGGAGGAAGGGAGAGAGGAATCATTCCCGCTTGCCTGATTCTGTGCTACCTGGGCAGCCAGAGGCCCCCATAGACCTCCAAAGGAAGGCCTACCTCTGAGCCCCTGCTTTCCCACTTACATCCTGTGAGGTTCCAGGCAAAGTCCCTGACTTCCCTGACCTTCAATTTCTTCCACAGTGAAATGACATCAATAAAACCCACCATCTTGGGTGGTTGAAAGTAATAAATGAGATCAAGCATATAAGGCAAAAGCTGAAAACTAGAAATCTTTGGGTCAAATCTGGCCAGATGATATATTTTGCTTAGCCTGCAGAATAATGCATAATGTTTCTATTTTTTTGAATTATTGGTTAATCATCTACAAATAAGAGATTTCACATTTTAAAAAATCTATATTTCTGTCTTCTCTTGAAAAGAATAGATCTGGTAATCTTATACCCATATTTCTCCAAAAGATTGACCAGTTAAAGTAGTAACTACCTCTGTATGCAGGGCTTATTATCTCTAGATCTCCTCAGACCCCACCATTCCTTACTGTCTCACCTGCACTGAAGGCCAATTCATTCATTTCTATTACCTGCCTGGCCCACTAGCGGTGTAAAGAATCTGACACTACAACTGAGGGTTAATAGATTTTGCACTCTTCCCTCTACCTTGGAGATCCCATGACCAAGTGGGGTTCAGAGAGGAACATAAATGGCGAAATCATTTCCTAAAGAGTCAGATCCTTCTCTTAACATAACCAATTATCCACATTTCAAGAAAATAAAGAAAGAAAGGGGTATCAGTAACTCTCTCTTCCCCTAAAGACGCAGACTTCTTTCTCAGCAGGTGGGGGTCAGTGCTGGCTACAGAGGAACATCATGATGCATTAAGATAAATTTAGAAATCATTTCCAGGAACCTGGGGTCTTTCTCTGAGACACCATTTGAATTTGATGCACTTTTCCCTGCAGGAGGGAGAAGTGTGGGGCCTGTGCTCTGAGGTTTAGGAGGAGGGATGGAAATCAGAAGCGATTCTGCCACAGAGATCCTTGAAATTCACTAGTCCTTGACTCTTGCCCAGATCCATTAGTGCAAGTTTCATTAAAGGAAACCACAGTCCTCCAGAGGCTCAGGCGAGAGGGGCAGAGTCTGATTTCACCCAAGGCACTAGGAGCTTCAGGGGAAATTTGTAAAGAGGTGGGTAGTGGGGGTCTTGGAAGGGATGAGGCATGGGATTTTCCTGGGATAAGACTTCTTTCAGCAAATGAGTTTATTATTACAGCACAAGAGAACTAGAATGCATTTGAAAAGGAGTGAGGCAACTGGATTCTGCAGCTCAGCCCCTGGCTTGCCGCAGCAGGTTATGAATGTATAAATCACACAGGCAGGTGAGAGAGAGTCACTGGGAGTCAGTGGCAGGTTGGTTAAGATGAAAAGCATTCATAAATCCAGGGCTTCAACATCTGCCATCTACTGGTATGATTAAAAATTCCCTGGAGCCGGGCCAATGTGGCTCAGCAGTTGAGCGTCGACCTATAAACCAGGAGGTCATGGTTCGATTTCCAGTCAGGGTACATGCCCTGGTTGTGGACTCAATCCCTAGTAGAGGATGTGCAGGAGGCAGCCAATCAATGATTCTCTCTCATCATTGATATTTCTATCTCTTTTCCTTTCCTTCCCTCTCTGAAATCAATAAAAAATATTTTTTAAATAAATTAAAAATAAAAATTCTCTGGAGGCATCTGACCTCTCTCTTTCTCCAGAGCAGCCAGCGATGGACATCATGGACAGCTAGAATCTCTGAGCAGACCTTTGCAGCTGGCAAAGCAAGAGACATAGAGTCAGGAAGGAGCACTCACCCAGGCAGCCTTTCCCAGCCTCTTCCCTGGCCTCAACATTCCAAGCCATAAAAATTTGAATAAAGACAGTTGCAGTCATCAGCCCCTGCCCTCAGAGTCTCTGATCATATGACTTGAATCTGATTTATTTCCTCCCTTCATGAGGCCCATGGCTGAGGTCCACAGTGGGGAAGCCCCTAATCTCCTTACACTGGGATTCTGCTGGTAACTGGAATTTACCTTAATAATAAATGTACCTATTATTATTTTAAATACTGTATTTTCCAGCGTATAAGATGACTTTTTAACCCAGGAAAATCTTCTATACTCCCAGTCGTCTTATACGCCGGAAAATGCGGTATATTTTATTGATTTTAGAGAGAGGAATAGAGAGACAGAAACATCCATGAGAAAGAAACATCAACTGGCTGCTTCCTGCATTCCCCCTACTGGGGATCAAGCCCACAACCCAGGCATGTGCCCTGACTGGAAATCGAACCTTGACCTCCTGGTTCATGGGCCAACATTCAACCACTGAGCCACACTGGCTGGCCAGACTCTGCCTATTATTTGTTGACAACCTACTATATACCAGGCACTGGGATAAGTACTGATGTTTTTCATGGATCTGCATAAAAACCCTACTGAGTGACCATGCACACTTTATAAATGAAGCAACAAAGATGTGTAGTAACCCACGCCCAGGCTCCTGAATACGTACAGGTGCCCCAGGTCTGTCTGCAGGTGGAGCTATGCTCTGGGCCCTCTACAGGCTGGCCCGCTACTGCCCCTCAGGCATTCTCCTCCTGCCAGTTGGTCTCCCTGTGTCACTCCACACAAGGGGATGCTTCTCATTGCCCAAAGTCTCTAAAAGGTTTGCCTGGCTTCTTCCTCTCTCCTACCTCTCCCTGATCAGGCACGCATTCTCCTTGATCCCACCTGCCATCATTTCCCTCTTGTCCCAAATTGCTCTGTCAGCAGCTCCTGACAGTTCAATGGACACCCCAATACTGCTTCTTTCCTTTCATTCCCAGGCTTGCTTTGTTTTTCACTAAGTCATATGGTTATTATAAAGGCAGGTCCCTCCCTGATGTTCCTATAAAATACTAATGTCTTTAGCAAGAGATGGCAGAGAGAAAGCCTCATCATCACAAGAGGCAATTTCTGCCTGTATTGACGATGTGAAGTCAAAAGGGTGAGCTATTCATTGCTTACGCATTCAAGCCTGACCTCAGTTATTGGGCAAATGGAAGAGAAAGTAATTAGTTTCTTTAATGACTCAAAAATCTACCCAAAAAGGGGATGTGGGTGGGCAGTGGTGATTGTTCAAATCAGCAGGTTTAGGAGTTTAATTTCTTTGTATTTATAAAGCCTCAAGACCTTTCTGACATGCTTCATTATAATACAGTGGCCCAGCTGGAAGAGCCCTATTTTCAAGTTATGAAAATGATAAATTAGTGAGACAAAGATTATTTGTTTCTTGAGCTGCTGTTTGAAAATTCTGGGCATAGACTTCTCTATCACAGGGCAGAAAAGTGACAATAATTTGTTTCCCTCTGTTAGAAGAAAAAGTGGAATGTTTTCCCCAAACCACGCTGACAATGTCCCTCAGCAGGTAAGCCTGGCTCTCCAGCTCAAGCCCCCTCTAAGATGAATGACACTGAAAGGAGGCTGGGCCTGAGCTCCCCGGGGCTCCACGCCCCCCAAGTCCTCTAAGCATCAGGATATCTGGAAGTCACTGGTGAAGTCAGAAAATGATAAGTCCCTTTGCCTGTATTTCATTTCATCTTTATAGCAGATGACATGGCATCATGGGAAGCAGGTGGACGGGGATCCAATCCCAATCCCATGCTGAATCAACACATCACTCAATAGCTCTGCACTTGACCGATAGCATTGAACCTCTAGCTTCACCCTGCTGGGGTTCGGTTCCTTTATCATACCCAACTTGAGTCTGTGTATAGTAGTTAACCATATTCTCCAAAACATGGAATTAGAAACTCATGCAGATTTCACTTTGATTTGATGTGGAGTGAAGGAAGAGGTGGGTTTTTGTTTGTTTGTTTTTTGTTTATAAAGATTTTTTAAAATTGATTTTTAGAGATACAGAAAAGAGAAAGAGAGAAAAACATTAATGTGAGATCTAAACATCTTTAGCTGCCTCCTGCACAACCCCTACTGGGGATCAAGCCCACAACCTGGGCATGCACCCTGATCTGGAATTGAACCGGCAACCTTGTGGTGCAAAGGACGATGCCCAAACAACTGAGCCACACGGGCCAGGGCAAGGAAGAAGTTTTACATGTCACACAAAACAACAAAACTGTAATGGAATTTCCATCATTTTTGAAAAGGCTACAAAACATGATCTATGTGAATAGGACACCGTGGAGAAGTGCTGGGCACAGCCTCCCAGCCTGACCTCTTGTAAATTTTTTATCCTAATAGTTCTTTCCTCCTGGCAATGGTCTCATTCCTGTTCCCTATAAATGATAACTTCTAAACTCATTTATCTGATATAATCCCCTCAGCTTTGGACTCTACCTTCAAATGCTACTGATAAAAAGCTTGTTAATTTGCTCAGGGAGACCCACTGCATTTCCCACATGTCCCTAGAGTGTCTTTCCATCCAAGAGATTTGTCAAAGTCTTCATGCAAGACACATGCCTTCCTGAAAGGAGGGTGTGGAGGTGCAGGTGCTAGTAGGCTGGCGACAACTGAAAGAAGAGCTTTCCATGTGGCTCGCACACCCGCCAGAGCTGCAGACACATCTGCTTCCGAGTGTTTGCTGAAGCTCTGGGGTGTGTGTAGAATGCCCACAAATGAGGATGAGGCCCGCCAGAAGGCACCGGACAGCTTCGCAGGGACCAGCAGCCTCCGGGTAGAAAGGAGTGCACATAAATAATCAATTGAGCCTCAGAACCACAAAGCATTGCTGGGAGCCTCCTTGGTTAATAAAGAAGCTTGTTTGCTGGTGTTTTGAATAAGTCCCAAACAGAAAGAATATGTTTGGAAATTTTACAAATTCAGGAATTTCTATTCTATAAAAAGGGTGTTTTAAACCGCAAAGGTCTTTTTGCATACCCATTTCACTTAATTCTCACAACAATTCTGTGAAGTTATGTATCACTTGTTGTCACTATTTTACAGATGAAGAAAAGGAGGTTCAATAACTCGAGAGGGTGCACATCTAATAAGACATCAAGCCCACTGCCCTCCCCACTCTATCTGTGTTTATGTTAGTTATAGTCTCATGCTGTGTTGCAAAATGACCCAAACTTTGCCGCTTAAAAAAGCATCTATTTGTTATCTCGCAGTTCTGTAGGTCAGAAGTCCAGGGCTATGTTCTCTTCTGGAATCTTTGGGGGAAGAAACTGCTTTCAAGCTCATTCAGTTCCTTTGGGTTGTAGGACTGAGGTCCCTGAAAGAAGTATGGAATATGTAATTATTAGCTGAGTTGATAAAATATTTTACATCTATTGTTACAGAGAGACCAGGAAAATGATATCAGGAATAAGTAAGAAACTTCCAAATCAGTAATCCATTTAGGAAGAGAGAGCATGAATGCACTTAGGCAATCATAGAAAATTTTAAAAATAAATGAAGAAATCTTGGGATTCGGGAAAATGACCAGAAAATTAAAGACATATTTTTGGCAGGAGTAAAACATAAATGAATTGACAGCCCAAGAATGTCCTGCCTCACACACCTCCAGTCCCACTGTTCAATACGTGCTTTACTTTGTCTATTCTATGCTCTTTCCAGCTGCTCCTGCCATCCTCAGGATGCCTCTGGGAAGAAGTTGAGGCAACTATGCAGGACAATACCAGTGTCCCACCTTGTGCCCTACTTGGGATAGGTTTGATTTCCCAAAGCTGATAGAAGGAACAATATGACATGCTTTCATATAGTTTCCCATGCCTTCATTCTCCCCTTTCCTGCCCCACTGCTCAGACATACACACACACACACACACACACACACACACACACACACACACACAATCATGCACAGGTTCAAGTATGCATGCATGCACAACAATGCTATCAGAAATTAATTGAGGCTTATTGCTTTTTCACCCAATCTCCATGACCCTACCCATCTCCTGGCAATGATCTCCATCTATCTGGAGCTAAGCCATGCCCTCGAAGAAGAATTTCTTTCCTGACACATAGACGGAGGGTACCTATTAACCACAAACCTAGACCCCAAAGCCTTTTTAAAATTGATTTTAGAGAGGGGAAGAGAGAGAGAGAAAGGAAACATTGATGTGAGAGAGAAACATTGATCCGCTGCCTCCTGCACATGCCCCAACCAGGGATCAAACCCAAAACCTGGGTATGTGCCCTGACCAAGAATTGAACTTGCCTCCAACCAACTGAGCCACCCAACCAGGGCTGGCAACGCCGGTGACCACATGTGTGTGTGCTACATAGGGTGTTGGGTTTTCTGATGAGATGATTAGACTGTAACTCCTCCTCTCTGTGTTGGAGACAACTAAACCTAGCCAGGTATAAAACTCCTGCACTGGCAACAGTTAATCATCTCCCATCTTGCATTGTGGCTTCTGCACCAAATGCCTGGCACAGACAATGTGTGATGAAGGAGTTGAGAGGAGGGAAACTATAGTTGGGCCAACCAGCTTCTCTGAGCCTTGAATGATCTGTTTCATTTAGTATCAGGAGAGGTGGGAGGCAGGGAGACCTTTCTATAACCCAGAAAAGGGATGTTAAGGACTTAAACAAGTAGGAAAGCAAAGAATAAAGATTGACCAGATAAGGTTTGGTGCAGACCCCAAGGGAACAGGGATGCTGATGAGTGCTGAGTTGTCAAATTGTGTGTCTTGGCCAGGAGTTGCATGTAAACTAGAGTGTCTGTCTCCAGGGGTGGGAATAAGTAAGAGGTGTGGATTCATATTCTCACAGTGATCGGGGGAAAACAAATACCAAAAATGAGGCTTATAACAAAATACTGTTATGTAAACCAACATACATGCACACACCCAATAAAACAAGGACACACACTCGGTACAGAGAAGTTAGGTGTCTAGACTGGTGAGGGGGATAGGAGTGAGGATCAGAGTCTGAATGGGGGGAAATCGACAGGAGAGGGGCCTTGTCCTGAATGATGTAGATAGCGCTGAGAGCAGCAGTGTATGGTGAACTCCACTCTGCATGAAGCCAAAACAGAGATAAATACTCACACACACACACACAATTCTTAAAGGCAAGCAGTGGTTGTTGGGCATTATGAAGTATGGCATGCAGGTGAAGGCAAAGGAGAAGAAAGGGAAACATACAGCAGGTTTTCCCACCTGGGTAGCACCCCGCCCCTGCCTCCTCCTCTTCTCCCACCTTCAGGTCTATATTCACTTGCTTTGTCCAGTGACCACATTTGAAGAAAATGATCTTAAGAAACAGACCAGCCTGGGTATGAATCACAGAAACATTTTTGAGCCTCAGTTTTACTCTCTGTAAAAAGTGGAATAATCATATCTACCTCACCTAGTGATCCTAGGGCTCCCATGAGCTAATAGAAGTGAACGAGTCTAGTGTAATACCTGGCTCAGTAAAGAAAGTATCCCTTTCTTATTGTTCTGGGCCTCACACCCCAAGTTTTGTCCAGTGGCCCCTGCTTGGTCATTAACAGGAGTGAGAGCAGAGCTTTGTAAATGACGCTGCAGTGCCAGCTCAGCCCTGGAAGGCTCCGCTTTCTGGAGAAAGCACTCTGGGCTCAGCGCACACCCAGCCCCTCTGGGCCCCTGGGAAAGCCGCACGCAGGCCTGGCTGTGTGCCCACAGCTTAACAGCACTCAGAGAGGCTGAGCTCCTTCCACCCAACTCAGCTGCACTTTTTATCTTTTTTATGTGTTTGAAATGTTACACTAATTGTGATGGATGTTCTCTCTGTGCTCACACTGAGGGGCGAATGATGAAGCCATAATGTAAGGTAATATGTCTATTAAAGATTTAAAATAACCGCCTGCTGGATGATTCCTCACTCACCAGCAGATTCAAGCTCCTTGAGAAGGAGTTGGTGCTAAATGAGAGATGGCGATAAGGAGGGAGAGGGGGAGGGGACTCCAGGGCCATTCAACTCCTGAGGTGCTGCCAACTTGATCTGCCTTTTCGCCACTTAATGAAAGGCCAGCTGTTGCAACAACCTCAAGACTCATGGGTGGTTGATGACTTTGGGAACTCTTGACCTAGGAGCAATGTTAACTGTACTTCTAGTTATGAATTAATTGTCTTTGTCTCGGATGCCCAAACGAATGTTAGTGCCCTGAGTTATGAGTATGTCATTAGAAGTGGTTTCTGGAGCTGTCTGGTCCCCAAATTCCAGAAGCAGATAAATCTTGGACTAATAGGACCAGATGAACTCTTTTTGCGAAGTACACTCTATCCCTGGCGAAACAGGAATCTGAAATAAAAAGCTGTCAGACCTTTGGTGTCTTCTGCACCTGTCTCCCTGTCTGGTGGTCTCTCTTTTACTAAAGAGCAAGAGGTGCATGTTCACCCCAGTCAGCACCTTGGGGGTATGTGGCTGTAGGTTCACTTTAGGAGAGACAGCATGTCAATAATCAATAGTCCAGATCTTAGTCTTAGCTCCACTCTAGTCCAGTTCCTCCACCTGGGCTCCAAAATCCTCCGAACAGCCATGAAAGTCTAGCTTCCCCCTCCCATGGTTCATGACCCACTATTCCCTTCCTTGCTAACCAGCCTCTGACTTTTACCATATCCTCTTTCTCCTTCCCCAACTCAGGCCCTGCCACGAGTGCCTGCCTCTCCCCCTTCTGCCTCTAATCCTGTTTGGACTTCTAGATAGACATGATGAATATAGGAGGGTTAACATTATCCTATCCTAAACCTATTGAAACTAACAGCAACAACAAACAAAGTTATTGCCATCAGCAGCCAGAAATGAACAGGATATGATCTCATGGGATAAACTTTTAAAAGTGGCTCCCAAGTAAATTAATAAAATATTAGGTGAGGCTCATCACAGGTTCTCCCCACACACAAACCCAGCAGGTGATATGAGGTAAATGTTAGAAGTTAATAAAATCCCCAGAATGAACTTGGAAAGAGGCAGAATTACATGAGTAGGCAGTCAGGGCAAAGGTAATGAAATGTTCTCTCAACAAGAATTTTTCTCTATCGCTGCAACACAATGATCACACCTAACATTTTTAGTAACTACTGTAGCATGATGATGAGCCAGTATACCTAGCATTCTACTTGAGACCCATAAAATCCGTGATAATATTAGGTGTGTGGTATATGTAAGAAAACCAGGGAAATTTTTACCATCTCAACAGAGACAGAAAAAGTACTTGGATTTGCCTTTTTTTTTCCTCCAGAATTCCAGTCTAAATTAGAGGAATGATCTAAAAAAGCCAGCGATCGGAACGCCTTAATGACCGGAACGACCAGTCGCTATGACACCCACTACAGCCAGCAAACCGGCCAGATTGGGGGGAGGCGGGACAGCGGCTGGCCAACCTCCTGTGGCCCCTCTCTCTGGCCAGCCTCGCCCCTGATCGCCCACCCCCTACCCCATTAGGGGGCAGGACCAGCCGGCCAAACTCCTGCAGCCCCTCCCTCTGGCTGCCTCCACCCAGGATGGGCCTCCACCATTCCAATTGGCCCTAAGCCCCTCCCCCAGAGGGCCCCACCCCTAATCACCCCCCTACCCCAGTGGTCGGCAAACTCAGTAGTCAACAGAGCCAAATATCAACAGTACAACGATTGAAATTTCTTTTGAGAGCCAAATTTTTTAAACTTAAACTTCTTCTAACGCCACTTATTCAAAATAGACTCACCCAGGCCGTGGTATTTTGTGGAAGAGCCACATTAAGGGGCCAAAGAGCCACATGTGGCTCACGAGCCGCAGTTTGCCGACCATGGCCCTACCCCAATAGGGGGTGGGCCAACCAGCCAACCTCCTGCAGCCCCTCCCCCCCACCCCAGATCAGCCCCAATACCCAAATTGGGAACAGGGCCCGCCGGCCAATCGCCCATAGGCCCCTCCCCACAGCCGGCCCAGCCCTGATTGGCCCTGATTGGGACAAGCCAGCCGTACCCCACCTGTGCACAAGTTCATGCACTGGGCCTCTAGTTTCCACATATATTATATGCCATTGATATCATATGGAGATCCCTAACATAGAATTGTTGTTTTTTCATCTCAGAAGAAAGACTAGAATTGGCTAACTAGAATTTATCCAACAAATCTTCACTCAGTGCTAGACAAAAATTTTGATTGACTCTAAACCATCGGGATACTGAAAAGTAGTAAGAACATGATGTCTCTCAAATATGGCTTAGAGGGAAAACCAAAAATGTCTCAATGAGATGGGAAAGATGTTAAGGAGAATTTATCCACGCCTCACTATCACAGTCAAAGTAGCCCACACTGGGCACATCATGGTGACTGTGGAAACTTATCATAGAAAAACCAAAAGAGAAAGCATAGTGACCAAAACCAGAAAAACAGCTTAGGTGACAGAAAACATAACCCAAGGAACTGAAGAAGATCCCCTGTAAGGGCAGCTTCAGGCTATGGAATAACTTACTAATATCAAGAATTCTATTTTTTAATGTGTGAAAAACAAAATGTCAAAAGGACAGAATGAGATTAAAAGAGTGATTACAGAGGTAAGGGGACTAACTGAGCACCAAAATGATATCATTACAGAACTAACAACTAGAACAACCAAAATCAGAATAGACTTGGCTGGAAATCTCATTAAAATTATCAAAATGAAAGTCCTTCCTGCGTGAATGCAAAGAAAGGGAAGGAAAGGGGGAGATAAAATGATTGCAGATAAAGTAATAGATATTGAAGGGAGACAGAAAGATACAGCATGTGGATAAAACGTATTCCTGAAATAGAGAACCCAAAATATGAAGGCACAAATTATTTCAAGACATTTTTAAAGCTAAATTTCCTTAGACAAAGGAAGAAAAGCCAGGCTGCCTTCAGATTTCTCCAGAGAAACATCCAGTGCCAACAAATGAAGAGAAAATTCCATTTTGAATAGTGAAATCACTAACAAACAACAAAAAACCCCCACAAAAATGTGAAAAACGCGGCACTAAGTAGACCACAAAAAGGACATTTATTTACAGTATGAGAGTTGAAACAGAACGGTGGAGTGCTGCTCTGTTCAGCTGCAGCTGGGAACATCTGCATCACGTGACTCAAATTTTTCACTGCTGAGAGCACGTCTGTGCTCAAGTGCCATGAACGTGGATTTGGTGGTACAAGTAAATTTTAGCAAGTAGGTGAATTTGCAAATACAGAATATGTGAATTTTGAAGATCAACTGTATACCTTGGTAACTTTCTCCAACAGGTTAATAGGCACTGAGGCTATAGCAATTAACAAAACAGACAAAAAGCCTTCTCTCATGGAGCAAGCATTCTAGAGAAGGGGAGAGACCATAAGCACAATAAATGTGATAACCACTATAGAAATTCAATAGTTAGGGCCAGGGCCTGGCCAGTATGGCTCAGTGGTTGAGCATCAATCTAAGAGCCAGGAAGTTCAATTCCCAGTCAGGGTACATGCCCAGGTTGCAGACTTGATCCCCAGGATGGGGCATGCACGAGGCAGCCTATCAGTGATTCTCTCTGATCATTGATGTTTCTATCTCTCTCCCTTTCCCTTCCTCTCTGAAATCGATAAAATACAAATATATTTTTAAATGGGATAATCAAGGTAGATCTTAATGAGAGTGATTTTTGAACAAAAAGTCAAAGAGGGGATAAGCCTTACAGATACCTGGAGGAGGCAGAGGAAACAGCCAGTTTCAATGCCCAGAGGCCTGAGTTACTTGAAGAAAAACCATGAAGAGGCCAACAGGACTAGAGCAGAATGACAAAAGAGAGTCATGGGGGATAAAGTCAGAGAGGTCAGATTGTTAGCACTTGGCTTTTACTTGGAGTGAGTTGGGCAGCCATTGGTGGGCTTTGAGCCTTTGAACAAAGGAATGGCTCATTCTGGCTGTTGTTTCGAGAATAGACGATGAGGGGGGAGGGCAAGAATATGGGTGGAGAGGCCATTGGGTGGCAGGAGAGTGGGTGAGATGCTGGATATATTTTAAAGGAAGAGCTAACATGATTTCACAACATTTGGGATATTTAATAAAAGAGTCAGGGATGACACCCAGGTTGTTAACCTGTCCAAATGGAAGGATGCATTTACTATGAGCTTTGATAGAGAGATGTGTGAAGCAGGTTTTGGGAAGACAAGATCACATAGACATGTTAAGTTTGCTATTTCTATTAAGTATCACTGTTGAATAGGCAGCTGGATGGAGTCAGGAGTTTAAGGGCCTAGGTCTGTACTGGAGATATAAGTCATCAGCACAGAAAGGGAATTTAAAACCATGATACAGGATGAGATTACATCTGAAGTGAGTGTAATAGAGAAGAAACAACCTAAGAAGTGAGACCTGAGGCCTTCCAATAATAAGAGACAAGAAAGAAGAGGAGGACAGAGAAAAAGAGACTGAGATCTGGCCAGTAAATTTGGGATAAAGCCAAGAGTGTGTGCTATTTAGGAAGCAAAGGGGCGAAAGTGTTTTTGAGGAGTAAGAAATAAATAACTGTGAAATGCTTACTGAAAGGTCAAATACCATCAGCTTTAAGAATTGATTGTGGATTTAGCAACATTGAGATCACTGTGACCTTACACAAACAAGAGGAGTTTTAGTGAAGATGTTGAGGGCAAAATATTACTTGGAATTTAAGAGAAAATAAGAGGGTGAGAGTTGGCGACAGTGGGTGGAGACACATCTTCTGAAGAATTTTCCTGTGAATGGAGCAGAGAAATGGAGAGGCAATGGGATCAATAGATGTTTTCTAAAATGGGAGAAATAGGTGCATCATGGTATGAAGAGAGTAATAATCCAAGAGTAAAATATAGATGGCATAAGAGACAGAGAAGAGAATGACTAGAACAATAGCTTTCAGTGGGTGAGAAGGGGTGAAGTCTGTCAGGACACGTGGCCTCAGAAGGGAACATGAACACGTCATCTCCATGAACACTAGGGCAGAGTTTGTAGGTGTAATGCTGGTAGGAGTGTAGATGAGGTGGGAGAAGTTCCCTTCTGATTGCTTCAGTTTCATCAGTAAAGTGGGAAGTATATTATCAGCTGAGAATGATGATGAAGGAACTGATGTCGAAGGTTTTCAGAGAGAGAAAAATATATGAAATGTAGTATGAATGGCAGGGAGCCTTGTGGTTCAATTTAAGGTTGGTGGCCATAAAGTGACAGTAAGACTATCAGCATGGTTGCATGTTTTTCTCGGTTTAGGGTTGGCCGCATGGGGTTAGGTGCAGAGATGGCTAAGAGTTTGTTTAGGGTCTTGATTCTCCTAAGAGAGTAATAAAATGAAGGCAGAAGAAGTTGAGCATGTACACAAGATGTTTATAATGCTTATAACTTAAAATACTAAGTAGTTTAAGCCAAGTATGTTGGGTAGCATCAAGAGTTCATTGGAGTCACAGTATTAGAGGGAGTGAACTGGAAAAATAAAAGATAAGGTCAGAAAGTGGGTTGTATTAGTAAGGAGTGGGTAGGGGTGGGCATGAGGTCTAGTGGTAAAGCACTGGAGGAAAGGCCTTCAGGGAACTAGAAGGTCAAGAGTTAAAGGCATCCTATATAATAAAGAGGTAATATGCAAATTAACCCTCATACCCTAATAAGATGGCTGCCTATGACCAGGCCAGCAGGGGGGTTAGTGAGGGATGACCAAACAACTGAACAGCAGGCTGTGAGGGGCGACCAGGCCAGCAGGGGGCGGGGGGGGAGTGGGAAGGGGGAATTGGGGGTGACCAGGCTGGCAGGGGGGGCAGTAAGGGGTGACCAGGCCAGCAGGGAGGAACAAGTTGGGGGCGACCAGGCTGGCGGGGGGGGGGGCAGTAAGGGGTGACCAGGCCAGCACGGGGGAAGTTAGGGGTGACCAGGCAGGCAGGCAGGTGAGCAATTTGGAGCCAGCAGTTCAGGATTGTGAGAGGGATGTCTGACTGTCAGACATCCCCCGAGGGGTCCCGGATTGGAGAGGGTGTAGGCTGAGCTCAAGGAACCGCCCCCCCCCTTGCATGAATTTCATGCACCGGGCCTCTAGTCATAATAATAAAAAGCTAATATGCAAATGGTCATCACACTGTGATGCTGTAACGACCGATCAGCAGGGACCTGAGGCTGCGTGGCACCTGGCCAGGCGGGGTACCTCAGGCCACACCCCCCACCTGGGCCGGGGGACCTCAGGCCATGCCCCCGGGCCAGGGGACCTCAGGCCGCACCCCCTTCCCAGCGGGGCTTGAAGGGGGAACTGAGGCTGCACCCCTGCCCGGCAGGGTTTGACAGGGTTGGGGCCAGCTGGGTCTGGGTTTCGCCCAATGGGGGTGGGACTGGCCAGTTCTGGGTCTCGTGCAATTTTGAGGCATGTGTGGGTGGGCAGGGACTTGACTCTGGATCCTGCAGCGTGCCCCAGACTCAGACAGAAGGGAGATTTTCAAATACATTTTACTAATTTTCTTTCATCTCTGACATTTCTATTATAGAGAAAGGGCAAATAGCAATATTAAAAATATTTCCTTTAACTAATTCCCTTTTAATGTGCACAAATTTTGTGCACCAGGCCACTAGTTCTGTATATAAATGGAAATCACCAAATATTAAGACAGGACTAGAGTTGGAGGGAGGGACAGACATCCAGGAGTAAAAATCATTAAAAAGAAAGGGGCATAAGTTACTACAAGGGGAAGAAGTATAGTGGGTGGCAGATTCTGAAGACAAGATTCAACACTGCATGTTTAAAGGGACGAGAAAATAGAACAACATGAGTAGGAGGAAGGGCCTCTAACTCATCTCCATGTTCAACAGTACAGGAGAGAGTCCAGAAAAGCAGTGCACTCTGAAGAGGGCCATGCATTAGTGAGGACTAGAATGTGATGGGAGAATTCAGGCAGGAGGTTTAGGATGTAATTGTCTTCCACTGGACCGGAGTTCTAGCATCCACAGTGGTCAGGAGCTCGGGGAAGGGGAGGATGGGAGATGGCATAACCTTAAGCAGAACCAGCTCAAAACAGTCCTATCCTGTTTAATGAGATACTGAGATGCGTTTCAGAGACAGCAGATCAAAACTGCAGGTCATGCAGCCAAAGCATGTGCAGAGGAGAGAACATTGATCTCCGGCTGCATCCAGAGCCAGTCTCCCCACCACACACAGAACAACCGATGAGAACATTACCAGAACTTGAACACCAGATCAAGCAAAGGGTCCACTGTCCCGGAAGGTCCTGCGTGGACCCCATTTACTATAAATGGCCAAACTCTAAGGTCCTCCAATGAAACTTGTCCCTTTATCATAAACTAGGGCCCGGTGCACGAAATTCGTGCACTGGGGGTCGGGGGTCCCTCTCACATACTGGGAGCCCTCAGGGGATGTCCTACTGGCGGCTTAGGCCCACTCCCTGTTGGGCCTAAGCTGCAGTCTGGCCTCCCTTTGTGGGAGGCAACCGGGCTGATCAGGGGAAGGCACCAGCCCCATCACCCCGCTGCTGCAGCCACTGTCAGTCCACCGCAGCCACCAAGGTGTTTTCATCAACACGGACTCCAGTCCCTTCACCAAGAAAAAATGACAACTTTCTTTAGGAATTTTCAAGATGTGTCTTTCATAGGATATGCATTTCTTTATTTTTTATCCTCACTGAGGATATGTTTCCATTGACTTTTAGAGAATGTGGAAGAGAAAGGGAAAGACAGAGAGAAACATCAAAGTGAGAGGAACACTTTCATTGGTTGCCTCCTGCATGAGCCCTGATCTGGGCCCCGGCCAGGGAGGAGCCTGCAACCTAGGTACATGCCCTTGATCAGAATCAAACCCAGACCCTGCTGTCTGCAGGCCCAGGCATTATCCACTGAGTCAAACCAGCTAGGGCAGAATATGACATTTCTTAGCCCTCCAGCAGCAGACCTTCATTTTTTTCTCCAGAAGTGTGGTGGAAAAACCCTAGATCACCTTTTTGGATTCTTATTACCCAAGTTACTAAGAATATTACCAGTGGCATACAGGAAGCTTAGCCAATGTGCAGTCAGAAAAGGTGTTTCCTCTATAGTTCACACCAATCAACGGCTGGGCCCTGCCCAGGCCTAAAGCCTCTGGCCAAAGCTTTAGGCCTGGGCAGGGCCCTCCAGCTCCCTCTGATCACCGGCTCAACCCTGCCCAGGCCTGCCCAGACCGAAAGCCTCTTGGGCAGGAGTGGAAACCCAGCTCCCTGCGATCAATTGCAGGGGGTCCCCTCCTACCCAGGCCGAAAGCCAACCCCCAGCTCCCTGCCCAGGCGATCAATCACAGGGGATCCGCTGGTGCACCAGGCCGAAGCAACCCCCAGCTCCCTGCGATGGATTGCAGGGGGTCTGCTCCCTGTCATCAATCGCAGGGGGTCTGCTCCGACACCAGACCAAAAGCCTCTGCCGGAGGTTTTAGGCCTGGTGCCAGAGCGGACCCCAGCTCCCTGCGATCCATTGCAGGGGGTCCGCTCAGGGCGCCTATGTATGCAAATTAACCACCATCTTGGTTGGGTTTATTTGCATACTCGCTCTGATTGGCTGATGGGCGTGGCTTGGCTGATGGGCGTGGCTGGTGGGCTTGGCTTGTATAGCAGAGTGATGGTTAATTTGCATATTACTCTTTTATTAGAGAGGATGGCCAAGCTCTAAGGTCCTCCAATGAAACTTGTCCAGCCAGCGCGTCTGCATAGTTGCTCCCGCAAACCCCTTAGAAACCCACTCAGAACCCTGGATTGGGGAGTTTGGGCTTTTGAGCATGAGCTTCCCATTCTCCTGGGTGGTGCCATTCATAACAAAATAGACAACCTTTCTCCACTGCAATTCTCGGTGTTTAGGGTTTGGTTCTGCCAGCGCGTGGTGGACGACCTCTTTCTGTTCAGTAACTATGGGGACAGAGAAGGTTGGAGGGAAGACGTGGAAAGTGGCATGGGGCTCCTCAGAGGGACTCGCAGAAACAGGAATCAGATGAGCCAGAGGAAGGGAGGGCATGGGAGGCTCCCTCTCAATCTTTGTGATGAATGTGAAAGGCCCAGGCAGATGGAAGTTGCACAGCCTTTTTTCCTTAACATAAAAACGGCTAGAGGACAAGATGAAGAGGCTGTATTGAGAGAGAGCAGCTTGGATGAGAAGGTGGGATAGGTCAGGAGCATAAAGGAACAGGGTTCCCTGAGTCGGGCTAGCTGGGGGAGCCATGGCAGTGGGGCGACCGTGGGCAGCCCGGGGTTTCATGGGATGGGAGAGGGAAGCCTAGAGGAAGTCCGTGGGAGGCTCACAGGCACAGAGAGGGTCCCAGGTGGTCAGCGCTGAGAGGGACCTTTCCAACCAGTCATGCTCAGATCTTATTCTCACGTGCCACCTCACAGATTTCTAGTCATGTTTTAGGTTTTCTATTTGTGTCTTACATTTTCATGAATGTCAGCACGAAGAAGATTTATCCACCTGAAACGGGTGGGTTGTTATAGCAATGTCAACCACTTTTTTGAATTCCTCGTATATGCTGAAAAATCACTGGGTGATATATTATTAAAAATTATTTTTAATGATCAATGTTTTGATACTGTTCCTGACAGTTTAATTAGATTCTTTTTCACTTTAGCTGAAAGCAAAGAATTGGAATCCACCTGAATTAAAAAGGGATGTGTATGTAAATTTTTATTTTATTTTTTTATCTTTTCATAGGTTAGAATAACTCACTTTCATAATACCTGGGAATATTATCAAAAGACTGCCAAAGCTAATGTAATGACTATTAATTATATCCAATTTTTTCCAACTAAAGACACATTGTTTAGCATGATATACTCAGAAAGAATTGGAGAATTAAAAACATTGCTAATTTCAATACATCTTTGGCAATCCAATCTCTGTTTGATAAATTACTTTCATCTTATCACATCCTTTACATTTAGATTTAGCTTGCTCATGGGTGGGAAGTATCTGCCCCTACCCCAATTAGAAATGTCAGCCATCACTGCCAAGCCACCAGCCCAATCAGGCTCCCTTTCTGTCATAAAATATCTGACTGCATTTTTCAATTCCAATGAATAGTTTAATGTACATTTCAGGAATATTATTAAAAATTACTGAGTAATATATTGTGGAATATGTTTTTAATGATAGATTACCAAAAGCAATCCAGAGTAAGCTGATATAAAGCTTACATAGTCTATTTTTATAATTTATTAAAACAATAATAAATCTATATGCTGTTTCTCACCACTTAATTTGAAATAATGCAGTGTAATTTGTAGCACTAGAAAACATGTTATTTATGAAGCAAGAAGTATAATGATCCTGGTAGTCCTTTGGTAAATGTGTGTGCATACATGGATTGAATCTTTCAGCTTCTGAAAATCATTATATAAGAATTACATATATAATTTCAGGAATAATACCATTAATTTTTGAGACATTATAAGCAACACTTTCCCCATATATTTAGTTTTTAAAAAAAAGAAAAACACTGGTAACACAAAATTGGTGTTGTAGCAAGAATATCATTTTATATTTTACTAATCAGAGTTAAAAATTTGTAAGCACTTTATAGGAAAAAAAATAAACCAAGAACTGATGAACTGGAGTAAATATTTCATGACACAATTTGATAAAATAGGTTTTAACTAACTTATTGAAGAACACTCACTGAATTTAAAAGAAATCAGGTAAAGCTTTTTCACAGGTTTTATCATTTCCCTAGCCTCAAACACATTCCCGTCACATTTAATAGAATTTGTGTCACTAACCTGCACTGTTTCAGCTGTTCCAAGGTGCTTTTCTTTCCAGATAATGACACTTCCCAAGGATGAGTATTGAGAATAGCTGAACATAATTGCTTGTGATTAAATTTGTGGAAAAAGAGACATCTGTAGCATTCAGTATTTCTTACCAATTCTCTCTTTGCTCTCAGCATTCTTTCCCACAACAGCAAAGCACTCTTTAACAAAAGTCAGGGTTTGGGAGAAGGGAGGTCCTTAAATAGACTGTCATCACCCCAATGTCAATTCTCGCTCCAAAGGGGCTAACATGCTCTATTTCTGTCACCGCCCTTCATCCTTAGTGGGGAAATGTAATGAATCAGTAAGAAGAGGAAGCTGTTCCATGAATTTTCAGTGTTCTCATTAATACAGGAGGTTCAGCTTCTTAGAGGTGTCTAGACACTAGGATGGCATAGCAGAGTAAAGGATGAGTGCCTTGGTTTTGTAAAGAAGGGAAAATTTTTTTATGAAATGGGAGAGCAGAGAGAACCTACCAGACACCAGGAAACTGTGGAAGTTGAGGATCTGGAAATTAATTCTTTTAAGGCCATCAGTACAGTCAGACCTGGAATTAAAAGCTTAGGGCTCCGAGGACTATGACCCCACTTTTTCTTGGCCAGTGTGGCTCAGTTGGTTGGGCATCTTCCAGTGCACCAAAAGGTTGCTGGTTCGATTCACAGTCAGGGCACATGCCCAGGGCTGTGGGCTTGATCCCCAGTAGGAAGTGTGCAGGAGGTAGCTGATTGATGTTTCTCACATCGATGTTTCTCTCTCTCTCTCCCTCTCCCTTCTTCTCTCTAAAAAATCAATTAAAAAAACAACAACTTAGAGTTCCTGCTGCCACACCTTCACCCCACTCTTCAGAGGATGGGCGAACCAATGGCTTATTGTGCAGAGAGGGATCAGGGAAAAGGGTGGCCGTAGTTCTCAGAACCCTAAGTCTTTAGGTGTGGCTGGAAAGGCAGTGGCTCTTTAGCTATCCTGTTGGTCTTTGGGGTCTAGTGGAAGAGAAGAAAAGAGAATGGGGACCAAATAAGGGGCGGGGAGTTTGGGGGGTGGGGGGAGAGAAGCAGAGAATGTTTTTGGAAAACAAAGAGCAAAAGAATACAATTAAAAGTTCAAAATTAGCATCTCAATTCCTTCCCCCTCCTGCTCAAACACTCTGTAGTATAAGAGAATCAATGACAAGTGCTGAGGAAATGAGGACAGTTTATTACAGTCACAAACTCCACCGGGAAAGGGAGCTGTATCTAGGCTCCTTCATCTGGGACTCAGGCCTCTTGCTGCTTAAGTGGAGATGCTAACTCCCAAGGCATGGGTTGCAGGAGCTGCTACCTCCAGTGGCCCAGTGAGCTGTTTCATTTCGCTTCACCTTGACCAAGCAAACAAACATATAATAAGCTTTCTTTTTAATGGGAGTGCTTAAAGATAATGATGTACATGTTGTTAATAGAACATAGGTGTGTCAACAATAATTGCCTGGCCCCTGTCATGACACTTCAGGCTTCTTTGTCACCTTGAGGAAGACAAGGACCCCTGTTAGGGAGGTCTGTCTGAGATGCCAGATGTGCCACAGAGAGCCCTGGGCATCACTCCCAGGCCCCTCAAGCTCACAGGTGGGGTATTTGACCTCCCCATGTGCCAGGGCCATGCTCTATTTGCCTAAGAAGCCCAGATCACACTGACTGGAGTGGATGTGTCTTTTTCTTTTGAAAAGGAAAGGAAAAGGAATTCTCCACTTGATTGTGAGAGTCGGGGGATGAGGGAAGGGCTCCATAAACATAACATAATCCCAGCCTAGGAGAAGTTCCAAGCATCCACAGGAAAGGATAGGAGGGGAGACAATTTTCAATGGTTGTTACAAGTCATGGTAGAAATCAGCAAGGTAGCCACAGCTCCATCAATCCGTGAGGCCTTACTGTGCACCCACTATGTACCCAGAACTTGGTGCTTGAGGAGGAGCTGGAGATGTGGCCACCCCCCTTCATAGTACTTAGAGCCTCATCTTTGGCTCAGTGTGGTCTCCAACAAGGCATGCAGCTACCATGCCATAGGCATCTTTTTCATGTTCTGATTTCATGTGTATATCAATGCACCTATGCACAACTGTGTTTAGGACTGATACAAATGCACGTGTGTTAGCATGACTGCATAGAGGCACATGCATATGTATACAGTGATATATATGTTTATTTAATATCTGTGTATGTGTGTGTTGGTGTGACTGAACATCACTGCATGGGTTGTTGTGCCAATGTGTGTAAGTGGGGTATATATTTATATATATATGTGCACACATAGATGCATGAATGTTTCCGTTTATATGTCAGCCTGTCTATGCTGAATCCTTCAACCCAGCTGATAAGCAGACCCTGCACAATACCTACTTATCCACATGAGCTTATCAAGGTTGCTACTAGAGAGATAATTACATCTGTTCCTGACAGCAAAACAGCTTCACTTGGCAATCCACCCCCTGTGGCCAGCACTTAGTTGGTCTCCTTCTGACTTAATCACAACAAAACAGACCCCTCCATCTTCACCAGGAAATGTCCAAGGGAAACTGGAGCTCTCTGACTCTCAAACTCACCGTGAAGCTCCCTCTCACTCGCAAGAGCCTTTCCTCTCCCACATCATCTAATTAACCTCAGAAGAGAAACTGAGGCTTCTCTCTCTCTTCTACCCATTCCTCTCTCCACTACACTCAGGCTCTCGCTTATTCCCTCCCACATAAGCTGCCACTGACAGACGGTGTCTATGTAGGCAGTGGTGGGGCTTGCATAAGCATGAGTGGCATGCTGTATCATTGAACTTGTCATGCATGTACCATCATCAGGCCAAATCCTGTACTGGACAGCCTCTCAGTGAGATGGACAACTAATTTTAAGGAAGGAGGAAGCATTTGATTTCATAATCTGAAGCAAGGTGGGCAAGTGGAAGTAGGTGTGACTTGGCAAACACTGCAGGCTTCACCAAAGCCAGTGTTAGGCATCGCCATGCTCTTGTCATTGCTGTCACCATTTCCGTATTATCTGTGGGAGGACATGTAAATGTTGTGGCTTTCTGGGTGGGAATTAAGAGGAAGCTAAACTAAGTCATATAAGATAGAAATGTGTAAAAGGGAGTCTTGAGGTTGGAGAAGGAGGAGGGAAGGGCAGAGTTGGAGGGAAGAGGAATAACATATTTGGCTTTATCTTAGCTCACAGAGAAACTGGGCCTTTTAACCAAACATTAAGAAGTGAACTAGTGGCCCTAGCCGGTTTGCCTCAGTGGATAAAGCACCAACCTGCGGAGTGAAGGGTCCCAGGTTCGATTCTGGTCAAGGGCACATACCTGGGTGTGGGCTCAATCCCCAGTGTGGGGGCATGCAGAAGGCAGCCGATCGGTGATTCTCTCTCATCCTTGATGTTTCTGTCTTTCTCTCCCTCTTCCTTCCTCTCTGAAATCAATAAAAATATGTTTAAAATTTATTTTTAAATAAAGATATCTTGATTTTTTTAAAAATCAAGTTGTACAGAAGATTTATTGGCAAAATACTTCTGGTTCTGGGGGAAGTCCCTGTCCTGACAGTCCTTCCCCACCTGCTACATTACGTCATGCCTGCAGATGACAGGTCAGCTGGGGTAGCTGGTGGAGGGGAGATGGAGAGTCCTTCCCCTTGACCAGAGATTCTGAGACTTCAATGTGCTCAACCATCAGCTAGGCTGCTGGTTAAAATGCAAATCCCAAGACCCATCCCCAGAAACTGACCCAATTGGTCTCAGAAGGTGTCAAGAGTAACCCAAGGGATTCAGATGCTGGTGGTGCAGGGATCACACTTGGTGAAAGTTGCCTTCCAGCAGAGAAGGAGAATGGAGAATTCAGTTAGTGTCAATGACGTGGTAGAGAGTAGGTCTGGTATTAGTGGACAGTGAAGGCACAGGCCAGGGGCTACGCAGGATTAGGATGAGGATTCTGTTCAGAACTGGAGTCCAGAGGCAGGAGAAGCTGTAGAGCTAGAGGAGGCTCCTCAGTCTTCAACAGAGTGATTGCAGCCTTGGCTCTGATGACCGATGACCAAGTGGCATTGGGTCAGCCACTCTCCCCCTCTAAGCCTCAATTTTGCTCATCTATAAAATGAGAATGTCAGCTCTGCTATTTTGGGACTCTATTATCCTAAGATCGTTTCCCTGTTGCATTTTCTTTTCTCCTTATTTAAAGAAGACTGGGAAAACCAAACCTTGTAACTCATTTCCTTTACTAAAGAGCTCTTCTCCCACCCCTCTGTGGTCTCAGGGAAAACAGATGTGAGCAGCTTTATGGGTGATCTTAAACCATCTGTCTGGGGATAGCTCACAAGGGGCTAAAAGGCTGATTCATAGGACATAGGATAATAAGAAAGACCAAACGTCTTTTCCACTCTAAGAATCAGCAACCCCAGTTCCAAATGCAAAAGGCAGTTACAGTTGTGGGAAATTGGAAAGGTGACATAAGGACCAGTTAATCCACCATGATACCTGAACTCCTGCTGTTCGAGATTTCTCCTTTCAATTATGCCTCAGGTCAGTGCAAAATGACCCACCTAAAATGGGTAGATGATAAGTAATTTTTAATCATTGTGACCTTCAAAAACATTTTTTAATTTCATATTTAATCATGTATAAGCTCTTTACATAAGCATGAGAGAGAAGAGAAATATGAAAGAAAAATGAGTATAGATGAATAAAAAGAAAGCAAAGGTACTATTATGCAAAATGAAGCCTACACAGTCATGTGCAGCAGCTAGATATAGATGATACATTTGACTATAAGCTTCCTTGAAGAGAAAGCATAAATGGTTCCTGCTCTCGAGGTACCAATAGGCCTAGTCATGGAGAAACACACTGCACATATGGGTGGGTATAAGCATATTACAGGAGATGCCACGTCGTTTCATGATAAAGGTACAAATTGCTTGGGAAAAGGAGACAAGAGTGGCTAGGTGCTCAGATGAAGTTCATGAGGATGGCTGTGCTGCATCTGGATCCTGTGAGGTCCTGTTGGCTGAGCTGGGAGGAGGTCTTGGGAAACTTAAAGGAGGTTTCCGTGGTCCTAACAATACTAGCCCGGTTGGCGAGAAGGGATTTTTACTATGGTCAATTCAGGTGAGAGCTTTCCATGTCTTACCTAAGCCTAATGATGGAGAAATATTTCCTGGGCTGGTCTCCCTTGTTAAAGCAGAGAAATGCCTGTGAACTAGGGGCACAAGGGAACTAATGCATGTGTAATTTGTTGAAGCAATATTTATTAAGCACCTCCAATGTGCAGGCATTGTGTTATGGGGAGCATGATAGCAAGCAGAAGAGATGCTTGTCCGGTCTGTCTGCTTACTTACCCTGTCTGGCAGAGTCTAGTCGCTTAGAGGACAGTGAGAGTAAGGTCGTCCCCATGATGGCACAAACGGTGTGTGTCCAGGAGCCCAGTGACATTCCAAGCATCCTGTCTTGAGAATCCTCTGGAAGGATATTTCACTTTATTTTTGAAGTAAACATATTCACATAGAGGGTGAGGCAACATGACTTCTACAATTACAGGCTTTAGAAATTCCAAGAAAACTGAAAGAGAAAAAATAAGCCACTTTGCTTACCCAATGCAGTGATGTGCTGCCCTTCAATTGTCTAGCTGCCTGCAGACTTCCTCCCACCCTGTGTATTTGAGCAAGCACACACGCAAGCATTTAGTTCTCCAGTTCTTATTTAAGTCTGCTTGTGGCTTCTTTTTATGGATCTGCCTTGCATTAGATTATAGTCCTCAACAGTAGCCAGAGTGTGTTTGAGTTCTACTATCTCCCACTGCTGCAAATCTTAGGAGGCAGCATGCTTAGGGAAAGAATCACCAGGTCCCAGCCATGGCACTCCCATCGACTGGCTGCATGATATCGGTAAGTTGTGTCACTTCTCTGGCCTCTGATATTTTCATCTACACAATATTGTCGAATAGATCAATTCTAATAATATAACTACCATTCTTTGAGTTCATACAATGTGCCAACCACTTTGCATATGTTCTTCCCCATTACCACAAGGACCCTGAGAAGAACTGTCTCTGTTTTGCAAGTGAGAATCCTGAGGATCAGGAAGCTGAGTAACTTGGCGCAGGTCTCACAAATAGTAAGTGGCTAAGGCAGAACTGCACAACTCCCAACGTCCAGGCTCTTTATTCTGCACCACACCCTAAGGTCTTCCCTCTGGGTCCACATTCCCATGGCAGCCTATTGTTCAAGCCCAGGCTCCCTCAGAGCCCTGCTCCCTCCATAGACGAGAAGCAAAGGCAACAAGCCAGAGAAGGAAGTTCAGGTGTCTGTTGGGTGGCACTAGACTCTGTGGCTGAAGCCAGCTCTCTGGGCTCTCAGATGAAGTTTGGATTTGCCAGATGGAGGCTAGAACATGTTCCTCTCCCTCTCTGTCTCCCATTGCACATGCAGGCAGGGGGTCTCACAAGAAGTTCTGCCTCTGGCCCATGTGCTCATTCTTTTTTTTTAAAAAAAATTATCTTTATTGTTGAAAGTATTACAGATGTCCCCTTTTTTCCCCATTGATCCCCCTTCTCCCCACTCCTGTCCCTTCCCCAGACCTTCACCCCACTATTGTCTGTGTCCATAGGTTTTGCATACATGGACATAAGTTCTTTGGTTGATCTCTTCCCTCCCCCCTGCACCTACTTCCCTCTGAGAATTCTCAGTTTGTTGCATGCTTCCATGTCTTTGGATCTATTTTGTTTGTCAGTTTATTTTGTTCATTAGATACCACATATAAGTGAGATCATGTGATACTTGTCTTTCTCTGGCTTATTTTACTTAGCATAATACTCTTCAGGTCCCTCCATGCTGTCTCAAAGGGTAAGAGCTCCTCCTTTTTCACGGCTGCACAATATTCCATTGTGTAAATGTACCACAGGTTTTTTTTATCCATCTATCTACTGATGGGCACTTGGGCTGTTTACAGATCTTAGCTATTGTAAGAAACATTGCTATTAGCATAGGGGTGCATATATTCTTTCTGATTGGTGTTTCAAGCTTCTTAGGATATATAAAGTACTCATACAACTCAACAAAAGGAAGACAAACAATCCAATCAAAAAATGGGCAGAGGACATAAATAGACTTCTCCAAAGAGGACATACAAATAGCCAAGAGACATATGAAAAAATGTTCAATGTCACTAATCATCAGAGAGATGCAAATTAAAATTACAATTAGGTACCATCTTACTCCTGTCAGAATGGCTATCATCAATAAATCAACAAACAAGTGCTGGCAAGGATACGGAGAAAAGGGAACCATAGTTCACTGCTGGTAACTGCCATTTGACCCAGTGATCTGTGCACTCATTCTTGATCCTTCAGATGATCTAAAAGCTGCTGTATAATCCAACCCACAGTATATGTGGGTTTAGGGGAAACTGGTGAAGGTTAAAGATTGTTGCTCCCCATGGACTTAAATTTTAATCAACATTTGGAGATTAACACACACACACACACACACACACACACACACACACACACACACACTTGCAGGCACACACGCATACATTCCTGTAGAGGATTGTAATAAGAGTTGTAGCCTTAAAGCACTCATGTTCTTTTTGTTTATTTTTCCAGTTATGGTGACTATCTTTTCTGAACCAAATATCAAAACAAATGGTCTAACACATGGCAGCCATCCTGTCTTATGGCACATGAACAGAATTGTTTGCAGGCAAGATGTCCCAGAAAATGTGGGTATGTGGAGTTATCCTAAGGAGGATAGTTTTTCATTTTCTTCTGTGGCCTTGTCCTGCCCCTCTGCAAAGTTCAGAACCCCAGGGGCTATCCCAAGGGCAGGGCTGTCTCTTTCCTAGGCCACCTATGAGCCAGTCTGTGAACACTTTGAAGATGTCTCTTCTGGGAACTGGGATTTCATTTGAAAAGTTATTTTTAGCTCTCCCGATTGACAATGTAATCAATTTGGTTGCCGCAGGTTGTTTTTCCATAGTCTGGCCAAGAAAAAAGGTAGCCTTAGTAGAGAAATGGCTTTTCAGTAGGTTCCCTTGTTTCTCTACAGCAGTGTGCTACTCGTATTGGGGCTAGGGTGATCCCAGGCACAAACAAGGAGAAAAAGGCAACAGAGGCATTTCTGCTACCAATCAGTCATTAGGGGCCCAAAGGTACGTGGCTGTAATTGCTGGGGACAGAGAGAGTTGTGGATGCAGACTGGAGGAGGAATGGCTTTGGAAGTCGGGCTCAGTGGCCTAGTGGGGGTGCCCACAGCCCGCATAAAGCACTGTGTTTGGCAAGATGAAAGTATATTCAACTGCCTGAGAAATCCAGCTTCACTTTTCAGCATGGACAAGAAGAGCTCTTGGGGCATTTAAAAACGTATTTTCATGTAGGCAAATGATTTATCCACAAGATATTGAGCATTTGGATGGGCCCAGCTCTACACAATACTATAGAAGAGAAAATGAAATGCAAGTCTAGAGAGACCTGGTCATTCTTTCAAAGAGAAACTTGATAAAGTGGGGACAATGTGAACTTTTAAATGAGATAAAATGAAATTCAAATTCCAGATCTGTCATGTACTAATTATGTAAACTTTGTCAAGTTACTTGATTTTCACCTTGATTTTTCTATTTGTTAAGTGGACAAAACTTCCTCATAGAGTTTTTGCAAAGTCTAAGTGAGCAACATAAGAAAAGGGACTATTAATATCAGGGCATTGAGAAGGTACTAACAGATGTCATAGTGAGCCTTTGGAGACCTTGCTATTAAATAACAATTGTCCCACAGCTAACTTCATTCTTTCCTCTAAGATCAGAAATGAGACAAGAGTGCAGACTTTAACTACTTGCATTCAACATAGTACAGAAAGTTCTAGCCAGAACAATTAAGCAAGAAAATTAAATAAAAGGTATCCAAATTGAAAAGGAAGAAGTAAAATTATGTTCACAGATGACATGATCTTACCTGTAGAAAACCCTAAAAATTCCACACACATGAGAAAAAAAAACTTATTAGAACTAATCAACAAATTCAGCAAATTTATAGCATAAAAAATTAAAACACAAAAATCAGTTACATTGCTATACACTAACAATGAACAATCCAAAAAGGAAATTAAGAAAATAATTTCATTTACTATAGCATTAAATAGAATAAAATACTTAGGAATAAATTTTACAAAGGAGATGAAAGACTTGTACTCTGAAAACTATAAACTATTGCTGAAAGAAATTAAGAAGACACCAATAAGTGAGTAGCTAGCCCATGTTCATGGACTAGAACATGAAGATGTTAATACTACCCCCAAACAATCTACAGAATCAATGTAATTTCTAACAAAATCCTAATGACATTTTTTGCAGAAATAAAAAAATGCTAAAATTTGTATAGAGTCTCCAGGGACCCCAAATAGCCCCAATAATCTTGAAAAAGGAGCAAAGTTGAAACTTTCACACTTTTTTATTTTAAAACTTACTACAAAACTATGGTAATCAAAACACTGTGGTATTGCCATAAAGACATATATGAAACAATGGAGAGAATAGAAAGCCCAGAAACCCTGACATATATGGTCAAATGATATTCAACATGCCATTCAGTGGGTAAAGGATGGTCTTTTCCACAAAGGATACTGGGAAAACTGGATATATACCATCAAAAGAATAAAGTTAGACCTTTGCCTTATACCATATGCCAAAATTTACTCAAAATTGATCAAACAGTAGGAGCTAAAACTATAAAACTCTTTTTAAAAACATAGAGGAAAAGCTTTATGACATTGCATTTAGCAAGAATGTCTTGGAAATGCCACCAAACTCAAAGGAAACAAGTGGAAAAATACAAATACATTGGACTAAATCAAAATTTAAAATGTCTGTGCATCAAAGAATGTTATAAACAGAATTAAAAGGGAACCCACAGAATCGGAGGACACATTAATATCCAGAATTTCTACAACTCAACAACAAAATCAAATAATCCAATTAAAGAATGAGTAAAGGACTTTTCTCCAAAGACATATACAAATGGCTAATAAGCAGATGAAAAGATGCCCCATGTCACCGATCATTTCAGAAATGTAAGTCAAAACCACAATGAGCTGCTACCTTATACCCATTAAGATAGCTGCTAACAAAAACAAAAAATAACAAGTGTTATCACAGATGTGGAAAAATGGAGCCTCTGTGCACTGTTATCGGGAATGTAAAATGGTGTACCCACTATGGAAAAGAGTATTGAGGTTCTTCAAAAAAATTAAAAATAGAATTACTACATGTTCCAGCAATTGCACTTATTGGTATATACCCAAAAGAATTGAAAGCAGGATTTTAAAGAGATATTTACACACCCATGTTTATGGCATCACTATTGACAATTGCCAAGAGGTAGAAGCAACCCAAGTGTCCATCAACAAATTGTGAAATATACATACAGTGGAATCAGCCTTAAAAAGAAAGGCATTCCTGTCACATGCTACATATAACATGAATGAAATTTAAGTACATTATGCTGAGTGAAAAAGCCAGTCACAAAAAGACAAATACTGTATGATTCAATTTATATAGAGAATCTAAGGTAGTGAAATTCAGACAGATGGAAAATAAAATGGTGGTTTCCAGGGGGTAGGGGGTGAAAGGAATGGGGAGTTATTGTTTAACAGCTACAAGGTTACAGTTTTGCAAGATGAAAAGAGTTCTGGCCCTAACTGGTTTGGCTCAGTGGATAGAGCGTTGGCCTGTAAATTCAAGGGTCCCAGGTTCGATTCTGGTCAAGGGCATGTACCTTGGTTGCGGGCACATCCCCAGTGGGGGGTGTGCAGGGGTGTGTGCAGGAGGCAGCTGATCGATGTTTCTCTCTCATCGATGTTTCTAACTCTCTCTCCCACTCCCTTCCTATTGTAAAAAATCAATAAAATACACTAGTGGCCAGATTATTATGATCTCTCAACACATAATAATCTGGCCACTCAGTGTATATATATTAGAGGCCTGGTTCATGAATTCGTGCATGGGTGGGGTCCGGCCAGCCTGGCCAGGGGGAGGGGACATGGGCGGTTGGCAGGCCTGTCTGCTGGTCGAACTCCTGGTTGAGGGGACAATTTGCATATTAGCCTTTTATTATATAGTATATACACTGAGTGGCCAGATTATTATGAGTTCAGAGATCATAATAATCTGGCCACTCCGTGTATATTTAAAAAAAAAAGAGTTCTGGAGAAGAATGTTGGTGACGGTTGCACAACAATGTGAATGTACTTAACACCACTGAACTGTACACTTAAAAATGGCGAAGAGAGTAAATTTTATGGTATGAGATATATCACAATTTTAAAAGAATTAAAATAAATATTAAAAATAAGTAAGTAAATTAATTAATTAAGATAAAACCTGTCAATCAACAAAACAGGAACACTCCAAACCCCAATACTATGGGAGGTTAAAGAATTAAGAGATATCTGGGGGCTGCGGGGTAGTGAAGCAGTCAGAAATGGGGTTGTAGAGGATTTGTGAATGATCTGGGTAAGGGGATGAAGAGGTGAGGGGACATTCCAGACAGACAGAAGAGCATGAGCAAAGGGACATAAGAGAATGGACATGGTGCATGGAAGCAAAACAGAAAGGACTAGCCCAGATATATGAAGCAGAGTGTAAAGTTGGGAAATAATGAGGGGAAAAAACCCAAAACCTTAGGATGGAAATTATAGAATCAGAGGGTAGATAGACGTGAATAACACCCAATGGCAGAGTTGCTGAACTGGGCTCCCTGGCCTGGCCCCACCCCTCTCTGAGCAATGAAGGACCCAAGGAAAGGTGAGGTCACAGGTGAGCAGGGCCTATCACAAGGCCAGGAAGAGAAGGAGAGAGAAGGGAGGGAGAGAGAGGCAAACCTGGCAGATTTGACACCTAAAACAGGCTGTGTTTTAAGTGATTTTCAGTAGATATAATGCAATGAAATGAATATATTTTGTGTATAAATAACAATTTGGACTCACCAAATAAAAATTATTGAATCTTCCAGTTCTCTCTTTTTACTATTTTAAATATGACCACAAATATTCCAAGGGATCGCAGAGAATCATACAATTGAAGTGGCTCAAGTTATATTTTTTTCATTTTTACAGTCATGGTGCAATAATTGTTTATTTTTTTAGCCACTGTATAAACACAAAAAATAAGTACTATAGCCCTGGCTGGGTGGCTCAGTTGGTTGGAGTGGCATCCCATACACCAAAAATTTGTGGGTTTGATTCCAAGTCAGGGCACATACCTAGGTTTCAGGTTTGATCCCCAGTCAGCACATATATGGGAGGCAACCCATCAATGTTTCTCTCTCACATTGATGTTTCTTTCTCTTTCCCCACTTTCTCTCTCTCTCTCTAAAAATCAATAAAAACATATTCTCAGGTGAGGATTAAAAACCAACAAAAACAACAATAAAAAACTATGACTGTGTGCTGGGAACAAGTTTGAATGATTTGTAACCGTTATATATTCACTCTGGAAATAAACAAATATAGTCACCCTACATGCGTCAGGGGCTGGCTGTACTACCGAGAGTTTTACAAATTAACTTCCATGTGGAATGCAATGTTTGTTAAGAGAAAAGAAATTTTTAAAATGTACTAGTTGAAGCTCACATATATATTATTAAAACTCAGTAGTAACTGCAACAATAATTTAGAATGCAGACCAACAAAAGAATTGTTGAAAGGAGGAGCATTTTATCACTGACATTGACTAGAATTGTGAGTGCATGATGATAACAAAATGTTGAGCAATTCCTAGTCAGTGTTATTATTATTTTTAAGTTCCTTACAGACAAAACACCCCATTATTTCCTATACCCAGGGCAGACCACTGCCACTGGTATAACACTCAAGGGAAAATTAATTAGATGATGCAGAAGAGGCGAGTTAATATTAGTAGCCAACTTTCACCATGCAAAGCAGCTTAGTCACACCTCTTGCCCTTCCAATGACAGCGCTCCACTGGCCTTAGGAGTTATTTCCACTTGAACTTCTATCAATTCATTCAGAATAGTGCATAATTTCCTGGCTAATTCCTGGACTAATAGGCACAGCAGGAAAGCACACATAGCAAGTTTATGTGTTTATGCTTTGATTTCCAAAGCTAATGGTTTATTTAACTAGCAGGTTATTTCTTGATTACAAGCCCCTAATAGGCTGAAATTGTGTTTGTATTTCATAAATTGAATTTCACAAAGCTTGCATTTCAAAACAATGTGTCAAGTTCAGCTCATTCTTACACCAACGTTTGTAATCAAAGCATAAGGAGTAAGCTTCTATTTGTAAATAAAGCTGCAAATAACCTTAGCTATTAAAGGAGAAGAATAACTCCATGTACATTCATTCTACAGATGTTTACATAGAGCACAATGTACTGAAGGCATGAGATATGGAACTGATTAAACTGCAACCACAGCCTCAACAACAAAATTCTAATGTGTGCGAGCTTGTTCAGCACCTTTAGAAAATATATATAATATTGATTTCAGAGAGGAAAGAGAGGCAGAGAGAGATAGAAACATCAATATGAGAGAGAATCATTGATAGGCTGCCTTCTGCATGCCCCACACTGGGGATCGAGCTTTGACCAGTTATGCAACCATGACCTCCTGGTTCATAGGTTGATGCTCAATCACTGAGCCACACTGGCCAGACAAGGAACTCTTACATGTGTCCTATAAGAGCACCTGCAAAACTCAGGCTTTGAGGAATCACACCAGCCTACCTGGCTATGTTTTTTATCCAGTTCTGATCCCTCTGGTTCCCATTTTTTCTCACTAATGCCACCCTTTCAGACTGATGATTAAGAGGCATTATTTTTTTTATTCCAATTTGACATCCAACTCAGTCTTTCAGAGCTTCCTAGTTCTATGATCAGCAGCAGGTGATTCTGCTTAATCTCAACCTGGCTTCCAACACCCCAGTGTTGAGGGTAATTCAGACATGACATGTGTAACTGTTACACTGATGGATGGAAGTACAGTCATGGCACAGGGTTGAGTCAAAGAAATTGTGGCTCTATGCATGCAACATCAGTAAGTTCAGTCCCATCAAAATCCAGCAAATATTTATTGAGCATCTAATATGTGATAAGCAATGGGCTAAGTTCTGAAGATGTAGCAACAATTTTTAAAAAATCAGGCTTCTATCCTCTGGATATAATAGTCATCATGGGAATCAAATGTTAAAGCTACCACTGTAAATGTTTTATTACCAAAAGGGAGATACAAGCTATAATGGAAATATAAAACAACAGGATTTAACTTATACTGCGGATTGCCACCAGGAAGTCCCCTAAAGGAAATATGACATAAGCTAAATGTAACACTTGAGTAGGAGATCAGCTGGTAGAAAATGATAGTAAAACAAAAGGAACAGCAAAGGTTGAAAGCATGACACCTTTGGGAGAAATACAGAAATTCCACCATGAAGGGAGATGGAGATAAGGGGAGAAGAATGGTAACAACAGGTGGTTTGGTATGACTGGAATATTTAGTGCAGTGCATAAGGATGAAGCTAGATAACTAAGCAGAGATCAGATCAAAAAGCATCTGGATAGACATGTCCTGAAGTCTGTCTTTGCAGTGATGGGGGGGAGAGGCAGTGAAGGGTTTTAATTAGGAAAATTCATAAGTGAATTCATGTTTCAGGGAATTTACTCCAGTGGCAGTAGAAAGGATTGATTCAAACCCAGTTAGAAGCCTTCTGCACTATCAAGGAAAAAGATGGGGAGGGCTGAAGCCATGGGGCAGATGAAGGGAGAGGAGAAATTTGAGAATTTTTCCAAAACTAGAACTGACATAACTTAATGACTCACCCTTTGGATGAAAGGTACGAAGTAAGAAGATAATGATGATGCTCAGAATTCAGGCTTAAATGATGGAGTAGATTCTGTGACCTTTCATCAGAAGAACACATATTGGAAAGGAAGTAGTTTTGAGTTCAGTACTGAACACTTTTTTATTTGTGCTGTTTTGGGGCATGTAGCAAGTTATTAGGTGTGTTGTACTAGAGCTCAAGAGAAGGGTCTTTCGAGAGAAAAATCACAGTCATAAAAATAAGTGCAATTTCTCAGGGAATATGTAAATTAAGAAGCAAGAAAAGCCAGAAAATGGTTCAGAAAGCATCCTTCTGTGCAGAGTGAGAAGAGGAGATATTCAAGCCACCTCGCAGGAAGAGGGAGGGCGAGAAGAATAGGTGAGACATGCACAAGAGCCAAAGGAGAGAAGGTGAGAACGACAGGGTCACATGAGAGGTCAAATTGCATGAAGAGAGAGGAGGATTTGGCCATTAGGGAGGAGGTCAAGGGAACCTTTACCAGACTGCCTTCAGGCGTCTTCCCTTAGGGAAAGTTAGGGGTTCACGGGACCATGGTCCACATAATGTGATGAGATCAATCAGACTGAAGCATCAAATGAAGCAGAGCAAAAGGAAACCATGGGTGGAGAGTGGAGTGTTGGATTTTCATATTGCGGGGGTGGAGCCTATCAACATGTGATCTTGGGAGGGAGATGTGATGGAGGTGGGCGTCAATCACTGAACTGAGGTCAGGAAATTCCCAACACAGGCACCACAGTCATTCCAACTGGAAGCGGAAGCGGGTGGAGAGGAAGACTCTTGGACAGGTGTCATCACCGTTGAAGAATGTGAAGGATTAAACCTGAAGGTTGGTGGAGAGGTGAGAGAAAGGGGGCAGGGAGTGGTGGAAAGTAGGCATCTCTGGAGAAGGGTTTAGCAAGGGGTGGGGCAGGAGTAAACCTCTGTGGCAGCAGAGCTAAGTGTTGGAAAGGTTAACAATGTTCCCAGTTTGTGACTGGGGTCTCAAAAGGATGAACAAGTTTCACCCGAGAGGCTGCAAGCACTGTGGCATCATCAAGGACAGTGCCTGACTTTACTTAGGAAACATTAAAAATATTTTAAAATGTATTTGTAATGGAACAAAATTCCAAAAGGAAAAGCAGGAAGAGTTTAGACAGAGGTCAGAAGTTCATGAAGCGGTAAGCCAAAGAAGAGGGCAGCAGATGGGTAAGCACAGGAAATTGTGTCATGAATTGTCAGGTGTGGAACTGGTGGCAAAAGTTCTGAAATTATTTTCTCAGTCATGCTGAGTTGAGACACAGAGAGAATTTACAGATTTGCTCAGTTTGTCCTTGCCATGGGTAGAAGCCTGTTTGATCATGGGCATATCGTATCTTTATGGCTGGATGACATTGACCAGTATCTCATGAACGTAGGTAGCTCTGTACGTCCCAAGCATGTGCTCTACTCCAAAAGCACATTTCTACATCCACTTGTTATTCATGTTAACATCTTACACAGACGTGAGTTTTCATAGTCAACTTGACTGGAGGAATTGCCATAAAAATTATAGATAGGATGAACACAGCTCCAAGATTCTTGGCCAACAAACGCGACCGAAACCACATTATTTCTTCCCTTTGTTTAACCTAAATGAAAAGATATTTTGACATTTCAGTGAGCTGCTCTCATTAAAAAAAAAATTAATCTGAGGAATTTTGTTCTATTCTCTCAATATTGGGAGAGTTCCATTTCTCTTTTCGATTTTATTAGCTGCCAGAACACAAAGAAAAACCTTTCATTTTCCTCTCAAACCACCCACATGGTATCTTTTATGCTTCAGCAATCCACACAGATCACTCCCTCAGCCTGGCTGCCTCATTAAGGAATACAGAGAAAGGGACTCAGCCTCACCTCCCATGGGAACAAACAGAGCAGCCACGCAGCCAATCCCTGGGGTTTTCGAGGGAAATGGCTTTAGCCCAGCCCTGCACAAAGCAGCCCTCCCATAGGGGCTGAAGCATGTCCACATGACAGAATCTGCTTAGGTTCAATGGCAAGGCCCTTGGACAGACAGCGAGTGGGAAGCAGGGGAGAGAAGGCAGAAGAGATAACCGGAACCTCATTATTGTCATCATTTGCAAGCTTGCCTGCTTCATCCTTCCTAATGGAGTATGAAATGGGAGACACACCATCCCCTGTTAATCAGCATAGCATTTGGCTTGAGTGGCAACACTTCAGTGCCCAGGGCTTGCATCTCAGGCCAGTGTGAGCAGCAACAATGGTCTGTGTTGGGACTTGGGGAGACAATGGGGTGAGGGGAAGCCTTTCCTGCTCAGCACCCATGAGTAAGCCTATCTTTAATCTCTTTGCATTTATCTCAGGGATTGGATTCCATCACACTGAGAAGGGCCTTCAGTGCTAGTGAGGCTGTCAGGATGCCTGAAATTATCACAGGCTAAAGGCATTGGAGTTCCCCAGCTTAAAAACATATAAGTTGTCCGCTAAATCTTAAAAAAATGACATGAGCTTCAGACTGGATAGGCTTTTTTTTTTTTTTTTTTTTTTTTTTAATGAAGGAGTTACAGTCCTGGATACAGGGGTCCTCAAACTTTTTAAACAGGGGGCCCGTTCACTGTCCCTCAGACCGTTGGAGGGCCGGACTATAGTTTAAAAAGAATATGAACAAATTCCTATGCACACTGCACATATCTTATTTTGAAGTAAAAGAACAAAACGGCAAAAACACCCGCATGTGACCCGCGGGAGGAGCTGTGGCAGGACCTTGGAGAGCACTCGCTATTGAGGGCAGTGTCCTCAATGATTCTGCACAGGTTGTGGAATGAGGCAGAAATGAGTGGAGTTCTGGCTCCCCCCACTTTCTCACTGTGAGATCTTGGACTAGTTATTTAGGTAATAGAAATAATTGTCTATAACCCATAAAGAAGCTTTAAGGGTTAGATTAGGTAAAATAATATATGTAAGGTGCCCAGAAAAAAAATTATATTTTGTATAGTGCCTCTTATTTTTAGATTATCTTCTGCTCTCTGGGAAGACTCTGGAGGGTGGAATTTGGAATGTAAGTTTGTTTGGAAGTTAAAGGGAGTTAGAGGTTAGGAGAGGAACCAGTATCTGTGGGAAGAATGTAGGAAAAAGACTTCAGGATAGGAATTGGCTGCTGCACAAAAGTGGTGGTGAATGAAAGCCAAGTAGAGGAGATCATTAAGGACATGAGGGTTTGAATCCTGGCTTGGCTACTTTTTAGTTGTTTATCCGAGGGCAAGTTACACAGCTTCTCTCTAGTTCTTGAATATGTTTTGATCCATGCTTGTCATGTTGCAAGTACTCAACAAATGTTGCATTTATGTTTACTGGTGAGTTTATCTTGTCAAGTCACTAAACCTATCTAAGTAATTTCCTTGTTTAAAAAAATAGGGATAATAGTAGTACCTGCAACTTGGCATCATTGTTAAGGATTAAGTGGAATAATGCATATGAAGCGCTTGCCACAGTGCTTGACATATAGTAGATACTGAAAATTAGATATTATTACTGAGTTCAGGGTCAGGGATCAGATGAGAGGGATAGAAAGTCTACACCTTCTGAAATTGCTCTTTCTCAGTCAGTGTAGAGTTGATAATTCACACATTTGCTAAGTGTTTGTCCTGGCCATTAAAAGAAGCTTGAAGAGAAATTTAGATAGAAAAAGTGAATTGTTACTTTAGTTAATAGTGGTGAGTATAATGTAATAAAAGGGGCACTGATTTAGAAGTCAAAAGATCTCTGTCCCAGTCCCAGATTCATAGCTACTAACTACATGGCTTTGGACAGGTCACTTAACCCTTAGAAGTCCCAGTTTTCTTATCATTAAAATAAAGGGACTTACTTCTTATCTGTAAATAAAGGCTGCATTTCTCAGGATTACTATGTGGACCAGCTCTAAGTAAACTGTAAAACATATGAGACTGGATGAGACTATATTTGATAATGATACCTTTTACTTTAGCCCCACCCTGGCTAATGAAGCACTTCCCACTCTTTTATTGTTGTGCTTTCTGAAGGAAATGAGGAGTAAAGTAACAAATTATCTTCTTCATCCACACCCCCCCTAAAGGATGCTTGCTACTTTCAATTCTCCTCCATTTGCTACTGCTGCCCAGTTAATGCACTTCTAACAGATTGAGGAGCACTCTAGGCTACAGAAAATCATCCTACCGTCATGTTCAGTTACTCAAGCTGCTTCCTTTTCTCTTCACCCCTATTCCATTTAGCCCATGCTTCTACACCACTACCACCACTGCTCCAAACCTATCTCATTTACGGAGGTCCAATTAAATTACTTCCTCTCAACACAAATGTTTGCATATCTAAAATTCACATTTTAATTATGATTAGGTCTGGGTTAAGTTCAGATGTGTGCTGAAAACACCATTTCCCACTTTATACCATTAACCAGGCTCATTCTTTCACACTTCCAAGCATATAAGTCTTGGGTATGCATACACACACACACACACACACACACACACACACACACACATACTACAAGACCTTAGCCAGCAAAACAAGAAGGGATTTCCATATGTAGATTCTTATTAATAGACCTTTTGATTAAAGGAAATATAAATTAATTCCAAGCCTGTGTTGGCCCCTATTCCATCTTACTCTTATACATTATCTTCCTCCCCATTTTCTTCACATGTCAGTGTCAGACCAACAAGGGAAAGTTCTCTGTGGGGTCTCAGACTCCCTTATTTGAAAAAAGTTAGAACATTCTTGTCATTCTCACTAATGAGGTGGAGTGTCAGGAAGGTGGGGCTTGATCTTAGTAAATACACGGAGTTTAGTCCTGAGATTAGAATTTGTAGTAGCTCATCTGGATGAGATGAGATGTTTCAAAGCAATCTACATTTTTTCTTGAAAATGTGTCATTTTATTTTATGTTGTTGTATTATAATTTAAGAGCCTAATTTTTGTAACTTGGGTAGTGAGGTACCCAGGAACAGAACCACATATTTTTAAAAAATGCTTTCAACAAGTCTGAGTCTTAACTCTCACTTTCAAATTAGTTCATCTATCAGCTGGACCACAGGAAAAGCAATGGGTTTCCTACATTACGGGTAGGAGTATAGAGCCACAACTGTGCAACTGGCAGTAGAATAACCGACCCCAGCAGGCCACCTTCCAAAGTGCACATTGTTGTAGAAAATATCCAAAGACTAAGAATTAGCCTGCCAACCTTTCAGCACCGCGGATAGCTCACCAATACATGGTAGTTGGCGCTTTAAACTTAAGTCTGTATAGCACCTTTCCAATGAGGAAACTCTACAAAAAAAAAAAAAAATCAAGGTCCTTAGAGTTCATAGGAAGCAGATTCAAAGGGATTATGGGATTTGTTTAGTCTTTTAGTAAAATTATGGAGGATTCAGAACCAAGTGTCCCTACACACCACATCTTCCCATGTGAATAGGCTGCTAAAAACCACTAACTAAGGAAAATTGAAGGAGTATTAAAGACCCAGTCTTACAAAAAAATGTGAAGGCAATTGCTTTTCTGGAAGTTTTCTTGGAAGGAAATGAGATGGGGAATTAGCAGTCAGATTTAGGCAGAACCTCAATCAGATAATAGCTTTCTATTACAACATGGAGAGTATAAATATATTACAAGCATTTATTCATGGGGGGAATTATAATGCTGTTAAAATAATTAATTGATAAAACTTCCAGTTAGGTAATAAGCCTTACATATTATGCTCATCTCTCTCTTAGACATATGAATATGCATACACAAACACATATTCTCACTTTCCATGAAGTCACACATTCCCCTTAGGGTCCTTTACCTAGTATCTCTCTCAGGGTATCTCCTTATTCTCCTTTCCTCCTCTCTTTCTTACCCCATTTGGGTCCCAGTTTTGCTTTCTAACTCAATGGAGCTCTCAACTGCACAGGCAAAATTATGAAATGTACTGACAGTACATGGACGTTGATAACAATTCCAAGCCAACATTATTGATGTAGGATGAACAAGAGATCATTTGTGGAGCTCAATATGGTAGAAAATTATTTAATTAATACTAAAAAGGCATTAAAGCAATGCTGACTCTGTGTCAGCACGTATCCTAGGCTCTGGGAATATATCTGTGACCAAGACAGAGAAGAATCCTGCCATCATGGAGCCCCTGTTATTGTGGGAGAGACAGATAATAAACAAGTCAGCTGAGAATATAATACATTCTAGAAACTAATAGTTTTCATTAAAACATTGCCTTTCTAAGGAGGTAATATTTGAGCTGAAACAGGTAACTTCACACCAATGACAACCATTAGTAATTTAAAATAGTTGTGTGTTATCTATATTCCCCAGAAACATTGTCATCTGTTCACCTTCCCTTCTAGGCAAGGAAAACAAGTTCTTTTAACGCACAAACAAAAACAAATGCCCTGTGGCTAATAGGGATGGTATGTTTGTGAAGGTAAAAACTGGCTGATGTAACAGATAAATCCAAAGTTTTCAGTGATTTGAGGTAATAAATGTTTATTTCCTGTTTACCTCCAGTCTGATCCAAGGCTAGAGGCAATTGGGTTTAGGGTGGTCCAAGGTCACTGAAGCACTGTCATTCATACGGCAGAAGGAAAAGAGGGTCACACGGAAGATATTTTAAGGGCCAGCTATTTCATCACATATATTAACTGGAACTCAGTCACATAGTCTCAGCTAATGGTAGAAAAGTCTGGGAGAGACAGTCCAGCTGTGTGCCTAAGGAACACTTAATGAACACTGACTCATCTCTGCCCCAAGGAGGTAGAAGGAAAAATTATCTTACACTTTGAAAAGAGCATCTACACTGCTTATGGGAGAATTAACTAGGCCAAGAGTTCAGTGAATATACAGTTTTCTTTATTCACTCTGAGGGATGATGAGCAAATGAATTTTTCTAATAATGGCAACTATAGGCATAACAATGGTATAATAATGCTTCAATGACCATTAACCCATTGGACCTTCAGAAACTTGCATCCTTGTACATAGACAGAGCAAGAGTATTGTTTCCATTTTAGAAAATGGTGAACTGAGAGCCAAGCAATCACTTAGAGCTGAAAGAATCTAACGTATTATTTCATCTAAATCCATCATTTCAGAGTTGAGAGAATTATCATCTAAAGGGATGTTGCCGTCAGCCCCTGTGTATAGAATTAGACATTAAATGGGTGTAAAGTTTCAGTTATGCAATATGAGTAAGTGCTAGACCAGCTGAACCACACAGTGCCAGTAGTTAGCATGCACCTTCAAGTTTAAGAGGGTAGACTTCATGTTGTGCTCTTACCACAAAACAACAACAAAGAAAACAGAGGGAAACACTGGGAGATGTTGGACATGTCTATTACCTTGATTATGGTGATGATATCAGGGTTTTTGCATATGTCTAAACTAATAAAATTATAAGCATTAAACTAGAGTCCTGGTGCATGAAAATTCATGCACTGGAGGGGGGGTCCCTCATCCGGCCTGCCCCCTCTCACAGTCTGGGAACCCTCAGGGGTGGAAGGTGACCCAGCAATCAGGGGAAGGCGACGCCCCATCACACCTCTGCTGCTGCCACTGCCAGCAGCACAAGCTTCGGCCAGCCCTGGTTACCTGAGCCTTGGGCAGCCCTGGGTGGCTGGGCAGCCGCCATATGAGGCTTGCCTGCACTTTGGGCCAGCCATGGGAGACTGGGAAGCCGCCATCTGAGGCTTGCCTGCACCTTGGGCGTCGGCTGGGCAGCTGCCATCCAAAGCTTGCCTGTGCCTCAGGCCAGCCCTGGGCAGCTGGGGAGCTGATGGGACTGGGGGACTCCAGAGGCAGGTGCGCGGAGCACTGGGCCCGAGGCAGGCCCGGCTTTACGTGTGCCTGCCACCTCAGCGGGGCTGAGGGGACTGGGCGCCACCATCTTGTGGCTGTGGGTGATGCCATCTTTGAGGGCGTGGCAGTCAATTAGCATATTCCCTCCTTATTGGCTGTGGGCACCGCCATCTTTGCGATGGTATGAGGGTCAATTAGCATATTCCCTCTTGATTAGATAGGATAGGTTCAGTTCTTTCTATATTAATTATACCTCAATAAAGACTGTTTTAAAACAGAAAATATTAGAGTACATGCATAATTAACAATGAGGGTAAATTTCATTTCATTGAAGATTTTTTTTTAAATACCTACACACACACCACATGCATACACTAGATTACAATGTGAAATCCTCTACACTAGTATAATAATAGGATATAAAAACATAACTTCCCTGGAGGTAATAAAAAAAAACACCAGGTCTCCTTTTCAGCCTCCCACTTCTTTGATTAATGGATAATATTCACATCCCTCAGAGTTCATGTCCTCTTTTTTTCTCTCTCATTCTGCATTTTCCTTCTAGGCAACACTATAGTTTCAATTGTATTTAAGTTGTGTTTGGGGACAATGCCCAGAACTCTCTCTCCCAGCTGTAGTCCCACAGATATCCAACTGCCTCCTGGTAATTTATTTCACTTGTTTCTCAAGTAAGCAAAACTGAACTTATCTCCTCTCACAAACTTGGCCGTGCTCTGATGCTCCTTCCCTCAGCTCACTCAAAAGGAAACCTGGGAATCAGACTGACTCCCCCACTACCCTGTCGTAACATGAGAGGAAGCTTCTTTTGCAAGCGATTTATTGACAGAGTGCTCTTGAGAGAAGGGAATTGAGGAAACTGGGTGGACAAAGGAAGGAGCTGAACAAGAACAAGGTCTCAGCTGGAGACCAGCTTCACCTGGTCCCACAGGGAGCTCTGGAGCACGGAGAACAGGGCAATGCTGACCCCACCTCAGGGCTACGAGACAAGACTTCTGTATCCTCACATCGGTTAGTCATTGGCTACAAACTGCCAGTGGGGAGAGGGTGGCATAATCTCCTAAACGAGACAGCTCCTATTCAGACAGAGCCAGTGCTCCAGAGAAGTGGTCACTGAGGAATTAGCAGCCAACACTCACAGCAGCTGGAGGATGGATAGATGCACCTGCCAGGTAAAGGGGATCTGGGCAAAGTACCAACAGCAAACACAATGCCTCCCATAGGCAACTAATCTATAAAGACCATTGATTTATCTCCTAAATATGATTCTAATCTGTCTACTGCTCTCCATCTCCAATACCCCGAGAAGTGCTTTCACACCTCTGCTCTCTGGCATGGTCTGATTCCTCCACTAAGAATGCTTTTTTCCCACGTGTGGATACTTATGCATCTTTCAAGTCCAAGTTCAAATGTCAATTCCTTTTTGTAGTTTCTGCTGATCCAGCTCTCCTCCTGCAGAAATAGTCACTCATTTTGTTCCCATTGTACTTTATATGTTCATCAGTTGTAGGACTTAGACACTAATAGCTATAGCACAATGAATGCTCTCCCCTTTACATGGTGGTACAGTATCTCCTGAGATAACGAATTGTGTCTTATTCATTTCTGTATCTACTGTGCAAAACACAGTCCCTGACACACAGTAGGTGCTCAATAAATGTCTGGATATAACCCTAAAAATGTACATAAGTCATGGGCAGCAAAGCTGACCTGGAGGCATTCGTCGATGGAAATCCTAAATTGGGTAGAGAAGAAATCTAGGTACTGACACACCACTTCTTCCTATTCGCTCTCAAATGCACATCCATCCATCTCCAAACAGCACATCCATCTGTTAAACTCAAGATCAACTGGTCCATTCTCTCACTATTCCATCTCTCATGGGTTGATTCCTTCTCTGACCTCTTAGAAAATTTCACAACGATACCACCGTATTTTCACATGGACCAGTGTACTACAGCTTATAGTGAGTTCTAATTATTTCATGTGTGACTCCTTGAAAGCTAGGGCCTTACCTTACAACTCTGTGTATTACACGGGTGGCAGTGGTAGACAATGAGGGCTCACGGAGGTTTTTCAGAATTGATTATGGCAGGAAATACTTGGGTGTGGAGGCTGTGGCATTTTGAAAGAAGCAGTCAAAGCAGAAGGCAGTTTATATGGAAGGTAATTTATCAGCATACGTTTCTACCTCCTGGCCTATGATGTGACTGCACCCGGTACACCTGACTGTGAACTCAAGCCACCTGATCTAGGAGAGGAGCTGCACCTAGTTTCCTTGTTGAATAACAAACTGCCGGCTTCAGGTGCTGCTATGGCCCCATGATCCTTGTTCAAAGTTAGGACACAGGGCAGTCCCTCTGCAGTTTAAAAGAGAGAGAGAGAGAAGCGGTCACCCTGTAAACTTAGAAACAGCACTGCACCCTGGGATCCGAATTGATTTTTTCTCTCTCTCTCCTCTGACTCTGCAGGCTGCAAGGCCAGGATCAATAAGACACAGTCCTCTATTAAAGACAACATGAAACATATTTTTAAGGTGGGGTGGGAGAGTGGAGAGCTGGTGCTTGTAGGATTGAGAGGCTGGTGGAGTCTGTTGTATGAGGACACTGAGAGCAGGTCCTTTCTGGAATCCTGCCCACGCCCTACAATGGATTACACAACCCACTGCTCATAGAGACTTGCCATTTACCCAATGGTGCAATGGCTGGACCTGAACTGGCCTGTTAAGAGGAGAGGCTATGTTAGGGCAGTTTTTTTGTTGTCGTCATTGTTTTGTTTGTTTGTTCAGTGTCCATGTACTTCTACTGAGTTTTGACTTCCTTGTCTGTAAAGTGAGGACAATAATACCCAATTTGAGAAAACAAGTTCACAGTAACATTTATGAGCTGAGTCAGTGTTTAGTAAATGTTAATGTCTCTTCATCTTTCTCCTGCTCTCATTGCAAGTGTGGCTCTGGTTTGCAGTGTTTGCACAGGACCCTCTGCTTCCTTCATCCTGAACTCGACCTAGATCTGATTGCTTCAGTCTGCTTGGGCTTTGCCTTGTATGGAACCATGTAGCATCTGGAGTTACACACACCACTCGGCATGTGATGGTGGGTCCTTTTATTGTACTCATGTTGCTTTATGTATGTAACCTTGACCTTCCCAGATAAAGTCCAGGAGCCCCCTCCCTTGGCAGACACAGTCCACTAGGAACGTGAGCTCCGTGAAAATACAGACCCTGCTCGTCAGGCATTCCCAGGCCTGAGAGCTGTGCCCAACAAATATTTGTTGAGTGAATGGGTGGCAAAGAAACTTGACTCTATTTCAAGCTTTGAGTATGAGGAATATTGTTTAAGTGATCAAATTTGGGAATATTCAAGAGTCTTTGTGAACCAAATATATAAAATGAGTTTTGTTGTATAAAAAATAAATTTCACATCCATGTGAACTAGTTTTGTTCTGGGCACTTTGGAAATACTAATGCTTCATATAATGTAAAGTATCACAGCCTATTCCTAATTATTCATACTTTAAATAGTCATGAATTTATTTTAATCTGATTTTGTTTTGAATAATCATGACCACAGGAAAGAACCACTGAACCCAAGTTGAGACCCATCTTGGTTCTTTCCCATCCATTGTGACTGTGTCAAATCACTTCCCCTCTGGGTCTGTTTTCCTTATCTGTAAAAATACTGGCATCTAATGTCTGTTTGATATGTAATATCTAATTTGGGGAGCTAAATTCCACCTCTCCACATAGCTCAGATTGAAATTTTTGCAACTTTCCATTCTTCTTATTTGGATGTTGCATACAAGAGTGATGTTTTCATTGCCAGAAGAATTTTGTCCCAGATGACAATGTAAGATCAGAATATAAAGGATGACATCCTTTTTTTGTAATTTTTAAGGCTTTTAAAAAAAATTATTGAATTTATTGGGGTGACATTGATTAATAAAATTATGTAAGTTTCAGGTGTACAATTCTATAATACAACATCTGTATATTATATTGTGTGTTCACCAGCCAAAGTTAAGTCTCCTTCTGTCTCTTCCCTCCTTTACCCTCTCTAACCTTCCCTCTTCCCCCTTTCCCTCTGGTAATCACCATACTTTTATCTGTGTCTATGAGTATTTTTTCTATTTTTGCTTGATTTCTTCAACTTTTCTGTCCATCCCCTATCCCTTTTGCCCTTTAATAGCTGTCAGTCTGTTTTCTGTATCTATGAGTCTGTTCTATTTTGTTTATTTTGATCATTAGATTCCACATATAAGTGAAATCATATGGCACTTGTCTTTCTCTGTCTGGCTTATTTCACATAGCATAATATGCTCCAGGTTCATCAATGCTGTCATAAAAGGTAAGATGTTGTTCTTTTTTACTGCTGTATAATAATCCATTGTATCAATGTATCACAGCCTTTTTATCCACTCATTTACTGATGGGCACTTGGGTTGCTTCCAAATCTTGACTATTGTAAATAACACTGCAAAGAACATAGGGGTACATATATTCTTTCAGATGGATGTTTCAGGCTTTTTCAGATATATTCCCAGAAGTGGAATTGCTGGGTCATAAGGCAGTTCCATTTTTAAGTTTTGGAGGTAACTTCACACTGTTTTCCACAGTGGCTGCACCAATCTGCATTCCCACCAGCAATGCACAAGGGTTTTATTTTCTCCACATCTTTGCCAAAACTTGTTTGTTGATTTATTGATGATAGTTATTCATTGATGATAGGTATGAGGTGATAGTTCATTGTGGTTTTAATTTACATTTGTCTGATATTTAGTGACTTTGAGCATGTTTTCATATGTCTATTGGCCATCTGTATGTCCTCTTTGGATAAATGTCTATTCAGGTCTTCTGCCCATTTTTAATTAGACTTTGTTTTTTGGGTGTTGAGTTGTATAAGTTATTTATAAAATCTGGATATTAATCCCTTCTCAGATGTATCATTGGCAAATATGTTCTCCCATTCAGCGAGTTGTCTTTTCATTTTGTTAGTGGTTTCCTTTGTGTGCAAAACTTTTTAGGTTGATGTAGTCCCATTTGTTTACTGTTTCTCTTGCCCAAGCAGACATATCAGAAAAAAGTATTGCTACAAGAAATGTCCAATATTTTATTGCCTATGTTTTCTTCTAAGATTTTTATGATTTCAAGTCTTACATTTAAGTATTTAATCTATTTTTAGTTTATTCTTGTAGATAGTGTAAAAAGGTGGTCTAATTTCATTATTTTTGCATGTATCTGTCCAATTTTTCCAACACTATTTATTGAAGAGACTGTATTTACCCTATTGTATGTTCTTGCCTCCTTTCTTGAATATTCATTGACCATAAAGATTTATTTCTTGGTTCTCTGTTCTGTTTCATTGATTTATATCCCTGTTTTTATGCCAGTGCATGTTGTTTTTATGACTATGGCTCTGTAGTATAGTTTGATATGAAAGAGTGTGATTCCTCCAACTTTGTTCTTTCTCAAGATTTCTGTGGCTATTCTGGGTCTTTTTTGGTTCCATATTTTTGGAATATTTGTTCTAGTTCTGTGAAATATGTCATTAGTATCTTAATAGGAATTGCATTGAATCTCTATACTGCTTTGGGTAGTATGAACTTTTTAATGATGTTAATTCTTCTTATCCATAAACATGGTATATGTTTCCACTTATTTGTATCTTCTTTAATTTCTTTCTTCAGTGTTTTATAGTTTTCTGAGTACAAGATTTTAAATCCTGGGTTAAATTTATTTCAAGGAATATTTTTTATGCAATTGTAAATGGGATTGTTTTTCTAGTTTCCCTTTCTGATAGTTCATTACTGCTGCATAAAAATGCAACTGATTTCTGGATATTTATTTTATATGCTGTTATTTTACTGAATTCATTTATCAGTTCTAATAGTTTTTTGGTGGAATCTTTAAGTTTCTCTATATACAGTATCATGTCACATGCTTAAGCATGACAATCTTAGCATGAAGTAGTACCCAAATCACTGGATTTGCAAAATCCATCCAATTAAGTTCCACTGTAGTTATGGGCTCAAATCACTACACGTTTCATTTCTACATCACAAAAAGAGTGCTCCTGGGAGCCATAGAGACTTCTAGGGCAATCCCTTCATTTTATAGATAGGACACGGCTGATCAGAGATGAAAATGACTGGCCCAATGTCACAACATGGGTTATAAAGCCAGAACTTGGACCTATCTCCTTAAGTCCAAGCCGGTGCTCTGCACCATGCCACACCATTTTCTTATGTAAATGCATTTGCTTGTCTAGGTGTATACCACACAAGTCTGTGCCTATGTGAGCCTATAAAAAATTTATCACTGACTAAGAAACACGTGAGTGCTATGTATTTCTTTTTCTTTGTTTGTTTTCAATTAAAAGTAGCCATGTTTATCAAAAAACTATGGGGAAAAGAAAACAAAAATAGAAAGAATAAAAATATATAGAAATCATCCATTATACCAGCATCCAAACCCAATTACCATTAACAAGTTGAATGATTCCTCCCATTTTTTAAATATGCATATTTCTATATAGTCATATGCATACTAGATATGTAATTGTACACCTTGCTGTTGCCATTTAAATCATATCATGAGTTTTTCATGTTTTTATGTTCTAGTCTTCATCAATATTTTAATTGCCACATAACATTCTGTTAATTGGATTAACCAGTGTTAAAACATTCTTTACTTGTTGTTTATAGTTTTAAATATATATATAACTAACACTGTAGTGAACTTTTTGTTTATGTGTATTTTTATGCTTTTGAGTATTTCTTTAGTATAAATACTAAGAAGTGGATTGTTTGTTTAAAGTGTACCAATGAGCACTATAATGCTCTTGATATGTTCATTTAAATTGCTTTACAAGAGGGTTTGTGCTAATTTCCACTGTCACATACAATATATTAGAGTGACATTATCTAGTTTCAAAAAAATTACATATATCCAATACAGAACAAAGAAGCTTATATTCAATAAAAACATGAACAGAGTCGTTTCTAGTGGAGAGAGTAAAAAAAATTCCAAACTCAGGAAACAATTGCTGATGACGCATTTCTGGGACCACAAAGTGGAATGGAAAAGTAACAAAGCAGAGAAATATTTTACAAGCACAATTTCAAAGGCTTCTCTTATATTGCTTTCTCTAGCGCTAAAAATATAGAAAGTTATTGAACTTTGCTAAAGATTTTTTTCTTCTCGGTCACAAAACCAATGAATTGAAGAGGCACTTAGATAAAACATCGGTGGGAAAAGCAGTAGTAATTTGTCAGGCAGGATGCAATTGGAAGGGCTGGAGAAACTGTGTTTGCAATCATGTGTGCTGACCAACAAGGGACAACTTTCTGACCCGCTTGCTCCTTCGGCCTTGTCCCACTTTGTATAGGAAAAGCTTGGCAGGAAATAGTGGGAAACCGCAGTAATGCTACCCAGGGCCCCTCTCTGCTACCACCTGTGCTGTTCTCTACCTTCCCAAGAGCGCTGCCCTCTCCTTGACCTCCACAGCTCTCCAGAGGGATTAGCAGGACTAAGCACAAGGGAATGAGGCCAATCTCCCCACATGTGGGGCATGGACTGCCTCAGGAGCCAGAGTCCACACAAGAGGACAGAAAGGGCCTTACAATGTCACAATCCATACTAGGTCCTCTAGTTGGGGCTCAACCCAACTTATATACCTGCTGGGAGGGGAGAAAAGGACAGTAGAGCGCCTCTACTTGCTTGTACATGAATTGGAAATAGGAGCATAGGTATTCACCCAAATCATACCACGGACATACACATTTCCAATATGGTTCCTGTCTCTACTGTATATTTTGTATAGATATAATATGTTCATATAGCTTACATACTAGTATGACATGTTTGCTTATTTCTTTATTACATTACGCTAGAGGCCCGGTGCACAAAATTTGTGCAAGGGACTTGGCCCTCACAGCCCCGGCTGCCTCATGGCCCTGCGGCCTTGTAGCCCTGACCACACTATCAGGTCTAATTAGCATATTAGCTCTTTATTATATAGGACTAGAGGCCCAGTGCACGAAATTCGTGCATGGGGGAGGTGTCCCTCAGCCCAGCCTGCACCCTCTCCAACCTGGAACCCCTCAAGGGATGTCTGACTTCCTGTTTAGGCCTGATCCCAGTAGGATCGAGCCTAAATGGGCAGTCAGACATCCCTTTCACAATCCAGGACTGCTGGCTCCCAACTACTCACCTGCCTGCCTTCCTGATTGCCCCTAACCACTTCTGCCTGCCAGCCTGATCACCCCCTAACCACTCCCCTGCCAGCCTGATTGATACCTAACTGCTCCCCTGACAGCCTGTTTGCCCCTAACTGCCCTCCCCTGCAGGCCTGGTCACCCCTAACTGCCCTCCCCTGCAGGCCTGGTCACCCCTAACTGCCCTCCCCTGCAGGCTTGATTGACCCCAACTGCCCTCCCTTGCCGGCCTGGTCCCTCCCAACTGCCCTCCCCTGCTGGTCTGATCACCCACAACTGCCCTCCCTTGCAGACCTGATCACCTCCCAAATGCCCTCCCCTGCTGGCCATCTTGAGGTGGCCATCTTGTGTCCACATGGGGGCAGCCATCTTGTGTGTTGGAGTGATGGTCAATTTGCATATTACTCTTTTATTAGATAGGATAGAGGCCTGGTGCACAGGTGGGGGTCAGCTGGTTTGCCCTGAAAGGTATCCCAGATCAGGGTGGGGGTTCCCTTGGGGCATGGGGTGGCCTGGGCAAGGGGCCTGTGGTGGTTTGCAGGCTGGCCATGCCCCCCAGCGACCCAAGTGGAGGCCCTGGTATCTGGGATTTATTTATCTTCTATAATTGAAACTTTGTAGCCGTGAGTGGAGGCCTGGGCTGGCCAGGGTGTGCGGAAAGCTTGGCTTCCTCCATTGCCAGGGAAACCCAAGCCTCCTGCTCTCTCAGTGGCCGCAGCCATCTTGGTTGGGTTAATTTGCATACTTGCTCCTGATTTGCTGGAGGGCGTGGCTTGTGGTGTAGTGGAGTGATGGTTAATTTGCATATTACTCTTTTATTAGATGGGATTTCCAGTTGAGAGTTGGTGGAAGACACTGGTACTTTTGAAAATAAGAAATGAAGGGATGGCAGAATAATTTATATATTTTATCATTATCATAAAAATACAAGAATATATTATTATTTGGCATAATAATGATATATTTTATCTGTGGATGCATAATTTAAAATAATTGGCATCTCAAGTCCAAGTTCAGGTTCAACACAGAAAAGTTATGCCAGGTGCCAGAGGCTAAGGAAAGCCATGGAGATCCTTGCTCTTTAGTAAACGTGCACTAAAAGGGGTGCAGAATCTAACCTTGATGTTGACCCTTTGGTCATGTAGAATCACATATCTCTTGCATGTGGGAGGGGATAAGATACAAGCTCTGAAAGGAGCTGAAGGCCCTTCCTGCCAAGCTATCTCCACTATCTTTCTCACTCCAGGGTGCCCAGGCTGACCTGTCACCCAGCTCCAAGGGTTGCAAGCTCAGTGAGCTGTCTCTCCTCTCTGCTGCCTCTCAGAGGAGGCAGGAGGATTCATTAGTAAATGGTGTCCAAGGGCTTACCCAAGAACAGAGGAACCTGGGCATGGTTATCTGGGGACATCAGATGCTGATGGTCCGCTTCTGACTTCTCCTAAGAGGTCATTTACCACAGTCCATATTCCTCAGAAGTTTTCTGAGCAGCCCTCCTGGCAGCCCTATATCTTGAACTTGGAGATTCCCAGGTCGCCATGAGGAATCTGGTCTTCAGCTCTGCCTGGGCTCTAATTGGCTCTGGCTTCTACTTGCTTCTGTGTGCTCTGCTAGCAGCTGAGCTGCATTCACAAGAGGGAGAACATCTTCCTGATTTTTGAAATCATTAAAGGAAAGAGGAAATCAAAGGGCTTACATCTGAGCTGCTGCTCAGGGCCAAGTACTCCACTGATCTGTCTAACTGAAGAGGAGAAAACACACACTCGTGCTGAAGGAAGAGGGCTCTGGGGAGAGGCTCCATTGGTCCCAGTGCTGAAACTTACCCCCAAAAGGAGGGAGAGAGATTTAAGGAAGAACTAAGGACAATAACTGGTACATTACAAAGCACATCTTTATACATCGGTTCATTCCATAAACACCACCATGTAAGGTGTTTTGCTGTCCTCATTTTATTAGGTGAGTAAACTGAAGTTCAGAGAGATTGTCTCAAATCTTAAGGTGCCCTCATACTTCATGCTCTTTTCCTGGCTGTAGTTCAGCATGGTGTGAATCGTGATGAAATGGACTTGCCTGGGGTCCTATCACCCGTGCCAGGAGTACCTCTGTGTCTAAAGCCTTCCCTCCTTAACCACAACTTGTGCTAAAAAGAACACAGACATTGCTTTTTCCAATCACCATTCTCCATTCCAATAACTGAAATAGCCTCCAAACGTTCTCCCAGCACTAGCCCAGGAGAGTCCTAGGCTGGCAGTTTAGCAAAAGCCATCTTTACATCTAATCTGGCATGATTTTGTCAAAGAGATTAAGCCCAGTAAAGGTGCCAGTTAACCCAGTCCTAATATTATTTCTTTCTCCTGCCTTTACCACATGGTTTTACATTCTTGCTTGTGATGGTCTACAAAGAACTCAAGTCCTCCCAAGATGAGAGCACTACCTTGCTTTCCCCAACTTTCCAAAGACCACACTTCGTTTTTTTAATCTTAGCACTATGTCAGATAGCCCTAAGTCCTTGCCCTAGGGCTCCCAAAAGCTAACTTTCATGCTGGTCCAAAGATGTGTCTCATTATATCATGCTTCTGTGCATCCCCTTTCAAATCAAACATCTCCCACAGGAACCTTTACTTAGGGCTACAGCCAAGTTTCCATTCTCTCACTCACCTCTAGGTCCGGACACATTGACATAGGTTGAGAAAATGAGTGTCTCCATCACGACTTACAACTCAGCCTGAAGGGAAATGCAGGCATTTTCCATGACCCTCCCATCCCATTGCCCTTGGGTCCTGATAACTGGAAGGGGTCACCATGGACAGAACATGAATAGGTGAGCACCCACATGGACCCAACACATGGCTCAAGAGAGAGAGTTGGTGGTGAGCTGTTGGTAGCCCAGAGCACAACTCATCTGGTATCTGTCATGAATGAGGGTCACCCAAGATCAGCACCATTCTGGCAACCCAATCCCTTCTGTTTCTGTGAAAGAAATACTACACTTGCCAATAAGAGCAATGTATGCACTAGATTTCCATGCTGACACTGGGGTCCAGCCACAGCACTCTGAGAGAATTACAAATGATCTTTGGTAAATCTGGTCAACCCAAGACAGTTTGAGGAGGCAAAAGTTAAATGCAGAAAGTCCAGCTCCGACAACCCTCAGACCAGAGTAAGTGGGACTTGGTGTGTGTGTGTGTGTGTGTGTGTGTGTGTGTGTGTGTGTACACATGTGTGTGCCCACAGACATTCCTATTGGAGGATGGATGTGGAGAATCAGAGAGTGCTACAAAGGGTAGAAATGGGAGCATGGGTCATGTGAGGCTACTGTCTGGGCTCTGGGTTCTCTGCTTGGACTGCACTACCAGAACCACCTTACCCCAGGCATTGGAGGGAAACCTAGAAAACATCAAGGAAGGCACTCCCAAGTGTGGGGTCCCCTGAGGTACAGGTCTTGGATACCAGCCCTGCTTACCCAGGTCTGATGGCAGTGCTGTTTGAACAGAGCTTTCTGCATTTCACTTTTGTGTCTCCAAACTGTGCCTTGGGTGTCATTTTTAAGCCTGTTGCTGGCCCTAAAATAGACACTGAATATACACTGAGTGGCCAGATTATTATGACCTCTGAATGCATAATAATCTGGCCACTCAGTGTGTGTGTGTGTGTGTGTGTGTGTGTGTGTGTGTGTGTGTGTGTGTGTTAGAGTCCCAGTGCATGAATTCGTGCATGGATGGGGTCCGGCCAGCCTGGCCAGGGGGAGGGGACGTGGGTGGTTGGCCAGCCTGCCTGCTGGTCGAACTCCTGGTCGAGGGGACAATTTGCATATTAGCCTTTTATTATGTAGGATATACACTGAGTGGCCAGATTATTATGCGTTCAGAGATCATAATAATCTGGCCACTCAGTGTATATTTTTCAAATTGGATAGAATCCTAAGTCTTAATAAATATTGTAAAAGGCAATAAATTCCAAATCGGGCCCCCATAGCCACAGCAGGCCCTGATCCCAGTCTCATTAACACTCTTTCTACTAATCCTCCAGAATTATGAAATACAGCTCTACCCTGCTATGAAATACTCCCACCTTCAGGGCTCAAGTAAAGGCTCAAAAAGAAGATCAGAGAAAGGCTCGTTAAATGTATCTTTGAATCCAAACACTGGGTAGCATCTCTAATAAGCCCTTTCAGGCTTAATGGGGCTTTCCGACGATTTCCCATTCCACTTGCCCCTCTATGCCTCACCAGTTACTTCTTATAATTCCCTCCAGTAGATAATCAGGGTATCACATTCGAAGTCACTTAAGTTTGATGGGCTTTTCCAGTGCCCTTTGAGTTAAACTTAAAGGTTTCTTATCTGCTATGCCTGTGCCTCTCTGAGAGCTCACTGTTCCAGTGTTGGCTGGCAAAGACCCAAATGCAAAGAGGCTCGTGTTCTCCATAAAGAGAATCTTCTAAAGAAAATCTAAGGCAGTCTCCATGGGCCATTCAACCACCCGTCATCAACCTGGTGACCAGATGTGTCCCTTCAGCATCCAGCTCTACCTCTCTATCATCCTAATCCTAGGAGCCCTGAGGAGTGTCGTAAAAGTAGGAGGAACCTGTTCTTTTCACCTTAGCTGTAGATACATATTCCCGAAATTGTCCTTTGCAGCTGAAGAAATTAAACTCAAGTGTACTAGTAGCTTTCCTTGGTGGCCTGGAATTCACCCCATCCTGGGGAACATTCTAGAACATCCGCTAGCTTATAGCCATGTTTCTCACTTAGACACAAAGCATTTGAAGGTGTCTGACTGTGGGGATTGCCGGAAAGAGAGACTTGTTTAAAGAGGAGTGAAGGGCTTTGTAAGAAGGAAGATAGAGAAATAATTGAATTATGTGCACAGTTAGTCCAAAGCACCTGCACACAGGTGGGATCCTCACAGCAGCGGCTTCTTGGCTGAAATACTCAGTGGGAGCCATGTGTCCGCCGCAGACCCTTGCTGCCAGCCCTCCTTTGTCTCAGACATTCTCCTGGTCTTGGCTCTGACATTCACCCCTGCACTGTCTCCGTGGCTCCTTGCTCCCCCTGAACCAATCTTTGGGGGGAGAGAGTATCCCCAAGCCTGATGTGTTGGATTCCCAGGGCTGCCGTAAGCGAATGGTAGCCTATTCTAATCTGTCCCAAAATAAAATGATAAAGTAGGCCAAGTTTATTCTCAGGGTTCCTGTACCTAGAGTCCCAAGGCTCCCAGGGCCTTCAACCACATCAATGTTCTATCCCCACCTCTTCTGACAGCCTGGTCTCACCTTTTCAAAACGTCCCTCAGGTCACAAAAAGGGGGCTAAAACCATTTGATACATTATTTTATACTAAACTAGTCAAAGCTATCATTAGAATTTTTATTTTAACAGACACTTTTGATATCATAACCACAGCAGGCAAATAATCTGGGTATTGGCCAGGCTCAAGACTATGGTCAATGATTTGGGTGGGGGGAGGGGGTTTAGCACCTTGAATCCCACCCTGGCCCAGCCACTGGGCCTGCCCCCAGGTAAAGTCAGCTCTGGGTCTGGCCTCTGGTACTAGGCATAACATGTGCCTTTCTCCCCCTGCCTCCACTGCCAGCCTCCCTGATTGTACAAATGATGTTTCTAGTTCTTTCTCCTTCAGGTTACCTTATACCAACATTTCCATCTTCCATCCTTCCATTCCCTCCCTAGCCCTAGCCCAGGGGTCCTCAAACTTTTTAAACAGGGGGCCCGTTCACTGTCCCTCAGATCGTTGGGGGGCCAGACTATAGTTTAAACAAAACTATGAACAAATTCCTATGCACACTGCACATATCTTATTTTGAAGTAAAAAAACAAAATGGCAAAAACACCCGCATGTGGCCCGTGGGCCGTAGTTTGAGGACGCTTGTCCTAGCCCTTGCACAATATACCTTTTTTTAATTGTTCCTTAGGAAAACTCTTTGTAATTCTAATCATCAGGGGTGAAGTCTACATGTTCAATATATCTGGCCTTTAAAATCACTTTGGAAACAGAGTCGTGGTTTTTTATTTTCTCCCCAGAAACTTAATGATATGTGGTTCCCCGTTTTTATTCCCTGTCCTTTCAGTCAATTCAGTTTCAAGAATTAATGTTTGGCAACCATGGAGGAGGTCCGTAAATCAGTAAGGAGCCTCTTTGAAAGGCATTTGTGTGGCATTTCACCAGCAGGACCTTCCTGGTGGTCTCTGGCCTATTCCCCAGGCCCTTGTCCCGGACAGATGGGCAGGCCACAGGCGAGGCCCCGAGTGGAAGAGAAGGGCCTAAGGTTCTCAGCCTAGAAAGAACCAGCAGCTGCCAAGCCTACAGGTTCATGTGCTCTTTCCCTGGTGAAACAATGGGGTGCTCCTTCCCAGTCCAGGCCCAGCACACCTGCATCACTGCCATCGGGTCAGCTTTGTGCAGGTCTTCCACACACAGAAAGCATGAAGGGGCAGTGACTGCACAGACTCCACAGCTGTGTCCATTAGCCGGCCTCCGACAGGTGACCAGGGGCAAGGCTTTCTGATCGCCAGATGTGTCTGCTGGTGTTCTACTCTGCATAGTCCATACACAACCAGGTTCCAGGCTATGCCATGATGAGTTGGCTGAGTCTTTTTTCCCTCTCTGTTTGTTTCTTTCAATCACAGTTGACATTCAATATTATTTTGTACTCATTTCAGGTATACAGCATAGTGGTTAGACAATCATATATTTTACAAAGTGGTCCCCCAATATTTCCAGTGCCCACCTGGCCCCATACATAGTTACTACAATATTATTGACTACATTCCCTATGCTGTACTTTACATTCCTGTGACTATTTTGTAACTACCAATTTGTACTACTTAATTCCTTTCACCTTTTTCACCCATCTCCTGGAATCCCTTCTCATCTGGCAACCATCATAATGTTCTCTGAATCTATGACTATTTTTCTATTCTGTTTGTTTATTTTGTTTTTTAGATGTCACACATAAGTAGAATTATATGGTACTTGTCTTTCTCTTTCTAACTTATTTCACTTACTCTCCAAGTCCATCCATGCTGTCACAAAAGGTAAGATTTTGTTCTTTTTTATAGCCAACTAATATCCATTGTATATATGTACCACATCTTCTTTATCCACTTATCTATTGATGGGCACTTGGGTGGCTTCCATATATTGGCTATTATAAATAATGCTGCAATGAACATTGGGCATTCTTTCAAATTAGTGTCTTGGGGTTCTTTGAATATATTCCCAGAAGTGGAATTACTGGGTCATAAGGCAGTTCCATTTTTAATTTTTTGAGGCCCCTCCATACTGTTTTCCATAGTGGATGCACCAAACTGCATTCCCACCAACAGTGCATAAGAGTTCCCTTTTCTCCATATCTTTGTAGTTGGCTGAGTCTTTAATCACACTTCCTGGATCTGGTTTTAAAAAGAGAGGTGCAGGCTGTTGCCTGATTCTGTATTTTAAGGACAGCCAAACAGTTGTTGCCCATACATACTGTCTGACATTTGATCTATAAGTTTGTTGTCAAAAATCTCAGACCCTGTCATGCTCATCACAGAGGACTTGTTTATTTCATACAGATGTACCAGTAGGTAGAATGACCACATAATTTATCCTCCAAACTAGGATACTTTTGAGAGAGAAAAAGAAGACACCACTAATTATTATATCAGAACAGCAAGCATAAACCAGAACGGTTCCAGGCACACCAGGATGTTGGTTACCCAGTCCGTTGGGACATGCAGGTGCCAATGCCCCAGTCAGTTGAAGTGGAAGGTGGGGAAGAGCCTGGTGACAGGACTTGGTGCCAGGGCCCCAGACCACTTTGTTGGTAATGCCGCATCCCTTGAATTAGGAACAGGACTTCTGACTGGGAGTCCTAAGCAGCTGGTTCAAATGAAGGTACTCAGCACTGCAGACCATTGACAAGAAAGTCACACATCTCAGTGACAGCAGCAGTCAGGGCTGCGGGGAGACTGACGATGGGGGTCAGAGTTGGAAACAAGTAAGAGGAGACTTAGGGCTTTATCTAAGCTTGAGGAAGTGGAGACAACAAGATATAAAATTAAAAAGGAGCGGGGGAAAAGGCACAGCAAGCAAGAAGGAGACTCAATGATTCAGAAGCAATAGCAAGGACACATTCCTAAGTGGAAGGGAGGAAGGATTTATTTAGTGGATCAAATTGTCAACTGATGAAAAGAAAGTGCAGCACGCTTGTTGAATGTGACGTGTAGGCTCTGGATTGCCTGGAATTGAACACCAGCTCTGTACTTCCTGGAGTGATAGCAGGAGTCCAGGCCTTGATTTCCCTATCTGCATAATGGGGATAATGAAAGTATTGTGGTGATTAAATGATTTATGTATGCAATGCACTTAGAATTGTTACATGTAATTAAGAGTCATTAAGGACTCTAAGAAGGCAAGTGGAAGGAAGGAAATACACAAGGAAGATAATCAGTGGGTTCTGGGTTTAGGATGGATGGAGATTGAGTAGTGTGGAAAGAAAGAGAATGACCAGGAGGCTGGGCTGATTCAGGCCGTGTGCAGGCTGCAATAGCCATGGCCCAGACAAGTTCTTAGAATGACAGGACCAGGTTTGGTGTTTCTAAGAGGAAGGAATTATAAAATATCAGGAAAGAGTTGGTGCCAAATCCATAGAAAGTTTAAGCTGAAAGTTGCCCTTAGAGATCAATTTAACCTTCAATTTAGGAGACCTCAGTCTTCCCTAACATTGAATTCAGACAACTGTAAGATTGAGGCTGGGTAGGAGGTGAGGGACAATTGAAAATGATTGTAGGTTTTGGAGTAAGAGAAGGAATCCAGTGAAATGTTTAGCTCTGGATGCCACCTATTCTGGATGCCTTGGGAAAGTTGCTAGCCTGATCAAGAGTTGACATTTTTGAGAGCTCTTCAAGGAGTACGATGCTTTATTTGCTCTAACAAATATCCTTTTATATAGCTTAAAAGCAGAGAAAGTATGGTAGTGAGGAGAAGATATAATTGGAGCAAAAGCTATAGATGTTACAACTGTAAGAATTCTCCAATGGCCTCCCGCGCTCTGTCTTCCTCACACCTCCCGCCCCACCCACCACCCACCCCGCCTTCATTCACCATGGAGATATGTCAGTTTCCCAAGTGAACCATGCCTCACAGATCTTCCCTTCCTTCCCCCTCCACCTTCACCTACAAAACTCTTTTTATACTTCAAGTCTCATTAAGGAATCACTTCTTCTAGAAAGCTTTCCAGTCTTCTACATATGATTATTGGCCACATGCCCTCACTCCGAACCCATCTTCTGACCTCACCCTGCTCTGTGCCTGGGTAGGTGGTGCCCAGACAGTGCATTACACAGGCTCCTTGAACAGTTGCCTTACATCTGGGTTTTGCTGATGGGCGATATCAGCAGGAGATGGGAACGTGGAAGTAAAAAGAGATTGGAGTATGTCTTTCCTGCTCCCCACTGCTGCTTTAGCACATCATCTCTGATATCTAGCAACAGCTCTAAGACTGCACCCGAGCTGGCAGCCCCTCCTCCTTTGTTCCAGCTTTCATGGGCTCACATGTCCACTTCCTGACCTTTCAGCCTAGGATGTGAGGTGTTTCCATGATTGCTGGACTCTGGGTGTCCCTAAATCTCTTTGGCTTCCTTAACCTCCCTAAAAAGTTCCTTCCAGAAAGTTTGCTCAGTTGAAACATCTAAGGTGATATCCTGCCAGGACACTGACCTCATAGTCTCCCTCTTGAGCACCATTTTTGTCCCCTTCCTTTTTTCTCCTGTAGCATCATCCTCTTATGTCCATGCAGTAAACATCACAGGGTATTGTCATGGCTAGTTCATTCTCTAGCATCCCTTTGGGATTGCTGGCTCTTTAAATACATGTTTTGGATTATTATGCCTGGCACACAGCATTCATTGAATACCCAGATCCACTCATTTCTGACAATTTCAGAATTAATGCTGTGATGCCTTTCTGAAAAATAGCTAAAATTGTTTTTTTTAAAAGCACTTGATATAACACAAACTCAATAAATAATATGAACATAAAATTGTATAATTTTTGTTTTGCAAAGTGCTTTTACATCCATTGATTTAATTTTCACAACAGCTTTATGAAAAAATATTCAGCTACAAGAAGTAGTTGCTATGCTATCAGTAACATTCATGGAACTGAATGGTCAAGCACTGGGCCCAAGAGCCAGCCTGGACTCTACGCTGGTTCTGCTTTTCTCTGTAGCCTCAGACACCATGTGAACTCTCTGTGTTCCAGGTTCCCATCTATGGACAGGAGGACAATGGCTCCACCTCATAGTGACAACTAAACCAAAGGATAGGTGTAAAGCGGAAGGATGGGATTAGTAAAAGCCTGGTAAAAGCCCAATAAATACTATTTTTTACTAGAGGCCTTTTTTACGAGATTCATGCACTCAGCCCGGCCTGTGCCCTCTCGCAGACCGGGAGCCCTCGGCGGGTGTCCGGGGAGTGGGCCTAAGCCATCAGTTGGACATTCTTAGTGCTGCTGCGGAGGCAGGAGAGGCTCCCACCACCGCTGCACTCACCAGCTGTGAGCCCAGCTTGTGGCTGAGCAGCGCACTCCTGTGGGAGCGCACTGACCACCAGAGGGCAATTCCTGCATTGAGAGTCGGCCCCCTGGTGGTCAGTGCACATCATAGTAACCAGTCATTCCACCGTTCAGTTGATTTGCATATTAGCCTTTTATCATATAGGATCCTGGTGGTCAGTGCGCTCCTACAGGAGCCACCAGTCAGACATCCCCCGAGGGCTCCCGGACTGCTAAAGGGCACAGGCAGGCTGAGGGGTCCCCTTCCGCACCCCCCAACAGTGCACAAATGTCAAGCACCGGGCCTCTAGTTTATGATAAAATGCTTAATCTCATGAATGTGTCCAAGACAAGACTTCTCAGCTTTGTAGCATGAGCAGCTTCTTCTAAAATCGATGCTTCTGCCCTAGCAGGTTTGGCTCAGTGGATAGAGTGTCAGCCTACAGACTGAAGAGTCCCAGGTTCAGTTCCGGTCAAGGGCACATGCCTGGGTTGTGGGCCAGTAGAGGATGTGCAGGAGGCAGCCGATCAATGATTCTCTCTCATCATTGATGTCTCTCTCTCTCTCTCTCAATCAATCAATTTGAAAAAATAAAAAATAAATCCTGATAAAATAGTGTTTAAAATAAGTAAATAAATAAATATAAAATGAGGAAACTCTGGGGACCTAAAAGGCGATGGGAGTGTTAACTGACATTGTAGTAATCATTTTGCAATATACACACGTATCAAGTTGGCATAGTGTACACCTTAAACTTACACAACGTTATATGTCAATGAAGACCTGATATCTCCATAAATCTGGGGAAAAAATGGTAATCATGTACCAATAACAGTGTCCTGATTTTGATGGGGTTTTTTTTAGATTGTTTAGGATAATGTTCTTAAAAGAATATAGGGGTAATGGAGCATGAAGTTGGCAATTTACTCTGAAATGGTTCAGTTCAAACAAGTTATTTTAATTTGAACTTAACAAATATTCTGTACATTTGAGATTGTTTCAACATTTTTAAAATTATATACTAAAAAAAATTACAGCTAGAACTGTAAATTTTGTCGGTGTGAAAGCATGGGCTCTGCCTTTAATTATATCTTAAAGGGTTTCCCACCTTTTATTCCCTGGTGCTAGTATGAGCTGGTGATGTGTGTTTAATTTTACACCCTGCACTGAGAATATTTTAAATCAAATAAGAAGGCAGAGTTGGAGTGAAATATATACTCCAGTGATCTTTATGGATTCCAGGGCCCTGAAAATGGAAACACTTATTATGTTGACCTCCCCAACTTTGCGCATAAGTGAAGATATCATGGCTGCTTAAGAGCCGGCCCAGTAATTGCTGCCATAAACTACGCACCACAGCCCCTGCTGCACACACGTGGCTCAGCTCGCACGAGACCCACAAGGTCCCATCACAGGCAGCCTCCGATGCATGTCCCTTGGTAGGACAGCTTTAACATCTAAGTCCGATTTTTTATTTCATCTTGAAGACAACTGCCATGCTGTTGCCTCTGGACCCAAACCGTTGCTGGAGAGGGAGGCTTGGAGAACATCTGTGAGACAAACGAAGGAAGGACTAGGTTTGGATTCAGATGGAAATCCCCAAACTCTACACTTTTTCCCCAAATGTGTTCCATGTGATTGGTGACTCTGGGGCCCAGAATTCAGGGGGAAACCATCTCCTGCTCCTGCTACCTCAGGGCTGCATCTGAGAGAGGCTGAATGCACGGGGAGGTGACCTTTTTGGTTTGGAAGCCTCTTAACATCTGAAGAGAAAGATTTTAGTATTCAAAGGGTAACCGAGGAATGACAGAAATGGAGCATTAAATGAAACGCCTTTATGTAAGTTCCTTAAACACAGAACGAATGCTTCCTATGATTTACTTCAATTTGAATCAAACACAAGACAAAAGCGCTCATCTAGAGCTCCTGCTCTGAACAGTGCCCAGCGCAATGCCACCTGGGATTGCAGAAACCAGAGCAGAGGCGATGCTGAAGATCCAGCAAGGGCTATAGAGTCAGACAGACATGGGTTCAAACCCCCGCTCTGCCATCAAACAATTACATTCAACAATTATTTTAATCTTCTTGGCTTACATTTCTTCAACTATAAAATGAGAATTTCATTACTGCTACCTGCTGTTTAGAGTTGTTGGGGATATTTTAAGATATTAAATAAATAAAACACAGGACATCACAGGTATCAGCAGATATGAGCTATTATTATCATTGTTATTGCAGCATTTTATTAGGATGGAACAGGCTGTGTTATAGTGACAAATATGCCCCAACCTCTGAGTCTTAACATCATAAGGCTGTTTTCTCACTCGTACATAGTTGCATGTGAGTCAGACAACCCTCCTCTCTCACGTAGCCATGCCATCTGAGAGCCACTGCTTCCGTGGTTGCTGTGACAGGAACAGAGATGGTGGAGGGCTCTAGGTGCTGAACTGAAAGTGGCGGAAGTCACTCTGCTCACATCCCCTTGACAAGAACTCAATCCTGTGGGCTCACCTACCTGCATGGCATGTAGGTGTCCTGTGTGCCAGGCAGAAAGGGCACGTGGGCACATGGCAGTATCTCTTCCACAATAAGCAATAAGCTAGGGTCTGTAGGCAGATAAGATCAATAAGCCAAGACCAACCAGCCTAAGGACCTTGATTGGCTTAGGGAAGATGCATTTAAAAAGAGCCATAGAAAAGGCAGCATATAATCAGCATCATAAAACACAGACATACTGCACGGGGAGCACAGAAAAGAGAAATAGCTTTGGTGTGGAAGCAAAAGACTTCATGGCAAAGAAAGCATCTAAGCTAGACCTTGAAGGATATGTAGGACTCAACACATAGCTGAGAACAAGGGAGTGCTCCGAAGTGTATGATTTTGTGGGAACCTAGCCAATCACACAATTCACATTTGTTGGCATGTTTCTAAGTGGAACCTAATTATCTGGGAGAATTCAGAATACCCACCCAATTTCATCCAATATTAGCAAGAAGAAAAGCTAAATGATGCTGAAGGACCTAAAGAACTGAAGTGGGCTTGATCTACTCTCTTGGTGAGCTCAAGCAAAAACTGGGGGATTTTCTGGGTGTACCAATTACCTATTTCTGTGTAACAAACTACCCAAAACTTAGCAGGCCGGGAGGTGAAGTCGGGTTCATCTGGGTGATCCTTCTGTCCCATGTACTGTGGATAAAGGCTACTTACTAGTGTTCAACTGATGAGTGGGCTGGTCAGGAGGGCACCTGGACAGGATGGCTGGGAGGCTGGGCTCAGCCGGGACTGCTCGCCTGAGTAGAGTGCCTATCTCGGCCTCTCTGGCATGTTTCACTTGTGGCTCAGGCCCCAGGAGTAAGGTTCCTGGCACATAAGGGGCAAGCTCATGGCCTTTGCAGTGAAAACCCACCACGTTTTATTGGTTGCATCAAACCACTAAGTCTAGCCCAGATCCAAGGGCATGGGAACTGGATCCCGTCTCTGAATGGGAGAAAGGTAAAACATTTGCAGTCATCTGTAATGAGCCAATCTGTGGTTTGGAGGATTGAAAACAGAGAGAGCTATTTAAAAAGTTAAATTACCAACTTGAACCTTTCCAGTTTATAGGGCCTGAGGGGAGGCAATCTGTAGCAGAAGTTGGGCCAAGAACGCATGGTCTTATTGCTGGTTCAAATGGCAGGTGAGCCAGGCAAGTCTCTCCCTTCTCCATGTGCCAGAGCCCATGCCTGTTGCATGGGTATGGGCACCCTGCCCCGGCCGTGGTTGAATCCACGGAAAGTGAACCAAGTGGGCAGAGAAAAGCTTTGGAAACTGTGAACCTAATAGCCAAGTACTGCATTATTGCCAGCTGTGGACTCTACCCGCAGGGACCTCACTGTCTGGTTGGGAAAGTGAGACCTTGCTGGCCTGGAAAGAAGTGTGGAAAATGCCAGGACCCTGTGACCAGGAAGGGGCTGTGAGCTCTGACTGAGAACGCGGCAGGGTGCAGAAGGGAGGGAGGGAGGGGTATGAGCCTCTGGGAAAGACTTCCGTGTGTCACACCTCTTCCCATTCAAGAGACAGGATGGACTGCAGCTCCCTGGGAACTCCGGGCATGAGCATCCTCAGCCTGCTCCCACACACTGCTGGTTTTGTTCCAGGATGACTTTTCATTTGCAACTGCCCTGTGGGGTTGAGGGAGACCTAGCCTTGCCACCTCAACCCTGCACACCCTGCACACCACATGGGAGGCGCTGGGCCAAGCTCGTGCCCGGCCAGCAGCTCCTGAAGACGGCAGGCCTCCAGGCTGCTGCACCGAACCTGCAGGAAGCTGGAGCTAATGGGCCCGAGCCTTTCCCCTGGCCCCCTCTCTGATCTCTGAGATGGCTTCTGAGTGACAGCTTCTGGTGGCCGCATCCCTGTGTCCAGACAGGAGGAGCTGGGCTCTCGGGGCCAGCTTCTGGGAGCGCCCTGTTGCTGCTGGCGGCCTGCCAAGCGCCTGAGGGTCTCTGGGCCAGGCTAGACCTCTGGCTCTGGCCTGAGGGGGAAGGGGGAAGTTAAAGGCCAGCCCAAAGGCCCCCTGCCCGGGGCGCTGCCTCTGGCCGGGGCTTGTTAGGTCCCCTTAGACTGCATGCAGAGTGCTTCTCTGGGCCGGAGCTCAGCTCTCCACCTGCCTCCAGGCCTGCTGCTCTGGGGTTCTTCTCAGACAGGGGTGCCAAGCCCATATGGGTCAGGGGGGCTCAGAGCCAGTTTTCCAAAGGAACTCATGTTAATGAGCCAGGCAGACACTCCACGTACTGCATCACAGATGAGAGGACCAGGACTGAGAGGCAATGCCTCCAGCGGACACCCGATTGTTTCATCCTTGCTCCGTTTTGACCCCTCTAAAAAGATGGAACTCTGTGACTTCTTCACCCAGGTGCCCTCTTTTCAGCGTCACGTTCCTGGTCAGTCCTGCATTTTCTAAGGCCTACGGGGGCTCACTATTTCTTCTCTATATTTTTCCTAGTGTCAAATTTCTTAAATGTGCTTGCCCATCCCTGTCAGTCCTCCGCAAGATTGAGTGATAAACTCCTTCTCTAGGACTCAGTTTCTCGACACTAAGAGGAGGATACTAGTTGTGTGTGTGAGTGTGAGTGTGTGTGTGTTAGAAACTGTACACTGTGTTTTATTAAAAGTTCTCAACATCTTTTTTTTTTATAATATATATTTTTATTTATTTCACAGAGGAAGGGAGAGGGAAGAGTAGAAACATCAATGATGAGAGAGAATCATCGATCGGCTGCCTCCTGCATGCCCCCTACTAAGAGCCTGCAACCCTGGTCATGTGCCCTGATGCGGAATTGAACAGTGACCACTGAGCAACACCGGCCGGGCCTTGACCTCTTTTTATTACTTCTTTTCCAGACCCTTTTCTATGGCTTACTGGACTTCTACAGGGGTGACTGGCTAACAAACCAGGCATGGATATGGGAGCCTGGGAAATCGCCAAATGTTCTTCCTTCCTCTTACTCAGTGCTCTCTCCTTCTTATGTACATTTGGGTGGGAACATAACTGCTCCTGCCAGCGGGGGAACCAGCTCAAGTCTCCTGTTGAACCATTTCCCTCCAGTGCAGAGGGCTTCCTGGGGACGAGGACACGCTTGGACTTCCTCCAGCTACTGCACATGAGCTGGATATTGTAGCGCCTCAGAGCCACAGAGCTACCCACAGTCCACCCCCGTTTTTGCAGGGTGCTATCTACTTTCAGCTCCTCCAGCAGACCCCCTGCCAGCCTGCACCTCACCGAGATGCCTGGCAGAGGGCTTCCAACCTCTGGCCAGGCAGGTCCACACGCAGGGTGGGGCAGTGCCACGTGTCTGGCCTCAGGCCTGCAGATCTGGGGGCTGGTTGCACCCTGTGGTCACTGCTTCCCGGGCTTCAGAATCACGTGGTTTCCACTGAGCGCCATGCCCACCTGGGCCCTCGCCCAGGAACACCTTGAGGAAAACGCTCCCCGGGTCTGTGAAGGACAGGAAGGCCTGGAGCAAGGACAGCTGAGGTCAAGGTCACTGTTACAATTCTCGTTGGCAGGGTAAGCAAAGTAAGCTGGTGGCCTCTGGACCCAGACCAAACTGAATGTGAATCTCACTCTGACGATCTGGGGCGAGTCGTGTGGCCTCTTTGATGCCCAGTGGCCTTGCACTGTGACCACCCTCATGTGAGAAAGGAAGGTGACAACAGGTGCAAATTGCCTGGAAGAGTGAACATGTACCAGAGGCGAAGGTCCCGCCCCATGGGGTAGAGACCTGGGCAACACAGACTGATGGATGGGCTGGTACCTACTGGGAGGCACACGGACCCTGGAGGTGAGCTCAGCACAGCACCTGGGAATCCCGAGTCTGCCAACTGCCCACCTTCCGGGGGACCTAGACTTTTGCTTCCAGAAGCCCTGCTGAGGCCTGTCTCCTCGATCTTCCCCAGGGGACTCGGGGGGGAGGGGGGAGGGTTGTCCTCGTGTTCAAGTGCCAGACGAGTCAGCCAGGTAAGTATGTGGGCGTGGGCACAGACCTGCGCGAGGTCACATCGCTGCCAGGAGACAGAACACACCAGAGACCGTCAGCTCCTGAAGAGAAGACTCCGCAGGCAACTGGAGAGCTTCAGTGCCTTAGTGAGGGACCCTGGGGACTGCAAAAGGGGCTCCCCATGGAAGGCTCCCCGGAGGCTGTCGGCCCTTTGGTTTTGTTGGTCTCCCCAAGGAAACAGGGAAACTGGGCAGGGCCAGACTCTGGCCTCTCTGCCTCCCAGAGCCTCCGCAGGGCCCAGCTCACATGTGCTACATGTTTGCTGAAATGAACTGACAGATACAGGCCCTGCCGCCCTGAGTCTCAGGGCCTGAGAAGCAAGCGGGGAGCAAAGCGAGCTCAGGAGGCCAGATCTCAGCTCCTCCCCAGACTGAGGCTGGCGGTGGTGCTGGGCCACCTTCCCAGGTCCCTCTGTGCAGGAAGCCAGCACCTCCTCCCTTTGCGTCCTCACTTCAGTGCACCTCACTGTCCTCTGTGCAGTTGGGTGAGTTTGAATCGCCTGACCTCCCTGCATCAGTTTTAGGGTTTTAAGCAAATGACAGCTCCAATTAGCTGTAATTAGAAAGGATTAAAGCCACCCATCGGGAGAGTTTTATAGATAAAATCTATGCTTCTTATATCTTCACTAGAGGCCGGCGCATGAAATTCATGCACTGGGGGCAGGGGGTCCCTCAGCCTGGCCTATGCCCTCTCACAGTCCGGGACCCCTCCTTACCGCCTGCCTGCTTGCTGCTCCTTACCTCTCGGCTGCTCCTTAGCGCTGCTGCAGAGGCAGGAGAGGCTCCTGCCACCTCCACTGCGCTTGCCAGCCATGAGCCTGGCTTCTGGCTGAGTGGCGCTCCCCCTGTGGGAGCACATTGACCACCAGGGGGCAGCTCCTGCATTGAGCGTCTGCCCCCTGGTGGTCAGTGTGCATCATAGCAACCAGTTGTTCTGGTCGTTCTGCCTTAACAGTTGTTTGGGCTTTTATTATATAGATGTGAGGTGTGTGGGGGTAGGAGTGCGGGTGGGGGGATGGGGAGGGACTCACTTTAGTCTCTCCCTCTCAGTCTTCCTTTCTCTTTAAACCAGACCTGAGAGATGCAGACAATATCTGTGGTGGAGAGGACACTTGCTCACCGGAGGCCAGCCCTGCCTTGGTCTGCATTGTGTTGGGTTTGGCAGCTGATAATGGGAGGAGAGCTGAATTCTAACTAGACAGTGCATGGGGGAGGGCGCGAGGAGGGGGAGGTCTTTAAAAAGGAAATCTCGCAGAGGCTGCAATCCCCATTGCAAAGGCTCACTGGGAGTGCAGGCACAAAGAACTGCCCCCCTCCCCCCCAGCCCTGCTTTTGTTTACCTAACAGTTGGACAATACATATTTATGCAAATCAGCAGTGGGGCTGTGCTGGCTGGTGGTTCATTAATTAGCATCTGATTCCTCCTGTGTTATCTGGGCTTCCAGACTGGCTAATTTGAGAAGCAGTTGATCTTCCCTTCAAAGGGCTCTGGTGGCATCTCAGTCTGGAGTGGCCCTGAGTGCCAGGCCTGCCTTGGACCCCACTGGGAGATGAGAGAAGGGACCCGGCCGAGGGAAGGGGATGCGGCCTGGGAGCCACGAACCCAGGAGCTGGAAGGGGCCTCACAGGCGATCAAGTCTGACCTGGGATTAAGACTCAGCAAGCACTTGCTGAATTCAGACTGGGCCTCACTTTGCGTGTTTTAGAAGTCTCCACATGCAATAGCCCCATTTCACCTTCACAAAGGCCTGAGAAGAACATTTACGGAGCTTGTCTTATTTCATCTTCGTAATAACTGTGTTATTAGCATCATCCCGTTTCACAGATGTGGGAGTCGTGGTTCAGGGAAGGCTGGCTAACAGTGGCTGAGCTGGGCCCTCAAAACCCATGAAATCTGTGCCCTTTGCCCAGCTTTGCTGACTAACAGGCTGAGAACATGATCAGAGCTCAGAGAAGCCAACTGAAGGTGGACAGACCCAAGGCAGGCGGGGTGACCCCGGGGCAGGGACCCTGGAGGAGGCTGGCACCACAGCGAACCCTCCTGGCAGACAGAGCTGCCGGGAGCACCTGCAGGAGGAGACTGCGGGCCTGGGCTGAGGACGGGAGGGCAGCACAGGGCGGAGCTGTCCGTGTGGCGCAGGGTGACCCGTGTGCTGGGCTTTTACGCTAAGACACTTGCAAGCAGAAGCCGCAGATGCATGGAAGCCGCAGATACGTTCCCTGGGTCAGGGACCCACTGTTCTCAGCTGGACACACCCAGTAATCCGGGCTCTGCTGTTGCTGTCCTGTCTCACTCACCCCAGGGCCTTGTTCACCTGCTGTTTTTGAGGCCCTTTACCCTTTCTGCGTCAGACCAACACACACACACCCTTTCTGCGTCAGACCAACACACACACACACGCACACGCACACGGCCCCACACATGGAGACATGGAGACACACACACACACGGCCCCACACATGGAGACACACACACACACACACACACACGGTACCACACATGGAGACATGAAGACACACACACAAAACACAAGCAGCCCCACACATGGAGATGCACACACACACACACACACACACACCTGGTCCCACACATGGACACACACACACACACACACACACACACACGGCCCCACACATGGAGACACACACATGCACAAACAACCCCCTCGCACTGACCTGCCTTTCTCCTGCTCGGCTATTCTGAGCACAGGCTCCTGGCTCAGCCCCACAGCTGATGCCCCTCCAACCTGAGCCTTATTAACACATCCATCTCGTGTGCATCTCACTGAAGGGACACAGGGATGTTTGTTCTTAGCCACATCCAGAGCAAGAGGCAAGGAAAGCACAGGAACCCTTCATCCCTGCAGAAACCGCAGGAGTCCTGCCGCGGGCAGCCTGCAGCTCACTGGGATGGGAAGCCCTCCCCCCAAACCCCAGCAGGGAGCTGCCCCTCATCCTAGGCCTCCCTCCTGCTCTGGCTCGTTTCCAGTCAGACCTCAGCCTTGGGAGGAGGCGGCCCGTGTGCAGAGGTCATGGGTAGACAGTGACAGAATGTAAATTGATGGCTGGTAAATAGAAGGCTCTGGAAGCACCACTGCGAGTCTGGTCAGGTCCTTTCTCTTTTCCTGATTCATATCATCCTCATTCCGTTTGCAGAAGAAAGCGGCATGGCAAGTTCTCGTACCTCCCCAACCAATGGGCGGCCATCCCAGCCAGGTGTCGGCAGGAGAGGCCCTTCATGAGCTGGGCTGCCTGCTCCCCACATCCTTTCTGTCCTCCCCAGAACCCCAGTTTCAGAGGGAAGGATAAAAGCAGGGCAGCCTGTCACCAGACAGGTGAGGAAGAGCATCCCCACCAACAAACAAAACCAGAGGGCCAGGGGCCAGGGGCTGGCGGAGGTCAACCCTTTGAGTTACAAAGGCCAACACACACACACACACACACACACACACACACGCACACACATCCTAACTGGCCCCCACATGCACGTCCTAACGGGCCCCTCAGAGCCCTGATGCTGAGCAAAGCCAAAAGTTTTCATCAAGCCACCAACATGGGCAGAGTGCGGAGGCTGGTGTGCTGTGAAAGATTTGGGCCCAAAAGCCTGTGATCACAGCCCTGCTGTGAAGAAGTTCATGACCACATTAACAGGATAAACTTCAGCCACGTGGAGAAAACCTGGCTCAGAATCCCAATTCTGCCTCCAGCTGTGTAACTTGATGGCAAGCGGCCAGGAAAGGTTGGAAGAGGCCCGTCCAGCACTCGCATTCAAGGCCATGGATCCCTCCCATCTGACTAACAGCGACCTCGCCTGTCTAGCCTTCCTTGACCTGGTTTAGCATTTTTGTCAGGTAAGGAGGGCAGGGATTATAATTCCCAATTTGAAGATAAGAATCAGAGGATCAGAGAGGGTGAGCCATCCTTCGAAGTTTTCCCAGCAAGAAAGTGCTAGAGCTTGACTAGACACTGCCTGTTCCTGCCACCCCACAGCTGACCTGGGAAATCCCCTCAATAGTGAGGCACCTCACAGCTGTCCCTGGCTCCTTGTCACAGAGGTTCCCTTAAATTGGTCCCAGAATGTAACGTATAACAGATTTTGGTGACTTCTGTTCTGTCGCCCTGACATTTCCCCTACATCAACACCACTTCTCTCAAAATGATGCTTTAGGAGACAGCTGGGTTGAGCAGACCTTTCAGGCGAACTGTGGCCTCCCTGGCTGCATGTCCTTCCACCTGTCACGCAAGAGTGCCCTGTTCTTTTCTGGGTTTTTCTACTGGTGGCCCCGGGGCCTTGGGCTGCTGGGTTTCCACGGTGCGCCAGCGTTGCCTGCATACTCGGGCTCTTTATGCTTCTGAAGCCCAAAGCAGGTGGGGAGACCGTCTGGGCTGGGAAAGGCCATCTGAGAGAGGCTCCCTCACCTCCCCGCAACACCAGCCCTTCCCCTAAGAGATGAAATCTCCTACTAGAAGGAGGCTCCCAACCCTGGCTACAGCTCTACACTATGGCCGGGAGCTATTTCTGCGGCTTTGTTGCTCACAGACAGCAGATGTTTGCTCAGTAACTCAGAGCCTCCCTTTGTTGTGGCCCCACAGCTGAGTAGCCCAGTGTGTTCTCTTGGCTGTGTGCACACTGCCCCCCTCAGTCTTTTACAGGTGCCCACGGGCGGGGTCCAGGGCTCACCACCTCTTCCCAGGCTTAACTCATTCGTGCCTTCTCGCTTGCTTTTTATGCACTTTGCCTTTTATTTTTTAAATGCTGGAGGTCCGTCCTTACAAAATAAACATCTTCCCACTTCACTCAACTCCAGCTCCCAATACAACCCTCTGGGCCGCCCAGCCCACTCACAAGCCCCACCCCACTGCTCCCACAGCTTTGCCCCACCCACTCTCAAGGCCCCGCCCCCAGCCCACTCTCAAGGCCCCTACCTGGAGCATCATCCCCGGAATGGAGCCCTGAAATGAAGAGTTAAAAGGAGCATCCACTCCTCCCTTGGGAAACAGCCCTGGTGTGTCCCGGGCGGGAGGAACCAGCTGTCTGCCGAGGCTTCTTGAGCCAGGCCAGAAAAACCTCTCTGTTTCGAGAGGCTTTTATAGATCGATAGACAGTGCTTGTGGCTGTTTTACTGAACCAAAGTGCTCTGGGATGCATGGTGCCCCCGCCCAAAAATAAAAATAAAAAAGGGATCAATAAGGCAAGGGTACCAAGAACTCATTAATTATCAGAAAACGGAGTCCAATCAGTTCTGGGGGCCACTGTAGGGCTAGGAATTAACTCTGGGGAGAGAATAACCTGCTTCTCTCATCCCCCTCCCTCACCCCTATCAATCACTTGTAACAAACGTAAATGCTTTCCGTTTTCAGTCCCCCAGGGTACGTCATAGCTGTGTGCATTGGCAGGGTAGGTAGTCAAAGTTAGGAGGGGCGAGCAGTAGAGACAGAGCTGCCCATCAGGCCTGACCCTGGGTCAGCCTTGGGAGTGGAGGGTGAAGAAGGCCAAAGCTTTGGGATGTACTTAAGTGTGATTCTCTGATACCCAGTGAATCTGAGGGCTCCGGGAACAGAAATGATATCGCTACCCTCTAACAATACCCCTAACAGACTGAATGACCATATTATATTCTAGAAGCCTGGTGCACGAATTCGTGCACAGATGGGGTCCCTCAGTCTGGCAGGCAATTGGGGCCAATTGGGGCCAATTGGGGCTGTCTCGCCCAGTCCTGATTGGGGCCAATCAGGGCCGGCCAGCTGTGGGGAGGGACCAGGAGAGGTTGGCCAGTTATAGGAAGTTGGCTGTGGGAGCACACTGACCACCAGGGGGCAGCTCCTGCATTGAGCATCTGTCCCTGGTGGTCAGTACACATCATAGTGACTGGTTGACTGGTAAATTACCTGCCTCCTGGTGGTCAGTGCACGTCATAGCAAGCGGTTTAATGGCCTTAGCATATCATTAGCATATTACGCTTTGATTGGTTGAACAGACGGCTGGACAGGTTATGCTAAGAACTTTGCTGTGTTGTCCCGATTGATCCTCAGAGCAATCCTTTTGGGGGTCCTACTGTTATGATCATGTCTTATACAGGGGAGTTGAGGCAAAGCGGGACTACACTTCCTCAAGGTCACACACACAGTTAGTACGTCAGGAGGCCAGCACAGTCAGGCTGGCCCCAGAGCTGAGTTCTTGGCAACTCTACCACCGCATCTTGGTAGGAATTATGGGAGATGCCCCGGAGTGGAAAAGGAAACACTGGTGAAACCCGTGAAGTACTGGCATGGGGAAGCTTGCTCTGTGTGGACCCCAGCGGTAGGATTAGAAACAATGATTGGTTAGCTATAGAAAAACAAATGTTGTTCATTGTAATGGGGGGAAACTTACGGTAGCTGGATCTTTCCAGAAATAGAATAGACTGCCTCAGGTGGAGATACTACAGAAAGGCTAGAAATCAGTTGGACCTATCGACGACAGACAGATATTAAATGGGCAAGTTGACTAGAACACATGAAGCCCATTGTTACCCTGACAGTCTGTGCGATTTATCTCCCACACTTTATACATTTCCATTTATTATGCTGTACAGTGATACATATTTTCAGCTCCATGGCCATAAATCTCAATTATCGGGAAAAAAGATATCACTAATTGACTAATAAGGTGGCCTCCTCAAATTCTTCTTGAATGAGGCAGAGTCTGGGATTCTTTAAACAATTAATAAAATACTAAGGTAGGTAAGTGAACTCATTGTGGAACGATTTGCAGCAGAAGAAAAGCTTCCGGGTTAACACAGATCCAATCAGAAGGTCAATGAACCAGGGCAAACGACCCCCAGCATTTCAGGTCATCCAGGTTGTCGCCTGGAACCTGCTCCCCTTGTTAGCCTTTCGCCGTTTTGTCTGAGGCTGGTTAAATTCTGTATCAATTTACATGTTTGTTTACAAAATACATCACAGACTGGAGGGGAAAAATCTAGCCAGACTCGCATATTGTTCCTCGGCTTCTGAAGTAATTTTGTGGCGTTGAAGGGAACGAAATAAAAAAGAAAGTAAGAAAATAAAAATGAAGGGGCTGGTGGGAGAGGCCTAAACACTGCAATTTTCCAACCATTTTCACCCAAATTGTCTGCAATTTCCCAGTGGCCCAGGCTCCAAATTGCGAGTGAATGCTGCGGCAGTAATCCTGGCTGGAGCCCACGGGCTGTGGTGTCGCCGTAGTAACAGCCGGACCCACAACAGAACATGCGGACACACACCTGCCGAGGCAGAGTCCAGACTGAAAGCGGGGCAGGGCTGAGAAACGCTGCCTGCATCCCTGGTCTCACTCTCCTGCTTCCAGAAACAGGTCTCCTCTAGGACTGCAGGCATCGAAGTCAGAGAAATCCCTTTCAGACATTACACACTGCCGTCCTCCGCCCCCTCTCCTGCCACCCCTTTACCTGTGAGAAAACTGGGGCCCAAGTGAAGTGACTTCCCTGAGGCCACACTAAGTTATTGTAGCAATAAGGTGGAGACTTAAGGCTGCTGCTATTGCTTCTTTCTCTGCCTCCTTTTCTCTAGCCAACCTAAGGAAAGGTCTTGAGGGAAGAGCCCTGGCTGGGTGGCTCAGTTGTTTGGAGCGCGGTCCCATACACCAAGAGAGATTGCTCTGGACAGTGTGCTCAGTGGTTAGAGTGAAGCATCCATCTTACATAAGAACTGCTGTTTGAAATTTTAACCCTGCTATTTGGCTTCTGTAAATGCTTGCTTGCTTACATAGTAAGGAAAATGAGACTACTCCCACTTCAGAGAGGCCATTAAACCTTCCCCGGACGAAGTTATCAGTGCTGGCACCAGGCCAAGCCTTTGGTTGAGGTCTCAAGGCCCCAGCACATAGGGGCTCTTTAAGAACTTGCAAAGGGGGCCGGAAACACCCCATATTTGGGAGACAAAGAAGGTAAAAACATATAAATAGGGAAAATTCCTCCATGTTGGGGCCCAGAATTTGAGAGACATTTTCCTCTGGACCCGCGCGTAATAAATGTAACTCCATCTCTCTAAGTATTGCTTGGTTCTTCTCCGGTTTTCTGTAACAAGAGCATCGGCCCATACACTGAAGGGTCTCGGGTTAGATTCATCAATGTTGCTCTCTCTCTCTCTCTCTCTCTTTCTCTCCTTCCCTCCCTTCCATCCACTCTCTCTAAAAATCAATGGAGAAAATATGTTGTTGGGTGAGGATTAACAAAACAAAACAAAATAAAAGAGGTTGTGGGTTCAATTCCCGATCAAGGTACATACCTAGGTTTTGGGTTCCATCCCAGGTCTAGGCACAGATGGGAAGCAACCAATTGATGTTTTTCTTTCACATTGATGTTTCTCTCTCTCTCTCTCTCTCTCTTTCTCTCTCTCTCTCTCTCTCTCCCTCCCTCCCTCTTTCCCTCACTCCTTCTGCCCTCCCTCTCTCCCTTGCTCTCTCTCTAAAAATCAATTCTCAGGTGAGGATTCTTAAAAAAAAGATCTTGAGGGAAGAACTCATCTCTTTGCCAAAGCACCTTACCTGTCCATGTGAGAATTAAAGGAAAAAATAGGAATAAAATGTAGACAATGTAGTGATCTCTGCCTATACAAGTCAACTCCAGGACCCTAGAGAGTAAAACCCATCCATAAATGAGAAAAAAAGACACATCCCTAATGGAATGCAAATATCTTGAACCATTGAAAGTTCATTAAAATTCATAATGGAGCTGATCATTAAACATAAATACATGGTGTGGCAGGCATTAAATCTAATTATTGCACCTCTGAAAATCAATTTGTGCATGCGGTTAATTTGCGGTTGTTATTAATTACCAGTGACAAGATCAATACGCAGCTACTTCTTGGCTGCCACCTCACCATGTCGGAGGAATGGGTCCATGCTGGCGACGCCGATTCCCTGGAGAAACCAGCGACGAGCTCTGGCGTAAAAGTGGGGAGATAGATGTACCACTATATGTAATACTTGAAACAATAAAATAAAATTTAAAAAAAAAAAAGCGGTCCAGCAGGGAGCGCTCTGATCTGTGGTTCAGGAGATGCCACTTCTCCACACTGAGGGGCATGTCCCTACACGGGTGTCAGTGTGATACCCTGTGTCCACGTGTGACATCTGGGGGCAATTTTAATGTCCCCGACGCTGATGCTGGAGTTAGTGAGATGCAGGCTCTGACCTCCACCCGCTGCCTCTATCTGTGGGATGTGGATACTGGCAGGTCATTTACTCCCCGTATTCCCTCCCCTGAGATGAGAGCCTGGGAAGGGCATTGGAACGAGAGCCTCCAGACCAGGGCCAGGCGCACGGCAATCATTACTACCATTTACCAAGTTTTACCAGCCTGCTTCCCTGTGAGCTTCAGCTATAATAATAATAAATAATATGTAGTAAATGGGAGCTTTTATTATCCTGGTTCTTCCCACCTGTCAAGGTTGTTGGGTGGGCAGGGATCGATAAAACATAAGATGTAACAAAGCCTTTTGCAAACTGGCAAGTGCTCTGGCATCTGAAGATGAACGCTTCGTCCTGGTCCAGAGGGGAGGGGTCACCGCTGAGGGCCTGGGCCCGGGGCAGCCTCTCCTTCTCTGCCAAAGCCCTCCGATGGAGAAGAATGACTGGCCCGGCGTCCCTGTGTAGTCCCCTGGGAAGGCAACTTTTCATCTGCAATGTGAGAGCCTTAGAACCAGCCTGATCCCTGAACGAGGCTGTTGTCTATGTAAAAAGATGTTAGGTGACAGGCAAAGACACTTCCAACCTTTAGCGCACCTTAGTTAAATATTTTCTGATAGAAAAATTACCTCCAGGAGGAAGAGACACGCATCCCCTAGTGCTGAGAGGCACTGACTCCGTATAAAGGACTGCTCTCAATGTCTTAAAAAATCAAGAAAACAGCAGAGCTGACAGGACTTTAAAGAGACAGCTCAAAACCACGTTGCCAGCATCCCAGTGTTGCCTGGACTCTGTTAGCAGGTGTCTACCTGGCCCCCGAAGGCTGTGTTGCGGTGTGTTTTGAATGGACCAAGAACACACCCCTCCTCCCTGCCCCTCTCCCGCCATCCAGCCTGGCACGTGGACCAGGCTCCCAGCGTGGAGTTTCTGGAGGGCACGCAGCCAAGCTAACAAGCGGCAGTACTCTCAGAGTGCTTGATACCTTGAGACGACCAAATTGGCTTTCCTGGAGAATCCGGAGATGAATGAAGCCACCCACCACCTCTCATCACCCCCTGCCTGAGAAAAGTCTTGTTTGATTGTTCACTTCAGGGGAGGAAAATGAGAGAGATGTAACTTCACACGGAGCGCAAACACTCGTCTTCAATCATCTCCTCCAGAGGCAGCTCGCTGGGCCACACAGGGCTTCCCCATCCCCAGCACGTGAGACCAGGCTGCGCTGCGGCTCTGGCTGGAGGCCTGCAGCCTGCAGCCTCTTCCATCGGGAGTAACGTATTACCTAGCTTGCCGGCCCTGGTTTCTGTTTCTGTTTGTTTTCCTCCAAAACAGAGAGAGAGAGAGACACTCCCTGCAAAGCGGTCTGCTCTGTTCACAGTGCCAGACCTCTAGATTTTTCTTTGTACCTGCTCAGGGCTGTTCACAGTTTATGCGTTGGAAGGTGTTTCTCTTTTAATTGATACCAAGGGGCTGCTTGCTCCTGTAACGTGATTCAGGACTGGCATTGCTCATTGAAGGAGAGACTGGGAGGCGGGGCTGAGATGGAGCTAATTATGTCAGGCTTGAAAAGAGGGCAGGTGAGAGCTTTTCATGCGAGACCTTTGCGTATTGCTAAATTAAAAGAATGTCTTGTGCTGATAAACAGGTTGAAGCCAGGCAATGAAGCGGCGCTAGTTGGAGGTCAAGGCCAGGGCTGCTGGGGAGGTGTTTCGAGCTCTAAGAGGTGGGGAAGAGTGGGGAGAGGGAGGAGGGAGGAAAGGGGGCTTGTGAGGAGTAACTTGTCCCTCCACCTCCCTGTACCCCTCTCCATAGACACACATACACCTTTTAAAATCGTGGATGGAAAAAGAGGAGCCAGCCAGCCACAGCCCGCAGACCAAATCCAGCCAGCAGCCTGTTTTTCCATATTTTAGTGGTTGGGAGAGAGAGGGCATGGAATAAAAAGAACAAATATTATTTCATGACATGTGAAATTCATTTGCAATTCAAATTTTAATGCCACAAGTAAAGTTTTATGGGAACACATATTATTGACACATTATCTCCAGTGCCCCTGTGCTCCCGCAGCAGAAAGCACGTGGCCCAGGAGGCCGAAATAGTCACTGCCGGGCCCTTTACAGGAAACACAGGGCAACTCCTGCCCTGAAGCAAATGAGAGCAGCTGGGGCGAGGGCTGAGGTCCGAGGCTGTGCGGGGTGGAAACTGCTGTGGACCTGGGGTTAGGAAGGTGGTTGGAACTGCTCTTCAACTCTGGGGAAAAGAAATCACATACGTCTCAGAGCACAGGTATCCCCTTTGTAAAATGTAAATGACATTTTGTGATGTTACATAAGAAAATATATGAGAGGGGGAAAGTAAAAGAACCGCAGTGCGAAGCTTGGTATAGAGTAGATGCTCTATAAGTAATAATAGCAGCTTTATTCGAAATAATCAACATATGGAAACAACCAAGTGTCTGTCAATGGATGAATGGATAAAGAATCCTATGTAATAAAGATGTAATATGCAAATGGTCGTTACACCTTGAAGCGTAATGACAGACCCAGTAACGGCTGGATCATGGATCAGCAGAAGGGTGGGGCAGCGAGCTACAAGCTAGTGGCGGGGAGCTACAGGAGGGGGCAGGGCAGCAAGCTATGAGGGGTGGGGGGCGGGATGAGGTGGAGGGAGCTACAGGAGGGTGGGGCAGCGGGCAGAGAGCTACAGGAAGGTGGCATCGAGCTACTGGCTACAAGTGGGCGGCAGAGAGCTACAGGAGGGGACAAGGCAGCAAGCTATGAAGGGGTTGGGGGAAAAGGGGCAGGGGGAGCTTCAGGAGGGCGGGGCAGTGGGCAGAGAGCTACTGGAGGGCGGCAGCAAGCTATTGGCCAGCTATTGGTGCACAGATTCGTGCGCAGGGCTACTAGTATATATATAAAATATTATTCAGCCATGCAAAAAAAATAAAGTCCTGCCATTTGTGACAACATGGATGACATGGATGGACCTTGAGGACATTATGCTGAGTGAAATAAATCAGACAGAGAAACACAAATGATACCACTGTACGTGGAATCTAAAAAATCCAAATTCCTGGACACAGAGAGTGGAATGGTGAGTCCCAGGGCCTGGGAGCTGGGGAAATGGGGGCATGTTGGTCAAAGAGACAAACTTCCCATTAGAATATGAATCCTTTCTGTAGATCGAATGTACAGCATTGTGATTATAGAAAACACTGTATTGGATACTGGAAAATTGCTAGGAAAATAGATCTTACATGTTCTCCCGACAGAAAAAGAAATAATAATTATCATATTGCAATATGTAAGTGTATTACACCAATGCCTTATACACCTTAAAGTTACACAATGTTGGATGTCAATTATATCTCAATAAAGTAGAAGGAAAGAGAACAGAATGGATAAAATAATAAATTTACATATAGCCTTTATTAAAAGGTTGCACATCTTTAAAGATCTCACTGTGGTTCCATTTCTTCAAGAAAGTTCCATGTCTTCCCAACTAATCTCACCCAAGTGGCCTCCCCTCCTCTGAATGTCTGCAGTGTTGACCATACTCCTCCCTCCTTTCTGCCTCTATATGACTCTTGATGTTCATTTCCATGGGCATCTAGCTCATCCTCCCTTAGACTGTCAGCTTGGTGGCGTGCTGACACTTCTCTGTCGCCCAGTGTCAGAGACAGCAGGATCCCTGCACGGGGACTGCTGCTCTGAGTTGTTCTGAGTCCATATTCTTCTAAATTCTTCCTGACTATGCCAGGGCAGGTCATTCTCAAACCCTGCCCATTGTGCTAACTGTTGGGAACTTAGTCCAAGTTCCTCCTTTAGCCTCTGCTCACTAGTTACAGATGTTGGGTCTGAGCCCCTCTGCCTGGGGCTGGACCTCCTTGGACGCCGGGTCTTAGACGGAGAAGCCATGAGAGGTTGTGGGTGTATAAGAAGGAGTCTTTATTGCTGAAGCCAGTGGCCATATAGCCATTAGACAAAACAGTCCTTCACAGCAATCCCATACAGGCAGGCAGCTGGACACCAGCTGGTGAACAGATACATCTTTCCCACAAAGCAGCATTCATCTCTGTAGCCACAGCTATTATCTGAGCAGCCACGCGATGCCCCTTAGACTCACCGCCTAAGCTGCTTCTCACTCCAGCAGACTTCTTCACACACTTCCCAGCACACTGGCTGGTTAACATGGTAGCTATATCTGAGCTCTCTGTGAGCTCCTAGACTTACATCGTGTCAGTACCAGCTCTCAGCTCCGTCTGAGCTCTCCTCTCTCCTGCACACATAGGAGCTACATTCTCTGTGCCTGCCGCCTCTGCTTCTCTGTGCCCTCTCTAGCCTCTGCTCTGCTCAGGTGCTCTCTCCAGCAGACTTCTTCTTACACTCTTGGTCAATAACCTGTATATTACTCGAGAGACAAAGAAGGCTAGTGGCCAACAGTGACATCAATCATTTGGGTTACAGAAGGGCACAGTGTACTGCGTCCTTGCACCCGCTCATGGTATCTTGGCCTTGGGCACCCCGATTAGGCTCATGCTAGAACGGCCTTGAACATCCCGGTGTATGAAAACAAGGTCTCTGTGCTCTCATTGGTGTGGTTCCCACACCCAGGAACTACTTGAGCAGATGATCACATGCACCTCTAAGTGAGAAACACCAAGTCTGGTGCTCAGACAACACACTAGAGAACTCCACAGAGGGCTGGGGTGGTTGGCGAAGGCTTCACGGAGGAGGTGAGCCTGGAGCTGAGCCTGGACACTCATGCTTTGCTTGTGCGGAATTTCCCCGGATAGAGGAGTGGCACAGTCTTCTAAGCTGGGACAATAATGTGGAAGCCAATGCGTTTCAGGAATGGAGCAGTTAACGTGCAGTGACAGACACTGGTGGCAAATGAGCTAGGGTATTTGGGGGCTTCAATTTGCAGAAAACTAAGCTCAAACAGGACTAAACCTGAGAAAAATGTATTATCTCACATAACTAGGAGCCCAGAGTAGGATTCCAGGCACAGAAGGACTCAGGTTCAGTTTCTCAGCAATTTCTCTGGGCTCTGCCCATCTCCGTGTAGACTTGGTTCTCCGGCTGGTTTCCCACTGGTGTCAGGATGGCTGCCAGCAGCCCTGAGCCAGTGTGCTCCCTGGGTCACATCCACCAAGGGAGAGAGACAGGGAAAAAGTCCCTCCTGAATGCCCAGAATGAAAGCCCTTTCACTCTGATTGGGCAAATGAGAGTCACATGATTATGCCTGGACCATTAGCAACCTGGCCTACTGAACCAGTCTCTAGCAAGGCGGATCAGCAGAATTACCATGACTATCTTAGATTAACCATGATTCACCCCAGCCCAGCTTTCCCCAGTTACATGCATGGAGACGGGGTGGACACCTAGATGAAACTGAGTGTTGCTAGAAATGAGGAAGGAGGACTGGACGCTGAGTAAGTAACCAACACTGTCCTCTACAGAGGGCAAATCACGGAGGAACGCGAAGTGAAGCCACGTGCAGCTGACAGTCAAGATCAAGCTCAAAACTTCAGATGGTGTCTTGGAGACAACAGTGGGTCCGGGCGATTGCTCTCTGAAACTAGCTCATGATGGGTTTGTAATAGCCTGAACGAACCTGGAAAAGGCTGAGCCAAAATATCTAGAAGAGGAGACAGAAAAAAAGGTGGTGTAATCCAGATTGCACTTTGACTTTCTGTGCAGCATAGACAAAAATCACGTCTACAGGGCTTCACTCAGCAAGCCTTATCGTTGGCCCAAAAGGTAACTCCAGGCTCTTACTTACTGCAGCCCAGGAAAACAACTCCGCTCTTTGGCTTCCTCTCTACCAAGGCTTACTGAGAATAGCACACTCTCTATATATATATTTTTAGAAATGACAGAAATATTCCTGGTGCTTGGGTTAAGTAATTAAGATTTGCTCTGGGAACACTGAGAAACCACATAAAATGGCTGCATGGCTTCGTAAATGAATTACTTAGTGTTTAATTACTCAAAATTACTATCAATTACTAACTGTTACTGCAAATTACTTGCAGAATAGACACATTTGTTTGTGGCTATTAATGATTCCAATTACTCCTCATAGGTAATTGGTTTCTGCACGCAGACGGGCACCAACTGTCGAATAGGAGCTCAGCAATAAAAAATGCGGCTCCTCTTCCAGCTATTTTAGCTTAAGCTGAAATCTTAAAATAAACACTGCAGCCACCGTTTCTCCGAGTTTCTCTGCTTCGTGCACAGCTTCCCTTGGGACTCCTAGGGCTAGCGATGGCCTCAGAGATCTTCTCTTCCTCTGAGCAGAGTAGGAAGCAGGAACCATGAGGTGAGAGGTTACTCAAAATCACACAACACCACAATGTAGACAAACATCAAAAACATCCTGCTAAGTGAAAGAAGCCAGTCACAAAGACCACAGATGGCATGATCCCATTTATGTGAAATGTCCATAATAGGCAACTATCTAAAAACAGAAAGTAGACTAGTGGCTGCCTGAGGCTGGGAGAGGGGGAAAGGTGGGGAGGAATGACTGCTAATGGGTACAAGGTTTATTTGGAATGTGACAAAAATGTTCTAAAATGAGATATTTTTTTCTTTTATGTTTAATTTTTTATTGAATTTTTTTTGAGAGAGAGAGGAAGGGAAAGAGAAAGAGAGAGAAACATCGACATGACAGCGAAACATCAGTCAGCTGCCTCCTGCACGCTTCCTACCACTGGGGATTGAGCCTGCAACCCGGGCATGTGCTCTGACTGGGAATCGGAACTGGCAGCCTTTTGGTGCATGGGATGACGCCTAACCAAATGAGCTGCACTGGCCAGGGCTCTAAAATTAGATTTTGATGATGGCTGTACAACGCTACCAATATACTTAGAATCATTGAATTATACACTTTAAATGGATCAGCTACATAGTATATAAATGATATCCTAATACAGCTGTTACAACAAGTATGTTTAACCATACAATTAGATGGTGGGAGGGATGGATCAAGGAGCCAACACTCCTGACTCCCACTTCATTCCTCTACCCATTGGACTATCCTACTTCAATATGAGTCCAACTTGGTAGAAACATCTCGTGTCTCTCTCTCTCTCTCTCTCTCTCTCTCTCTCTCTCTCTCTCTCATAATTCCCTGAAGAAAATCATGGTCTTCGTTATGAAAGGCTCACTTACCCCATGCCAGCTATTTGTGCATTATTAAGGGGACATAAACTATGTTCATTAAGGTAATATAAAATCCAACCAGGAAATGTACTTCATAACAGAAAGCCAAGTTAAATGTTTTATCTTGGGTTCCCCAAAAAAATAAAGCTTGTGACAAGGGCTTGCTGGCAGGTATTTCATTCTGAGAGATTATCCTAGGGCAGTGGTTGGCAAACCGCGGCTCATGAGCCACATGCGGCTCTTTGGCCCCTTGAGTGTGGCTCTTCCACAAAATACCACGTGCAGACGCGCACGTACAGTGCGATTGAAACTTCGTGGCCCATGCGCAGAAGTCGGTTTTCGGCCTGGGCGAGTCTATTTTGAAGAAGTGGTTCTAACGCCGAGTCACACTCAAGGGGCCAAAGAGCCACATGTGGCTCACGAGCCGCGTTTTGCAGACCACTGTCCTAGGGCATAGGATGGAGGAAATGGGAAGAATTAAAAGGGAAGGGGGAAAAAGTCTATCCAAACGCTTATTATTGCATGGACTTAATAATTGTGAATTCCTGGGCCTCAACTAGGAGGCTTGGAAGAGCTGTGTACACTGTGCTTGAGAAGTGTGTGTTGAGATATGGAGATGGAAATATTCATGCACGGCTCCTGACCCCATTGGTAAAGGATTGTTTCACCCACTTTGGCATATGAGCCATCACAGTGGAACAGGATCCTATAGCATCCTCCAAGGTAGAGCCAGGGAAACCCACAGGCAGGGAGTAAGAGCTACACTGTGCAGCTCAGGCAGGCTCTGGCCAGATGATGTGTTCATGTTGTCACAGCAAAACCAAAAAGGGTGTATCAATGGACTTCATTAAAGTTAACAACTTCTGCTCTGTGAAAGACAATGTCAAGAGAATGAGAAGATAATGCAATGACTGGGAGAAATATTTGCAAAAAATAAATCTGATAAAGGACTATTATCTAAATTTTAGATTCTATTATCTATATTTTAGATTCTAAAATATGCAAATAACTCTTACAATTCAACAATGAGAAAACTAAGAATCTGATTGAAAATGGGGAAAGGTTGAGTAGACATCTTATCAAAGAAATACATGCAGGCCGAAACCGGTTTGGCTCAGTGGATAGAGCATCGGCCTGCAGACTCAAGGGTCCTAGGTTCGATTCCGGTCAAGGGCATGTACCTTGGTTGCGGGCACATCCCCAGTAGGGGGTGTGCAAGAGGCAGCTGGTCGATGTTTCTCTCTCATCGATGTTTCTAACTCTCTATCCCTCTGTCTTCCTCTCTGTAAAAAATCAATAAAATATATTTTAAAAAAAAAGAAATACATGCAGCAAAGTAAGCATATAAGATGTTCAACATCATATGTCATTAAGAAATTGCAAATTAAAACAACTGTGAGATACCATTATACACCTATTGAAAAGGCCAGAATTCAAAATACTGACACCAAATCCTGGCAAGGATATGAAGCAACAAAGACTCATTCATTGCTGATGCAAAACAATGCAAACAGCCACCTTGGAAGCTAGTTTGGCAGTTCCTTACAAAACTAAGCATGCTTTTACCATATGATCCAGCAATGAGGCTCTTTGGTATTTACCCAAATGAGCTGAAAACAAATGTCCACACAGAAACCTGCACACGGATATTTAAGCAGCTTTACTCGTAATTGCCAAAACTTGGAAGCAATCAAGATGCCCTTCAGTAGGTGAATGGATGAATAAACTGTGGTACATCCAGACATTGAAATATTATTCAATGTTAGAAAGAAATCATCTATCAAACTGGGAAAAGACATGGAGTAAGCTTAAAAGCATATTACTAAGTGAAAGAAGCCAATCTGAAAGGGCTAAAAGATGACTCAATGAAGGAGGAGGGGAGGACATAATTTGTAATACTCTCAACAATAAAGATTTTTTTAAAATATGACTCAAGAAGGTGTGAGATGGGGTATCCAAGATGTCCAATAAAAGAGATAATATCATAATTGTAATTATACAGGGTATCCCCAAAAATGTATACACACTGTAACAGCTGATAGATCAATTTTGAAAATGAAATATATTTTAGTAAAAACTGCCTTTATAAATATTCCAAGTGTGTGTATACATTTTTGGGACACCATATCTATATATATAAAAGCCTAAGCGACCGAATGACCGAACAACCGGTCGACCGGTCGCTATGACATGCACTGACCACCAGGGAGCAGACGCTCGACATGGGAGCTGCCCCCTGGTGGTCAGTGTGCTCCCACAGTGGGAGCACCTCTCAGCTGACTGACAGGCGTCAAACTCAGGGCTCACGGCTGGCTGCTGCAGCCGGGAGACTGCAGTGGAGGGGCAGCAAGATTACCGAGCAGCGGTGGCAGCAGGCGCAGTGGGGCCGGGATGAGCAGGAGTGGCAGGCAGGAGCCGCAGGCAGCGTCGGACTGCCGGTTGCAACCCGATTCCCGCAGGCTACGCTGAGGGACCCCATTTTGTGAACAGGAAACAGGGTTATGGTGATTAATTCAGAGACATCTATGCACAGCTCACTGGGCTACGATCAGGAAAGAACACGCAGATGCAAAATAAGACGCCAATAAACTTGAACTCTAGTTTGGGAGAAAAGACACTAACAAAAATGTCTGTGAAAAATGAGTGCCAAAAGGGTAACGTTTCCAAGGTTTCAGAAAGGAGGCGGACTGGACAGTCAAGGGGGTGGAAAGTGAGCTGCGGACCAGGAGAAAGGGGAGGAGGGACTGTAGGTGAAAGCATGGGAAGGTGCCAGGCATGGTGGGCGTGGCCAGGTGGGTGAGGAGCTGGGTTCCTGGAGAAGAGGCATCAGAGCAAAGGGGAGATCAGGGAGGGGATCTTGACCGCCCTTTGCTGTTCTCTCCCAATTGCCTGCTCCCCGACACCTCTGTTTCTCGGGCTCCCCCAGCTCAGAGGCAGCCCGATGCTCCCTTTCCTGGCGCTTTGAGCCCGGACCAGTCCCAGACTGCACACTCCCCACTCCCTGCAGGCTCTATCCGGTGAGTTGTAAATAGCCTGTTTGAAAAGTAATTGCATGTTTGGGCTGGTGCTTGCCATTTGTAATTGCTCATTCTTTCCCCAGCCACTTTCTCATTTCCTATTTCCTAAGTTTGTTTCCCAGGAAGCAAATTCAGGAGCCTTCCAGGCAAGTGACTGGAGGAGATAATGAGGCCCTCTGGGCCGCACAATTCAACCAGACTTTGCTGACCAGGGAGCCGCTCTACACCAACTACCTACCTCAAGCTATAGGACAGAAAAGACAGAATGGATTGCCTCCCACCTGAAGTCTCTCTGAGCAGCAGTGGGCCAGCTATAAAGATGCCTGCCCCGCCCTAGGGCACAAGGACCCTTCTTTGCCCAGCACCTGGGACAGCAGAGACTAGTTCTCTAATGAAGGATGCCTATTGCATGCCTCCCAGCCCCTGTTTCCCTTGCGTCCCTCAGAAATCAAACCATCAGCACTCATTTACCGAGCACCTACTATGCGCAAGGTCACCTTAAGTGTTCTAAATGACATATGTTCCCCTCAAAGTTGGGCACAGTGTTATTTACAGGTCAGGTCCTACACCTGGCACTGCAGTCTCCACACCTCCTCACCTCTGTGGGCCTGGGCCTGCACAGAGATAGCCAACCAATGGTGGAGCAAGTCCCACTGGTGCACCATTTCCGTACACTTTGGGCAAATTCCAACCATTGGCACCTGTAGCTCATTCTAACTGGACATGTCAGGGAGTCAATGTCGCACCGGGGCAGCCTCAACCAATGCCTGACAGGCTGGTGCATAACTATCCCTCCTCCCTCACCTCTCAGGCAGGATAACTTTGAGGTGCACATTTTACTCTGGCTTCTAGAATTGTCTAGCAAAGCTGTGCTCCGGTTGCCTACAGGAGAAACTTGCTTGGAAACACAATCCTTACTGTCATTCTTCCTCTCACTGTCTCCTTCCCATTCACCTACCAGTGCTACTGGCGTCTCCTTCAGATAAAATGCCTGCTTAGACCTTTGTCGCAGGGTCCTTCCAGGGAAATCCATAAGTCCGTTGGTACCAGCAATGGTATTAGGAATGCTATTCTCAGCATGGGATTCTGGAGTTACATCCCTTGCTGGCCAGGGACAAGCATCCCTTTACTGGTAATAAATGGAGTGAGATGAGACACATCATGGTTGCATAAAATTCAAAACCCCATGAAAGTCCTTTTCTTCAGCAAATGGAAAGAAAACTGCTGAACATCAGGCCCACAATCTGATTCTCAAATGTCATGGACGAATTCACCGGTTTGGTAAGTTTCCTGAGCTAAAGTCGGAAAAGGAGTGGGATTCTGAGTCCTGGAATAGACCATCTGGGTGCATGCATTTGCATATCACAATAATCAGACCTGGTGAACAAGAAGGAGCAAGAATTCTGGAGACCCTGTGTGTCCGGGAATCAATGCCTCTCTGAGGCCGTGCTGATTAAAGACTTCAGGGGTCTCGCGATCTGCAGCGTGCCAAACCATCCTCTCCAACATAAAGTTTGTTACAGTGCCTTGCATTTTCTAGCATTTTGAAGAGCCCAGCACTGGATAGGATCTCTTGGGTTTTGAGTGACAGCACACACACACTCTTAAGAATGCTGCTGCAGCCCTAACCGGTTTGGCTCAGTGGATAGAGCGTCAGCCTGCAGACTAAAGGGTCCCAGGTTCGATTCCAGTCAAGGGCCTGTACCTTGGTTGTGGGCACATCCCCAGTAGGGGGTGTGCAGGAGGCGGCTGATCGATGTTTCTCTCATCGATGTTTCTAGCTCTCTATCCCTCTCCCTTCCTCTCTGTAAAAAATCAATAAAATATATTTATATTAAAAAAAAAAGAACGCTGCTGCAAACCAGTTCTCCAGTGTCTTAGAAGGTGGCCAGTGTTCAGTGATGCCCAGAGCAAAGGAGGGCTCTGCAACACTGTGGTCCGGGTGGCCCTAATGCTTGGCCCCTTTGAGTCACCTGTTCTCACCTATCCATGGTAGATAAGGATGCCCTAGAGTGTGTCTAAAGGCAGACATTGCCGAACTGAGGTGAGGATCCCTCGGCTCTATAGCAAAACATTGTTCACTCTTTCAAAAGCAGTGCCTGGCATGGAATAGCAATGACTATGTTGCTGTAGGTGCCAAAGATGAGCTGGATGTGTTCAAACCCACTCAGGTATAAGGTGGAATGGGCACAGCAGCAATAGACAGTGGAGGTGGCCTAGATCCCATGCCAACTGCTGTGGCATCGAACCTCTGGCCTCCTCAACTGACTGGAGAGAACACCCAAGCTTGGTTCAAGGGACGGTCTGCTTCCTATTTTGCTCTAAACATAAAAGGGACCGCTGCCATTCGTCAGGATGAGTCCTGAAAGACCGTGGGGAGTGGGGAGCCCTCCAGTGGGCAGAAGCTTGAGCAGTAAACTTTGTACGGAGGGCGAAGCAGCCTGAGTTAAGGATACACATATGCTCCTGCCTGGGCATGACGAATGGATTACATGGTTGCTTGGGGGTCTTGAAGAAGCCATTCAAAAGGTCAGAGTCAAAGCCTAAGGATGGAGCATGTGTGTGGACCCACAAGAGTGGGCATGGAGTGTGGAGAAGAGAAGCCCTCAACCAGCAGGCCGTAGGAGCACTCAGGAGGAGCACTCCACCAGCAGGTGGGAAGACCCATCTGTAGAAGTCCATCAGCCCAGACACTGCCCTGCTTGCCCGGTGGGTGCATGAATGGAGGAGGGGGTTATGGTGGGTCCACAGCAGGGCCTCCTTCTCACCGAGCCTGATCGTCACTGCACTCCTGTATGTCTGACCTGTTAGCAGCAGAGGTTGAGGCTCAGCCCCAGGTATGGCACGATCCCTCAAGGAGGTCAAACAGTCAGCGACCTGGTGATAAGGTGGGTTCCTTGGCCCTCGAGGGGCACATCGTATGTGGGCACTGCAGAGCCTTCAGAGCACTTACAGAGCGGCCGGGGCTGTGGAACTAGTCCCCCAACATTCGCTTAGACCAGAGTTCACTTTATCATAAAGGAGGTCTGACAATGAGCACAGGACCCCTGAGGAAATAGGCTCTGAGCCGACACAGCCAGAAACAGCACTCGGCCTCACCCCAGGAGGCGGTCTGGTAAGGATAACTCGCTGCCAACATGAGCCCGACTCCACAGCTGGCGTGGCCCATGCTCCTAGCCCTGCCATGTGTTACCAAACTCAAGGGGTTCACCGCTTGGGGTGCTCTGTTCAAGAGCGAGACGTGGTTGTCGTTAGGCAGTTTTATTTACTTGCAGCAAGTAGAGGAGATGGGGAAGTCACGCCCAAAGCTCTGTCTCCCTGAAACGAGGCATTGCTTGTATACACTATTTGGGTTAAGTACATGTTGATTTCTCCTTTTCTACGCTTTTCAGGTTGGGTTCGCGTCAAGGTCACCCTGTTTACACTGAGTCTGCAAAACACTGTGCTACATTTTAACACTTAGCAAGAATAGCTTTTAGTCGGGACCGCCCAGACTTTGAGAGCCTTGTTCTAGCTAACAATCCGACATAATTGTCACCGTCGCTGCACCCAGAATCGGGACTTCTCCAGTCCTCTAGCCTCTACCAGTGCTGGACACCCCACTGTCCTCTTCTTTACCTCGCCGGCGCCTGATTCGAAGTTGGCGCAGATGTTTGTCTGACCACATCTGCATCCAGTAGAGCTGCCCTAACGGGAAAGGAAGCTGGAAAAAAGCAAACCTGAGGCATTTTCAGGTTCTGTGGTAGAAAGAGGGCTCTAATTTCCACCAACACCAACAAGATGCGGAATTGCCTGAACATAGGAAAAGGATTGGGTGCTGGACAGCCAAAATAAATGGCAAATGTCCAACACATACCTTTTTGAAAACTCAAAACAACTCCGTGTTCGCTGTTATAAATCCCCCAGAGCCTCAGTTTCCTCCTCTGTAAAATGGGGATGTGTGAGTGGCTCAAGCTTGCACAGGAAAGTGGTAGAAGTCTCCTGATGGCTGGTCCTCTGTCCATCCCAGGACACGGTGCTGCCTTTCCTCTGGGGTTCTCGCCCTTGATCTGTTTTGCAGGCATTGTGCCTGGCCCTGAGTGTTCATTCCTCATCTATTACCCCTCCTCCCCACCCCCCCCACCCCCCACTACTCCAGGATGGGCGACACAGAGGAACTCCACAAGTGAAAAGTAACGAGAGTTCCACCTCCTGGACAGTCACAGGTGCAGAGCATAGGCAGGTCGTGGGCTTCTTTGGGGGGAGGGGTGTCTGCTCCCCTTGCTGCCTTCGGAGACTGTTTCCTCGCCACTCATTACGGCCTCTGCAGTGTGTAAGTTCGGTGGCCAAGGTTCATATAACTGGGAGTGTATTTATGACAGTCCCTACTCTTGCTTAGGAAAATATTGATTTTCTAACAACAGAATGACTGTAGAGCCATTAAATCAGACTAGACTATCATAAACTCCAGGATTAGCCAAAGAGTACTTTCACCTTTTCTTCTATTCTCTCCCGAGCAATTGGGAGTAGATATGCCACATAAGCAGGATAGGGTCATAGCATTTAGTACTTGATTTTTTAAAATGCACCTCCAGTCCCCACCCGCACTGCTGGATGAGTAATTACACCACTCTGCTCTCATCTTACAGACGGACTGAGGACTGATGGGAATGAGGAAGGCCAAGCTGCACACAAAAATTCCAAAAGCTCTTCCTGGGGGGCGCATCCCTTAGGCAGGATGCAAAGGGAAGGGGCGTGGTTGATGCGGGCACTGGGGGATGGCTCCCCAGTCCCGCCCTGACCCAGGATGTGTGAGCTCATTATCTGCCTGTTAAAGTCTTAGTTAAAAAAAAACAACGGTTATGGAGGTGAGGGTTTCTTTTTTTTTTCCCCTTCTTGGGAAGATCTCTATCTTTCTTCTTTATTGATTGCTTGCTTTTCATGTTATATCCTTTCTCCCTTGGCTGAAATGAGAAAAATGAGCCCTTGCCACGGGCTTTAAACTTTACACCCAGACAATATCTCCCCCTTATCTAACGCCGGGCCAGAAGCTTCAGCCCAGAGGACCCTGGGTAATGCTACAGCAGATTATGTCATAAAATGGAGAGATAAGCAAAAGACCCAATCTAAGGGACGCAGCAAAATTTACCTTTCCACCGCCCCGCGCTCCCCTTTTAGAAGAAGGCTTTAAATCAATCTGCCTCCGCCATAAATTCGCTTTCTAAAATTTATAACAAGTGCAATATTTTCCTTGGAGATTGGGTCTAATAAGATGGAGGTGGGGGGCGGGGAGCAAGCTGGGTTTAGCAAAGAAATAAAATGCCATGATTGATCCTGGTCAGTGGGGTTGCTTGGAATTGCCGCTATTCTTGGCTGGTAAGCATAATCCAGCCAAGTCATAAATTGCGTTTCTTCCAGTAGACAGTTGCGTCTCTGTATTGATCCCGATTTGTTGTTCTGTTCTCGTGTAATTGCTCCCCGTGATTAAAGCTCCAGGTAGGGAAGGAAGTCTGGCCAGGCCGGGAGTGGACAGGAATAACCACAGGACCGGAGTTCATGCTGCCACCAAGACACTGAGGCTGGAGGTGGGGGCTGGGCCGCTCAGAAACCCAGGATGCCAGGGCCAACCCCCACCCATCACCCCCTCCGGGTGCCGCATGAGCCAGCACCCTCTCGGGGCTTGTTCGCATGCCGTACATTTACAGTGAGATTCCTTACACGTGGGTATGATGTGGGACTCGTGGATGCATCAGCACCCAGCATGGCAGAATTTCCATCCTTACTAGGCAGCAAAACTGAGGCACAGGCTGGATATGAACTACTCAGAGGTCAACATTAGGCAGAGATCCTCCATCCAATCTCTTCACCCATAAACAAATCCTTGGCCTCAAAATGGAGCCTGGCCAGAGACAACCCAGCCCATGAGCAAAGAGTTAGGTCCTGTAAGTCCCCAAGTTGGGAACTTGGGTCTCCTGAGTCACCCATCCTTGAAGTAGAAAGTTTCACAGCCACGTCGCCTATAGAGTGACCAGAATGCCAGCATACTCATCTATCCCCCCTCCCCACTGGCTGTGTGACTTTGAGCAAGTGACCTAACCTCTCGGAGATGCAGGCTCCTCATTTACTAGCTGGGGGCAATAATATTACCTGTCCCATAAGGTTTCTGTGAAGATTTCAGCACGATAACATGGGAACATACAAAGATATTTAGAACCTTTCTAAGCAAAGGAGGCTTTTACGGTGCAAGGAAATGTATATTTTGATGCCTTGGAGTGTCTTAGCTAGACCCTGGGAAATGAATTCAAAATAAGGTCATGCGCCTTTAAAAAGGAACTCAGATTCCCTAGCACCGCATGTCAGAAGTCAGCTCGCCTTTATTTAGTTCCCATCTCCTCACAGATGGAAATGGGAATTCCTCACTCTGTGAACTTGACGATATTGCAGCTAAATCATCTGTATGTGATCCGCTTGTCTGATGGGGAGGCTGTTTGATGACATGCTTGAAAGAAAATATTCCTCAGACCTAGAGATATTGTCCCTTCTTCCTTCCGTTCTCTAACGCAGAGGTTTAAGGAAGGTGATGATGGAGCCCGGAGCTGCCAAGCCATCAGGACCTGTCAGGACCATCTCTTGCCCTGTTACTCTCTCACAGCCCCCTGGCTGAGATAAGGAACTGCAGTTGAGATGCTGGGCCCATCTCAACCCAGTATCAAGAGGGAGGGCCTTGGCCTCAGACTCCCCACCTCCCCTGACCTATGACCCCAGACCCTCCCCACCCATCAACCTCGCTCAGCAAAGGGTCAGTGTTGAGCTCTGGGAGAGAAGGGAGGGATGGAATCAGACCGTTGGAATTCCACACCTGACTCCCACATTCATAAGCCATGTCACTTAGCGCAAATGGATGAATCTTTCTGTGCCTCAGTTTCTCCTTCTATCAAATAAGAACAATAGTACACACAGTTCCCATTCCATAGGGTTGGTGTGAGGACTAAATGTGTATTTTAAATGCCTGGAACATGGTAGGCCTCAGTAAATGCCAGCTTGTAGGAACTGTTCCAGGCAGCGGTGAGGGAGGAAGTCAGACCCCAGCAGATTAAGGAGGACGGTGGCTAAGTAGAGACACGAGTAGAAAAGGCTCTTTAGGAAGCAACCTAGGTGCCCCTCCATAGAGGAGTGGATAAGGAAGATGTGGTGCGTATATACAATGGAGTCATGCTCAGCAATAAAAAAGCATGGAATCCTGTTATTTCAGACAACATGCATGGATCTAGAAGGTATTATGCTAAGTGAAAAGGTCAGACAAAGGAAGACAAATACTGTATGGTTTCAATTACATTTGGAAACTAATGAGTTAATTTTGTCCCCTCCTCAGAGATTCTGCTGCCAATATAGCTGGGATTTACCTGTGCTCTTAATTTGCTAGATTCAAACTCAACGAGGCATGTGAAGAAGCCTGAGCTAGCCTGCTGGATGATGAAAAACACATGACCCATTCACCCATGTCACCTCAACAACCTGCTAGCCACCATTCATGAGACCACCCACGATCATCCAACTGCTCACCAACCTACCAACTGACCATAGATGTGCATAGAGACCCAGCAGAGACCAGCCATGACCAATAGAAGAAATGTCTGTCTCAGTCTGGCCCAAATTACCAACTCAGAATTATGAGCTAAATAGGTGTTTGTTTCAGACCACTTTAAAAACTTAACCAGCCCCTAATATAGCTATATATTTAGATGTTTAACTGTATCTATACATCAGATATAAAATTGAATTTTATATTCATCATAGCTTTAATTTATTACCCAAAATAACCCTGTGAAGTTAAAATGATCATCTCTATAGTATAGGAACATGAGGTTCAGAGAGGTTAAGTGACTTGCCTAAGACTGCACAGCTAGTAGAGTGCTGAGAGTGGAATATGGGTATTCTGAGGACAAGTCCAGCATTTGACTTTTTCATGTTTCAATCCCTGCTTACCCATTATCTTCTATTTTAATGCCGTTTTCATTAGTATATTCTACTCCAACTAGACAATAAGACTTCCAATCTGACTAGTATCTTAATCTTTTCATCATCCTTTGCAATGTCTAGCACACGTAGACTTCAGTATACGCTAGTTAAATTGAATTAAAATAACCACTTAAGAGTTTCTGAGAGTCTGGTCTCCGCACAGCCTCTCCCGGTGCCTTGGCCACGGTCAGGTCCTGTTAGTCAGAGATATTGATGATGCCCGTAATGTATTCTGACCTCAGAGCTACTGGGTGCAGAGAGGCCAGAGTGCAGCCATCACTCAAAAAGAGGAAGTTCCTATTGGATCTCTCTCTCCCTTCACAAAATAGGAAGGTGGCTAATTAGCCACATCTTTCACTGACCAGAGCTGTGCAGAGTGGACAGGTGGCCGTCACAGTGGGGAGTGAGAGCAGGCAGCCAGGAGGCCTGCACATGATCCCAGGGGTGGGTCTGGCACCCTTCTCCCCACAGAGGGGCCGACTCCAGGCATTCTGAAAAGCCTGGTTGACCCTGGTTAGGCCTGAATAACAAACAACTTGAGTACCAATCTGGACCCTCCCACTGACTAGCTGGGGATCTTAGCCAGTCACTGAACGTCTCTGGGCCTCAGAATCCTCATCTGTAAAAATGACTGTGAGAACATCGATGAGCCTACAAGCCACCTGGCCTAAAATCCCTAATCTCTCTCTCTCTCTCTCTCCTGAACTCTTGCAAATGTGTCAGATGTCTTTAGTTTTTCTATAATGAACAACTTTCCCCCATTTCACCTTCTGAGTAAATTCATATTTCCATTTGCAATAGCCAGGGTCCTTAAAAATGTGAGTGACTTTGGCTTTCTGATTGGATTCCCAAAGTCAAGGGTTGTTATGTTCCCAGGTTGATAGGCCCAAAAGCTGTGAGTGCACAGGCTGAGAGCAAACTCCCGTGGTTCCTGAGCCCACTCCAGTGGTCAGAGGGGCAGCTACTCAAACCAAGCAGGTCCTGCCCCGTTATCAGAACTCTAGCTGGTGTTCATCCCTGCAGTCAGATGTGACGAGACGGAAGGACCCTCTCCTCACTTCTCTCCAAGCATCTGCTACTGTCACTGACTGAAATTCTGCCACCACGAAGCCATTCTTTGGGTTTTAGAACTATTTGCAAACCACAGAGCCCCGGAAATGGTGTTGTGGCTCTGTGGTGATGCCTGGAAGGAGCGAGTTGGTGAATTGTACTTGTTTAGGGGAAGAGGGTGATGCAGGATTAGGAAAAAAGAAAGGCATTCTGAGAAGGAAGGGCCATGGGCCACTTGCCTGTTTTATAGTTCTGCCAGAAGTAGGCCTACAAGGTAGTGTGGGCCCACTGAGACCGCGAGTGAATGAGAGAGCAAGAGTTATGGTGTGCATTCAAAGTAAAATTGGAGAGAACAGAGCTCTTCAGAGCAATGATTTCTTGATCCCATTAATGTGCTAGGAGTCAGTAATCAGAAAGTCAGATTTTTCTAGATAGTTCTGGTTTCATATTTACCATTAGATCACAAGCTTTGTTTTGTTTGTTTGTTTGTTTGTTTGTTTTGTTTCTGTTTGTGTGTGTGTGTTTTTTGTCTGGAAAAGATCAAAAGAGAGGGAGAGCTATGGACTTTCTGCATCTAGGGGCCTTGTCAGCCTTGCTCATCTCTCCTCCCCCAGACCGAGCTGTGCCCAGAATAGGATGGGCACCCAGTCTGGTGTCTGTTTTTTAGCTGCACTGACCTGTTGAAAAGGACTTCTCTAGAAAAGAGCGAGGTCCCTTTACCCAGCAGAGGCCGTTTCCAGGAAGCATGGTACCTTTGGTGTGAGGGACTCTGTCCTGGAGATGCAAGCTGTGTCCTCAAGAAGGTTATGGGATGGAAAGCCCTCAGGCCTCCATCACAGATGAGCAGAAGTCTCCTATGCCCAGCCCGTCTCCGTCCCAGACCTGCCCGGTGGGCTGCGGCTGTGAGGAGAGAAGCTGCCTGAATGGTGGGACGCTGGCTGGCCGCCTGGGGCTGCCCTCTAAATCATCTCAGCCAATCAAGCACTTAATGTTCTCTGCTCCTCAAGAACGTTGCACTTCGGTGCTGCCCATGTATCTTTCAAGTTTTATCTTCAACATCTTATAAATCATCCATTAAATACCTCCCCACTAATGCACACGGCTGTTGTTCTCAGCCAGGCTGGAAAGTGCACAAATCAGTTTGACTGCATATTAGTCCTGCCCAGTGGGCTCTGAAAGAATAAGGGAGAAGCCAAGCAAGGGGAAGGCAGTTCTTGGCAGCCCCTGCCCAGCGGCTGGTGTGGCCTGGAGGCCAGTGACAGAGGGGGACAGAGCAAGGAGCTGGCACCAACACCCGACCACCAGGATCCCACCTCAAAGCCGATGCCAGGGGTGCTGGCCTGCAGCGCGGCGGCCTGTGGAGCAGAAAGCAGCCGCACACAGACTTGCTGGGCACTGCTCTGACCAAGCCAAGAGGATGCTGTTTGCTGAGAAGAAAGGGCACAGACGTTGGAGGTGGTGGTGGGCTCAGACTCTCGTCGCACCTCTGAGGAGTCACCTTGCCTTCCGACACCTCGGTTTCTGCATCACTAATGTGGAAATAATCTACAATCTCATAAGGGATTTATGATTTTTAATAGAATGTTGTATATGAAAGGATAGTTTCCATTAAAAGGTAGGTACTCGGTGAATGAAATGAAAGAAACACCAGTTTTAATATAAACTATAAGCAAGCTAGATGCCCTCCCAACCATGTGGACGCGCCTGGTTTGGATGGCTTCACCCCTCGCCTCTAATGACTTTAAGCAAGCCATAAATGTGTTAGCTGGTCTGTGGGTGGATCATAATAAAACTTCTGCCTCAATTCAGGGTCGGGACCAGATAATCCCTTCTCATGGGTGCCAGATGTGTCCAGATCTTGGAAGAGAAGAGGATGAGGCTTAGGTAGAGCAGCGAAGGTACTGAACTCCCGCCCAGAGCCCTGGGTTCGAGCCCCGCTCCATTGTGGACTGGCTATGTGATCCTGGGGGCGTCTCATCACCTTTTTGAGCCTCCATTTCAACAACCACCAAAGGAGAGCATTCGACTATATCACTGGTTTAAAGAAGATGCTCAATCCCAGAATTCTTATTACCAAACACGTGGAGGCCCAATATACAGAACAGCAAAACTGAAGTTGCTCCTGTTAATACCACTCGGGGGTCTGAGGCCCCAAATGCTGTTTCCTCCCGAGCCACCCTGATGAATCCCAAGACCCCCTTGGAGGACAATGTGTAAACAACTGCTCCGGAAAGAACCTAACTTCCCATTACCATGGGAACTGTTCAATGAACCTCGCTGTATCTGTGCCATAAAAGACTACACCACAGCCCAGCCAGTGTGGCTCAGTGGTTGAGCGTCAACCTATGAACCAGGAAGTCATAGTTAGATTCCCCGTCAGGGCACATGCCCTGGTGTGGGTTCGATCCCCAGTAGGGGGTGTGCAGGAGGCAGCCAATCAATGATTCTCATCATTGATGTTTCTATCTCTCTCTGTCTCCCTTCCTTTCTGAAATCAATAAAAACATATTATTTAGAAAATAATAACAACCCTATATAATAAAAGCCCAATATGCTAAGTGTCCAACTGTTCGTTTGTCCATTTGACCAGTCGCTATGACATGCACTGACCACCAGGGGGTAGACGCTCCAACCGGTAGGTTAGCTTGCTGCTGGGGTCTGGCCAATTGGGACTGGGCGAGATGGGCCGAACACACCCTGGAGCCCTCCCACAGTCCCTCCCCAGCCGGACAACCTCATGTGGTCCCTCCCTGGTTGGCCAACCCTGATTGGCCCCATTGGGACTGGGTGAGACAGGCCGGACATGCCCTGGAGCCCTCCTGCGGTCCCTCCCTGACCCTGATCGTGCACTGGTGGGGTCCCTTGGCCTGGCCTGCACCCTCTCGCAATCCAGGACCCCTCGGGGGATGTCGGAGAGCCGGACTTGGCCCAATCCCCACAGGCCAGGCTGAGGGACCCCACCAGTGCACAAATCTGTGCACCAGGCCTCTAGTAATAAATAAAAGACTACACCACAGTTAACAAGACAGGCAGACATGAATGCAGCAGCATGGAAAAGTATATTACCAGGTGAGAAAAGCAAGGTGTAGAGCCACACCTGCAGTGTAGAACCCCACTGAAGACCATGGACACACCCACACTCAGGTGTGCGTGTGCGTGTGTGTGCGCTTACTGAAAAAGTCTCAAGGAATACACGCGAAAATTCCTACCATCATCTCCTGTATGGACTGTGGGGAGTGCTGCTGAAGTGCTGTTTTCAGTTTGGCTCTAGTGTCTGAGGTTTTCTTGTTACAAAAAAAAAAAAAAAGAAAGAAAGAAAAGAAAAAATGTTCATATGTTGTTTGACCACAAACAACAATGAATAAGATAAAGAATCAAAGGCTTTTCCAGTTCTCTGCTTCATCCTCTGAAGTGAATTCCCAAGTTCAGTTTCCTTTCCAGTGTCACGTCTGAAGTCAGATCCTGCTGTGGAAAGTCACTGCCCACAGAAAGCCCCCAAATGTTACAAATTGGAATGGGGAGGGGGAGGTCCTCGTCCTGGGCTGAGTGTGCCTGTCCCTGGGCTGTGTGACTTAGGATGTGCCAAGCAGCCCACAGCCTGCCCACACCTGAGTGCCCTCTGCTGTGTAAAACCGCTCTTCCCATCATGGGTCTTCGAGAAAGTGCATCCCGCACCAGAGACTAAGAGATGGCTCCCGAGGGTCGGCATGAGTTACCATGTCCCATGACTGGGAAAGTAGACCGAAAAACCCTCCCACAAACTCCTATGTGATGTAAAAATCAGTCTGGCAGACACAGAGCAATCACAGTCATTTTCCAACTTTTATTACACATGGTCCATGTTTGTTGAAGTAGTGGAGGTGTATTTGGGGAGAGAGCTGGCCTAAGATGTCAAATATGTATATTTCAAAAGCTTCCCCAAAAGTGAAGTTATAGAGGTGAAATCATAAAGAAATGTGGAACATTCTGAGAAATCACTGATCAAAAGAAAGGGGGTGTTTACAATGGGAGGAGATGAGATATGTCAGCACACGTCCACGAGAGGCTGAAGGTGGGAAGAATTCTTCAAATTAGTCTCAAGTAACATTTGTTCAGCAGCTATTATGCGACCAGCCCTGCCCTGATCAAGGTCACGCATGCTTTGTGCCTCCGTTTCTTCATCTCTAAACTCCACAAAAAGCCAGAGAAGAAACACCTCAGGTTTTGTGCCCAGAGGAGGGAAAGGATGGTATGGACCTAGGAACCTGCCAAAACCAGGTTCAGAGATGTGCAACCTGTGATAAAAGGATGAATTTTGAACCCAAAGGGGAAAAACCCTCCTTATGTCCCAACATGTGAGTCAAGGTTAGATTTGGCAGCAGCGGGAGAACTGGAAGGTGGGATGATACGTGGGCTAGAAACCTGTGTTTGTCTCCAGGACCAGCACTGTGAGGCAGGTAGTCTGGTCTCATGCAGATGCTCTGTGGTCATTGGGGACCAGGTTCCTGCCAGGTTTTCGCTCACCATCCCGGCCAAGGCCTCGCCTTCGGGGTCAGGAGTGCTGTCTGAGCGCGGTGTTCCAAGCAGCAGGATGGAGAGAGAAGGAAGGAGCCTCTCCGGAAACCCCACATGGCACCTCAACGTCCATCTCTTTGGCCAGAACTTAGTCACATGACCACACCTCGCTGCCGGGAAACAGAACCACATTCTCTGTGCTGCTTAGCTATTTCCTCCTGGACACGTGTCCAGCTAAAACCAGGGCCCTGTTGTTTGGGAGTGAAGGGAAGATCGAATAGTTGGTATATAAACAGCAGACTCAGCCAAGCCCAGTGATCAGGAGCTAGAAGAAAGCTCTAGCCTGGTACAGAGGGGATGCTCAAAAATTGTGCATCGGTGTGAACTAAAGTGAATTTAAGAAAAATAGAGGCGGAAGGTCAATGATCCCCAAAAATGTGACATCTGGGGTGAAATCAAAGGCCGGTATCTTGGGGCATTAAGAGGTGACCCACTCAGAGATGAAACCAACGGCAAACTATCCTCTAAGTAAGGTCTGCTTTGCCCTGAATTCTGTTGTCACAAAGAGGTCTCAAGCTTCACCATGAATGAGATGGGGTCTTCTCGGACATCGGAGATCACGTCTAATGATCTGTGCTGGGATTTCCATCTTCTTGGAAAATTCGTTACAAGATGCCTGCCACTACCTTCTTAGTGATTAATCTCGAGTATGAACAGAGCCTGATCTTTGATTCAGTGGGACCCTGAACCCTTCCCAGTCACCAGCATCCCCTCCCTCCCACCTACTCAGTTCATCACTGGACTTCAGGCACCATGAACCAGGGAACCTCACCTGGCTTTACTGACTATTGTGTTCCCACATCTCGCACAGTGCCAGGCACCCAGTAAAAACTTTGAATGAGTGAATAATTCTAGTGACTCCCTAACTCTCATAACCCATCCTCTGGGTGCCCGCTCCTTCCCCTCCGCAGGCTGGTCTCCCTCTGCCCCTCCCACACGGTGCTGAGTGACCAGCCTAGTCTGCATTCCCACTTCTTATCTCCCTTTCCCACCAAGCCCTACCTTCCCTCCCGCTGAGCCCCAGCATAAGACCATTTTGCACACTTTCCCATCCCTAAATCCAGCCAATAATAGCTTTCCCTCACTTTAGATTAAAATTGGAATGTTTCTCATTGCATTCCTCTTGACAGGTTACATAAAGCCTCTTTACATTTAATATTCCATTAGCTTGTTTCCAAATTCCAGCTCCGTTCTACAAAAGAGGCTCAGAGTTAGGCGACCTGCTCTAGGTCACATGCTCAGAGCGCCAGAGCTGATATGGTTCCAGGAGCCCTGTCTTTCTCCGGGGCCCAGGGCTCCTGCCACTGACCTGCTGTGACATTGCTCCACAGTGGCCTGTCCCGGCCTGCAGCCCACGGCCAGAGAACGCTCTCCCCTTGTTTCGCACGCACATACGTGCATGCACATAGTTGCTTTCCTCTCCTTGACGGTTTCTTCCTGCTCTCATCATCACCCACAGCGAGCAATGCTGTTCAGTACATGGGACCTGCCTCCTGCTGCTGGTCCAGTTATGAAACCACAGTGACAGCCACAAAAGCAAGGGGCTGCATCCGGGTACAATGGGAAGATGTCCTGAGTCCCAGTAGCAGAAATAGAAATCATCTGGGAACCAGGACCTGGGAAGTCCAGTCCTGGCCTGCCAGCCACTGCTGGACGGCCTTAGAACAGTTGCCTCTTCCCCCACAGCCTCAGTTTCTTATTGGAAGATAGGACTATTGAATTAAAAATCTCTCAGACCTCCTTTCCATTAGAAGATGCCCTCTGTTGTTGGATTACGCTTGCAGGGGACATGGCCAGATCCAACCCACTGCTCTGCTCAGCACCTCCTCTACTTTGTCCCTGAAAATCCAAGAACCTAAATGTGCCCTCATTTCCTGGCTCCACCAACCTGCTTCACACGGTACCTTTGGCCAGCTCCAGTGAGATGCCAGAAGCCCTGCCCCACCCCCCATCCCCAAACTCTAAGCCAGAGAGCCCCTGGAGGAGGCCCAGGGGGGCTCCTGGGTCTCAGGGCCTGGCCTTATTGCTTGCAAGTGCTGCCACCTGCTGGGCAGTCGCTCTGGCTCTGCAGCTGCAGAGCACACCCAGACTTGGCTCGGGGGGCACCTGGGACCAGCAATGCATCAAGGCAAGTACATTTGTTTGTTATTTACACTATCGTCCCCAGGACCCCATCTGTTACCCTGAACCCTCTTTCTGATGTAATTGAGATTTTTTAAAGTTAGATGCATGAGAGCCCCACGTCTAATCACTCACGCTGCGTGCCCAAGCTCCAGGCTCCAGGCCAAGGTTCCGGGAAGGTAATAAATACCAGGCACCAAAACTAGCCCGTCAGCCCTAGGACAAGTGTTCTGGGAGCCAGAGAGCCTGCGGCTTGGACCTGGCAGAGTGTTCCGTCTCCTGGAGCAGAGGCTGGGGCAGCCTCAGCTAGTTAATCCTGTGGGTCAGCCACTGGAAATCCAGAGAAGGCAGCAGGAGGTGGTAGCCCCATCCAATCCACAGCTCTCTCCAGCTCTGCCCTGATTAAATCCCTAATCACCTGCTCACCTGGGAGGCCCTGATGCAGGCTTAAAAAATATGGGTAGTGCAAGATGACAGTCATAGAAATATCAACATAGTGTTAGAACTAGAAGGGATAGTAGAGATCATCTGAGTCTAAGGAATCTACACTAATAAAAGAAATATGCAAATTGGCCATACCTCCATGATGCCCATCAGCCAATCAGGAGTGGGTATGCAAATTAACCCAACAAATTGGTGGGTTAATTTGCATATGCAGGCATGGAGCAGGTGAGCGGAGCTGGATGCCTGCTCTGAGGGGAGGGCAGAGGGTGGAGGGAACTACAGGAGCAGTCTCCGGCTAGGAGTGAGGACTTGCAGGCTCTCAGGCGGCCAGGAGCAAAGCCAGGGGAAGGAAGGCCTATTCTTGCACTAATCTTTGTGCAACGGGCCTCTGGTAAAGATATAAAATTCCCCCAAGAGGCCCTACCTGGTTTCGCTCAATGGATAGAGTATCAGCCTGTGGACTAAAGGGTCCCAGGTTCGATTCGGGTCAAGGACACGTACCTTGGTTGCAAGCTCCTCCCTAGCCTGGGCCCTGGTTGGGGCTTGTGCAGAAGGCAACCAATTGATGTGTTTCTCTCACATCAATGTTTCTCTCTGTCTTTCCCTCTCTCTTCCACTCTCCCTAAAAAAAATAATGGAAAAATATCCTCAGGTGAGGATTAACAAAAAAATAAAATAAAATACGTTAAAAAAAATAAATCCCCCCCCCCACAAGAGTAACTCCCCAAGTTCAACCAGCCAGTGCATGGTTGAGCCAGAGCAAGCACTGGTGTTGCCTGACAGACAACCTGGGGCCATTGTCCATTGCTCAGTCAAAACTTAGTTACAGCAGAGGCAGGAGAGCAGGAGATACAATCTTGCACATAGGTTGTTGGGTTTATTAAATAAAATAATAAAGGTGAAGCCCTTTTAAGCAACTACGCCTTACAGAGTAAATGTCTAATACATATATATATCTTAGTTTCAATTCTCTGTTTATAATACTAATAATCCTGTCCATCTGTTTAGCCAAAAACAGCAAGCCAACGCCTCAGAAGTATTCATCGTTTACAAAACCAGGAAGGGCTCACATTATTCTAGTAATAAATAGGGTAGAAGCCACAGGGACCCACATGTAGCAGTTTCCCAGAGATCACAGCTTCTCCCAGGTAACATTCAGCCCACCCTGATGTGCCAGTTCTAGCTCAGAACCCATGAACATATCAGATCCGGGGAAACCAGGAGAAGGCACTGGTTTAACAAAGAATGCATAGGCCAGGCACTATTCTAAATGTTTTACAATTAACTCAATTAACCAACCTAACTCCATTCCACCAGGACACTAAAGCCATAGAAAAGCACGTCCATGAATCCCTCCACACATCCCTACAATTGCCTACACAGATGCACGCCACCTCTTTCCTGTCACCGAGAGTGAGCCACCTGTGCTTCCAGCTGAGGCCATCCCTCCCCTGGTGCACTGTCCCCTCTTCCCTCTTCAACACCACTGCTCCAGCAACTCTCCCCTTCTCGCTTCCACCACACTGGGTCATACAGTATTCAGAACAGCATAAAAATAGGCTGTTTTTTCTCTCCCGTTGAAAAACAAAAAGCACCAAAAAAAACTTCTCTTCACTCCACTTACCTCCAACTTCCCCTTCATTTCTCTCCTTTGAGCAGAATTCCCTGAAAGAGTTCTCTCTGCTCACTGCCTCCATTTCTCTTCCCAACACACTCCAATCGGTCCTTCATCCCAACACTCCACCGAGAGCACCAGGGACCTCTCACTTCAAGGGTCCACCTTAGCAACAGGAACTCGCACACATTGCTAACAGAGTAAACGGCACAACCACTGATCTTACTTGCTCTGTAAGCATATTTGACCCAGGAGACACCCTAACTGGAACACTCTCTTCTCCTGGCTTCCAGGGCACCACATGCCCCTGGTTTTCTTCTTCTCTCTCTGACTGTTCCTTTTCAGATGTATTTGCTGGTTCTTCATCATCACCTCAACCTCTAAATGTTGTGGATCTGCATCGAGTTCCTGGCTTAACTATCACGGATACGGTAGTGATTCCAAATGCATGTGTTTATCAATGGCACGCCTCTGATCTCCAGATTCTCATTTATCTAACTGCCTGAAATATCTAGCTTTAATATGTTCAAAACTTAAACTAAAATTCTTTCTCTCATACCCCACCTATGATCCATTAGCAGACTCTGTGGGCCCTAACTTCATCTAAGTGCTTCTTATCCAACTCAGAGTAAAAGTCAAAATACTTACTGATATATATGCCCCCCCCCCAAAAAAAAGCTATTTGAACTAATAAGTGACTGAACAAGGATACCATGTGTAAGATCAGTATTTAAAAATCAACTGCTTTTCTATATACCAGCAATGAACAATTAAAAATAGTTTTTTAAAACACTAATTATAGTAGCTTCAAAAAACATGGCATATGTAGGTGTAAGTTCAACAAAATATATCAACTGAAAACTACAGGGGGGGTAATGGTAAGATATGTACACATATAATACCTCAATAAAAAAAAATAAATTAAAAAAAAAAGAAAAAAGAAAACTACAGACCATTGCTGAGAGAAATTAAAGACAACTTCAATAAACATAGAAGTATACTATGTTCATGATTTGGGAGGCTCGATATTGATAAGATGGTAATTCTCCCACCCAACTGGTGTGGCTCAGTGGTTGAGCATCATCCCAGGAAACAAGAGGTCATTGGTTGGATTCCCAGTCAGGGCACATGCCCGGGTTTCGGGCTCAATCCCCAGTGGGGGTAGTGCAGGGGGAAGCTGATGGATTTTCTCTCTGATTAATGTTTCTATCCTTCTCCCTTCCTCTCTCTCTAAAATCAATAAAATAAAATATTTTTTAAAATATGCTAATTCTCCCCTAAACTGAGCTACATATTCAATAAAACCTCAGTTAAAAACTGAGAGGTCTTTTTGGTAGAAATTAACAAGTTCCTAGAATAGTAAAAAAATCCAAGTTCCCAGAAAGGAACCTAGAATAGTAAAAAAAAATTTTAAAGAGAATAAAGTTGGAAGACTTAAATTACTGTATTTCAACACTTATCATAAAGCAATATTAATTAAGACAAGGAAGTATTGGTGAAAATTGACTTCTAGGTGAATGAAACAGAATAGAGTCCAAAAATAGTTACACACTATGGTAAATAGATTTTCAACAAAGGTGCTAAGGTCATTCAGTGAGGTAATTAGTCTTTTTTGACAGATTGTGCTGGAATAGCTACATATCAGCAATGCAAAAAATAAACTTGGACCCTCAAACTACACAATATGCCAAGATTAACTCAAAATGCATCATGAATCTAAAGGTAAAAATTTTTAAAAATAACTGAAAGAAAAAAATTTTAAATAATATTTATTGGGGTGACATCTGTAATAATGAAAGCATAACATTCTAATTAGACCAGACGACCTTCCGGATGAAGCCGGGGCTGCTAGGGAAGTCCGGATCCCAGGTGCCAGAGGGAAGCCAGTGCCAGCAGCCGGGGGAAGGAAGGCCTACTCTTGCACAAATTTTGTGCATCGGGCCTCTAGTTGGTTAATAAGATCATATAGATTTCAAGTGTACATTTTATGATATATGTCTATATATTGCATTGTGTGCCCACCACCCAAAGTCAAATCATCTTCTGTCACCATATATTTATTCCACTTATCCTTTACACCCCTCCTCTCCCCCTCCCCCCCCGACACACATGCCCTTCTCTCTGGTAACATGCTGTTGTCTGTGTCTATGAGCTTCAGAAAATCCTTAATAATTTGAAAATTTTCAAGATCTAAGCAAATATTTCTTAGAACACAAAAAGCATTACTATAAAAAAGAATACATTTTACTTCATCAAAACTGAAAGCATGTACTCTTTGAAAAATAACATTAGAAAAAAGAAAAGGCAAACCACAGACTAGGGAGAAAATATTCATGTAATACATATATCTGACAAAGGACTTACATCCAGAAAATATAAAACTCTTTCAACTCAGTAGTAAGACACAAAAAAATTTAAACAGGTAAATGATTTGAACAGACACTTCACAAATGAAGATATATAAGTGGCTCAAAGCACATGAAAAGATGTTCAACATTATTAGCCATTAGATTAATATAAATGAAATAATAAAATTTTAATGATATACTACTTACTACACACCCACACGTGTGGTTTAAATTTATTTTTTTTATTTATTAATTTTAGAGAGAGAAAGGAAGGAAAAGAGAGAAATGTCGATTTGTTGTTTGACTTATTAATGCATTCATTGGTTGATTCTTGTATGTGCCCTGACTGGGGATCAAACCCACAACCTTGGTGTATCAAGACAACACTCTATCCAACTGAGTAACTGGGCCAGGGAAGTGTGGCTTAAATTTAAAAGACTTCCAATAACAAGGGTTGATGAAGATATGGAGCAATTGGAACTTTCACACATTGCTAACAGAGTAAATGGCACAACCACTGTGGAAAACACTTTGATAGTTTCTTTGAAATTAAACATACACTCACTCAATGAACCCAGCAATTCCACTCCTAGATATTTATGCAAGGTAAGTAAAAACATATGCCCACGAAAGAAAAAAGAATTTCACATAAGTGTTTATAGCAGATTTACTACTCATAGCCCCAAATTATCAACTACTCAAATGTCTATCAATAGGTGAAAGTTTAAAGTGTGATATATCCATACAATGGAATCTTTATAATGAGGGTAAAAAGAAATAAACTGCTGAAACTAGCAAAAACATTATGCTGAATGGAAAAAAAAAACAAATCCAGGCATAAAAGAATAAATACTGAGTCCATTTATATGAAATCCTAGAAAACTCCATGATGCTGGAAAGCATATCAGTGACTACCTGGGCCCAAAACAGAGATTTATTGTAAATAAGGATGAGTCAACTTTTGGAAAGATGATGAAAATGTTCTGTATCTTTATTGTCCTGGTGGTTACATAAGTGTACACATATATATACACTTGTCAAAGCACATCAAGTGCTACACTTAAAATGGGTGCATTTTATTTAAGTTATACCTCAACAAACTTAATTATAGGGGGAAAAATCCAAAATCCTTATCATGACCTAAATGGCCCAACACAATCTGGCCTGACCATTACCTCTCTCATCTTCTACTTTTCACCTGCTGTGCCCTTGGCCTAGATTCTTGGCCCTAGAATGATTTTTATGTAGATATTTCCATGATTGAATTCCTCATATTCTCCAATTCTTTTTCAAAATGTCACTTTTTAAGAGAGGCATTGTTAGTTTTTCTCTTTAGCTCTCATCACTTTGATAACATGCTGATATATCTTGGCTATCGTTTGTCTCATCCATGGAGAATTTAAGAATTTCAAATTAAGAATTTATGTTCCATGAGGACAGATATTTTTGTCTATTTTGTTCCTTGCCATATCCTTAGTGCCTGAAATAGTGTCTAGCTGTGGTGGAGATGGCCAGCTGTCCCCCAAAGATTCCCATTAAATAGATTTGATACTGGAAGTGCCCATCCAGGGACTGCATTCCTGGCCCACTTCCTCCAGGTGGGGCCACAGGACAATCTTGACAATGGGGTGTTAATAGAAATGATGTGCGTCACTTCTAGGTGCAGGTGATTAAGAAGTGAGTGGGATGTGCCTTCATCTCCCTCTCCTCACTCACCAGCTGGAAATGAAGGAGTATGAGCACCTAGTGGGTGGGGGAGCCACAAGATGGGAGGAGCCTGGGTTCCTGAATCCCCCCAAGGAAGGCCACCTGCTGAACAACCTTTTGGACTTTTACATGGAGCAAAAAATCAGCTTTACTTGTTTTAAGCCATAACATTCATTTACTACAGCAGCTATTACTACTCTCACTAACAACAGGCACAGAGTCAGAGCTCAAAAATATTTTTTGAATGAATGAATAGGTGGCATTCAAGGACAATACATAAGTTTGTACTGACTATATAATTCAGTATCACACCATGTGATTGCACGTGCCATAATGCATACCCTACCGCTGATGACTGCACCTGAAAAAACAATTAGCAATTTAATGAATTAGCCTCTGTTTGGTGAAAAAGAAACCAACCTTTTGTTAGCTAAATTAAAACTTTGTGTATCAATTTTAATTGTTAGTACATTGAGTGTGGCCTGATACTGAGATACAGTGAAAATAAAATGTACAGTTATAACACTTTCTTGTTTTCACTATTCGTGGACCCCATTGGCATAAAACCAAGCAGAAAACCCTATTTAAAGCTGAAATATTCTATATCATATGGAAATGTAAGTAGGATTCCTCATGTGTGTATATTCTAACTGTGAGTGCTGAGAGGTGGGGGGAGTTAGGTGGGTTCAATTCCCCCTCATTCAAACACATACCTTATAATATGTGAGGATCTGCCCAATTTGAAAGAACCCCATACCTCCACCTCGACATACCATCACATAGAAATTACTTTGACTCCTTATGGCCATTGGGTAAAATTTCAGGACTCGGGGATATAAAAATTAATCGAAGTGATTTTACTGTCCCTTCATTCCCATTTGAAAAATAAAAAAGAAAACCAACCCTCAGATAATATTTGCACTGTTCCTAGTCCTTGCTGAAATTGAGATTACTTTAAATCGGGTCATCTGAAGTTGAAGTATTTCAAAGAAACTTGCTCATACTGCATAGCCAAGTTCCCTGGGCATGAGAGGTCAGCTGCTCCAGAGGGGCCGGCTCTCTGAAACCCATCCTCACCTTCTCTGAACAAGAGCCATGGCCAGCGGTGATGCCCAACCACCAACTTCTCACCCTGAGCGAGGCACAAAGCTGTCTTTATTCTCCAACAGAAATGCTGAATAGGAATAATCTGGACGGAGAAAGATGTCTCTCAGGAATTCTACAAACCCCTCATACTCTTTGTCATTGTTTCAATAAATAACATCTGGAAAGGGCTCCATGGATATTAATGAGATCAACTTGAGAAAAAGAAATGAATAAGAGTTTGTTGATAACCTATCATTCCCATTAGAAAAAAATTATTATTATTATTAATTACATAGTGGCTGTTAGGAGATCTTCAGGCCCATAAATGGGAATGTTTTAAGGCCCTCCCTTAACAAAATAAAGTTGCAATTACAATTTTGAGGTCAGGGACATTTCATATTTCATATGCTTTCCTGTAAAACCAAGCACAGTACTGGATATAGTAAATACTTAGTAAATATATCTGAAGGTCTATATTCACATCTATGACTACTCTTATTGTTAAACTCCAACAGTAGCTGCCTAATGTCCCTGACTTGGGAGATTTCACTCATTTATTGGTGATGCTTTTGTGTACATTTTCTTCTAGTTGTTTATTAATTTAAAAAATCTGTTAGGCCCTAACCAGTTTGGCTTAGTGGATAGAGCATCGGCCTGTGGACTGAAAGGTCCCAGGTTCGATTCCAGGCAAGGGCATGTACCTTGGTTGTGGGCACATACCCAGTAGGAGGTGTGCAGGAGGCAACTGACCGGTGTTTCTACCTCTCTATCCCTTTCCCTTACTCTCTGTAAAAAATCAATAAAATATATTTTTAAAAATCTGCTAGTTAAGATCTTTGGTATTGATCAGAGATGTCAGGGCATAAAAATATATTTCAGGTCTGCTTCCTGGGGTGACATATGGGACATGGATACCTCAAGAGCTGCCTGGAACACAAGCAGCGTTCATTGGCTCAAGGCCCATAACAAAGGCATAAACTCTTCCTTAGTCAAAACTAACCTTGGAAAGAAAACTAACCTTGGAAATCAAAACCCACAACTCATGAATTGCTAATAGTCTTGTTGGTGAACATATCCGCTCATATGTCACCCAGGTCTCTTCAACTTGCAGATGAAATCAAGACAAAAACTCAGTAACTTGGAGTTCCTGCTCTTCTGTTCCTACCTACAGGAACTTCAACGATCCCCGATCACACCCATCCCCAAGAATTTCTAGGAGCCTCCAATGGAGACTTACCATTGCTCAGAGACCTGTGTGCCCAGCACAGTCCTGGTTGGTCCTCTCCTCTGTGAGAGAAACCTCACTCAAGAATACCACCAGGGAGCCTCCTCACGGCCACAGCTGGGAGCTCTCCCTTCCGGAACTCCACGCCTCACGCTGTCCCTGTTTTCTCCCAGAGAGCCTTCAAAATCTCTCCTGAAAATCTCCTTTTTTTCCTCTTGCCCTAACCCTTCTCTTCATAGGGGCCTTGCTATTTCCAACAAGTGAGGCAGGAAACAAGCATAACAGTATCTTTTCCTTTTCTCTCTCGCACAAAAAGATTAAAAAGTCCTCTGGCCTCCTTCAGACATATCAACAGTTCTATGGCTGACATGGGCCAGGTAGGTAAGTGAGTCACTGCACTCCCCAAAGGCAGTTTCTCTAGGACTTGTGGTTACAGGTGCAAATGGAACAGTCACTCATGAAACATGTGTGTACAGGTGGTGACTCCAGGTACCATCAGGAAAAGTCCTAACCCCAGGCTACTGGCCTCACCGGCTATAACTACCTACCTGGAGAAAGCCCAGGGGAAGATTGACTAGTGTCTGCACTTTTAACAGCAAAGTCTCATTGTGCAGTCATTGTCGAGAAAATAAAGGAACATCTTATCCTCTTGGACTGTTGTGACTCAAGAGGTAGCCTCTTTCTTCAGTTCATCTCTTACATCCTCCTTCCCGGTTCCTCAAGTATCTGCAGCATTGTCTTTCCCTTCAGCTTGTGGTGCTGCTCAATCGTGCCCCACCCCCTCTCGCCTTGTCTTGCCTCCCCTGGCTCCCAGCAGCCTGTTGGTTTTCCATATCCTGTGAAAGCCAGCCCTCCAGCCTCCCCACCTTCTCCTGGCATCTCCACGTCGCTTTCCCACTAGCTCTGACCAGAAAGGTTTCATTTCTCTGTCTCGCTGGTTTCACAAGTGTAGTTGGGTCTTTCTTCTTATTTACTGGAAACACAATAAATCCACAATGCTTCCCATAAGACCAGGTTCTACGCACCCTTACAGCCAGCAGCTCTTTCTAAGGCTAAACCACTCTCTTTACAAGGTGGAACAGAGGCGTGTTGTTCCCCTCACTCTCCTCGCTCCTGCCACCTCTCTGTTCATCTCTCTAGCTTCTGTTCAGTTTGGGCAGCTTAAGGGTCCTCTGCTGCTCCTTCTGCAAATTAAGAGGCGACCTTAAAGGAGGACCCTTGACCAGAATTTGAGCATCTGATAAGGAAGTTTTGGGATAATGAAATGCTGCTGTAATGTGGAAGACAAGTTCTTATGCAGCTGTGCACATGCACACACGTATATGCACGCACACATGCACACAGGCACGCACACACACATATGCATGCACGCACGCATGCACACCATGCAAAGCCAAGTGGCAGCAGGAAGCTAAGGCCTCCCTGGGCTGGGCTGAGCTCCCAAGTGAGATAGGACCATCCCTCATCCCTGACACTTGCAGTCCATTAATATCGGCTCACGCTCTGTGATGGAGAGGAGAGGATATAAAGAAGCATTTCCCTCAGAGCTCTGACATCCTTCCTGATACGTAGGTTCCCCAACCTGCCAAAGGGAGGAAACACATAACAATCAGAGCATTTATTCATTATACCTCCCAAAAAAGCAAAAAAAAAACAAAACAAAAAAAAACAAACAAACAAAAAAAACAATACCATTTTTTTTTTCATTTGTTACACATTCTAACCCTGAGCTTTCTTTTTTTCTTTCAGAAAACTGAACTCTAGCTAGCAGCTTTTTAAATGGAGCCACACTACTGGCTTATGATGGTTACAAAGAAGAGACTCAGAAGCTAGCGCCGAGGTGCCCACAGTCCCTGCCCAGGGCTCTTTTCTAAGATAGCACTCACCTGGGCCAGGTCACCCTCAAGCCAGAGACTAACGTGCCACCTCTCTGATGTGGCCATTTAGGACCTGGAGGAAGCTGCCATTCACATGTACAGGAGTGGTTCTACTCAAGCAAACCTGATGTAGGAAAAAGCACATGGAAGAAGAAAAAGATAACTTTGGAATGGCTATTTGCATTACAAAAGGACTCTCTGTTTGACAAAATGATTCACTATAGAATTCCCTTAAGCAACAGCACATCCAATACATTAAAATATGATCTTATTTACCAAAATTCAAATTGTATTCAACGTTTCAAGAACATGTTGTTATATGGGAAAGTACAGAGCTGCCTAAATAAGGCCCAAATGGCATCCCTGGGGTAAGTCCAATTGTAGAACCAAAGTGAATTTTTATGTGTTGGTCAAAAGAGCCCCAAAACGTATGCAAAGAGTATTAACCCAATCTGAATGGATGGATTCTTATTTTTTTAAAAAAAGAAGAAGAAGAAGAAGAAGAAGAAGAAGAAGAAGAAGAAGAAGAAGAAGAAGAAGAAGAAGAAGAAAAGAAACCCCACTTGTAAATAACTCAGGTAAATTCCAGTATTAGTCCCTCCCTTGGGAGCCAGAACGCAGGCACTCCAAGAGGCAGGTACAAAATCAGCTTGGGCCCCGTGAATGGAGGCAGGAGTGGGCCCGGCACCCAGAGTGTAGTGTTCATTCCAAACTGAATTATATCCCCATCCCTCTCCCTTCCCATGTGGGACACACTTTGTCAAACAAGGGACGGTGCCAGAGATCCATGAAGGGCAGGAAAGCTGCACCTCTCAATGGCAAGACAAAATGGATAGTGTCCAGAGGGCCCATGTGCTGCCTGCCTCTGTGGCCTGTCCCTGAGCAGAGCATGGACTGAGGCTGAGGGCCAGGACAGAGCCCTCCTTCAGGCTGGGTGTCCATATTTCTCGCTTCTCCTGAGGCCCCAGGGCCATGGATAAATCCTGGGACAGACACCTGAGGACACAACTCACCTTCTCATTCCATTGTCACAGCAGCCCCTCTTCTCTCTGCCATCACTGTAGTCCTGGCACCCACGAAACAAGACTGCCCTTGTTACCAGACAGGGTCTCGGCCTGGGCAGATCTGCCTAAGGCCCACCAGTGTGTGGGTTCTTGACTTCATGTAGGAAAGATTTCACAGCATGAGTCCAAGTGATTTTGAGAGCATGTTTATTAAAGCTGGGGACAGTGAGACAAAGGAAGGGCTTAGGATAGAAGAAGCAACAGGAGAGAAAAAGTCAGAGAAGAGAGGCCCTAGAGGCCCTAGGTTCAGGGGGTGAGCTTGGCACAAGCTGCTGCTGCCTGCTGCTCCCCTTGGTGCAAGTCTTATGGAGTCCTTTAGGGTTTAGGAGAAAAATGGCAGAGATACAAGGCATAGGTATGCTCTAGCGAGAGGGCTCCCTGGCTCCTCTGTCTTGAGGCTTTTTATCTCTCTTTGGCTAGTGGGATCCTAGAGGAGGTCTCAGGGGAGGGTCTTAACAGAATATTCATTAGCTTTTCAGCTGTGTCCTTCGATATGTTGATTCATCAAAATGTGTGTATAGAGGGGTCAGAGATTATTTCCTGCTTAGCTTCTTTTTTTAAAAAATATATTTTTTTATTGATTTCAGAGAGGATGGAGAGGAAGAGAGAGATAGAAACATCAATGATAAGAGAGAATCATTGACTGACTGCCTCCTGCATGCCCCCCGCTGGTGATTGAGCCTGCAACCTGGGCATGCGTCCTAACTGGGAATCAAACCTCCTGGTTCCTAGGTAGATGCTCAACCACTGAGCCACGCCAGCCAGGCTCATTTTTAAAGAACCTATTTGAAGAGGGACCAGACCCAGGCCAGTCTGCCCCAGAACAGTCTGGAATGCGTAAACCATTTGCTTCTAAGTGCCCTTAGTTAGGAAAGATAAAGCCTTGTGATTCATTAGCTGGCTTTAAATTGCTCAGATTGTTTGGCCTGTATTGTCTCAGTTTCCCCTATTCCACTTGTCAAGCAATCTCCCTAGCTTCTTACTATCCTGCCTCACACTGAAGGCTATGCATCTCCCAGGGCCCCCGGAAACTCCCTTGGTTCTTGACATGAAGTGATGGTGCATATACAGCCAGGCCGCTGCATGCTTGCTGGCTGCCTGCATAGCCAGTGGGAGGGCACTGTATTTAATGTGTGTTTTTCCCAGCTTTCTTCTGCTGGTGCAGTGGCTCCTTCGCAGTCTCAGTCCTGAGAAATCTTTTCATTATGGCTCACAGCTGTGATCCTCCGGTTAAAAGAAATTACTTATGAAAGGGCAGCCTGGGGTAGAAGGCAGCAGCATCAGAAGCGGCGTGGGCTTCCAAGGGAGAGGGGACTTCAAGGATTTATTGACATGAGGGAGATCACAGCTCTGGCTCCAGGCCCAGCTGCTGACATTTGCGATAGATTTAGGCACAGCGGTGTGGCTAGGAATTATTTTTTAACTCAAATGAAGAGGTCGGAGTGAGGTGTTCTGGTCTACTCATGGTGGTTTTGCTGATGCCCAGGCAAAATTAAAAGGGAACAATGAGAATCGTCTCTTCTTGCCTCTTTGCTAGTTCTTCTGTGCTCCTTCTCTCCTCCCCTCTTTCCTCCTTCAATCTCATCCCTTCTTAGAACTTGGCTTCTGATTCCTCTTCCCCTGGCTTCTCCATTCTTGGATCCTCCTGCTCCTCATCGCACGTTCTCTGGAGCAGACCCACTCCTCGCTGGGAGATGAGGGTAGTGGGGGTCTGTGGTCAGCCCTCAGGCCTCCTGGCCTGGCACCCTGTCCAACACCCAGATCCAGGCAGGGAAATCCAGACACAGACAGAGGACCCGTGCTGCCTTGCTTGCGTGGTGTCCTAAAGTTGCTGTATCTTTGAGCATCACCACAATCCCCAAGGATGTTGATGTTTCCCTTTCACAGGGGAGCCCAGACCTCCTTAGGAAATGTTCACAGAGCCAGCAGCCTGGCCGCCCAGGAGGAGAGCCCACCACAGTGCTGGGGCTGGTCTGTCTGACACTGAAATCCTAAAGTTAGAGGTCAGAGTGGAGGAGACTTTCGAGATGAGCAACAACAGCCCTCTCACCTTCCAGGAGAGCTTGCTGAGGTTCAGACAGGAAGAGTGGCTGCTCCGAGGTCACACAATGCTTCTAAGGCAAGGCAGCGCCTGAAACCATGTCTACTGTTTAAGCATCAGGGAAAGGGGCACGCATCGCTTGTCCATGTTCCACTCCTCTTCAAGCAACATGAAGAGTATTGGCCAACCACATAAAAAGAGCTCATTTTAATAGAGGGACTGCTGATGCCAGGCATCAGGCCTGTGCAGGGACGTGAAATGTTCTGCACAATCCACGCACTATGCTGTGAGCTATATTGTATTATCATATTTTAAATATATTTTTATTTTTCAATACAGTTGATGTACAATATTTTGTTAGTTTTGGGTGTACAATCCAGTGATTAAACATTTATATGACTTACGAAATAATCTTCCCAATAAAACTAGTACCCATCTGACACTATACATAGTTATTACATCATTATTGACTATATTCCTTATGCTGTACTTTGCATCCCCATGACTATTCCGTAACTACCAATTTGTACTTGCTAATCCCTCCCATCTGGCAACCAGCAAAATGTTTTCTGTATCTATGAGCATGTTCCTATTCTGCTTGCTCATTTATTTTGCTTTTTTAGATTCCACATCTAAGTGAAATCATATGGCATTTGTCTTTCTCTGTCTGCCTTATTTCATTCAGTACAATACCCTCTAGGTCCATCCATGGCAAGATTTCATTCCTTTTTATGGCTAAGTCATATTCCATAGTATATATGTGTCACTTTTTCTTTATCCATTCATCTACGATGGATACTTAAGTTATTTCCATATCTTGGCTATTGCAAAGAATGCTGCAATTAACGTATAGATGCATATTAGTATGTCTTTTCAATTTAGTGCCTTGGGTTTCTTCAAATAAATACCCAGAAGTATAATTTCTGGGCCTCCTTTGTCTGTTTTTTCATTTTTGAACACTGAAGCTCAAAGCTGTTAAGTGACTTGTCCAAGATCTCAAAGCTAATGAAATTCAACCCCAGTCCTGTCTCCATGTCAATTCTCTCCATGATCATAGGACTAAGTACAGCACTAACTGCCATCCATAAAAGGGATGTTCCGGAAGAATGTGTGCCTCTCAGTTTAACAACTCACCCCTGAGGAAAGCCAGGTGCAGTCATTTGAAATCTAAGGCATTGTGTTCGATGGAGAGTGGCAGCTTACTCCAGGCAAGCTCAGTCTCCTATTCCCAGGATCTTGCTTTTGGTTCTCACGGGAGAAGAGCTGAGCAGGCCGGGGTGTGTATCTTCTAACTGAGCTGCTAGTGAACATGTCTTTTCAAGCTGTATTTTGATGACTCTCAGTGGAATGATTTATAGGATGATGAGAAAGGACCATTCTGTTTTTCCAGTAGATCCTGAGAATTTGGCAAGAGCTGCTGTGGCTTTTATTCCGATTTTTCATTCACTGACCCGAGACTCCAAGATTCTGTGCTATGCTCACTGCTATGGACTGCTTAAGCACACTGTTGCACCTCCTCTGTCCCAGGAAAGGCAGCCTAAGGCAGGGCTACAAGTGACGCCCAAGGAGGGTTCCCCCGGGCCTGGGCCCCTGGATCAGCCCCTTCCTGGGCAGAGCTGTTCCTGACACAGAATTCCTAAATCCCTTGGAATTTGCTAGGTGGTGATAGAGTTTTTTGTTCTAATGCAGTGAGTTTCAGTGGGCTCTTAGATGGAGGCTGGTCACCAGAAAAACCAAGCCATGATTTATAGCTTGGAATTTTCATCCCCACCTATCCATTCCTCAGAGAGGGGAGAGGGGCTGGAAATGGGGTTAATAAACAATCATGCCTACTAGTATGTAATGAAACCTCCATAAAAACCCCCAAGGTACAGTGTTCAGAGAGCTTCCAGGTTGGTGAACACATTTCTGTACGAAGAGGGTGACTCATCACAATGCCACAGGAACAGAGGGTCCAACCTGCACTTGGGACCCTCCCTGACCTTGCCAATGTATCTCTTTTTCTTTCTTTGTTCTTTCTTTTTTTTTTTTTTTTAATTGACGTCCAGAGAGAGAGGAAGGGAAATGGAGAGAGAGAGAAAAACATCAATGTGAGAGGGAAACATCGATCAGCTGTCTCCTACATTCCCCCTACCGGGGATCGAGTCTGCAACCCAGGCATGTGCCCCAACCAAAATCAAATTGACAACTTTTCGGTGCAGGGAATGATGTCCAACCAACTGAGCCACACCAGCCAGGGCCCTAATGTAGCTCTTTATCTGGCTATTTATCTGTATCCTTTATCATATCCTTTGATAAACTGGTAATGTAAGCAAGTGTTTCCCTGAGTGCCATGAGCTGTTCTAACAAATAATGGAATTGAGGGAGGGCATGCATGAGAACCTCTGGTTTGTAGCCAAGCCGAACAGAAGTTGTAAGTAACCTGGGAACCTACTACTTGCAATTGGTATCTGAAGGGGAGGCAGTCTTGTGGAACTGAGTTTTTAACCTGTGGGATCTGACACTATCTCCAAGTAGATAGTGTCCACTTGAGCTAAACTGTAGGACACCCAGCTTGGTGTGAGAAAGCCCACACACACATCTGGTGTCAGTGTGTTGTGAGTGTGGCAGTGGTGTAAAAGTAAAGGAGGAAGAGTGAGTTTTTTATTTACAGGTGTTTTTGTTGTAGGAGCCCGAATTGACTAAGATGGGTAGGTATTGCTATCAGTATTTTACTTATGAGAAAACTGATAAGTAACTTGCTCAAGGTCACAGAGCTAGTAAGCAACAAAGCTGGAATTCAAAACCAGGTCTTATTTCCAGTTCAAAATTTTTTATACAGTTATTCTTTTATTGATACATTCAGAAATATTTCCTAGTACTTTAACTATATGCCAGATGCTGCTGTAGGCATTGAAAATATAGCACTGAATATGATGAAGCTCTTGCTTTAATAGAACTTACTTCCTCATGTGGGAAGACAGATCATAAAGAAGTAAACATAATAATGAAGACAATTGCAGAAAGTAATGTGGGTGACATTTAAGCTGAAATCTAAATGGCAAGACAAGCCTGCCAGGCCAAAATCGAAGGGAAGGGTGCACCAGGGAGAGGGAACAGATAGTACAAGGACCCTAATCAGGAATCTTATTTGTTCAGAGAGACAAAAAGGGCCGGTGCAGCTGGATCACAGCAAGCAAGCAAGAGAGAGAGGTAGGAGATTCAGGCAAGAACCAGGCACACAGGCCAGGAAGCTTGGATCTTAGTCTACACGTGATGGGGGCCAGCAGAAGGTTGGGAGCAAGGGAATGACACAATTCAAGTTATCTCTAAAAAGTTCACATCTGCTGGGTGCTTACAGAGGAACAAAAATAACATTCAGGAGACAAGGTAGGCAGGCAAGAGAAGTAGCCCAGACAAAAGCAGCAGCATGTGTGATCTGAGAAGTGGCTACTTCTGTGCTGTGTAGACCATCTTCTACACGGCTCCACCACGGCTCCTCCCCATAGGTGTGCTCTGGGACAACAGTTCTCAAAGGGTGGCCTGAGCACCCCTAAGTATGCCCAAGACTCTTTCAAGGTGGCCTGTGAGGTCATCATTTTTTCAAATACAGAGGCTGGATTTTCTTCAGATACTTCAACCAAAACAACGTATCGCGACAGATTGCCGATGGAAGCAGCTTTGAGAATCCAGCTGTCTTCTATTAAACCACACATTACAGAGATTTGCATTTCTTGTTTGCTTTGAAAAATTGTTATTTTTCATGGAAAAAAAGTGTGTCATTATGTTAACATGCAAGCGATTATTGTTGTTATCTTAGAATGAATTAATCAATAGTTTTCTCCCTCCTCAGTTTTAATTTCTAATAGAATAAATGCTGACAGATACAATCAGCATATCTGAATCCTCAATAACTTCTAAGACTATAAAGGGCCCCTGAGCCATTAGAACCACTATCTTAATGACCCAAATGACTCTGCCCAAGGGAGGGGGTGACAAAGGGTATCAGACAGCCAACCCCTTTGAGACACACCTCTGAGCACCTTTGGAGCTCTGTCCTGATTGCCGGGCGGGGCTGCTCCACCCCAGCCGTGGCAGTGGAGTGTGGGTCCTGCTGCTACAATGTGTGGAGGGGAGAGCAGCAGCCAGCTTTGCACAGCGGCCGCGGCAACGTGCCAAGGTGGGTGGGCTGTGCTGGCTCCTCACTGCGGTGCCGGCATATGTTCAGCCACATGGCTTAGCAAACCAGGAAAGGAATCACCGCCTTCTGTAAGGTGCCGTGCCCCGTGCAACTGTCTGCACTGCTGGATGACAATGAACCCTCAGGGCATTTGTTACCACTTAAACATTTCCGAGGTGCATGCTGAGCATGTAATTGCTGCGCTGGGAAGGCGAGGGGCCGAATGCTAAGTGCAGCTGGAGGCAGCAGGGAGCACCCGGGTTCCAGAGATCACTCCATTGCTACCCTTGACGGGCAGATTTACAGACGACAGGACTTCGAGGATGCCATGCAGTGCCTGCCCGTGGCCTCTGGTCTGGCCAGAGTTGGGGGCAGGAGCTGGGGTGTCTGGTGGGTGGATGTCCACATTGCCAAGTCATCCTGCAGAAGCTCAGTTCAGGTTTTTGGACGAAGAAACAAAATCCTAACCAGTTAGAGCCAGACGACCCTGGAAATCATCCTGCTCGGCCTTTGCCAAAATGTCCTCGGATGGTCAATCCACCCAGATGCTCCATGAAAAAAAAAAAAGTACTGTGGCAAAGAAGTTTCAGAAAAAGTAAACTATAGCCATCCTCCAGTTGGAGACCCTCTGTGCACATTAACATAGTAAAAGGTCTAAAAAATGCTGCAGTGAAGAAACCTGCTTAACTTTGTTCTGAGACAAATGCTCTAAGGAAGAAAAGTACTTGCCCAAGGTCATATAACAAAATTCAGAATTAAAACCCAGGTTCCTGGACTCTAACCAAGCACTTTTTGTCCTGCACCTCAGTGGAAGGGGGTCCATTTGGCAGATTTTCCAAGGCCTTCTACCACTGAGATTGAACATAGAGGTCAAGGTCAAACCATCAGCCTACATCTTCCAAATATCCTATCCAGGGACACTTTGCAGGTGGCTGTGGTTCATGAAGGAAATGGGAGTAAGAGGAAGAAAACAGGAAGGAAATGATGAGGAAAAGGACTCCCTACGTCATTGTCCTCTAATCCAAGTTGCAACTGCATATGGGTGAAGGTTAATTCTGTCTCTAAGAACATCAACTGGGATTCTTTCACCAACACGTGCCCATCAGAAACAGGCTGGGAAGAGATCATTTGATTATGTTGTGAATTAGAGTTTTGCAAATATGCATTTAATTTAGAATTAATGAGATGCATGTTTTGTGAATTAATTGACAAAAAATGATTATTAAACACAAATTCACTGATGTGTGACAAGTAGGTAGTAAATACCCATTTTGCACATGGCAGTTAATTTCCAGGAATGTTTCTTTCGATAACCAGCTGGTTTTAATTTAACAAATAGGCTGCTGTCAGTTGAAATCGGAATGGAGAATCAGGAAACCTTCGTGGAGAGCAGGGCTCAGCACCACTCACCGTCTGCCCTGGGGACTGTGTGGATAAAAGAAGTTCTGGAACAGCCTCTGGAAGCTTACCCCCCACCCTCACCCACAACCCCAGCACCATTTCCAACAGCCCGATTCCACGCAGTGAAGGGGCGGGCTGACGAAACAACTGGGCTTTATGTGTGGTGTCCTTTCTGCCAGGAATCCCTTCCCCCTCTGTCACCCTGGCAAACCATTCAACCAGCAAACCTCACTTCTGTGCAGCTGTCTCACATGCCTTCAGACCCAGTTAATCTCCCCCTCCTAAGCACTCCACAGCATTCTGTGCCCCTTTCACATTTGTAACACTGCATTAAAACCTGCAGATTCCTAGGCAGTTCCTGGCATGTAGCAATCCTATATAATAAAGAGGTAATATGCAAATTGACCCTTGCACAAGATGGCCACCCCCATGTGGTCAAAGATGGCCGCTACAAGATGGCCGGCAGGGGAGGGCAGTTGGGGGCAACCAGGCCAGCAGGAGGGGGGGGGGCAGTTGGGGGCAACCAGGTCGGCAGGGGAGGGCAGTTGGGGGGGAACCAGGCCAGGAGGGGAGGGCAGTTGGGGGCAATCGGGCCGTCAGGGGAGCAGTTAGGCATTTATCAGGTTGGCAGGGGAATGGTTAGGGAGTGATCAGATTGACAGGCAGGCGAGCAGTTGGGAGCCAGCAGTCCTGGATTGTGAGATGGATGTCCAAATGCTGGTTTATGCCTGATCCCACAAGGATCGGGCCTAAACCAGCAGTTGGACATCCCCCAAGGGGTCCCAGATTGGAGAGGGTGCAGACTGGGCTGAAGGACACCCCTCTGCCTAGTGTATGAATTTCATGCACCGGGCCTCTAGTAACAGCTATAAAAGCAATAACAACAATCTGGCAAGGCTGCTATTTGCCTTCCCAGTATCCATTTTTCCTTTACGTTAGTAGCAGAGCATGGATTCTACTGACATCTGTAAGACTACATTTCCCAGCTTCCCTTGCATACAGGTGTGATCATGTGATGAATATCTGGCCAATGAGACACAAGTATGTGCTGTAGACTTAAGAGAGGCTCATTAAAGAGAGCTGACCAGTAGCTGAGAGGTGGTCATTTTTGCCTTCTCCATACATCCCACTCCACCTCCCACACACACTTGTGCTGTTCAAAACATGAGCATGATAGTTAGATCTCCAGCAGCCTATTGGATTGTGATGTGACCTTCAGGATAGAAGCCACATACTGAGGATGTCAGGGCCAAAGTAGAGGAAGAGCATGGGTCCCTGGTGACTTGGGTGCAACCATATTATGGTTAGATTGCCTGTCTCCATACTCCTTTCACACGAGAAAATCAACCCACCCAAGCGTTTTAAAGATACTGTTATTTTGTAAGATATAGCTGGACTGACTTCTAACAAAAACAAATGATAGCCAGAAACAATGACGAATGTTTAATTGTGTGGATATCTCTATTTTATAGATGAAAAAAGTGAGGCCCACAGACTGAAGTAGTAAGTCCAAGGTCACACAGCTAATAATTAATCAGGTTTAAACTGCATTTATGTCTGTCTGATTCCAGGATTGGAACTCTTAACAATCACTGCCTCTCACATGAACCACCCAGTGGCTGTTCAGAGAACCCATCACTCTGAGAATGGTACTAGGACAAGCTCAGTCTCTAACTATGCCTGGACAAATCATGTCACCTCTCTGTGACTTGGTTTCCTTGCCAGTAAAATGATAATATCAACTACTCTCTAGAGAACATCTTCTATTGGCCAGGAGTGAAGTAATTTGCTCAAGATCACAACATTAGCAAATAGTGGGTAAAGGAGAGGTGAAGGACCCAGGTCCATCTGTGTGTCCAACTCTATAATTCAGACTCCTCATAACATTCTTGTTCACACAAGGAAATGGAAGTTTCAACTGCTGAGGAAGCCAGGATTCAAAACTAGATCTCTCTAACACCAAAGTCAAATACTTCCCTGAACTCTGAGTGAAGGGGAAGGTTAGAGAAGCCAGCATCTGAAGGTGGAGACTGCGCTGCATTCAACCAGCTCTAAGTCCAGCGCTGGATCAACTGCAGAGCTGAAGGAAAGGGAAGTGAAGCCAATGCCCGGGTGAGAGAGGGGAACACTCCCGCCACACACACACACCAGAGCCCTTGGTGAGCTCCCTGAGCGCAGGCCGCATAGCTCACCCATGGCTTTCTGGAAGAGAGCCTGGCACTTAAATGGGAACATAGGGATCGTATGCATGTCCTGTGGCTGCCGTAACAAATTACCACAAACCTGCTGGCTTAACAACAGAAATGGATTCCCTCTCAGTTCTAGAGGCCAGGAGTTTGAAATCCAGGTGTGGGCAGGGCCAGGCTTCTTCTGAAGGCTCTGGGGGGAAATCCTTCCTGCCTCTCTTGATCTTCTGGCAATCCTTGGTGTGCCTTGGCTTGTAGATACATCACACTGGTCTCGCCCTCCATTGTCACATGATGTTTTTCTTATGTGTCCTCTCCCGTCTGCATAAGGACTCTCCTCATTGAACTCAGGTCCACCCTAATGTAGTATCACCTCATTTTAACTTGGTTATATCTCAAAGCCCATATTTCCAAATAAAGTGACATTCACAGGTACTGGGATGCCACATCAACATATATTTTTTTGGAGAACACAATTCAACCCACTACAAAGGCTATTTGCTCAATTGAATTGAGCATGCTGACTCTCGAAGCCCATATTTCCAAATAAAATGACACTCACAGGTACTGGGATGTCACATCAACATATATTTTTGGAGAACACAATTCAACCCACTGCAAAGACTGTTTGCTGAATTGAATTGAACATGTTGACTCTCTGCAAAGGAATTATTTCCTGCAAGGAATCGTAGGGGAAGCCAGCCTTCTTAGTGCTGAGATGTGAACGTCTCCCACACCAAAAAGTGTGTGTGTGTGTGTGTGTGTGTGTGTGTGTTCCTTGTGACTCACTGTAGTGTGGAACTCCACCCTTAGAGATTAATTCCTTGGGTAGGCCCCTAAGAGGACAGCCTGTAAGTTAACTGGCACGCATACTGAACTTGAATTTGTCAGAGTGCATTTGCAGAGTGAAGGGCAGTGAGAGGGTGCAAGTGTGACAGGGAAAGCACAGGACAGCTGCTGGCATGCCGAGTGATGCCCTGGTGACGGGAGTCTGCGTGGGTGTGCTAGGGCCACGGGGGAGGGGGAGGAAGGGGGAACACAGGAGGGAAGGAGGAGTCTAAGAAGGAAAGGAGGAGGAGAATTCTTCCCCTGGGTGAGGGGTTGGACTCAGTGATTTTGAAGATTCTAAAATCCTTTTGAAACACGGAGATGCTCTAACCCCTGGTCTTCCTAGAGGAGGTGCTGGGAATGAGCTGTGCCCGGCTCCCAGGTTAGATGTGGTCAGGGGTGAGGGCAACGTGGTCAGGAGGGAGAAGGGGGAAGACGTCCAGGAGAGGGTGGAGGCGGGCAGAGCAGGGATCCCAGTCCCAGCCCTTCCCCTTGGCAGCAGGGAGACCTTACACAGTCACTTGCTCCCTAGACCTTCCTCCTGGTGGTGAACCCGGAGCCTCAGGATTGGCTGCGAGGCCTGTCCAGGTCTGGGCAGATTTTCAGACTGTCTCACACCTCTCCACCTGGCCAGGGGCAGGCCCTGTGGCCACAGTACACTTACTCTCCATTATGCACTTAGGAAAAGCGTCTGTGAAGTCCCAGCTTCTCTGAGAGGGAGGCGGGGAGAGAAGAAAAAGGAGGGAGAATGAGCACAGAATGGGCCTCAGAAATTGACTTCAAGTTGTGGAGCGCAGCAGTGAAGGGCCTCCCTCGGGAGCGTGGCTCCCGGCAGGCAGAGGGGAAGTGGCCAGATTAACCTAATAGAAAACAGCGCCGCTCAGCCGGGTCCACATCTGAGCGAAAGCCATTTGAAGACTCTGCCACCAAATCAAACCATTCTCTCCCTATTAACAGCCCAAACATGTAGAAGGTATTTTGGTCTGAGCTATCATGCCTCTGGGTTATTGTTTTAAATTTGAGTCATTACAACAAATTACTGTACTTAGCCCTTCTCAGGAGCTGTGAGGACTTATTGCCACTCAGACATCCTCCTCGCCTGCCTCTCCTGAGCCACGCTGACCAGAGAGAAGGAGGCCATCCCTGTCCAGATGCTCCCCCAATGCCAGGGCTCAGGTTGGGCACCAAGGGTGTCCCTGTGCACACTCGTCACACTCCTTGGGAGAGGAGGCACTAGAAGCCAAAATAATAAAAGATCTGCCACTTACTGAGTCCACTCATGTGCCAAGCACTGAGTTAAGTAAGACCACTTGGTGTCTCCTGCAGGAATTTAGAACGTAAGCAGGGCAGGGGCATGCCCTAGCTCTGCCTTAGTGCTTGGGAAGCTGTGAGCCACCACGTGTGGATGTGGGTGAGGAGAGCGGAGGCGGCTGTCATCCGGAAGTAAACTGCCACCACCAGGCCAAGGTTCCACCTTGAGCCACGCACAGGGCACAGTGCGAGAGCCCTCCCGGGTCCAGGAAAACAGGACTTATTCTGGAGAAGGGTGGCACTGCAGGGTACAGGCAGACAGATGACGTTCTGCAGTGGGTGCCAGTGGAGGGATCCACAAGTACCCCATTTTCCCAGAGGCCTAAAAATCACCAGGCAGTTTTCTGGCTCATGAGATGATGGTCTTTTCCAGTCTTCAGGCTGAACCATCTAGTTTATGTGAGCCCTTTGCTGGACTTGGCACATATACGCATTTATGTCACCAACTCCAAAAGCACTTCCCCTCAAAAGGGTTAAACACCAAATTTATCGTCTCAACAAATGCCATTTTAAAAATACATGGCAGTCCCTAACTGGTTTGGCTCAGTGGATAGAGCGTCGGCCTGCAAACTGAAGGGTCCCAGGTTCGATTCCGGTCAAGGGCATGTACATTGGTTGCGGGCACATCCCCAGCAGGAGGCATGCAGGAGGCAGGTGATCGATGTTTCTCTCTCATCGATGTTTCTAACTCTCTATCCCTCTTTCTTCCTCTCTGTAAAAAATCAATAAAATATATATTTTTAAAAAATACATGGTAGCCCTGGCCAGTGTGGCTCAGTTGATTGGGCGTCGTCCCGTGCACCCAAAGGCTGTTGGTTCCATTCTCGGGCAGGGCACATGCCTGGGTGACAGGCTTGATCCTTGGTGAGGGGCATGCAGGAGGCACCTGACGCCTGTCCCTCCTATCTGCCTGTGTAGATCCCATGTGTCTTTTCTCTCTCTCTCTCTTTCTATCTCTCTCTCCCCTCTTCCTTCCTCCCTCTCTAAACATCAATAAAAAATATTTTTAAAAATATATATAAAAAAGTAAAAATACATGATAACCGCCATAGAGAAATTTACTTTTTAAAGGAGGCTTTCCCATCTTTTCTCAAGCATTTATGTAGCTCTTACTGTCAGTCATTCTTGTATGCAGTTTACAAATATGTCATCATAAAACACCTGGAAGCCCTGGCTGGTGTTGTTCAATGGTTAGAGTGTTGGCCTACGCACCGAATGGTCTCAGGTTTGATTCCTGGTCAAGGACATACCTGGGCTGCAGGTTCCATCCCAGGGCACGCTCAGGAGATAACCAATCTTTCTCGCATCCATGTTTCTCTCCACCCTCCCTCCCTTCCACTCTCTAAAAATCAATGCAAAAATTATCCTCGGGTGAGAATTAGTAAAACAAATTAAACCCAAAACTCCTGGAAGTCGGCGTTGTGACTGTCCCCCTTTTACATATAAGGAAACTGAGGCACAAAGAGGTTCAATAATGTGCCCAAGGTCACGCAGCTCTCAGGCAGCAGAGCTGGGTTTGAACCCAGGCAGTTGTGCCTCACTGCTGTTCTCTGTACTCCACGTAAAACCCAAACGGTCATTCTTGCTCACCGTCTGATCCTGAGCTCCGCTTTGCACAGTGAGCCTTACCCAGTTTTTCTGGCAGCTTCTGGTAGAAGGCGCTGAGCCACTGGACGGGGCCGGGGGCGGTTGGGGGGGGCGGGAGGGCTGTGAGACCATACAGGTGAGAGTGCTTTTCACCCTGGGAAGCGCTGGAAAGTCCAGGTGCCCATCCCTACTGTGCACTCACACACTGCGCTGCTCTGTCCCTCAGGGGCTCTCACAGGAGAGGACGCCTGTCCCTCCTGTCTGCCTGTGTAGATCCCATGTGTCTTTTCTTCAGAACTGGAGCACGTCCACTTTTTCTTCTCCCCATCTCTGGGGAGTGTTTCGAGTCTGCACAGGTGCGGCATCGCCCTCTTTCCCGCCCATTCCCAGGCAGGCAGTTCCTTGTGCCCTGGTACTTCTTACAGCTCTCGCCAGAAGCGTGTTAAACACACTCTGAGCGCATCTTGCTCTGCCATTGCCCCGCCGCCCGGTAATCCAGCCTAAGAATTGGTATCCAAATTCCTTTGTTTATGCTGCATAGTCCCTTCGGCGTTTTTAATCTCCCTCCCCTTCCCTGCCCCCCGGTTCTGGGCTGTAGCAGTCAGCCTGGCATTCGCAGCTCTGTGCGCTGGAGCGGGAGGGAGATGGGCTCAGTCAGCCGTCATCCGCTCCTGCTTCCTTCTCCTCCGGCTGAGCTGGCTGGGACAGTCGGGCTGGCTGCCGGGCGTCTTTTCCAAGCCCAATGTTCTATTCTTTTGGGCGCTGTGATCTTGAAGACAAGAAGTACATTGCTTTCCAGTCTTCTCAAAAATGGGAAGTCTCATTTTCAGGATCCCTTCCAGAGAATTTGTCTGTTTTTTATCAGCAATTCACAGCTGACATCCTGCGGAACAGCATTCCCCAGCATGTTACTGCCTGTTCTGCAGGAAATGTGCCCTTGTTAAAATGACTTTGGGGAAGTCTAGCCAGCATGGCTCAGTGGTTGAACATTGACCTATGAACCAGGAGGTCCCAGTTTGATTCCCAGTCAGGGCACATGTCCGGGTTTCGGGCTCGATCCCTAGTGGGGGGCGTGCAGGAGGCAGCCTATGGATGATTCTCATTATTGATGTTTCTATCTCTCTCTCCCTTCCTCTCTGAAATCAATAATATTTTTTTTAAGAGAAATGACTTTGGGGAATGCTGGTAAGAGAAAGACAGTGCTTCTCATTGCGGGACCCAATAGCCCTTCATCTCTGAACAGGACTCCTAACCCCCTGAGGCGTGACCCACGCTTTTGTGTCCATAACTTTGGAGGATCCCTGTTAACATCTCCCATAAGGAGAGTCCCAGAGGCGCAGCCATTTGGGAAATCCTGTGACGATCATGCTCCCACACATTGGTCATCTCTCTGCCCTCTCCTCACCCCAGTAAACACTCTGGTCAAAAGCACTCGCCCATTGTGTGGGGTTAAGACCAGAAGCTTCCCCTACATCAGGCAGATCCTGCAATTCTGACAGATCCGCCCAACAAATAGGCACAGGGGTTGTCACCTAGTAAGACATTCTCTTAAAGACATTTCATAGATGTTCGTTACCTTTTCTCCAACCAGTGTGAGAGGGGAGGCCCACACGAAGCTGCAGACACACTTTTCTGATTGTACAGCACACATGTGCACTCGTGTGCACACAAACATGCATACACATGTGCACATACATACATACACACACAAACTCATACAAAACGCGCGCGCGCACATGGGGCTTCCCGAGTGCAATGGGCTCCTCGGAGAAAGACAGGTGTCCACCCCAGAGGTGCCTGAAAACTAGAGCGATTTGACATCTGGAAGAAGAAAAAGGCTTTTAGTCGTGGAAATATGCATGTGGATATTGAGTCATTCACTTAAAAACACCTGTTTTAAAAATATCTCTTGGGGAGAATTTCCGTCTATATTAGAATTCATAAAACAAAAACACTGTGAATGTATTATTAAAACGTTAGCATCAGAAACGGTCTGGGAAGCCAGAGAGACTCCAGTTACCCAAAAAGGCTTCAAGGAGGGAAATCCCTGAGCAATTACAATCCTCAATAAGCTTTTATTTTTATATGTGAAAACACAGCAATGGTTGGAAGATCATAGATACTGAGTTTCGGATTGCTGGGAGACTTACTGGCTCACGTAGCAGTAGGAGAAAGAAGGGATGGGGGAAGGAATGAACCGAGCTGAGATGTTCTGCACAACATGCCAGGAACTAGAAGGGGCAGTGCCATGCCACCCTGTCCACCCCTCTCCCCACTGCAGGTGGACCGGGTCCTGGTCCTAGAAGCGGAGGTGCCTGTTTCCATGACAATATCTGAACTCTGCCTCTCCCACCGGGGCAGTGAAAGGGCCATTGAAGCTGAGTGGCACAGTCACTGCAGTGGCTGGCTTCCTGACAGGGCTCAGCCACGTCACATGCTCGAAGCATTGATACTCGATGACTGCCACCTTCCTGAACAAGAGTCACACGTGGGAAGTGAGCAGTGAGTCCCAGTTTCTTTAATACACGTTTGTGGTGATGCTGGAGAAGTCACAATCAAGGGGGCCCCTTCTTTGAAGCCCTTTACAGTAGGAAAGAGAACATGGGCCTTGGAGCCAGATAAACTTGGGTTTGAATCCCAACTCTACCACTAACTAGCTAGGTGAGTATGAGCAGGCTACTTAACCTCTGAGCCTCAGTTTCCATTTCTATGAAGGGTGTATGTGGTTAAGACTGAATAGTAGCAGTACTAACTTATATTTATCTAACCTTCCTATATGTCCTTGGCATGCACAGATACTTTATTATACCTATTTACAGATCGATCAGCAAACTGCAGCGCAGAGTTGTCTGAGAGCTTACCCAACACCACGGGGATAGTCAGTGCTGAAGCCAGGGCTCACAGCCAGGCCGTGGGAACCCCGAGCCTGTGCTCCTTTGTACAGTGTGTCACCAGGTGAAGTGATGCTGGGGACAGTGCCAGCACAGGGCGAGGCCCTGGTATTGAGTGGCCCTCTGCCTTCCCTGTAATTGTTCATTTTCAGACTTGCCTGTTTTTACCTTGAGGGGCTGGGCAGGAGTTAACTTCAGCCCATGAAAGCTTGAATCAAATAGTTGCAAGAAGAAAACTGGTCTAGGAATCTTTACTGCAATTCTGTGCGATCCTGCCACAGCTGTTTACATCTGTCTAAGGAGCATGGCTGGCCACGATGGGAAGAAAACTTGGACATTATCTAGCTCATCCTCACATTCATCGGTTAAGGCGATGGGCCCAGGGAGCACAGGTGGCCACCTGCTTTGCTTGGCATGGAAGCACCAGGGCACGGGCTCTCCACAAGGTCCCCGTGGGGAGGAGGCGGATACAGGAGGACACACACGGAGGATGGGCCTCTCAGGGATTTAGGAGATAGACTAAAGGACATTTGGCCAAACTGCTTAGAGTAGCCAGGGGTGGCCTCTGTGAGAGGCAATGTGATCTGTAATTCATGGACCCTCACTCGGTTATGAAGGAGAGCTTCCTCTACCTGTTACCTGGGACAGCAGGTGCTTGGGCTCAAGACACCCTGCTGACCACCCCCTTTCTGTCCTACACCAACGCTCCAAAGCAGAGCCTGTCTGTGACCCACTATTCACAGCCTCGGAGCCATCCAAGGTAAGAGCACCAGGCCCTTTGGAAACCAGGTGGATAACTAAGGCAAAAAGACACGTGCTCGCTCAGGATCAGCCGGTTCCAATAGACTAAAGTATGTGAGTCAAGTCCAACCCCCAGTGTTTACTGAGGCCCTGAGCCCCATAATACATGTAACACACAATGCCTTTTATTTAAACCAAATGTGAAAGAGTGGAGGCTACAGCTGTGTGTAGGGAGGGTCTCAGGGTGGGGGCGGGGGGCAAACAGAGGTCAGCCACAAACATCCTCTGACTTTTATAACGAGCAAAACATTATAATGAATAGCCTCGCCGAGGGCTTTAGAAGATAAGATTTTTGTATATGAGTTTAATAAAAACATGGTCATTTAGAAAAAGAAAAAAAAAAGAGTTAATGAGATAATAATGTCTGTATAAATTGAAAAACAAGAGCCCAACCAGAGTAAGTAAATCCACGGCTGGTGTTTCCTGGCTTCATTTTCATCGCTCTTGTCTTTTTCTAATGACTCTGTTATGTTCTTTTACTCTTAAGGTTCCAAGTCATTCATGTTCGGCCTGTCCTTTCTGCTTCGAACAAGTAGAAGAGCAGCCAATAACATGAGAGCCAAGCCTCACGTGAATAACACACTGCCCTTGCCTCATGTTATCAGAATCCGAGGGAGAAAGGACTCATTTAAGTTTATACACTTGATCTGATCTAAAGTGGAGCCCAGGATGGGGTCTTTCCCCTCTCCCCTCTGCCTTATGGCTTTGCCCAAGTTACTGCTGTACTTTCCTGAACCTCTCTCTCTCTCTCTCTCTCTCTCTCTCTCTCTCTCTCTCTCTCTCTCTCTCTCTCGGATATAATTCCACTGGACAGGTTCCCAATTGACAGCTTGAGCTGGTCAGCCCCGTTAATTCGTGTATCTACAACACTGCAAATGCACAAACCAGATACATGGTGAAGGGCCCCAGATTTTAATTATATCTTATGTCACAGCTGCAGTCAATTTTTGCTACAGCTTAATAACCAGGTTGCACGAGCCGTGAACACTTTTTTGTTGTTAATTTTGCTGAGGAAAATTGAGTTTTTACTACCATTTTGGCAGAAATGCTTATCATAACAATTATGATAAAGTGATGAGGACTGGAAACATCTGCAGGAATGAACTTGGAGACAGACGGATGTCAGTTAGTCTGGTTGTGCAGGAAAATGGACGGTAGGGCCGAAACCGGTTTGGCTCAGTGGATAGAGCGTTGGCCTGCAGACTGAAAGGTCCCAGGTTTGATTCCGGTCAAGGGCATGTACCTTGGTTGCGGGCACATCCCCAGTAGGGGGTGTGCAGGAGGCGGCTGATCGATGTTTCTCTCTCATCGATGTTTCTAACTCTCTATCCCTCTCTCTTCCTCTCTGTAATAAAATCAATAAAATATATATTTTTTTAAAAAAAAGAAAATGGACGGTAGGAAATCTGGATTATGGCTCTGTCACCTGCTGAGAACCATGAGGGCCCTCAGGTGACATGAGCTGACTCCACTGAAGCACCTACCCTCTGCTCCGGGGAAAGGTCAGTCTGGGCTTAGAAGAAGAAGGACTCTTAGTACAGATGCAAAAACTAAAACCAGGGGGAAGGAGTGATCTCCAAAGGTCATACAACTAATGAGCGATGTCTGAGCTTCCTGGGTCCTGGGCCAGGGCCCTCTCTCCTCTGCCTGGAATACAACCCGTGAAGGCTTCAGTAAGGGAATGAACGGATGGCCTGGGACTCCTGGGAAGAGCGGGCAGATGGTCTTTCTGACAGGTCGGAGCCAGGATAGATGAGCAAATCACAATAAATGTGTCACCATCTGAGGCCCTGTTTGGGAATCAGGGAATAGTGTGTACAGGGGATGCCGGTCGTTGGTGTCAAAGAGGAAGAGGAGTGACAAAGGAATCAGGGGTGCCACCAACTGAGATTGTAAGAAGGAGAAAAGTAAATGCAAATGTGCCCTATCCCAGGGTTGCTGCAGCGGCATCTTCCTAGTGGGCATCGGTGCATGTCATTGTTCATGCTGCTGAAGAGGTTCATGAGCCGGGACTACCCCATCCTCCTGGAGACATCCGCGGGCTCTCACGGGAAGCCGCTTTGTGCTGCACAGTCACGGTTAAGACTGAATTACCAGACTTCCTGAATTCATCGGCATTACCAGTTGGTGAGACGCGCCATCCTTTTCATAAGAGGTTTCGGGGGAAAAAACAAGCACTACAAGAGATGTACACATTCATCCTCAGACACAGCGCTACTTCAGAAATGTGGAAATGAGAAAAAGTATGTGCCCCAAGAATTAAGGATATACAGTATGTATTATTCACCTGTCTCACAGTGGAATAGATTTTTAGGAAATGAGGTAGGGAGGGAATGACTAGCTCCAGACAGACTATGGAAATGGTTTAGATTTTTAAAATAATAATAAAAAAAGACACTTGTTGGAACTTATTTGGTAGCAGTGGAAATTAGAAGAAGGAATAAATGGGCATATTCGTTTTTTATTGCTGTGTAAAACATGACCACAAACTGAGCAACCTAGGGCACCTGTTTATTGCCTCCCAGTTCCATAGGTCAGACCTCTGAGCAGAGCTCAGCGGGGTCCCTGCTCAGGCAATCACCAGGCTGACATCAGGAGTCAGCTGGGGCTGGGGTCTCATCTGAGGCTCAAGGTCTCCCTCGAGGCTCACTTGGTTGTGGGCAGAATGCATTTCCTTGCATCTGTAGAATCCACGGAGACAGTCTGTGTCTTTCAAGGCCAGCAGGGAACTTCCCGTTCCAGGCTGTTATGATGGAGCGTTACATAAGCTAACGCAATCACGGTAATGACTGTCTCACCATAACCACAGCCCCTACCCACACTCATGGGGAGAGAATCACACAGAGGTTATGCACCAGGGGCAGGAATCTTGGGGGCCATCCCGTAAGTCTGCTGATCACGATGGGAGAGTTATCAGGAATAAAGAAACAACAGCCCTTTTTTTTGTTACATGGCCCTGATAATTAGACTATCTTGTGGGCATAAAGGGCCATTAATATTTAAAGCAATTTTATGCATGTGAGCTCTTTGGGGCCTTGAAGTCCTCCTATGAAACGGGTAGATCAGATACTATTGCTTTCATATCACAGGTGGGAAATGGAGGTCAAAGCCAGTTAAGTCATCAGCCTCAGGTCAATGGTGTATCACTGGCTCAGTCAAAGCCAGGAGTGTAGGCAGTTTCTTGACTTCAAAACCACTTCTCCTACACCATCCAGGATCATTACTCTGATTTTACTGAGAAGTATTCCTATCTGTGAAGTGTTTTGCGTTTCTTTAATCCTCACCAGAGGATATTTTTTTCATTGATTTTTCAGACAGAGTGGAAAGGAGGAAGGAGGGTGGAAGAGAGAGAGAGAAAGAGAGAAACATCGATATAAGAGAGACAAATCAATAGGTTGCCTCCCGCACGGGCTCTGACCAGGGCCAGGGATGAAACCCGCAACACAGGTACATGCCCTTGACTGGCAATCCGTCCTTGGGCCGACACTCTAACCACTGAGCAAAACCAGCCAGAGCTGAAGCCTTTTTTTTCTTTTCTTTTCCTTTGGGCAACTCTGGCCAAGCGTCGCTAGATCATGGATGTCTTACCCTCCAGAGTTCAGGAGAGGGAGTGGGCTCTACCAATGTGCCCAGGACTTCCGCTCTCCCTACTGCCCTCACACTAATCATGCTGGAAAGCACAGCTGCCTTTCTGCGTGAGGAGTCCCTCCCTTGATGACACAGCAGAAGCCTATCTCAAAACGCCAGCTGTAGGTGGCAGTGCTAAAAGCGTGACTTGACTTGGAAGATGTCATAGCAACACCGTGGAGGCCACATCTCTGGCATAGTCTTGATAGAGTCACAGTTACCATTTCCCACAGAAACAGCCTCTTTTGGGAAATTAGTGGCTACTTTATGGACCACTCAGTTCTTTAAGCTTCCCAGGATGCACAGAGTGGTCTAGCTGGCAGAAATCACTCAACAGACAAAAAAAGAAAAAGAATCACTCATGCTTGGTCTCTGGGCATACACATACAGACACATACTTGGGCACACACCCATGCACGCATGGGTCCCAGGCATGACCCCTCCATATCGGGTGGCATGCTATATAATGAGTCACTGGAAGTAGCTTGCCCTCCCCACCTTGTGCAACCATCGGAGCTCCAAACTGCAACAACTTGATCAACTCATTAAGTGTACATCACTTAAAGGAACCTGTCATGAAGGGGATTCAAGTGATGTTAACAGCAAATCTCTGTGATGATCAAAACACATCATTAGAGACATGAAGGGCAAGAGGAAGAAGATGAAAGGACTCTCCGATTCTCTTCTCTGGCTTCCTGCTGCTCGGGACTGAGAAATAAGAGTAAGTAACTTCGTTTTCCTGAGTCAACGTTTGCTCAGCTTTAAAACAGGAGGGTGTAGAGGGGAGGCGTGAGATGCAATAGTGAAATGAGTTTGTAACGAGACTGATTTATTCTACTGTGTACTAATAGTGAGACTTTGGGAAAATTACTTAATCTCTCAAAATCTGTTTCCTCAACTATAATACACTGAGTGGCCAGATTATTATGATCTCTGAATGCATAATAATCTGGCCACTCAATGTATATCCTATATAATAAAAGGCTAATATGCAAATTGTCCCTTCTAACAGGAGTTCGACCAGCAGGCAAGCCGGCCAACCGCCCATGTCCCCTCCCCCTGGCCAGGCTGGCTGGACCCCACCCATGCATGAATTCATGCACTGGGCCTCTAAAATATATATATATATATATATATATATATATATATATATATATATATATACACACACACACACACACACACACACACACACACACACACATATACACTGAGTGGCCAGATTATTATGCGTTCAGAGATCATAATAATATGGCCACTCAGTGTATGTAAAAAATACTTAAATCATAAGATTGTGAGGATTAGGAACCCAGCAGCCTATCTGTCTCAGAGAAGAGACCACACAGAGCTCCCTAGCCTCTGTGCCATTTGAGGACATCATGAGAAGGCACTGTCTTATGAATCATAAAGAGGGCTGTCATCAGATACCAAATCTTCTAGTACCTTGATCTTGGACTTCCCAGCCTCCATAAGATTATAATTCTCAGAAAGGTTTAAGCATTCAGGTAACTGATGAAGATATTTATGAAATAATTCAAATAGATGGAACTGGTGATACATCTTCCAATGATGAAATAGGAAGTACAAGAGATGTAGATGAGCATGAAGTTCTAGAGATTATTGATGCCAGAGACCTGAAGGTACTTGAAGGAGAAGCTGATAATATATCAAATGGAGATTCAACTGCTAACAGTAGTGATAACGAAGACCCTCAAATAGACATTGTGGAAGAGGACCCCTTAAATTCTGGAGATGATGTTAGTGAGCAGGATGTGCCAGACCTGTTTGACACGGATAATGTAATTGTCTGTCAGTATGACAAGATTCATCGAAGGAAGAACAAATGGAAATTCTATTTGAAAGATGGCGTTATGTGTTTTGGAGGGAGAGACTATGTATTTGCAAAAGCCATTGGTGAGGCAGAGTGGTAAAACTTAGGAGCTCAGTACATCATAAACATCAGTGGGACTATATCATGCATTGTGAAACTTGTTTTTGTTTAAATATAGTCCACAAAGCTGCTCAAATTTTGGTTCACTGGAACTTAATAAAATTATAATTCAGATGCAGATATAAAAAAAAGATTGTGAGGATTATTTATGTTAATATACATTTTAAAAACCAGCACAGATGAGGGCATTCAGTAGATGTTAGTTTCTCCTTCCTCTTGTCCCACCCCCTACCTTTTTTTAAAGATTTTAATCATCAGCCTTTTTTCCAAAGGTTAAATCATTTGAAGTATTAAAGCACCATGAGAAACTTGGCCTTAGCATTTCTGGCAGCCCGTCTGCCACACCACTTTGCACCCCCTCTCTTGAAATTATTGAAGAAAACCATATACATGCACATATACTTATTTGTCAGCCTCAAGATCAGATGCTCCTCTGGGAAGTTCTCTCACTCTCTGGTGAAGCCCTCAGACATCCCTCCCACTGGTGTCATGCATTGAGCAGGAGTAAATGCATGCTGTCATTGGAAATCAGGGCCACAGCTTCCACAGGCTGAGCATTTAGCCACGTAAATACATGTGTCTAACCTGGCTCTTGAGGGCGATCGTAAAATGCTCTGCAGTGTGTTGGCTAGGCAGGGTCAAACCCTACTTTCCAGCCTGAGGACCAAGAATGGAAAATAAAAAGTAGATATGTGGTCAAGGGTGCTGAAAAGGGATCAGGTTAAATAAAACACGGAACTGGCATGCCTCGTGAGCGGTTTACTCCTGGCCTCACAGGAGAGTGGGAGAGCAGGAGCTCTAGGAATGCCATCAGGAGCATTGCAGAGATCTTTGCAGGGTCTGATAGCCCTTGCTCTCCCCCATTCCTAAACACATCATGACATTAAAATTATAAAGGAACATTTTATAATGAGACTAGAGGCCCGATGCACAAAATTCATGCAAGAGTAGGCCTTCCTTCCCCCGGCTGCTGGCACCAGTTTCCCTCTGGCACCGGGGACCTGAGCTTCCCTCCAGCACCCAGGACCCAGGCTTCCCTCGCAGCCCTGGCTTTCTCCGGAAGTTCGTCTGGAAGGACATCTGGTCTAATTAGCATATTATGCTTTTATTATTATAGATGTGTTCATTTTCTCTTCAGTGTGAAGATCTGTGTGCCGTTCATCTACCACAAGTAGGAATGCTGCTTACTCAAGACAGATACCCTGAGTCGTGTGAACCAAATTCCTCAGGCACAAATGCATCCATTGTCAATTTCTCATTATATAAAATCTTTCTATAAGAGATGCATTCTTTGCACTTAAAGAGTAACCTATATAAATTAATAGCAGTCATTACCATGTGAGCATGATTTATTAGATCATTTGTCAGTTTCAGATAGACAAGAGCAGGAACTATCTATACTAATAAAAGCGTAATATGCTAATTATACTGGACATCCTTCCAGACAAAGCTGGGGCTGCAAGGGAAGCCCGGGTCTGGGGTGCCAGAGGGAAGCTGGTGCGGCAGCCAGGGGAAGGAAGGCCTACTCTTGCACGAATTTCATGCATCAGGCCTCTAGTGTGTTCTATAAAAAATGCTCAACCCTGAAAATGGGTCTGGAGCAAAAGGATAGCTACTGGAAAATGAACAGGCCAGGGATAACTATCACGGAGGGAAGGGGGTACTCACTGAAAACCCAGCACCCAGTTCTACAGAAGAGGGATAGCACTTTACCCTATGCTAAAAGGAGAAGTCTCAGCACCTCCAAAGTAATCCTTTACTGTAGTCCCCCTTATCTGTGAGGGATACATTCCAAAACCCCCTAGTGGATGCCTGACAATACAAATAGCACCAAACCTTATACACACACACACAATGTTTTTCCTATATGTACATATTTATGATAACATTTAATTTATAAGTTAGGCACACTAAGAGATGAGCAACAATAACTAAAAATAAAATAGAAAATTACAAAAATACTAGAGGCCCGGTGAACGGATTCATTCACCAGTGGGGTCCCTCAGCCTGACCTGTGCCCTCTCGCAATCTGGGACCCCTTGGGGGATGTTGACCTGCCAGTGTCAGCCTGGCCTGCAGGGATTGGGCCAAAACCGGCAGTCCAACATCCTCCGAGGGATGTAGCAGTGCACAAAGTGGCAGACGGCTGGAGAGGAGCCCAAGCAGGGACCAGGTGCCTCGCCGCTCTCACTCATCCCGGCCCCACTGCACCTGCTGCCAATGCCGCAGAGGCGGGAGAAGCTCCTGCAGCTGCAGCTGCACTGGCCAGCTGTGAATCCAGCTTCTGGCTGAGTTGTGCTCCCATTGTGGGAGCGCACTGACCACCAGGGGACAGCTCCTGTGTTGAGCGTCTGCCCCCTGGTGGTCAGTGCACGTCATAGAGACTTGTCAAGCGGTCCACCCATAGTAATGGTCGCTTAGCCTTTTATATATAGAGATACTGTAATAAAAGTTATGTGATTGTTTTCTCTCTCTCTTAAAATATCTTATTGTACTGTACTCAACCTTGTTCTTGTGATGATGTGAGATGATACAATGCCCCCGGGATGAGGTGAAAGACATAGGCATTGTGACCTAGCATTAGGCTACTATAAGGGGTACTTGAACACAAGCACTATGATACTAACACAGTCGGTCTAATAGCCCAGGTGGCTACTAAGTGACTAATGAGCAGAGTGTATACAGTGTGGACACATTGGACAAAGGGGTGATTTACATCCCAGGCAGGACGGAAAAGGGATTCCATCATGTTACTCAGAACAGCTTGCAATTTAAAACTTATGAGTTGTTTATTTCTGGAATTTTTTAATTTAATGTTTTCAGACTGTGGTTGACTGCAAGTAGCTGACACCATAGAAAGCAAAACTGCAGATAAGGGGGGACTGCTGAAGTCAAGTATTTGTCTTAAGTCCTTCCTACACTGGTGCTGTCCAATGTGCTGAAGCCATTTTGTTGGTTTTGTCTGAATATTTACCTTTCCTCCTTTTTAAAAATCTCCTTATATTCTACTTGTTGCATAGTAACTGTTAACATAATGGCCATTCACAAAGTGATGGTGTTGTATACTGCATTGTTAACTCACTCTCCAATGGATAGATACACTGAATCCAAAAACATCTAGTCTATATCATTGTCAGGGCCTGAATTCAGCAGCTCAACATTTCCTTATATCAACTCTTCCATTCATCCATGAATATTTATTAAGCTCCCAGTATTAAGAAAAATGTATGAAAAGCAGTAGATGGGGCTTACCTCGGCTCTAAAGCAAAGTCATGGAACAACAGAAAAATCTTTTGGGACTTTCTTACACAGTTGGGAGGGATTCAGAAGGAAACCATGGGCCCACATCACACTGGAAAGAATTCTAAATCAATTCAAGGAATTAAGTAACCATGTTTAAAAGATTTGACATCTATATAAAACCCATGGGGAAAAAACACAATATCAAAGTTAAAGGACAAATAACAAACTGGAAAATATAATTGAAGCGCATATAAAAGAGAACAACTCAAAAAGAAAGAGGATAAAGTTCGAAAGAGACATTTTCCAGGGGGGGAAAAATATACTCTTAAACATAGGACTGCATGGTCAACCTCCCTCATAATATGATAAATATATGTTTAAATGACACTGAGATACCATCTGCATCTATCAGATTGGCATAAATCCAACAGTTTTGTAAAACATTAGGATGGAAAAGCAGTAGGGAAATAAGTTCTCTCAAGCTGCTGGGCAGAGGGTACATTAGAACCTCTATGGAGGGCAGTTTGACAATATCTATCAACATTACAAATGCACAGAATCTTTGACCCAAAAATCTAGTTCTAGGAATTTATCTTATAGTTAGTCTCACACACATGTGAAATGACATATGCATACGATTCTTCACTGTAACATTTTTACTGGTGGAAAAAGATTGAAAATAAAAGAAATACCCATCAGTGGTGATTTAATAAGTTATAATGCATATGCATACAAAGAATGTCATGCTGGTATAAGAATAAAAAGAAGTTCTGTATATACTGATACTCATTAATCTCTCAAATATCTTTTAGGTGAAATAACAATGTGAGTAATAGTCCAGAAAGAACATAATAAGGCATAAGAAAGATTATTTGTATGTACTTACTTATAAACACAATCTGTTTCTGCACCGATAAGATGCTGGTAACACTGGGTGCCTCTGGGGAAGACTACTTGGGGGACTTATAAATTAGAGAAGTGGGGAAAATTTTCCCTCTGTGAATTTGTAAGCATTTTGATACTTGAGCCATGTGAATGCATTGCCTATTTAAAATATAAAAGATTTTCTAAAAATCAAAGCTATCTTAGGGAGAGGGTGATTGTCATTCATTATGACTTCACTATTGATCTCTCCCTCATCTAACTCTTCTTGCTTTTAGCGTTTGCGCTACCCATGTATTGCCTTAATAATAAGCTTTTTTACTAAGTGCTGTACCATGCCATTTAAACATATATAATATCAATAAATGGTGTTGTGAAATTCAGTGCTTTTATGTTCCCCGTTTTTTCACATGAGTATATCTTGTCTTCTCTTTTGAGATTTTTTTTTTTTTAGCTTTCTCCCTGAATAGCATATGTAAAAAGAAAAAATCTTAACAGTCATTGATTACTTTCCATGGGCCCAAGGCTGTTATGATGTCTACTTTAATCTCATAACAATCCTAGAGATGAACAGTATCCCTCTCCTTATTATACAGATGATAAATTTGGGGCACAGAGAGAATAAATGGTTTTCCAATGGTAACTCGGCTAACATGTGGCAGAGTCAAGACCTGAGTACATTTTTCTCATTTGGCTCAATACTGCCTCCTTGGGCATGAGAAAAGTAATGGTCTTTAGAATTTTAATCTTGGATTCTTTTCTTGACCTATCAATGCTTCAGAGTTCACATTTATAAAACCAGGTTTCATGCCTGTTTTGCAGGGCTAGGTGGGAATTAACATAAATGTACATAGCACTGTGCCTGTCTGGTAATAAATGTTCCATCAGTGTTGGTTTCCCCTCCTTTTGTTTGTCAGTTCCTAGGAGATTACTAGGCATTTCGTTGTGCTCCAAAGTATAAGCAAACCTTTTTCCTGAATCAATATAATTGTGGTAATAGTTCTGTGGTGAGAGAAGCCTCCCAGGGGAGGCATGCCAAAGATAATCTCAAAATGTGCTACAGCAAAGCCTCCTGGGACAGAAAGGGCAAGTTTCTTGTGCTCTGAGATGTCCTGTTCCCCTCATGGTTTATGAGCTGAAAGGATCTCTTAAAGGGATCTGTCCAGACTGACTTTATACTTTCATCCAGGTTGGGCACAAGCCAGTTTATTAAGCCAAAGGTGGAGGCTCATTGTGCCAGCTACAATTTCACTGCTTCCATCCAGAAATGGCAAAAGTCAAGTAATGTTTGAAATATAAATCCACTCAGCACACTGCTTCAGCAGAGAAGGTAAACAGTGACCAGGGCACCTACGGAGCACCTGTAATTTCACATAATTGGCCAAAGGCTTCATTGTTCCCTGATGCAAATGAAAGGTCATTAATGGGTAGTCAAAAGGGGTGGCAGTGGCAGGTGGGAAGAATGCGTAACAGCCGACAGCTTAATGCTTTCAGGGGAGACTGGCACATCAGAGCTCTGCTGTAATATGCAGTTGGCTAATTTCACTGAGGTATTGAACAAATGATAGATGGGGTAGTTAACAGACACCCTGGCAGCAATAATGAAGATACTCTCTGCCAGCAGAAGACTCTGCTCCTGCTTCCATTGGAAGGACTTCTCATACCATTGAATACCTGCTTGTCAAGAGTACCTGTTACCTATTCCCTCATGGCTCAGGACGAGATGCTCTCACTCCAAAGGACCATCTGCCTGTCTACCACCAATCTCCCCTGGCCCCCCTTCGCCTCTATTAATGTGATTTACCTAGGAAAGTGCAAAGCTAGAAAATTGAGCTCCCGGGAAAATTGAACTTAAGAGCAGCACTGCAATTTCTCCCCAGTTTGATGCTTTTCATTGCTTCTAAGTGGCTAGCAGTCATCACTGTTTTCAGGGCACTGCCGTGTCAGGACAGACAGCCTTTTTACTTAATTGACTGTCATTATGGTGCTGTGTTTATGCCTCGGAAGGTCAGATGGGATGTGTAGGGCTCCTGTAAAGCTTCCCAGAGACAAAGACCCAGGGGAATGGGAGAACAAGGCAGTGGCATGGTCCAGGGATGGAGAGGATGGCAGGCAGCTGTGCTGGGATCTCCAGGCTTCAGACACTGATGAGCAGGGAGGTGAGTGGCTTTCCTAATGACTTGGAGGGCCAGCCAAGAAGATTTCATGACATTGACACATACCATGACTTTAGAATCAGTGTAAGGATCATCCCATTTCAGACCAGGCTGAGTGTTTGTTAATCTCACTACCATTTTGTCATCTCTCTCAAATATGCAAGAAGAGTCCCATGATTTAACCTAGATAGAAAAAAGAAAATTAGTATTTCCATATTGCCGTAGCATAAAATTATACTGAATAAAGAATCTTTATATTATAAAAAGAAAACTGGACATGGCCATTTGCTGTATGACAAGAAGATTAAAGGTACATTTTAGACCTTTTCAAGTATAAGTAACTAAAAAAGGCTCAAAAATGAAAGGAAAGAAATGTCCAAATGGATTAGTAATGACATAGCCTCCATTTGGGAAGCAGAAAAGTTCAATGTTGACCTAAATCTGTGTGAAATAGGGTTGGGAGGTCAACATTCAGATTTCAGGGGACTTATTTAAAAATACAGAGAAAAAAAATACTAAAAAAGGAAAAAGAAGAATCCTAAATTTGCTGGGTTTTGCTCCCCCATCTGGTCAAAAGATAAGCACATCCCACACATACCCCTGCCCCAACCCCCTCCATGGAATGTCTGTAATAGGCAGTGGTTTGAGTCATTATTTGGAAACTTCAAGAGAACTCGAAAGGCAGGTATCAGTATCCCCACTTGGTACTTGAGAATCCTAGAGTTTAGAGAGATAAGTGACTTACCTAAGTTCACTCAACTGGTGTATGTTTAAGCTTAATTTAAGTCCAACTCTATCTATAAAATTTCTCCATTCCACATTGCACTGCTACACACTGCCGAGGTATCTTGGAAGGCCCCAGGTGTCTCTTTCCAAGGTGGCCGACAATTCCAGCCGCCTAGCCTTCAAGGAACCTTGACAGAATAGTGTGCAGGCCTCCAAGCAGGACAGTCACAGCCCGGATGCCCTCCCACTCTTGCTGCCATCACTCATGTGATCTGGGGCTTCTCTTCCAAGAACACATTCTCTCTGCCCATCTTTCTCTGTCCTCTCCTCTAAGCCCCTTCTAGCTCGATACAGGTAATAAAAGTTGACAAACGTTTTTACACAGTATAGATCATGTTCAAAGGTCAATTACCTATAGACCAGAATGGAGTAGTGGTTTTAAGCTGCCCCAAGGAGATCCCGGGAAAGGATCTGGGGTGTTTATCTAAGGCGTTCCTTGAGATAAACTTTAACCGTGCAGGAATTGGGACATTCAAGTAGTTGCTGATGGAGAGACTGCTCTGCATCAGCAGGACGGAGGGCAGGCTTAAACCAAAAAGACCAAAGGCTTTAATTTTTAAGTTTAAGCATACGCAAATTAATTCAATTAACTGCCAGAGGAATTACACCACATGAAACATATGCAATTGCAAATCACAGCTTTTTATTACTCACACAAATTCCTGAGTGGCTGCGGGTACAAACTTAGTTAGGGATCCCGTGGTGTTGTCCTCTGTGGTCCGGCAGCTAGGCTGGTCTGGTCCAGGTGCAGGGGGCCGGCGTTCTTCTCCCAAGAGCTCGGTCGAGTCTCAATTGGGGATTACTGGCCATTCTTCTGTCATCTGGCAGGAAAAGGAGCATGGATCGGTGTTGCTTGTCAGACCGACAAAGGGACGGGCCTTTGTAATGTCTCGACAAGGCGAGCATCATTGGCTGGCAGGGGTCCATATTTAAAGCTTGTCCGTACGGGTAGCAGCTCAGGTAGCTATCAATGATTTACGTCAATGCACATATGTTAATCTTAAACACGGCGAGGGGGCTAAGGAGAGTACGTCACTCACTCAAGTGTTTATCTTGACACAAGTCACTCTGCGTCAGTTCAAATCCTTATCTCTTGGGTACTCATGCTTCAGGGCAATGGGGAATATATCTTTAATATCAGACTTTAAGTTTTAAGGGAAGTTAACTCAAACTTTTTTAACTTTTCTAACATTCTTTAAGCATTTTTAAACATTTCTATATTTTTACTACAACACATGCTCACACCCAGGTTACCTTTGCTTCATCAGTGAGATCAATTGGCTCCATACTCAGGCAGTCCACCATTTGTTCATGGATCCTCCTCCCAAAACACATGGGCATGCACACACACACACACACACACACACACACACACACACACTTTACAGTTTTTAATGGAGACCCCTACAGGCAGACCACTGCCTTTGGTACAAGAGCCAAGGACAAACCTACAAAGCCAGGTCCTTTCTTGTGAAAGGTTTGCTATCTAACAGATCTTTATTCTCTCTGGTCCTAGGTCCCACGTTCAGGCAAAATAACTTTTTTTAGGTTGTTTCAGAATTTCACCTCTCCTTATCCTCTTGGCTCTTTTGTTGCCAGCTATGAACAAATGAGAGGTGGTATAGAGTAGAGGTTAAAAGTAAATTGCTTTGCATATGTGTTAGCCAAGCAACCTGGAGCAAGTTATTAAAACCCCTCTAAACCTAGGTTTTCTCTTTTATAAAATAAGGAATCCCATATAGTACCTACCTCATGAGTTTGTTGTGAGGATAAAATGACATAAATTTAAAACATATAGTGCTTGGCACATAGAAAATATTTAATAAGGAACATCTGGCACTATTAACATGACTATTAATATCCAAAGAGGTCCTCCTACTTCTCCCTCCTCCCACACCTTGCCCCTCTCTGGCTTCTCTAAACCCTCCTAGTGTCAGTACAACTTCTTGTCCCTCATCCCCACCCCAGTAGCTCCCCCTTCAGGGCTCCTACTCTCTCCTGCTGAGACTGCAAATTCTCCTGCCCCACCTTTCCTAGGTACTTATCTCCCAGACTATTGTCTCCTCTCAATATTCACATTAGCATAAATGTTATTATCTCTAAAATCCAATTAATTTCAATTACTGTGGCCCCAGACAGATTGCCAATGCTCTCAATTCATGGAAGAGTATAAGGAAGTGTGGGTTGCCTTTCACTCTTCAATTTTCTGAGGCCCACAGGAAACAGATGGCCAGATACAGACCACCTCCAACCCCATTTACCCAACCACCCCAATTTTCCTAAGATGCAGGCTTTTTCTAGAGCCAAGACTTTCACAGCATCATCTGGCTTGAACTGGTCTCTGCTTAGACATGGTTTTAGGTTGTAAACAAAGTGGTAAAAAAAAATGGGCAGCATATGAGCAGCAAGAGAGATGCTAAGAGATGATCTAGGAGCACCTATAAACCAAAGCAAGAATAACCAAGAACTGACTGCACTTCTTTATGATCCTAAAACTGCAATTTAAGTCAACTTACTCAACATCAAATAATAGAATCTTATTAACCCAACCTGGGCTACTTTATGAATCTATTCAACAGTCAGTGAATATTCACTGAGCACCTAAAATCGGACAACAAATGGGTCCGGGCTGCCTGTTACTACTTGAGCCAGTTAAGCAGAGACAGGGTTGAATCATGTATGTGTGTTTATTCCAATAATGCTGGCAGTATGAGAGAGCAGCATGTCATCCACAAAAATCTGTTCTGTCCCCCCCTCCCCCCCCCATAAACCAGTTGCTTATATGGGGTAGGACAAAAGTAGGCAAAAAGGAAAAAGAATGGGTATGCAAAATGGATATTATAGGCATGGGGAAGTAGGCAAAAGGAATAAAAATGGGTATAATGGTTACAGAGATTACAGACTGTTTGGGCTGGTGCAGAATGGATAAGGAGAATGGACCATATTCCAAGGTTGACTCCCAAGTCTGAGGGAGATGGGAGTAGGGGAATAGGGCATGCGTACACCTCCCAGCCAGGTTAGAATGTGCTTTCGTTAATCAGAACAAAACAATCATGGTTAACAGAACATGATTAATATTTCTTATAACTAATAGCTAGTACCCAATATTCTATTTCTGCCCCTAACACACCTACCATGTGACAGGCACTCTGGTTCTGGGGCCATAGCCAGACAAGGTCCCTCTCCAGCTTGGTGGAAAAGAACAGCATACAAGATGTGTTGGCTGACTGTTATTTTGAATTATTGATACCTCTGCTCCCTCTCATCAACATTGATCATTGAGAAGATACAGTAGAATAAGAATATTTTGTTCTCATTGATAATTTGATATCTCAAGGTTGGGTGTGGCCCTTGGGGCTGGGGAGGGCTTGGGCTGTCTGTGGGCACCTCTAGCTGAGATTTTGTTTAAGGTTGGCCTTTGTCTATTTATAATGTGCTGTAACTTGATCACTATCCCTCTCCACCTAGATACCATTGTTGTGCCCATGACAAAGGCATATCCTGATGTTCCCAATCAGCCATCTCCAACAGAGATCAGTATCAGAACTTGGTCATATTTCCTCATTCCTTTGTGTTTCCAACTTTCTTTGAAGATCCCCTATTTTGCGGGGGGAGGGTAGTTTTTCAGGAAGCATATTAGTAACAGTTCCATTGAGTACTTAGAAGTGCCAGATCTCATGCTAGAAACAGTACATACATTTCAGCCTGAAATTAGACATTATCCTCATTTCATAGAAAAAGAAAGGGAGGACCAGAGGGATTGTGACATTTCCCTCAGTCACTCAGTTTGTAGGTGATGAAGCTTGAACCAGGGTCTCATTTTGGACATGGAGTCGAGCCCAGGCAGTCTGTACAGATAGGCACACGGGCTGTGTTCGGGGCAGAAATAGAATAGTGGGGACTAGCTATAGTTATAAGAAATATTAATCATGCTCTGCTAACCGTGATTTGTTCTGGTTAAAGAGCGCATATTCTGACCTGGCAGGGAGTTGAATGGCCCAGGACCTGGGAGTTAATCTTGGAATGTGGTCCATCCTCCTTATCTGAGAACTACCTATCATCATGGAAAGATTAACAACCTTGCTGCCAAAACAATGGATTCCCGCAGGCACCCACCCTTTGCAACCCCCAGCCTGCACTGCCTATAATCTGTAACCATTATATCCATTCTTATTCCTTTTGCCTATGCCTGCAATACCCTTTTATTTTATTTTTTTGCATACCCACTCTTATTCTTTTTGCCCACTTTCCTGTGTAATCTTTGTCCTTCTACCCAATATAAGCAGCTGGCTTATATGGGGGGCAGAGCAGATTTTCAAGGATGACCTGCTGCTCTCCCATACTACCAGCATTATTGGAATAAACACACATACATGATTCAACCCTGTCTCTGCTTAATTGGCTCAAGTAGTAACAGGCAGCTGGGACCCGTTAGTTGTCTGGTTTCAGCTAGAGGAGGCCCCAGGCCAGGTCTTGGCCGCAGATTACCACTTACCAGCTGGGCTCAGTTACCATCTCTTGTCTGAATTTCCAAATAAACAAAATCAGTGTTTTGACCTTTGCACTACCTGTGTTACAGCCAGATGGGTTAAAACCCATGACTGTGACTGAAAGACTCAACTCCTAAAGCAAGTCAAGTGGGAATGAGAATTTCCATTCCTACCACGTGAGCGTGCTGCCCCTTGAGAAGCAGGCCTGCGACAGGCTTGCTTCTGGAATGCTGGGCATAGTGGCCCTGGCTTAGGAAAGACCCTGGACTCCAGACGCCACAGCCCAGGATGCTGGCCAGAGACAGGGAACAATGTCTGATGTGAGGACACAACAGGTTGAGGATTTATATAAGAATGCTAGCATCATAATTTGTGGCCCAACATCTGTATTTTTGCAGTTTGAACTTGAGGCTGCTTACAGAGCATGACCCTGCTCCTTGGACTTGGAAACTGCCTGCAGAAGAACAGTCTCTTTGTGCTGACTGGCTTCTGTTGATAAGTAACCCAAGAGCTTTTGTCCTACAAGCCTAGACTGGATCTAGGGCGTTGATAAATACTGAATCATGTGTTACCCATTGTTCTCATCTCAGGACTCCGCTTGCTTGACCACTCTCAGCCCACCAAGCAGAAAACAAATGATAGTTTGTGGCCTTGTTTCCCCTAGTAACCCTTCTCTTTGTCCATGGGCTCTTAAAAACCTAGCCCTGTTTCCTACATTTTGGAACATGTCTTCAGTTCACACGTGCCTGGTTTGCAAATCATATTGAAATAAAACTCGCTTTTAATTTGCCTTGGAATTTTTGTTTACAAGGGACAAGGCCCACTGAGCCCAGATACACTCATTTCTCCTTCGCTGTACAAGAGGTTGGCAGCTGGCAGAGCCCTGTGTGCAGAGGGCCCTGGCCACCCTGCTCCTCCCCTTTCGCCAGCTTTTCTACCCGTTCCTCTTGTTTATTTTTTTTAGCCCCTTTGTTCACACCCCTCCCCAGTTACGTGGTTCTCTCTGAAAATGCAATCCCTAAAAATAATAGCATCAGGTTCAATTCACAAAAGGTCCCTCAGTTGCTGGAATCCTCAGCGGCACATAATGAGCTCAAATGGCTGGGCACTAAGGCCGGGTCATCACAGATCTCTGATAATGAATGGGGTTGAGTTGCTGGAGCCAGTGCATGCTGCCTTCCCTAGGGGTCCTCCAGGGTCCCAGCCAGCATAGGACCGAGCTGGTCTGCCTTCCCAGGCCCAAGGGGGTGCTCGGGCTGCTGAGGATAAAAGCAAACTTTCCAGGACCCAGGCTGGTGTGTCTGAAGAAACTTCCTGAACTAGAGAGTAGTAAGTCCCTCCTTCCACCTCAGGCTTGTCTTAGCTCTCCCCCAGCAGCCAGCTCATCAGCATATAGAGTAATTTCGATAGAACCTCTGTAACGCTTTCTCTCTCAAGAAGGATTTTAATACCCTTCTGAGTGACATTTGATATGATAACAGTATGTGAGTGTGACAGGGAGCTGTTTTCCAAGAGTTAACTCCTAATGGTCCCACAGATCAGACTGACAATGGCTTTCCTGATCATTGTTAAATTCCCTATGATTAGAAAATGGGCTGGTGCTATTGATTTAAGCTCTTTGAGTTAAGCTAAGCTTTAGAGAGGCCTTTCACCAGGCACAAAAGGGGCATTTAATATTGTATTTCACCTTCCCAATTAAAGCACTTTTGAGAGTACAGATAACAGACAGCCAGGCATTGGACCCAGGGTCCCAGATGAAAGGCGGGAAGCATTTGTGCAGAAGAGAGCCCCACGGTGTCCTCCCGCAGCACAGGCACCCTGCTTCCTACTCGCCAGGTCCCTGGGCCCAGGACACTGAATTTCATCTCAAAGCTCCTGGAGACCGGGAGGCCATCTGTCCTAGAATTCCCAGCGCAATTTCCATTTCACGGATTCTGTCCTGTGCTCCCCTCAATAATCGTCAAGCTGTGTATATAAATCTTGCACCAAGAAATTATCACCAAATCTCCCAACGCCTATGATTCCAGGTTACCTTTTCAGGTTAATAACTGGGGGGAGCATAGAGGTGATGGCATTTCTATGACAATCTAAAGCTCTAGAGAAAACGGGATCCCCAGAGGAAAATCTTGAGCAACTGCAGGGCCCTAAGTGCTTTGTGTCTTTCTGAGGGAAAGGCACACGCTGTTTTCTGGTGCGCCCGCAGTGCCCATTCATTGCCTGGACGATGAGTAGTGTGGGTGAGTCTGTTCAGGCCCTGGGCATCCCTTCTCTTGAACCTCTGTCTTGTCTACTCCCCACCAGCCTGGGAACGCTTCGCTGAACCCAGAGGCTGCGCCTGCCGGGCGGGGGTCCTGGTACCCTCTGTCTTCTTTGGTTCTGTCCAGGGGGCTCAGCGCCTGCGCTGGGAACCTTACCATTCATTCTGTCAGTGTTTTTCTAACTTTTGTTTTTTACTATGGTCCACGGTAAGAAACATATTTTGACACCACAACCCAGACATGAGGTGCATTCAAAACTGAAACAAAAATGTCACCAAATAGCACTTATGCACACGAGGTGCATTTTTACGTCACAGCCGGCAAGATCCATGTGACTCAGACAGGTCTCCTCACCTGCAAAGTGGAAATGCCTCTGTTACTAACCATGATAAATACACATTTATTAACTTATTTTGCAGATCCTTAGAGAGTGCAGAGCGTGTGCCCATTTCGGTGTCGGGTTGGGGGTGAAGAGAAATAGAGGAGTCTCTCCCCTCAAACAGCTCACAACTTACTTGGAGAGCTTTAACTGCATGCAGGGAGATGTAGAGAGAAGTGACAAAGAGGTTCAAGTGGCTGTGCACGGTGGGCCTAGCGAGGAGGGAGAGGCAGAGATGGAAGATGTGCACGAGGCAGGTTGGGGGAAGCTCCTGGAAACTCCTGTCATCTTTGAAGGAATGCTGTAGCTCCCACATCTCCCTGTCCCCTGCAGCAAGCATGTCAAACTCCAAGGCTAACACGGGCCAAACAAACAAGGTTTACGTTTATGTGGGCTGCAAAAAAACAAAAGCTTCAATATTCATAGGACATAGGTTTATTTCAATAGAGACGTGTTGAATACAAAGGACTGAAATAAAGGAGTAATCGTTAACATAAAATAATAGAACATTTTAATAAAAATTAATTTTTTTCTTGAACATTAACTTACCAGACACTGAATAACTGCACAAATTTATAAGCATAGCTCAAATAAACCCATTTTTCTTGTTCTCCGAAAGCGAAATTATTTCCTGTTGCGCACACCAAACAAGTCAGTCCAAGACTAATGACATGCCAATCGGCTGCTAAAATATTCGCTGCTAGTATTAGTGGAGAGAAATGGTGCACCTGCGCTTAAGGAGCATAAGGGAAATGAATGCAACAGGATTATATTAATCAGTCATTAGCAAACGTTGTAGTTCGTTATTAATACTTATGTATAACAGGATATTGTAAAAATTAAGTTACGAAAATTTTATTAAAATGTTTCTTACATACCATTATATTGGCTGGGCCGCAAAAATATTCATTGTGGGCCACATGCAGCCCGTGGGCTGTGAGTCTGACATGCTTGCCCTCCAGGCACCAGTATATTGTAGGCTTTGAATAATTGTGCATTATATGACTCAATGGTTAGATAATATAAGGACTGCTACTAGATCCAATAGCTACTGTTTGTTGAGCAATTAAAGTGTCTCTGGCAGTTTGCTGAGCATCTAACCTCATTGTCACATTTAATCCTCATGACAAGCCAGTGAACAGGTTGCTATTATCCCCAACTTATAGGTGAGAAAGGCAATCCGCAGACATGATCGATGGCTTATCCAATGTCACACAGCTTAAGTCGGTGAAGATTCTAAGAATTAAACCTGGACTCCTTGAATCAAAAGCACATGATCTTCCCACTTCTTCAGAGGATGAGACGGGTTTGGGTAGCTCTACAACAGGCCAACGAGGGCTCAGAGTCTAGGAAGGGAGACAGTGTGAGTCTGGTGCATGGAGTCTTTCAGGAATGGGAGAGGAAATCATTGCAGGAGGAAGGCAGGCAAGGGCCCAGTCAGAGGGTGATGGGAAGGGAAAATAAGTTTATATTGCTGAAAATAACAATGAAAACAATAACAATAGCAACGTTTATTTTCAAGTATTTACAATATGCTAGGCATCATTTCAGGGTCTTTACTCACTAGTAATCTCATTCTACAGTTGAAGAGATGTAGGCACAAAAAGGCTGGAGAGCTTGTCCAAGATCAAACAGAATGATGGTCGATAATTTCAGACAAGTGTGACATTGACATTGCCACTAACAACGCACTTACTCTCCTTGCTCCTCCCTTTTCCTAACCCCCGTCCTTTCCTGGCTGTCCAGTGGGCAGCATGAGCACAGTGGGCCTGCAGTGGACACATCAGTGTCCTCCTCGGGTCCCTCAGCACAGCTGATTTGTCCAGTGTCGGGCTGTTAACAATTCAGGGCTGCATCCCTCCCTGGGAGCTGCCCTCTGCTGCGAGGAATTGCCCTCCCAAGGTTACACCCCTCCCAAGAGACAAGCTGTGGCAAATAATGGGTTCATGTGAGAATAAAAGGCTCGGCATCTTTCTTCCCCACCCTTTTTTTCCCCCCTCAACTGAGGAAATACTGAAAGGCCATCTTAGCTCAAAGCTCCCCATTGGAATCCATAATGGAAACTGCATTTGAGGTCAGTTTCTTCTCCTCCTCCTCCTCCTCCTCCTCCTCCTCCTCCTCCTCCTTCTCTTCTTCCTCCTCCTTCTCTTCCTTTTCCTCTTCCTCCTCTTTCTCCTCCTTCTCTTCCTCATCCTCATCCTTTTTCTTCACCGGACTTTCCCTTCTCACTTTTTTTTTTTGACAGGTGTTTCTCCCAGAAGTAATCCCCAATGAACCCTGAATGAAATTCTCCATCTCCTAGTCTGTTTCCGGGGAACCCAATCTAAGCCGATTAGCAGAAGAGTGATCCTGGAAAGCCAACTATGAAGTGGGAGTTGGGAGGTGATGACTTCCTGGCCAGCTGGCAGCATGGACCCCGTCACTGGTGGTTGGTGTAGCATGGATAGTCTCTGGGGTGCTTTAGCGGTACAACTGCAAAAGGTCTAGCAAAGTGGCAAGTGTTAGGACACCAATGGAAGGTGATGCACTGGCTGGGTAAGAACTGACACACTGGAGAGGCAGGGAGGGAAACTAGAATGACCTTGGAATTGGTGGCTGTGGCTGAGTGCCACTGATTCACACACTGAAGACAGATGATCAGATGATTCAAGGCAAAATGTGAAACAAGGATTTCCTCCACGGCATTTAGGGGAACTTCCAACTCCTGCAGCAGAAGGCCATCAGCACGCAGAACTGACTCGACTGGACCACGTAAGAGCAGCAGAGCCCAGAGAAGGTGGATTCTCGGCTTGCAGGTCTCTGACACCAGGGTCAAGGCCACACCAGAGAAGGAGTGGGACCCTGAGACTAAGAGCATGTGGTTATCTGGATTGGTGTAGTTGAGAATTTTGAACTCCCAGCTTCTCCCAAACCTGCTGGGCCTGCAGAAGGGCCCTATCCCCTGCGATAGAAAGTAGTGAACACAGAGGCCTCAGATGAGTCAGGTGCCCTACAAGACCTGGCTAGAACCCTTCACGATCCCTGCCCCAATGTGCCCTCCTATTAGGGCTCAGAAAAGTGGGCATAACAGGGTGGATATAGGCAGAACACCTGTCAGTTAACCATGTTCCATGGGAGACTAGGAGGTCTCTCTGTTACAGAAGACCGGAGAAAAACCAAACCACGCTTAGAGAAAGGGAGTTACATTTTATTATTAAATTCTGCCCAGGCCCAGAGAAAAATGTCTCTTTCAAATTCTGGGCCCCACAACATGGAGGAAACTTTCACTATTTATACTTTTTCTAGCTCTTTTGTCTCCCAAATTTGGAATGAGACTTCCGGGCCTTCTGAGAAAGAAGGCCTGCGTGCTGGGAAGGGGCCATGCCACCATATCTCAAGGCCTGGCCTGGTGTCAGCACTGACAACTCTGTCTGGGGCATAGTTTATGGCCTCTCTGAAGTGGGAGTAGTCTTATTTTCCTTATTATTTAAGCAAGCAAGCATTTACAGAAGCCAAAATAGCAGGGTTAAAATTTCAAACAGCAGTTTTTATATAAGATGGATGCTTCATCTCCATCTACCAAAGGGATAAGGAATGTGTTTGAAAAATGACGCCAGCATCATTAAGATGTCCAATAGTGTTTGTCATCTTTCAGCTGGAACCAGCAGTAGGAGATGCGGTTACAGAACTGGGCTTCCTGATGGCAATGGGAATGCTAGGACCTCAAAAACCAAATGGGTCATCGTGGAGGACAGTAGACGACTGCTAATTGAAGCAAGACCAGCCTCAATTGCAGTTACTGGGCCAGATGTGGTACCTTTGACCAGAGCAGATTAACAAAGACTCCAGCACTTGATATGCAGACATCTCTGTTGGCAAATGCATTCTTTTCGCAAAGAGGATCTAAAGCAGTACACATTCACAAATCAGTTATAGTTTTTTATAGTTTTGCAGTTATAGTTGTGCCCCAGGGCTTTGTTGATTAACCTGCCCGCTATCAAAGAGACTAACCCATCTATACGTTCCGCAGATTATCAAATTACCGCCCCCCCCCCATCTTGGTCCCATCATGCTAATTAGAGCAGATAAGCGAGAAGGGGTAGAAACGTTGAAGGTCTTTTTTTTTTTTTTTTAATATATTTTATTGATCTTTTACAGAGAGGAAGAGAGAGGGATAGAGAGTTAGAAACATCGATCAGCTGCCTCCTGCACACCCCCTACTGGGGATGTGCCCGCAACCAAGGTACATGGCCTTGACCGGAATCGAACCTGGGACCCTTGAGTCCGCAGGCCAACGCTCTATCCACTGAGCCAAACCGGTTTTGGCCGTTGAAGGTCTTGATGAAGCTCATGTGCTCCAGAGGCTGTACATGAACTCTGTGGTTTGGGGTCTTGCCACAGAAGTAAAGTTTGTAGCCTCCAATGGCCTGCGGTGTAGAAAGGCATTCTCCCCCAAATAAATGACTAATTATTGCATTCACAACTCCCACCACTAAGAAAAGAGCACAATGCCTTGGTGGGCCTCTTTGGGTTCTGGAGGCAGCATATTCTATAGTTAGAAAACTGCTCTGACCCATTTACCAGGGCACATGAAAGGTGGCCAGCTTTCAGTGAGGCCTGGAAAGGGCTCTGCCTCAGGTCCAGGATGTGATACAAGCATCCTGTCACTTGGCAGCACAACCTGGCAGACCCTGTGGTATTAGAGGTTCCTGTGTTTGAAAAAGACATCAAGTAAAGTTGATGGCAAGACCCAAAAGGAATCACAATGCGATGCTTAGGCTTTTGGAGCAAGACCATGCCATCTGCAGCAGGCATTTCATTTGAAAGGCAGGACTTGGTTTGCCACAAGGCCCTAATAAAAACGGAATATGTGAGCAATGGTATCAAGTGGCCATGTGGCCAGACCTGTCCATGATGAGCTTGGCTCTGTCATACTCACCAAGTCATAAAGTCAGGCCAACCCAGCATCAATTCTTTATAAGCTGGGAGAGGTTCATGTGGGCATGAGCAGGATCTCTCATTTGCAAGCAAGCTGCATGAGCCCATAATCTCAATCCCCATGTCATCTACCCCTGTTGCACTGAGGTCTCTGACCCAAAGGACATACCTATTGCTAGGCCTGGGAGATCAGGGGAGGGCTCCCTTACACCCACTGATGGAAGGAGAAAAAGTCTGAGCTTGATGTATGGATGGGTCACCTTGGTGTGTCAGCATGAGCTGAAAATGGGCTGCTATTCCTCTGCCGCCCCATCAGGAGTAATCCTGAGAGAGAGCAATGGGGAGAACTCTTCCCAATTATCTGGACTTTGGGAGATGCCTCTTGCCTCCCATTTTGTGGAGACACATGACCCAAAATAAATGTATTCATAGATTTAGGGCATCTTTATGGAACTGTCTGATTGGATCAAAGTCCTGAAAGGATAAAGATTGGAAGATTGGAGACAAGGTCTCAGGAAGCTCATCTAGATGGACAAGTAGGAATGGATATAAAATGTGAAGATTTTAGCATCACAGGTTAATCACCTACAATGAGAGACACACAAAACAACCAAGTGGACAGAATGACTCGGTCATTTGACATCAGCCAGTATTTGTTAATGTGCCCCCCTAGTATAGATGTGATGGACATATGAGTGGGGTGATTATGGTAGAAGGAAGGAAGATCCGTATGGGCCAATGAGGCACTCCCATCACCAAGGCTGATATAGCTACTGGTGTTACTGAATATCCAACCTACTAGCCATGGAAGTCAAAACTCAGCCCCATATTTGACATCATCCTGAGGAGATGGATTAGGCCCTTGGTGGCAACACTCAACTCCTTTCACCCTGAAAGGTGTAATGATTCAGTTTGACTACTATAAATAAATCATGTAGTATGAGCTTGCCTTTTCTAACCATAGGGCTTTGGCCAACCCAATTACTATCTGAGGACTAAAGAGGATATCTTCAGCTGATATAAAATCCTAACCAGCATGGCCTTAAGCAAGGGACAGACTTTATGGCAAAAAAAAAAAAAAAAAAAAAGGCAGTAATGTGACCCTCAGTTGTCACATGCCTAAGAGAGTAGCAGAATGGCCTCTTAAAGAAGAAATTGAGATGTCAACTTGAAGATGATACCATTGTCTGGACACATGTTATGTGCCCTAAAGGTAGAATACAGGAGTCAGGAAACTTAAGAGTGGGAGGAAGAGTAGACCCACTTACCATCAACCCATACCCCCCTGGAAGCGTATTCCTACCCATACGCTTCCAATCCTACAACTTCTGGTTCCCAGAAGAGGAACACTTTGACTGGGATCTCAAGAATCCATTAAATGTTAAACTGCAACTGCCATCAGTCACTGGTCTCCTCATACCAGAAGGCCAACTGGCATGGAAAGGAATCATAGGACAGAAGATGGGGCTGCTACTAGACAATGGGGACAGGAAAGAATGAATCTCTTTGTAAAGTTATGCACTGAGGCCTCTCTTAATACTCACAGGCCTTCTTTTAACAGACACAGGAGCCGTGTGGTAAGAAGAACCTGGTGACCAGGGGCTCAGACCCCCGCAGGGATGAGTGTCTGGTTAACCCCACCAGAATAATCACTAGTAAAAGGATCAGGCAAAGGTGAGGGTATCTAGGATGATGATGGAGTAGGAGGATGATATCAGTTATGGCTTCAAGATCAACTATAGCAGGCGGCGCGCGGTGCTTGGTCCCTAGAATCTGCGAGTCCCCAGAGAGCAGTGAGTGGGCTGGGAGCCTCCACGAGCGCTTGGAGTCCAGCTGGCGCCAAGGAGCCCGGGACATGGCCTGCCGTGGCCACGCTCCTGGCCGCGGGGCGCAATGCCACCTCTGCCTCCCCTTCTGCCTCCGCTTCTGCCTCCGCCTCTGCCTCTGCTCCATCTACGGAGGCCGGAGGCCGGGGCCAGCAGCCAGGGGACCGCCCATTGGGGAACTGGGGAGAAGGAGATCCCTCCGCCTCAGCTCTCGCGCTTCCCCAGGCGCCTCTGCGCAGGCCCCGAGGCGCTGGGGTTGCTGGCACGCGTCCCCACCGTTACTGTTCCAGATCCCGGGGTTCTAACTGTTACTAAACCTTCAGAAATCTACCCCGGGAGGAGCCAATCTTCTAGTTATAGCGGTCGCCATGGATAAAATGAAGATCAAAGGGCGGCTGTCAGTGACACTCAGAGGGGGCCCAGGCATGCACAAGACCAACAGTTCCCCGGAACAGATAGGACCAGATGAGAGCGGCTGCGGAGGAGGCAGTGATCTTGGAGAGGCCCCCACCCGTGCCGCCCCTGGGGAACTTCATTCTGCGTGGGTACCGCTCAGCTCTGCGCCCGAGATTGTACACCAGAACCTGAAGATGGGGCCTGAGGGGGAAAGGGGCCAGGCTTCAGCCACATCCTGGGGTGAGGTACAGTCACCAGTGAGGGTGCGCAAGCACACCCATCCCCTGTGCAAGATCTTCACTGAGGACATCAGCGAGCGTCTGTCACTGGCAGCTGGTAGCCGGCTGCCCGAGGGCTGCCTGGAGAAGCTGGCCCTCAACAGACCCATCTTCAACAAGCCCCTCAGCCACCTCCTCCACCATGTCAGCCTGTCCGAGATTGGCTTTGAGAAACTGGAGTCCTACGTCAAGCTGGACAAGCTGGGTGAGGGTACCCATGCCACCGTTTACAAAGGCAAAAGCAAGCTCACCGACAGCCTCGTGGCACTCAAGGAGATCAGACTGGAACACGGAGAGGGGGCACCCTGCACTGCCATCTGGGAAGTGTGCCTGCTCAGGGACCTCAGACATGCCAACATCGTCACGCTGCATGACGTTATCTACATGGAGAGGTCCCTCATCCTGGTCTTTGAGTGCCTGGACAAGGACCTGAGGCAGTACCTGGCTGACTGTGGGAATGTCATCAACATGCACAACGTGAGGCTGTTCTTGTTCCAGCTGCTCCGGGGCCTGGCCTACTGCCACCGGAAGAAGGTGCTGCACCGAGACCTCAACCCCCAGAACTTGCTCATCAACGAAAGAGGAGAGCTCAAGCTGGCCGACTTCGGCCTGGCCCGGACCAAGTCAATCCTAATGAAGACCTACTCCAACGAGGTGGTGACGCTGTGGTACCGGCCGCCCGACCTCCTGCTCGGGTGCACACACTACTCCACCCACATTGACATGTGGGGCGTGGGCTGCATTTTCTACGAGATGGCCATGGGCCGGCCCCTCTTCCCAGGCTCCACAGTGGAGGAGCAGCTGCACCTCATCTTCCACATCTTGGGAACCCCAACTGAGGAGACATGGCCGGGCATCCTGTCCAACGCAGAGTTCAAGGCACACAACTACCCCCAGTACCGTGCCAAGGCCCTTTTGAGCCACGCGCCCCGGCTCGAGAGCGATGGGGCTGATCTCCTCACCAAGCTGCTGCAGTATGAAGGCCGCAGTCGGATCTCCGCAGAGGATGCCATGAAGCACCCGTTCTTCTTCTGTCTTGGAGAGCAGATCCACAAACTCCCTGACACGACTTCCATATTTGCACTAAAGGAGATCCAGCTACAAAGGGAGGCCAGCCTTCACTCCACATCAGTGCCTGACTCAGGCAGGCTGGCCTTCCATGTGGCGGACACCGAGTTCTAAGTCACACACCCAGGCCCCAGCAGGCAGTGGCTGGAGGGATGCAACACCCTTCACAGGAGAGCTCCCAACTGCATCCCCCGGCTTGCTACCTGCCTACCTGCCTGGTTCATGCTCGCCTGCCCACATGTTCCCGGCTGCCTGTCCAACCATCTGACCATTGGCCTGTCAACCACCCATTGGCCTGTCTGCTGGGTGCTAACAAAGCTCCCATCACTCCTTTGAAAAAGAGAAAGAAAAAGAGAAAGAAAAGAAAAGAAAAGAAAAGAAAAGAAAAGAAAAGAAAAGAAAAGAAAAGAAAAGAAAAGAAAGATCAACCTTAGAATAGGAGGTATGGTTTGTCCACCAATCCTTCAAATTCTTAGAAAATGAGACCAATCTGAATCCTGGAGGCCCTGTTTCTAGATGAGATATAAGAAGTAAGTAGATCTGAGTGGCACAAAAGGTGGGCTGGAGTGGATATTGTTATTATCTCCCAAGGTCTCCTTTTCTCTGAACATCCAGCCCCCTGATACTGGGCATATGGCTGCTGACAGCTCAGAGCTGCATCCCTTAATGGGAGGGAACTGGTTTATCCAAGGTTGTTACTCCTCCCAGGAGGCAGCCCATAACCAACCAGTGACTGGCTGGTATAAATACACAGCCACCACACCCTTGCCTCAGCTTAGGACAACTCTGAAGGACTGTCCCAGCTCCAGAGCTCTCCCTGGGATCAGCCAAAACCTCAGCTGCAATATCATCGCTCATCAGTGTCTGCTGCCTATTCCATCCTATTTTCTCACAGGTGTGCCTCCTAAGAGCAATCTATAAGAAGCCCTCTACTTTGTCTCAGGGACTCTGTGTCCGGTTAACCTGAGTCAGTACATATCACTTCCCCGTGTTGACGTTTACATCACGTCAAATGCACTTTCCAGTAAGGGTGAGAATGTCCCCACCACCCACACCTCTCCTCCAGCATGAGTGACAGTTAGCATAGGGCTGATCCCCCACAGATGTCTAGGGACCTATCGGGAAGATGCCTGTGTATAACCAGAGTCTATCCCATCTTGGTAAAATCACAAGGCTCGCATGCATGAAGCCAGGATCACTGCCCTAGAGTGTGAGACACACGTGGACCCAAACACGTGGGAAGGCTGCCGACGCAGGAGGTGGGGGGCCAACAAAGCAGGGCTTCGGCAGCAATGTCACCACCTACATCTCTGCCTCAAAAGTAAAAGTAAAAGATGGAGCTTCCTCTCCACAAATCTACCTGCAAGCCCCTTGAAGCTCTCTCATAATGGGAGTAAATAGTGTGTATCTGGACTAACATCAGAGCAAGAAGATGCTCTAAGTTACCTCTATGGCCTCAAAGTTTACCTAATCCTATACAATACTTCTCTGTTGCCATGTTGTTTAGTGTATTTCTAAATGTTAGCATGCACCACACTGTACTATGTTTAGGAGGGACCATTCTCCTAACATACTGTGAGACCTTTCAAAGCAAGAACCCAGGTTATATTCATCTTCATGTTCCCGGGGCCTGGCTGAATGAATGTGGCTTCATGTGTAGGTCCCAGGAGATGTAATAGACGACATGTCACCTCAAGCTCTCTTCAAGTGGCAAACATCACGCCAACGAAAAAGGCGATTTAAATATGTGTGTTAAAAGTGTATGTATTCTTTGGTAAAACACTACATGCATTTTTAAATAAAGGAACACTATTTTTTTCTATAGATTTATCTATTTTCTAATTTCTTTACACTAAGCGGCATGTGTTTGTAATGTTTCTTCAAAGAAAGAGAGAAGAAAGCATTGATCCCTGGAAATTCTGCCCTTTGTTCTAACAACAAACTGGTTTTAGGCTTGCTTTGAAGGTTCTTAGCCTTTTACACATGCTTCTGCGGAGATGTACCAACAGGTCTGTGTGATTGAAGGTTCTCCCGAGATCAGGCCGGTAGGAAATATTGCAGGAATTGGCTTACGTTGGCTCACATGGCTATGGAGGCCAAGAAGTCCTGCAGTCTGCCGTCTGTAAGCTGGTAAACCAGGAAAGCCGGTGGTGTAATCCAGTCCAAGTCCAAAGGCCCGAGAACCAGGAGCACTGGTGGCCAAGGGCAGAAGACCAATGTCTCAGCTACAGCAATAAGAGCGAATTTCCCCTTCCTTCCTCCAGGGTTTATTCTATGCAGGCCCTCAGCAGATAACATGCAGCTCACCCTCATTAGTGAGGGCCACCTTTTTGACTCAGGGTATTGATTCAAATGCTACTATCTTTCAGATTATACCCCGAAATGATGTTTTCCTAGTTTTCTGGGCATCTCTTAACCCACTCCCCCCCCAAAAAGTTGACACATGAAATTAGCCATCACAGGGTCTAAAGCTCAGGTTGAAATTTACAAACTGCACCAGGAGAGACTGAGAAGGCTCCTGGTGCCCAAAGGGCAGGACCCAACTTGCAGCTGAGGACAGTTTGCCTCTGCCTGCCCCCGGGGAAGATACTTCCTTCTCTCCTTTGCCATGATGGTCCTGGTGGTCAGCATGTCAGCAGTCCGTGAGTCAGAAAATCAAAATCCCACTAATCAATGCACATAGGTTACATATTTATATGTATGTTTTCAGAAACGTTGGGAGCATATACCTCGGGTGAATATGGGTAGGGGAATTTCTCTTGTCCGATTGAATTTCTTTTTACATCATGAATGTGTGCTCCAGTAGTAATAAAGACATTTTTACGTGGGAAAATATACAGTGATGAGGGAACCAGAAGTCCTGTACTTAGGTATTGCCCCACCCAGCGTTTTCCAAGTCAGCTGCGAAGGCTGACCAGCACAGTCAGCTCTGCCCCTTAACCTTCCCCATTCACCCTGCTGTGATGGTGGGCAGTCACTCATGTAACCGGAAAAAGCAGGTTTGGCTACCTCCCACAAGGAAAACCAAAGTCCTGAGGCAGGTGCTGGTGCCAAAGGAAGGAGGTTTTATTCAGGTGCTGACAACCTGGGAGAATGGTGGACTCCCATCTCAAAGACCGCCCCCCCCCCCTCCTGCTCAAGCCCTCGGTTCTTCTAGGGATAGGGAGGGGAGGGCTTTTTTCTATCCAACTATATTGCTAGCTTTTGATGTGCTTGGGTCCTGACCATTTGTCTTTCTAGCTTTTGTCTATTAAGTGTATGAACCTCCCCCTGCACCATCTTGGCCAGTGGGGAGACTCCTGGCTCTCTGACTGAGTCTACGGTAACACTTAGGGGTGCCCAGGAGGCAGCACCAAATCTTGGACTTGAGTGGAACAGCCAAGGGGGTGTACTAAAATGTTAGAGCTGCGAAGGGCTCTGAACACCATCTAGTCTAACCCTGTGCTTTAGAAGTGAGCCAACCGAGGCTCAGCTGCCTAGGATCACACAGCTATCCAGTGGCAAAGCCAGACATAGATAGAGGCTCTGGCCTACCAACTCCCAAGCCTGCTCCTTTCAGCCTTCCACACTGTCCCTCCCATTTGTAGCTGCTAAGGTTCAGGAACCTGCTAAACCTCCCTCCATGAACCCCTCTTCAAAAATGGGGCAGGGAGGAATATGGAGGGGAGGGGAGGAAAGGAAGAAGAGAGAAAAAAGCGAGGAGAGAGAAGGAAACCAAAGGGAAGCCAAGAAAAAGAAAAGGGAGAAAGGGTCCTCTTGCCACCTAGGCAAAGCAGGGAGAGAAGACAGCCGCTCTCCATCCCCCCTCCTGCCCCCCTCCCCCCATTTGCTTCTCCCATTCTCAGCTGCAAGCAGCCTTCTGTGACATTGCTTTTACTCCAAGGCTACCTTTGACCTTCACCCAAGTGACCTCTAGTTAAGAATGTCACAGAGCAGAGTATGACTGTCCCAGTCCCACTCATACTAGAGATGGCCGAAGTAAGAGGATCCCAGGCATAAGGGAATGGCAGAGGGAGGGAACGCTTCTTGCTCAAATTGTGCTCACTTAGCCAGTAAACAACTTTGTCTGCCTTCCTTTCCCTCCGTGAGTAACTCAGAGGGGAGGGAACGTCCCCCTCATTAAATGAGGTGCCAAACACAGTGCAGAGCACGCGTGCACATTAATTTTTGCCGGCTGTCGCCTTTGTGTTTTGAACAAGTCAGATTCCTTTGTGTAACTGCTTGATGAAACAGTCCCATCCATTCTGTCAACACAAATTATACAGTTAAACATGCATGGTGCCCCAACCCACACAATACCAATGAGAGAGCGCTGACTAGCCCTGGAGGTATGGGCTCCCAGGAGTAGCAGCCCAGGTCCAGCTCTTCCGCTGCCCTCCCGAAGCAGCCCAGCCTCCAGACCTTGTTATTCGCTGTCCACCTTCCAAGGACAGTTGCTAGGAGACGGAGATACAGCTGGCTGGGTCCGTTGCCTGGCCCCTGCGGGGATGGGGGAACAGAGCAAGGAGAGCCAAGAAACACAGTACTTGGCCTTCAGGTCACAGGTACTTTCTGGGCTTCAGAAGGGGCTCCTCTGTGGTGAGATCTTCCCCACAGAGAGGGGCCTCGCATGCTCCAGGGGTCTCTCACTCCATCTCTGCTGAGGTTTCTGAGTATTTGTCTAAAGTGTAGAATGTACACACACACACCCCTACACACATACCCCTCTGTGTGTACACAACTCTACACATATACCACTATACATACTACACAGATAGTTCTACACACATACCTACATATACAGCTACACACACCCCTAACACTCACACCCCTACTCACACACTCCTGCACACACATATCCTTACACATGCCCACACACATCTCTACACAACATCCATACCCACACACACACACACACACACCTCTTTTCATACAGTAATTATTAAGTCAAAGCTCATGTATATGCCAATCAGAACAAGAAGGGTGCATGCTATATCTAAAATATTTGTCTCTCAAAGTTTACATGTTGAAATCCTAACCTCCCCAAATTCAAAGTTATCAGGAGTGGGGCCTTCAGGAGAAGATTGGGTCATCTAATCGCTAATGGGATTAGCGCCCTTAAACATAGGCCTAAGAGAACTTCTGGCCTCTTCCATCCTGTGAGATTCCAGCTGTGACCCTCACCTGACCTTGCTGGCCCCTGATCTGGGACTTCCCGAATGCCGTAGCTCTGAGAAATAAAAGCACATTGTTTATAAGCTACCAGGCTGTGGTATTTTCATAGCAGCCAGAATGGACTAAGACTTATATTAGCTTGGGCTGCCAGACTGGGTGGCTTAAAAACTGAAATTTATTTTATCATGATCTGGAGGCTGAAGTTCAAGATGCAGGTGCCAGCAGGGTTGGTTTCTGGTGAGAACTCTCTCTCTATTTTTGTTTTGTTGTGTTAATCCTCACCCAGGGATATTTTTCTATTGATCTTTTAGAGAGAGTGGAAGAAAGAGGGAAAGACAGAGAAACATTGTTGTGAGAGAAACAAATCGGTTGGTTGCTCCCTGCAAGCACCCCAGGGAGGGTCCTGCAACCAAGGTAAGTGCCCTTGACTGGAATCAAACCTGGGACCCTTCGGTCCACAGACCGATGCTCTATCCACTGAGCCAAACCAGCTAGGGCGAGGCCTCTCTCTTTGGCCTGCAGATGACCCGCTTCTCGCAGTATCTTCACATGGTCCTTACTCTGTGTGCAGAAAGAGGTCCCTCCTTCCTCCTCCCCTTCTTCTTCTTCTTCTTCTTCTTCTTCTTCTTCTTCTTCTTCTTCTTCTTCTTCTTCTTCTTCTTCTTCTTCTTCTTCTTCTCCTTTGGCCACCAATCCTATCTGATTAGAGACACACCCTTAAGACCTTATTTAACCTTAATTACCTTCTAAGAGCCCTAAGTCTAGTCTCGCTCACATTGGGGCTTAGGGCTTCAACATGTGAGTTTGGAGGGAGCACAATTCAGTCCCTGACAGAAGGAAGCTTCCTGCCCCAGATATACCTGCAAGGATCCTCTGGCCAAGTGAGGACCCCATTTGTGACATAAATATCAAGCCATCTGTTCATTCTAGTGCTCAACATTTATATCATCAAGGACTTTTTAAAAGTGGGAGCATAAAGACAACTTTATTACTTTTTTAAAGGGAGAGGAGTAGAGAGAAACATCAATGAGGGAAGAACATCATGGATTGGCTGCCTTCTTCATGCCCCCCGCCCCCCACTGGGGATTGAGCCTGAAACCTTGGTATGTGCCCTGATTGGGAATCAAACCAGCAACCTCTTGGTTCCTGGGTCAACACTAAACAACTGAGTCACACTGGCCAGGCGAGACAACTTTATTTTGATCGTACAACCAGGAAATAAGAATTAGGAAGGAATTGCCATTCCCTCGCAGAGCGACCCCTTCCACTTTATGGAAGGGGACACTGAGGCACAAGAATAGGAGAGGTGATTCCATCGCCCCCACCAGTACCCTCCAGCTGTACCCAGCACTGCCAAGAAATCGTGTCCTCACCTGCCCCCATCTCTCCAAGGGCCCACCTCTTAGCCCAGGCCTGGCAGTGCCCAGCAGACAAGGACCTCTCACCAAGCCCCCTTGGAGGGGGAAGAAGACACAGCAGCCTGTACCCCAGCCACACTTTAATCTGCACCAAATTGTTTTTCTCTCCTCAGCATGGTAACCAAGGCTGTGGCAGTGTAGGGACAGCCAGCAGTCCCCACGTGGTGCAACCTTCTCTCTGGTCCATAAAGCGCTCTCCCCGCAGGCGGCTCTTTCTGTGCAGCTGGTGAGAAATGCAGACAGAGAAGGAGGGGAGGGGGGGCTCTTGGTGTAGCCCAGTTCCCCCCAAACCCAGAGGCTACTTCACAGGACCATCCCCAGCCCCTTTAACCTTGACCTGCCACTTACCAACTGTGTGACCATGGGCACAATACAGGACCTCTCTGAGCCCCGACTTTCGCATCTGTAAAATAGAATAATACAGCTTCCCTCACAGGCTCGTGATGAGGATGAAGCCAAGTAACAAACACCAGTGACAAGCAGCAAACAAATCTTCCTCAAATGACACTCCTGACGCAGGACAGGCTGCAGGGGCGAGAGACACCTGCAAGCTCCTCCAGAAAGGTGTTCAGGGAACTGGAATGGGGGCGAGAAAACTGCTCACACAGGTGACATGCTTACCCAAGGTCACACACCTCGCTGAAGACAAAGCTGGACTCCCACCAGAGTCTACTTTCAGCCCAAAGAAAGAGATTGTAAGGGTTTGGGATGGAGCCACTCGCTATTGGAGGAGCAGCAGCTATTTCTAAGGCAGGACTATAGTATTTCCAAATTCCCAACTGATAGAAATATTCCAGATTTGGAAGCAAGTAATCAGAATTCCCAAAATCATGTTATTTTAAAAATACTTCCAATAGCCTGGCTGGTGTTGCTCAGTGGTTGAGCATCAACCTATGAACCATTCTATTCCGGTCAGGGCACATGCCTGGGTTAGGGGCTCAATCCCCAATAGGGGATGTGCAGAAGGCAGCTGACCAATGATTCTCTTTCTCCCTCTCCCTTTCTCTCTGAAATCAATAAAAATATATTTAAAAATACTTCCAATCATTTTCCTATTCTTTACTTGTTATTATGAATATATTTTTTGAGAAAGCTGTTTAATAAAAAAGAAAAATGTCGCTTAGCTGTATTTACAAAGACCTGTAGCCTCTAGTGAATTTTTAAACTCTAGAAAATGCCAGAGAACAATTTTAGGTGGTATTCAAATACGTGACACTCAGGTCTCCCAGACAGGTTAATAGCATTGCATAGGATCATGTGTCAACCTGCCAATTTAAAGACTTACTTTGCTTCTAAAATTGTTATTTCTTAGAACAGCGTTCAAAGTATCTGTGTACAGTATACTGCACACATAAACTTAGTAATATGTATTTTATTTGCAGGAGTGACTCACCGTTAGCAGCAGACAGGGCCATAAAAACAGGTGTTAGCTTGGCAATGACGGCTGATCAGGTCGTTACCAAGTGTCTCCTACCTGCTCCAGTCCTGCTCCAGTAATGTCCACCTCAACCCTTGGTTCCAAGCCTCAGCGTCGCCTGCTCTTGCTGTCCACTCCATTGAGTGGAGAAATCGGGGGTTTTCCTCAAAGCTGTGAGGTCCGTACGTTGATTGTAAGCATGTATTCTTGCAGGAGACTTATAATACTTTTTCCCATTTTCCTGATTTCTCAACTGATTTTTCTCAAGATTCAGATTCAAAAAAATAAATCTCCCCAAGAAATGCCAAGAAGGAGTTCCCACATGCAATCATAAGCCAGGAGTCTGACCTCTTGCCTGCCCAGCAGCCCATGCGAGGGCACCTGGTTGGACATGGGACTCCGAGGTCACACACTAGACACGGAGTGGGCAGCAGTTTAGGGAGTTCATTCATTCAACTGAACAATGTGCTGGACCAGGCGCCCTCCTGGGTGGGGCTCTGCATGAGTACCCTCTGGCTATCTTAACAAATTACCCCAAGTTGGAGGGGGGGTGTAAGCGGGGAAAGGGCATAAAACAGCAGAAATTTGTTCTCTCACAGTTGTGGAGCCGAGAAGTCTGAAACCAAGTTGTTCAAGGGCCGCCTTGATTGAAGGCTTGAATCGTTCTCAGTCTTCTAAAGAAATAATGCATCCTCACCTTTTCCTAGCTTTAGTGGTGTCCAGCGATCCTTGGTTCTCATTGGCTTACAGCTACATCACTCCACCCACTACTTCCACATTCACTTGACCTTCTTCCCACTGTGTACCTCCATCTCCAAATCTTCTTACTAGTATAAGGACACCAGGCATTGGATTTAGGACCCACTGTAATCTAGCAAGACCTCGTCTTAACTTGTTTTAGAGACATACTTCAACCCACAACAGTCTCCAACAGCAAATGAGCTAGACGTGGTTCTGGCCAGTCCAGAGTTTATAAGTAAACTAGAGGCCCAGTGCATGAAATCATGCACAGGTAGGGTCCAGCTGGCCCACCCCAATCAGGGATGATCAGGCCATGCTGGCCAGGGGGAGGGGCTACGGGAGGTTGGCCAGTCGGCCCTGTCCTGAATTGGGCTGGGGAGGTGATTGAGGATGGGGCAGCTGGGGGAAGGAGCCGGGGGTAGTTGGCAGGCTGGCCCCGGCCCCTGGTCAAACTCCCAGTTGAGCTCCCGGTCAAGGGGACAATTTGCATATTAGCCTTTTATTATATAGGATGGGAAGGAAGTACATTCAGTGTAACAAGAACCACTCCAGGTGAGGGGGGAAGCATGATCTACAAGTGAAGCACAAGAGGCAGCTCATTCAGAGTGTGGTGATCAGGGAAGACTTCCTGGAGAAAGAGGCACCTATGTGGAATGAGCAGGAGTTAGCCTGGGGAGGGTGCCAGAAAAAAAACAGGAGCAATGAATGAAGGCCTGGGGTTAAAGGCTCAATGTCTTTGCTTTGTCCAACCTGTTCCCTTTGCTCAGAAAGCAGGTCCCCAAGATCCCATCCTTGGGCCTCAGCTTAAATGTCACATCTTTGGAAAGTCATCCCTGGCCAGCCTTCATCCCCCCTTCTTGTCAGGAGCCAAGAGTTGGTCAAAGGATTAACTCTGACCTTACTTCAGTAAATTACTGAAACAGAAACTCACGGAAACTAGGTCCCAACCGCAGGCCCACTTCCTCTTGCCTGAGGACAAAGCATTCCTTCTGTAGCCGCTCTTCAACCGCCACATACCCTATCCTATAGTCACCACCTTTACCTAAAATACCTTAGCCAATCACATAAGCCCACATAGCCCATCCAGCCCCCACCCCTACTAGGAACCACATATAAGGAACGCTGTAAAAAATAAAATTGGAGGCTTGATCAGAAACCCTTTTGTCTTGCCTCCATTCTTCTGCGTCCCTTGTCTGTCTCTCATTCTCTTAGGTGCGCCGCCTCGGTACCCTCATTAGAAGACCCCGCTGGCCAGGGCACCTTCTCTATCCATAACCTAAATTATTTCCTTGAAGGCATCATCACAGCTTGCGTCGGTTACTTATTAGCTCACTTATCATCTTCCTTCAACACCAGAAGTTAGCTCCTTGGTGGCAGGGATCTCACCACCTTTTTCATACATATACCCATAGTATTTAACACAGTGCCCAATGTGTTATATGTGATAAACAAATAAATGACTGAATACATGGATGAACAAATAGAAATAGGTTCAATGTGGCTAGATTGCAGATTTTGAGGCAGGAAGTGAGAGAGAAAGAAAGAGAAAGAAAGCTAGAGAGAAAAATGTGAACCAGAGCATTCTGGTGGGACACCCAAATGGAGCCCCCAAAGCAGGATCAGGAAGGAGCAGGGACTTGTTCTAAGAGCAATGGACAGCATGGGTAGGGTGGCGGGTGGGGTGGGTTTCTTTATGTAAACGAGAGCACGCAGGATGGTACTTGGCATCTAGCAATGAGCCCAGATCCCAGGTCTTAGTGGGAATAGATCTGAAAAAGCTGGAGATCTGCACCTGACAAGTGCACTGCACATAGTAGGTGCTCAGTAGATATTGTTGGGTTGAGTGAGTGCATAAAAGGCTCTTACAGGAAGCCATTCACTTCCGGTTGGACAACGAAAGCCAGGAAGAGGTCATAGAATTCCGGAAAACTCTGCACCCCTGAACTTCTCCCCTCTTCAGAATCATAGGAGACTGCTTTTTCCTTCTGTTCTCTTCTACCTCCGAGACCAAGGACAGGAGGGGCCTGCACACTGCTGGGGGAAGGCGGCCACAACAAAGAGCCCAAAGCCAGAGAACGCAGGAGCAAGGAGGAGAGCCAGCACCATGCTGCGTTAGTCATCTCAGAGCCTCTTCACTGGCTGCAACCAGAACCTCCTGCTGCGTGAGCCCCAGCGGACATTTAGAAAGAAAAGCTGGGTCTGGCAGCAATTTAAAAAGGACATGTAAGGATTTAACCCTTTTCATTGGGTAGAGGGCCTCCTGGGAGGGCACCTGAGCATTCTATATGGGTCCCTCTTACCCTTTAGGCCAAGAGAGACCCTCTTCTCACAATTCAATTGCTCACAGCTGTTGCATGAGCTATCAGTTCATGTCGAGGTTGAAGTCTCGTGACGACTGGTGCCATGGATCTGTCTATCACCCAGTAGGGCGAACTGAGCCCTCCCTGGAGAAGAAACCCGGGTTCCAAAAGATATGTGATCAGTGCTGGGGGCCCGCCAGCAGGCGAGGGGATCCCAAGGCAGGTGCTGGGCATGGAGGCCACGGGGGCATAGGCTACCAAGGAGACAAAACTGAACCTCACGTCACCCTGCTTGGCCCCGGAGGATGGCTGGTTAGCCAGAGACGGGTAAGATTCCTCAAGGAAGGAACAACCTAAGACAGGCACAGTCGCAGAGGGGCCATCAGGAGAGAATTTGGGGATCAACAGAGGTGGGGCACAGACCCTCACCCCCCCAACATTGCAGGGGCCTGAATCCTAGCCCCTTCTGAGGGAGGTCTCCTGCCCCCATGGCTGCTTTGTGCTTCCCATGCCCAGCTCAGAACAGGACCCAGGTGACCGACAGAGACTTGGCCGACAGCAGCTGCCCTCTCACTCCAACAAGAATTGTTTGAGTTGCCCTGTACCCATGGTGTGGGGAAGGGGGTTTACGATATCTAAATCCAGCCTACCACCAGGAATGCTCAGGACCTACTCAAGAAGGCAAATAATCCCTTCCACCAATATTTACAGGGTAAAACAAGATTATTGTTAGAGTAATAAATTTGACAGTAAAATAGTAGTCAAGTTTTCAGACAAATTTAAATTGGCTAGTTGAAACAAGTGAATATTCTAGAAAAATTAATTGTACCAGACAAAAAGGTGTTCCTAAAGAGTCAACTAAAATTTTTATTGGTACTTCATCTCATGATAAAAGTGTGCACCATATAATGAACCTAAAACAGCTATATTATAGTGCAAAAAATTAAAATTTAAAAGCCACCAAGAATACATTATAAAATTTTCAAAAGCCTCCTAACATTTAAATCAAAAAAGGAGGGGATAGTAGAGGAATATCATGTAAGGAAAAATATCCTGTAAGTAAATTACATCTAGAAAATTAATACGTTAGAAAATTAATTGTAAGGCTAAAAGCAAGACACCCATGAAAAACACACAAGGTGACAAAACAAGCCAGAGGAAAATCATTTGGGCAAAAATTGAAAAAGGATCCCCAGTCAAATTTATAGAAAATATTCCTTTATTAACCTTTGGTCGAGAATATGTTTGTATATTTTCAGAAAACAACTCCGAGACCATGTGGATTCCAGCAAGAGAGGAATCGACAGGACTACTCCAGCCATGAAGACAGAAGAGAAGCAGTCCAGAGACGGAAGACGCTGATGTGGCCTTCCCATACTAGCAGTTAGCAGCTGTGCAACACTGCAGATTGCCCAGGACCAAACCGGACAGAGTCGGACCTGCATTACCACCATTTGTCCACCATCCAGAACTGAAATGTCAGTGCTGACATGTACACATAAGGAACTGTTGGACATTGAAATTGGGTCTCAAAAGAACTGTTGGCCCAGAAAGAAACTCACTACACACTGATTCATTTGCCTGTCACCATAACCATTATTGCTTGTCTCATTTTCGGTTCTTATAAGTGTATTTCTAATAGCACATGATCTCACTCATCTAGGGGAAATAATGAACAACATAGACTGATGAACAAGAACAGACCCAGAAACAAGGAGGCATGGATCAGACTGTCGGGCCTCAGGGGGAGGGTAGGGAAGGGTGGGGGTAAAGGGGGAGACCAACCAAAGGACTTGCGTGCAGGCATATGAGCCTAACCAGTGGTTAAGGACAACAGGGGGGCGGGGGCATGTGTGGGGAGGGGTGTGGGATGGGAATGGGGGGACGAGGACAAATATGTGATACCTTCATCAATAAAGAAATTAAAAAAAAAAAAAGAAAAGCTGGAGCCGCAGAGTATTCGAAGGCCTGGCAGGGCTCAGAGGGGCCAGCAGCCCCCTTCCCACACTCCCTATGGGGACTGAAGGTCACCAGACACCTGCAAACCTCAGATATCCCTTTGCATCTGCACAACAAGGGTTTTCTTAGGCCCCTGGGTGTTTCCCATCTTATGATGAGCAGGAACTGAAGAAGACTAGCCTTGGTCTGGTTTTATATTTTTTTAACATGCCAGGCGGTGGCCACTGCTGCTTTTACTGTGACATCTCAGTGCAGGGATGGAATTTGCTGGGCAAGGAGCCTCTGGGATCCTAAACAAACCCGGGTATTTTGATCCATTTCCTATTGAGATGCAAAAGCTATCCTTAATCACTAAGCAGGTTAACGGCCTTCTCCGTGCCGGTCCCAAAAGGGTTCCAGAAGCCAGAGAGCTTTGGGCAGACCAGCCCCCTCCTGTTGAATTAGTGTAGCCTCTAAGCAAACTGATTTGCAGGACTTATCAAAATTACAAAAACATGAGCCCTTTGACATGACTTTCCCATTGCTAGTTTAGCCCATGAATATACTCACATACATGTGAAATGATGTTTATCAAGCTTTTTATTGCAGCTTGGTTTGAAGAACACTGGCTTGGAAAAGACGAAATGGCCATCAGTAGGGTACTGATTAAAACAAGCAATGCTGTGTCCAGACAATGCTATACAAAGCAGCCGAGGAAAGAAATAGACACGCCCTCCATGTACTCCGGTGGGAGTGTCTCCAAGGATCTATTGCCTCATAACAAATATGTTAGCTTAAAGCCAACAAACGCACTCACTCACCGTTTCCCTGGGCAGGAGTTTTGGTGAAGCTTAGCTGAATGAGTCTGGCCCAGGGTCTCCCATCAGGCTGGAGTTAAGCTGTTTGCTGGGGTCATCTCAACACATGATTGGGAAGATGGAAGGTCTGCCTCCTTTCCTAGATCAGTTTCACCTTGGCTAGTGTGGCTCAGTGGATAGAGCATTGGCCCACGCACAGAAGGGTCTGGGGTTTAATTCCCAGTCAAGGGCACATACCTGGGTTGAAGGTTCGACCCCTGGCCCCAGCCGGTGCTCCTGCAGGAGGCAATCAATCGATGTGTCTCTCTCACATCCATGTTTCTCTGTCTCCCCCTCCCTCCCTCCCTTCCACTCTCCCTAAAAATCAATGGGAAAAATATCCTCGGGTGAGGATCAACCAAAAAAAAGATCAGTTTCCACACTCACACAGTGTGGGCAGCCTCAGTCCCTCACCTGGTGCGCAGGCCTCTCTGAGGTTGCTTGAGTGTCTCCAGGATGCGACAGCTGGCTTCCCCAGATAAGGGATTCAAGAGAGAGAAAGAGAGCTCCCCAGACAGAAGGGGCAGTTTGTTTATAACCTAATCTCTGAAATGACACCCCATCATTTGGGCTGTTTTCTATTCATGAGAAGCAAGTCACTAATTCCAGCCCACAGCCAGGGGGAGGGCAGTTCCCCTTTAAGGAGACGATATCAAGGCATCTGTGGTCATAACTTTATTTTCTTAACACCTTTATTCTTGGTTGTGGACACATGTTTAAAACCACCACATCAAGATAGATTCCTAAATAAAAATAAGACATAAAAAAGCAAAGTGCAGAGCAGTTTGTACGGCTGGCTACTACTGCATATGTAACAAGAAGAAAAAGCATCGTTATATGTATTCACTTGCGGACGCATAAAATATCTCCGGAGGGATACACAATAAACCGTTAACGCTGCTTGCCTCCAGGGAGAACAATCTGGTAGCTTAGAAACAGGGGTTACCTTCATCCAGCTCTTACAGTTAGCACCATGGTAAATTACCTGCTTTTAATAGGTATTAGATAGGATGCAATCATTTTGTTATTCCATTAATGTTTACTGAACATCACGGAGCAAAGCCCTGGGGAGTGTCCTACCCTAATGAATCTGCGGTCTCTCTAGATAAATGAGATTCCAGCACAGTTAAACCCTTTTCAAAATAACCTCATAAAGTAAGTTAAAGGTCAAGCGAGAGCTGGCAAGCAGGTGGAATGGCATGTTCTGGGCGGAGGGGGGCTTCCATGGGACTCTGATGGCAAGTGCCCCAGAAGCAGAGAGAAGGGGGAGGGGCCTGTAAAGGGACCAGTGAGCCGGGGTAGGAAGGGGAAGGAGGAACCTTGGCGAGATCTGCCCAGTGTGGTCGGAGGTTTGTGTGTCTTTGCTTATTGCTTTTCCCTGAGGCCTTGGTTCTGCTCTTGGCTGCTGTTGCTTTGAAGAGAAGGCTCTGGATCAAATGGAGCCTCTGCATGCCCCTACGTCAGAGAAGTCATTCTCATCCTAGACACTGAAAGCCATTCAGTTCAGATCCAATCAAAAGGTTCCCTGAAGGGCTCTGAGGAACCTCGTAGAACCCAAGTAGAGCTGAGTCTGGTGGCTCAAAACTGGGGAGTTGAAAATCAAGCTCTCTCTCTCTCTCTCTGTCTCTCTCCCCTTTTAGGCTGCAAGCTCTGATTGGCCTGCCTCTCTCTACACATCTGTTCCATTTCCTGCCTGTTGTCCATCTCCTCTTGATCAATCCTAGTTTCTGCTCCCCCCTTATTATGGGTTAAATTGTGTCCCCTCCCAATCCATATGTCTACGTTCTAATGTCTTCAGAACGTGACCTTACTTGAAAACAGGGTCACTATAGTTATAATTAGTTAAAATGAGGTCATTAAAGTGGGCCCTACTCCTGTATGTCTAGTATCCTTACAAAAAGGGAAAATTTGCACAAAGACACACACACAGAGAATCTGTCATGTAAAGATGAAGACAGAGAGTGGGCTGATGTTCCCACAAGCCAAGGAATGCCAAAGATTACTGGGAAACCACCAGAAGCTAGCGGTCAGGGACTGAACACATTCTTCCCCAGAGCCTTCGCAGGAACCAACCCTGCCCACACCTTGATCTTGGACTTCTGGCCTCCAGAACTGGGACGCAGCACATTTATGTCAAACCACCTGATATGAAGCACTTTGTTTCGGCAGCCTTAGCAACTCTTCCACCCCTTATACTGGATTGTTCTTGGCTTTGGTTCTCCACGGCACAGCTGCTCACCCTGGAGCACAGCACGTACTGACCCCCAACCCCGAGTTTGTCAGCTCACGTGACCTGCAGCTCCTGTTTATGGAGGAGCCTGGTCCATGAGCCATGAGAAGGGTGGATGGGATCCTCTGCTATAAACTGGTCCCAGGCCCATGGCCACTGCAGGGTTGTGAGGAAAGGCTGAGAAGAGGCAGAGTGTCCAGAAGTATAGCCCCATAAGCAACATGCTCTTTCTTTCACTGGATCCCTGGTGCCTGGCCCTCAGCCTGAATGGGAGGGTGACCAGGAATGAGGGGGCCCTCACCACTCATGCCCTTATTCATTCAAAAAATTGTAAAAACCTGTTATGTCAGCAATTTTCAACCTTTTTCATCTCATGTCACACATAAACTAATTACTAAAATTCTGCAGCAACCCAAAAATATGTTCTATTTTTTGCTGATCTGACCAAAAAATACAAGTATAATTTTTATTCATTCATACCGGATGGCTATCGTTGGGTTGGCTGCTGTTATTTTTTATTTGACAATCTAAGGTCAGTGCCCCTGACTAAATAGTCAAGTGTTGCATGTTTTAAAAATTCTTGCGGCTCACCAGTTGAAAATCTCTGTGTTATGTGAGAGGTATGATGTTGGCTGCTGGGATCATCAAGTTGAAGAAGACACTGACATTTTCTGAAGGAGCCCATAGCCCAAAGGGAGACGGACAAGGATGACAAACACCCATGTTACCAGAGGCTTGCTCTGCATTCGTGTTTTGAAGGCATCCCACAATTTGATCCCCTGGACAGCTGGATGGGTGTGGACCCTCCGTGCCCTTTTATAGGTAGGGAAGCTGGGTTCCACAGCAGCTGGCAGATCGTACTGCTGGGCCTCGAACCTGGTCTGGCTGGTTCCCTGCCTCCAGCTGCCTTGTGTTCTTACTGTTAACATAAAAAAAACATTGAAACCTGTAAAGAATTTTTGTGAGTTTATTTGAGCGAAACTGTGGATATATGCGGGGAAGCAGAACCTCAACGAATTGAGGTAATGCTCCAGAGAATGGCGGGTTACATCTGTATTTATACATTGCAATCAAAGGAAAGGGACGCAGGTGAGTTACATGAAATCCATTGGTGATAGATTAGAGAGGCGGGAGAAAGCAAAGCGAGGAAACCCCTGGGATTGGATAAAAAGTAAAATGATAGACACATACTTAGGTGGGTGCAGGGACAATTAACATGATAATGAAGGAATCTGTGGTATCTGTCCTGGCACCCAGCACATTTGGTTGTGCCCCAGGGGCTCCAGAAAAAGGAAAGTTGCAAGTTACCCAGACATTTCAAGGACATGTTGTCATAGATGCAAAAAGACAGATGGGCTCAGTTAAGGTAAAGGTTGACCTTGTCAGTGAAGATACCAGCCTAGGAGGTGACTAGCCACCATAACTGCTTTTAGTTAAAGTTTAATTTCAGACCTTCCTTTGTGGTTCCTTTAGGTCTCTGAGTTTGCAAGACCGCCATGCAGGCCTCCCCTGAGCTTGTCAGGTCAGCATGTGGCCCCTTTCATCCACAATACATGTAAACAATTGACGCTCCTGATAAGTCAGTATGAGTACCCTATGGAGCTAGATAGGAGGTGTTCTGGGAAACAGAGGGATGGAGAAGTCACGTGTGAGGTGGGCCAGGACACCTGCGTGTGGACAGATGCAAGGAGGCTGCAGAGGACATGTCTGGAGAGCATCCTTCTGGCATCGTTGGGCGTGAGAGGCCAAGGAGGATCTTGTGGAGGAGGCTGGACAGGCAGTGATGGGTCAGGTGGAGGGGTAGAGGCCTTGAACGTCAGGCCGAGGAGTATGGGGTGAGAATAACAGGGACCTGACTTTTCCAGCACAATAACATGATCTAAGCTGACTTCCCGAAGGCGCCTCTGCAGCACTATGAAGATGGTCTATAGGAGGTTAGAGATGTGACACAAGAGAGTGTTGAAACAGAGGAGGACTGAATATAGAGTGGCGGGTTAGAAGGGACTCTGGGAAGCAGGGTCCAGAGGACATTTTCTGCAAAGGCACCAAAAGAGAGGGAGGAATTGAAACATCGGGGTCTCTCCTGTGTTTCTCCTTTAGGTTGCTCTAATACAACGAAAAGTCAGTTTCTGCCCACAGTTTGTTACATTACTCTTTCTACAGTTTTGGCTCTCTCTTTCTCTTTCTCTCTCTCTCTCTCTCTCTCTCTCTCTCTCTCTCTCTCTCTCTCTCTCTCTCTCTCTCTCCCCTCCTCTGACCTATTGTCATATCTAGTGCCTTCATTTTATTGGAGCGATCTCTGCCGCAAGAGGAGGTAATCGGAATACCTTTTTCGGGAAGGCAAGAACTGTTTATATTCTTGACCTGGTTCCGAAGACCCAGCAAGTCCCTGGGGAGCGATTAATTAAATGGCTACCTCTGTGTCTAGCTTAGAGATTTCTACCATCCCTCTCTCGTCTTTGTCTCCAGTCCTCCCTAATCTTCCCTCTCTCCCTTTCCCCCACGTTGTACTTACTGGTTAAGAAGCTAAATTTCATTTCCCTTCGTGGTGGAACATTGCTTTGTTTTTTAAAGACGCTCGAATTCCAAGAGCTTTAATTTTTCCTTTGTAACCATGTTGATGCTATATTTAGTAATTTTATTAACGAGGTAATTTACGTAAATTCCATACCGGAGCCCTGCTGAGCAGCAAGCTAATTCTATTCTTCTTATTAGGGAAAACAGACAAACCAAATGAGATTTAGAGACTAGACGAATGAATTTGCGTCGGTGCTTCGGTCAGGCCTGGGACCTCGGGACACGCGTCTGGGGATCTGGAGAACAGAACGCCGCGCTCCACCCACCAGCCCACAGTTGAAAGGAGGAGGGAGGGGAAGAGGAATAGGTTTCAATAAAGGGACAGAAACGCTGCACCAAGAATTCACCTGGGCTCAGTGGCACTGTCTCCCAGAAGAGCGTACACAGATCCAAAATGGAACGTCCCTCCTCCTTGTCCCCTTCTGCAGGTCTCAACCACAGTTCACACGTGTGGCCCCGGAGAAGCGCTCGTGGCCTCGCGAAGTGTTTTCCGTGGCTGTTTGCTCTCCAGCATCCGCCAGCTTCTGTTCCGCTCCTCCCCCGTGTCAGGGAGGGACCAGGCCTGATAAACCGGCTCCTCCAATCTGTGTGTCAGCACCGAGTGTGTATACGTGGGCTTCTTGATAAATACAAGAGAACCCCACTTCCAACTAAGCCAATAAATGAAAAAAACTGATTTGTACCAGCGACTTCAAGGGGTGGTTATTAGCTTTACAAAAAGACAAACCAGAGAATTCTTTTAAATCCCAGCTCCCTCGGTGCATTGGAAATGAGATTCAATTTAGAAAAAAATTCAATAGATACACAACTTTTGAGAATGCTCTGCTGGTGAAAGAGGCGCAGCAGGGACCAGTCGCTGATGGTGATTAAGAGAAGTAAGCGGACATATTTCCTTCCTTCCCAGTAGGACAGAGATTTCCGTGGAGCGAGAGCCGGTATGTGCCAATCTTCTCACTCACCTTCAGCAGATCTAGTCCTCACGCAGCCCCGAGACAAGAAGCTTCTGTGACACACGCCTGAGGACACGAGGCTCGGGGGCTGTGGAGCTGGCCCACAGCCAGGGAGGGGTGAGTCAGAACAGGGCTCGGGGCTTGTGCCTCCAACACTCTCCCTCCTCCCTGCTACCCCACAGTTTCCTCTTCCTCGGAGACACATTTCTTTATATATATATATATATATATATATATATATATATATATATATACACACACACACACACACACACACACACACACACACACACACATACTAGTGGCCCAGTGCATGAAATTCATGCGGGGGGGGGGGTGGTCCCTCAGCCCAGCCTGCACCCTCGGCAATCTGGGACCCCTCGGGGGTGTCCGACTGCCGGTTTAGGCCCAATCCCTGGACTCTCTCACAATCTGGGGCCGCTAGCTGCTAACTGCTCACTTGCCTGCCTGCCTGATCGCCCCTAACCACTCTGCCTGCCGGTCTGCTTGCCCCCACTGCCCCTGCCCACTGGCCTTATCGCCCCCAACTGCCCCCTTTGCTGGCCTGCTCACCCCCAACTGGCCCCCCTGCTGGCCTGCTCACCCCCAACTGCCTCCCCCACTGGCCTGATCATCCCAAACTTCCCTCCACTCCTGGCCTGATCGCCCCTACCCACCTCTGCCATGGCTTTGTCCAGAAGGATGTCCAAAAGGTCTCCCAGTATAATTAGCATATTACCCTTTTATTAGTATAGATATTTTTAAATTTCAGAGATGATTTCATAGATGAAGGGGGAGAGAGAGGAAGGAGAAAAAGAAATAGAAACATCAACAATGAGAGAAAATCACTAAGTGGCTGCCTCCTGCACGCCCCACACTGGGGATGGAGCCCTCAACTGGGGCATGTGCCCTGACCTGACCTGGAATCTAACTGTGACCTCCTGATTCATAGGTCGATGCTCAACCACTGAGCCACACCAGAAGGGCTCAGAGACACATTTCCATGGACTCTAAGCCCAGGTTTCCTCCCCTAAATACACCTGCTACAGGGCATGACAAGCAAACGCCCCTCCAAGTCAATACACTCTTCTTCTGGAAAGTTAATTAGATCACCTAGGACCCGTTCTCTGTCTGGGCTATTAGGTTGTTAGAACTCTAAGGGCCTCCCATAGGGTCATGTGAAGCAGGCCTTCAGCCCTGGGTGTGGCCAGGGTCAGACTCAGGCAGAGGGCAGAGGGCAGAGGGCAGAGGCCAGCCTGGCAGCCGAATGCCCAAGGGCTCCTCACTTCTCGACAAGTTAATCCTCAACTCCCACCATTTTTTCCAAGGCAGAGTCACTGCCCCCCAGCCTCCCCTGCAGTGGCCCTGGCACCAAGCTATGAGCAGAGGTGAAGTGGCTGGTGAAACCCCCAGGCCTGATACTCTCCTTCTCCAATGAAAATGGAGGTGGCAACCCTGGAAGGCAAGTGTTGCAAGGGTGAACCTATAGTTGAACTTTGAGCTTTGTTTCAGGCAGTAGTTGGTGTTACCTTAACTCATACAAACTTGTCAAAAAGCCCTGATGGGGGCTCAGGGCACAACTTGGAGAGTAAGCCACAGGAAGTGGGGTGGCGATGTGGCCAGGTCCATGCCTGGGACCAGCAAGAATGGGCTTCAGCTGCAGCTCCAGCACCTGCTTTGATACTGGTCCAGCTTCCATCACCGTCTTCATTATAAGGCCTGGGGTGGAGCTAGGTGAGGCCCACCTGACCACACCCCTGCTGACCCACAGGAATCAACAGGTGCAGAAGAAGGACCCCAGATATTGGGTCAGTTCCACAGACTGAATTCCACCCCCACAAGCATACACACACCCAGCACAGTGCCTAGGGCTAAGAACTCGGTCGCTCCTTCCCGGCCCTCTGTGCCCACTCCCCTTTCCCAGGAGGGTCCCTGATAGGATAATCCTCCCACCGCTAGAAAGAATTTCCTTCCAGCCCTCACTCTCTAATGACTAAGGCTATCCAAGTTAGGCAGAAAGCAGGAAAGGGCGCTATGGAGTTGTGGGGACAACTCTCCCGGCTTCAGTGGAGGATGATGGAGAAGTTCAAGCTTCAGTGGATGGATTCAAGGTTCTCTGGAGATGGCCTTCCCCTCATACTATCTGGAAGTAGAGAGAAATTTACATTTTACATCCCAAAGACCATCCTCCCTACGACCTTCTACATACTTCTCACCTTCCGGACAACCTATTGAAGAGGGTATTTGAGTCCTGTTTTATGAGTGAGGAAAGTGGGACTCAGAGTGCCTTGTCCAGGACCACAGTCCTAGAATTCAAATCCAGGTCCTGGGAATCACACTCATCCCCCACCATCTCCCAGATACGCTGGAAAGGAAGCCCTCGCTTCTTTTCTCCCTTCCCAGTAGCCTGGGCTGTCTTTGGCTCAGACAAGAGCTTATTGTCCTTCCCATTCTCTGGATGGCTGACTTTCTTGGCTAGTCCATGTTACTTCGACGACCATGTGGCTGTGCAGGAACAGAGAGGGAGATCTGCTTATCCACCGGACATGGGGCTGCAGTGAGGGTAGAGAGATGCCAAGGATGCAGTTGAAGGAGGCAGTGTGTGAACATGGACCTGAGAGCAAAGCCTCTTTGGATGTTGTGCCGTGGCGCCTCTCTGGCTTCACCCCAGCCCCAGGCCAACCACCACCACTCACACATCACAGGCTCGGAGACCCAGAACTACTAAAGATTGTCTAGCTCATGGTTTCTAACCTGTTCCAGCAAACCAGCATTTTCGTGGAAGCCCAGGTAGCAGAGTTTTTTTGGTGACTCCAACCATTGGACAAGATATCCAACCGAACTTGCTTCTGAGTAAGGTTGGAGCCCAAGACCCCCAGGCCACTGTCACAGCCCACCCGCCCTCCCTTAACTGAGAAGCATTCAGCTCCCTGTCACTCATGCTTCTCACGCAGAAGAGACACAGGTCCTGGTGCACAACCAGGGCAATCTGACGGGCCAACTCTGGGAAGCCACAGCGGGCAGGAGGGTGGGAGAGAATCCATCCTTGTTGAAAGACCTGGCAGACATTTCTGCCATCCGACTCTCAGTCAGCTCCAGCCTCTTCCTTCTGAAGAATTCAGGCCTTGCTCCATTCTCCCAAAGGGCGATCATGAGTGAGATGTCTTCCATCCTCTGCCAGGCCCACCCACCTGCCCCCACCCCCCACCCCCGTTCCCAGCCCGGGATGCCACCCTTCCCCGGTTCCCTCAACAGAAAGCTGCAAGCCAGTGGGAGAAGCCACGCAGTCTCATTTTTGTCATTGTTATTGAGAAACACTGTTGTTTTCTTATTTCCCAGTCTATGTGAAAGCTATTTGTGAAGGCTATATGACTGCTAAGGGGAAAACAAAGTTCTAGCAACAGCCTATCGCCTCTTGTCCTAACTGGTTTGTGCTTTCCTGTGCAGGCAACATTGCTTTCTGTTCTGCTTTGTTTTTAAGTGAGCTCTGGAGGAGTGGGAACAGGACTCCAAGAATATACGCAGGGAACTAGAGACTCAAGGCCTGGGAATTCCCGTCCCTGCTCTGTCTGCTTGCAGGGCTGCTGGGCAAAGCGTTCCCACTGTCTTTCTCTGTCATGCCTCCTGCAAAACAGGCGTACGTCTGCTTGTTCTCTCGGTAGAGGGGTGGCCACAGTTGACTCTCACTGCGGACAAAAGGCTTTGGAGTGCCAGTGGGGGTGGGGCGGGACTGGTATTAATGCTGGCAAAACCAGGACTGTGTGCAATCCCCCAGCACAATAATCAACCCTCCTCTCAGCCAGAAGAGAAGGCTCCGGGGGGAGCGGAGACCTCAGTGTGAATCCAGCCTTCACTCACCTGTGACTTTCCTGGCCAGGGGCCTCGGTTCCTTCAGCTGTGCAGGAAGGGAAAGTGGCCACCTGTCCCCTGGCAAAAAAGAGAGAGAAGGCAATGTATTTATGAAACATCTGTAGCACACACATGGATTTTTTCGTCCCTTCTTCATCATGTTAGGAGGCTAGCATAGTAAACTCCAATCCTCCTTCCCACAGGCCCTTGGGTGCTGCCTCTGTGGGATTTCGTGATGTTCGGTACAGGCTCCGCTGAGACGTCCAGAGTCAGAGGGAGAGAAGCAGGCACAAGGGGATGTCCTACCACTAGAGTGGGGACTGTGCCTTATTTTATTTGTATATAACCAACAGGTAGGAGGGGAACTGGACGTCACCTGGGAGTGGAGGAACGTCTGGGTTCCTCACGAGCCACAGGATTTCTCTCCAAAACTTTACCTGCGAGGATTTATCACTGGGTTGTTGTGAGATTAAGCAAAGTGAATCTGAAAAATACCGTAGCCTTTTAAGAGCGATACCTACAGATATCTCTGGTGGATACAATTGCTGGGGGACAACTGGAAACACGGATAAGAGACAAACTCATGAAGTGGTGGCCTTCACGCTCACCTTAATGAACATGTAGGATTTAGACATGCCGAAATGGGGAGGGGATGGCAGAGGAGGCCAGGTGAGGAAATAATGAGACCAAATGTTGAGAAACAGCATCCATTTAGTCAACAAATTTTATAAGTTCTGGAGATTCGGGAGTAAAGAAAACAGACAAGGTCCCTGGCCTGAAGGCTTACATTCTAATTGGGAAGAACAGACAAATATAAACAAAGAGGAACACACAAGGATTTCTGATAGTGATAAGTAACAGGAAGCCAATATATTAGGATGACTGGGGTGGGAGGGGAGGTGACACACTCTAAATAAGGTAGTAAAGAAGTGGTGATCTCTCAGCTCAGAGAAGAGTGGAGAGCTGGGCTGAGGCAGAGCAGGACCAAGGAAGCAGCAAGTGCAAAGGCCCTGGGGCAAGAATAAGCTTGGCACATTTGAGAAACAAACAAACAAACAAAAATGGCTGTGTGAGCCCGGCTAGCATGGCTCAGTGGTTGAGCATTGACCTATGAACCAGGAGGTCATGGTTCGATTCCCAGTCAGGGCACATGCCTGGGATGCTGACTTGATCTCCAGGGGCGGGGGGGGGGGGGGGGGGGGGCATGCAGGAGGCAGCCAATCAATGATTCTCTCTCATCATTATTTCTATCTCTCTCTCCCTCTCCCTTCCACTCTGAAATCAATAAAAATATATTTTTTTAAATGGCTTTTGTGGCTAGAGCAGATTGGACAAGGAGAAAAGTAGGATGAGACGAAGACTGAGGTCTTATCAGAGGAACAAGAAGTTGTTCATTTGGACAGGAGTTGAAGTAACAGATGATCCTGGAAAACTAATTTAGGACTAAAATTAGGAAACCTCAAACCCTATATTAAGGTGGATATGAGTCATTCCTCGAGGGCATGAATGCACAAGCTGGGTGTGCAAAGACAATTCTCAGGGACACCGCCAGACACTTGTCATAAAGTAGGGGGACTTCGGGGATGCAGAGGCACGTGATCCAGAGCATGAGGACAGCAGGGCAAAGGGGTGCTGGACTGTTGGCCATGTTCTATGACAGGATATCTGAGCAGAAAGGTACCCAGCTCCTCTTCATCACTGAAGAAGGAAATGCAGCCGGAGAAGGAAACTGAGGGCTGGGACCGTGAGAGTAGAAGAAGTGACTGATGTGCATCAACCCTGGTTCTCCTCTACCACCAGGATGATAATGTGTCACTGCAAAGCCGAAACATTTAATGGCTGGTGTGTGGCTCTGATCCCGCCGCGGCAATCACTTATTAACACAGAGGTGCTGTGGGCGGCCGCCGTGTGGAGTGCCAAGCCAGCGTCCGGCGGGAAGCTGCAAAAGAGAGAAATTGACGCTGGTTGTGCTAAGTCAAAGTCCTGAGCTACTTGAGGTTGCTGGTTGTGGCAGATAACCTAACCTGCAATGAGTAACACAGAAAGCAGGCAGAATGACCCAGCCTGCTATGACCAACATGGTTCCTGCTCCATGAGTTCCATATGTTTTGAGCATGTGTGTGTGCCTGCTGATGAGTATACAGGTTGCATAGGAGTCACTCTGTGTGTCCACCTCTGGAGGTCCGTGTCTGAGTACCACCAGGCTAGCAGGAGGGCTGTGGTGCCCTCACCACTCACCCTGGCTGAGCCTGGGCAGACTCTGGGAAGCCTGCCCATGCCCACCTGTCAGGTACCTCCAAGGCCAAGCTCATGACTTGGAACCAGAAGGGGGCGCTGCCCTGCTCACGGTCCAGAGTGCCCTATAGAGTTCCCTGAATTGCTTATTTCCAGAAATGCCCTCCCACCATTTCCATCCTTCCTAAAACTTGGGCCAGGGGAGTTGGCTGCAAAGGCCTATTGGAGGTGGGCTACCAAGAAAAGAAGGTAGAAACAGTAGCGGTCAAGAATCTAGAGACCTGCAACAATATCCCGACAACTGTGTACAGTGCCAGGCGGGCACTTGAAACATGGGGGGACCACTCTGTAAAGTACATGACTGTCTAACCATGTGTGTACATCTGAACTAATGCAGAATAATACTGAATGCAAACTGTAATGAAAAAATAAGAAAATATATACGGTAAAAAAAAAAAAAGAACCTAGAGACCTGAACCCTTCCTTCCCCTCCCCCACCCTCCCTCCCAGGGAGGCCCCTGGTGGAAGCAGGTGATTTACACTCACCACAGGCCTCCATTTGTACCTCATTTTCTCACAGAAGGTCCCTCCATGGCTCTGTCCCCTCACTAACACCCAGGGAGGAAGGCTGAGCACAATGGGGACCCGTTTCACAGATGAAGAAACAAGGCCACCCCCGGTGCAGGTGAGGAGAGAGGAACCCACTCCACCTTCTCTTGTTCCTTCTCACGTGCTTTCTTGGACTGATACCAGTTGGCCAAGAAAAATAAATAAATGCTACATTTTCCACTTCTCTGAAAACGTGCTTGGCCAGCCCTACACAGTGCCAATAAGATGAGAAGAAAAGAAATCATTACATCAATAGCTCCGGCATCCTTGGGTACAATTCTAATTAAAGTGAGACTGCAGGGCCTTCTGGAAAGGGCGGAAAAGAAAGAAGGGCACTTCTGGATTGGGGCAAGTGTTGGAGGCAGGGCTGGGAATGGGGGAATGGGGGGGAGGGCACAGCAGGGTCCCAGCCCCGAAAGAGACAAGCCTGGGGGGAGAGGGAGGGACTTTTAATGAAGGCCACCGCTGCCCCCGCTGCCCCCACCTCTGCCCCTCTTCACTCCTTTCCTCCAACTTCCCTTTGAATAATGTGTTTTCCCACTGCTCCGCCTCAGTCCCCCTTTCCACATTAGCATGTATATTGCTTGGTTAAGGGCTACCTGGCTGGTGGTTCTAAATAACCAGAAAGTGACAGGAAGGTGATGGGGGCAGGATGGATGGGGGGCTCGCCAAAAGCTCCTGACTGCCTTTGTCCTTTAGAAACAAATGCCCAGCTGGCTCCCACAATTCGCTTTCCAACTGCTCTCTCTTTGAGTGGGCCGCCCACTCACTCCCATCCCCTCCCCCGGACCACGGGGCCCTATATGGCTCGCACCCTGGACCGGGCTTACTCCCTGGGGCCAGGCACTACCGGAGGCCCTGAGGGTCATAGTCACCACCCTCAGGGAGCTCACAGCCTCCAGAGACAGACACGAAACCACTGACCCACCACTTCTGTTGGTGCATTAAGTGGCCAGTCATGGCCAGGGCAGAGCAGGGTGCTCTGGGAACACAGACAACGGGCACTCCACCAGATGGTTCTGATCCAGGAAGGCTTCCTGCGGGAGGTGAGCCCTGGTTGGAGTGTGGATACACTAACACATGTGAGCCTGGTGAATCAGTAATCCAAACCCCCCATCCCCTCACCCAGGTTTCAACTTGAATTTGGGATGGGACACAAACATTCAGTCCGTAGCAATGCTCTCTGATCAGCCTTGGAAAGCGCGCTCACTACAATCCTCTCCACCCTCCCTCTCCTACTCTCCTTACTTATTAAAATTCGGCTCACCCTCAAGGCACAATTTAAATGACATCTAAGTCGAGAAGCTTTCCCTGATCCTCCCAGTCGGAATTAATGACTGTCCTCCTGCCCCTTCCGCCGTTCTCCTCTCTCCGCTGCAGCACTGCACTGTCCACTTTCCTTGTAGTAAGTTGTTTACACATCTGGTCCCCTCATTGGACTGCGAGCTCCGCCAGAGCAAGAGCCGTATTTCACCTCGGCCCTTGCAACTCCATCGTGTTTGTGAATGAGTGGGCCAGGGAGCTCGTTGGGAATGCAGAGTCTCAGGCCTCACCCAGAACCACTGAATCAGACTCTAGTTTTAGCAAGATCTCCAGTGCTTTGCATGCACAATCATGTAACTAAGCTTTATCTACAGAACACCTCGGGCACAGTGCCTTGCACGCTGCAGTCATTCAGAGAGCGTTTGACGGATGAATAAGTGAGTGACTGTGGACAGGATCATCAAAGGCTACTCATAGCTTTAACCACAGCTGTTCCTGAAACCTAGAGATCCTTCCTGGCTCTTTAAATAGAGTCATCCACACTGAAAAAAAAAACCTCCACACTCTCCTCTAACTTTATTTCTCTACCTCCTCCTCCAGAATCAGGCACCTCCCACCTTCCATGGACAGCCATGTCCCAAGCTCAGAAATGTAATTAGAAAAACTAGTTTTGACAGCAGCTCATCCATAACCCACCCCAAAGCCATGCCTGTGCAGGGGAGGTAGTTCATCAGGGGCTGTGAGTGATGGTCCAGCCAGCGGGCCACAGCGGAAGGGAGCCCCGCTCCTATCCATCATCCTCCCCTCGATAACCCTGCAGACCTCACAGCAAGGCGGGAACGGCCCCTCCAGGTCTGCGGGCGGCCAGCAGCTCTTCATCAGCCTCGGCACTGCTTCCCCTCCATCAGCACCACTCTTGTAGCTCCCAGGGTCAGACTTCCACAGACCTGCGGGGAAATCCCCACGAGACAGGCCTGTCACCAGGTGTAACAAGATCGGCAGGTAACCTGTTAACCAGCTGCTCCCCCTGTGATGGTTAATTTTATGTGTCAACATGGCCGGGCTAAGGGATGCCCAAGTAACTGGTAAAATATATTTCCAGGTGTGTCTGTGAGGGTTTAGCATTTGAATCAGTGGATTAAGTTAAGATCACCCTCACCAGTGAGGGCATCATCCAATTCATAAAGGGCCCAAAAAAGAACCAAAAGGTGGAGGAAGGGTGAATTTGCTTTCTGCTTATGCTGGGCATCCATCTTTCCTGCCCTTACATCAGCGCTCCTGGCTATCAGGCCTCAAGACTCACTGAGACTTATGCCACCAGCTTCCCTGGGCCTCCAGCCTACAGAGGCAGATCGGAGGACTTGTCAACCTCGAATCTCATCCACCAATTCCTCATAATCAATCTCTTTCTGTGTTTCTGTAAATATCCTATTGGCTCTGTTTCTCTGGAGAACTCTAACACAGCACCACACTCTCACCTCCTCAAACACCTGGGAAACGATACAGATGAACAGTTTGCCCATAAAGCAAATAGTAGCCATAATCTAAAAATAAGAAGTGAGGAATCTTAAGAGTCGGAAAGGCCACTGAGACCACCCACCCCCCACATGTGCACTTTCAGCGAATCAGCCACGGACTACGCAAAAGAGGAACACAAGAAAAAGAGAAATTGTCATATTACTTTGACTTTGTGGAATGCTTTACCTTTCAAATGGCTTTCATTTCCATTATCTCCTGAGTCAGGCAGGCAGGAACGATTATCACCATTTCACAGATGGGGAACCTGAGACCCAGGGAGGGTAAGCCCTTCTCGTGTTTTGTGTTTCATACCCTCCCTTTGTCAGGAAGGATTTTCAGTGGCTTAAAATAAAACCACATTTGCATAATGACTAGCATTTGAAGTTTAACGGTAGAAACATTTCCACATTTGGTCAAAAACTACGTGCCGAAAACATGTTATGACAATTTAAGTGCTTCAATTTATGAAGAAAATCACCATTTTCAGGTTTTATTTGCTCAATAAACTTATACTGAACATTTAACATAATTACTCCTATACATGTGAGTATGAAGTCTGAAAGAAATCAGAAACTGCACAGTATAGGCAAAGGAAGAGGAGGCGCTATGCCAAGAAGCAGAAACGAGCCCTTCCCTATAACTAGACTTTCATTTGCCTCTGGGCTTCCTGGCAGGCAAAGTGAAAAGGAGAAGCAGTGCACTTGGAGATCTTGTGGTCAGATGAAAGTAAGAGAGCACATCTATTCACAAGGAGGAACAGGAGTCCCTAATCCTAGCACTGAGTTCTAAATAAAATGTACCAGTAGAGTCTAAGAAAATGGAAATGAATAATATTACATAAGCTCTTCAGCCAAGGGGGCCTTCAGAAACACTTTCATACCCAGGCTTTGCATCTGAATCAGATTCAGTGCCCTGTCCCAAGTGAAACATCTCATAGAGACTTCATAGATTCTTTATCTCTTGCAGGTACTGGCTACACTCCTTCCTCCATTTCTCAACCAAAAGTTTGCAAAGAATAGTCCACATTCGCAGCTCCTACTTCCACACCTCTAGTCACTCACCAAAACCACACTCTGCCCCAACTCTCTCCTGAAGGTGGCTCTCCACAGTGACCTCCTGGTCACCACCAAGGGGTGTGTTTGATGCTTTCCTGACCTTGCTGGGGGAGCACCCACTGCCTGGCTCTCCTGCTGGTACCGTGTGGCTTTCATTCTTTGACTTCTGGGGGCTTCTCCCCAGCTGCAGGTGTTCTCAGCCCCCTGGACACATTGTCCCCTGGTGAGCCTAAGCACTGTCAGGTGTAAACCGCACTGGAGTCAGAAGAGTTCCAAGTCTCCATCTCCAGCCAGACTTCCCCCTACTCCATCAGATTTGCCTACACACAGCTGCCTGCTGGACACCTCCACCCAGAAGTCCTCAAATCCCTGACTCAACATTTCCAAACTGAGTGTCCTCGTGCTGTGCCCCATCTCCTGCTCTCAGCACCCACACACAGCCCACCAAGGCTCCAAATCTTGCCCTTAGCCTATGTCTTCTCCCTCGTCTTCATGGAGCCACCAACAAGTTCTGCTGCTTTCCTTCCTAACCATCCTGCAAAGGTGTCCCTTTCTCTCGTCCCTCCACCAGGGGACAATTGCAACAGCATCCCAATCCATCTCTTAGCCTCCCTCAAACCCAAAGTGATGCTAGAAACAATATGAATCAGAACAGGCACCTCCTCTGTTTCAAAGTAAAAAGATGGCTACTCACTCCTTACAGGACAAACCCCAACCTTCCTGCCCTGGCCTATGAAGAGCTCATGACAGAGAGGAGCATAGAATGAACACTGGCTTTGGACTTGGCCCACCAGGGTTTGAATCCTGCCTCTACCTATAGATTGGATAACCTTAGGCAAGTTATTTAACCTGTCTGAGCCTTTTCTCTATTGTTTACTGTCAGAGTAAGCTCTTGACTTTGGTGTGTTTTTTTGAGGTGCCTTGTGTCATATCTTATGGTCAACCGCTTCTTTCCCACAAAACAACTCAGCCAATGCACAGGAAGGGTTCACCCTGGTCTCCAATAAGATGAGAGCATCGAGGACACTGGTGGAGGAAGGTTCTCGGGGCTGTGAGCACTGGAGTGCTGTGAGCTGCATTAAGGAAGCTCAGTGTAGAAGTTATCATCAGTGCCTGGACTGAGGGCTGCCTTATGGAACTGATGGTGATGATGATGATGATGATGACATGATGGAGTATTAATGATAACATACCTATGCACTTAATATGCACCAGGGACTGTGCTAAATGCTATACAGTAATTATGCCATTCCATCCTCAAAAGCCCTCTGTGCAGTAGGTACTACTGTCATCTCCATTTCATATGTAAGAAAACTAAGGCACAAGAGGGAGTAAGTAAATTTTCTCAAGGTCACAGATGCATCAGAGGTAGATTCCAAACCTAAACTCAGGCGGTCAGACTTCATACCTACACCCTTAACCATTGTGGTTTGTAGGCCAGACTAGAACTAGACAGGATTATGAGAATCTTTTAAAAACTGGTTTGTAGGGTTTCCAATTGCAGTGAACATTAGCTGTTTGGGACCAGTCAAGTATTCATCCTCTTACCTTCTTACTTCCGTCCATTATCAGTACTTTCCACTGTTATTTAAAGAACTGTTCCTTCCTCCAGCTAACCCATTTGACTTTGGAGAGCTGCCAATCAAGGCTTCTCGCCCCTTGGGCTTGGACCGTGATCCTGGTTGGACACTCAGAGTATTTCCCTGGAATTCTTACTAGTTGGAGGTGAAGAAATTGCTCTTTCATTCTCCTGGGATTTCCAGGTGTAAGGATGTTACTCCAGAATTGCTCATGACCCTGTGGATTGCATGAGAGAAAGGGGCCAATACAAAGCTGGAGACTTACTTGAGAGATGAAAAAAGGAGAGAGAAATAAAGTTCGAGGGCAAGGGGAGGAGTTTCTGTCTGTGACTTTATCTTTATGCCTATTTATTTTAAAACTGGTTATAATATTTTCCTAAGTTAGTATGAATTGGGTTTTTGAACCTTGAAAGTGAAGAGTCCTGACCAATGTGCCAAGCCTCCTAGAAAATTTTAGAGGAGATTCCATACCCAGCTTTTCCTGGAAGCATGTTAGAACAGAGCCCTGATGTTTTTATTTTTATGGCTATTAATTCAAGTACAGACTTTTCAATACCTTTTCATAGGGCAGAGGGTTAAGATGATCTGCTGGAAGGTGATTCACAATTATGCCTTTGATTTTGATAATAATACTAGAGGCCCGGTGCACGAAATTCGTGCACAGAGGGGGGGTGTCCCTCAGCCCAGCCTGCACCCTCTCCAATCTGGGACCCCTCGAGGGCAGTCAGACATCCCTCTCACAATCCAGGACTGCTGGCTCCCAACTGCTCGCCTGCCTACCTTCCTGATTGCCCCTAACCACTTCTGCCTGCCAGCCTGATCACCCCCTAACCACTCCCATGCCAGCCTGATTGATGCCTAACTGCTCCCTAGCCAGCCTGTTTGCCCCCAACTTCCCTCCTCTGCCAGCCTGGTCACTCTTAACTGCCCTCCCTTGCAGGGCTGATCGCCTCCAACTGACCTCCCTTGCAGGCCTGGTGCCTCCCAACTGCCCTCCCCTGCTGGCCATCTTGTGGTGACCATCTTGTGTCCACATGGGGGCAGGATCTTTGACCACATGGGGGCAGCTATATTGTGTGTTGCAGTGATGGTCAATCTGCATATTACTCTTTCATTAGATAGGATAGAGGCCTGGTGCATGGGTGGGGGCTGACTGGTTTGCCCTGAAGGGTGGGGGTTCCCTTGGGGCATGGGGCGGCCTGAGTCAGGGGCCTGTGGTGGTTTGCAGGCCGGCCACACCCCCTGATGACCCAAGAGGAGGCCCTTGTATCTGGAATTTATTTACCTTCTACAATTGAAACTTTGTAGCCTGGAGCAAAGCCAAGCCTGCTGCTGGCTCCGCAGCCAGCAGCTTTTTCTGTTGGAGTTAATTCACCTTCTATAATTGAAACTTTGTAGCCTTGAGTGGAGGCTTAGGCCAGCAACAGGAGGCGTGGAAAGCTTGGCTTCTTTTGTTACCACGGAAACCCTCCTGCTCTCAGTGGCTGTAGCCATCTTGGTTGGGTTATTTACATATTTGCTCCTGATTGGCTGGTGGGCATGGTTTAGCTGGTAGGCGTGGCTTAGGCATAGCGAAGGTGCGGTCAATTTGCATATTACTCTATTATTAGGTAGGATTCTTGATCATAGTAATCTTATTATCATTGACTTGATGACTGCTTACTCCATGTCACCTACTGTGCTCAGAACTAGAGATGCTTTATTTCATGTGGTTCCCAAATCCTGTGAGGGAGGGCCTATTCTCATCCCATTAACCAGATGGAGAAACTGAGGTGCAGAGAGCATTAATGAAGAGCAGGCAAGTGGCACAGCTGACATTCAAACTCAAATCTGTATGACTATAGTGTGTCAACACTTACAATCAACCAATTCCCAGATCTCATCTGAACATAATAGTATTCAAAAGCTTGTGACAAACACAACCCTTGTGAAACCGAAAAACAGAACCACAGCTGAGGGGACACGTCAGCTGCCACTTTCTGATGGTCAAAGAAGGAAAAACAAGAAAAATTCAAAGAAAGCAACTTTAAGAAAAAAAAGTTCAGGAACCTAAACATTACAATAAGCCTTAGAAAAAGACTGTATTTTTAAGAACCTGTTATTTAAACAGTTGTCATTTTGCTGAGCCAAATGTTCAATTATGGGATATCAACTGCATCTCAGGGCTCTGTGATAAAATGGACTAAAAGCAATGCCATCAAAAAGTGCCCCTTAGTCCAGTTCTCTGTGGATGCCCAACTCTAAGAGGTGTGATTTCTCAGACTTTAAATAAATTCACTGTGGAATCAAGATGGTCTTCCCAAGCTGGGGGGTGAGGAGGGGCCAGGGAGAGTCATGGAGGTGGGGAGGGATGCCTCTGAGAAACCCCATATAATGGATGGGAAACTGTTATAAACCATTTTCCTGGGGTGACAAGACAATGTTCCTCCTTGCCTTGTACTCTCCTTCCCCCACACACATGCACTGGACCTCTTCCTGCCACTGTGTGGCCTGGTTCACCCACTGCTGTCACTGTGTTTCCCCAAGTCTGGCGCCCGTGTTGGCCTCTATTCCTGTTGACTTGCTGTGGGAAGGCTCCATCTGCTCTCGCAGCCGGCCAGCATCCATCAGGCCCTCCGTGCTTCAGCAGCCAGGAGCCAGAAGGGAAGCAAGAGTGAGGCCACATTCCTATGTAAGACCCTGGAGCCTCTTCTCCATCCTCCATATGGCAGGCTACACAAAAGCCCTTGTAAAACATCTACAGTTAGCCATCAAGAACACATCTTTCCCCGCCACTGCTGAAAAGAAGAAAAGGTAAGATCTTTAGGATCACATTATGAGATTCAGAAGCTTTTGCCAGCCAATAATACCCACCACCCCTCTTTCTTGCATTTATTTATAAACCCTCTCCTTCCATCCTTTCCATATCCTTCCTCTTAGTGACTCCTATGTCTACATACTTGATCCATTTAACACCCTACCTTCTCAGTGCCTGGTATCACCTCCAGTAACCAGCTCAGTAATCATCCCAGTGCTACCTCAACCAACTAGTCCCATGCCCATAACCCAGATTATGTTATTCCTAACTGTACTCTCTGTAATAGAATGATGTAAAACATCCAACTGACCATCATCACAAATTTTTTCTCTAGTACCCTTACTTTAGGCATTTTTGATCCTCCAGAACTTCCAGATCACAAAACTTGTGCTCACTATCCATCACACTTTTTATTTCTTAATTTTATGCTCCCTTATTAAAATCAGTCTATTGAATAAACCATAAATTGTGTTGTCACCTTTCTCTCCATCATGGAAGTCATCCTGGGAGCCTCTAACCTTTGGTTGAACTCCACCTCATACCAGCAACCAGCTGAATGAAGATGATGAAAACCATGCAGACACCTTGACCACTCTCACCTTAAATCCATGACCACAGACCTCAGTTGGGCCAGCATTCCTACTTCATGTTCCTGTTTATTTTATGCCCTGACTCCATGTGCTAATTCTATCACAACTTTTCACTTCTCAAGTTTCCAACACCCTTCCCACCGCTTCACTCTTAGATGATGGTCTATTCATGAAGAACATAGAATCTGTCAGAAAAATTCTTATTCTTCCTACACCTGCAGTTCCCAGAGTTGCCCTTTTCTTCTATCATAGAGAAAAGCTCTGCCCAGGGGTTAGCCCATCCACTTGTCCAAAGGATCCTGTTTCCTTCCATCTACTTTATCCTTTCAGTTATTCTATTGCTCTCCTGTTTCAGTTGCATCTTTCTAAATTTTCAACCTTTTTCATCTTGTGGCACACATAAACTAATTACTAAAATTCTACAGCACACCAAAGAATTTATTTTTTGTCATTGTGACAAAAAAAATAGGTATAATTTTGATTCATAAATACCAAACGCCTATTGTTCTGTTGGCTATTATCATTTTTTAATTTGGCAATCTAAGGGAAAAGAGGTCAGTGCCCTAACTAAATAGTCAGGTATTGTGTGTTTTGAACATTTTTATGGCACACCAGTGTGCTATCGGTGATTGTCATGTGACTTTTGGTGCCTCCTGCAGGTGGAGTACACCTGCCATTCCATCACCAGTCTATTTATCTGATATGGACCACGTTGGAGGAGAAGCTTTGAGAGGCATGCCAAGCTGCCCTCAGCAACCTTCCCCTTCCCCTAGGCCACAATAACTGCAAATTGCAGGCTGGAGCTACTCCTTCAGCCTGGGTTTTGAAGTGAGGAGTTATAAGGAGCAGACGTGTAGCTGGTCCCGAGCTGCCAATGAACAACAACAACAAAACGTTGCTGTTTGACAAGTCTTGAGAGTTGTCAGTTGATCATTACTGCAGCCTTAGCAAACTCCGACTTTCCAAACAGGTTTTTGTCCCCATCATTGTACGGAAAAACTTGTGAACACCACTTGCGTGCTACCGAATCCAGTGCCCAATTATTGGCCGCCACCTTACTGAGCCGTTGATTATGCCATCCTAGGTAAAACACTTTCCTGTCTTGGTATTGGAAAACACACTTTCTCTGTTTTCTTACTACTTCTCTAGCCCCTCTGTTCATCGGCTTTCCTGGTTCCTTCTCTTCTTCTTGAGATCTGAGTGTAGAAATCCTAGAACATGTCTCTTCCCGACCATTTTCTCCCTAGATAACCTCATCTGTGTCTGGAATTCCAAAACTAATGTCTCCAGCCCCTATTTTCCCCCTGAACTCAATGCTTGAGTAAGCAATTTCTTACTCAGCATCTCCACTTGCATGTCCAAAACAGTGCGCTTCATCACCTCCAACCAGACTCTGCCCCATTTCAGCAACTGCCACCACCACCACCTCATACTGGGTTGCTCAGGCCAAAAGAGACTTGATATCATCTTTATTCTTCTCTTTCTCTCCCACCCCACATTCAATGCTTCCGAGCTCCAGCACCTACATCACTGTCACCCTGGTCTCATCCGAGAGCATCTCTTGCCTGTACTACTGCAGTTGTCCATTCTGGTCCCTCCTATCTCTACTTCTGCCACCTGGCACTACTGCCGCACACTAAGCAGCCAAAATAGTTAATTGTTTTTTAAGGTAAATTAGATCCCATGAGTGCCCTTGCTCAAAACCCTATAACAATTTCCCATAATTCTTCAAAGAAAAGCCAAAGCCCTATTCATGGATAATAAGGCCCTACAAGTTCTAGCCCCTGGCTGTCTTTCCAACTTCATCTTCTGTCACTTTCCCCCTTGATCATCCACTCAGAACAAACCCATCTTCTTGATATTCCTGAAACCCACTGCACTTTCCCCTCTAGGGCCTTCACACTTGCTGTCACCTCTGCCTAGAACACAGTCTTTCCCAGGACGTCCTCAAACTGGTTTCCTCACTTAGTTTTTGCTCAAATGTCCTCTGTTCTTAACATCCTACTGAATTAGCCTCCCACTCTCCATTATATCTTATTCCCCCATCTATGTCCTTTCTAGCACTTAGCACTAATAAGAGACAGTATAGTTTAGTAGTTAAGAGCAGGCTCCCTGGCTTTGGCAACTAACCTCTCTGTGCATCAATGTTCCCATCTGTAAAATGGAGATCGGAGTAACAGCACTTATCCTATAAAGCTCTAACGATGCTTAAATGAGTTAGTGCCTGTAAAATAGCAAGTGAAAACCGTGGTAGGATGCAGTGGTTACTGGCTGTGTTTACCTGACATGGCATCCTCTAAGTGTGCGTTCCTATTTTCCCCATAGAGTGGGGACTTTTTATGTCCAGCTCACTGCTGTGTCCCAGCCCGAGAAGGGGCAGAAACTGCTGATGGAACTGCCTCTGCAAACTTGTCTTAAGAGCCTGTACTTCACCCTGTGCACTGCTTTCTTAAAAATCATATTTAAATGGGATTTTATTTAGTCTGCCTCGCCCTCCCTCATCATTCTTACTTTATGATTATTTTGAATTGATCTTTAATTACTAAGTTTTCCTTTGAAATGCCCTCCCTCTTTTAGTATTAAGTAGATAAAATCAGAAAAACTGATAAAGATTCCTGACTTGAAAATAATCATTCTCTAATTTATGTGTATATGAAAGTTTCAGTCTTCGCCTATTGGATTTACATAAAATCGATTATATCACCATTTGGGTTAATATTGTGTAAACTGGCTGGGGTCACTGAAAGTAAATGTCATATTTAAATGATCATTCATGAGCTCCTGAATCCCAACTACAACCGAATCTATATAGTTATGCACTGCTTAATGTCATAAAATGCATCATTAGGCAATTTTGTCATTGTGCAAACATTATAGAGTGTCCTTACACTAACCTAGACGGTGCAGCCTACTGTACACCTAGGCTACTGGTACAGCCGATGGTACAGCCGATTGCTCCTGGGCTAGAAATCTGTACAGCATGTTACTGTACAAAACAACATGAGATTAAATGAAGCACAAGAGAAAATGATACAAATAAGAGACCCGGTAAACACATGATGTATGAGGTTGCTGCTGGCGTAACACAGCATACAGTCTTACAGCAAACTATTTTTTTTTATAAGTAGAAAGAGTACACTCTAAAATAACAACAAAAAGTATAATATAGTAATTACATAAACCAGTAATGCAGTTGTTTATTATCATTATCAACTTTTATGTACTCCCCATAATTGTATGTGCTATCCTTTTATACAACGGGTGGTGCAGTGGCCTTGTTTTCCCCAGCATCACCACAAGCACGTGAGTAATGTGTTGCACCTAGACATTACAATGGCTATGTCGTCATCAGATGATAGGAATTTTTCAGCTCCATTATAATCTCATGGGACCATCATCATATATACCATCCATCGTTGACCAAAATATCATTATGTAGCACATGTAATGAACAATAATTCCTTATACAGCATTTGGGGCACACAAAAGCAATCTTTGCAAAACATTGATTGGGTTTGTAGTACCTCTAAAAGATAAGAAGAGGCCCTCGTCATCATACACAATTCACAGAGAGGAGAACGGTCCTGCCCTGGGTCATTTGGAGCAGAGTACAGTGAAGAGCTATTTATCACCATTGGCCTCACATGGAAGCTCCCCAAAGACCGGGGCCACAGAGAAGCTTACAGCGCGCTGTGAATCACACCCAGTGCTCTGCAGCTGGGACCGCTCTCCTCTTTCGTGGAGCCATAGAAGCAGAAGCTGTTAAATTCTGAAGGACCTCAGAAATCACTCTGGCTGCAGCCGCTTTTCCCGAAGAGGAACCTGAGTGTATTAGCCGAGGTTGTGCTAGCTGTTTGAATGGGTAAACTCCCTCACAGTGGGAATGCAGGGACCCAAGCTTCTTTCATCCATGGCTCCACCACCTTCTGGCTTCTAAGGCTGCTGAGGAAGAGGAGAGAGCAAGGAGGTCATGGGTGAGAGGTTCCTACCAGCCAGGCCTGGAAGTAGCACCTATAGCTTCCACCCACATTGCATTGGCCAACATTCAGTCCTTTGATCACCCTAGGTTCACAGAGGCTGGAAAATGCAGTTTAGCTGTTACCCCAAAAGAAGGGGACACGTGGCTGGTAAACAGCTGGTGCCAGACACACCAAGCACCTCACGTAACTTTCCTGAGCCCAACCACCCGCCCTCAAGCAGCTGAGGCTGCACCTGGGACCTGTTTCTGAATGCGAAGATCTACTGACCATCCCCGCCTTTCTCTCCTCTTACCGCTGTGTACTGGCTTCATGATACACGTTTTCTACTGTCCCTAAGTTCATGTTGTCCTTGACTTTACTCCCTGGGCTATGAAAAACAACAATAAGGAAACAGAAACGTTAGCTGTCAGTTTTCCAGGTGAAAGAGCACCTGAGAGGAGAGATCATTAGTAATAGAAAAGAGAGTTGTCCTGTTGCAACTGTCTGGCATCCTACCCCCAGCTGTAATGAACTGCTGGGGTGTTTCTCCCACAGTCCCAGGTAATCGAATATTGAAAGGACCTCAGAAATAGCTAAAACAGAGGGAAGAAGCTGCCACTCTTATTGACCCATCATGGAACCTTAAGCCACACCCCTGGGTCTCTCAACTAAACAAGTGAGAACAATGCTGCACACCAGATTGTCACACAAATGAAATGTGCTACTGTAGACAAAAATCAATGCTAGTCGGCTTTGACCCTGAATCAAGCTCAAGTTTATACTGTAGAATGTTCTGTGCCCCTGACCAGGTGAGACTAATTTGGTGCCTAGATAAGGGCCCAGATCTGTTCAATGACCCAAGTGCTGTATGTAGGAAGCCACTGTCACCTGGAAAGATTCAGGAGTGCCTGCTGGGACTGAGAGCAAAGGCCAGGCCTAAAGCTGCTGTCACACACTTGTTTGTTATTCCAGAGCCAGCAGCATACCTGGGTCCCCCCACCACAGCTCCTCCCTCCCTCTGTTCAACAAACTCAAAGCCAGGAGCCCCCCCGCCCACCACCACCACCAAGCATCTCAAGCCTCATCATGAAACGCACCCAATCACAGATAAATTCTCATTTGCACTTCCATTTTCTTGCTATGTGACTTTGGACATTTAATAAATGGTAGCTATTATTTTTATTATTGAGTTCATTATTATTTACAGGGCACACTGATGTTCCCTCCCTCTGAGGGTCTTCACTGCCTCTGAGATGTATTGTTCCCTGGTGGGGGGGGGGGGGTGAGTGTATCCACACACGGTGCTCCTGAGCCTCGGATCCAGCTGGATGTACAGCAAACTCTCCTGGTCCCTGAGGCATGGAAAGATAACTTAAAACCATGATGAGATCTCTCTCCTGGTAGAGGTCTCCAGTGTCCCGATGAGGGGTGAGATCCTGGGCCTGGAGAAAGAGGATAAGATTGTCGGCTCTGGCACTGGGATTTATGAGGTTCCAAGGGGTGAGGAGGAAGAGAAGACATGGAGCTCAGGCCCAGGAGCCTGGTGCTGTCCGCGCTCACGGTGCTGAGACCTGCAGGGATGCTTCTGCACAGCCCCTGCACCGCAGGTCCAAGAGGCAGGGTGATGGCAGCCTAGTCCAAGGCTCTGCACTCTTCATGCCTGATCGCTTGCCCCATCCTTGACCCAGTCAATGACGTGAGCTCTGCCCTGTGTTCCCAAGATCCTTACCATTCATTCCCACCCAGAGAAGAGGTCATTGTTTTTGCTTCCAGATTCCCTTAGCATTTGTACACACCCTATTACTATGAGGAAACATTATACTGTAACTGTCCATTTCCTTGTCTGCCCGCACCAGGGTCAGATAGCAGGTCTTACTCCACCCCTGTAGTGAGCAGGTATTCAACAAATGTTTGTGGACTAGCAACTGGCCTCTTTTGCCAGATACTTAAGCTCCTGACCCCTGACTCTTACTGGACACTGGATCCCATCTCTTTGCTACCTGACTTCCAGACACACCCATGGCCAGCCTTTTCCTGGACCAGCCTTAGCACAGAACGCCATTCTAGAACTTGCTGTGCTCTTGAACTCTGAGAGTGCCTTCTCTAGTCCTACATGGCCCCCACCTCCACATCCGAGTGCTGCCATGCAGGCTCACCCTCCCCAAGTCCCAGTTCACACAGGGACCCGATGGACAGGCACAGGGCTTGGAAGGAAGAGGGCAGGGGTTTACCCTGGCTGGGTGCCTCAGTTGGTTGGAGCACTGTCCTATACACTACAGGTTATGGGTTTGATTCCCAGTAGGGCACATACCAAGGTTGCAGGTTTGATCCTGGGTCAGGGAGCATACAGGAGGCAACTGATCGATGTTTCATATTGATGTTTCTCTCTCTCTTGCTCTTCTGTGCTCTCTCTCAAAAAATAAATAAATAAATAAATAAATAAATAAATAAATAAATAAAAATGAAAAAACATAACCTATGGTGAAGATTTTAAAAAAAATGAGGGCAGGGGTCCACCCCAAGTTCCCCAGATCAGGAACAATGCCATCTATCCATCTATCATAAATCGCCTACCATCCTCACTCCTCAGCTTGTTCAACTGCCCATGGATGAAATGATGCCAAACTCAGAGCCGAACTCAGGAATGAAAGTGAAGGGGGGAGGCACTTGAAAACCCATGTTTGTTCAGTCAGTTCTGCCCTTGACATGGCAGAAAGCCGGCAAGCACGTAGACGGTTCGCCTACACCAGTGTTTGGATAAGGCTGGCTCCACGTGCCCCCTCCACCCCGATGATACCTCTGTCCAGGGACAGTGGGCAGTGCACCTCTGACACTGGCATTCCTCAGATCGCAGGAATGCCCACAGTGGGCTATGCAGGGAGCAAGGGAAGGTGGAGGTTTTTCTTCAGCACTGTCAAATAAGTGGATCAGCAAAATAGGAAGTGGCAGGGAGCAGAGACTGTCTGTGTTATTCCAAGCTTGTGATCGCATCTCACATGCTCTGCTGAGCTGGTGAACAAAGCAGCCCTCAGAAAACTGGTGCTCAGCGTCGGCCGCCCCAGCTCTGCTCCCCTTGCTCACCAGTGAACTTGACCTCCCAGAGGGGGTCCATCACGGGCTTCAGTGTCCTTGGGACTCCTGCTGCACATCTGTTGAGTTCAATATTTACTGAACACTTACTAAGACCAAGCATCCTGACCCTGATCCCTTTGATAGTCATGAAAAAGGAAGACTCACCCTCCCTGAGCTCAATGACCTCTCAGTCAGGAGCCATAGTTGAGAGTCCTCTTACCCCACACTTCCAGGAGGTCACTCTCCTGCTCAAGAACTTGCAATAGCTCCCTATCACTTTGGTATCAAGAACAAACTCCTCTGCCTGATTTTCAAGCACCCACCCCCAACCTGGGCCCACCTTATCTTGCTAACTGTAGCCTAAACTCACCACCCCTGCAGGTACCATGTTGTCATTGTGCCAGGCTCTTCCTGTCTTCATTAGGCATGCTGTAACTTCTTCCCTGAACCCTTGAAGACCTGGCTCAAATGCCATGAGCCCTGTGTGATTTCTGTGGCTTCCACTGAGAGTGGGCCACAATCCTGCACTGCGTTCTTCTCTAATTGCTTTGAGCAGTCTCTCTCCCTCTCTCTCTCACTAGATTATAAGGTCCTGAAGGGCAGAGACTATTCAATTAAGCTCAATTCAACAAATATTTATTGAACACCTACCATTATCCCCTGACTGTGTTTGTTGATGTGTTGACTGACAGGCTGGTCCAGGCTCCAGGCTCCTCCAGGCAGAAGGGCAGCTTTTATGATAGAGAATTTAAGCTACAACCTTATGCAAATCTCAGCACCGTGCCCTTCTCTTAATGCCCTCAGGGCATCCCTGAAATTCAATGAAAGTACAACCTAGTCTCAGAGCCACCTTGAGAAATAGGAAACCATTTCTTCTCCCCATAAGGCCGAGCATCCTGAGGGGTCCACCTGGCACCACAGGAACAGGTGTGGTAATGTCACCTGGCTCGTGGGGACCTCGTTCCCACAGGAGTTTCCAGTTTGAAGCCCAGGGTCTGTGTCTCCTCTGGGCCGGAGGATGAGGCCCTGACAGGGGCATAGTATTCTCCACGGAGACCGCCTCATCCTCTCCCACTGCCTTGAAGCTGCTGCAGACCCACCCATTTCCCAGGACAGATGCCTCCTGTGTGTTGGTTCCCTGCTTTTCTCAACACCCTACCCCCAACCCTTCCCTCCAGAGGGAGAGGGAGGCGGCTGGAATCCAGCTGCTCACTTTTTTGTGTGTTGGCCTATTGCCATCTAGTGGTCGCGTGGCATAAACCACACTCCCCTCTAACCCCATGAAAGCCTTTTTCCCTTCCTTGAAAGAGGAAAGGAAAGAGCTCTGGTTTTCAAGCCCAGGGTCCTAAAAACTGCAAAGACCACCAGGGGCTCCAGTATTCTCAGGAAATTACCTGAACACCTGCCAGAGACATTGGGATCGGGGCCCTCCCTGGGGTGATAGGCTGGGCAGAAGGCTTTCTCCAAGGGAACTGAGGAATCCCCAAGACAGGGAGTGGGCAGTAGGGAGAGAGGAAGGAGGAGGCAGAGGCAGAGGAAGAGGGAAGGGGAGTGATGAGTGTTCGCAGACCCAGGAAAGCCAGGGTGAGATGCATAAATGCCAGGCCAGTGGGGGAGGGCTGCCAGAGACGCCCCAGCCCCATCGCAGTTGGATGACCTGTGGGATCTGAAAAGAGGAATATGAACCGTTCATGGGTCTGTGGCTTGGAAGACAGCAAGGATGCCCCGGGACTGCCTCTCCGCCCTCGCCCGGCACCTGGGTGAGCTCCTACTTCTCCAACTGCACCTTCCTGGCTCCACAGAGACACTGGTCGCCTGAGGGCTGACCTGCTCCTGGAGGTGGCACATCCTTTTCTTACTGACATCCCTGCATCCCTGACTCCACCTCCCATGTTGCTGTCACCAAAGTGGCTCTCGGCGAACAAAACCTCCACCTGGGCTGAGAGCAGGGTGGACCGGACCCCTGGCAGCCCCTCACCCCACCCCCAGCCCCCTACAGCTCCCTTCTCCTCATGCTGCTGCTCTAAACTCTCCTCTCCCCACCCCTGCCTTCAAGCGTCCTTGCTCCATTTGGAAGAAATATCTTCCTGCTGGAGGAAATGAAAATAAAGGTTCAAGCAGCCAGGGTGGTCCTCTTGCCTCTCCCCCTGGGGAAGGCTGCCAGTCCCCACGCCCTGCCGGGAGGCCCCTGCCTTCAGTGAGAGCCGAGGTGATGAGGAGGGCTATTAAGCAAATTCATTATTGACTATTTCACATTAGATTCCATTTTTTTCCCCTTTGATGCCAACACAACTAATAAAAATGCACTTTATCTTCTTGGATTTATGGGCTCGTAAAGCTGCTTTCATGTACCTCGGGGAATTGGGATTAAAGGAGAATTAAACATCTCAGTGAAAGCCGCTCAGGTAGGGGGGAGGGGAGCAGCAGGGTGGGTGGGGGATGGCGGGCAGAAGAAGAGGAATGATTCAAGGACAAGAAATAAACTGAAGTAAAAACCTGGCAAAAATATGGCTTTAATATATTGTAAAAGAATAAAAACCTCATAAAAAGTTATCACCAGACATGAGGAGTTCGTAATGCCGCCCATTGTGGATTCTGGGAGGAACTTTGTGGGAGATGAGAGTCATTAAGTAAAAGTGAGCGAGGACCGACAGGGAGAGGCAGGGAGAGGCAGGGAGAGGCAGAGAGAGGCAGAGAGAGGCAGGGAGAGGCAGAGAGAGGCAGGGAGAGGCAGGGAGAAGCAGGGAGAGGCAGAGAGAGGCAGGGAGAGGCAGGGAGAGGCAGGGAGAGGCAGGAAGGAGAGGAGGCGGCTAGGAGCTGCGCACAGAGGCGGCCGAGAGGCTGCCAGCGCAGAAGCTGGGGCACTGCCACCCTCAGTCTCATGACAACGGAAAGTCCTCCCACAGGTGTCAGTGGGAGATGCCTGGACCCTGTGTCTGGGGAGGGAACTAGTCCTGGCTCTAGCCAACCATCCATGAGACTCCGATGGATCACTTAATCTCTGTTTATCTTCTTCTCCATTAACCAGGGACACACCCCCAGGCAGCTTCTTCCCAAAGTCATGGCAACAAACATGGAAGGCAAAGAGGATGCCTATTTGAAGGCCAGTTTGGCTGAAGATAGTGAGAAGGAGCGGGGTAAGAATGAGGCCAACTCCTGCAGGGCCTTCTGGGTCATGATCAAGACTTTTTATTCTGCAGCGAAGGGAAGCTGTTGCGGTGTTTTAAGCAGTGGCTGTGAGGTGCTGTAGAGCAAACGCAGAAATGGGAAGGCCTCTTGGAAGGCTTTTGCCGCACCTCCTGGTGAGCGGTCGTGGACTAGAGTGATGGTGTTGGAGATGGAATATCATTTTGGAGAGTGAATCCCCATGCTTTGGGACCACTTTGGATGAGATATTCCCACTGTCTTACAAAGTGAACGTATAATAAAGAAGGTCCAACAACCTTTATTTCCCTGATACACATCAATGTGTGTAGACACCCATAACAATTCTTCCTAATGACCCCCCGTATTCATCGTGTAGGGTTTTATGTTCCTTTTCTTGTGCCAAAGAATTATTAGTGAGCCAAAGTGCCCTGATAACTAATAGGTACATTTCCCCTTTCTGTTGATTCCAGCTTCGTTCTAAGTAGCTTCGGAATTCCTGGGCTCACTTCCTTGCATTTGAATCCTGCTTTAATCACAGTCCCTGAAAGTGCTGTTGCAGGAGATGGAAGCAGTGCTGCTGGGGGAGTCGGAGGGGAGAGGTCAGGAGCCAGGCCTGGGACAGGACGCTGCTGCTTTGAAGAGGGACTCCGAAAGAAAGAGGATGGATTGATTCCGAAAAGAGACTGGGCTCCTGGAACTAGCTCAGTCCCTGAGAACCTGTGAGATTTGAGACAAGTGGCATCCCCACCTCTTAGAGCCAAGCAGATCCCCATTCTTCTGGGGCTTTCATTCATCCAGCACCATTATCGAGGACCTACTATGTGCCAGATGCTTCCCAGGTGTTAGGAACAGAATGATAAATGACAAGGAAAGCACCTATGTGGATGAAATGCTTTGAAGGTCTAAACACTGCATAAGCAACATGGGGTGTTACTGCGGCAACCTCAGCACAAGGGGAGCAGGGACAACCTCAGCGCTTCAGACAGGGACTCTGGTCTCCAGTGGGCTCCAGACTGTTCCCTTACCTTGTCCTCGTCCCCCTCAAAGAGAAAGCATGGCTTGAGGAAAATTTCCTGGCAATCAGCTCATGCATGATTTATAAGTGTATGGTTCTAAGAGGCATCTGAACGTCGGGGCATAGATCTCAGTAATTAATCCTAGGAGGTCCCTAATGACAGAGGAGACTGTGCTGTGTGGAAGTTGCTTTAATACTAAACAGCTTGTGTTATCTAACAAATGAGAACATTTCACACCCAATAAATGTCACTTTGATAAGTGCTACTCGCAGTCGTAAATCTGACAAATAACACACAGGCAAGACCTCACCCACACTTGCTCTTCCCCAGCCCATCTTCTGCGGGTCCTCTCGCTCCTCGTGCTGTGAGGAGTCCACCTCCGTCTTCATGGTCACCCTGGGGCTCTGCGTGGGTAGACGCACAGCCAGCCTCTCCACGGTACCGACACCGCAGCGCCTGCATCCACACGGAAGCTTTGCAGTTGCCTAGCAAATTTGGGCCATTTTAAGTGCAAAACTGGATAATGCAGACAGACAAATAAAGCAAAACAAACCCAAACAAAAAGCCCAAGTCCCTGCTTTTTTTCTCCGTTCTCTTATTCAGGACACATTGGAGACTGCTGGGAGTTGGCTACGATGATAAAAATCGCCCCAGCTCATCATCAAAAAGCATTTAAGTGATTAAATGTGTCTTACTGAATCGAAGAAACTGAAAAGATCCAATCTTCCCCCTCTGGGCTAACAGTGGGTCTGTGTTATTTGCCACATGGAGAAGAGGTTATCTTTACAGCCCTGCCTCGCAGCTCCATGAGTGGCCCGGAGGAGCCTGGAGGGACAGAGGGCTCTGGGTTCCATCACTCCGGGATGAAGGCAGAAGCCAAATTAAACGTATGCAAAACAAAATTGCTGAAAGAGAAGGATCCTGTATGATTCCAACTATACCACAATCTGGAAAAGGCAAATTAATGGAGACAGTCAAAGGACCAGTGGTTGCCAGGGGTTGGAGGGAAGGGATGCAGAGGTGAAGCAGGGGGGTTTGCAGGGCAATGAAACTCTTCTGTTTGATTCGTGATACATGATGGATACATGACGCATTTGTCAAACCCACAGAAGGCACAACACAAAGAGTAAACCTTAATGTAAACTACGGACTTCAGTTAATGATTATATTTATTACTATTTCACATATAAATAAATATTAATATATTAATGCATATAAATATTGATTATGTTGATTATCTATAATAATAAAAGCATAATGTGCTAATTAGACCAGACATCCTTCTAGACATCCTTCCGGGTGAAGCCGGGGCTGCAAGGGAAGCCCGGGTGCTGGAGGGAAGCCCGGGTCCCAAGTGTCAGAGGGAAGCCGATGCTGGGAGCCGGGGGAAGGAAGGCCTACTCTTGCATGAATTTCATGCATCAGGCCTTCTAGTATATTAATATTTATAAATATTCATTATATCAATATTGACTCATCAAATGTAGCAAATGTACCACACTAATGCAAAATGTTAACAATAAAGGAAATTTGGGAGTGGGGGCAAGAGGTTATATGGAAACTTTCTATACTTTCTGTTCAATTTTTCTGTAAACCTAAAACTGCTCTAAAAATAAGTGGTATTAATTTGAGGGGGTTTACTTATGGCTCCTTGGGCTCAAGGTCACAAGATTTCTTAAAAGTTCCTTTAATGAGCACTGTCCTCAATAAGCACAGGATGTGAGGGTCAAACCAAGCTCAGGTGGACAGTTGATGAGGGGGATCCAGATGGCTCCCAGGTGGCTTTAAGAAGGTCATCTCCCAACCCACTGACCACTTTGTTTATCGCTTCCCCCACCTTGCATCTCTTCTCACCTGAAGTGGCGTAGTCCCCTGCTGAACTGTGAGTTCTGTGATAGCAAAGTAGACTTGGTCTATTTTGTTAATTGCTGTATCCCTAGGATCTGGAACTGTGCCTAGAACATAGTAGATACTCAACAAATAATTACGGAATTAATAAATATAATCACATATCCAGCTATTCACTACATATCTCTCAAGTTCCTCTGATTCGCCATCTCAGGAGATGTGGATACTTATAAAACATGGCCTCAACCTTTAAGGGGCTTATAGTATATTGGATAGAAATCATCTAATTTGTAAATTACCATTCTAGGCAATACTTGATGATCATTCTAGGAGTCATAGTCTAGTTCTGAATGCCCAATGTCATGATATATCTGTGATTACATAAAGTGTCTGGTTCAGTGCCTGGCAAATGGGAAGCTCCACAAAGGTTTAGCAACTCCCCTTTCTTTAAAAAATGCCTAGCAACAGGGCATGGAGGCCACGGGGCATAGGCTTCCAAGGAGACAAAACTGAACCTCACGTCACCCTGCTTGGCCCCGGAGGATGGCTGGTTAGCCAGAGACGGGTAAGATTCCTCAAGGAAGGAACAACCTAAGACAGGCACAGTCACAGAGGGGCCATCAGGAAAGAATTTGGGGATCAACAGAGGTGGAGCACAGACCCTCACCCCCCCCCAACATTGCAGGAGCCTGAACCCTAGCCCCTTCTGAGGGAGGTCTCCTGCCCCCATGGCTGCTTCGTGCTTCCCATGCCCAGCTCAGATCAGGACCCAGGTGACCGACAGAGACTTGGCCGACAGCAGCTGCCCTCTCACTCCAACAAGAATTGTTTGAGTTGTCTTGTACCCATGGTGTGGGGAAGTGGGTTTATGATATCTAAATCCAGCCTACCACCAGGAATGCTCAGGACCTACTCAAGAAGGCAAATAATCCCTTCCACTAATATTTACAGGGTAAAATAAGATTGTTGTTAGAGTAATAAATTTGACAGTAAAATAGTAGTCAAGTTTTCAGGCAAATTTAAATTGGCTAGTTGAAACAAGCGAATATTCTAGAAAAATTAATTGTACTGGACAAAAAGGTGTTCCTAAAGTGTTAACTAAAATTTTTATTGGTAGTTCATCTCATGATAAAATTGTGCACCATGTAATGAACCTAAAACAGTAATATTATAGTGCAAAAAATTAAAATTCAAAAGCCATCAAGACTACATTATAAAATTTTCAAAAGCCTCCTAACATTTAAATCAAAAAAGGAGGGGATAGTAGAAGAATATCATGTAAGGAAAAATATCCTGTAAGTAAATTACATCTAGCAAATTAATACTTTAGAAAATTAATTGTAAGGCTAAAAGCAAGACACCCATGAAAAACACACAAGGTGTCAAAACAAGCCAGAGGAAAATCATTTGGGCAAAAATGAAATAGGATCCCAAGTCAAATTTATAGAAAATATTCCTTTATTAACTTTTGGTCGAGAATATGTTTGTATATTTTCAGAAAACAACTCTGAGACCATGTGGATTCCAGCAACAGAGAGGAATTGACAGGACTACTCCAGCCATGAAGACAGAAGAGAAGCAGTCCAGAGATGGAAGATGCTGACGTGGCCTTCCTATACTAGCAGTTAGCAGCTGTGCATCACTGCAGGTTGCCCAGGACCAAACCAGAGAGAGTCGGACCTGCATTACCACCATTTGTCCACCATCCAGAACTGTAATGTCAGTGCTGACATGTACACATAAGGAACTGTTGGACATTGAAATTGGGTCTCAAAAGAACTGTTGGTCCAGAAAGAAACTCACTACACACTGATTCATTTGCCTGTCACCATAACCATTATTGCTTGTCTCATTTTCGGTTCTTATAAGTGTATTTCTAATAGCACATGATCTCACTCATCTAGGGGAAATAATGAACAACATAGACTGATGAACAAGAACAGACCCAGAAACAAGGAGGCATGGATCAGACTGTCAGGCCTCAGAGGGGGGGTAGGGTAAGGTGGGGGTAAAGGGGAGAGATCAACCAAAGGACTTGTGTGCAAGCATATGAACCAAACCAGCGGTTAAGGACAACAGGGGGGTGGGGGCATGTGTGGGGAGGGGTGTGGGCTGGGAATGGGGGGATGAGGACTAATATGTGATACCTTAATCAATAAAGATTTTTTTTAAAAATGCCTAGCAACAAATGGATCATTAAACCCTATTCCTCTCTATTTTCATGGCAGAATCCCACCATCTAATGCTTCCCATGGGCCTATTGGTCCCACCCTTGATAAATAACAACTCTTTTTTTAATTGCAGAGTCTTACAGTTTTCAAGTATAAGGTACTTTCACATATAGATACACATGTATGTATGTATACACACACACACACACACACACACACACACACACACACACACACACACACACATTTGGTACTCCCAGCCCTGGATATCAAGACTGATATGCAACCGCCCATTTGGGATTTAGAGCAATTTCAAGAGGGGAAGGAGAATTATGATTTGCAGGGTGACTGGGGGTGCTTCATGCAGCGATCTCATTTTCCCTCCCAAAGGGATGCTAGAAGGAAGGTCCTATCTCCAACCTGCTGAAGAGGCAACTGAGTATCTGAGGGATGATGACACTTTGAGCTAATAAGAATCTGGGTAGAGATTAAAATCCAGGCCACTCTGATCCAAGCACCAGATTCTCTCAGAAATGTATTGGCTGGAGGGCCAAGGTCAGGATTCCAGTACGATCACGTTTCATCATGCGGGCCTGCTGAGGACTGAATGTTTGTCTTCCCCTCAAATTCACATGTTGAAACCCTAATCCCCAAGGTGATATTTGGAGATGGGGTCTTTGGGAGGTAATGAGGTCATGGAGGTGAAGGCCTCATAATGGCATTAGTCTCCTCAAAAGAAGAGACTCGAGAGAGCTTGCTTCCTCTCTGTCTCCCCACCATGTGAGGATGCAAGGAGAAGACAGCCGACTATGCAACAGGAGGGGAGACCCTGAGTCTCTCAGCAACCTGATCTCAGTCTTCAATCTCCAGAACTGTGAGCAATAAATTCCAGTGGTGTAGGTCAGCCCGTCTGTTATTTTTGTTATAGCAGCCCAAAGGGACTAAAACAGGACCCACCCTTATGACCTCATCTAGACCTAATTACCTCCCAGAGGCCCCATCTCCAAATACCAACACATTCAGAAGTAAGGGCTTCAACACAGGAATGTTGAGGGGACCCAATTCAGTCCACAGCACCTTCCCTTGGCTTCATCTCAGGATCCCTTGCTACAAAACCAGGTCATTTTCTTCTCTTTTGCGGAGCCAAGAATAGCCATGTAAGCCGGGCTTAGTGTCATTCCTCTGAGCCGGGCTTAGATCCCGACTCATTAGGCATTTTCAGTCTTAGAAGAAGAATCAACTCAACTGTAAACAGAGGGAGATGAGTGCCTTTTGTTTCTTTCCTCCTTGTTTATTCTGAAAGGGAAGAGTAACAAGTTAGCTTCTGTTGTCAGCCTAACAACCAGGGCATTCTCTGGCAGTCAGTTCATAAGGAAATTTGTCTTGTAATTGAAGCTTCAGAGGCTCACCGGCACCAACGGCATCCACAGTATAAATTAGCCTCCTCTCTACATTTACAAATTTTATCCTAATTATTGCAGCTAGGAAGAATACAGTCCGGCCAGCTCCTTCATTTAAAACTCAGCCAGAGCAGGGGCTCCCCAAACCCAGGGGAGGAGCAGCCCGGGGTCCTGCAGCATCACAGGAGCCAGCGCTGTGGGAGCCCACACAGCACAGCGTTGACAGGGCCGACAGGCGTCTTTGTGAACCTGCAGAGGCCTCCCTGCCCCCCTCCAGCCAATGGCTTTTGGACCAACTCGGGCTCCTCCAGGCCGCCTGGGTGCGCCCATCCTCTGCTTCTCCTCCACACAGGACCTGGGACGCACCACCTCGCTATCTCTCCAGCCCCAGGCCTTGGCTCCCTCAGCCACCCAGAGCTGCCAGCCCTTCCTTTCTTTCCAGTCCCAGTGACCCCCAGGGGGAGCGAGGTTCTGAGGCACCAGGAGTGGGTCTGTCTTGCCAAGTGAGGACGCTGGCTCAGACGGCCCCGGGCCTCAGCCATGGTCTGACAAAAAAGCTGAGTGTTGGCAAACATGGGACAAAAAATTCTCCCAAAGAAAAGGCCTGTGGCCAGAAACCCTGTCGTAACCCCAGCAGAGTGGTCTGGCCCTCAGGCAGGCAGGCTCCTCCTAGCATGACAGTGCGAGGAAGAAACCGAAAGATCATCTTGTCTAAGTGTTGCCTTCCACAGAGAAGGAATCTCAGGAAAGAACAGGCCAGGAAGTGACAGGTCAGGCTCTCTGGAGCCCATGGCCTGTGGGCATCCCCTGAGGCTCATAATGTCACAGAGGCCAGGCCAGGCAAAGACGGACCTGCCACCCACACGCAAGACAGGGAGCACCCTCACACAAATGAGAACCCCGGCCCCTGCCTCTCTACACAGTTTCTTCCTTCCCAACTACGGCTGCCTAATGAAAAGCTGGGATCAGGGCTGGGAATTGCTTCCCTGGACTTTCCTCAGGAGATGAAATCGCTTTCAGATTGGGCTCTTGTGGGCATCACTGACCCTTTCACTAACTTGCTTTTAGCACGAGGCTTGAGAGGGGCAAAAGGAAAAGCAAGAAAGTCGGTCTTTCCAGAGCCTATTGCCTTTCTCTCTCTCTCTCTCTCTCTCTCTCTCTCTCTCTCTCTCTCTCTCTCTCTCTCATTTTCAAATGGGACTGATTTGGGCTTCATAGTATCCTCTAATCCAGGGGTGGGGAACCTTTTTTCTGTCACGGGCCATTTGGAAATTTCTACCATCATTTGTAGGCCATACAAAATTATCAACTTAAAAATTAGCCTGCTATATTTGGTCAAACATTTCATTAACTCACCCCTAATGCCTTAGTAGCGTCAGACCAAATTATTTTGTGGGCCTCGTACGGCCATGGGCTGGACATTCCCCACCTCTGTTCTAATCCATTTCAAACAGCTTAAGCCCCACACAGGCAGCCATGAAGTTCTTACTAACAAGTGCACCTCCGGCTCCATGGTTCACCTTTGAATGCAGGAGGCACTTCCTGTTCCATATTCTAGCCTATTGTGCTGTCTTTGTCTTATTACCTGAAGTCCCTACTTGGTTAATGGTTTAGCATCCTCTGCATTTACTACCTGGGTGATGGAATACAGGTGGGCAAGCTGATGCAAACTGAAACTGAAAAAATGTTAGACTAAAAGAGTCAGGAAGAACTGGGCCAGTGTGGCTCAGTGGTTGAGCATCAACCTAAGGAGGTCACAGTTTGATTCCCAGTCAGGGCACATGCCTGGTTGTGGACTCGATCCCCAGTGTGGGGCATGCAGGAGGCAGCTGATTAATGATTCTCTCTTATCATTGATGTTTCTATCTTTCTCTCCCTCTCCCTTTCTCTATCTGAAATCAATTAAAACGTATTTTAAAATATTGTATTAAAAAAAATAAGAGTCAGGAAGAATGTAAGAAGAGTCTGTGGCATACATTGAGGTAGCGCAGCTCTGCCTGGAATTTTCCAAAGTGAAGCCACATGTGCAATTTTATTGCTGGATCATGGTACGGCCTCCATAGCCTCTCTCCTCAAACAGGCCGTACAATGATCCTTGCTAACGTCCCTGAGCGCTAACTAGGTGGCAGGAACTGCTGAGTGCTGTACGTGCAATATTCCCTTCAGTTCGCCTAGCAACCCCACCCTGAAGGTGCGGCTGTCAGGTCCTTTTCACAGATGAGCTAACGAGGCTGGGAGATTTTAAGAAACTTGGCCTGGCTTCCAAGCTCACAAGTGGTGGGTCCAGGATTGGAAACCCAAGTTATGTTGACAGGCTGGGCTGCACCCTGACTCACTGCCCTTGATCTGTTTGCTTTTCTCTAAATGAATCTCCAGCTGGCGTGCTGGAGAAAAGGCTGTGGGAGAGGCTGTGGGCTAGGGGAGGTAGCTCGAGCCAACATGACACAGCCAATCAAAGAGATGCACTATTCTGTCATTCAGCTCCAATCTTTGGGATCTGGGTCTGTCTCGTCCTCTCTACTTTTTTCCAAGTCAGTGAGTGAAAGGGGTTGGTTGGAGGGTCTCCCTTCTGTCCCTGGTAGTTCCCATTTCTGGTGATATTGGAGGAATATAAGAATGCTTTTTGGGCAGGAGCATGGAGTGTCTATCCCCTCAGTACTGCCCCAGCGCCTTTCACTCAGCTACATGTATATAATGAATAAGAATTCCACACAAAAATGAGCAGAGCGGAACAGAGAGAGTTTCTCCAACGTCACTTACTTAAAAATATGAAAGTGGAGAAAGCTTTCAGGTAATAGGGTTTCTTTTCTTTCACACTCATCGTTGACTAATTTCATGTTTTGCCAGCAGTGGGAGGGCACAGCAGGAAAGCATGAATGGGAGCTCATGTCTTGGGGGTCTGATGACTCAGCTCTGTTCTCATGCTTACCCTGATGTCACAGAAGACCTGGTGGGCGTGGATAGCCCAAGAGAAGAAAATTACCATCCCAGGTCCTCTTCACCCTCTGGATACATATCCTTACAAAAAGGGATTCAGAGTTCTCAGAATCAAGACATGCTCTTATGATAGCAAAGTGTGACGCCACTGGGTGAGAAGACAGAGTTGAGCAGAATGAAGAACTGAGGTCGGTAAAAAGAGTACTGACCTTGATCTCGAGAGGCACAACCCTGACTTCAAATCCTGATCCTACTATTTGTGCACTTAACAGCTTCGTGTCCCAGGTTTCTTATGGAAAAACAGGGATCCCCGTGCTTTCCTCATATGGATGCCACTGGACTTGAATGAGAAAGTAAAAATATGCATGAAGATGCAGTGTCTGCACCTGTGCAAATTTAGTCAGCAATTCATTCAGTGAGTATCTGCTGCCCACGTAGTAGGGCAAGGCACCAAGGAGGCCATGATCCAAGCAGACATGGGCCCTCAGGGAACTCATTCTAAAGAAATTCAATAAGAGTGTTTTTCTTTGTTAGAGTTCAAAGATTCTGAATTATTTCTGGCTAGGCTGGATGGCTCAGGACCAAAGTGTGAGATGGGAAACAATTTGCTTTCATTTACCGGGTGTTCTAGGTATGCCGGGTGTCCTAGTGTCCCACACCCCAGGCCTCCCACTGTGCAGCAATGCTTGCATTTTCCTGACCACGTACCAGATGCCAACATCTCTAACTGACCCCACCCCCTTTCTTCAAAGCCTCGGTAGCTAATGGATAAATCTACTTATCATAATGCAGGCCAGAGATTTTTGTCTAACGTAGTCACTGCTGTTTCCCTAACACCTAGTCCTTGGCATAAGGTAGGTACACAATGAATGCTGGAATCACTGAACATCCTGTCCGTGTCAAAGCATCAGATAGCTGAGAACTCAAAACAGCTCCCCTGTCAACAAGGGTGCGAGTAAGTGGAAGAGCTGTCAGCGTGAGTCAGGCTATCAGTCAGAGGAGGTGCTATGAAAGGCGACCTTTCAACCCCTGCTGAACACAGCTGCTATTCCACCTGTGCAAAATGTTTGTCCATGCATCCGGGCTGAGCCAGCTGTGAGGCGGGTGAAGCAGCACCCAGTGAGAGAGTTGGAAGGTTTGAGCCATGATTGCCCACAGCTGCCTCTCCCTACTCCTCCACCTTGCTTCCCTTAATGACAACAACAACGTCTGGCATGGATAAGGGTTGTGAGCCCCCAGGAAGTGCTCTCCGCCTTCTGCTCACTTCTCAGGAGACAATGCCATCACTCTCCTGGACAATTAGTGCTTCCTCTGGGAGGGACCAGGTTGGAGCAGGAGCAAGGCTGACGCATGGGTAGAGAAGTCCAGCTCTGCCTCTGACCAGCCACGTGACCCAGAGCAACACACAGCCATGTGGGCCTCAGTTTCCTCAAATGTAAGAAAAAGACAAAGGGTGGCTTGGAGAATTAACTGAGGACACATGTTTGACAGTGAGGATGATGCCTGATGGCTGAAAAGACATAGGACTCCACCCGTGCCTGCCTCCCATCCACATACCAGGACAATTGAAGGCGTCCTATTTACAGGTAAGTCTGCAACTATGATTTCTTACAACATTATCTCACTGGTGTTGGAGTCTTCCTATGTTGTGAGGCCAATAGAATACAGAATCCAGGGTGACCACATTTTTGTCTGGCATAAAATAGGTGCTCAATAAATACGTTAAAGGATTAAATGAACAAATGAATGAATAGATGGCTTCACATTACCTTTCTAATATTCTCTCTCATTGCTCCCTCACCCAGATTCTTAGACCCAGAAACATTTTCATCTTACTGCCCCTGTTCTATCTGGTTCAAGGCTACCTCCATGATTTTATTTCCTATGAAACAAACAATAAATATCTAATGTGCACTTATGTTGTGTTTGGGGGTCCATAGGGAATAAATAACAAAAATAATAAAAAAGTGGTTTTATCCCCCATATCTGTCTTCTCACCCAGTGGTGCCACACTTATAATTTGGTTGAGGTGGGGAATGCCAAATATTGTTTATTTCCAATGAAACAAATAATAAATATCTAATGTGCACTTATGTTGTGTTTGGGGGTCCATAGGGAATAAATAACAAAAATAATAAAAAGTGGTTTTATCCCCCATATCTGTCTTCTCACCCAGTGGTGCCACACTTATAATTTGGTTGAGGTGGGAAGGCAAACAGTGGGTGTTAGAGGAGGAGAACTGAGGTGAACAGGGTTTCTGAAGGTTGTGGTATGTGAGCTGGGTCTGGGAGGATATGTGACCTGAGGTTCCCCGAGCAAATGCCACTTAAAATGAGACCTTCTCTCTCTGGTCATTTAATTGTCCCTAAAGTAGTTGAAGTCTGCGGGTTTTAAATATAAAGCTGGGTGTGCAACTTAGTGATAATACACAAGTTTGAATTTAGAAATTATGACAGACTCCCCTAATTGCCTGCCCAATATCTCTTCTTGCTTTCTTCCTTACTGTCAGAAACCCAATCCTGTTTTGGGGTGGCAATGTGCCCAGGTAAATGCATTCAATTTTCAGCACTTCTTCCCAGTCAAGGGAGTTCATCTGGACAATGAGATAAAGCAGAAGTTACTGGGTGGAGCTTTTAAGTAGTAGTAATAGTCAAAGTAAATAACCAATTATAAAGGATACCTGGTGTAAACTGCTAGTAAATAATGCCATTTCCAGGAAAGTTCTTTAAAAGGAACAGGCCCTCTCCCTTCTTCCTGCCTGGAGCATGGAGACCCCGTGCCTGGAGGCATAGCAGCCATCCTGCAGTGACAGAGAGGAAAGGAGGCAAAGATACTAACAATGACAGGGCAGGAAGAGAGAGAAGTCTGGGTCTTCAAGGACTCTCTTGACCAGCTGCATCTAAGGACTGCCTATTTCCAGAACACATGTTACATTCGATAAATTAACCCCTTATTTATTTAAGCCACTCTTGGTCACATTTTCTATTGCTGGCACCTGAATTGAATTCTAACAGATACAGGCATTAGGCTGTGTTTAAATGTAAAAGGGTAATTGGCTCGTAATCTACAAGGGACTTGAGGCTTACTTGTGTGCCTGGCCACTCAACCCCCCACTTCCTGTCTTGTCTGAATAAGAGTAACCCCAACACTTAGATGACTACAAAATAGATGACCCACTAGGGTCCAGCATACACCGAATCTGCATTGTTATTCCTGCATCTTCTAAGTCCCATTGTCAAGGGTGCAATCCTGTCTCAACCAGAGAAGGAATGATGTCTTTTCATTGGTGAGCTGCAGGCTGTCAGAATAAAATACTCTCCTCCCTACTTTCAGTGTGTGCCAAACTCTGCCTAGAACAGTAAGAAATTGTAACCCTGAACTTTCTTCTCTAGTTAGAAACCTTCTGTTTTCTTCTCCACTGGACTTTAGGGGGCCAGGAGGTGGCTTGCTTTGACTTGCTTGTGTTCTGCCCATTTTTTGTGAGTCTGTCTCTATGGAAAGACCCACTCAGTTGGAGATAAACCAACCTGGTTAGAGTCATCTCTGGAACTGGAAGTTGGACCTCAGTTGGAATTTGTACTCAGGGGAAAAGTTCAGGGGCTGGGAAAGGATCAAGGCATTTGAGGAACAGTAGCCAAAATAAGAAAATATTTAAGTTTGTGCATGGTAACATCAGTACAGCAGTTTCACTCGAGTAGAAAGGACCTTTTGGGGACATTTTTTTTAAAGCTGGAAAGTTAAGCTAAGACCATATTGTTGGATGCTGGGCTTTATCGCATAATAATGAAAAAAAGTTAAAATTGTAGAATTCTTTTTAGGTTTCAAAATGCCATCATCTATTCTCACACAACCTCTATGGTATGTGTAATACTGGTTTCTCTTATCTTTGTTTCAGGGAAAGGGACTCGAGATGGAAAATGAGTTGTCCAATGATCCACAACTAGAAATACTGTAGTAGATTGAGACTCTAAACCAGGCGTCCTCAAACTACGGCCCACGGGCCATATGTGGGTGTTTTTGCCGTTTTGTTTTTTTACTTCAAAATAAGATATGTGCAGTGTGCATAGGAATTTGTTCATAGTTTTTTTTAAAACTATAGTCCGGCCCTCCAATGGTCTGAGGAACAGTGAACTGGCCCCCTGTTTAAAAAGTTTGAGGACCCCTGCTCTAAACCATCACAAATATTACCAATCCAGGGTTCTTTCACTCTATCCTGCTGAGAGTGGGAATGAGATGACTTTTGTAATCCTGTGTTTAAGCAGACAGTAGTAGGTAAGTAGGGAAGCAGTAGGACTATCAAGGGCAACTTTGGAATAGCTCAGTGTTAGGTAAAGGGGTTTGAATTAAACTTATGTCAAGAATTCAATGAAGGAGAGGGAAGAAGACAAGGGTTCTGGTAAGGAGGAATCGGCAATGTGGGAGAAGTTTTCTTACTCAATTTCTACTCAACCAACTCTCCAGATGGACCATGTTCTTCATCTCTTCCATAAAACGAAACGGTTGATGCCCATGGGAAAGTGAATGCTTGTGATGAGCAGATGACTGTCCGGTTCACTGAACCTCTGCTCCCATCAGTTGAACTGGTTCCTAATCTTGTTTATTTCAGTTGTTCTTGTTATGTAATGGCATGACTTAATTAAATATTAGAAATGATGTTGTTGTTATATAAACCAAGTCTGATGCTTTAAGAATAAACAATAAAGATGAGTCACTAAAATGAGCTCTTCGGATTCCTTTGCAAAATGGTTAATGTTCCCTCTGCTTTTAAGAAATCTGAACATCTTAGATCATGCATTAAGGATATGGTTTATGAAAACATTGTCATAGAAATCCAACCAGCAGACTCAAAGAAAGACCTTGACCCTACCTACATCAAAAGATTGGCTTTCTCTCCTTGAAATAAAATGTTTCAACTACTTAAGTAGCATTTCTCATTTCAATTGATTCTTTTTTAAATTAATTTACTATCAATTCGGTCCTGTGGGGTAAGAGGGCTTCCTCTGTAGTTAGAATCAGACAGCTGAATGGAACATTGGAGATCAGCTAACCCAAAATTCTCCAACCTTCGTATGTATCAGAGTCACTGGAAGGTTTGATAAACCCAAATTACTGGGCCTCAACCAAGATTTCTGATTCTGTGGTTCTGAGTGGGTCCTGAGAATTTGCTTTTCTGATACATTTTCAGGTGAAATCTGATGCTGCTGGGTCAGGGACCACACTGGGAACCACTGAACCCACCATCACTGAGGAAGTTTTAAGATTTGGGGATGTGAGGGGGTTCCCTTAAGCTCAAAAGTGGATGAAATACTGGTAACAGGAAAGCTGAGACCAGCACCAAGGTCCCCTGGATATCAACAGAGATCTTCCCACTGCCCCTTGCTATCAAAATGAAAAGTATAATATTTGTGATAGATTTATAGATGGAGACAATTTCTTTAACAATCTTTCCATCCACAGGTAGCATGGACATCCTCTCCTATAATTTGAGCTGGTTCCATAATTGCAGGACCAATATCATATGGTAGAAGTGATATTGCACCTGTGTCCACACCGTCTTAGGACAGTAGTGGCTTCTACTTACTATCTCTTGGAACTTTCACTCTGAGCTCCCATTTAGGATGTCTGACCACCTTGAGGCCACCATGCTGGAGAGGCCATGTGTAGGCACACTGGTCAATAGTTTTGAGCCCAGCCTTCCATCCACCCCCAGCAAGGAGACAGAGAGTGCACCCTCTCTCCCTCTCCAGACCTGCCAGCATGCCAGTGAGTACCAGTGAGTGACCTCTGTTGATGGCACGTGAAACAGAATGACTGCTTGGCCCAGATTTCCAACCGACAATCATGAGGTATATTAAAATGATTGTTAACAACATAAACTGATGGACAAAAATAGATCCAGAGACAGAAGCATCAAACAGACCATCCAACCTCAGAGGGAAGGTGGGGGCGGGGGGAGGATGGTAGTGTAAGAGATCAACCAAAGGACTTGTATGCATACATATAAGCATAACTCAAGGACACAGACAGTAGGGGGGTGAGGGCATGTGCTGGGGGGTGGGAATGGCCAAGGAGAGGTCAATGGGGGGGGGGGGAAAGAAAGTTATGTAATACTTTAAGCGATAAAGAATTTAAATTTTAAAAAAATAATAAAAGACTTGTATGCATGCATATTAGCATAACCAATGGACATAGACACTGGGGCAGTGGGGTCTTGCCCTTGGGAGTGGGAATGGCCAGGGGAGGGGGTCAATCAGGGGAAAAGGAGACATATGTCTCCTTTAAACAATAAAATAAAAATAATAAAGATAATAAAATGGTTGTTTTAAGCACTAAGTTTTGGGGTACTTTGTTAAACAGCCATAGAAAACTGGAACAATATTGAAAAGACCGAAGCTATGTGGACCTGGCGTTCTTATTTACAGGCAGGGCTTGGAGACAAAGGCAATCTGTGAGAAATGTAATAAGGAGTGACTGATTAGATGTAGGTGTCCAGTGAAAGCGAAAAGGCAACGTTGACTGAGGTTTGGCTCTGGAGACTGTGAGTACACTCAGTAATAAAGAGGAAACAGGTTTGATTTTTAGAGAATATTTGTGGAGTACAAAGGTTGACGTGGGATGAAGTTGTTAGGTATGATTTTAGACACTTCAAGTCTCCCAGTCAGAAAGCCCAACCTCCACTCCCATTCCCTGATGTCTTTCGGGGACCCTCTCAGTTTCCATATCTGGCCCCCCACTGCTTAGTTCCCACTCACACACTCCTTGCTAAATTCAGGTTGACCTTGTCTGGCTGGCTTATCTCAGCTCTGCTTCATGAACTATCATTTGCACTATCATTTGATTTTTTTCATGTGCTTTTCCCATATGTAGTTGTAACTCATGACCACAATTTGCCTTTTACTTTCTCCATGCTGAGCTGAACACAGTCCTGTGCACACTTGGTGTCCCCAACACTCCAGCCAAGTGGGAGGTGTGTAGAATGGCTCGCATTACAACAGCAGCAAACAGAAAGGGTGGATTGGAGTGGGAGCACCAAGAGATGGGATCCTCTCAATGCGAACATCGTGCTCAGAGGCAGCCATAGCACATCTCTGAAGCTGTTTTGAAGAGCAATATTCATCTCAGTCTGCTACATTTGGGGCTGTTTGTAAAGATATCACTCTTGCACATGCATATGAACATATATACTTACTGTGTTATCTGTTTGGCAATTCAGGTAAATTTTTCTTGCTCGTCTAATTCTCAGAATTGGTATCCAAGTTCAAAGCTCAAACCACGTCTTCTCTCTGACATTTTGATATTGACAATCCCCTGGGACTCTAAGAGCCGTTCACCCCTATTAAATTCGTCAATCAGCAAATGCTTTTTGATCTCCTTACTCAGTGAAGCACTGTTCTCCGGAGGAAAAAAAAATGCAAAGTTCCCTGGGGATTGAAAGAAAGGAAGTTCAAATCCAACAGAGCTCAAATCAAGCCCTGCTTCACAGAGGAGGTAGCGCTTGAAATTACCCTGTAAAAAACGAACGAAATTTAATAGAAGTGATGGGGAGGGATCTGCAGGTCCAAGAGGCATTTATCCTCAGATAAAAAGAGCATGAGGTAATCTGGGTTAACTGGAACAAGGGGCATGCGCAGAAAGGTGGGTTGGGGACGTCTACACGGGGCCTTGGATATCAGGGCAATGAATTTGCCTTGAATTTGGTCAACAGTGAGAAGCCATTGAGTTATAAGAATTAGATGGACAGAATTTTAATCCCATTTGATTACTCTCCGCAGTCCCTATCATTATATATGGTAGGTGATTATTAAATATTTGTTGATTGATCAGTGAAGTACCAAAGCCAGCACTGCTGGTGTCTGAATCTTTTGGAGACTTGATTCTCTCCCTCTTTCTTCTCTGCCATTTGGGCAACATTTATTCTGGGAAATGACTCTGGCTTTAAAGACAAAAGAGAAGAAAAACTCCCAGAAAAACAGAGACCGTCAAAGCAGAGCCATTTTTAAGTGGAATGATTTCTCCCTACCCAAACTTTACCGCGAGGCCCCATTAAGAGCTGCAGAGCCCCAGCATGAAAGAACTATAAATTACAAGGCTCCAGACATCAGGGACAGAGAGCCACAGTTCCCACCGGAGCTGGCTGTGCATTTCTCCTTGCAAAGCATCCAGAGCAGATTGAAATCCTGGCTGAGAAGCTTGTGGAAAGATAGAGCTGAGGCAAAGGGCAAAGGCATTAAATAATATATAGATTTTCACAAAATATCATTTCTGCTTAAATAGCTGGCCGCTCATGTTGGTGGCCAGGTTCAGGAAGGACAGGCTACACTGTTGACAGTGGGGGGTGCAGGGCTGATGCAATGGCACAGTGACCATGTTTAATAGGCTTTTAAATGCCCCACATTGAAAGTCAAAATTTCTAGGAGGGCCCTAAGGTCAAGACAATTTCTCTTTGTTTTGTTCATGCACGTGATAACACTTTTCCCTGTTTTAGGATACAATCATCTATCCGGTGGTATAAGTTAAAATTCCAGACATGCCCAGCCCACCCAGGACACTTTTCTACCTCCAACGTTTCAGGAACAAGTTCATCCATGAGATCCCCCAATATGTGAGGGTCCCCATCCTCAGCCTTCTTCAAGAACCCCCTCCCTACCAACCCTTCAGAGCTAGTGCACTTTCATTGGATGGAACCCTGGCCAGCACAGGGAGAGGAGGGCTGCAGGGAGCACCCATATCAGCTGCATGATTTGATTCAGCCTTTCAAATAATTACCTGCCTGGCCCCCCAAGTCAAACGTTGATTTATGCTGATTGCCAAGTGAGTGGGAAAGAATGATGGCTCACTTTCATTGTAGAACCTTTCCACTTTCACAAGGAGAAAGCAGACAATTTAAAAAGAAAAGCAATTTGTTCTCTACTGTTTGCCTCTTGTGTGTAAATTCCTCTGCCTCATCATCAAGGACCTACCTTCCAATGCATGGCCCACCACTCGCTGAGTCTACACTCTTCTACCTCCAACACAGCATGCCCACTTCTGTTTCTCTACTCATGATGTTCTCCCCTTCTCTCTGCTTTCCAAATCCATCCCACTTGAGAGCCTGGTCCAGCCCCACCTTTTCTGTGAAACCAACCATATTACTCTTCCCATGAACATTCACAGACTTACCAAAGAAAGGCAGGACACTGTCAGACATTTGTTTTCCTCTCATTGCTTGGGGAAGTTTACAATTTTTATTTCTCTCTAAATTATGCTTTTTTTAAAAAATATGTTTTTATTGATTTTTTTTATGGAGAGGGAGAAAGAGAGAGAGAGAGAGAGAGAGAGAGAGAGAGAGAGAGAGAGAGAGAGAGAGACATTGATGTAACAAAGAAACATTAATTGGTTGCCTGCCTCCCATACACACCCCAACTAGGGACTGAACCAGCAACTGGGACATTGACTGGCAATTAAACCAGCGACATCTTGTTGCATGGGACGAAGCTCAACCAACTGAGTCACACCAGCCAGGGCTAAATTATAATTTTTTAAAGGGAGAGAAGCCTGCCTTTTTATCTATGCCTTACAGTGAGCACTATGGCTTGCAAAGTGGAAGACCCAATGAACACTTGCTAATAATAAGAAGGATCTATGTGTTTAACTTATTAGCCCACAGAGGCCAGCAGAGAATTGAGGGGGACATTCAGCTCATTTGAAGAGTTAAGAGCCTTTAAGCTAGCCATCTATTGGCCACCCACCACTCCATATTTTTATTTTTTATTTCATTAGTTGTTGCTATTGTGGCTGTGGCTGTTCCTTCATTCGACGATGATGATGACTGATGATATCATGATGACAACAATGATAATAATGAATACTTATATTTACTGAGCATTTACTAAATACTCAGCCCTGTTTTTAGCACTTAACCCATACGGTCACATTGCAATCCCAGGAGAAGGTATCATGATTTTAATGCAGAGGAAACTAAGGCAAAGAACATTAGCAACCTGCCTGAGATCATTCAGTGGAAAGGACAGAGCTGGGATTTGAATCCAAGCAGTCTGCCTCCAGAGCTGGAGCTCTGAGGGGTGTGGCATTCCTCACACTTCCCTTCACCTTGTTTGTGCAGTTCCTAGAATGACAGGGAAGTCATAATGCTTTCCCTGAAGGCATTTGAAATTATTTAGCACTTTATTTTTTTAAGTACTTTCTCCTGCATTAACTCATTTGATCTTAACAAGAGACCTCTGTGGAAGGCAGGCTAAGTGTTTCTATACTTATGAACAAACAGATAGGGAGATGGATGCCCTGCCTGAGAGTACAAAGTAGGTGAGTAGGGTCAGGAAGTCATGGAAACAGAAACACAGATGCAAGAGGAGAGGAAGAGCCAACATCATACAACCCACCCTTCATTCCATAGCAAAGCAACCGAGCCACCAACAGATGACCCGCTCAGGACGGTGCCACAAACACAACTAGACCTAAATTGTGCGACTTCTCATCATGCTCTTCCATGGCAGCACCTTGGCCCTGAGCATGCTCCCCAAAAATGAACAATAAAAAGGGAGTCCTGGTCAGGTATGTTGGGACCTTCTGCAGGCCTGGTCGGCTTCTTAGAGAGTCACAATTCCCAGGTTTTGAAAAATCATGCAAAAACATGTCATAAAATACTTGACCAAAGAAATTCTTTAATAACTTCCATTAATATCCCTTTGCGGAACTGGTATTCTATGGGAGTCAATGTGGGAAATAAAGCATAACAGTATATTGGGATACATGTGTATAAATTAATTCTTTTTTTCTGCTCTTGGGGTTAGATGTAAAAAGAAAACAGTACCCCTTTTTCTTTCTTCTTACCTCTGAAACTCCCCCTCCCGCCACCATCACCAAATCTACGCATCACACTTCTCTACCCTGCAATGAAACATACATGAAAAAAACTTCACCCACTCAGATGAAACATAATAGACCATTAGCTCTCTCCAAAGAAGCACCTGCATTCTTGCCTGCATACACACCACATACACACGTATGCCTTGAGTTCTAGTGCTCTTTTAGTTTCTTAGGGCTGTCACATTACTGTCTGTGTAAGTGAGGATCATATCCCCACTGTTCCTTGGATATTAGTTTCTTAAAAAATGTATTAGTCTGGTCAGGCCATCATAACAAAATACCACAGACTGGGTGGCTTAAACAACAGAAATGTGTCTCTCACCTTTCTGGAGGCTGGAGGTCCAAAATCAGGGTGTGGCGAGGGAGGTTTTATTCTGAGGCCTCTTCTCTTGGCGTGCAGGGGGCCACCATCTCACTGTGTGCTCACATGGCCTGTTCTTGGTTCAGTGTAGGCTGCCGGGAGGGGTAGGTGTGTGTGTGTGTGTGTGTGTGTGTGTGTGTGTGTGTGTGTGAGAGAGAGAGAGAGAGAGAGAGAGAGAGAGAGAGAGAGAGAGAGAAAGAGACCCTTTGAGAGTGAGGCTCTGGTGTCTCTTATAAGAACACTAAATCCTGTTGGATCCAGGCTCCACCCTAATGATCTCATTTAGCCTTAATTACTTCCTTAGGGGCCCCATCTCCAAATACAGTCACACTGGGAGGTAGGGCTTTTCAGGGACATAACACGGATGGAGTTTATAATGATGACAGCAAAGAAGGTCATTTTTAGGGTGACAAGAGAGATCTCAGAGGTAGATCAAAGTTTACTTTAAAATCTGAAGAAAAAATCTGCCGTCTCACATCCTTTTCCCAAGTTGTGGGGGATAGGTGGGGGATAGGGGGTGTGAAAGAAAGTATTTCAATGAATTGTAACAACTATGTCTGAAAATTCTAATCTCTTAAGAGCTGAAGTAAGGTGGCAAATTTATATTAAGATATAAATAACTGACATTCTTTCTCCGAGCACATCTTTATGGCAAGGGAGCCTGGGAACCTGAAGTGGAGTAGGAGTGGGCCTAACTCAGCAAGGACACACACACACACCCCATCCCCGTGCATCCAGGGAGCTTGCTGAGGGGGCCAACCACACTCTCTGGTGGCCAGAGCCCCAGGGGCCACAGCTTCCCCATCTGACCTCTGTGGCCCCCAGGCAGCACTGTGGGCACCCGCAACCGCTCCCCTGGGCTCCAGCCCCACTCGCCTGCCAAGAGCAGCAGCCGAGCAGGAGCCAGGAGCCGAGGGAGAGAGGAAAGGGCATGTGGGTTGGAAAGGGCACCGCTCTCCGGGGGGCTGAGGGTGGCCTTCGATGTTCTAAGAAGGACCTCACTGATCACTTTCTTCCTCATTATTTCAGGATTATTGTAATTTCATGCAAACACTCCTTCTTCCCCACGCAGCTTCTGACGGCCACGGTTCTTGTTTGGTGCTGGCCCCCAGCAATGCTAATAAACGGCTTCCGGATCATTTTTATTCATTTTGCACATTTCACTCACAGTACTTCATGTGACTTATGTAGCCCCTGCAGCTCATATTTCTATTTGAATTGCAGGGCAAGTAGTGAGTTTTAACATTCCAACTGCACACACATTCTTCTTTCCCTCGAAATGAAAGATCATTTGAACTTTGAATTGCATTAGCATGACATTTTTCTACTAAATTACCCTGGCTGCACTCAACAGCCTGAAAAGAAACAAACCTCTTTTAACTCTATAGGCTATGTGAGTGAATAAATAGCGGAGGAGACGCCACAGAGAGGAGGAGGGGCAACCCGGCAAGGCCGGGCACTCCCCCTGCCCGGGGAGCCCATCTGTGGTGCTGGCCGGGGACTGGGAGCCATCCGGGTCCCACCCTTGCCAGGCCACGGCCGTCGGTCATTAGGATGGATGGGGGAGAAGGTTAACGGTTCCCAGCAGCTGTCGCTTTGTAAAAACAATGAGGTGCTGCTTCTCCTATCGCTTTCAGAAAGCAATGCTTGCTTCTTGTATTATAATCGTAGGAAATGTTCATTGTGGGAAATCGGGGAAATAGAAAAAGGGTAAAGAAGAACATGAAAACCACCCATTCTCTTACCGCTTAGACAGAGAAACTACAGCTTTTGGGTGGTATTTTCCAAATCCTTTTGAGGGAGAGATAGAGCCCTATCCAATGGTACACGTACATAGCATAATTTTATCCCCCCCCCCCATCAATTTTAAGATATATAAATATATATATTTCTAAGATATAGAATTAAATATATATAATTATGATTTGAATTATATATATATATATACATATATATATATATGATTTGGATCTTCTTTTTACTTGACATTTCTTTTGTAAATATTTTCCCTTTTTTAAAAAAAGTCAGGATTTACAATGGCTGCATTATATTTTATCATGGGAGTATATTGTAATTGATTTAATCATTTCTTTATTGGTATACATTGATGCCACTCCCAAGGTTTGTGTTTATAAACAATGTTATGGTAAACATCTTTTTGCACATATCATCTGAAAACTGATATTAGCTACCACTTCTGAAGTACCAACTATGTGCTAACAATAATGATAGACACTTCCCAGAGAATCTTCTCTAATAAAATGGTAATATGCAAATTAACCATCACTCTGCTACATAAGCCACGCCCACCAGCCAAGCCACGCCCACCAGCCAATCAGGGAAAGTATGCAAATTAACCCAAACCAAGATGGCTACAGCCACAGAGAGCAAGGTTTCCCAGGTAACAGAGCAAGCCAAGCTTTCCATAACCGTTGCAGACCTAAGCCTCCACTCAAGCTACAAAGTTTCAATTATAGAAGGTAAACAAATTCAAACAAATGGCAACAGAATGGAGCTTGAGAGAGCAGGCCAGGGTTGCCGGCGGCAACAGGGGAAGCAAAGCTTTAAAGCACACCCTGGCCGGGCCCACCCGCTTAAGGCAACAAAGTTTCAACTGTAGAAGGTGAATTAACTGCCACAGAGATGGCTGCCGCCCCGGAGGGAACAGCAGGCTTGGCTCTGCTCCATGCTACAAAGTTTCAATTGTAGAAGGAAAATAAATCCCAGATACCAGGGCCTCCGCTTAGGTTGCCAGGGGGCGTGGCCCGCCTGCAAACCAGCACAGGCCCCTCACTCAGGCCACCCCACGCCCCAAGAGAACCCCACCCTGATCCGGGACACCCTTCAGGGCAAACCAGCTGGCCCCCACCCGTGCACCAGGCCTCTATCTTATCTAATAAAAGAGTAATATACAGATTGATCATCACTGCAACACACAATATAGCTGCCCCCATGTGGTCAAAGATCCTGCCCCCATGTGGACACAAGATGGCCACTACAAGATGGCCAGCAGGAGAGGGCAGTTGGGAGGCACCCGGCCTGCAAGGGAGGGCAGTTGAGAGGGACCAGGCTTGCAAGGGAGGGCAATTGGAGGTGATCAACCCTGCAGGAGAGGGCAGTTAGGGGTGACCAGGCTGGCAGAGGAGGGAAGTTGGGGGCAAACAGGCTGGCAGGGGAGCAGTTAAGCATCAACCAGGCTGGCAGCGGAGTGGTTAGGGGGTGATCGGGCTGGCAGGCAGAAGCGGTTAGGGGCAATCAGGAAGGCAGGCAGGCAAGCAGTTGGGAGCCAGCAGACCTGGATTGTGAGAGGGATGTCCGATTGCCCGTTTAGGCCCGATCCCACCAGGATCGGGCCTAAACGGGCAATCGGACATCCCTCCAGGAGTCCCAGATTGGAGAGGGTACAGGCTGGGTTGAGGGACAACCCCCCGCCATGCACGAATTTCGTGCACCGGGCTTCTAGTATTATATAGAACATCAATATATCACTGTATAATAGTCATCTATAATAATAAAAGGGTAATATGCTAATTAGACCAGACGTCATTCCAGAAGAAGCCAGAGCCGAAGCGAAGCCTCCTGGGTCCTGGGTGTGGGTCCACAGCTGGAGGGAAGCTGGTGCCAGCAGCCGGGGGAAGAAAGGCCTACTCTTGCATGAATTTTCATGCATCTGGCCTCTAGTAATATATAATGTCTTAGCTCTCCTAATCTCCCTTAGAGGTAGTCATTATTCTCCACATTTTATAGACAAAAAAAAAAATTGAGGTGCAGAGATGCACTGACAAGTTCAGGGCCATGAGGCAGTAAGGAGCAATTCTGGGATTGGACCCCAGCATTATTTGACTCCAAAGTCCATACTCTTTCACCTGAGCTCTGGGTATTACCATGATGTACTTGCCACTCCCAAGGCCCTTCTCTGAAGATTGCAGGAAAAGGGATTCAAGGTCACCCCCATAAAACCCCAAGTTTCCCTCAGAAGTCTGTATCCCAGCCCTAACTGGTTTGGCTCAGTGGATAGAGCGTCGGCCTGTGGACTCAAGGGTCCTAGGTTCAATTCCAGCCAAGGGCATGTACCTTGGTTGTGGGCACATCCCCAGTAGGGGGTGTGCAGGAGGCAGCTGATTGATGTTTCTCTCTCATCAATGTTTCTAACTTTCTATCCCTCTCCCTTCCTCTCTGTAAAAAATCAATAATATATATATATATTTTTTTAAAAGTCTGTATCCCAGCCAGAAGCTCAGCAGGAGCTTGAGTTTTGCCTCCATCGAGGGACAAGCATTGGCTTTCAGGAGGCTAGTTGCGGGAGCAGAGAGTCTGCCTTGGACCAGTGCAGACACAGGTCCTCAGCTGCTCACTGTCTACAGCAGGGCCGGTCGAATCCACCTGGACAGAGACTTCAAACTCGGGTACTTCTGGGTGCAGGGCAAGGGTCTGCACCAAGAGGAAAACAAATGGGAAAAGAAGTGGTATCTTCACATCACCTGGTGCACGGAAGCCCAGTGATGTGCTTGATGTTTTCTGTTTAAGGAGATGGCATGGACCCCCTTGCAGGTTGGCATGTAAGCATGTTATTCCTACTGAGTGAGTTGCTGGTGCTAAGCTAGTGTCAGTGGATGCATCACAGTCACCCTGTTAAAGGCGCACAGAAATGTTTACATACATGAAACTCCACAATAAAGAAGCCATCTCATACTCTCCTTCTCCCCACGGTCTATGCAAGGCAGCCTTGGCCTTCCAGTGGGAGGGAAATGGGATCCACAGGCCCCCTCATCTTCACCACCTCCCAAGGTAAGATCTCAGGGAGCTCCATGGCGGCACAGGCATGTGGTGTAACCACACAGGCACCAGCCAGACACAGCAGGCTGTGCTCCCGTAATTCACGGACTCTGTGCAGGGCCCCAGGAGAGCCAACTGTGCCTCAGCCCTGGGTTCGGGCTATTTCAGGGTGCCTCTTTATTCCTCTTCCACACTCTGTGGGATAGGAGCCACATTTGGCACAGAAACACAAGCTTCACCCAAGCTCCTCCTAAAAGAGCTGCCCCAGTGTTTGCAAGGTCGTGAGAACCACGCTCGAGCAGGAGCTGGAATCTGCGAAGGCACCTTGACACTACTCGCTCTTAGTCACGTGGCCTCCTGGTAAGTCGGCAAACTTCTCTGGACCTCAGCTTCTTCATCTACAAAATTAACTCATTTAATTAATTTATTTATTTAATTTCACTCATTTATTGACTGCCTGCCATGCTAATAGCAGGTAACATCTATAGAGTGATCACTAAGTGCTGGTACCATGATAAGTGCTGTTTAAAAGTTGGCCAATGAAATAAGTAGATGTCTGCCTTAGTGGAGTTTGTTGTATAATTGGAGATAACTGAGAAAACATTGTGAATAAGTAACCATATCAACCCAGATTGGGGTCAATGTTATTAAGCAAATAAAATGCAATAAGAAAAAGAAACACCAAGATGACACTTTATCTTGCAGGAGATATAAAAGACTCAGCAAAACATCTAACATTAGTACATAAATAATAAATAATATTGTCATTATTAAGTAGATATCAGCTGGACCTTCCTGTCCCTTGAAATCTGGTTAGAGAAAACTTCAACCTCCAATTCCATTCTATTTAGATGTCTGAAATGTACTTGAAAATGTCTGTAGAATTCCTAAGGGACATTCCTCTACTCCTCAAGCTCTGAGCTCTTGTTCACTCCATTTATGGATCATCCAACATCTCACACAGGCTCTTTCTGTAGCATTCCATACTAACTCAGGCAGGAAATCCAACCCTGACCTTGGTTTCACTGTAAATAAATAAATGAGTGGCTAACACTCAGGCACAGCCATTTGTGTGTTTAGTAGACTTTACTGAAGGTGCAAGAGAGAGGTTGTACATGGTAGTGAAGTAAAGAACTTAAAATGGAATACTAAGCTTTTTCTCTCTAAGACCTTGCATGGGCCACTTCACTCCGTGTACTTCACAGTTTACCGTCAACATTTTTTCAGGAAGAAAACCCTTTTCTCTGTTTTATTGTATTTGCAACTGTTAATGTCTATGTTCTAAGAGTTTCTACTCTAGGCATCTTATCCACCTTCTAGATAAGGCAGCATTCTCCCAAAGAGAAATTCTGCTACAAACTAATTATCTATATATTTTTATTCCTGCTTAATTGTTATTGCCATGATTAGCCTCATTATTAATCTTAGGATTAAGCCTGACATCTGAGGAAAAGATTTCACAGATGTAGTCTCCATAAATCCATTTCCTTTAAATATGAGGATTCAGGACATCCGAGTTTCTGGGGTGGACCTCCCCAGACACCTACACACAGCATAAAATGAATAACAATGAGGCTATGTCTGCTTCACTGTGGTCCAACACTACACCATGTGTTCTCTCCAACTTCAGCTGCTTAAATAAAGTACCTAAAATTCCAGAGCTTGAGAATCCAGTCTTTCTTCTCTCTACTCTTCCTTATCTCAAAAATTAGATTCCATGAAATATTTGTCCCTGAAAATTTAACAGTAAATCAGTCTAAGACTTAATGAAGCTTTTGAAAGCCCGAGCTCACCAGAATCACTAGGCAGAGTGCAGAAACAGAAATGAGCTCCAGACACACTGAATCCAGGGCCATCAGTGAATTTCACCCAGCAACTGCCTACTGCACTTGTGGGAAATGAATTCTTCCAGGTTCTTTAGGAAAACACTCCTTCTCACATCCCAGACCATAAGGCACACATAATAGAGTTCCTTCTCCCTGGTCTCAGTGATGGGTTCAGTGACCCAGCTGCTTCATTTGATTCTTATGGAATAGAAGCTCTCCTTCCCACTGGATTTAACCCTGAGAGAATACGAGGCCTGGAACTGCAATCACGAGCTTCCAGAGGCCACCATCTGGAAACAATAAGAAGGAGAAGGAAAAAAAAAGGTTGAAAGAGAGAGACCAGGGAGATGCCATCATTTAAGGCCTGGATCTAGCCAGACCTACAGCCAGCCAGTCCTCTGCCGGGACTTCTCAATCACTTGAGGTAATCAACATCCTCTTTTGCTTAAAATATTTTGCCCATGTTTTTTTGTACCATGAAAAAGACAAGTCCTACTGTGTGCCCAGATCTGGTGGTAGTTCAGGAATCTGCTGCCTAATCCAGCCCACTCAGTTCTGCTCTTGAGATCCAAGGATGATCATGCAGGAGCTGCTCCTAGGCTGGAACAAGTGTCCATGTGTGTTTCAGGGCAGGAATTCAAACCACATTTGCTCCAGGAAAAGAGACAAAAGCAGAAATCTAGGTTCAGAAATAGGCAGAACCTGGTCCCTCACTTGCCACTGAAATGCTTCGATTACACCAAGTCCTTCACCAGATTAGGCCAATGTCCAGGGCACTGGCTCCTCATCTCACGCGGGCTTATGTGCAGATGCCTGAGCCTTAATGCTTCAAGGTGTAGACCTTTTAGCTGATGCTGTAGCCATTACTATGGAGGCAAAGGGAAGAACAGTGATTACTGAACAGAGCTGGAGAAGTCCCAAAGTAACCAAAGTGGTGTGACCATTGCTAAGTCCATTGACTTAAAAGATAAATATAAAACATTGATGCTAAACTTTTTCAAGATGTTGCCAATAATACAAATGAAGAGGCTGGGACGGCACCACCACTGCTCTAGACTGGCACGCTGTGTTGCCAAGGAAGGCTTTGAGAAGGTTAGTAAAGGTGCTAATCCAGCGGAATTCAGGAGAGGTGTGATATCAGCTGTTGATGCTATAATTGCTGAATTTGAGAAATAGCCTAAACCTGTAACAACCCCTGAAGAAATAATTCAGGTTGCTACCATTTCTGCAAATGGAGACCAAAATATTGGCAACATAATTTTCGACCCAATGAAAATGGTTGGAAGAAAGGGTGTCATCATAGTAAAGGATGAAAAACAAAACAAAACACTGAATTAGAAACGATTGGCCGCATGAAGTTTGATGGAGGTTATATTTCTTCATACTTTATTAATACAGCAAAAGGTCAGAAATGTAAATCCCAAGATGCCTGTGTTCTATTGAGTGAAAAGAAAATGTCTAGTGTTCAGTCCATTGTACCTGTTCTTGAAACTCCAATGCTCACCATAGGCCCTTGGTCATAATTGCTAAATGTGTTGATGGAAAAGCTCTAAGTTCACTTGTTTTGAATAAGTTAAAAGTTGGTCTTCGGTTTGTAGCAGTCAGAGCTCCAGGTTTGAGTGATGATAGAAAGAACCAGCTTACAGTCATGGCTATTGCTACTGTGGTGGGAGAAGAAAGATTGACTCTAAGTCTTGAAGATATTCAGCCTTATGGCTCAGGAGAAGTTGGAGAGGTCATTGTGACCAAAGGTGATGCCATGCGCTTGAAAGGAAAGGTGGCAAGACTGAAGTTGAAAAACGTATTCAAGAAATCATTGAGCAGTTAGATATCATGACTACTGAGTATGAAAAGGAAAAACTAAATGAACATCTGGCAAAACTCTCAGATGGAGTAGCTGTGCTGAAGGTTGGTGGGACAAGTGATGTTGAAGTGAATGAAAAGAAAGGCAGAATCACAGATGCCCTCAATGCTATATGAGCTGCTGTTGAGGAGGGCATTTTTCTGGGAGGGAGTTGTGCCCTGCTCCGGTGCATTCCAGCCTTGGACTCATTACTCCAGCTAATGAAGATCAAAAAATTGATAGAGAAATTATTTAAAAAGCACTCAAAATTCCTGTGGTGACCATTGTTAAGAAGATAGGTGTTGAGGGATCATTGATAGTTGAGAAAATTATGCAAAGTTCCTCAGAAGTTGGTTATGACACTATGCTTGTAGATTTTGTGAATATGGTGGGAAAAAGAATCATTGATTCAACTAAGGTTGTAAGAACTGCTTTATTGGATACTGCTGGCGTGGCCTCTCTGTTAACAACAGCAGAAGTTGTGGTCACAGAAATTCCTGAAGAAGAGAAAGACCCGCCTGGCTGGTGTGGCTCAGCAGTTGAGGGTGACCTAGGAACCAAGAGGTCAACCGGCTTGTTTCCTGGTCAGGGCACATGTCTGGGTTACAGACTCAATCTCCAGTGTGGGTGCATGCAGGACTCAGCCAATCAGTGATGTTCCTCTCTCATTAATGTTTCTATCTCTCTATCCCTCTCCCTTCTTCTCTCTCTAAAAACCAATAAAAAACATATATATTAAAGAAGAAGAAGAAGAAGAAGAAGAAGAAGAAGAAGAAGAAGAAGAAGAAGAAGGAGGAGGAGGAGGAGGAGGAGGAGGAGGAGGAGGAGGAGGAGGAGGAGGAGGAGGAGGAGGAGGAGGAAGAGGAGGAGGAGGAGGAGGAGGAGGAGGAGGAGGAGGAGGAGGAGGAGGAAGAGGAGGAGGAGGAGGAGGAGGAGGAGGAGGGCCCTGAATGAGAGGTGGTATGGGAAGTGGCATGTTCTAATCCTAGAATAGTGCTTCTCTATCATTAATGAGAACTATGTGAGGAAGCTCAGGGCAGTGCTCCTCACCGATAACTTCAGAGAAGTCAGCTGAAGAAAATGGCTGAAGAAAAGGATGGTTAATGTTTAAGAAAATCACTAAGCTGGTTTGACTCAGTGGATAGAGCATCAGCCTGTGGACTGAAGGGTCCCGGGTTTGATTCTGGTCAAGGGCACATACGTTGGTTGCAGGCTTGATTCCTAGCCCTTGTTGCGGTGAGTGCGAGAGGCAACCAATTGATGTGTCTCTCTCACATCAATGTTTCTCTCTCTCGGTCTCTCCCCCTCCCTTCAACTCTCTCTAAAAATCACTGGTGAGGATTAACAAAACAAACACAAAAGAAGCCTTGTCCTGTGTGGCTCAGTGGTTGAGCATCGACCTATGACCCAGGAGGTCATGGTTCGATTCCCTGTCAGGGCACATGCCCAGGTTGTGGGCTCACTTCCCGGTATAGAGTGTGCAGGAAGCAGCTCATCAATGATTCTCTCATCATTGATGTTTCTATCTCTATCTCTCCCTCTCCCCTCCTCTCTGAAATCAATAAATACATTTTTTAATGAAAATCACTATAACATCAGTTTCTGGTTTCAGTTGATAACATACAATGGTTTGCTGCTGTCATTGTCCATGCCTACAGGTAGTTTATTTTGTATTTTTGAATAAAAAGACATTTGAACATTCTTGATAACTAAATGCAAGAGCCATGTATCAATGTATTACTTTCAACTTAAATCACTGGGGCATTTTTACTACTATCCTGTTAATATCAGGATTTTAGTGCTTGCCATCGCCTGATGAGAAGTTAAGAAGCAGCCTTTCTGTGGAGAGTAAGAATAATTGCATACAAAGTAGAGTAATACCCAACTATGTGAACTTTGTGTAATAAAAATTTGTTTAAAGTCAAAGAAAAAAGAAATGGGCAGAACCTAGCAATGTGTCCCTTGGTGGTGTTGTTGTTGTGTGTGTGTGTTTTTCCAATGACATTCAAAGGCTTTTACTGAATTTGACCAAATTTCATATAAATTAAATAAAAATATTCCTTCTATTGCATTTGTGACTCTGATCTATCTAAGCAAAAGATTAGATAATACTATTAACACATGGTGATCCCTGCTATAATATGTGTCAATGTCCATGTGAATGACTAGGTTTGCAGAAGTTTACAGGGTTACTCTACAGCCCCAGACCCAGGCAAGTCCACTTTGCCATATAGAAAGGCATCAGCTCAGGGTTATTTTGGCAGTTCCCAAGCTAATTATTGAGCGACTCCATATTTACTTTTATCCTAAAACATCACAGAATCTCATTTCTTGATTAAATTGTGGAAAATTTTGGTGTGGTTTATCTTCTATCCATTTCATGTATGACATATCTATGTAATTTTTGTGTTTGCCTTATGTTATAATATTGATGTTCATAGGAAACATAGTGGCCAAATTTGGGGGACATTCCCTTTTAGATGGAATATTATTTTTGGATACTGTATATCATGGCACAATGACCTTATGCTCACAGTTTTTAATCATTTTGAACAACTTTATCCAGGTATAATTAACATGCAATAAAATACACTTATTTAAAATATATGATTTGATAAGTTTTTACATATGGAAGCACCTATGAAACAATCACTTCAATGAAGATAATGAACCTATACATCAAACCCCAAATCGTCCTTCTTACCTGATTGTAATCTAATTCCTCAAACCACTGCCCATCCCTTGCATCCCCAGGCAGCCACTGACCTGCTTTCCTTCACTAAAAATTATTCTGTAGACCTATGGGACAGAACAGAGAACCCAGAAATCCACCCAAGCCATTATGCTCAATTAATATTTGACAAAGGAGGCAAGAGCATTCAATGGAGTCAAGACAGTTTCTTCAATAAATGGTGCTGGGAAATATGGTCAGAGACATGCAAAAAAATGAAACTAAATCATCAACTTACACCATACACAAAAACAAACTCAAAATGGCTAAAGAACTTAAATGTAAGACGGGAAACCATAAAAATCCTACAAGACTCCATAGGCAGCAAAATAGCAGACATATGTCGTAGCAATATCTTTACCGACACAGCTCCTAGGGCAATGGAGACTAAGGAGAAAATAAACAAATGGGACTACATCAAAATAAAAAGCTTCTGCACAGCAAAAGAAACCATCAACAAAACAAGAAAGCCCACTGCATGGGAGAACATATTTGCCAATAATATTTCAGATAAGGTTTTAATCTCCAAAATTTACAGAGAACTCATACAACTTAACAAAAGGAAGATAAACGATCCAATCAAAAAATGGGCAAAGGACCTAAATAGACACTTTTCAAAAGAGGACATACAGAAGGCCAAGAGATGTATGAAAACATGCTCAAAGTCACTAATCATCCGAGAGATGCAAATCAAAACAACAATGAGGTACCATCTCACACCTGTCAGAATGGCTATCATCAACAAACGACAAGTGCTGGCGAGGATGTGGAGAAAAAGGAACCCTCATGCACTGCTGTGGGAATGCAGACTGGTGCAGCCACTGTGGAAGACAGTATGGAGTTTCCTCAAAAAGTTAAAAATGGAACTTTCATTTGACCCAGTAATCCCACTTCTAGGACTATATCCCAAGAAATCAGAAACACCAATTAGAAAGGATATATGCACCCCTATGTTCATAGCAGCACAATTTACAATAGCTAAGATTTGGAAACAGCCTAAGTGTCCATCAGCAGATGAGTGGATTAAAAAACTGTGGTACATCTACCCAGTGGAATACTATACCGCTCTAAAAAAGAAAGAACTTTTACCATTTGCAACAGCATGGATAGAACTGGAGAGCATTATGCTAAGTGAAATAATCCAGTCAGAGAAAGATGAATATCACATGATCTCACTCATATGTGGGATATAATGATCAACATAATCTGATGAACAAGAATAGATCCAGAGACAAATGACAGGGGAGGGGGGGTAGAGAGCAACCAAAGGACTTGTATGCATGCATATTAGCATAACCAATGGACACAGACACTGGGGCAGTGGGGGCTTGCTGGGTGTGGGAATGACTGGCGGGGGCGGGGGGTTAATCGGGGAAAAAGGAGACATATGTAAAACTTTAGACAATAAATAAATAAATAAATTTTTAAAAAAATATATAATTGACATATAAAAAAAGATTATTTTGCATTTCTAAAATTATATAGCATATACTCTTTTGTGTCTGGCTTCTTTTATCTGGCACATCACTTTGTGATTTATCCAAGTTGTAGGTTATATCAGAACTGTAATCCTTTTTATTGCTAAATAGTTTTCCATTGAACAGATATACCACAGTTTATTATATTCATTCAGTTTGATGGACAGTTGGGCTGCTTTCAGTTTAGGGCTATGACAAAATAAAGCTGCTATAACTGGTAAGTACAAGTCTCTACATGAACACACGCTTTCATTTCTCTTGGATAAAATCCTAGGGGTGGATTAGGTCATATAGTAGGTGTATGATTGACAGCCGAGCTGCTTTCCTAAGTGGCCGTGCTATTTCACATTCCTGGCAGCAGCTGAGCATTCCAGTTCCCCCACGACTTCACCAGTGCTTCAGATGGTCCGTCTTTTCCATTCAGGGGTGTCTAATAGGTGTGTAATGAATGGTTTCTCATTGTGCTTCTAATTTGCATTTCTCTCATAAACAATGATGTTAAGCATATTTCCATGTGCTTATTTACCAATAGCGTAGTCTTTGGTGAAGTGCTGTTTAAATTTGGCCATTTTAAAAACTGTTTTTTAATTGAATTTTGAGAATTCTTCATAAATTCTGAAGTCAGGTCCTTTAAAAGATTTCTGATTTGTGAATAAATGCCTCTAGTTTATGCTCACCTGCTTACCATCTTAGTATATTTTGAAAGGCAGAAGTTCTAAGTCAAATATATTAAGTTTTTAATTTGATTTATTAGGGTGACATTGGTTAATAACATTATATAGGTTTCAAGAGTACAATTTTATACTACATCATTTGTATTATATTATGTGTTTACCACCCAAAGTCAAGTCTTCTTCCATCATCATTTATCCCCATATACCCTCTTTTACCTCCCCCATTCCCCTTCACCTCTGGTAATCACCATACTATTGACTATCTATGAAGTTGTTTTTGTCCTTGCCATGTTATTAACAATATTAAGTATTTCTTTAATGGATCATACATTTTGTATTATAGCTAAAATATATTTTCCTAATCCATGATCACAAAGATTCTCTTCTATGTTTTCATTGAGAAGTTGTATAGTTTGGGGGTTCACAGGTATATGATCCATGTTAATTTAATTTTTGTATATGGTGCAAGGAATAAATAGAATTTTCTTGTTATTGTTGTTTTGGGGGATTTTTTGCCTATGGCTATCATTTATTTCAGCCCAATTTGTTGAAAAGACTATCTTTTCTCCACTAACCAAATTGCCTTTGCAACTTTGTTGAAAATAGGTTGATCATATATGTATTGTCTATTTCCAGACTCTCTATTCTGTTCCATTGATATATTTGTCTATCTTTACATGTACACCATATTGTTCTTAATTACTAGAGATTTATAAGTTCAAAGTCAAGTAGTGACAAGTCCTCCAACTTTGTTTTCCTTTTTTCAAAGTTGCTTTAGCCATTGTGGTTCCTTTGCATTTTTCCCTAAATTTAAGAATCAGATACATAGGGTGTCCCCAAAAAAAATGTACACACACTCTGAATAATTATAAAGGCAGTGTTTATTAAAGTACATTTCATTTTCAAAATTGAGCTATCATCTGTTACAGTGTTATATACTTTGGGGGACAACCTGTATTAAGGGAGCCCAAATCCAGTGGGAAAGGGGGTTTTGACAAAACACAACTTAGCAACTATTGAAGAAATATAAATATTTCATAATTACACCTCAATAAATTAAAATGTCTCAATTAAACTGGATGTATATGTGTTATATGTGTATATTATATATATAGTTCTTTTAAAATAATATGGCAATTGGTAATATAGCAAGCACTATAAACAAGTTTATGCCCCTTGATCATTATTGTTAGCAAGCAAGCTCTCTAAAAACAAAACAAAAAAGCCCTGATTTGCAGTATATGTCCATTTTTGTGGTGTAAATCATCCTACCTATTACAGCTGATTTCAAGGGAGTTCAAGAGGTTTGCAAAATGAGCTCTCACAAGCTAGTGTGACCCAGCTCCAGCACACCACTGCCTTTGATCCTTCTCCTAAAAATGAACCCTAAACAAAATAATTTCAACAAGAAAAAAAAGCTATAACACAAAATTGTCATTGCATGGTTGCTTATGATAGCAGAAAATATGTCAACAATCTAGTTTGTTTATCCACTTGATGAAATATCATACAGCTATTAAAATAGAAAAAGAATGGAACAATATAGAAAAACATTTGATGTAATGTGAAGAGAAGAAAGAAGAAAATTTTATGTTCACTAGAATTACATTGATGTAAAATGTGTATGATTATGGCCAAAGTCTCCAGAATACACAAAAATAAAACCTATTACTCTTGTGATAGAGAGTAATTTATTTTTCTGTTGAAAGGGCCTTTAAAGTTGTTATACTAATACATACATTTTTTTAACACAACAAAACTAAATCAGTAGTAGTTGACTTAACCCCATTTCTAAAGATAGATGCATTTGCACATTGGATTAGGCCAACAGCATCCAGGCCAGGGCTGGAGCACTGCTCCAATAGGCATTAAGACATCATTGGAAATCTGGTGGAGAAAGTATTTATCAGAACTCCCACGAAGGAAATATCCATGTAGAGACCTCCATCACCACCACCCCAAGGGGCAGGCTAAAGTAACAACTGACTGTTCAAATGCTTCTAAGGAGGGTGGGTCTGTTTCGCTGTAGGTCTTTGTTTTATCTGACGGGGGTCTGAAAATGAGTGAGATATGTAGGGGGGCGGGAGGGGTCCTCCTTAACAGCTCTTTGTTCACTCAGCCTTCAACCTCTTCCCTAAATCATTGTTGAGAAAATATTTAACAATACTGTTTAAAGTTGTGCCAAGTTGTTAGCTTGTCTAAGGCGCCCAGGTGTCTCTCTGGCCCTAAACATATTCCACCAATTTCCCTCAATTCCATTCAAATCAGGAAAAGTTAAGTGAGTCCTGATTCGCTGCCAGGCCCTGGCTAAAGTCTTTGGACACAAGGAGGGATGAAGACTCAATTCCCACCTTTGAGAAGCCTGGTATTGTAAGCTAGTTGTGGAGTAAACAACAGGGCATTGGGGTAGGTGCTGCTGCATATGAGAAGCTGACAGGTCCCTTCCTGGAACCTCTCCCAAGGAGCCCAGGGAAGCATGTTGACGGGATCCCCTGATGCCTTCAATGAAGCCTGCTCCAAGTCTATTAACCTCTCAAGCTTTCTTCTCCATCTGGGCTCCCTTTGTCCTCTGCCAGGATCTGGCCATTCCCTGCACGGATTTGTTCCAAGGCAATTCCAGCCTAAAAGGCTGCAGCTTGCTCAGCTCGGCATTAGGTTGACAGACATGCCTGCCAACTGGCAGGGGCTTCCTCGCCCTGCCCGCCCTTATCTGTCTCCTCCAAGCAGAGCAGGTGGCAGAAACCTGGCAATAGGTAGAGGCCACATCGTGTGAAGACCCCAAAGCTTGCCAGAGAAGCCCAGGTGCCTCTTGCCACCAGTGCAATGAGTAGGAAGAGACAGGGAACTGGGGCAGCTTCGTGGCTCCTGGCAGCTCCTGGGGCTCTCTGAATAAAAATAGCTGAAGAGAACACTAATGATTTCCAACACGGAGGAAGAAAGGGCGTGCAGCGATGATCTCGTCTGAAGGTGTTTGATTTCCGAGTTGTGAAGTGGGCTTCCATCGTCCTCTTCTTCCCTCCTGCGACAGGCAGCCCGGCCTAAATCTGGGGTATCTTCCCGGCCCTCCAACAGCCTAGACAACATAAGTTGTGAAAAGGACTCTCTTCCTGAGGATAGGAAATGATGAAGATAACAGTTATTCAACACTAGGAAACAAAACCTTGCCATTTGCGAAAGCATGGGTGGACCTAGGGGGTATTATGCTAAGTGAAATAACTCAGACAGAGAAAGACAAATACCATATGATTTCACTTAAATGTGGAATTTAAAAATCTGAATAAACGAACGTGAAAGATGAAACAGAGGATCCGGAGACCATGGGATACCAGGGTACAGGCTTTATTGGAGATCACCCTGCCGGGCCATCTTCCAGAGGGGAAAAGGGACGGGCCAGGGGTGAGAGCGCCTTTTGAGGGGAGGAAAGAAGGGGACGGGGCTTAGGGTACTCAGCACATGCTGATTGGTGGTTTCATGTAAGGTACGTGATTAGGGACCTAGGGACTTAGGAATCGGGGGCTTAGGGTATTTGGCAGGTGCTGATTGGTGGTTCAATGTACAGTCCATATAAGGTGTTCAGGAATGTCCGGCTGCAGGTGGAGTTTACGTCATACTCCGTCCATCAGTTGGGGGAAGGGAGGATCTATCAGAACAAAACAAAAACAAACTCATAGATACAGAGAATATTTTGATGGGTGCCAGGTGAGAGGGAGGTAGGGGGATGGAACTAAGTGAAAAGAACTAAGGTGTGCAAATTGTCAGTTATAAAAAGTCACAGAGATGTAAATTACAGCATAGGGAATATAGTCAATAGTATTGCAATAACTATGTATGGTGTCAGAAGGTACTAGACTTAGGTGATCACTTCATAAAGTATATAAATGTCTAATCCTTATGTAGTACACCTGAAACTAATGTAATATTGTATGTCAACTGTAATTGAAAAATTAAAAATTATTTTTAAAAATAAGTTTAAAAATGTAAACAACAATTTAAAAAAAAAACACTAAGAAACAGAGATTGAGTTAAGAGAGTTCCTCTACTTCCTTCTCTGAGGAAAGAGCAAAGAAAGCAAGGATTCTGCAGGTGTGTGGTGAAAATGCAGTGTGTGAGTGGATTGGAGGTTAACAGTGCTATTCAAATACACTGGAATTGAATGGCTGAATCAAAATCCCTAAAATGTATGCATTGCCCTCAGATACATGCAAAGAAATGTGTATCACCGTCCTGCAACCTCTCTCACCAAGAAAGTTAACCAAATTTTGATTCCTCAGAAAGACTACAGAACATTAGATGCCATGGGTGCATGGAACACTCTGTGGAAACTGATCCTTGTCAAGTCTGAACTACAAGTGAACCAGATACGGGAAGAATCTGTCCCAACACTTGACAGAAGTTAACTGATGTTGCAAATGGTATGTTGCCTGTGCTGGCACTGAGCTTGGTAAACCAAATGAACTCATTGGGAGGTACTTATAAAACATTCAGTCTTGGGTAAATGGATTTTAATTCTATGGAAGAGAAAGCAAAGCTTGTTTCCATGGAAACTGGCTTTTATCTGTCTAGGTTATCTCAAGTCAGGGACATCAATGCTGATGGTTTTCAATGGCTCTAAACAGTACTACAAATGTGGACATAGTTACTCTCCTAAATACAAGTGGACTTATTTTTACATTTGGGCCATAACACAAGTATTTTATAGCTGCTCTTCAACAAGAAGCAAGACATTGGCTGGAGGTATACCAATATGTGTTACCTTTTCAAGTGATTATTTATGTTTGACTTCTAAGTCAGGAATAAAAAGCATTTGACTTCTAAGTCAGGAATTAAATATTATAATAATAACACAACACTTACTGAATTCTTGCTATGTACTATCTGCTTTGCATGCATTCTCTCAATTCATCTTTTTAAATACCCTATGAAATTAGTGCTGTTTTATTCCTCATTTTACACAGAGAAAAACTGAGGTTAACAGTCTACCCAACATTTCACAGCAAGGTGTGGAGTTGCATGAAACTAGAAATCAACTACAATAAAAATACTCAAAAACATTCAAACACATGGAGGCTAAATAGCATGTTATTACACAATGAATGGGTTGCCAATGAGATGAAAGAAGAAATAAAAAAACTTCATGAAAATGAACACACAACCACCCAAAATCTATGGGACACAGTGAACGTAGTCCTGATAGGGAAGTCCATAGCACTACAGGTCTACCTCAAGAAGTAAAAAAAAAAAAAAAAATCTCATATAAATTATCTAACCCTACAACTAAAAGAATTAGGGAGAGAGCAACACGAAAAGCCCAGAGTAAGTAGAAGAAAGAAAATAATAAAGATCAGAGTGAAAATAAATGACATATATAGATAGATAGATATAGATATAGATATAGATATAGATATAGATATAGATATAGATATAGATATAGATATAGATATAGAGATATATAGATATACTAGAGGCCCAGTGCATGATTGAATCATGCACATGTAGGGTCCCCTACACGCTTTCGCTTTCGATTGCGGTAGAGCTGGGTGCCTGTCCTCACGGCGGAGGCTTCCAAAAGGCCTGGTGCCGGAGCGTACAGGCACCCAGCTCCCACGCTTTTGCTTTTGATCACAGGGGAGCTGGGTGCCTGTCCGCTGGTGCACCATGCCTTTCAGAAGTCTCCGGCGCGGCAGAGGCTTCTGAAAGGCCTGGTGCCTGAGCAGACAGGCACCCAGCTCCCCCGCTTTTGATGGTCCGCGGCGGGACGTGAGCTCGCTACCCCAGAGGCCCCTTCTGTGCTGCAGCACAGCCATGGCGCAGACGCTGAGCTCGCATGGCCTATGGCGACGCGAGCTCAGCGTCCTGCCGGCCCAATCGGCTACCCCGGCCACCCTGAGTCCCGCCCCCTGCACCTCCCTCTGGCCCAATCGTGGGCGTAGTGGAGTGATGGTAATTTACATATTACCATTTTATTAGGTAGGATATATATATATATATATATATATATATATATATATATATATATAAAAGATCAGTGAAACCAAGAGCTCGTTCTTTGAAAAGATAAGATTGATGAACCTTTAGCCAGACTCATCAAGAAACAGAGAGGACCCAATAAATAAAATCAGAAATGAAAGAGGCAAAGTAACAACTGAAATCACAGAAATACAAAGGATTATAAGAAAATACGATCAAAAACTATCTGCCAACAAATTGGACAACCTGGGCAAAATGGATAAATTCCTACAAACATGCAATCTTCCAAAGCTCAAAGAGGAAGAATCAGAAAACCTGAATAAACCAATAACAGCTGATGAAATTGAAGCAGTAATCAAAAAACTCCCAGCAAACAGAAGTCTTGGACCAGATGGCTTCACAGGTGAGTTTTACCAAACATTCAGAGAACTAACACTACTCAAACTACTCCAAAAAATTCAACAGTAAAAAAGACTTCCAAGCTCTTTTTATGAGGTCAGCATTATCCTAATTCCAAAACCAGATAAAGATACCACAAAGGAACAAAACTACAGGCCATTATCCCCGATGACCTGTGGGAGCCCCTTCCACATCCCGCGTGGTTCAGGGTTCCTGTTCAGGGTTCCGTGTTCTGGAGAAGGCCGCACACAAATGAAAAGAGACTGGAAAAGAGTTAATTTGGGAAATTGGGGGGCCAGGCGGGAGTCCACCTCTAGGGGGAGGACTACCACTGCTCTGGCCTTGCTATCCCTTCTATTGAGGCTACGGGAAACACCCACATCCTTTAGGCAGGAAATTCCAATAATAGACAATCAGCAAGAATTTACAAATGATTAACAGGTGGAGATTGCTTTAACTACCAATGTCTCAACTAAACAATGAGTGATTAGCTCCGACCATTCAGAGCAATTAAGGTTGACCAGCCTTCCGGATTCCCTTTTCACATTTCTCTATTAGTGACAATGTTCGGTTTCTGGCAATGACCATAGATATTAAAATCCTCAACAAAATATTAACAAATTGGGTCCAGCAATACCTTAAAGAGATCTTACACCATGCCCCAGCGGGATTTATTCCAGGGATGCAAGGCTGGTACAATATTCACAAACCAATAAAAGTGATACATCACACAAACAAAATGAAGGATAAAAATCACATGATCATATCAATAGATGCAGAAAAAGCATTTGATAAAACCCAGCACTCATTTATAATAAAAACTCTCAGCAAAGTGGAAACCATAAAAATCCTAGAAGAAAACATAGGCAGTAAAATCTCAAACGTGTCATGTAATGGGATTTTTGCCAATACATCTCCTAGGGCAAGAGAAACAAAGGAAAAATTAAACAAATGGGACTACATCAAACTAAAAAGCTTCTGCACAGCAAAAGACTCTATCATTAAAATGAAAAGGGAACCCACTGTATGTATGGAAGAATATATTCACCAATGATACATCTGATAATGGGTTAATCTCCCGTATATTTAATGGGTTAAATATATAAAGAACTCATACACCTCAACAAAAGGAAGATAAACAAATCAACTAAAAAATGGTCAAAGAATAGACACTTCTCCAAAGAAGACATACAGATGGCCAAGAGACATAAGAAAAAAATGCTCAATGTCACTAATCATCAGATAGATGCAAATTATGACGACAAGGAGGTATCAGCTCACACTTGCCAGAATGGCTGCCATCAATAAATCAACAACAAATGCTGGCAAGGATGTGGAGAAAGGGAATTCTAACACACTGCTGGTGGGAATGCAGACTGGTGCAGACACTGTGGAAAACAGTAAGGAGTTTCTTCAAAAAAATAAAAATGGAACTGCTGTTTGACCCAGCAATCCCACATCTGGGAATATATCCTAAGAATCCCAAAAACACCACTCAGAAAGAATATATGCACCCCTATGCTCATAGTAGTGTTATTTACAATAGCTAAGATCTGGAAACAGCCCAAGTGCCCATCAGTAGATTCGTAGATAAGTAGATAAAAAAGCTGTGATATATTTACACCATGGAATACTATGCAGCTATAAAAAAGAAGGAGCTCTTACCCTTTGTGACAGCATGGATGGACCTGGTGATTATTTATTATGTTAAGCAAAATAAGCCAGTCAGAGAAAGACAAATATCACATGATCTCACTTATATGTGGAATCTAATAAACAAAATACACTGGCAAACAAGATAGATCCAGAGGCATGGAAGCATGAAACAGACTGACAGATCTCAGAGGGTAGGGGGATGGGAAGAGATCCACCCAAGAACTTATATGCATAAATGCATAGCCCATGGACACAGACAATAGTGTGGTGAAGGCCTGAGGTGGGGCAGGGGCAAAAGGGGGAAATGGGGAACATCTGTACTACTTTCAACAATTTAACAAAAAGACTGCATCTTTAGCAGTAAGTCTGGCCCTAACAGTCACAGATATCTCATTCTCTTTCTCCCTCTCTACCAGCTTGAGAAGTATTTATTCAATTAAGGAACAGAGAGGCACCTTGTCCCTGGGTCAAATGAAAAGGTCTTTTTGCCCCAAAGCCTCTGTGCACCAGCCTCACTGCAGGCTCGACCCCATACCGGCCCACTCTCCGCCCAGCGTCCACCTGGCACCATGGCCTCTTTCCCTGGCTACTTCCAGGCCCAGGTGCTTGCTCTCTGCCCAGCACAAATGATTTAGACTCAGGAGAGCAGCTTCCGTAATTGGCCTGAGCAGCACACCACCTGCGGCCCCAGTATTTTTTGTTCTCCCTCCCACACACCCCTGCTTTTTCAGGCCTGGAGTTTGGAAGAGGTTTCTGAACCACCCCTTGGCGTGCTGCAAGGCCCAGGAGCTGGAGGGAGCAGGGGGCACAGGCAGCGGTCACCTCTTTCCCCCTCTCCCCAGCCATGTGCCGCTGCTCCTGCCCCCCTCTCCCTTCATCACCTCTGAAACTCCAATTGGGCTGTTAGCCCCTGCTCACCTCCCTTGCCAGCCCCACTTCCCTCCCCCACTCCATACTTCTTCCTCATTTATAAGAATTTCCATCTGAAAGGAAATTTTTTCTTCTTAAAAAAAAAAAAAAAAAAAAAAACTCCTGAGCTGGGAACACCGCGGATTGTAACTATAGTGAGGCATCAATCAAGCCTCAATAATTGCACAGCACAGGGTTTCCTGTTAGGGCTGAGCTACCTGCCAGAAAATGGCAGCAATCAGGCTATTGGCAGCAGACAATCAGGCATCATTTGTAATTCTTTATAGCTGCATGTTTTCTGTCCGGGAATTGGATGCTAATCAATCAGTTGTCATGGCAACCCAGCACCCCACCGTTATCAATACAGGAAAAAAGATGGGAGAAATGATGAGGGCAGTGAGTGCCATAATTCCTGGAAGGGAGTGCCAGGTGACCCCAGTAGGTGCCAACCCCTGAGAAGCAGGACCAAGAAAGACCCCAAGGGGAAAACATCAGAGCTGGTCCAGGGAAAAGCTGTTGTCTTAGTCAATGAGTAGAAGCAGGTGGGCAATTTGGAGGTCACCTCATTGTCCTTGGATACCAGTTGAGCTTCCAGGGGCAGGCAATAAGTAAACAGTTTAAGAAAAGAGACAAGCACTAGTGATGGAGGCGAAAGGGAGATCAATTATCTAGTCAGCCAGCAAATGTTTATGGCGTACCCAATACGTGTGAGGCCCTTTACGTGGCAAATACTTACTGTCTGGTCTCAGCCATCCAACATGGACAGCAAAAGCCAACCAGGACCCACAGCAGCATTCGATGTGCCAGAAGAGTGGTACCATCTCCGTGTGACACTGTTAAGAGAGATCAGCCATGTGACCCAGCATGATGAAGGTGATGGATAAAAACCACATGCCAGGACTGAGCTAAACATGTTTGCCTACTTGTGTTAAATTCCAACAGCAAGGGAAAGTGGGTTTCATCATTTCTAATTTTCTAATTCACAGCTGAGGAAACCAGCATAGAATGGTTGAATAAGCTGTCTAACATCACACAGCTAAGAAAGGCCGGGACAAGGCTGTCCTTAAATCGTGGCCCTAATTTTTACCCAACACCATCTGTACAGTGGCTGCTCTGCAGCTGAGGGCCTGGGAGGGTCATATTCATTCAGACTCTCAGGCCCTGAAAACCACACAGCCCGTCTAAAGACAAGATTTAACGTAAGACAGATTTATGACTGGCCTTGCCAGTAATTCAGAACCATCCCCCAGAGATATCAGTTCAGCTCAGGGTGACTCTAGAAAAGTCATATTATCTCTGTGTCCTCAATTTCCTTCTCTATGAAATGTTCAGATATTTTCTATATAATGTTCACATGAGACAGTGTATGTGGATGCTACTCCTGGCCCAGAGTAGCTTCTCTATTCTTTCTTTCCTTCCTTAACTCTACAGAGGTTCTCTAGATCTAGTCTGCACCGACAAGCAGTTTCCTTGAGTGGGTTAAGAGTCCATTCTAGAAGGCTTTCTAAGCGTTCCAAAATGCAATCAGAAGAAGCTGAGAACGTGTTGGCTTCTACATCCTTCACCTCAGGCTTCTCCAGAGAAACAGAGCCAGTAGGAGATGTATGTGAAGAAATATAAAGAATTGGCTCGTGCAATTATAAAGGCTGGCAAGCCCCAGGATGGAAATGCAGGAGAGCCAGTGAGATGACTCAGGCCAAGGCCAAAGGCCTGAGGACCAGGAGCACTGAGCAAAGTTGCAGCTCAAGCAACCAGGCAGGAAAAGCCGAATTCCTTCTTCCTCCCCCTTCTGTTCTAAACAGGCTCTCAGCAGATTGGGAGATGCCCACCCAAAATGGGGAGGACCATCCACCTCACTGAGTCCACCAATACAAAAGCTACTTCCATCTGTAGACACCCTCACTGACATACCCGGAAATAATGTTTAGCCAGATATCTCTGCACTCTGTGATCCCGTCACTTAAAATCTGCATCACAGGCCTCATAGACCTCCCCCATCTGACTTTTTGAGAGGATTTGAAAGATAAAGTCAAAAGGTCACGCCCTGTTTCCCCCTTCCCCACCCCCACCCCCACCCCCCCCCCCCCGGCCCTAACCAGTTTGGCTCAGTGGATAGAGCGTTGGTTCGATTCCGGTCAAGGGCATGTACCTTGGTTGCAGGCACATACCCAGTAGGGAGTGTGCATGAAGCAGCTGATTGATGTTTCTCTCTATCCCTCTCCCTTCCTCTCTGTAAAAAATCAATAAATAAAAATTTAAAAAAAGGTCGCCCCCTAACCCCCAGCTCCAAGTCTACCTCACCTTTGTCAGGACAATACATTGTTATGAGATTTGGGCTCATCAGAGAATTCCTGGTAGGACATGTGAAGCTCTGTGAGTGTGAACCTAGTTACCAACCAGTTAACTTACCGAACTGTTCTTATTAAAGTCATTGCAAACTTTAAACTCGCTTTTTTTTTTTTAACCCAGATGATATCCAGGCATATGTGAGGACACACCACTTTCTCGCCACACTCAGTGAGCTTTGGTTCAAACGTTTTCTGGCCTGAGAAGGGGTTTTCAAACGCAGTATGGAGGGAAAAGTATAAGCCTTGGGTTCCCTTCCTGTTCCTCCCACTAACCACGAGCGTAACCTTATGCCAGTGACTCCCTCTCTGAGCCTCAGCCCCATCGGTGGATAAAGGAGCAGCATTTTCAAGGTGTCTTCCTCGGAGAACCTACGTTTTCATGTACAATGTTAGCAGATGTGCACTTACACTCACTCAAAGTAGGTAATTGGGAGAGAATGCTTTCAGCAGTGAAATGGTCAAAAACAAGTTTGAGAGCCCTAGCTGGTTTGGCTCAGTGGATAGAGCATCAGCCTGCAGACTGAAGGGTCCTGGGTTTGATTCTGGTCAAGGGCACATGCCCAGGTTGCGGGCTCGATCCTCAGTAGGGAGCGTGAAGGAGGCAGCCTATCAATGATTCTCTCATTGATATTTCTCTCTCTCTCTCCCCTCTCCCTTCCTCTCTGAAATCAATAAGGATATATATTATTTTATTTTATTTGTTAAGGCAAGTTTGAGAAACATTGCTTGAAGCCACGTTTTTAGGTTTCCTTCCTGGATGGATTTCTGGAGCTTGCAGGAGGCTATTGGAAGAGGGGAATCTAATGCTGCACTTACCATGTTTAACCCCCATTTTTTGTTTGTTTGGCTTTTTTGTTTGTTTGTTTCTGACACTGAGCATCTCTAAAGGCTTGTGTTCCAAGAATTAAACCTGAGAAAACACTGACGTGAAGGTTCTCTGAGCACTGTTTGCTCTGACAACAGCTGGAAAAACCTGGTGTCCACTGCTTGCTGCGGCCAACCTCCTCCCCTCCGGGAAAGCTAGGCCTTACAGAGCACACGGCAGACCCCTGAGCGTTGGCGTGGAAAATTTCCAACACGTTTGATCAAATGCAAAAAGCAAGACACAGGCTTTATGAAACGGCCCCTTTGTGGGTGTGAGCCCAAGTGCAGGTGGGGCTGAGTTGGTGCAAGGCTATATGTAAACGCATGGCTGTGTGTAGACACTTTCTCAGCACGTGTGTAAGAAACTCTTCCCAGCAGATTCCTTGTGGTGTGGCACTGAGGGTGGAGATCAAGTGCATTTTTACTTTCCATTTTATACCATTAACTACTGTTGGAATTTTTTTTTTACCAGGCCATGTATCATTTTTATAATTTAAAAAACCTAACTTTTTAAAAATACGTTTTTATTGATTACAGAGATAAAAGAAGGGAGAGGGAGAGGGAGATAGAATCATCCATCAGCTGTCTCCTGCATGCCTCCTACAGGGGATCGAGTCCACAACCTGGATATGTGCCCTGACCGGGGATCGAACCAGCAACCTCTTGGTGCATGGGAAAACACTCAGTCCACTGAAGCACACTGGCCAGGCATAAAAATACTAAATTTTAAAAAGCTGTTTAGAAACCCTTTCAGCTCAACTTTTACAATTTTGTGGTTTCTTGAGCCCCAGAGTGAGGCTCATTTAAGCCTGTCTTCCTGATGAGAAGTGGTCAAAGCTTTACACCCTGGGGTCCTCTGGAGTGCCGACTCTTTTGTATTCTCCAGCCTGAGTCCGCAGGTAGAGCTGGGTGGATGGATCCCCTGAGGAGTAACCAGCCCCTCTCCTTGGCATCCCACACCGGGGGAGGGGGCGGGCTGCATCTGGGTCTTCGGACGGACGGCCAAAGAACCCAGCCACAGGGGCGAGAATAGAACTTGGAGTCCCATTGTAGGCAAACATTAACAGGCAAACCATAATTAAGCACAGAATCCTAGAATCGAAAAACATCCGAGCTAGAAACATCATTCGACAGAGGAGAAATCTGAAACTCCAAGGAGTGACATGGAAGACCACACCCACTCATCTCAAATCGGGGACTCCTGCTACTGAGTCTGGGGGAATTTCCACCATGCGGCATTTCTCTCCAAAACAGAGGGGACACGCCCCCAATGAGCTGCCCACATAGAGACAGGGGGACATTCCCCACTTCCAGAATGACCAAAGCGAGACATGAGGGGCTGAAGAAACAAAATCCAACCAGAAAAGGCAGGGCCCAAAATGCAGGCAAGGCAAAGCTGTTTAGCTAATCCAGCTCACATTGAAAATCTTGGGGGAAGGGCACGGAGGGAGAGTAAAGAAACAGAAGCAGACACAAAACAAAGATCAACACGAACTTGTACCCACTGCTAAAGGAAACCGGGGAGGAGGATTTCGCCAGCTGCTTTTGGTATCTGCTCTGCATACTGGGAGGGATTAACTTGTCCACTAGTTGTACGTGTTGTAAACCTATGGTAACGGCAGCACAAGGAGAGTGTAGTGTGAGCTTTTCCACCTGCGTCGCCAACGTGGGAAGGTCTCCTCTCCCCACCAGACCTGCTGCGTAGTGGGAAGCGGTCATGGACGTCTAGAGAAAGCACCGACTGCCTCCCTGGGGGCCTGACCAAACGGAATGTGCTGCACTCCACTGAGACTTTTCAGTGTTTTGTTTATTTGTTTTTGCGTTCAGAAAAGACGTCCTTTTTCCGAGTTCTTACACCGAGAGGCCCTCGCACCCGCTGAGGTATAACGGGCTCTTGGTTTCCCATCCCCACCTTTGTTCTCCACACATGTTTGCAGAGCTCTCTGAGGTCTGAGAGATGTGTCCCGCCCGGGGACAGTGGTTGCTTCTGGAAGGAGGAGGAGGATCTGGGGGAAGAGGTAGTGTGAAAAGGTAGAGAGTATTTTCTCTTTTAACTCCATATATTTCTGAATCACTCCATCTCTTTTCTTTTTTTTGTTTTTGTTTGGTTTTTTTTACAAGTAAGTAGTGTATAGAACAACCAGTTTGTTATTTTTGTACCAAGCAAACAGAAGAGTAAACAGGAGAAATCAGCACCCTGACCCTTGTTCCCTCCTTGGATAGAGCCCAAGGGCATTTGGGCTGTAATTATTGCTTTTCTACAGATGAGAAAGCTGATTCCTAGAGAATGAACAGACTTGGCCAAGGCCACGCAGGGAGCGAGTGGTAGGGCAAGCGTGTGAACTTGGGTGTTCTGATTCCCGGGCCTCACACCCTCCACGTGGCCACCAGGGCTCCTGGCCAAATGCTGCCCATCGGAGTGCCCAGCTCAGCGCGTCACTCAGTCAGTTCGCTTATCTGCCTGCCTGTCTGTCTCTCTTTCTTTTTCTCACTATCATTATACCTGCTCCTAGCAATCTCTGCTCCCTTCTAATTTGCTATTTCTCGTGTACCATGAGCTGGAAAGTCAAACACCAACTCTCTATGCCATGGAAGAAGAGGAAAAAGCGTCCCTCTGTGTGCAGGACTGAGGCTCTCCCTCTGCGAAAGGCATGAATGAGCCATAGCCCATGTTCGCTGGGACGACCCTGCCTGCTCTGAAACCCCTTCCCTTGCTTCCTCATTTCTGCCATGTTCCAAGTACCTGGCGTAAAGTTCATGATGTGCATAGAGTCTGTCCATCTGCAGCCAGAATGCTAAAAGCAAGCTGAGCTAAGAACGTATTGCTTTTGTGATGATCTTAGTTGGTGTAAGGGAGTGAAGAAAGAAGGGAGGTGAGGAGATGAGGTTTGGAGAAACTTTGCTTCCAAGATTCAACCATAAGAATAGAGGTGGCATTCCTGAGAGGCACAGGCAGATGGCATTGGTGTGGATGTAGGAGGGGGGGGGAGGGAGGGAGAGCACCCTAGTGTTCTCTCCCTGTAACCTTCATCAGACCCCTAGGCTACCCCTACCCAACATACAATCCAAGTACAAGCAATGTGCCTGCTATAAAACATATTTTCTAGAAAAGATCTCTCACTCTCCCTTGGAAACATCGCCACCCCTAAGTCCTTCCTGCATAAAAATTCTGGGGTCGCCAGCATCCAGGAAACCTGCTGGTCAGTCCTGGCTTCCCGGGCACGCTTGGAGAGCGTCCTCCCCAGTGACAAGTCAGGATCAGGACACAGTGACCCATCAAAGATCCCAGAGGCTTCCCAGTGCTGGAGGGAAGCCATTCCCTGACTTGCACACCCGGCACCAGCCTGCGGAGCCCAGGCCCCAGTGCGTAAGCACCAGAGCTTATGGAAGTCCATCCACCCTTCTGTGGCCCCGGGCTCCGATCTGACATCAGCACACACACCCAAACTCCCAAATGCCCTTCCACCTGGCCGGCCACCTGTAAGAAAGAGGAGACAATCCCCCGGGCTGCCGTGAGATATTCACAAGGGGCAGGACAGAGAGGAGAATGCCTGTGTGCTGCTCAGTTAAAAAATAAAATAAAAGGACCCATCAGGCTGGCAATAAGCATCCCTGTGAAGAGATATGAGCGACACTAAAGCCATCACGCTGGGAAAAGGAGTGATCACTCACATCTTCTCCCGCTCTCCCCACCGGTCGCAGGAGCCGCAGACACACACGGTGATTCACCCTGCCTTCAGCGGGGGCTGGTCGGGCAGAGAAAGGAACGGGCAGCGATGGCTTTCTTTTGGTTCCAGCAGGCCCGCCGGCCCTCGCAATGCACCTAGCCCTGCATTGGGCGGTGTGGCACGGGGGTCCCCAAGCCGAGGAGCTCAGAAATGCTCAGGGAACAAAGACACAGCCTAGCGCTCTGCTCAGACCTGCAGAATCAGAACCAGACGTCTGTGGTGGCTTTTAGGCCCCTGGGTGGTTCGGTTGCAGCTTGTCCAGGGCTGGCATGTAGAAACCGCTGCAGGGGGGATGACAATAGAGTCTGTGGTACAGTTTGTGCTTACAGAGCTTATAAGCAAAGATAAGATTCAGTCATCAGAGGCAGATTTAATTATTCCCCCATCTGTGTTCAAATAGTGCCTTTATACGTGTCTCTATTACGGCATTTGTTTCCTTGGGTGGGAAATGCTCATTAGTCTCTCTCCTTTACAAGCATCCTGTGAACTATTTGGAGGCAGGGGCTGTGTTTATTCACCTTGGATACACTCTTCACACCCTCATCTAACCACTCACTCATTCCTTCACCTCAGCAAACGCTGAGTCTCCGGGTGCCAGACCCTGTCCGAGGTGCTGGCAGCTCTGCAGGAAACAAGGCTGGGAGAGCCAGGCTTTCCTGGAACTGCATTCCGGAAATTGCCGGGGAGGGGGGGGGGGGGGGTACAATGAAAGAAGCCACTGGATGGATAAGACCAGTGCTACAAGGGAAAGAAAACAGTATCATGGGGAAAGCCGAACCATGAGTCCAAGAGGCAACATTTCAAATAAGATGAGTGGAGGCCCAGCCAGTGTGGCTCAGTGATTGAGGGCTGACCCATTCACCGAGAGGTCACCTGTCTGATTCCCAGTCAGGGCACATGCCTGGGTTGTGCAAGGGGCAGCCGATGGATGTTTCTATCTCTCTCTCTCCCTCTCCCTTCCTCTCTCTGAAATCAATAAAAGGAAATAAATATTTTAAAATAAATAAATAATACGTAAGTGAATAAAATAAGGTCAGCGGAGGCTTCTCTAAGTCGATGGCATTTGAGCTAAATCCCAAATGAAGATGATGCAGAATTAGTGGCATGCACATCTGGAAAGAGCATCCCAGGCAGAAGCAGCAGTGACCAGGCTCAGGGGCTGGCAGGCGCTGGCACGCATGGAGGGAAGGCGAGAAGGCTGAGCCCAGGACTGACGGGAGGGAAGCAGAGTGGCCACTGGGCAGAAGGGCAGAGGCCAAACAACAAGCAGCCTTAGGAGCCGGCGGGGGTGGGGGTGGGGGGCACTACTTTATTTCCTACTTCCACCTGATTCTGAGTGTGATCGAACACCACCAGGAGGTTCTAGCCAAGGTGATTAACCACAATAATGTGATCTCCTCCTTTAACACTCACTCTGTTTCATGAACGAATTGCATGGGGACAGGAATGGGAGTGGCAGGCCAGTGAGAAGACTATTTTGGAAGTCCAGACAGGAGACAGAGGAGTGGAGAGTGAGGAGTGGAGGGGTGGAGGGGTGGAGGGGTGGAGGGGTGGAGAGGTGGAGGGGTGGAGGGGTGGAGGAGTGAAGGAGTGGAGGGGTGGAGAGGTGGAGAGGTGGAGGAGTGGAGAGGTGGAAAGGTGGAAGAGTGGAGGAGTGGAGGGGTGGAGAGGTGGAGAGGTGGAGGGGTGGAGGGGTGGAGGGGGGAGGGGCGGAGGGGCGGAGGGGTGGAGGAGTGGCTGTGTATAGCACACAGTTTGGAAGCCTCTCAGCCCACTTGATAGGTTGGTTGTGGGGGTGAGAGAAAAGAGTCAGGCCACTCCTAGACTAATGAATGAGCCAACACCTGGAACAGAATAACAAGCACTCAGTGATGATTGCAGAACAATGGGGAAAATGAGGGTAAACAACTCAACATCAGCATCTGGAGCACAACTGCACACCAACCCGCCTGGTGCAGGCAGAATGCTCTGGACCATGAGGAAAGCTGTCAGTGTGGATTCAAGTGCTCTAAGAGGTGGGATTTGAAACTGGACTCAAAGATGGGTAGTATTGAGCCAGAGAAGTGAACATGAAGGGTGCTTCTAGACTAGAACGTAAAACTAAGCCTGCCTGGATTTTAAATTTCTTTTTCTTTTTTTTAAAATTCTGATGTATTTTTCTGTGATGGGAGTCTGGGGTGGGGAGTGTAGAGACGACTGTGCTGGGAAAGCAGAGGCTGGAGATACAGTTGTTTGGATTGAAAACAGGAGCAGAATGTGAAGGATCTTGAAAACCAGGCAGTAGTTTCGATGCAAAAGCCCCAGAGACCCATCCAGGTTCTTGTCTAGGGTTGCGGCACGCCAGCAGCGGCTGATTTATTCCTGAATGTGGATGGTCTGGGGCTGGAGGTGGGGGCCACAGCCTGGTGAGAGGGCAGATCGGATAGAATTACAGCCATCCACCTGCTACGGACATTGACCAAACTGCCTTCTCTCTGGAAGACAAACAAATAACAAAAACACGATGCCCCGGCCTGGGCCCCAACACAGGAGAAACATAGCCGTGCCAGGGGCTCTTGGAGCCGTGAGAGGGGACAGGAGGAGAAGGGGGGCAGGTGCGCAGCGGGGGAAAGCAGGTCAGCCCCAGACAATAAAGAGCCCTTGGCCCGGCTGGTGTGGGTCAGTGGTTGAGTGTCAGCCCATGAACCCGGAGGTCACAGTTCCATTCCCCATCAGGGCACATGCCCTGGTTGCGGGCTTGATCCCCAGTAGGGGGCAGGAGGCAGCCGATCCATGATTCTCTCTCATCATTGATGTTTCTATCACTCTCTCCCGCTCCCTTCCTCTTTCTGAAATCAATAACAACTTTTTTTTTTAAAGAGCCCTTGAACAGGACACAAGAGTCTTCAGCTGCAGGTGGCTGGGTGCCCTCCCTAGACCAACCTGTGTGTTTTCCATCTCCTTCAGATTCCAAATTGAAGTCAAGTTCTCGGTCTTCCCCGGGGCATTTGCAGCAGCCACGAGGAGAACGGAGACTTACAGATCAGCTATACCCCGACCATAGCCTCAGACTGTGCAGGCAATACGACATGCTTAGCAGAGAGCAGATGGGGACAGGTGAGTCCTTTTCCTTCGACATTCAAGATGCTGCCAGGGCCAAGACCGGTTTGGCTCAGTGGATAGAGCATCGGCTTGCGGACTCAAGGGTCCCAGGTTCGATTCCGGTCAAGGGCATGTACCTTGGTTGCGGGCACATCCCCAGTGGGAGGTGTGCAGGAGGCAGCTGATCGATGTTTCTCTCTCATCGATGTTTCTAACTCTCTGTCCCTCTCTCTTCCTCTCTGTAAAAAATCAATAAAATGTATTTTTAAAAAAAAAAGATGCTGCCAGGACGGGCCCTTTCCCGTCATCTACATGTAGGAGGAACAGAAAGGGCAGTGGACTCCGGAGCAGGTCTCCCCAATGGAAAGGAAAGGGCAGAATGGGAGGGGTGTCGGCTGCCTCTGCTGGGAACTCGCCGTCTTACTTGGCTGACTTCTCCAGCCCAGGACGTGGGGGAGGCAGGCCCGGCAGCCAGTCGGCAGCAATAAAAAGCTCGATTCCGCTAAAGGGGCTGGAATGGTTCTAAATGATCACCATCTGCTCAGGGGCCCAGCGGAGCCTGGCGGGTCGGAATGATTCATGGTCGGGCCGCACCCGGGCTGCCGGGCTGGTTCGCGGAGCAGGCAGTCCTGTGGTGAGACGCAGATGGCAGCTTCCTCTCCCCTATTTGTGTTTGAACCATGACAACTGGTATCAAGTATGCAGTCGCTGGACAAAGAGCCAGGGACCTGGCATGTTCCTTCTCTCCCCACACGCTTTGCCCGTACGGTGCTGCAACCCAAGAATGCCACACGTACACAAACACACCATCAATCATTCAACAATGTATTGGGCATCTCCTACGTGTCAGGCATGATGCTAGGGTTTAGAGACACAAAAATGAGTATGTCAGGGTCCCTGCCCTCCAGAGGAAGACAGCTAGGTACACAGGTTCCACCTTCTAACAATACGGTTGCATGGTTACCGAGAGAGGTTGGGACGGTTAGAGAAGTTTTACCAAATATGACATATCTGTGCTGTAGCTTGAAGGAAGGACGTTCCCAATAAAAAAATAAAAAGTGGTGACAAAGACATTTCCAGAAGAAGCAACAGCACATGAGGGCTACAACGTCTTGAAAGAGTTGAAGGAAAGGCCCAGGAATGACCTTGGCTGGCAGCAATGCAGAGAAGATAAACGTGGCGGGTCAGTGGGGGGCAGATTATGAAAGGCCTTTAGGGGTCTGGGTACCTGAGCAACCAGCAGGGCATTAGGAACAAATAGATGGTGACATCTGGTGACTAAGGAAGGACCTAGAAGTGCCTAGTCATATCCATCAGGTCACGTGTCCCCCCTTGACATTTTCAAGGGAGTTTGCACACAAGTGGCATGACCATTGGCTGTCAAGCCCTAGGTTACCCCGATCCAGGACTCACCAGGAGAAGTCTGACTGGCACGTGTGCCTTAGGCTCAAAAACCTGTGTGCAGCCTTCTTTTCTCTCTGGACCAAACATAGGGGCAGGTCTGCCGAAACAGCAAGAGGGAAAGAAGGCGAGTGTGCCTGAACCCTCCCACTTGCAGGCTTGTTTCGAAAGAGCTGGGGACAGGTCGCCCTCTGGAGGCAGGAGACAGAAGAGCAGCCGACCTGATGCGGAGGACTTCAGCCAGCGGACCAAGGAAACTGCATATTATCATGTCCCACGTCACAGGTGATATTCCGCCCGCAGTTTTTCCCTGGGATCTGTCAGTGTGGTCTCGGAAAGAATCCTAGATAGAAGCAGGCCTCTTGCTTCAGCCCGGGCACCTGGGGTCCCTTTCACTGGGTTGAGTGTGGGTCCTTCCACAGGTTGGATAATGTGAATTAATCCAACCGCCAGCTTTCGGGTGTCCCACTGTTCCCAATCGCCAAAGGATGGATAAGATGCACACAGTATCACTGCACCCAGCACCCAACACAGCTTCAAAACACAGAAGACAGAACTAAAGCATGAGCATTTTCCAAACAAAAGCTAAATCCCAGTCTGAAATATAGCAGAGTGGCAAATACCTAGGCAAGGAGAAAAAAACAGAATCCTAAACTAATGTGGGAGAAACTTGCTATTGAGCTGACTTGTGCCACCATATGCAAATCTTACCGAAACTCAGAGTATTAATGGGCCTGAGGCAGATGACAGAGAGGCCATCCACGGGAGTGACCGTTAGCTCAGTGACCTGGCCCACTAGCGCTGGGAGGGTGGGGAGGGACTGTGAGAGCACATTGACTGAGGAGACTAGCAATTCTCAAGAGCATCTCCAGAGGCCAAATGAGAACACTGTCCTCAAGCCATCCGATCTCAAGCTTCACTTCCCCAACTGCTGTCTAAGCACCGCTCTCTCCAGGTCTCCTGCTGCAGCAAGGCTTCGTTTAATAATAATATAATAATATAACCAGTCAAACACCCCTTCGTATAATATTTTCCTTGAGCCTCCCCGCTATGAATAGACTCTTCCCACTGAGAGCTCCTCCAGTCCGTCCTTGTGCCGCTCTTGTAACTGTATGTGTGCATAACTTCTTTCTCCTCTTAGAACATGATAAAGTCCTTGAGATTAGAACAATGAAAATTGGGATTTTTTTTTCTTCTTTATATTGGAAAGAAACTCCGCACAGTACTCCCGTCGAGTCCAGGGTTACGATCATAACTCACACTGTTCTTGATGTCGCCCCAACCAACCCCAGGGTAAGAGAGCTGGCAGAGCCAGTACACGCAGGCAGAGCAGGACGCGGCCTGGGTGGCAGTTTTTGGGAATGCCCGGAATTTCCCAAATGTGCTCCAAACCCCCCACCCTAAAATTCTACCATTAATAATGTATTCCAGCCCTAGCCGGTTTGGCTCAGTGGGTAGAGGGTAGGCCTGCAGACTGAAAGGGTCTTGGGTTCAATTCTGGTCAATGGGCATGTACCTCGGTTGCAGGCTCATGCAGGAGGCAACCAATCAATGCACTTTTCTCACATCGCTATTTCTCTCTGTCTTTCTCTCTCCCACTCTCTCTAAAAATCAATGGGAAAATATCCTCAGATGAGGATTTTAAAAAAATGAACAGTGTTAAAAAATGTTTTAAAAATAATAATAATAATATATTCCAGGTCTTTGATGTTTCTCTTTTCCACATATGCCTTTTTAATTTTTTTTAATGATTACTTTTTTTTAATATATTTTATTTATTTATTTATTTTTACAGAGAGGAAGGGAGAGGGATAGACAGTTAGAAACATCGATCAGCTGCCTCCTGCACACTCCCTACTAGGTATGTGCCTGCAACCAAGGTACATGCCCTTAACCGGAATCGAACCTGGGACCCTTCAGTCCGCAGGTCGACACTAGCCACTGAGCCAAACCGGTTAGGGCTAAATTTTTTAATTTACTGATTTGAGATAGAGAGAGAGAGAGAGAGAGGAAAGGAGAGAGAGAAACATTGATTTTGTTGTTTCACTTATCTATGGATTTATCTGTTGCTTCTTGTATGTGCCCTCACCAGAGATCAAACCCACAACTTTGGTGTATCAGGACAGCTCTCTAACCCACTGAGCGACCCCAGCCAGGGCCCTGCATCTCTCTCTTGAATAAACTCTAAATATCGCATAGGAGAACATCGTAAGTTCTAACTAAACAAGGAAGTCACTGGCCATCAGGTGTAAGCCAAGTTTCACAGGAGTGTGACAGTGTGAGCATGTCAAGGACCAGGCACTCAGGCAGGGACTCGAGAGTGTAAGCATCCATGAGGGTAGGGCTTGTTTGTTTTGTTTACCTCTGTAACCCCAGCACCCATTATGGAACACAGAAGGTGCTCAATAATGTTTGTTGAAGGTAATGAATGAGTAAATGAGTGAGAAGTCCAGAAGACAGCAGAAGGTCAGAGGCCGGAAAGCAAATTCCCTGGAGGCAGATTGATTCCTTGTTCTTCTTGTATGATCCCCGTGATGTCTTGGACAGCCTAGAAAGTGCCCGGGAAATTCACTGGAACTAACGTATCTGCAGTTTTTCTAGTGGCTCTGGGCCTGGCCCAGGAAGAGCCCGCCCTGGCAGTCAAAAATGGGTCTCACCACCAGGGGGCAATGCAGACCAAATACCAGGGTTTTCTTGTCGAAACCCCTGGTGGCTGATTGACAGCAGGGGGCCCCCACGTGCCAGTTTGGACGACTAACTACAGCACCCCCTCCCTGTACACTCATTAAATCAAAACCTCCCATATAAGCAGCTTTGTTTCTCAGACCTAAAGCAGGGACAATCGCTAAAAAGCCACGCTGAAAGCCACGCAATCAACAAAAACAGTGGCCTGTAAAGGGGGGGGGGGGGGGGGGGGAGGAAAAAGGAAAAGAAAGCTGTGGTGGGCACTGGTTCAGGGTTAGGAACATCCCCTACGATATTTTTCTAAGCACTGAGGTCTGACCCCTGAGGAACCTGAAGCATCTTATGGATGATTCATATTTAATTGATCATTAATATTCAAGGAGTCGTGCCTAACAGCTATGAGAAGCACACAGAACCTTCCTCAGGAACAAGGCCAAGCACTAGACTAGTATCCAGTATTTGGAATCAAACTGGGTCAGGATCTTAGACAGCGGGCTGACCCCTTCAGTGTTAGATTGTAAAAAGGGGTTGAGAGCAGACAGCGACATGCCCGAGGTAAAGAAGGGAGCAAAAAGGGAATAGTTACAGAGCCAGGTACTGCCTCTCGTTAGGCATACAGAGTACTGCATTCATTTAACCTCTCCAGGCTAGCCTTAACACCCATTCCTCACAGGAGAAAGTAGACTTAGAGAGGGATGGCAACACTCTGCTTTATTTCATTTGTTCTCTCAGTCAACATTTATTGGGATATTATTTGGGGCCAGGAACTGTGCTAAGCAATAGGGATCCTGAAAATAGAATGGAATAACTAAGGGGCGTGGGAGAGATGGACGCAGACATCAATACAATTGAGTGCTGTGCTCAGTGGTAGGATTATAGCTCAGCTCTCTGTTAAGCCAAGGTCTTTACTGTAGTACACTTTGCTGCCGTCTACTACACAGCCAACCCCCTTCCTCAGGGCAGGGTCTGTCATGTCCTCTTTGTATCTCCAGTATTTAGACGAGTACCTTGTACTCCATAAATGACTGGGTGACCAAACAAATGAAGAGGTGGATGATGGATGGATAGATGGATAGATAGATGGATGGATGGAAGGATCTGTAGTAGACAATTAGACAAGCATCAGCAGAGCAAGGACAATAGGCCAGGTATGGAAAGCACCCAGCAATGGACAACTGTAGGGTGGAACCTCATCCCCAAGCTGACCTTTCCTCCCCGGGCATGCCAGTAGTCATGTGGCAGACCCCCCACATGAGGAGGAGGAGGAATAAGGGGGCCTCGAACAAATCCCATGCAAGCCCTTGCATGACCACTCCCATAAGCATTAAGCCCTAGAGATAACATCGAGTCCTCAGTTATGTTTCAGCTCCAGGCCCAGAAACGCAGCCAGGCCAGGCGGGGTGACGCCATAGCTGACATGAGGACCCCCTGCCCTGGTGCAGACCAATGGGTGGAGACCATGACCCTGAAAGGACACACCCGGAAAGCTGATGACTATTCTATTGGTCATCCCTGAGACCTCAGATAAATCCCTTCAGATAAGGACCCAGCACAGGCTCTTTCTCTCTTTGAGAATGCCCATGCCTTTCCCCACCCCCTTCTTTTATTTATTTATTATTTATTTATTTATTTATTTATTTATTTATTTATTTATTTGCCTTCTGTATGTACCCTGACCAGGGATTGAACTTGCAACTTAAGTATGTACCCTGAATGGAATTGAACCCGTAGCCTTTGGGTGTATAGGGCAATGCTCCAACCAACTGAGCCACCCTGCCACAGGGCTTCCCAGCTTCCCACCCCCTCTTTCTTCTCTCTCTCTCTCTCTCTCTCTCTCTCTCTCTCTCTCTCTCTCTCCCTCGGCTGTGCCTTTCTCCCTCTCCTTCCCCCAGTGGCATTTTCTCTGCCTTTCTCCCTCCTAAGCTCCAAGAGCCCTTCTTTTGCCTCTACCTTGTTTCCTGAGCCCACACAACCCAGCTGGCTCACTTCTTCTACAGCTCACTTCTACCTCTGTGACTTTCTAAATAAACTTTTACTTATTTAGGTTGTCCCCAAAAAATGTATACATACTTTAACAGCTGATAGCTTAATTTGGAAAATGAAATGTATTTTAACACTGTCTTTATAATTATTCAAAGTGTGTGTATACATCTTTTGGGACACCCTATATTTGAGTCTTGGTTCTGAATTCTTTCTTAGCCAGAACTCAAGTGCCCAGGTTGCTGAACCAAGGTCCAATCGCTGGTAACCAAGGTCCAATTCTGGTCTCATTTCACCGCTAATAGATCAATGAATGAGTGAATGAACAAATGGGTGGAGACCGTGGGTCAAAAAGGAGAAGGAAACGAAGGAATATTCAGTGAGACTGAATATGTGTTACTGTATTTTCATTATCTGCACGGATATTTGATTTCTTTAGTATGTTGTAAACACCTTGGAAGCAAGGGACTTTCCCTGTGTGTTTTCTGTCACCTGCAGAGCCTTGCACAGTGTCAGGTGCCCTCCAGGTGCTCAGTAATGAAATGGTATTTTCCATGTTTGACTTTGTTCTTCTCTTTCATAATCCTCTGGACAACTTTGAGGGGGGAGGGGAGGGTTCTTCTACCTTTTCATGCAAAGAGGAAGAATAAGTCACAAAAAGCAAAGTGTCTGGGCTTCTGAGATGCCCGCCCCCCTAGGGCAAATCAGTGAGAGAGCATGGGGCCTTTAGAAGAGGCCCCGGAGGCCCCAGACCCGAGGGTGAGGAGAACTCACCGTTGGGCCTGGTGGAAAGCCCCCGGCCTGGGCATCTGTGAGCTGAGGGCATGCACAGGCATCCTCCAGTGGGATGCGCAGGCCCCCACTGCCAAAGAGGGGACTGCTGGGAGCAGAGGCGCCGCTCTGGAAGATGGGGGGAGGGAGGTGGGAGAGCCCATCCTCCAAGGAGTGGCCTTGGCAGAGCAGTAAGTGTATCTCCCCACATCCAGCCCAGCAGCTCTGAGAGGGTCCTCCTCACGTCCTCTGCATGCCTCCCCGGTCCGGCGGGGGCCAAGAGAGAGGGAAGCCTGAGGGGTCTCACCCGGGGGACAGGGCCTGCAGGAGGCAAGAGTCAGACCCTGGGTGTCTGAGGTGCTGAATCTTGCCCCAGCTCTGTAACTGCTAGACTGGAATTCCTTTGAGGCCCCACCACTTTCTCTGTGCCTCAGTTTCCTAGTCCCTGAAATGCTGTCATCAAGAAGATTACATGTGTTACTGCATGAAAGTACCTGACAGTGCCAGCACATATGTACTCAGTAAGTATGTTCCCTTCATCTCCTAATGTTGTTCCTCAGTTTACCCATGAGTGACATGAGAACAATAGCGCCCATGCCAGTACTGTCTTGGGCATATTACAAGAACAAAATGAAAGAATAGATGTGAAAGCATCATAATGTTTATGGGTAAAAATGCAAAAGCAGCCCGGCCGGTGTGGCTCAGTGGTTGAGTATCGACCTGTGAACCAGGAGGTCACGGTTCGATTCCCAGTCAGGGCACATGCCAGGGTTGTGGGCTCAGTCCCCAGTGCGGGGAGTGCAGGAGGCGGTCGATCAATGGTTCTCTCTCATCACTGATGTTTCTATCTCTCTCTCCCTCTCCCTTCCTCTCTCTGAAATGAATAAAAACTTTTTTGAATGCAAAAGCAAGGTTAAATTAACACAGAAGAACCGTCCTGCTAACACAAATCCTCCCAGGTAAAAGTATGTGAGAGGCATGTCCTTCAGTCCCACCCGGCCTGCCCTGTCCCCAGCGGCTCTCTGCTGTGGCGCTGCCCCCCAGCCTCCCCCACTGCCCCGCCCGCCCGGTGGAACCTGCACCATTTCCTCCAGGTGCTCGAAGGCTGCTCCAGCCTCCACAGCTGATGGGCCTAGAGATAAGGAGCCACCAGCATGCTGCCGCCTGCCCAGTGACAGAAAAGGGAGACCCACTGGCCCCTCGATGTCCTGCAAATACTCCTCCAGGGGAGCCTGCCCAAATATGCCCCTTTTGTGGAGCCCCCACCCCACCCCCAAGAAAGCCCAGTTGGCAGTGAACTCCTCTGATCAGTGACAGGCACAGTGGAAAGAGGCTGGACCCGGAGTGGGGGTGGGAGCCAGAGGCCAGGTCTGTGTCTGAATTAGAATCCCATATGACCTTGAACCCATTCCTCATCTAGACCTTCGTTTCTTCATGTTCAAGGTGGTGATTGCCTTGAGGCTTAAATAAGAAAATATGAATATGAACTGTAGAATAGTATCTGGACAAGAGTTGGCGCCAATAAATGTGCTAAATAAAAGGAGGGAGGAATGACCCACAATCTCAGGACCAGTAAAGAGCTCAGCTTCGGGCCAAGCTGGAGGTGGCTTCAGTAGGCTGCAGTTTTCAGCGGCCTGGCCCAGCATACCTGCCCATGCTCCCTGGAAGAAAAGGGGGAGAACCTTTCCCTGAAGCTTGGGGCAGAGTGGGGGGCAGGTGAGTGTGAATAGGAAAAATGGGAAAAGGGAAATCCCCAAGCTCATGGCCAAAACAATCCTATATAATAAAAGGCAAATATGCAAATCGACCAAAAGGCAGAACCACTGGTCACTATGATGCGCACTGACCACCAGGAAGCAGACGCTCAACACAGGAGCTGCCTCCTAGTGGTCAGTGTGCTCCCACAGGGCGAGTGCCGCTCAGCCAGAAGCCAGGCTCACAGCTAAAGAGCACAGTGGCAGTGGCAGGAGCCTCTTCCGCCTCTGCGGCAGCACTAAGGATGTCCGACTGTTGGCTTAGGCCTGCTCCCTGTGTCAGTCAGACATCCCCCAAGGGCTCCTGGACTGTGACAGGGCACAGGCTGGGCTAAGGGAGCCCCTCCCTCCAGTGCACAAATCTCATGCACTGGGCCTCTAGTTTAAAAATAAAAGCCATGCCTTCTCAGTACCCTTCCATGGCTTCCCCATATCCATATCGGAATTCCTCAGCCAGCACGCTGAGGAGTTGACTTGATTCAGTCTAACTGCCCACCCAATTCTGGCCTCGCCTCACCCTACCCTCACCTTCTCTGGACTGTTCCACTCATGGGAACCCGGATAGGCTTCGCACACCTTCCCTCCCCATTCCATGTGTGCTCGCAGTGAACCCTCAGGCCCCGCAGTGCCCACTCACCCTCACTTGGGCCCACACGGATCTCTCCCTTCCCTGAGCTCAGCACTTGCTGCTACTCATTTTGCTTTTTTTGGTGTCACTTTTCAAATATCAAACTAAGTTTATGCAACTAGACTGTGAGCTCTACTGGGACAAGAACATGTGTTTGTTTGTGTTTGCATTTATATGTAAATGTTTATGCAGCCCTAACTGGTTTGGCTCAGTGGATAGAGCATCCGCCCTTGGACTGAAGAGTCCTGGGTTCGATTCTGGTCAAGGGCATGTACCTTAGTTGCAGGCTCGGTCCCCAGTAGATGGCATGCAGAAGGCAGCTGATCGATGTTTCTCTCTCATCAATGTTTCTAACTTTCTATCCCTCTCCCTTCCTCTCTATAAAAATCAATAAAAAATATATTTTAAATAAATAAATAAATATATTTCTATATTCAAGAATATTGATCCATCTATTCATATTTATGTTTATATGTATATCTATATCCAGATAAGGCAGATGATATATAGATGACAGAGACAGAGAGAGAGACAGAGAGAGACACAGATAGAATGGCCACAGGAACACCCTCTCTGATCCTGTATGCACTCCCCATTAAATGAGACATTGCTCCCCCCTCAAGAAATAGAGTCTATGTCTCTTTTCCTTGAATCTTGGCTGGCCCTCTGACTTGCTTTGACAACTAAACAGGACAATAGAATATGGCAGGTGTGACATGACATGGTTTCCTAGTTTAGGTCTCACAGATGCCACCCTTGCTCTCTTAGATAAGAATTCTGCCACCGCCTTCTTGAGGATGGGAGCCCGTGTGGAGAGAAGCCTGAATAACAGACGTGTGGCCCTAACCAGTTTGGCTCAGTGGATAGAGCGTCGGCCTGTGGACTGAAGGGTCCCAGGTTCGATTCCGGTCAAGGGCATGTACCTTGGTTGCGGGCACATCCCCAGTGGGGGGTTTGCAGGAGGCAGCTGATTGATGTTTCTCTCTTATCGATGTTTCTAACTCTCTCTCTCCCTTCCTCTCTGTAAAAAAAATCAATAAAATATATTTTTAAAAAAACAGATGTGTGGGTGAGGCCATCTTTGACACCCAGACCCAGCCAAGCCAATATGTGGCTGCAACCACTTTAGTGACCTCAGAGAAAGTACCAAGTGTGGCACCATCTGATAGTCTTCCACTTTCTGTCAGAATCTTGCAGAGCTGAGCACAAATTGTTGATCCACAGACTTAAGAGGAAATAAAATCGTTGTTTATTTATCCACAAAATTTGGGGGGTAATGATAGCAAAAATGATAATATATGTGTTTGTGTCTATGTGAATAACTGAATGCCATGGACATATTAGCATCAGAATTAAAATGAATAAATGAATGAGCAGATGAGTGCAAAACCTTAATACACTCCACTTCTAGATTCTGCCTATGTAATCCATTAATATATATTTTAGAGGGTTTTTTCAATGTTTTTATTGAATTCAGAGAAAGAAAGGGAGAGGGAGAGATAGAAACATAATCAATTGGCTGCCTTCTGTATGCCCTTTACTGGGGATCAAGCCCGCAGTCAGGGCATGTGTCCTGACCAGAAATTGAACTGTGACCTCCTGGTTCACAGATCCACATTCAATCACTTAGCCACGCTGGTAGGGTTGTAATCCATTAATAAAGAATTTGTTCAGTGGAGTTGACTTTACTCCTCTCTCATTTCTCTCAGCAAGAGAAAAAAGTAACCAGGGTGTGGAAGAAATTCAGGGAGTTCTTAGGAATGCCAAGGATGTAGAACAAGGGCCCAACCCAGTGGTTTTTCTTTGATGCACAGAAGGCTCCATGGAGTGGGGTCAGGGAAGTGAACTGGAAGCCAGGCAATAAATGCTTGAGGCCTGGTTTTACTACTCCTTGGTTGTGTCCTTGAGCGTGGTCAGTTTCCTCTCTATGGGCCTCAGTTTCGATAGCCCCAAGGCATCTCTCATCTCCAGCATTCCTAAATTGTTGGTGAGAATGTGTTAACCTTTTCATTCACCCCGTGTTCCTTTGAGGATTCATTTACAGAGAGCAGTAGGATAAGGACAGGGAGACTGTCTCTGTTTCTTTGGGGTCAGAAAATAGGACTTAGAAAAGGGCGTTGAGGCCCCTGAAATTACACCGCAAAGCAGGAGGTGAGCTAGAGTTAGGGCACAAGCACAACAGCTGCATTTTAGATGGCCCAGGACACCTGGGTTACACTGGGTCTCAGATCTGCCGTGTCTCCTGTGATCTGAACAGCAGGCTTAGCTAGAATTCACAGGAGATGATGTTGTACAAGATGACCCTGAGTAGGCCTCAGTGACAGCTGTGGGGAAAGGTGATATAAGTCTGACTGGATGCATTCTCTGCCCTCCATCGTTTGCCACCAATTTCTGATGGTGATCATGGCAGCCTTTCAGTAAGGTCTCGTCCAGCCACCTTACCCTGAAGGCATTAGCTGTCTCATTTTAAATGTGAAAAAATCACAGGTCAGAATGGTGAGCTAATTTACCCAATGTTACATAATTAGGAAATTCAAAGCCAAGAAATAAACTCGAATGTATTTGATTCCAAAACTCACCATCTTCCTCACCATATCACACAGTTCGTGGCATTGGTAGTCTATTTTCTGCTGGGGTCTTCTCCTAGAGCTGGGCCAAGGGAGGGGAAGGACTTCGCACAGAACACATAGCACCCAGATCACAGGCTGCTCTGAAAACTGAGGTGGCTATGAGCAGGCCATCTTGATATGGCTTTTCATATCCACCTTGGATAGAGCCTGGTTGGATCTGCTTCATCCCAACTTCTATCTCTAGAAAATTGAGATGTTGTATAATCCAGTGAATAACAATTAATACATGGCTACAGAAGCGTGGGGCCCTGTCTAGAGCCTCATAAGATGTGGCTTCATTACCTCCTCCCCAACCAAAGGCAGTCAGAGGATCATTGCCCATTGAGTACATGTACAGGGAAATATAGGATGTGGTCTCCAATCTGAAGGAGCTTAACTTCTAGTCAACACAAAAATAAACAAACATATAATGCTGAGCTTTGTGGTATCTACTTACAGTACAGCAATGAGGAAAGAAAGATTGTTAAGGACTAAAGGGCAAAGAGGTTTCCTGGGGAAAACGGAGTCTGAGCTCAGCCTTGAAGAAAAACGACTTTGGAAGAGAGAAGAACTGTGGGAACAGCATGAGCAAATGCTTGGGTGGGAAATGACAAGGTTTATGTAGAGACAGTGAGAAGATAAACCTCTGTGGGGCTTGGGGCCTGGGAGAGGAGATGGTGAACGGCCCCAGAGTGGGCCCAAAAGCCAGAGGTCAGCAAAAGGGAGACATCTGGCACCCAGGCCCCATCCACCCATCCATCTCACTTTCTAGAAGACTGAAGCCACACAAACCGACAGACAAACATATGCACGTGAGTGTGGACATGCACACCACACACACGCACACCACACACTCTCTCTCTCTCTCTCTCTCTCTCTCTCTCTCTCTCTCTCTCTCTCTCCTGTGTGTTTGTTCCTGCCAGAAACCAGCCTGTGAGATTGTTGTGGATTCCAGAGGAGGGGGGTGGGGCTAAGATAGCAGATTGTTGAGACTCTAATTACATATCTTTGAGGTGGAAAGTTAGTAAAACCACAGACTTGGAACAACATAAAAGTGCATAAAACAGCCTCATCCGTTCATTATGCAAAGGAATTGCTCATTTACAGAGTTTGGATTACAGTAGAGAGCTTATCAAGCAAAAAGATGGAGCTTTATGGAATCCCGTAAGCACCAGCACGTTCTCATCAGGAAGAGCACACCTGTTGGGTGGAGCCTAAACAATGCAGGTGACAGGTCCCCCACCGCTGAGGGGTGGCCCCACAGTGCCACCTACCTCTGGAGGGATGAGCAAGATCAAGGGCCAGGAGAAGCTAGCTGAGAAAACAACTGCCTAGAACAATTCTGAGTCCATAGAGAGAAGGGTCCACTGGGGAGCCACTTATTATAAAACAAAATAATATAAATATTGTCGTATTGGGAGCCTGTTAATATATGTGCTGCCAATGCTAGCACAACAAAGGACTTAGAAAAGGGAGATGATAGAAGTCATTGGCTTATGCACTAACAGAGCCATCTATTTGTGATTCAAGGAATCCCCTGAAACTGGATCCCCCATTTAAAAAATCTTGATTCTATCTCACCTTAGTTTTTTTGCATTTTATTATCTAATTGCCTTTTCCTTTACATTAAAATTGCTTTGGGGGTCTGGCCAGCGTGGCTCACTGGTTGAGCATCGACCTATGAACCAGGAGGTCACAAGTTCCATTCCCGATCAGGGCACATGCCCAGGTTTCGGGCTTGATCCCTAATAGGGGGCATGCAGAAGGTTGCTGATCAATTATTCTCTCCCATTATTGATGTTTCTATCCCTTTCTCCCTCTCCCTTCCCCTCTGAAATCAATAAAAAGATTTTTTAAGTTGCTTTTGGGAATGATTAAGTCTGAAAAGAGCATGTCTCAAAGTGTGTTCTGTGAAGTATCAGTTTACAAGGAAAAATATTTGGCAGTTAAATTAAATATGTAAATTTGGGAAATTTCAAATTAAATTCACATCTCATAACATGGCCCTTGGAATGTATTGTGAACATTAACATTAACGTGTTAAAGGCTCTGAGAAATTTGTAATAAATAAATTTAAATTTAAATTTGTTTAACTTGGCATTTCTAAAATTGAAGTAATCAAGAAATCTGGGTGGGTTTTTTGGGGAGGGGGAGGGGTGTTTTTATTTACAAACACCCATTATCATCCTGAAGAACAAGTGGATTATGAAACAAGCTTGGCTGGTTTTTCAGTTTCCATCATTGGATGTAAATTTGAAAATTGTTCGGTGATTTTTCAAGACCGATTGCTTGGTCCTTTTGTTTGAGTGCAGCCTGTCAAGCGCTATCCTAACCCCCTTACATAGAGTTGTACTAGTTACCCGTAAAGAGATTGAATTAGCAGGTTTCTGGGTGGAACCAGGTTGTCTGGGACTTAAAAAGGCCTGTCCTGGTGCCCAGAGAGGGAAAGGGAATCACAGTGCCCTGGTCAGGGCCACTCGCCACGTCTGGGTACCAAAAGGAAGACAGATTAGAGTGTCCTCTGTATGTTTAAAAATAATAGGGACCCTGGATACAACCCAAAGGCTGTCAACAGGTAAATGGAAAAATAAACTGTGGTATATCCACCTCCAGGGAATGAACCCTAGAGACTAAAGGGACGCGGTCTAGATTGTTCGGACAACTAATGACAGAGCTAAGACTGGAGTTCAGGCCTTTTGCTTCATATCCAGGGTAACTCCTAAGGCACCAGTATGTCTCCCATGAGCACCCGTTTGGCTCCACGCTGAGGGTGGGAAAAAGGATGATTTTGTTTCTGGAAGCTTCCTGTGCTGAACGAGGCTTATCATAATAATGGCCACTAGAGTCTGGGCTTTAGGAGCATGATCTCAAATACCTGTGACAATAGTCGACATTCTCGAAGGACTTACTATGGGCCAGCCACTGGTCTTAGCATTTAAACGAGTATTCACTTCTTTAGCCCTCCCAACAAGCGAGGTCTGTCGGAATCCCAAAGCCCATTGCCTTCCCAAACGAGAGCTGGGAGTGAAAATGGCACTTTGGACAACCCCCTCCCCACCCCCCCACCCCCACCGAATGCCTATGAGGAATTTAAGGCTCCAGTGGAATTTGACAAGGTCCACCTAGGCCGGGAATGGGATAACCACAAAGGACAGTTGTCTATCCAAAACCCAGCTGCTAGCCAATTAGCTGGGAACCTCCCAGAGCCGAACCTTTGGATGTACCCACAGATTGAGACAAGGATGGCCAATTAGCCATTCCAGCTCACTGCTGTGGTTTCTGGCCAGAAGAGCCGGCAGATGTGCGTCGGCAGCTGCGCCGGTCAGGGTGCAGATGTGGGACAAGTCTCTCTGGCAGGCTGCTATTCCGAGACAAGGAGGGACAGAGAGAAGAAGAGCCGTTTGGGCCATCTGTGTGAACGGCTCAGATTCTAAGGAATGCTAGTCGGATCCCAGTGGCCCTGGCTCACCACTCATTACAGGCTGGAGGTCTGTGGGCGGTAATTAACCATCATCCAACGGCATCAATTAAAGCCAAGGAAAGGTCTCGGTGGGACACACCAACTCAGAGAGGGGGTGCAGAAGGTGGGGACGGCCATCTCTTCTGGGCCTGTGGAGACAGAAAGTGCTAGGGATGCCGGGGGGGGGGGGGGGGGGCGGCGGGAATCAAAGGGGAACTGGAATTTCCTCTGCCCCTGCCGCTCCCTTGGTAATGATAGTTCTTACTCGGGGAAAGGCAGATGTGAGGATTTAGGCTCTGGTGAGGATGTATTTTGAGGCCACACCCTGGGTTGCTGGACCAGGTATTTAGAGGAGTGCGAAGAGTCTGCTGCTTGCGTCGACTTGGCGCGTGCAGAGAACAGCAGGCTCCTCTGGTTTGTTAGGGGACTAAGGGAGCAGCAAAGAGCGCCGGTCAGGGGCCTGGAGGCCTGAGGCCCCGGGACGCTCTGCCACTGCCTTGCTACATGCCTGGATGAACCCCTTAACCTCACTGTGTCTGAGAGCCCTCATTTCTCAAGAAGGATGGCGTTACATGTCTGTCCTTCTCCGTGGGCTATTGTGAAACTCAAATAGGACAAGATACACAGAAGCATTCTGAAAAGTGCTATTTCTTTTTTTTTTAAGTGAGAGTATGTTTTTTACTATATTTTATTGACTTTAGAGAGAAAGGGAGAGGGAGAGAGATGGAAACATCAATAATGAGAGAGAATCATTGGTCGGCTGCCTCCTGCATGCCCCACACTGGGAATGGAGCCCGCAATCCGGGCATGTGCCCTGACCGGGAATCGAACTGGTGACCTCTTGACTCATAGGTCGATGCTCAACCACTACCACACCAGCTGGGCTGAAAAGTGCTATTTTGGTAGTAGGGACAGAAAGTGCTGATGACTAAGAGCCAAGGGGAGCCACTCAACCACCAAGCATCTACGGGAAACTGGGAAAATCATCATAAAACTCTAATAGTGCCCTCAGCCCTGAGTCATGAAGTTTTTTGCACATCTAACCAAAGTGATGGCCCCATGACCCCGTGACCCCATAAAAATGCCCAAGAAAGCAATAATGTTTGCTCATGGCCTCAGGAGCTTCTGGCCCCTCGAGGTCTATGTATGGGCCTCCCACAGATCCCTAGGCCCCCGGTGGATGGTTTTTGCCCCAGGAACAGGAGCTGGGCAGCAGCAGCCAGACCCTGGTAACATACCTCAATGTCAATGCGGACCATGCCAGGCAGACGGAAAGTGAGGAAATCTATCCTTTCTTATACTTAGTGGGACCCTATGAAAGTCCTACGGCACGTGGTCTGTCTCTCAAGCAGTACTGAAGGGTAACCTGCAGCCCTTCCCTAAACATCTTCTGAGCTGTGCCTCTCCAGGTTACCCTTCCATATGTTCCCAGCTACTCCCTGGCTTTCAGAAAGTCATCAGAATCTCTGGCACAGAGAGCCGCCCCTGCTGTGCTCAGCGCAGCCAGGGATTGATTTCCTTTTTATAGCTTTGCTGCCACTTCAGTGGGGTTTGGGAAGCAGGGGAGGCAAACGTGTGAACTCAGGCTTGAGCCAGAAGCTCCTCGTTTTTTGAGGTTATGTAAACCTCCACCAGCTCCCCCAGCTGGGAGGCGACGCCTTGGTGGCTTTCGCAGCGTCATGTTGGGCCGCCCACCTCCTTGTCCCTGCGCAGCCCCTGAGTGCCAGCGTCCACGCACAGCGCCATCCCGCCACCCTGAGCCAGGGCGCAGCAGGGGCGTGGCAGCAGCAGCCAGGTCTCGGTTGATTCACCTTGAGCAGGAGTGGCTCAACACCACGGGGACCATTCCCAGCAGTGAGCGTGTCCCCTGTGGCTGAGGTGACCGGTTGACTAGTGCGCTGTCCTGGGAGACCGTATGGCCTCTGGTCTTTGGGTGGGCGCTCATTTCATGCCCAGGTCTATGGGCTTGCACCCTAGAGGCAGCACAGCCAAAGGTCCAGAAAGGAGGGGCTCACTAGCTGTGTGACATTGAACAAAGTGCCTAACCTTTCTGTGCCTCAGGGTCATCCCTGTAAAATAGGGACAATAGTAATACTCACTTCATATGGCTGATATAAAAATTAAATGGCTTAATACATATGAAGTGCTTAGAACAATGTCTAGTAAGGGTAGTAAGCACTCAATAAACACCAAAAACATAACCAAGAGGGTGTGTGTCTGTGTGTGTGTGTGTGTGTGTGTGTGTGTGTGTGTGTGTGTGTGAAGGAATTGGCTCACGTGGTTGTGAGGGCTGACAAATCTGAATGCTGCAGAAACTGGGGGGTGGGTGAGGGCTGAGGGAAAGTTTGCTCAGCTGTCTATCATGTGCCTCACCTCCTCCTCCCTTCCCCTGTCACCTCTTCTACCCCCAGGCCACACATGCTGGAGCTGGGCAGTGTGCTGGCCACAGGTGTGGTGCTGCCGGTTTCACACAGGGCAATCCCTCAGCCCTTGCCCATCGCTCGTGCCCTCCTTAGTGTCAGGTAACATCACACACTCACATTCGGATCTGTACATGGGACAGAATTGTTTTTTTAATGTGAGAGGGAGAGGCTGGATGGTGGGAGGTGGGGAGATGCTGGCGTCATATCTCCTGGGTTTGCATCCTGGTTCTGCTCCCTAATAGCTCAGAACCTAAGGCAAGGCACTTAACTTCTCTGGGCCTTGGTTTTCTCATCTGTAAAATGGTGCCATTAACAGTACCTGTCTCAGAAATTTGTTATAAAGAATGTATGGGATAATCTGCACTCTGTTAGACTGGCTGCTTTATCTAATTCAACTTTTTAAAAATGAGTCCACCTTCCCTTGTTCACAGAACCTCCCTCTCTGCAGAGCATGAGTAGCCCTAAGCACACTGTGAAATGCCAGTGTTCCCAGGAGGCCTACTCCAAGTTGTTATCACCTTAATGTTAGCGATGTGAATTGGTTTGCCACCTTTTTTAAAACTGAACTCTGGTTAGAAAGGAGCGAAGAGTGGGGTGGGGGAGGGACAGGCTTCACGACTGGGACTCTGGCAGCCCCATCTCAGAAACAAAGGTGTCCCCTGTCCCGATATTAGGAGCAAGGCTGAGGTTCAGGGCTGAGGATCAGACTGTACAGTGGACGGTACTGCTCCCAACCCCCCTGCGTCTGTGTTCTCACTTCCCCGGGGAAGGGGGCTAGGTAGAGCTCCTGATCTCAGACTGGCTCTGCCAGGGGCCTGGGTGACCAGGCAGCGAGAGGAGAGACCACTGCAAAGGCCCTAGCAGTTGCCCAAGTAGGACAAGCCATGGGTTGTCATTCATTCATTCATTCATTCATTCCCTCACTCAGCACAGATGGTGAGTGAGCCCCTACTTTGTGTCAGAGGTGAATGCCAGTCCCAAACCTCAGCCAATGGCTGCTCTGATGCTCCTTTACCCCCGGCGGCCTCGCAGGCCCCTGATGGCCGGAGGGATGTTTAACCCAGGCCTTGAGCACCCAGGACCAGTACAGTCAAGCAAACGACAGAGATGGAGCCAGAAAACCTGCTGACAACTGTGCAGTGCCTTCCTTCAAGGAAGGGAGGCCAGGGCTAAATATGGGATCCCTCCCCTTCCCTGCTTCTTAGAGAGACTATAAACAGAATAGGTTGTTGTTCTTCTTAATTAAACCCTCTAAGTTTAGACCTGCGTTTCTGAGCAACTTATCTAGAGAACTGTGGACTAAAGACAATACAAGAAAGAAAAGACAGAGGATGCCATCTTTTGATTATTCATCTCACATTTTCAAAGACCTACCTCACACCTGTCAGAATGGCTGTCATCAACAAATCAACAAACGACACGTGTTAACGAGGATGTGAAGAAAAAGTAACCCTCGTGCACTGCTGGTGGGAATGCAGACTGGTGCAGCCACTGTGGAGAACAGTATGGAGTTTCCTCAAAAAAAAAAAAAAAAAAAAAAAAAATATATATATATATATATATATATATATATATATATATATATATATATATATGGAACTCCCATTTGACCCAGTGATCCCACTTCTAGGAATATATCCTAATAAATCAGAAATACCAATCAGAAAGAATTTATGCACCCCTATGTTCATAGCAGCACAATTTACAATAGCTAAGATTTGGAAACAGCCCAAGTGCCCGTCAACAGATGAGTGGATAAAAAAGCTGTGTCACATTTACACAATGGAATACTACAGAGCTGTAAAAAAAAAAAAAAAGAACTCTTAACATTTGCGATAGCATGGATGGGCCTGGAGAGTATTTCGCTAAGCGAAATTAGCCAGTCAGAGAAAGGTAAGTATCACATGATCTCACTCATATGTAGAATCTAATGAACAAAATAAACAGATGAACAAAATAGATCCAGAGACATATAAGCATGGATCAGACTTTCGAACCTCAGAGGGAAGTCGGGGGAGGGCAGGTGAGTGGGAAGAGATCAACCAAAGAACTTGTATGCATATATGCATAACCCATGGACACAGAAACAGGATGGTGAAGGCCTGGGTGGAGGGGTGGGAGGCAAGGGTGGGCTAGAAGAGGTCAATGTAATACTATCAACAATAAAGATTTCTTTTTTTTTTAAAGTAATATTTTATTTATGTCTCATGAACTCTGTGAAGGCTGGAGGTGACAAGGATATGTTTATTCATCACCCATGGCTGATCCGAGGGCCAGAGCTACGGATCGATGCCTGCCCTGTGACCCAGAGCCCAGACTGCCAGGTGCAGCTCCCGTGCCTCCCCAGGGCCAGCCACCAGCCTTCCCCCACCCTCAGGCCCACGCCCTGGCTCCCAGCCCCTCTCCTCAGATGTGTCCTATCTTCTCTCCATCAAGAAGCCCTACCCTTCAGCAGAGGTCCCCACCCATCTATGAGTGGTACCAATCCATCCAGTATCCCCACCAAATAGTCTCTCTTGTTCAAGAAATTCACCAAACCAAAAAGCCACCATGAATTCCGTGATGCTTTGAAACGAATCCATATTTTGATAATCACAACAGCATGTACGTGCGTTTGAAAAACAGTGTCACGGGGAAACATGATGCATTCACTCTGACGAAAGCACGGCCTGTGCCCGTGGATTAGAGAAGCCGGGAAATGATTCACCTTGAAGTTGCCAGGGTTGGGCCTGGCTGAGAACACTGCTTCCCATCCCACAATCTCTCCCACCCGCTGAACCCGCAGAGGGATCTTGGAAGGTAACATTGGCTTTCCTTTTATCCCTGGTTTACTACAAGCTGGAATTCCACCCCCAGCACCCGCAGTGTTGTCCAACCTTAACCTCCCGTGAGCAAATAACACAACAGCACATTTACCTGCATTCCCTCATTTAATCTTCAGATCAGCCCAGGGGGCAGGGGGCGGCGGGTATATGACTGTCATTGTCCTCAAAACACAGAGGCTCAAGGCTTAAGCAGCTTGCTTAAGGTTGCTGAGCTAGTGAGAAAGCAAAATTCAAACCCAGGTTCAATTGGTTCTCTACCCCACAGCCTCCCTGCCTGCCTGCCCTCCTCCTTGCCTGTAGCCACCTCCCTGACAGCCCTGGCATGGGAGTCTCCTGAAAGCGCAGGACAGGTGCCCGGTTGGGTTGCACAGGCAGCAGGCCCCCGTGCCTGCCTTCCTGTCCACACGGCCTCGCTCTCCAGCCCATTTGGTTTCTAAGGCGCCACGCCAGCGTGAAGTGACAACCCTGTTGGCGATGGGGACTGTTCTGCTGTCCACTTCCTGTCCCAAGAGGTTCAGGAGGCACAGGAGCAGCCTCCCTGCGGAGGGAAAGAGTCTCGGAAGCAAAGGCTCAGGGGAGCAACCTCAGGAGGGGAGTAGCTGCAAAGGGCAGCGTGGCCAGCTCAGCCAGAGGCTTCTCCGGACCATAAGCTGCAGAGCACTCCCTAAAGCCTGGGGCCCAGACACAGGCCAAGGGGACTGCTTCCTTTGCTCTCTCTGGGCGCCGTCTTCGCTTCCAGGAAATGCCTTCCAAGTGGCCCTCTCACTTTCAGTTGCTATCCCACCCCGGGGTCCTGGTGTCCAGGGTCCGGGATCCCAAGCCAGCCGGCCTCTAAGGACTCCTCTCCACCCCGCCCCACCGCACAAAGACTTCAGCAGCCAGCAGACCGGCTGCCACACTCCGGCGTTAATCTTGAGTGCTCTCCAGGCACCCCAGGTTAATTGCCAAACAAACAGCTGCCTCACAAAGAGGTGTCTCTGTCTCCCCCCACCCCACCCCCATATGACTAAGGTGGAAATGGAGTTTACACCTCGAGGCGGAAAGGCTGTGGCCCATCTGGTCCTTCTCCTCCCCCCGCCCTCCCCCCCACCTCCTGCCACCTTCTATACTAAACTGTGTCTCAGGCAGGATGGCTGGGCAGAGGCCTATAGAGACCCCTCCCCAGATTATCGGGAGTGAGAACCCTGCCCCATTCAAGGGCCGACAGGGCCATCTGTGCCTGAGCTCCGGGAATAAGGGAGGCCGTACCTCTGCCTCCAGGGGCCTCCAAGCTGTGAGGAAGCTCTGCCAAGCACTAACCCCACACACCACACCTCCTTCAAAGTCCCCCTCCCTTCTCACACCAAATACCACCAGCAACTCTGCCAATGCCTCCCGCCCGCCAGCCTCCGCCTGAACCTGAGAGCATGCCAAGCCAATCTGGTTTCCTGCAATCCGCACTGGGAAAGCAAATGCATTAGCGCAGGAAGGAGGTTTATGGCTGCTGATTGGACAGCTGCTGGTACATCCAGACAATTCAGGCTGGTGACACAGGAGGGATGAAAAGGAAGGGTAAGGACCAGAAACTAGGAGTAAGCCTCCCGCCTCCCCCTCGGACAAAGGGGTGTCCGCTGATACTGAGAACGTGGAGCAGAGAAGAGGAATGCCACAATATCACTGACAGCTTCACCTTCCATAAAACTCTAGGGTAGAAACCGATCAGAGAGAGAGTGAGAACCCTTTAGTGCAAGCCTTTCGTGGATGAGAAAACTGATGCTCAGAAACGCGGATGACAGATTGAGGACAAGAAGCCATCTCTCCTGACCCCAGCAGCGCTCCCCGCCCTCACCGTCTGTTGTCATCACCGCACAGCTCCCTCTGCATGAGTCAACCACCCGTTAGTCCCATGCCTCGGGTTCCCTGGGCATGAAATCTTCTGCAGCAGAGAAGAAGGAGAACTAGGACGGGAGATGTGTGGGAGGCCGTCCTGGGGATGACGTTCAAGGGCTCCCCATCTATATGGAGAGGGAGCACCCCTAAAGGCCCTCCCTCCCTCCTGCAGCAAGTGAGATTGGAGTCTCCCTGTGGGAAGGGCATGTGAGAAAAGCCGTGGGGTCCAGACCTCGGTGCTGACACTCACCAGCTCGGCAGCGTGATGTAGACCTTCACCCCTTCGATCTCCTGACTCCATGTGTAAGATACGTGCAGAAACACCATCTTCAGCATCATTGTGAAGACTATGAGATATCTGGGGTGTGTTTTTTTTTTTAAATTATTTTTGTTTATTTTTCTGTCAATGAGCAGGGAATTTTTCTTTTTCAATCTCTATTGCTGAGAGTATTACAGATGTCCCGCCCCACCCAGGCCTTCACCACCCTATTGCCTGTGTCCATGGGCAATGCGTATGTGTGTATAAGTTTTTTGGTTAATCTCTTCTCGTTCTCCCCTCCCCCTTCCCTCTGAGATGCCACAGTCTGTGCCATGCATCCATGCTACTGGTTCTATTCCATTCATCAGTTTATTTTGTTCATTAGACTCCACATATAAGTGAGATCATGCACTATTTGTCTTTCTCTGATTGGCTTATTCCACTTTGTATAATAATCCCCAAGTCCCGCCCTATTGTCTCGCCTGCATAGTATTCCGTTATGTAAATGGGATATCTGTTTTAAGAAATACTGCCTTGACCGCTGTTAGTTGGACCTGTCCTTTACACAAGGCTTACGAATGGAGGGTTGTCAAGAGTTTTCTATTATCCTACAGACACAGACTTGCTATCCCAAACTCAGAGGAAAGCCTGTAGATGAAGGTAAATGATGTAGATTCTTTGAGATTGGGACCATCCCTGGGATGTAAACTTGCTTCCCTGGCTCTCTTTATGGATGGATAATATGCCCATCCTTGCCTTGGTGCCCGCGCTCCCACTGAAATGCTCTCCCTCCCACCTGCTCAAATGGTCCTATCTCTGTAGTGAAGACCGCCTCCCGGCACACTCTAACCCTCATCAACATTCCCCTTCTCTCTAACCTCTCACTGGGATTCAGCATCTCATTTTTTTTTCTTGTCTTTTAATAAGATTGTAAGTTCCAAGCTTTAGCGAGTTTAACTCAGTGGATAGAGCATTGGTCCTCAAACTGAAGATCGAGGGTTCAATTCTGGGCAAGGGCACATACCTCGGTTGCAGGCTCCAACCAATGTGTCTCCCATCGATGTTTCTATCTCTGTCGCTCCCCTCCCTTCCACTCTCTCTAAAAAAATCAATGGAAAATATATCCTCAGGTGAGGCTTAATAACAACAACGAAAATTGTAAGTCCCTAGAGGGCAGAAGAAATTACATCTTGTTAACTTTTTAAATTTATTTTAGAGAGGAAGGGAGAGGGCAAAAGAGATAGAAACAGCAAAAATGAGAGAAAATCATTGATCAGCTGCCTCCTGCACACCCCTGCTGGGGATCAAGCCTGCAACCCGCGCATATGCCCTGACCAGGAATCAAACCATATCCTCCTGCCTCATAGGTCGACACTCAACCACTGAGCCACACCAGCCAGGTATATATTGCTAATTTTTAAAATCTCCTTTGTGGTGGTCTAATGCAAAGTCAAGTATGTGTATTAACCAAGGGGGGAGAGGTCTCAGTTTGCATAAGACCATTTTTCTGCACGCTGCCTCACCCTAACTTTCCTATTCCAGATTCTTCTACATATAGGCAAAAAGAAGCTATAGCTCCAAGGAGGTGGCTACGAAAGAGAGCTTATCCATTTGCTTAACGATCTGAGGCTCCCTATGCTTGTTCATTCATTTCTTCATTCATTAAGGAGAGACAGTACCTATATCTGCCACGTATAATTCATGCTGGGGGACTCTAGACAGAGACGGGCAAAGGCCTGGGAGACTCCACTGGACCTTGAGCCAGCAAATGCTGTGGAGTTATTTACATCAATAGAAGTGCTGGCTGCTTTTCGTGCATTAGTGATTCGAAGAGCTTTACCTGTATTTACCCATATAAACCTTACAACAGCCTTTGAAGTAGGGGCTGTCACTCTCCCCACTTTGTAGATAATGAAACGGAGGCACAGAGATGCTGAGTCACTCACCCAAGGTCTCAGGCTAGAAACCTACATAGTCAGGTGGAAGCCAGGTTGTCTGGCTCGGAGCCCAGGTGCTGGAGCATCCACTGCCCGGCCCCTCATGTCAGTCTCAGGGCACTGAGGGTGGAGGCACGCAGGGAAGGGCATGATGCCACTGAGAGACATCAGAACCCTGGCGAGGTGGGGCGACTGAAGAGTCAGAGACTCCCCCTCTGGCCGCTGTGAGCCCTACCTTCAAGGACATCCTGAGCCACTCCTGTGGGCTGCCACTTGGAGCTCAGCTGACACAGGGCTTCCTAGAGGCAGTTGGCATTCCTGTCTGCCTAAGATTAGCCAGGCTCCAAACACAGGCATCTCTGCCCCCAAACCTGTCCTTTCCATTTCTGTGCAATTCTGCCCTGTTCTGATCTTGTAAAAACCCCAAAGACCCCCCCACTCTTAGATCACCTAGCAACAACCACACTAGACTGTGTCTTCTGTCCTGTGGGTGTTTAATAGCAACGCAAAGGAAGAAGCCCCCAGAGGATGGGAACGATAATTAGAAGATGCTGAAGAAGAGTGGATCCTCATAGTATCGGTTGTTGAGAAAACTAGGGTTACAGGCAAGGGGTCCACCACCCCTTGGGCAGATAGGGAGCCATGACCCTGGTGGGTATCCTTAAAGAGAGGAAGGAGAGAATCTCAGAGCTTCAACCCTAGATGCCCATGGCGATTGCTGACGTCGCCCAAATAGGCATTCGGAGCAAGATTTCCTAGAGGAACCCTCACCAGTCACTTCTATCGTCACCCGTGGAAACCCAGCACCTCCTTCATGTTGTCAAAGCCAGCACAGGCCCAGAGGGAGCATGAACCAAGCCAGCTTCACTCCTGATGGCATGAGATTAGCAGACCAGCTAACGGTGTGACAGAGCAGGGAAGTGGGGCCCCCTGGGGAGGACTTCAGTGGAAACAAAAGGAGTGGGGACACATTCTTTCCACACCAGCACTCTCTTCTGAGGTCTACAATCCCATGTACAGCTCCCGATGTAAATCACCCAAACGCAGGGGGAAGGAGGAGGATGGGTTGCAGTGGATAATGTTTACTCGGGGGCACCAAGTGGGTTGTTTTCCACGGCCTATCAGGATGTAGCCCCCGCCCCCCTCTCTGACTTCTCCCTACCCCTCTCCCCTCGCTCCTTTGCTTCAGCCTCACTAGCCTTCTTCTTACTCCTCGAACACATCAAGCATGCCTCAGGGCCTTGCCCTTGCTGTTTCATCGGTGTAGAAGAGTCTCCCCCAGATATCCAAAGAACTCTCTCTTCCTTTCATTTCTGCTCAAACATCACCTTTCCAGATAGTGACCTGACCTCCCCATATACAATTCACCCTCCCCTCCCAGCAGCACTCTTGTATACCCTAGAGCTGCTTCATTTTCTCTAGACACTCATCACCACCTGAGTGTGTGTGTGTGTGTGTGTGTGTGTGTGTGAGAGAGAGAGAGAGAGAGAGAGAGAGAGAGAGAGAGAGAGATCTATGGCCCTAAGACAACACAGACTCCATGAGAACAAACTAGGTTTTGCTTGTTTCTGGAACAGTGCCTGACACACAACAGCACTCAGAGTACTTATAGAATCAAATTGAATTCTTCCCCCTTAGTCTCCGAGTGATTTCCTTCTGAATCAGGCCAGCGGTTTCCCTTTTTGCTGTTCCTGTTCTTTGTTTTCTGGACCCATAAGTAAAATATGCAATGTGCTGGTTCTCATAGTCACGGGGCGATCACAGCCCTGGAGACAGGGCTTCACCTCTGTTCCTGCCACCCCAGGGTGACTCCCCGACACCACACACTTTCCCTGCTCATTCTCATGCCTGCCCCGCCCACCCCAGCTTGTGCAGTGTTCCCCACCGAGTAAGAACTTCCTTCTGCTCATCTAAATCCCACTCACACTACACGCTACTTGACTTTTTTCTCTCTGTTCACTGGATTCTCCATTCTCCGAGCCCAGGTGTCTTCCACATCATTTAGCACTGAACGTTTAAAATGTGCTCATCTCGTTGTCCTAATCAGACTGTAGCTCTTCGGGGACAGGCAGCATGCCTCCCACATCTTCTGCCTCCTCCTGGAAAAACACCATGCAGGGAGACAGTGCTTTCTCTTTCTTGCTGATGTGGCTCCCGCCATCTCCATGCAGGTGTGGCTTAGATCACTGAGTGAGCTCAGGAAGAGCCTGGGGAAGAGAAAGTCTAAGACAGACCTGTGCCCATGTGGTCACTTAGCATTCATTAAGGGCCCAGCCAGTCAGAAGACAAGTTCTGGAATCACAGAGCACCAAGCTGGAAGGAACCTTGGAAGGCATCTGGTTCAAGTGCTGGGGTCAGTTAAGGTACTTACTAGTAGATGCAAGCAATGGCAACTGACATGGGCTTCCCTAGGCAGGAAAGGAATATATTAAAAGGATAGTGGGGGAGTTGGAGAACGGGGCCTGGAGCTCTGCTTCCCGGAGCAAAGCCCAGCATCATGGTCAGGGCAGTACTGTTGCCACTCTCGGGGGCACTGGACTTCATGGCTTGTACTTCCTGTTTGTGACTCTCCCAGGAGGAGCCTCCATTGTCCTTGCTTTTTTGACTCAGATTCTGACTCAGATTCTGATGGGGAGAGTCTACGTCACCAGTCTCCACTCCAGCTAAAAAGGAGGGCAGCAAACAAGCATATTTTTCACTAGAGGCCCGATGCATGAAATTTGTGCATGGGTAGGGTCCCTAGGCCTGGCCAGTGATCAGGTTCACTGCCTCCTCCTTCCCTCGCCGCCCACATCCACCACCATCCACCCCCAGTTCCCTGTCCCAGCCCAGGACCCAGCCAGGGAAGGGGAGGAGGGATCGGGAGGTTGGCCAGCAGGCCCTATCGGTGATCAGGACCTGTGGGCTGGGGGCAGCTCCTGTGTTGAGCGTCCGCCCCCTGGTGGTCAGAGCATGTCATAGTGACCAGTTGTTCCGGTCGTTCTGGTAGTTCGGGTTGTTCTGTCGTAATGATCACTTAGGCTTTTATATATATAGATAGATTCTTTGGTGAGATGTGGGCTCCGCTTCTGACCAAAACTTTTTAGATGAGGGATTCACCAAATGGAGGAAGGGATTCAAGGGATTCCTTCATTCACCAAATGGAGGAAGGGATCACAAATGTTCATCTACCCCTCATACTACAGCAGAGGCAACAGCGATCCAGAGATGGAGTGAATGATCTAGGTCACATCATAAATCACAAGGAGCTAGGACAGCAGCCCAGGTCTCCTGACTCCATGTCTTATATTCCTTCCACTCACCAAAGTGTAAAAGAGCAACTAGTATGAAAATTAATCAAGGAAACCTCAACTAAAATTGGAGTTGGGAAGACCTGTAGAGGGAGCTCTCATGCCCTACCACTCATCAGTTACCCAAACAGGAAGAGGTCAATTGCAAACCCCAACAGGAGGAGATGTACCTTGTACCCTGCACTCCCAAATAGGAAGTGCAACTACTTTACTACCCCAACAGGAGGAAGAAGATTTTCCTCCTGCCCAGCAACAATCCCAGCCAACTGAAACACCACAGCTTGGCCAATAAGGAGCCGTAGTCACCTGAACTCTTGCTTTCCTCCCATGAAACTTCATTTTTCTCTTGCAGATGGCTTCCTTGTCCAACCCTTCTTTCTATACAGCCTGGGAGTATCTCTCTGCTAGCTAGATAAGATGCTGCCTGATTCATGAATCATTTAATAAAGCCAATTATATCTTCAAATTGACTCAGTTAGATTTTGGTTATTAACACTAGCTCAAAAGTTAGAGGCAAAGCAGGACAAACCCTAGGGAGCAAATGGTCAACGATTTGTGTCCCTGGCAGCTATTTCAGGTAATTGCTGTCTCTTAGATTTGATCACCACCGTTTTTCAACGTTTACTTCCCACAATAGACATTACCTCCTCTAGGGCAGCTCTCCTGAATCACCACACCCCTTGGTTCCCTGAATTAACTCGACCGCAGCCGTTACTATTTATGTTGCAATATCAACGTATGTGTCTGCTTCCTCACCAGGCTGAGAGCAACTTGAGGTGCAGTACTCACCCAGGATGTATTATGGAGCGAGGGACCATCATGCATGTGCACTGGGAGCACTGCAGGCAGTCACATTGATGACAGTCTCCTGTCCCTATAACATTGACACCATCCCTCCCTGGGTCAATACTATTCCTGTCTTTTACCTCATGTCTTCAGGCTGCCTGAAATCACTATCTCCAAGCATTCTTGTAATAGGTCCCGGTGACAGCACAAAGCACAAACCCCAGAGGCTGGCACTTGAGGTGGCCTCCTAAAGTCATGGCCAGGTTTCTTCCTGGTGGGAGGTAGAAAACAAATGGCAGAGTTGGCAAAGCAGCTGTGTGAGGCCAGGAGGCAGAAGACTAAGCTGAGCAGCCCCTGACAGGACAGAAAGTGCAGGCAGGTGCCTGGTGGTAGGAACCTCTCTGGGTTTCTAGGCTCTTGGAAATAACAGGAAGGAGCCTGCAGAGATGCTGAGTCAACGAGAACGATGTCACAGGGATGAGGTAAGAGCTCCCTGGAGGGACACGCGGCCATCCCTTCACCTTGGAATGAAAATGCTTTCAAATCTGTTTGAAAATCTGTTCAAGTTCACTGTAGCACTCCCTGCTCTTCATTTTAAGTTTGCCCAACCTCTGCACTGACCCACACATGAAATTTGCATTGCCGTCTCTGGGGCTCTCTCCAGGGCTATTGCCCAGCTCAGAGTCCTTCCTTATGCCCACCCTTTAAATTCCCGGCTCAGGTGCTGTCTCCTCCAGAAGCTTCTCTGGCCATACCTAGTTCTTTGCTCACATGTCAGGGCAATAATTGCTTCTGCCATTGGCTTCTACGCTTTTTCCTTGTTGTAGTCTATACCAGTGGTCGGCAAACTCATTAGTCAACAGAGCCAAATATCAACAGTACAACGATTGAAATTTCTTTTGAGAGCCAAATTTTTTAAACTTAAACTTCTTCTAACACCACTTCTTCAAAATAGACTCGCCCAGGCCGTGGTATTTTGTGAAAGAGCCACACTCAAGGGGCCAAAGAGCCGCATGTGGCTCGCGAGCTGCAGTTTGCCAACCACTGGTCTATACCATACTATGTTCTGAATACAGGACATGTCTCCTAAACTAGATTATAAGTGTTTCAATGGCTAAACATGTCAAAAGTTCCCTTTTTCTCCATAACATTTTGCACAATGCTGTGCACAATAATTATGTACATCAACAATTTTAAACAATAAATATTATCACCAGAGGAAAAGGAGGGCGTGGGGAAGTAGAAAAGGTTACAGGGGGTGATGGAAGGAGACTTGACTTGGGGTGGTGAACACACAATACAACATAGAGATGATATATTATAGAATTGGGCATTTTTTAATTTAAATAAAAAAAGAATAAATATTATAAACAAAACAACCCATTGAAATTATATCATCAAATTCTTTATTCTACATTATTTACTTGGCCTCCATTTTAAGTGATTTATTAATTTTTAGTAATCTCTTTTTTAAATTTAATCTAATTATCAAAGTAACGCATACTGACATGTTACATAAAAAATAATACACACACCAGAGGTTGGCTCAACCAAACTTTCTTGGACATGTCTCCCTATAATTATGAGGCTGGAAAAGCTAAGATACTGGACTTCCCATTATTCCTTGGAGTTGAGGAGGGGCAGAGGGCACACATTTGAATTTTGGCCAATGGGACTGAAGTGGTGGCCTGTTGTGTGGCCACTTTTCCCTTGTTTGTTCTTTCTGCCTGGGATGCAGGCGTGCCTGCTAGAACTTCAGCAGCCAACTTGTGGCCGAGGGGACAAATGTGAGGAAGAAGACAAAAGTCTCAAAGATGCTGGTCTTCCCCGACATTGTCAAGATGCTGAGCCAGGACTAGAATCCATCCATTTTGAGATTGCTAGTTAGTGGAGGGGGAATCTATTTAATTGATCCACTAAAGTTGGGTTTTTGTAATTTATAGGCAACCAAGAGCTTTCCTAACTCATATACACGTACACTGTCAAAAAACAGAGAAAAGCTCAAAGATGAAAAATCATGTCACCCGACCATTATGTTGTTTGTTGCAGATGACTCCATTTTTTCCTAAATATGGATCAACTACACTCTTCAATAAAAATGAGATCTTTTAATTATATGGTTTTCTATAATTATTGAACTACATATTAAAACCTATTGGACATTTTAAAGCCTTGCCATTAAGAAGTATTTTATAACATTGTTTTAGGTTGTATATACCATAATTTATTTTATTAACTTCTTTCCATTTGGATATCAGATTCTTTAGAATACATCACTTTTTGTAATCATTGTTGTAGAAATTTCCTTGTTTTTGCATAACTTCATAATGATTTTATTAAGATTTTTTCTTAGAAATAAAATGTGTAAAAGTTTGCATATCTTTAAGGTATATGATAAACTGTGCTAATTTTTCTTCTACAAATTTTATATTTTTTCCATAAGCACAAATTATAAAACATAAATTTAACAAAATATTTATGAGCTCAAGAATATTTAAAGGAAAATACATGCCTAAAATAACACCAAGCTAAATAGCCAAGCTTCATAAATATGTCAGAATTAAAAGTGTTTGTGTGGGGATTCAAAAATTTATCCCACCATCACACCACCATCATAGCCTCCATCTTCATCTCTATTTTAAGAGAAAGACATGGACAAAATCCAAACAAGTGAATTCCAGAAATAAATTTTTTAAAAAAACAGTCAAAATGAAGATGAAATACACTCCCTAGGGAATTTTGCATGGGAGGATAGAGGGGTCAAGTATTTGAAGCACATTTTTCTGAAGGACATGGCCAGATTAAGGGAGATAGTGAAGAGAGCAATGTTGTGAAAACAGAAAAAACATGAAGAGTAAGATTACTTTCTAGAGTAGATGAGTTAGAGGTTTCAAGGAATTGCTGAGCCCTAGAGGAGAGGTGAGGAGAGGAGATGTTAATAGGAGAGTCTATGAGCTATACTTATATTCCCCTGAGGGACTAGGGGAGATAGCAGTAACAATCTGACCTCTGCTTAGATCATTGTTCTTTAGATGTGACATAACTCCATGAGTCTTCTAAGTGAGTTAATATTTTGACAAGGGTGACACAAGATATAGTTTACTCATCTTTAGCTTGTTGTCCACTACTGCTGCCCATTCTTTCTACTCTCAACCTGCTTCCTCATGATGGCAGAGACCATCTGAACTCACTCTACAAACACCTCTAGTATCTTCAATGTCTTCACCACAGCCTCAGCCCACGCATCAAGCAGGGACATGGGTCCATTTTGCCAGTGTCTGATATCTCTCTTGCATTCTTGATATTGTTAATTACGACTTCTCTTTTTATTTGTTGAGATCAGCCTAGCTAGAGGTTTATACATTTTATTTATCTTTTTAAAGAATAAGTTTTTGTTCTGTTTTGTTGGTTTTTTGTGGGGTTTTTTCCCTTCTACTTTTGCCAATTATCTGTTTTATTGATTTCTGCTCTTTATTTTCCCTTCTAGGTACTTTGGGCTTGATTCACTCATTTTTTTCTAGCTCCTTAAAGTGGAAATGCACCTTATTGAGTTTCTATTGTTATGTCTTCAAGTTCACTAATCTTTTTTGTCCAGTCTCCAAACTTTTATTAATCCCATCCAATGATTTTTTTTCATTTTATATGTTTTTTTTAATTCCTAGAAGTTTCATTTGTTTCTTTTTAAATATATTTTTTTCTTTATTCATATGTTCCTTTGAATTTTTGAGCATATTAAATGTTAGTTGTTTTAAAAGTCCTAGTCAACTAATTTCATTATTTCTGTCATTTCTGTGGCTATTTCTATTGGCTGATGCTTTTCCTGATTATGGATCTCATATTTCTGCTTCTTCATAGTCTAGTAATTTTTCATGAAATGCTAGACATCATGTTTTATATTTGTGTGCTGAATATTTTTTAATATATTAGTAGTATTACACTTAATTCTGGCAGACAGTTAACTTCCTTATGGATATGCCTAATCCTTCCAGAGCTTCTTTTTAAGCTTTATTATAGTGGCTTTAGAGACACCCTCTGGAGTTTCCACTGCAAGCCCTGTAAGTGCTCAGTGAGGACCCTAAACTCCTACTGGTCAGAACTCAAACATCTTTCAGACTGTGTTCAGTTCTGTGTTTCCCTGAATTCTCCTTAGACTGGCCTTGTAGAGTTTCTCCCTAGGCACGTGTAGCTTATTACTGAGCAACAGATTTAAGGGGACTACCTTGTAGATTTCTGGAGCTCTTTTCCCATGCAGCTCTCTCATCTTTGGAACACTGTTACAGAAATTCTGACTCCCTTAGCCTTCCCAGACTCTGTTCTCTGCTCCACCCTGAAAGGCTGCTATTCTATTTGGGGTGACCACTGTGTACTGACATCCAGAAAGCAAAGTTGAAGCAATCTTAGAGCTCACCTTATCTTTTTTCTTTCCCTTGGGACCACAGTCCTTAACTACTTATCGCCCAGGGTACAAAATAAAGATGGGACATACTAATGCCTGATATACAGTACTTTCCCAGTTTTCTATTTGTTTACAGCAGGAAGGTAAGTATAGTCGCAGTTATTCCAACATGAACTGATGTGGAAGTCTTGTATCTGTATTGTAAACTAAGCTACAAAGCCAACCTAGGTTTGAGCAATAGAGAGCTACAGAACAAGCACCCAGAGATCTGGTGTGGCTCTGGCAACAGGGCTAAAGGCAAGAGATCTCCAAGAAGATAAAGCACAGGAATAAAATTCAGAACTTCTTTTATTGTCACCCTTTTCACCTGGTGAGATTTTCTTGGGTAAAACTCTAGAATTCCTTTGTAATATTTAGTTATCCTAGATCTGAGAAGCACTGAATTCCAACTGCCCAGGAGCAATAGAGGAAGTTATTTGAGGCCTCACAGGGTAGAACTGAGTTCACAATTTATATTTTTATAAATACAAGTTTTATGTTTATATTAAAACTAAAGGCCCAGTATAAGAAATTCGTGCACAGTTGGGGGGGGGGTCCCTCAGGCCGGCCTGCACCCTCTCCAATCTGGGACCCCTCAGGCCTAAACTGGCAGTCAGACATCCCTCTCGCAATCTGGGACAACTGGCTCATAACCACTCGCCTGTCTGCCTGCTTGGTCACCCCTAACCCCTCTGTCTGCCGGCCTGATCACCCCTACCTTGCCCCCCTGCTGCCATGATCACCCCTAACCTCTCTGCCTGCTGGCCTGATTGCCCCTAACTGCCCTCACCTGCTGGCCTGATCTCGCCCCCAACTGCCCTCCCCTGCCAGCCTGATCACCCCTAACTGCCTCTGCCTCGGCCCCCACCACCATGGCTTTGTCCGTAAGGAAGTCAGATGTCTGGAAGATGGCTGGTCAACCTGGTCTAATTAGCATATTACCCTTTTATTAGTATAGATGAGTATGCCTATTTCTAATAAGATGAGTTCAAAATGTATACTTTTCCTTGTTTGACACAAGTCCTTCTGACTGACTCTTCAAGTTAATGTAAGTTACCTGTTGGAGACAAGTCCTTTCAATTCCCTTCTCTAAGAATCTCACAGAATAAAGGTGATATATTCAATCTTCATTTCTAAAGTATCTAAGAGAATTAACTGTTTGTGTGGTCCCCTGGGTCTAATTAGACTAGACTAAACCTTAAGAGCATATGTCACTGCTATCACCCTAGTTCTTCTCCTTCACCTTGCTCCTAGACTATTGCCACCAGTCATCTCCATTCCAATTCAGCCTCCTCATGCTGGCTGTTAATATTTTCTACAATGCAACCCTAATTGCATCATTCCCTGGAAATAAAACCTTTGTAATTCCACATTGCTGCAAAGCTTTCCATAATTTGGTCACAACTTTCTCTTTTGATGTTTTGTTCCAGGATTTTTCTTCACACTGCATTCTAGCAAGACATTAATTTCTGGTTCCTGTGCATTAAAAGTAATTTTCCAGCTTTCTTCTCTCTCTCTCTCTCTCTCTCTCCACACTTTCCTCTCTCTGGAATAATTTTCTTATCCAAAATATCTACACTAATAAAAGAGAAATATGCAAATTGACCATGCCTCCACAACGCCCACCAATTAGGAGTGAGTATGCAAATTAACCCAACAAAGATGGCAGGTTAATTTGCATAAGCAGGTGTGGAGCAGCCGGGCAGGATGGGACGCCTGCTATGAGGGGGAGGGCGGGGGGGGGGGGGGAGCGGAGGAAGTTACAAGAGTGGCGCTCCGGCCAGAGTGGAGAAGACTGAAGGCTCCAGCCAGAATGAACACTGAAGGCTCCGGCCGGAGCGAAGATGGAAGATGGCAGCCAGAGCGAAGGCCTGGGTCCCTGGTGCCAGAGGAAAACCAGTGCCAGCAGCCAGGGGAAGGAAGGCCTATTGCATGAATCTTCATGCAACGGGCCTCTAGTTTCAATATAAAACATTACTTCTCTTTAAAAGCCCCACTCTAAAACAATCACATTCACGAAAACTAGTATTCTTAGAAGAAATCTCTTTCTCATAGAACTTAATCAGATCCTCATTTATCTTGTGTCACTGTCTACTTTATAACCACGACTATAACCCCCTTGGCCTCAGAGTCTATATATTATTCTATTTTGTGGTCCTTTAATGGACTGAGTTGCACATGAGGGTGCTAAGAGAATGGTTATTAAGAGGATGAACAATTATATGTCTGTATATATTCCTTGTTATTCTTGCCAAGTAATTTAAGATGTATTTGTTTGAAACATGTGAATTTGCTGTAGGTCAAAAATAGTCAGTCAAATAACAATTCAAGACTGAATTTAATTCAGTCTTTGCCAAGCCCCATTATAATATGCACTACCTGTAGCAAACTATATTACATTATCAAAATCATTGGTGAGTGAATAAAAAAGTTGTGGTACATTTACACAATGGAATACTATGCAACTGTAAAAAAGAATGATCTTTTACCCTTTGTGATAGCATGGATAGACCTGGAGAGTATTATGCTAAGTGAAGTAAGTCAGTTAGGGAAAGACAAATATCACATGATTTCACTTATAAGTGGAATCTAAAGAACAAAATAAACTGATGAGCAAAATAGGGCCAGAAGTATGGATGCATGGAACAGAATAACAGACCTCAGTGGGGGAGGTGCGATGGGAAGGGGACAGGAAGAGATTAACCAAAGAACATATATGCATATATGTATAACCCATGGACACAGACAATAGCATGAGGAAGGCCTGGAGAAGGGGTTGGGTGGAGGGGGCAAAAAGGGAGAAAATGGGAGACATCTGTAATGCTGTCAACAGTAAAATTAAATTATATTTTTAAAAAATCATAAGATACAAATTAATCAGGAGCAATGGATTTTCACTAATTAAATAAAAAATTGTTGAACTTTCAGTCAAGATGGCAACATAGATTAATGTGGTATTTGCATCCTTTCACAACCACATCAAAAATACAACAGCCCTGCCCTGGCCAGTGTGGCTCAGTTGACTGGTCATGGTCCTGTGCACTGAAGGGTTGCCTGTTCGATTCCCAGTCAGGACACATGCCAAGGTTTCAGGCTCTATCCCTGGTGGGGGCATGCAGAAGGCAGCAATTGATGTTGCTCTTACATCAATGTTTCTCCCCCCCCCCAACTCATCTACTCTAGAAAAGAATCTTACTCTTCATATATGAATGCTTGCAGATATGTTCCAGTAATTAAAATGCTAAATTAAAGTGATTTGAACTAGTTTTTTTATTTTATCAAATAATAATTATAATCTCTCTATATAAAAAGCTAATATGTAAAGTGTCCCCTCAGGAGTTCGATCATTCACTATAACATACACTGACCACCAGGGGGCGGCATGGAACGAAGGAAGGCCCCAGCTGGCGGCTGGCAGCCAGGGAAGGAAGGCCCCAGCTGGCAGCCAGAAGGCCCCTATCGGCCCTGATCACCGGCCAGTCCTAGGGACCCTACCTGTGCACGAATTTTGTGCACTGGGCCTCTAGTAACAATAATAATTGTTTATGATAACAGAAGTGAGTATGAAACAGACACACATCTGTTAAAGAGCTTATACATGCAAAAGAAGAGATATCCATTCATACTGAGCTAGCTTAAGTCCAAAAGGGAAGCATTGGCACAATACTGGCGAATCTCGGTCAGAACAAGGTGGCATTGGTGAGGGGAGGAGCCAGGGCAACTCTGAAGGCCTCAGCAGTAGGAGTTCCTGATCTTTTTCTTCTAGACCTCTAACTTTGAGTCTGTTTTGGTTTAAACTTCAAATTCCCAAGAGATAACATCTAAATGACTTGACCAGTTCTTTAGTTAAGGTGAGAAAGTTGCTTAGAGGCTGGCCCTATGGACCAATTGGTGGAGAGGGGCACCAGATATAGACATGATTTTTACAATAAAAATCACAAGTTCAAAAAAAAATGTATATGCCATTCCTGGTGAGATGTTTACTCTGCTTTGCTTTCAGGAGGAAAGTTTGAGAGGCTTCAAGCTAAATGATCTCTATGGTGTCTTCAAATTCTTAATATTTTCTCAGTCAATAGACCTCCATAGGTAGCCTTGGAGGGAAAAGAGAGGCACAGACAGGGGAAGAAATAGCCTGATGGGTTGAAAAGAGCCATGAACTGGAAACCAGACAACCTTGGCCCTGGTCTTAGCACTGAGCCTAACAGATCACGTGCTTTGAGCAAATCACTTCACCTTTCTACATTCTATTTCTGGGGCATCTGTAAACAGAGAGGGGTAGGAAAGGGTTTCAATACAACATTTATTATAAGCCTGAGAAAGTACCCTTAAATGACTCCATCAAATGCCTGTGGACAAGATTGAAAATCTAACTTTGAATCACAGGCCCCCAGCCTATCTAATAACAGACAGTTCCTGGTGAAACATCTCCCCTTTTCCATACCCTGGCCACCTATCTAACTAGACAGACCATGTGCCTTCCTGCTCCGATGCAATGAAAGTCTTTAAAAATAAGCTAAAGGAGATCATTTGGAGAACTTGATCATGGCTCTGACTGCCTTTTAACTTGCAAAAAACCATCCCTCATAAAGGCATTATGAAGGTTTAACATCTTCTGTACACAGACACTCACAACTAGTCGGGCTCTAACGCATTTCTACCAGAAGTGTATTGCTGAGAACTGTGGGTTTGACAGAGCATTACCCAGAGACAAGTCCCTGGGTGCGGAAACCCTCCTCCCCTTCTGCCTCTGTTTATGCTCTTAGTTCCGTGCCTGGGGAGAAGACAAAGGAGGGTCAGCTCTGACTCACCCGGTGCTGTGAATGTCTTGACCCCAGTGGGCTGCGGGGCCTGAGATGTTTACTTCATTTCCCTTTCATTCCAAACTCAGCTGGGCTCCCAGAGAAGGAAAGGAGCCCACGTGACTCATCGGTCCAGAAATACTGAGCGCTATTGAGTACTGTGCGCTAGGAGGGAAAATGAAGAAACATCTCCAGGGCTTCGGAGCTGCTCAGGGACTCTGAGGACCAGCCTGTTCTGACCGCCTGAAACAGCACCAGCCCTGGGAAAGAACACTGTGGCCCTTGGAGGGTGTGGGGTGGGGAGGGGCTGGGATGGGATGGGAGGTGGCTGGAAAGTGCTCATGGCCTAGGGGCCTCCATGCAGAAATGCATTTGAACATTGAAAGGAGGGCTGACTTTTCTCCACATTTGAATGGTTGGAAGGACATAGATGAGTGTCCTGAGGCAGGGCTGCAGAAATATGTGTGGAGGCAGCCATGTAGCCCTGCCCCTCCTCCAGTCCCAACCCCAGTAACAAACCTAAAAGCCTCAAACTTGGGAGGACTAGAGTCAAGTCATGGTGTTAGACATTTTGGGAACTGGACTCCTGCCTCCCCCTTGTCAGAGTTCGTTGGCGGAGCTAATTCACAAAGAAATGGAAGGGTAGGGAGCAGCACAGGACAAGGCTGAGGGCTGTAGCTGGCTAGGGCGCCTCTGCACCCCACTGGAGTGAGCTTCTGGCCCAGCCCAAGGCAGAAATAATAACAGCTGCTACCAATTTCAGACCACGTTCCAGGGGCCAGACACCGCTAAATGCCCTAGTTGCATGATCTCATTTAATCTTCACACCACCACCACCACCCACCTTCTCAGGGAGCTATAATTATCTCCACCTAACGATGAGGGGGTAAGTAACTTGTCTTAGTTTACACTGGTAACAAGAGAAGGGCAGGTGCTGATGCGGGCTTGTCTGACTTCAGATTCTGTGTTCCTCTCTTCCCGGTACTGCTTGCCAGAAAAGAAGTTGGAAAGTCTAGGAAGAGAGTGGAGGTGGAACGAGGGTGATGACAGAAGCTGGGGGAAAGGGAAGGGCTGATGGTCTGGGGCTCAACATGGCAAGAGCCCAGGTTTGGTTTCCTGGAGGCGGCATCAGGGACAGTGCTCAGCACACAGTGACAGAGGAATGTCTGTTGAAGAAAGTCTTGGACAGAGACTGTCCACGGTGGGATGATTGACAGCAGGCCCCTTGAGAGCCGTACTTCAGAGCTGCATGGAGGGTCTCTGACTGGTCTAGGCAGAACAGTCGATGGAGGCACTATACCATGTGAGCGATGGTGACAATAAGAGGACCATCAGGGACATGGTGAGGTCTGTGGTGCAATTCAATAGTGATGGACTGGACCATAGCCATGGGCACAGAGGCAGGGGCTGGCTTCCAGTGCCTGTTGTTTTTGGTATATCTGGACCCAATCTTCTCCAGGTGCCTTAACACAAAGGAAAAAGCTGCAAAGGAAAAAGAGGAGCACAGGGAGGTGAATTCTACCTTCACCCTGTGCAGTCTTCAGAAATATCATCTATAAATATTAAAAGCCAAGTGACCGGAACAACGGAACAACCAGAACGACCAGAACAACCAGTCACTATAACACACACTATAAAGATTGATCTGCTGCCTCCTTCACACCCCCTATAGATTTACACCTATTTATCTTTGAAGAGTTTTATAGTTTTAGCTCATACATTTAAATTTACTACCTTCTTTGAGTTCCTTTTTTTTTAGTATAGTGTGAGGTAGGGTCCAAATTCATTCTTTCACATGTGGATATCCATTTGTCCCAGCAACTTTTGTTGTAAACATTATGCTTTCCCTCATTTAATGCCTTGGCACCCAGGTGAAAAAATCAATTGACCAGTGTTCCATCTTGTTTGAGAAGCAGTTACATAACTGGAAAGGACAAGGTACTCTATGAGGCTTGAGGTTACCATAGGTATCACTTATGTTAGATTTAAAGGAAAATATTCAGATGATTAAATTTTTCAGAGACAAATTAATGAGTGCTAAGAATGGCAGAAGGTTTAGCCCCGGATGGTTCAGTTGGTTGGAGTGTTGTCCCATACACCAAAAGGTGGCAGGTTCCATTTCTGGTCAGGGCACATACCCATGTTTCAGGTTGGATCCCTAGTTGGGGTGTGTGCAGGAGGCAATCAAATGATGTTTCTCTCTCTCTCTCTCTCTCTCTCTTCAACTTTTTGATTTTTAAAGAGTGGCAGAAGGTTTAGAAGCATAAAATGCAATATAATAAATGTCAAGGGTTTCATTGTTTTGTTTTGGGGTTTTATTTTTTTTTAGCAGATCTTTAGAACAAAATCTAAGAAAAAGAAGGAACTATGTTTAGGAACTATGTTGTAGAGTAGATTTATTAAACACCACTCTTATACTCCTGTATGATGCAACCTCTGTCACATGGGTGGGGTGAGCACTTCCTTCTCACTCTAGATGCTTCTTCCATACGGAGTGTGACCCTCCTGGTCTCGTTCTACTTCTCACTTCTCAGGGAGGGGGAGGTATAATTTAATTGTATTAGTGAATTTAAAAAAGAATAAACTGGGTCTTGTCAACATAACTCACTTCTTCACTTTTTCCTCTTGGGCGTGAGCTACCTACAGGGAATTACAGGGCTCCTCTGCTTCATGATGGATCTTAGGTCATGGGGGAAAGAAGGAGAATGGTGGGAGTCTTCATGCAAACTGGCATTCTCTGTGAATGGATGATTTGTGTGAATAATTCAGCGAATTATGCAATGCACTTGCCCACAGATATGAGCCATGTCTTATGACTTTGCCTTTATCTGCATCAGAGCTGAGATGGAAAAAACAGGTGTCATGAACTGAGCCCACTCAGAGACCCCATCATTTGTTGTATGGGCCAGCAAATTGAGTTTTCAGGCCAAAATAACATAGGGAAAGGCTTTTGGTGGGGCCAGGGTGCATGGGCATCGGCCCATGCAAGACGTTTGTAGGGGTTCACACTGAGCCAGTGGGTTCTTACCATTGTGTGTTTTTACCAGTTGTCTTTTAACACTGTGTCCTGAGCAGAAGCTTATGATGGTTTTGTCCACAGGAGCGTGGCTGTACCCACAGAGTCAAGATTGAATGTCAGGCAGCTTCAAATGATGCCCAGGTCATAACTGCCTTAAGCAAAGGTGCTTGGGTCACATGGTTGACCAGAGCACACGCCAGTCTAGCCAGCCCCATGTGGCCATCTTGGCCTCAGCAGAGAAGCAGTAGTCCCCATGCAGGCTGCTGCAATTCACTATGAAGAAGCAGCTTGGACTTGTGTCACAGGCCAGGCTGAGGTGGGGTTAGAACTTCGCAGGCCTTGGTGGGCAGAGCATGTCAGTTCCTTTGAAACTGCTAGGCGGTGCAATTTCCTGTGTGTTATAGACATTAACTGGGTTTTAGCTTCTCATCCTTAATGTCAGCTCAAATAGGCAAGGCCACCTTTTCCCCAAGTCCCATTTGGGGTCAGATTTGTTTAAGAGAAAAGCACAGGCCCAAAATGGTATCACTTGTGCTAAATGCCCATGACCTGGTTGCAGTTTCAACCTTAACCAGAAATGTAATCTTAATCAATCTGGAATTTTCTGGTCAACACCACTGAAGTAATCTGTCAGGCGGGCCCTCTTGATCCCTATAGGCAGACGAGGAAATCTGCATGGTAAAATTCTTGCCTTTTCCTTCCCCTAAAAGACTTTCTGGATTAAAAATAATCCTTTCTTTCCTTTTTTTTTTTTTTTTTTTTTTTTTTTTTTGCTAATAGCTCCCTTGCCCCACCCTTTTAGTTGCTAGATGGCATGCTTCCCAATTCATTTGAATTGCTTAATAAAGCAAATTGGATCTTCAAATTTACTAGGTTGAATTTTGTTCTTTAATAGGGTCAAAGAGGTGTGTCTGGAAGAACTGACTCTGTATTCATGAGACTTACCCTCGGGTACAAGAGAAGGAAATAGTGAGAGTATTAACAGGTGTGTTTCAAGGTATTACAGTTATGTCGGTGGGCATTTGGGTCCTGTGCCTGGGTCCTGAGGGAACAGGGCCAAGAAATGTACGGAATTCACAAGTCAAGAAAATACAGTGTCTTGAGAAGTTGAGATGAAGGCATTGGTGCTTTCTAGACCACAGGAGCAAAGGTTTAGAAGTCCAGTAGCTCCTGGCCAGAATCAACAGAGGATGATTTTCCAACTGAAGCAAATGTTCAGAAGGTCCTTGGTCCTAAAAATTCCAAAATAAGGGACAGTAATATCCTCCTGTGTGACCCAGAACTAAAAATGTCTGCTCAGGAGATAGAGCAGAAGCGGTGCTACCAGATGGGGCTCACCCTCAATGCAACACTGAAAGTCCAGGACTTCAGGGCTAGAGGAACAACGTTTATGCAAATTTGCAAGCTCTACAAGAAGCCAAGTGTCTCAATGCCCTTCTCAGAGAGTGCAGGCAGTATGCACAGGTGGACTCTTGCCTAGTTTAGGTAAACAGGGTGCCAAAATCAATGCTCTGTGCCAAAATTAACCTCTTACTAAGAGCTTTCCTTTAGTTGAGGTTAAGTTCATCAGCTGTGGATTCCAAATGACTGATGTCACTGAGAGACAGAATGATGAAGTAGAAGCCAAGACTCCGTTTGTCTTTCCCCCTCCCCTCAGGTAGAATAGTCCGTGGGCAGCACTAAATAATTGGAATTTGAGAACACAACTTTGTTAGGATAACTGCTGGAGGTTGAATGGTTCTGTCAACTAGAACTGTTAAAGAAAAAATTACTCCTTCCAGCACTTGTTAAAGAAAGGTAAGGCAGACTTTATTCAGGGGAAATATCATGAGGAATATCGGGACCACTGCAATGGGGTTTTGCAGTAGGGGAGAGAGATTGGGTTCAACTCAGAATACAAGGAAAAGCGAGGATATATAGCCAAGAAGCCGATGGGAGTCAGTGTGTAATAGAATAAAATAATCAGTCTTTCTAACTGCATCTTGCTCGAGCCTGCCCAGTTCCCATAACATGCCTAGTTGTACACATAGATATGCTAATCATTAAAGGAATCTAACCTGTAGCCTAGGAATTATTGAAACAACCTCCCTGTTCAAAAGTACCTCCCCGAGGAGATAAGGAAGGTATGTATAAAAATAATGATTGCTTATCAAAAGATTTACAGGTATCTCATGACTGGGAACATCACAACTAGAATTTGAAGTTTCACCATTCCCCTTGGACCCTTGCTCATGTCCAGATGTCTGTAGTCATCAATCACCTCCTGACCTCAAACCCCTCCCATTCCTCCTTCCCCTGACATAAAAGAAGCCTGAATTCTGTACTTTCTCAAGACGGTCAAGCTTTTACTTGATTACAAGTGGATGGAAAATTACCAAGAGGAAACGTCAGGAATAAAGGGAAATTTTGGTAAACTTGTCCTAACAGGAGTCTTGCTGAAGACTGGCCAGAATAATCAGATATCAACTGAGGATGATGGAGGATGAGGAACCTGATTAGAAATCGAAGATGATCAGATATCAAGGATGAGGAATTCTGGCTGAAATGACCTAGCAGGATTCTTGCTAAAATTGAGCTCTTGCCCTACCTGGTTTGGCTCAGTGGCTAGAGCATCAGACTGTGGACTGAAGGGTCTCAGGTTCAATTCCGGTCAAGGGCACATGCCTAGGTTGTGGGTTTAATCCCCAGTAGGGGGCATGCAGGAGGCAGCCAATCAATGATTCTCTCTCATCATTGATGTTTCTATCTCTCTTTCCCTCTCCATTCCTTTCTGAAATCAATAAAAAATATATATATTTTAAAAATCTTTAAAATTGAGCTCTTGAAAACATGACCAAGAGCTGGGCTTGGTTGAAAATAGGCTTAGAGGAGCCTGCTTAGAGTTTGGTCTAGGAGAGAATCTTTGTCAGGGGTATGGGGATCTACGAGGTCTGTACTTGATAAGCTATGTATTCTATTAATTGATCAAGCTCTTTAAAAGTGAGGCAGTTGAGGCTTGGCATTGGATTAATAAAACTCCTGAGGCCCTAAAAAAATTCACCATCCATCGAGAGTCCAGGGTACAGCTTCTGAAGGAACCCCAGTTCAACCCAACCATCAGGAAGTTCTCTGGCTGAGTCTCAACACAGTAAGAAATGGCAGAGGATGAATTTCAGACTTTAATTTCCTTAACTTCAACTCATAAAATCAAGTGAATTTGATTATGGAGATTAGCTTCTTTGAATTTAGACTTGCCAAGGAAATTGACTCTTTGAACTTTAAATTCTCCCTGGGAATTTGATAATGAGGGGCACTTATATTAAAATCTGGGGCATTCCTAAATTGTTTACAATTCCCATTTTATTATGGAATTGTCTTTTTACATTTATAATTAGAAGATCTCAGTGAGTCATTCAATCTCAATGAAGAACCTGCTATGCTATATTGGAAAATGTGGTTCGACATAATTTGGGATGGGAAAGTGAGTCAGTTTTCAACCATGGGTACAGAGAAGTCTTGGTTTTATTTAACTAGTGGACTGTTTGGACCCATTTCAGAGCCTTCTGGGTTGTCAGAGGTCCCAGGAAGACACTCAAAGGACACAGCTGGTTCTGGAAAGTGGGCACTGGGGGGAAGCACCGCTGTTCTGATTCAGTGCTGATCTCCAGCCTGGGGAGGGTAAGCCGGAGGCTATATTCTTGGTTGACTCTTGGCTTAAGGGCTAAATAAACCCCATGGGTTAAACATCCAGGGTTGTTAGAGAGAAATACTTTGTCCCCATTCTTGATATGAAGTGTGGAATTCCTGACTTTTCTCTGTCTCCCCATGGGAGCATTTCTTGGTATATTAGCAAGAACATTTGCCCACTGACTCCACCCACATTCTCCAATCTGGGCTTTGTTAGTAATAAAGATATTGTGATGAGTTTTTAACTTCATCCACTTTTTTTTTTTTGTCTTATTGACAATTGGTTGTGAACACAAAGTAGAAAAGAATGGTCCTATTTAAACCCCCAAAAGAACATCATCTTCAAGTTGTATAGTAGTTGACAAGGCTTATTTTAAATACTTATACACACACCTGTGTGTACTATATAAAATACTAGAGGCCTGGTGCACAAAATTTGTGCACTCGGGGGGAGGGGGTCCCTCAGCCCAGCCTGAGCCCTCTCACAGTCCAAGAGTCCTCAGGGGATGTCCGACTGACAGCTTAGGCCTGTTCCCCTGGTGGCCTGCCTGCTTCCTGGTGGTCAGTGTGCGTCATAGCGACCAGTAATTCCACAGTTTGGTCAATTTGCATATTAGCCTTTTATTATATAGGATAATTTTATAAATATTATAAATAAAATATTTATATATTTTATAATATTTTCCATATATTATAAAAATAATTTCATAAAATATATATTGGTGTATATATATGAAATATATAAATGTAAGATGTATATTAAATATATATATACATACAATATGCACATACACACAGTTTTATTTACAATTATAAATCTCTATATAATGTGCATCTATTTTTTTTATAATGCACATCTATTTTGACCTTTACCTTGCTTAGTAATATTTGTACAAATGTCCCTGGTTCTCAGACTGAAAGCAGTGATTCTCCAACTTGAGTGTGCATTAAAACCACCTGTTAAAACATAGATTGGCCGAAACCGGTTTGGCTCAGTGGATAGAGCGTCGGCCTGCGGACTAAAAGGTCCCAGGTTCGATTCCGGTCAAGGGCATGTACCTTGGTTGCGGGCACATCCCCAGTGGGGGTTGTGCAAGAGGCGGCTGATCGATGTTTCTCTATCATCGATGTTTCTAACTCTCTATCCCTCTCTCTTCCTCTCTGTAAAAAAATCAATAAAATATATTTAAAAAAAAAAACACAGATTGATGGTCTCTGGTCCCAAAGTTTCTGATCCAGTAGGTGGGGGTGGTGCCCAAGAATTTGCATTTCTAATAAATTTCCAAACTTTGAAAATGACAAGAAAACAATAGGAGTATATTGATGCCACGACACAATTATCCTTGAATAATAATTTAATGTCATATTTAAAGGACCTGTCTTCCCTTATTGATCTTAATTATGCTGTTATGTCTATCCTATATAATAAAAGGCTAATATGCAATCGACCAAATGGCAGAACGACCTATCACTATGCTGCGCACTGACCACCAGGGGCAGACACTCAATGCAGGAGCTTAGGGGGAGCGCTGCTCAGCCAGAAGCCGGACTCACAGCTGGCAAGCACAGCGGCGGTGGTGGGAGCTTCTCCTGCCTCCGTGGCAGCACTAAGGATGTCTGACTGCCAGGCCTAAGCCGTCAGTCAGACATTCCCCAAGGGCTCCCGGACTGCAAAAGGGCACAGGCCGGGCTGAGGGACCTCCCCCACCAAGTGCACAAATTTTGTGCACCAGGCCTCTAGTAGATATATAAGCTCAGAAGTTATGAAGGCCAGCCACTAGTTGGCCACCTTCATTCTTCTCTCACTAGCAATTGGAGGAGTAATTGCATTTATTCCATGTTGAAGTAGGCAGTAGTTAATGAACTTGATCAGATACTACTTTGAATGGCAGCTTTCAAGTTCTGCAGAAACTATGACACTCCCCCAAACAAAAAGTAATGGAATGGCTGACCACAGAGGCGTATGTCTCCACCCTCAGCCCCAAGTCTCCTTTCCCTGATGTCCTTCAAAGGCTGGATGTAGTAACAAGAAGAGAAATTGAATAACCAGAAGTTTGAACACTATCTTCTTTGATGCATAAGACATTCCTTTGCTTTCAGCACATCTGTGAAGAGGAAAAGTGAAACTGCTTATTTTGAGAGGGAAGGTATCAGGTCTGAAACGGAAACACAAATGGATAAAACCCAGAAAACAAAAACTTATATTAAGAGAGAATGAAATCCCAGAATAGGTAAGGAGATAATGGTGAAGCACCCAGACACTTTCAGAGTTTAAGAGGCTCTGCTCTGGGGCTGCACATCCACATCTCTCTTTTGAGAGATCCCTTGTGTGTAGGGATGCCACACCATCCTGCCTATCACTGATGAGTTTGAGGACAGAGCTTGACTCAAATAGCCAGGGCTATAAGGGTTCTTGATTCTTGAGAGGGATGGCTCGCTTAAATCAGATCAAAAGCAGCTGACAGAACAGTGTAGAAATGGAAACACAGAAAAAGCAACAGGAAACCAAGAATAAAAAAATAAAAAAAAAAAAACAAGCAGAAGGAAGAAGGAAAAAAAATAGACAGAGAAGCAGAAAGGAGAGGTGGAGGAAGGAGACTGCTGAAGTATCAGACGGGTCCCCAGGCTGATTCCCCTTTTGCAGCTGCTCTGGTTACCTCTTCTCCATCCTCTGAGAGCCCTCACTGGGGGTCTGCAGAAGCTTTCCTTGTCCTTTCAATAAGCTCCCATAAACTGAGATAACATGAGTGTGTTTCCAGTTCCTGCAAACGTATCTTTGTAATAGAGAGACAAGAATATAACCTTGGGCCCAAACCAAACAGATGAGATGTAATATGAGTAAATTGCGAGTTGCTTCATTTCAATTTTAAAAATTAATCAGGTCTGTCTGGACAGTAGATTGTAAAGATTTGAGGGGAGCTTAATCTATTAAAAATCCAGCATCTGGGGGGGAAAAAAAAGCAAACTCAGTCTTAGCTTGCCTTACCAGAATTTTAGTGTGGAGAATGAGAGAGAGGGAGGGGAGGGGAGGGACAGGGAGGGAGAATGTCCCTAACTAGACAGCATGTGGGTACATAGCAGCAAGAGTAGTTAGTGGCAGCCCTGACTGGTGTGGTTCAGTGGGTTGAGCATCCTCTTGTGCACTGAAAGGTTGCTGGTCAAGGCACATATCCAAGTTGCAGGTTCAACCCCTGGTCAGGGTGCCTATGGGAGGCAACCAATGGATGTTTCTTTCTCAGATCGATGTTTCCCTCTCCCTCTCCCTTCCTCTCTCTAAAATCAATAAAAACTTTTTTTTTAAAGAGTGGTCAATGCCAGCACAGTTTAGGTGGCTTCCCAACATAGATTCTAGACATCCTGTACCTCCTATACAGCACCTCGCCTCCCATAGCATTGCATTCACCACATCTTATTTTATTTGCTCAGTGACCATATTCCATGCCAGACTGTAAGCTTCGTGAACACAAGGACATATCCGTCTTGTTCTTGCTCTGTTCCTAGCACCTGGCACAGTGATGAGTATGGTTGGTTCTCTTGAAATATTTATTGAATAAATGAGAAAATCACATCATATGAATAATGGCGAAGTAAAATGGCAACATTAAATTTGGAAAGAAAGAAACCCAAGTGGACTGGATTGTGGTTGTTGAATATGTGCAAGATTTTCCAGTGGAAGAAGGAGAAAGCTTGCTTGGGTTGCTCATGAAGCAGCGAGCATGGTGTGGTAGGCACATGAGGCCCTGGCTGGTACTCATGGCCCTGAGCTCACTCCCCAACCCACAGGAGTCTCGTCACTTAGACCTGAGCCATCATTTCATCCTTTCTAAATTCTGTTCAAGATTCAACATTTAGTGGCCTATTAAATGATGGCCAGACATTAGGGAGAGAGCGGTGGGGGGTTTTCTTTCACCAAACTCCCCAACATTTACAGACGTCAAACATAGAATGGTTTGTCTCATAAAATAGTGGGTTCTCTGTTAATATAAATCTCCAAGCAGAGTTGGACAGCCATCTGCTAAGTGTGTTGTTGTGAGGATTCTAGGGTTGGGTGAGGTTGGACAAGGATGACGGTTAGCTCCATCAATTCTATGGAATTTAGAATTTTATGGAAATTCTACCTGCAGGCTGAGTGTTTCAGCTTGGACATGATGAATGTGAATCAAAGAAAGAAGTGGCTTCTGCCTTAATCTGTGGCCTGTTAAGTATGTGACTTAATCTTCCTGAGCCTCAGCTTTCTCAGCTGCTAAGTGGGATAATAATACCTGTCCTTCCTCCATTAAAAGGTTGGCCAAGATCAAATGAGACGATATTTGGATTTCAAAAGTGTAAAGTGTTCTACATATATTGCTCCGGGGGGAGAAATGGAAATTCTGAAGAACCACGTCTTCTGAAGTCCAGGCCAAGACGCTGTCAGGCTAAAACAAGTGTTTTTCCTCAGTTCCCTCTGGACATCTTAGAGAAATGTTGAACCTCTCCCTCTCTGTCTCTGCCTGGTGATAATGGGGCTGTTAACTTGTTCTTTTTAGTTGTAGTGATTTCACTTGGTACATAAATGTCAAGTTCCACCTGACTCGAAGTTAACATATAATGTCTCTTCCCTTTCCTCATGAGTACAATTCTGTTAAATTATCCCTTATGCTCACATTGATTTTTTTTCAGTTTTAAGTCTTAAAATAGCATATTCTGCCAAACTGCTTTGCTGCTTTCAAGGCAATGAGAATGGCGCCTGGCATTGTGGGAGTTTCATGCAAATCATAGTGAGGCTGGCTGTGCTTCAAGACAGCGAGAGCACCGCCAAATAGGCGTTTATCAAGGACAGCCTGACAGTCGCCGGGCTCTAAATTACCTTACATCACAGCCTTTCATTCCCAACCCCCTGTCACCCACGTGCAAGCCAAATGGAACCACGAGATGGGTTTTATTATCCCCATTTTACCGAGAGGAAAAACTAAGATACAAAACAATCAAGTGCCTTTACATAGGTCACTTGGTCCCACCAGTGCTGGACCTGAGCTTACAAAGTTGGCTTTCTACTAGCACGTTACTCTTGCTACTAAATCTTCACACATCGTCAGATGCTGCTGCCTTTTCATGGGTTGATTCTACTCCAATCCACTCATGATCATGGTGTGCCGATCTTACTAAGAAAGGCTCTGATCTTGATCATGACACCTTCTCAGACAATCCAAATAAGGCCCAGGCAAGGGAAGGGTTCTCAGGCCCGGGTGCAAGTAGCTGAGTTGGTTGGAGCGTAGTCTTGTACAGCAAAAGATGATGGGTTTGATTCCTGGTCAGAGCACATACCCAAGTTGTACAGCAACCAATTGATCTCTCTCTCTCTCTCTCTCTCTCTCTCTCTCTCTCTCTCTCTCTCAAAATCAATTTAAATTTTTTTTAAATTAAGGGTCCTCAGAACTAGAGGAAGTAACTAGGAGAGCAAGCTTATCTCTGCTGTGAATTCCAGTGGTCAGCCCTGAAAGCTTATCAGAATAATAGGGAACAAGCTTAATGTCTGGCAGAGTAAAAGGGGTGCACCTGCCACAGGTATACATTGACTTGCAATTTAAAAGATCTTCCACATTGTCTCCTGATCTGGTCACAAATTTGGTGACAACCCAGGGAGGTATGTATGACAGATGGGGGGTGGGAGCTGGGGTGGCTCTCTCTCCACTTTATAGAAAATCAGCTGAGATTAAATGACACCCATGGTCACGTAGCTGGTAAATGTCAGAGCTCCCCATCAACTCTGGTTTTTGAACAAGACTAGCAGATTTTGCCTTGCCCTAGAAGAAGCTCAAGCATTGACTCTCATTTACAGTGATAGACTTAGGAAGTTTCTTTTCAGTCTCCCAGAAACAATACCAGAGAGGTAAACACTGCAAAAGGCTGACCCTACACTGGCATCAACAGCAGGCTTGCTCACACGTTTCCCCTTCAAGGTGATAGATAGAGGCTGTTTTCCCTGCATCTGGCTTCTCCATGAGGATCCCAGTGACAGAAGCTGGGAGTGTTTGCTATCAGCCTTTAGACCAGCTAGAGACTTCCCATGCCCAGAGGGAGAGGGGCTTTCCCAGAAAACACTCTTGCACAAGAGCCCTCTCTTTTTTGTCCCTCCCTCCCCAGCCTACACCTCAGGGAAGAGTTCCTCACCTGTCACTAACACCCCTTCCTAACCCGCCCAGCAGCCTGCAGCCCACACTCCTGCTCTCTGAGCAAGCAGCCTCTCCCTCCACACAGGTCAGGGCCAGGGCCGGCGGGGAAAGGCAGGGATCGCCCCAGGGAAGTGCAGATCTACAGGGGAGCCTCAGAAGCTCTTCTAAAAGGCTTCCAGGTGGTCCCAGAAAGCCCCCTCCCCCCTCCCAGCACTGGGCTCAGCCCTGCAGCACAGGGAACTTCACCGCTGCAAGTTGAAACAGGACTCCCCGCCTCCCCTCTCAGCAGCCGGGCTTTAAATAGGATTAATGAGAGAACATGCTAAACACTGCTCTGAGAGGTTCCAGAACAGGCAGCCCAGACTTCCTCTCAAGCTGCCATTTTGGACCGGCTCCCCACTGACTGCCCTTGACTTTGAGCTTGCTCCTCCGCACTCAGCATTCCCGCTCTGCTGGGAACCTGACCTTGGGATCTCAAGGACAAGATGCAGCCCCGCTGACCTCCCCAGCACCTCCTCTGCCCACAGCTTGTGCCAGAAAGCTCGTTCATTTAGCTTATCTTCTTTGATAAAATTCAAACACTTTCCCCCTAGGGAAGCGGGTGGGAGGTGGAGCTGGGAAGGAAGCAGCAGGAAGCTGTGTGTCACACACACCTTGGTGTGAAGAGCCCTATTTGTTGGCAATACCAGCAGCCCCAAGAACTGTGGTAAATGTCATTTAATCTGCTCCATGTGCGTTCCTGTATCCCTGCCTGGGGAATTACGCTGTCAATGTCACTAAAACTGAGGCGATGAGGGCAAGAGAATTGGCCAAGGTCATGCAGCTACTAAGAACAGTCGAATTCAAACCCAGATCTTACCTCCAGTCTAGACTCAAAATGCTGTTCCCTTCCCCTTGCACCTTGCGGAGTCTGCTTCAGGCCAAATCAGGCGGCTGATTCCGCTGGGGAGATTTAGGGTAGAAAAGGCTCTGGGTCTGTACTGGGGGAGGCAGTTGGTGAGGAACAACAAGGGCAGGGGGTTCCTGGCTGGCGGGTGCTGTGCTACACACATCACCAGTACCAAACCCAGCCACACAGGCGTGTGGGCACTGGTACCAGAAACCTCAGGCTAACGGATGCTGTTTCCCACTTTGCCTCGATTGCACTCAAGGCAAAAGGGAAAATCCCTCCCAAGTTTACCTACAGCCTCTTCTGAATGAAATGCTCTCCTGACGGCACTGCAGCAGTCCTGAGCTGCTCCCAGACACCTGCCAGCTAAAGAGTCAGAAAATGCTAGAAGTGACTGTGGAGATAACCTGAGGCAGCCGCCGGCACTTGCCTCCCCTCTGTCCCTTTCCCTCCACCTCCTCTATTTTTGCCAGTGATAAGATTGAGGCCTTCTCCTGGAGACCACATTCAGTCTGGAAATAAAGCAAAGTATGTGGCCGACACCTAGAGAATTTGATATACAAAGTAAAGGGAGTGAGGTTAATCCCAGAAGACGTGTGGGGAGAATGGCCGTACTAGCTGAGAGGTGCAGGGACCTGGAGGATTCAATTAGAAAGCCAGGCGGGCCAGCAGGAGCCCAAGCCCAGGACGATCCTTTGTCCCAGACTCTCCTTTCTCTGATCCCACCAATTCCTAGGGGACAGTATAGGCCTTTCCATATAGGACTTCCTGAGAAATGACTGAGTCAATGTGTAAATTAAATTTCAACACACAGGATGTAAAAGCCTCTGCTATTTGTTTCTCCCCCCTGGGAGGAGGAAACGAGCGAGCCAACATTCCCCATGGGGTAACTAAATGATTTCCCTGGAGTCCTGGTCTCATGTGTTCTATTTGCTTAAATGAGTTTAGGGCTACAGCAAATGTAAGCTTGACAGGACCCATTTGCCAAAGGCCTCCCTCAGAACTGACAAAGGTCATGCCAACTTCTTTGTCTGCATGCTATTCCTCAGCCCTGGGGAGAAATTAGCCCAAAGTCAATTAGCCCATTAGTCACCCCCCATGTGCTCAGCAGCAGGCTGGGTGTTATTAGGGATATAGAAAAACAAGAGGTGGTCCCTGCCTTCATTTATCATTAAATATTTGTTGAGTGTCCATCGTATGCCGGGCATTGAGCTGAGCACTTAACAATCCAGTAGGAAAATGAGATTCATTCACCTGAAACAACAGAACACAAGTTACAACGTGCACAATGAAGGAAAGAAAAGCAGGACATGGATAGGCTCTTTAATGGAACTTCAATGGGGTGGGGGACCCAGGAGGGCTGGGTCAGGGCTTGGGTAGGGTCTTCAAAGACACTTTCATTCTGGCTTGAAGGAGGAGGATGTAGCCTTGATGGAGATGGGAAGCAGCATGGAACTGAGGAGGCATACACGTTGGGGAAGAGGGAGAAAAGGGATGAGTAGGTAAGGATGGGGTCACATTGTAGAGGTGTTTAGAGCTAAGCAAAGAAGTGTAAACTTGATGGTAAGAGGAAGGCTCTGGCTCCGTTTGGGGTCTCTAGACTTGGGTAGAGCTGAGAAGAGTCAACTCTAGAGAGCCAGCTGGGAGCAAAGGCTTTGGATGGACCTGATTCCAGTCCTTTTTACTCTATATTCTAGTGGTGGAATTTGGGGGCACATCATTTAACAACCCTCAGCTGCAATTTCTTCATTTAGAAAATAGCGATAATGATTTCTGTGAGTATTAAATAAGAAGCCATAGATTAAAATGTCCAGCAAAAACGTGGTGCATAATAGGCAGCAATGACTATTTTTCTCCACAGTTTTTCCCTTTCTCCTGGGAGACAAAGATGAGATATACAGATATATCTCTATATCTATTCCACCCTAACCAATTGGTCGAAGCCAACCACGGTAATCTCCTTGAGCTTGCCAGTGATTGTCAGATGATGTTGCCAAGCCCGTCCAGAGTCGGCCGAGAGCCTTCCAGGAAAGGTTTCCTTGATCCTAGGAAAGAGATGTAGGAACAAAGGCCTTTTATTCCTCAGCCCATTGCTGGTTCTGGGTGTGACGACTAGACTGATGGGTGCAGTCGTGAAGCAACCATCCAGAAGGAGAGCTGTACTCTGGGTTGTCAGCACAGAGAGATGGAAAGACCTGGTCTCTGATGACACTGTGAAGCCAAGGTATGAAGTAACCTGGGAGTTGATCTCTTAACTTATCTCTTTTGTGAAATATTTTCTATTGTTTAAGCCAGTTTGAGTTGGCTTTTTTGTTAGCTGTAAGTGGAAACATCTTCCTGATTCACAGGTTTAGAGAAATTAGTCAAAACCATGGTAGAGATAGATTCCAGAACCTTTGGATGGGCCTGGACCTTTCAGAGTGAGGATACTGAATTAGAAATAGCCTAGTGTATCCTTTTGAAATGGTGTTTGGGGGTGAGGGAAGTAACATTTGAATATTTCCTTCTTATTTCTCTGTCATCTTGTTCAACCCTGCATTTATATTGAAGGGTTTGCTAAACGATTATCATGAGCCTTGTCAACTAGAGGCTAAATAAAGTATATTTGCACTAGGAGCTAGTTAGTGCCATTTGAGTCCTGCTTTTACATTAGCCAAGATGTCCGGTTCGCTGTTCTCAGGGGAAGGCTGACTGCCTATGGGCTACACTGCCCAAACCAAACCACACTGAGGCACTGCATCACTTACATGGTTTCTGCGGCAGGTAGGGGACACATGCCTTAAACCCTGTGGGTCCTATCTTCAGTGAAACTGGGTCTATTTCTTCTCTTGGACTCAGTTTTCCTTTCGATGAAAGAGTGGGGTGGACATCTTTCCTGAGGTAACTTGAGCATGTTGGTTGGGATGAGTCACCCTTGGACAGGAATTCTGAGGTCAGCAAGTTTCCCCTAGGGCCCCTAAGAATTTGTTCCCTCTACAGCTTCCCTGGTTGCCTGAGCCTGAACACAATACTCAGCATAGCTATAGATAATTACGCTACTGATGGTGAGGAGGATAATGGTAGTGACAAACAATTCCTTGAAGTCATGTAGTACTTCCTAGGAAATGAGAAATGCCCCTTGCATTTTATCTCATTGAACACTCAGACAAGTCAAGGAGGAGCTCTTCCTCCCAGTACAAAGGAGAGTTTATTGAAGCACAGAGATAAGAGGCAAGGTGCCCCAGGCCTTACAGGTGAGGAAGGTAGAGTCTGGTTATAAGAGCTACACCTCCAAGGCAACTCCTGGGGACCCGTTTTGTACCCTGGAGGGAGACAGGACCCTGTCCTCTAAGGTCAGAAGGCCTGGGCTCGACCTGCAGGAAAAGACACCTTCCTGTACTTTTTCTGGTTAGTTGGGAGATAGATGGAGTAGTGGAAGCCTGTTCCCTGAAAGCCTTTCTCAATGATCTAGCATTATAATATTTTCTCATCTACCTTTGGAGAGTACCCAACATCAACTAAATATAGTCAGCCTTTCTTCCCATTGATTTTTAGAGAGAGAGAAAGGGAGGGAGGAAAAAGGAGTAGGAGAGGGGAGAGAGAGAGAGAGAGAGAGAGAGAGAGAGAGAGAGAGAGAGAGAGAGAAACACTGATCTGATAGAGCCACATTAATTGGTTGTCTCACATACGTGCCTCCATTCCACCCCACCCCCACTGGGGGCTGGGAATTGAACCTGCAACAAGGTATGTGCCCTTGACCAGAATAGAACCCGTGACCCTTTGGTGCGTGGGCCGGCGCTCTAATTACTTCTGAGCAACACCGGCCAGGGCTAGTTAGCCTTTCTATCTCCCAATACAAGGCCCTGGATTTTTAGACTTAGAAGAAATTAAACAATTATTTAACATTTTTACTTTCCTTACCACCTTTGACTTTATTAATTCTTTTCATCTTTGTGTCATTGCCACAAGACAAATAGGGCAAATGTTATTGGGCCCATTTTACCAATGAGCAAACTGAGTCTCAAAAAGGTTATGACAAGAGCACACGTTTGAAAAGTGGGAGCAGATGCGGATCTTCTGTGTGTGAGTCCATGCCTTTCTGAAACATCATCCTGCCCCCTCCATAGAACTCATTCAACTATTTTTTGAGTGTTTGCCAAATACCAACAATGTGTTGGGGATTTAACGCTGAATAAGAGACAAGTGGTCTTGAATGAGAAACTTACAGAAGCGTTGAAAGTGAACAAGAAGGAAGACAATTATTTGAACTGTGATAAGTCCATTGGAAAGGCGGGGATGTTTCTAATCCAGACAAGCTGCTGGTCCATGGACCTGTCCTATATGGCCAATCCTAGGTTCTAGAGATGAAGAACAGAATGATAAGCCAGAACAGTAAACTACTTGGTCTTAAGTGATGAGTGGATGAAGATGGCAAAAGACTATTTATAAAAACATGCTTTATAACCCAGCTTTCTAGACTCAGCTCAGACAAGGGCAAGCCTGAGTGATGCAGATGTCCAAATGGGATACCCAGGGCCCAGGAACAGCAGCACTTCTTCAGGAGGCAAAGGAAGGAAGAGGGGCCACACTGAGAATCTCACCAGGGGTTTTAGGGGCAGACACACCCAGCCATTGCATTACCATACCAAACAGCTGAATCAGGGAGCTAATTATGGCCTTGTGCTCCTGGAGACCACATTCCTGAGGCTTTTATGAACACACACACACACACACACACACACACACACACACACACACACACATACTATACCATCACAGCTCTCCTCCCTCCATTTCACTTCCTTACTTCCACCTCCATGGTCAATGCACCTTTATCTCTGAAGCATCCCTTGCACAGGATGTTTCTTCCCTTTTTTAAATCCTCACCTAAAGTAAGGGTATTTTTTCCATTGATATTTAGAGAGAATACAAGGGAGAGGAGAGGGGGGAGAAACAGAAAAAGAAGATGGCAAATACGGAGAAGAGGAGAGAAGGAATGGATAAAGGAAACCTGGAGTCAGAATGGAGTGCGGGTAATAAAAGGAAAGAGGGAGGGGAGAAGAGTAAGATGGGAACATTGGGAGAAGGGGGGAGAGGGGAGCGGGAGAGAAACTGAGGCCTAGCCAGGGACATGGCTTTTCCAACAGCATTTAAGTAGTCATTGGTGGGGTCAAAGCCAGGAGCAGCAGGCCTCCAGAAGCCGTTTGCCTCTTCCATAGAATTCCACATCTGAAGACGCTACAATGAGTTTGACTGAAGTCTGGAGCTCCCCTGATCCTGTACTCTACCTTCCAAGATTCTACCCTTTACTTAAGGGGCTGGGGTGTTTGGTCAATATTAACCCATTCAGCAAATATTCCTGAGAAAATGCCACCTGGGAGGCACCACATTTGTCTCTGGAGCTAGGTATAGAGTCCAGTCCCTGACTAAGGGCCGCTCACACTCTAGGGAGGCAGACCTACAGTGTCAGCCACCATGCAAGCAAGCATGCATTTGCTATGTCCATGAATGGGCTACAGGAAGCACGGGGCTTTAGATAAAGGGGCCATCGTTCTGCCTGGGGTGATCAGAGAAGGTGTGCATTGGTGGGTCTCAAATATTGACAGAGAAAGGCTTTTCAAATGGAGGAACAAGTACAGACAAAGGTGGGAGAGACGAGGTGAAGTTCAGAGAAGGCTGGGTAGCCCTTTGGGTTGACACAGAGAAGCTGTAGTGTTACTTGTAATAATTACCATGGGTAAGTACTGACCACATGCCAGGATTCTCACTGAATCCTCACAACAAACTACAAACTATGAATTCATTATTTAACAAAATTTTATTGCCTACTACATGCCAGGCAAGTTCTATGTGTTGGGAGAACATCCATGAACAAAACAAGACCAACTCCCTGGGCCATGAACACAAGAGAATAGTCCCTGCCCTCAGGAGTTTACATACTGGGAATTGTCACCTTCGTGTTATACATGAAAAAACTGAGATCTAAGGAGGTTAGTTAAAGCACTGCTCGGGGTCACACAGATGGTAAGTGACAGAACCTGTCTGTGCTCTCAAGCCCCGTGCTATGCTGCCTTCCAGGAAGGGTGCTGCCTTCCAGGAAGGGTCTCGATCTAGTGAGGATCTCCTACAGGGTATTGAGCAGAGGGTGGGGCTGTCCCTTAGGGCTGTCTTCCTCCATTCTACTTATAATCAGAGGTCAGCTACTAAATATTCCCTGCCACCACACACACACACACACACACACACACACACACACACACACATACCTCTTTTGTCTGAGGTTGATGCTGCCTGGGCAGAGCCAGGCCTGGCTTTTAGAGGATTAGCTCCAGTGCACCCACAGAACCAGAGCTTCATGCAACACCTGGCACCCCGTTTAACTGTCCAACCAAAGCTTGTAAGCTTGGTTTTCCTCCTAGCTCAATTACGAAAAGTTGAAAGTGAGTGTGGTAAAGAAAATGATAGTGTTAGAAAGGTACTGGGTGAAATTAATAGCTATAAACTTGAAACAGGCCTCAGCTTTTCCCTGAAACGCAGTCGCTGGGAGGGAACTGAAAAAGTTTGCCTTTGAAATGTCTTGGGAGTAAGAGTGCCAGTGCTCTGGGTTCGGGTCTGTAATCCTGGCATGGGGAAGCAATGCCCCTCACTAAGCTGCTGGTCAAGTCTCTGAACCTAGTAATCCAGCCTTTTGGCGGGGTTTGGGGCTTGGAGTGGGGAAACCTTGTAAAAGGATACTAGTGAATACGAAGGGGTGATAAAGAAGATGGCAAGTACTGGGAAGAGGAGAAAGAGAAGGAATGGATAAAGGAAACCTGGAGTCAGAGCGGAGTGCAGGTAATAAAAGGAAAGAGGGAGGGGAGAAGAATAAGATGGGAACATTGGGAGAAAGAGAGGAGAGAAAGACCAAGGGCCGCTCGGCGGGTTTTGCTGGAAGTGAGAGCGGGGAGATGGGGGCCGGGACCCCGCTCCCGCACGGACGCACAGGAGCCTGGAAGTCGCCTGCAGCCCCAGCTGTCAGCCAGAAACAAAGGCCACGGAGCGGGGAGGGGGAGGCTGCGGGCCGCGCCTGTGCCAATGAGCGGCGCCGGCGCTCGTCCCGCCCCGCCCTGCTCTGACCAATGACCGGCCCCGCCCCGCCTGCCGCGACTCTGCCCCGCCCCGGCCAATGAGAGGCGCCGGGCCCGGCGAGGGCCCCGCCCCGCCCCGCCCGAGGCTCCGCCCATACCAGGCCCTGCCAATGAGAAGTGCCTGTCTCGCCCCGCCCCGCTCCGCCCGCGGCCCCTCCCGCCTGCCCGCCCGCGGCTCCGGGACACCGAGCAGAGGCAGGCGCGCTGGGAGCGGGCGGGTGGCGGGCAGCGCGCGGGAGGAGCGGCCGAAGTTTCTCCGCCTGCCTCGTCCCGGGAGCCAGAGCCACCCCGCACCTCTGAGAAAAGAGGGACGAAAGCAAACTGCAGAGCCACTGAAAAATAATTCTCAAGTCAGCCCGAGGCGCGGGGGCAGGTAAGGTGCGGTGAGCGAGGGGTCTCGCTCCCTTCCTTAAGGGTGTGTTGCCACGGAGGACGCCCAGGTTCCGGGGACACCGCGCTCCCCGAGGGGTGCAGCGCGTCCGCGCGTCCGTCAGTCTTTGTGTGTGCCCGGTCTGTCTAGGTGTCTTTGTCTCTGTACCTAACTGTCAGGGTCTCCCCTCCGCCAGGGTGGGTCTGCTGGCTGGTCCCAGCCCAGAAGAGAGAATGGTACGTCTGTCCTTCTGTCTTCATCTCTGTCTCCTGCAGACGGGGGGTATCTGCTCCCAGCCCCGAATCTGATAGACAAAAGTGTTGGGTGACACTGGTGTCGAGATGAGGGAGCCAGAGGTGATGGTGAGGCTGGAGGGGCCCTGGCCCCAGACAGAGAGTTTGACAGCTGAAGCCTGGCCCCTGAACTTGGCCTTCTGGAACTTTGGTGATGGGCTGTGTCCGCATCAGTGGCAGGGACACTGATGCAGTTAGAGGTTTGGAATGTTTCCCTGGAGGAGTATGTCACAGAGGATGAGGTAGATAGAGAGGGGGGTGATAACCCCAGAATTTAAGTGACCCCCTGGTACTGCAGGTCACCAGGCTCAGTCCTGAACATGCACACAGCACAACACACACAGACACATACCACATTCACTTATTTCTCTCACCCACCACAGGCAGCCAACCCCCCACTCTCTGCACTCCTACACACACACACACACACACACACACACACACACACACACACCCTTCCACATGCTTAAGGCACCGAAACAAGAGCCAGGTGATCTTTCTCTTTCTTGCTCCAAGTGGAAAGGATTGGACTGTGGAGCAAATGAGTGTTCTGCTCGCCCACGAGTATGTCAGCCTTAGGAAAAGTGTCCCAGACTTGTTAGCTTCAGAGCCCTCACTTTCCCAGGAACAAGGAGTGCTTAGGGATCTGAGCATCTGAAGTTCCCACGTCCTTCCTCTTTATTCCATCCACACTGGTCTTGGGTGCTGGCAAATGAATGAGGAGGCTCTGAGTTCTGGGGAGCTCTTGGCAGGAGCTGCACCAGATAAGGGGCTCCTGCTCTGCTGGAAGTGCAGCCTAATTATCATCGTGGGAGCAGAGGAGCCCAGCCTCGGACGGAGAGATGAGCTGTCTGCTTGGCAGTTCTTGAGAGACCCTTGAGAACAGTCTGTGGGAGCAAGAGTGTGTGTAACCTGAGCTTCCTCTAAGTTCAAAAACAATTTGCTGTGGGCATGCTGGGGAAAATGCAGGTGCTGGAAGAATGTATATGTATGCACGTGAAAGTGGGTATTAGAGACAAAGTTCGTAGGGGGGAGGGTGTCTGTGCTCCGGGGTGGAAAAGAGCCAGGTCTGTGGGCAGAGGCATATACGCTAACCAGGCGTGGCGTCTGCACCTTATATTTATCCAGCGCCTTTCTTCTGAGGCACTTTCTGCCTCTCACAGATGTTATCTTCTTTGTTATCTCCATTATCCTCACAACGTAACTACCAGGTGGTCATGAAGCATGGTTAGCTCTCTGTGTTTACCAGTGAAGAAACTGAGGCACCAGAGGGGCAGGGCTTTCCCTGAGGCCCACAGCTAATGGGAGCAAAGTTGGACTTAGCAACTGGGAGTTCAAGTACAAGGTCTCAGCTGGATAGATGTGAGTGGGGGACTCACCGGGCTTGAGCTGTGAGAAGAAGCTCAGGTGGAGAAAGAAGGGTGTCTCTCGAAGGTGTGGGCGAACGAGAGGGAGGACGTTTGTCATTTAACATTTATGGCAGCCTCTGTGTGCTTCGCGAGGTAAAACCTGTTTCAGCCATTCAGCGTGTGCATGTGTGTCTGTGCGTGTGCCTCAGTAGACCTGTGGCAGGGTCGCTGCCACCATGGTGCGCTGCCATGCAGGTGTGTGTGTTGGGAGAGCCTGTGCATTGGGCATGTGTCAGGGGAGGATTTGCCAGGCAGTTTTGAGAAGCCGTGCATCTGCCTGTATAGACCGAGAGGTAGGTGGGCTTCAGCCATAAAATATGGCCTTCTAATTCCCCAAATTTATTTATATACCTTTACACGCATTCCACATTCATTTAATAAGTATGCAGTGGGTGCCAACAAAATGCAAGGCTCTGGGCCAGGCAGTGAGGCTTCAAAGATGAGTAAAGTAACGATGGCAAACCTGTCATTAAGCAGCTTACAGATGAGCGTAATGGGTAATAGTTCACGACATCTAATCACGTCCACTGCGTACACTGTGCCCGGTATTTTTTATCCATTATCTCATCTTATCTCAGCCCTGCAGGGGATGTGTGATGATCAGAGGAGGAGATAGCAAATGGAGGAGGGAGCGAGGATTTGACCTCAGCTCTGCCCCCTGGATCTTCCGCTTTCTCCTGCTACCTTTGAACGTAGAAATACGTGTTTCTTCTCCGTAAAATGCTCTTGCCCAGTCCCTCCACCTAGCTAGCTCCCGCTTGCACTTCTGGTTTTGACCATGTGGATCAACTCCTCCAAGAAACCGTCCCCTCTCCTTTCCTTAAGTCTGGGTCACGGGCCTTCCGGAGTTCCTGCCATCATTCCATGCTATCCCCCCTGTGCCCACTGGCTCCTCAAGAGCCAGCAACGTTCTTAGAGGCAGAGATTGTGTCATGAATTCCCAGCGCAAAGTACAGTGTCCGGCTACTCTGAGGAGGCCCTTAGTCAGTGCTTGTTTAATGGAGTGGTGGGAGGGAAAAGAGCCGCGGGAGACCCTGGGCAGGGCCTGGCCTCTGATACTCCAGCCTCTGCTTTGGGCCAGTTCCTTCAGAGGCTCTGCCTAGTCAGGGCTTCTCCATCCCAGCTCCTGCCTCCAATAGTTTGGGAGCCTAAGGAAAGTCTAGGCCGCCCCCCACCTCCCACTCTATCTGCCAATCCACTCAATTTCCAGCCCAGTCAACCGACAAGTACAGTGATAAAGGGAGGCGCTATGTGTGATCTAGACTTGGAACCCCAAGGGGGGCAGTGGTTCCAGGGCGATGATGAGGTGTTTCTGGGACTTTGCCAGCAGAGAAGTGTCCAAAGGCCTGGGGAATCTTTAGGCAATTTACACGGCTGGTCTTTGAGTTTCCTTTTCAATAGGTCTTTGTGTTGCTGCGGTTGAAAGCCACTGATCTAAATTGGACACTCTGACTCTGCTGCTGGGAGTGTGAATTGCTACCATGTTTGGGGAGGTAATCTGGCCATGATTTGCCCAAGGTCACCCAGTCACAGTCTGGTGACTCCCTTCCCATGCTCTTTGGACCACCCCATTATTTCTCACATCAGGGTTGCCCCATGCCTTCGCAGGGATTGTGATGATTTCAGTTTTCCTCTCAAAGATCATGACTCAAGTTTGAAAAACTCTGCATTTCACTGTTTGTTAAAGGTCTTATCCATGCAAGGTCACAGGCCTTCCTGAGTTCATGAATTCCCAGCGCAAAGTACATCATGAATTCCCATCAGGTTGATGGGAGATCTTTAACCTTTTGCACTTAGATGTCGAGTGTGACTCAACACGGTTAGCATTAGAATAAAGGAATCGAGAAAAAAGCAAGCGAGTGCAAAGGGTTAAAAAAGGCTAAATAACGGTTTGAGATTAAATTTTGTGATGAGAATTGGGAAGGGGGAGCAGCACACTCGAATCAATGACACGTGGATTATACTAACTTTAAACGCAGCAGCTGCTCAGCCTGAGGAAGGTGAGCTCAAGGATGTCAGGAAGGAGGTGGTGGTGGACTGACCCTCAAGAAGGTAGGAGAGAGGAGACGTAACAGCAGCCAGGTCACAGCTCCAAGATGGAAGCTGAGAGCTGAGGGGACCTGGCTTTGTCTTCCAGGGGGATCCCTGGGGGCACCCTGTTACCTCCTTTCCCACTAAGCCAGTCACCCTGCCCAGACAGAGCTGGGAATGAAGGGTGGGAGGGCTCACCTCTTACAAGACTGGCCTGGGCCTCCTCCTCCAAGGGTTGAGAGCAGTGCGTGGGGATGTGTCGCAGTCGAGCGCAGTGGAGTTGGGCTTCGGGCGAGCTGCCCTTGGCACGGCTGCCTCTGTGTCTGCGATCTCCATCCTGCTTCTCTCACTCTCTTGCTTCCTGCCAGACATCGACTTCCACCAGACGGTGAACGCCATTCCTGGCCTTCCTGCAATAATGATTCTAATAGCCCCTTTTATCTGTCCAGGACTATACACCTTAAAAGGAATGTTGTTATTAACGACTCTATAGGAAGATTTCTTCTACAATGTGACAGATGAGAAAACTGAGTGAGCTCGTCAGAGGTAAAAGAGTTTACCCAAGATTTTAAGTGGAACGCTGGGATTTGAACCCAGCCATCCTGACTGCCAATCTGGGTTATAGCCACCCATCATCAGGCGACGCTAATTAAACAGATTTAGGTTCACTGCATTGTTGACAAATGTTTAATCTTCAGGGGGGGGGGGGGGAAAGATATTTTAAAAAGATATTTTTCCTGATTTCAGAGAGGAAGGGAGAGGGAGAGAGAGATAGAAACATCAATGATGAGCCCTAGCTAGTTTGGCTCAGTGGATAGAGCATCGGCCTGCGGACTGAAAGGTCCCAGGTTCGATTCCCATCAAGGGCACATGCCTGGGTTGCAGGCTCGGTCCAACATGCAGGAGGCAGTCAATCAATGATTCTCTCTCATCATTGATGTTTCTATCTCTCTCTTCCTCTCCCTTCCTCTCTGAAATCAATAAAAATATATTAAAAAAAAAAAAGAAAGAAACATCAATGATGAAAGAGAATCATTAATTGGCTGCCTCCTGTGTGCCCGCACTGGGGATCAAGCCCGCAATTCAGGCATGTGCCCTGACTGGGAATCAAACTGTGACCTCTTGGTTCTTAGGTCAATGCTCACCCATGCCAACTGGGCAAAAAAATATATTTTTAAAATCATAAGAACTCAGTTACTTTCGTAATCATTATAATTACAAGCATGATGGGAGTCAGAGTTTTCTTCACTTTTTCTAAGCCCCACTTCTCCCTAAGCACTTGTCATGCATGTATGCTGAATCAATAAACAATAAACTAGGACGTATCTAGCATAATGGAATGTCTACTTGAGATTTACTTTAAGAAATGAACTTTTCTCTCATATCAGTTCTTTCTTTATAGCTGGTCAATTCATAAGGTTTCGTTCCCTCCACGTTGAAATGATAGCAAATTTTGCCTTCGCAGAATCTGAATTCATGCCATTTCACTGGAATACCAAACTTGACTGCGTTCTCTTTGTCAGTGTTTCCACCATGGGCACGAAGTAAGTTCCAAAGTAAAGTGGGCTGGCAGTCTCCCCTGGCAATGTGAGCAGAGTGGAAACCAGGCTTGGAAGGTGATCGCACAGGGAGGCTGCCTCCGAAGAGGAGGAGTTTAGGAGAGATTTGTATGGAGCATGGATGGGGAAAGAGTGCGGGGGGGAAGAGGGGTGGGTTCGGACGGAGATGGAAGAGACAGAGGACAGACAGCGTGTGTGTGTATGTGTGTGTGTGCGCGCGCACGCTCACTAATTGCTCTTCTAATCAATCCAGCAGAGAGGTGATTTTTCTTACTAAGTGACAGGCCAAATTGGTATTTGAACAGATGATGTGGGCTATATCCAGGACCTGGAACAAAGGCAGTGAAGAGCTACTGTACCCAGATCACCCATAGATTTGCTTCCATGTCAGTGAGTCACTGTGGGAGAAGATGACTGCCTTCAGGATGGCAGCCAGCAGACACACACACACACACACACACACACACACTCACACTCATTCATTTATCCAGTCTTGTCATTTCTCCCTCTGAGACATGCCCTCCTGTGATACCCACACTCACGGTCGCATCTGGGTTTGGCCTCTCTGTGGCATGATGTGGAGTGTACTCGGGCAGCCCACCTCCCTGACACCCCAGGACCTCATTTCTGCCATGCCCAGAGCAGTCAGTCTGGCTGCCATCAGCCTTTAGAGCTGCCGGTGCCCCCAGGCCAAAGCATCCTCAGAAGCAGAGGGAAAGGTCTAGGTAGATCTCCCAGCCCAGGGGGTGGACAAGGAAACAGCCTCTCGAGGGGGCCAGAAGCGGAGCTAAAATCGGGGTGCGATGGGTATAGCTCTGGAAATCCGATCACGTCTAAGGACAAACCCAGCCCCATGCATGGCTACGACCCTGTGCCCAGACTGTGGGTGGCCGAGGCAGGGCCTGCCGGGCCCCAGGGCTGTGCAGGAGGCTGGCCGGCCTGCTGGCTCCGGGGCAGCTGCACTCTCCTTGCTGTGGCAAAGCCATTTGCTGCTCAGTCAGCCTCCTCCTGGCACCCCGGACTGCTAAATTGGTCTCAACTTGCTGTACTTCCACCCACCACCTTAGTCATTATTCACTGGCAGCATTCAGAGAGTGGGTGTAAAGCAGCCGAACATTATATTCCTGCTGAAAAGCGAGAGAATTGAGTATAGGCAGGCAAGGAAAGGAGAGAGGGAAGGAGCTAAGAGAAAGTGAAGGAGGCAGGGAAACACAGCTTGGGTTCCCCAGCACCTTTTCCCCTGACCCCAATCATGTTGGAGGGTGGAAGGGGCAGTGAGCATGGGTTGTGTGGGTCTGGGCTCAGTAGGAGGAGCGGCAGGGGCTCTAGGGTGAGAGTGGTACACGCACTACTGGGAGGCAGCACCTGCATGGTCTGGAGGGAGGAAAGGACACAACTGTGGGGGGAGAAAGACCTCGCCCTCCTTAGCTCCCTGTTCTTTAAGGTCTACGGTAGGTGCTTCACGCCCAGTGAGCGTCTGTTCCCATGTGTGATTACTTCTCATCGCTCCGCGGCTCCCTGCCTGGACTATAAACCCCCTGAAAGAGCAAGTGTGTCACGCCTCAGGTGTGTAGCACCAGGCCCTGGACACAGTCAGGGCTCAGCCCCAAGCGGATGAGACTGATGGTGGAGAGCCTGCCGTGGTCCTTCCTCCCCGGCCACTTCACATCTCCCTGTGCTGCCCCAGGGCCTCCGGACCTGAGGACCACGGCAGCCAAGAGTAGCAGGAATGACAGAGGAGCGGCAGGGTTGGCCTCCCATCTTGGGGAGGAAGTTGCAGGGAGGGAAAGCGGACCGGCTAGGGAAGCGGACACTCGGAGCCCCGTGTCCTGGTGCAGAGGCTCCGGTGCGGTGCTGTGCGGCTCCTGGATGGCTCACCCAGCATTACACTGGGGCTGGCAGGAGGTGACCAAGAGTGGCTCTCACATCAGACAGCAGAGACATCATCGGGCAAGGCCAGTGTGACCTTGACAGGAGGTTCTCGGAGTCCCAGATAACATTTGTTTGGTCTCCCAGGGACAGGGTGGAAGGGGAACACAGCAACAGCCCACGCCAGCTTGGAACCCGGTGGGCCCCCACCCCTGTTCCCTCCCACCCCCTTCTCCAGTAAGATAATGGGAAAACTGGGAGAACAAAAGCCGTTACACAGCTGGGGAGGCAGGGGCACTGGGAAACCACACTCCGAATGTCAAGGGTCAGAAGTCTGGGGAGTGAGCCCTGCTCTTGACCTCCTGCCAGTCGCCAAGAGGCAGACTGTCTGAGTGTCTCAGGAGGCCTGGGCGGCCGCCCCACCACCTCCGCGGTGAGCTCAGGGGCGGAGGGGCTTCAGAAGATACTTGAAGCACTCAGGAGCCTCCCTTATTGGTTGCAACCTTCAGACTTCGCTGCTTGGGCTCCCTTCTGCGCCTCCGGGAAGGGCTTCTCAGCAGTGCACGAGGAGGAGGAGGAGGGAAGGATTAGACTGGGCTCATGTCTTGGGGAGACAGCCTCCCCCTCCTTGCTGATCAAATTCCCCCAGCCCCCACGTCTCAGTGGCGCCAGCAGACAAACCGCACGGCAGGCAGGTGGGGGAAAGCGAGCCCCAGGCAGCCCCCAGCCGCCACCTGCCCTGGAAAGGGAGCTGCCCGACCAGGAGGGCCTCCAGCTGCCTGCCTCCTCCCTGGCTGGCCTGCAGCCGCCCCTGCCTGAAGGCTCTGCACCAGCTCCGGGCGCCTGGGGGCAGGATGCGGGGCTTTTCCTGACGCGACATTTCCTCATCCACCTGGAAGACTAGAAGCCAGGCTTTCAGCTTCCCCAGACCTCCCTCCTAGCAGCGCCCGGGCCATCTGTTGACTTAGAAACTTGCTATTTTTGACGGAGTTACTTCTGTGCTAGAGCTACAGCAGGACCTCCAAGTTCAGGGTCCAAGATTTACCTGGAAACGAAAGAGCCTGCATTAAAGAAATGGCCAGTACTCTGCATAGAAACACACAATCTCAGGGTTGAAGGGATCTTTAAGTCCCAGTCTATCGGCCGCCTTCCAAACCCCCCCCCCCGCGCCCACCCCCCAGCAAAATCTCCTCCCCCCAGTTGTCTCTTCCCTCCCTACTTACTTCCAAGAATTGCTGTTCTGGACCCAGGAACACAGTTCTTTCTATTTTAGTTCCATTCCTTCAAAGACAGAATGCTATGTCCCTGTCAAGCACTCTGCCAGCGCCTGGGAGGGGACCCCTCCACCAGGCATAGCTGGCCTGGAATTGGGGGAGGAGACAGATACCTTAAAATGTATGACTAGACAAAGATGTAGAATTTGAGAAGGACCCTGTGGGCTGGCTGTGATTTTTTTTTTAATTTTTAAAATTTTTATTCATTTATTTATTTATGGTTAATCCTCGCCCATTGATTTTTAGAGGAAGTGGAAAGGAGGGGGAGAGAAAAAGAGAGAGAAACATCGATGTGAGAGAGACACATCGATTGGTTGCCTCCAGCATGCGCCCAACCAGGGCCAGGGATTGAGCCTGCAACCGAGGTACGTGCCCTTGACTGGAATCGAACCCGGGACCCTTCAGTCCGCAGGTTGACGCTCTGTCCACTGAGCCAAACCGGCTAGGGCTGGCAGTGATTTTAAGAGATGGAGGGAGAGGGTGGCAGAGATGGGGACAATAAGTGGCAGGGAAACAAAGGCAAGTTGAGTCACATTGAGGAGCGCCCTGCCCACCCAGCTCTAGGTTCGCGTGCTGGTTGGCAGCAGTGGGGAGCCATGGCCGTCATAGGAGAGGGCTGGCACGGAGCAGACCTGGGTTTTAGCAGGCTCATCTAGCAATGGAGCATGGAATGGAGGTGAGGGGGGAACACTTTCTAGAAATAGCATCATTTATTAGAACGCCTCTCTATCCTCCCTGTCTGCGCGTTGATAGCTCATGTTCCTAGAGATGTCATGCAGCCTGGAAATGTGGGGGAGCCAGGCCTCCAGGAGAGGGGAGTTCCTAGTCCAAGGTCAAAGGTCAGGGTTAATGTGCCATGTGGAGGACTTGTAACAGGAGACATGGCTAACACCTTGCTTTGGACCCGGGACCAATCACAACTGGCTTTTCTTTCTTTCTTTCTTTCTTTCTTTCTTTCTTTCTTTCTTTCTTTCTTTCTTTCTTTCTTTCTTTCTTTCTTTCTTTCTTCCTCTCTTCTCTTCTCTTCTCTTCTCTTCTCTTCTCTTCTCTTCTCTTCTCTTCTCTTCTCTTCTCTTCTCTTCTCTTCTCTTCTCTTCTTTTCTCTCTCTTTCTTTCTTTCTTTCTACACAGAGGCCCGACTGGAGGGTCTTGCTCAGGGTCATGAGGCTGCCTGGTGGCAAAACCAGAGCTGTGCTCCCACTTCAGGCTTCTTCCTGTCGCCCACTAGTAACGGGGAGCGAGGACTGCAGGGCCAGTAGAGTTAGTCAGATCCTCAACCGTGAACGTTCAGCAGGTGTGCCGCAGGGACCCATGAGAACACGTCCACAGTGGGTGCTCTCAGTCTCTGGACTTCTCCCCAGCAGGCCGAGGGATGCCCTGGAGGTCAGGGACAGCTGATACCCATGACCTCCGTTTTCTCTCCTGTCTTCTTTCTTACTCTCTGGCTGCTTCCGACATTTTATTTTCCTCCGTTCCTCTGCCTTTTCCTTGGTTCTGAGGGTTCTGAGAAGTTCCCAGCTGATGTGACAATGAAACTTACTACCAGTTGGCACCTTTCAGAAATGAAAAACCTGTTCTCTGCCTCTGTCTCATCCGAGCTCAGTCTAAACCAAATCCAAACAAAACGCAAAGGTTGTGGGTGCCAATCAGCCGTGCTAACCGCCCAGGGTGTTGATGCCACATGGGCAGAGAGTTCGAATGCACCTTCCACCTGCCTCTCCTCTGGACAAGGAGGCAGGTCTTGTCAAGCAGGGGACCTCCATTACTCTCAGGGGAACAGGGTGCCAGGGGTCCCCTGCCCACAGCCATGAAGCTCTCAGAACACTATTCCCCACCTTCTTCTGGAAGGCTCCTCAGCCTGGCACCTGCCTAAGAGCTTGCTTCTTGCTTGCTAACTACCTTCATAGTCAAGGGAGGGCAATGCCAGGGCAGTGTCCTGTGAAGTCTCGGGTGAAGTGACACCTGTACACAGCACCTTCCTCCAGAAATAATCCAGCCCCTGCCATGTTCGTCTTCACCTGGATGGTAACCTCAGCCCTGGCAGAGGGAGCAGGCAAGTCCCAAAGGTGAGGCAAGGGCTTTTTCCTGCTTGAAGATTCCATGAAACAAGTGTGGCAAGTTGGGGAGCGGACAGCAGAAGGAATCAGAGACCAGTGTTTGGATCCCAGCTATGCGTGCTGTCTGTTAGCTGTGTGGCATCGGGCAGGTCACTTAGCCTCTCTGAGCCTCATTTCTCTCATCTGTAAAATGCTTTGTGTCCCACATAGAGTTTTTATGAAAATTCCATGAGCCAATATGAGCAAAGACACATGAAACATAGTAGGAGCTTCATTTGTGTTAACCTCAGCCCCCCTCCCATCAGCTCCAAGGGAAGGAAGCCAGGCATAGGAGTAAGTTCTCTATTTGGGAGGCTCCTGAGCCCGTGGTCCAGGCACATGTCCGGGGGTCTGGGAGGGACAACTTTGGAGTCAAGCTGTGCTCTCTGTGACAGCTACCTTCTTATCTGCTTCCCCTGCAAAGGGAGACCGTTGTAGCTGACAAGAATGTGAGGGAACCACTCCACCTTGTCCCTGGGGTCTCCATCCGCTCTGTCAATTTGACTCAATTTTGACTTGAGATATGAGGTGAGGCAGAAGCAGTGAGGGAGACCTCACGGAATGTCCTAGGTAGAGACTCAGTGCTGAAAGTGTACCTTGCTCACTTCGGCTTATGCCACGTGTGTGAAGGAGAGGAGGAGGTGGGAGGCGGGCCCAGAGGCCAGGGCTCAGCTGGGAGGTCCCTCTGCCTCAGGGAGGACCCCGCAGCTCCACTCCAGCACCTGGATGGAGGATGGTTCCTCCCCAGGGAGAAGGGCTGGATGGAAGGGGCATACGCTGTGTCTCTTTCTTCCTTCCTCCTGCCTCTCGCTTCAAGGCCAATGTCTTTCCCATTTGGACTGTTTTCTGGATGATGCAGCACGTAAGGTCAGGAAAGGGGGAGAAAGAAAAGCAAGTAAACTGAAACTTGTCTGTGCATTCAGTTGAGGGGGATGCACAGATGTGAGGGGGCCCAAGGTCCGGCTGCCTCACACAGGAGCGTGCAAACGACTGAAGTTGAATTCTGCACTGGAAAATTAGATCATTTATGCACCCACCTGGCGGGGCGGGGCGGGGCGGGGCCTGGTGGACCCAGGAGAAGCTGCTCCTGTTGGACACATTCCCCAGCAGCGACACAGACACCGATCCTCCCCGTGAAACAAGCAGGGGCATCGAACGCACCTTCCACCTGCCTCTCCTCTTCCTCTGGATGCTTATTTTTTAAGTAGAAGAAATTTCACTTTAATAGTGAAGCCCAGAGAGTTGAAGAGATTTCCTCCAGAGCACACAGCACACAGCCGTTAGGTGTCTGATCTGACCAGTCCCGCGGTTTCTCTGTCCTGGCGTGTTGGTATCTACTGGGGAGAAGGCAGTGCCTCTACCATCGTGGGGCTCACATGGCATTTAGGGGGAGGGGATGCCAGCCCAGCTGCAGGAGCCTCTATTCTGGGACCAGGAGAGTTTGAAAAGATCTCAAAGCGCTGCCCAGGAACAGAGAAGTCCTGGGACTTGCCTGGGGCCGTCTCTGACCCCCCAACCCTAAATCGGGCATCCGCCTGCCCACCTCCCAACAGAGCTCGAAGGACTGACTGCCCTCTGCACAGTCCCTGGGGGACAGTCTATGAACCACCCCTTGGCTGTGCTCTGTGACTGAGAAGCTGACAGAGACGTGGAACTCGTTAAGGGAACACAGGCCTGCTTCAGATGGCTCTGCCCAGTAGTCCTCAGAGATGGTCCAGGACATGGCAGCACAAACCCTCCGGCACACCTTTCCACCAGCAGCCAAGGACTGTGCTCCATCACCCGAACCTGAGCAACCAGCGCCGGGACAGGGACAGGGAGGCGCGGGGATTTCTGGGAGCAGATCTGGTCTCATCACAGTGCTGCCTCCCTGTCTCCCCCAGCCCTGTGCTGGCCGCACAGCGCTTCTGAGGCAGCCAGGATGGCATCTGCAGGAGCCGGTGGCGGGGGACCCCACTTTCCTGAGGTCCAGAAGGCCTTATAGGATCTCAGCCTTTGCAGGCAAATGTGTTTCCACATTGAGTCACAGAAGGGCGCCGGCAGAAGGCAGGCTGGTTTCTAAGAGCAGTTGGTGACTATGAAGGTTTCTTTTGCAAGAAAACCAGGGGTGTTCAGTGTGCACCAGCCCCTGTGCAAGACTAAGCCTTGCTCAGGGCAAACCAGCCTGCGCTGCCTCCCGGTCACTCTTTCTGTCCCCTCCTTGCCCCTCCCTGCACTCGTCGTGGTGGAAATGTGGGCTGAGAGTGGAGGCCAGAGACAATGCTGCAGCCCAGGAGGACGGCAGGGCTGAGATGCACAGAAATGCCTCTGGGAGGCCCGGCTGCCTGCCGTGAGCCGCCTGTGGCTGGAGCACCAAGCACTGCAGAGCAGGAGATGCTACCGCTGAACACACCTCGCCTCTACCCTCTGTTCACCAAGGCCAGAGGCTGGGACCGCTCCCCCTGCACAGCGAGCTGCTGACTGTCTGCTCCTCTCCTTGAGTGTCCAGAGTCCTGCCTGGCAGGCTCTGTGCGGGGCCCAGGGACACCAGGGGGCCTGAGAGGTGTTACCATCCACCCGTCAGATCAGTGAGTCCTAAGTCCTTTAAGAGCAATTCTTATAAACAATTGATAAGTGATTACTCATCTTCTTAAAAATCTAATCTCTAAGTGCCCCACATGGAAATGTCCCCAGTTCTTTAGCCGATGAAAGAAAAATGGTGGAGACCAGGGACCTGCAGAGTTGGAGAGAAATAGATCAGGAGTTTGAGCCTAGCCTCAGAGCCCAGCGGTGTCTTGAGTCACCAAGCCCCATATGTCTAAAAACAACAACAAAAACCTGCTGCCATTTGTTAAGCTCTTGCTTATATCCTAGTGCCTTTACAATGAAAACTGCTCTCCATATGTACAGAAGCCCTGTGAGGCGGGCACAGCTGTCAGCTCCAGTCTGCAGAAGGAAGCAGCAGTGTGGAGAGGCTGCAGTGTGGCCAAAGCCGAGGGTGACCCCACAGCACAGGGGGTGATGGAGCAGGGGCTGGGCTACCGGGCACAGTTAGGGTGAGGTCTGGAGGAGCCGCAGGCCTGTGGGGAGGAGGGGGGGGATAGGGGCCAGGGGGACCACCGCCAGGGGTGAGCCAACTGCTGGAGATAAAGAACCAGAGTAGCGACTCACCACAACTCAGGGTCAAAGCCAGGCCCTGCACTTGCCAGTACAAAACCTGAGGCCTCATTTGTGGGTCCGTCAGGTGGGGATCACAGTGGTGCCTCGCTCTCGGGGTGCTTTGGGGTGCAGCTTGCACCAGATCATGTGTGCATGGTGCTTAGTCCAAACCTAAGGAAACGCTCAGCACTGGGAGCTGAAGAGGAAGCTCTTCCCCCTCTTGGCATCACCGGCCTCTGCTGTCCTGCTTGGACATCCTCCTCTGGCAGAGGAGTTGGGAGGGGAGGGCATCCCCCATGGCCTTTCCTGGGCAGCAGCGCCCCCATTCCTGAGCCGTGGGGGGCTGGTGATCAGCTTTTCCAGAGGAGGCTCCCAACAGCTTCCAGGTCCTGGTTCTTCAGGGAGACAGAGACTTAAGGATCCCCAGCTGTGCGGGGGAAGGAGGAGGGAGGCAGCGGGAAGGAAGCCCTGCTCAGCGATCTGCCAACATGCTTCACCCCCACCCCCTCCTCTTTTCTTGGAGAAAAGAGCTGCGAGGCTGAGAGGGAGATGGAGGAGCCAGGACTAAGCCCTGGGAACAGGAGGGGTGAGAGTGAGCAGACACTGCCGTCCAGCGCCTGTGCCCGGGAGCGTCTCACAAGGAGCAGCTGAGTGAAGGAGACCCCCAGGTCTGGGAGCACTGCTGAAGCCACCTGCCAGCCCCATCCTAAAGGTGACACCTTTCTGCCAAGTCAGGAGGTGGAGTCAAGAGCCTGGCAAGCTGGGGAACACTTTTTAGAGCCAGGAGAGAAAGGGAGGGAGGGAGAGAAAAAGGGCAGGTGGTTGTGTTTATAAATTTAGCTTTCAGCCTTCCTCTCCTGTGTCTTAGCTCAGGCTGCTATAACAAAATACCATAGTGGGTGACGGAAACAATAACCATTCATTTCTCACAGTGCTGGGGGCTGGGAAGTCTCAGGTCAAGGTGCTGGCAGATTTGGCGTCTGCTGAGAGCCCACTTCCTGGTTTGCAGATGGCCACCTTCCTGCTGTGTCCTCCTGGTGGAGAAAGAGGGTCCTGGTTTCTTCCTCTTCTTATCTTATAAGGGCACTAATCCCGTCAAGGGGCTCCACCCTTGTGACCTCATTTGACCTCATCAACCCCCAAAGGCTCCACCTCCAAATACCACCTTGGGGTTAGGCCTTCAACGTGTGAATTTGGGGGGATAGAAGCATTCAGTCCATAGCTCCGAGCATCCCTTGGGCTGCAGTGTGTAGCCCTGTGCTGACAGCAAGGGGCACACAAAGCAGGAAGGTCAGGGTTCCTGACTGTGAGGGTGTAAAACCCCTGTGAGGAACTGAGCGACTGAGGGAGAGAGCAGCACTGACCTCAAGTCAGGAGACGGTGCTTAGGGGCCCTCCCAGGTGGGTTTGAATCCTTCTCCACCTCTCATCCCCAGATGACCTGAGACCAGTTCCTTGTTCTCTCTAACCCCAGTCTCCTCATTGGTAAATTGGGAGGAAAGAAAAAAAACACCTTGTAGAAATTTTTTAAGTGAAATTTTTATTCAAGTATAATATACATACAGGAATATGCACAAATCATGGATGTGCCAGAAGCCAATTCCATCATGTCATAATTGCAAGAGTTTCATCGAAAGGTTGATGGAACTTGGGGACTCAACAAGGGCTGAGTCACATATGTTATCACCGGCTGGAATGGCTAAAGGCATTTCCCCAAACCTGAAAAGGATGCATTAAATTGATTGTTTGCTGCCAGACAGCTCAGGGCATCTTAATCTACATGTTATTGCCTCCTACTGGCCAAACACCTGAACAGCCTTAGGCTATTCCCCATTCTGACAATGGACTCTGTAGACTAAACCCTACCCTTTGAAGTGTATATCTCCACCTTGCCTTAGGACAATTTGTGTTAATAAAAAGTAAGGGGTCCTGAGACAAGGGGAACTTGGTTTCTTTAGCCAGGCTCCTCAGACCCCCAAAGCTTTTCAAAATTATCTTCCGTCTCTGGACTCTTACTTAAGTTACACACAGCCTTTCTCCAGATTGCTGAACCCTTCTTAATGCCAGAACAAGAACCCCGGCAGGATGGACAGTCAGATGATTTTCCACAGTTCTCACATAAATAAAACCCAAGGCAGAAGATAGAACATAACGGTACTCCAGGAACCCCTCTGCTCCTCTTCGAATTACGGCCACCCCCCCCACCCCCCCCCCCCACCCCCCGCACCAACGCTTACCTCTCTGTAAATATCTTATTAAGAGAATCTCATGTATGCATCCTTGGGGAGGCGGGTCCTGTGGTTGTGTGCAACAGTAGTTCTGGCATTCTCATAGCTCCATAATGTGCTACTGTACAAATACTCCACTGGGGATAGGATTGAGGTTTCCAGGTGTTTCCGGTTGGGGACTCGTACACACAATGCTGCTAGGTCTTTTAGTAAACGTTTTAGTAAACGCGGGACCATGTCTCCTGGGTGCACACCTAGAAGTGGAGCCTCTGGGGCATAAGATGTGCATCTGCCAACCCCTCTCAGTGAGGTCGAGGGCGCTTGCCCTGCCCCCAGCGCTGTGAGACAGCCCCACTTGCGCACATCCTCGCCAAAACTTAATGTTGTGGGGCTTTTTCGTTTACCCACTGCAATGGTTGTGCAGTGGTATTTAATCACGGTTTTAATTTGCATTATCCTGAGGAGTGTCTGTCTATACATTTTTTGCCTTTTGCATATTCTGTTTTATGAAGTGCCTAGTTAAAATCTCTTGTTCATTTTTAATTTGGTTTCTGCCTTTTCATTAGAGATTTACATGAGCTCTTTTTGGTATTTGGATGGGAGTCCTTTGTCAGATATGTGTCTTAGAAACACCTCCTTCCACTCTGTTTTGCCGTTTAATTTCAGCGGAGACCTCTGAGGAAGAGAACTTCCTAATTTGTCAATATTATTTCCTGTGTGGTTAGTGTTTTGGATGTCCTGGTTAAGAAATTTTTGTCTATCCAAAGGCCAAGAAGTTGTTCTTCTATGTTTTCTTCTAGAAGCTTTAGTCTGTTACCTTTCATATTTCTATCTACAAGTCATCTGGAACTATTTGTGTGTAGGGTGACGTAGGAGTCAAAATTTACTTTTTTTATAAATGGGTACCAGTTAACCAGCAGCAATTAATAAACGTAACTTTATTTTCCCACCGCTCTGCACTGTCCCCTTTGTCATAAATCAAGTGACAGGACTGTTTCTGGACGCTATTCTGTCCCAGTGGTCAGTATCTCTAGCTGTTTGTCAATCTGACATTGTCTTCGTCACTCTCACTTCATAGTCTGGTAACGTGCACCCTCCAGCTTTGTTCTTTTCAAAATGGTCTTGGTTATTCCTGTCCCTTTGCATTTTACTATATAGGGTGTCCCCCCAAAATGTATACATACTTTAACAGCTGATAGCTCAATTTTGAAAATGAAATGTATTTTAATAAACATTGCCTTTATAATTATTCCAAGTGTGTGAATACATTTGGGGGGACACCCTATATAAGTGCTGGGATTTTGATTGGGGCTGTATTGACCCCGTAGATCGATTAGGAGAGAATGAACATCTTTAGAATAAAAGTCTTCCGAATCCATGAACCTGACATATGTCTGCGTCTGCTTAGATTCCCTTTAATTTATCATAACAGTACTTTACAGTTTTCAGTGTAGAGATCATGTACAATGAATGTTAGTTGTTCCCAGGCATCTACATTTTCTAAATGGTACGTTTTTAATTTTTTTTTTTTAATTTGGTGCTAGTATATAGAAGTGCAATTGTTTTTTGTATACAGACCTTGAATCCATTCACTTTGCTACATTTATTGCAAGGATTACATGAGGTCATGGATTAACCCCAGGCATATAGCGAGGGGCTCACTAACTCCTGTCTGTGTGCAAAAGAACCGAGGCCGGACAGGGACTCGGTACCAAAGGTGCACTTAGTGAAGGGGGACATTGGGATGAGAAGGCCAGTGAGCCCTGGAGGGCAGGACTTGCCTGGCCGGTTGAAGGAGGGAGAATCCCTATGGAGAGAAACAACAGGAGAAAACCATCTCGGATGGGCCTTGAGCAAGGTGGAAGAGACCTGAGTGGATTGTCATGGTGGTACAGCCACTCTGTCATTGATCCTCACTGCACATGAGGTCACACGCAAGGTCATTTTCAGAGATGAGGAAAGGGCTCAGCGTGAAAAGGCCTGGCCAAAGTCTCTCCGTGAGGAAGGAAGTGGTAAGGTAGGTTTCACCGCGTAATGGAGAGGTTTTCTAGCACGAGCGCATGGTGGCATGGGTCTTGATGAGCTCGGCCATGGGAGCAGAAAAGGTTATCAGGGAGATAAGTGATGAGAGTGTTGAAACCCGTGTTTAGAAGACCTTTGTGCAGAAGGGGAGGCAGCAGGCCATCCTGAAGGTTGTGGCCACAGGGTGGGCCTGGGATGACGCAGACCCTCCGAGAAGGAGGAGGGAGCAACGCAGAGGAGGGAGTCACAGATCAGGCAGCTAATCTCATGATTAAATCTAAACCCCAAACAACAAACTGTCCCGCATCTGCTCTGCTGGACCGCCTCTTCCAGGGCTGTGGGCTGGCTCCAGCTCCTTACACACTGAACTCATTAACCTTCAGAGGGCCGCTCCTCCGGCCTCCCAGAGGGGACCCGCCTTGGCTTGCGCTCGTCCGGTTAGCTCAGTCCTTTCATCCGGTGACTCCCTTTTAAACGGCCCTGCTGTGCCCCGTGCTCCCTCAGCATGAGGCTGAACTTGGCGGTGGTGGACACCAACAATCCTTTCTCTCTTCTCAGAGTGTGTTTGGTCGTTGATCTCACCAGAGCCTCTCAAAGTGTCCGTATCGGAGAGAGCAGTCCTGCCGCTGCCCCAGGGAGATGATGAAGGGAGCGCAGGAGAGAATGACTCACTCAGGACCACACAACTCGTCACGGGTCCAGAGGAGAAAGTTCAAGCCCCTAGTCCACTGTCATTTCTACCCCACCGTTTAGAAGAACCAACCCGAGGAGGTGGGGTGGCTATAGCTTGGGCAACACTGAGGTTCCCATACTGGGTTAGTTTTGACTCTCATACAATCCAGTTCTGGACTTGGAAGATGTCCATGGAACAAAGGAAGTACAGCCTCCAGAGACCTCTCCCCTGCCTCTGTCTTCCTGCCCCAGTGGCGAGGCCTGGAGCTGGGCAGGCAGGACGGGGCAGCTTCAAAGGCCAGATGTGCCGAGGGCTGGGTGGGCAGGCAGTCTGCCCTCTGAGGCCTGCAGTTTCAGCCGGTGCACTAGGCCCTTCCCTCCCGTGCCCCAGCCAAGCCAGCTTCTCAGCAGGGTCTTCCACACGCTCTCCTTGCTGGTACCGACTGCTACTCTGTGTAAGCTGGAGTCCCTCGTCTAGAAAGAGCCGTATGTCTCCCCAGAGCAGCCAGGTGGGGAGGAGGGAGCGAAGCAGAAACAGGCTGCCTGCTTGGAGAAGGCTTTCTGTGGAAACCTTTCTGGACCTCCAGCTACGCCACCTCTTTCCCATGAGACACTCCTGAGACGCAGCTGAGCCTGCCTGAGCCGTCTCCCCTGAGACCCGCGAAGCCACTGGAGAGATGGTTGGGCTCAGACACCTTCCACTGAGCTCTTCCCCGGAGCTGTCCCACCTCCACCCACTTCCGAGGCCCAGGGACCTGCCCTGGCAGGTGAGGATGGAAGGCAAACTGCCAAATTTTACTTAAAATACCAAATGGGACTAACCTTCATTGAGCACCTACTCTATGTGTCAGACACTTCACACATACGATCACATTGTCTAATCTTTAGAACAACCCCAGGGCGTACATATTAGTGCTTTTCAGCTGAGAGAGACTTTGTCTCCAGGGACCTTTTGCAATGTCTAAGACATTTTTGTCACAACTGGGAGAGGGGTGGAGTTTAGGTATAATTGGCATCTAGTGGATAGAGGCCAGGGATGCTGCTAAATGTCCTAAATACACAGGACAGCCCCTTACAACAAAGAATGATCTAGCCCAACTCGTCAATATGCCAAGGCTGCAGACCCAAGTGCAATTTACAAATGCACACAGAGACACAGGAGTTCAGAGCCAAGCTGCGTGCTGTCCGCATCTGTCTGACCCAAAAGCCTGTACTTCTGTGGTTACAAAATGCCCCATTCAAGAGCAACTGCCCACGAAGTCCCCCCTGTCCAGGGAGAGGACAGATTTTTCTCACTCTGCAAGCAGACAGGCATCTGCACCCGCCGACCAGAAGCCCGTGACCTTGGGGAGCAGCTGCTCAGGTGCAGGCCTTTCCCACCAGTGCTCCGGAGGGTTACGGGGTGCGATCTCACTAGTGGTTACAGTATGTGCACATGGAGGGGCCTGGTAAGTGCCAGTTGAGGGTATTGCCCAGAAGCCCATGGGCATCAGAAGGCGTGTGGGCCCCGGTGGGAATCAGGGATGTCTCCCTATGGGAGGGCGGGGCTAGAGTATGTCTTGGGAGCCTCTAGGGGGGCCTCAGTGCTCAGGAAAGAATTGGGATCCTGACATCTGGGAGAATGAGCCTGACTCTGAGGCCAGGCCTGGGCGGGGGAAGCGGGGCTCTGGTTTGGCAGACGAGTGATAGAATAGACCACTCACTCTCGCCTCTGTCTCCTTCTCGGTCTGACATGTGCCCTGCTTCCTCTAATGACTTTTTCATGGCCCTAACAGCCATCTTGTTAACCATTACCTTAAAAAACGCTGAAAGAGTGTTTCCTCTGAGTTGCATTGCGCCCGCCTGGCCCCTCAGCAGGGATGCGAAGGCGACATAAGCAAAGCGTACACGCAGATCACAGAAGCAGCCCTGGATGGTGGGGGTAGGGCTTTGTGGAGGGAGGAGGCAGCAGATGAGCCTGGAAGGTCCTTGAGAGCCGGCTTGTGGAGACCTCTGAATGCCAGGCTAACAGCTGAGAGGAAGGCAGAGGCTGGATCTCCAGAACTAACCGGCCCTTGGGAGGGAGAGCAGCGTCGGTCTGGAGTGATGCAGCTGCCAGTGTTTAGAGAAGGGAGCTGTGGGGACGCCCCTGCCCCTCCCTCCCTGCCTGCTCCTCGGAGGCCCCCAGTTCTCCCACTGCTTCTTGAAATAACATTGCGCAATGGCTGCCCCAGCTGTCAGAGGGGGAGGGCGGAGCGCTGCCCTTTATTTCAAGTGTCCTCACGGCTAATGGAACACGCGTCTGGACGCATGTGCACGCGCCTCCATGCACGTGGCACAGGAGGCATTATCCCCGTGAATGCCAGTGAATGGACAGGAACAATGCGGTGCAGTGAATGAGCGCGTTGTAAGGCGCCTTTCATGGGGCCTGAATGACAATTGGACTCCCAAGGAAGGGTGCCAGCCCGAACAGTAGCCACATCCAGGAAATGAGAGGGGGCTGTGATGCCAGACACAGCAGGGCTGCAGGAGAGGAAGCCCTCCCGTCGGCCCGTTCCTGGGCGGATGAAAGGGGGAGGAAGGTGCGCCCTCGTTGTGGGAAGCTCTCAGATCAGGGCCGAAGGGAAGAACCGAGGAAGGAGGGAAACCCAGTCGCAGCTTCTCTCTGGTGGAACTTGGTGAGGGTGGGGGGAATGAGGCTCCCTCATCTCCCCTCTTTCAGTAGCAGTTCTGCTTCTTGGGATGGAAGCTAAATCGGGGAAAAGGAAATCTGTGCCAATTACAGCAATTTCCGAGGCAAAGGGCTAGGTGTCTGCCATTCTTTATTTTCCTGCCGCCACCGCCGCCCCATTAACGTTTCTTCTGCCAACCTCTTTAAGCCTCTCTGGCTTCTCTCCCTCCTTCCTTTACGAGTCATTAAGCTGAGTCTGCGGGGACAAATAAAACAGTGTTAGTCTTCAAGAAGCCCAATTAGGAGTGCAGGGTGATAGGTAAAGAACAAGCAATTTAAGAGACAGGCTGGAGTCAGGCCCCCTGATGTGAAATGGCTGATAAAGAGGCAGGGGAGATGCAGGAGGCCTTCCCGGAGGAAGCGGTATTTGGGTGGGACTCTGACGAGTAGGTTATCACAGGCTGAAAGCTGGGGTCACGGGAAGTTGTGAAAGAGATTCTAGGTTGACCTGAGCAAGGCTAGGCGGGTTGTATTATATACAGAGTGGTCTTGGGAGAAATGGTGAGGAAAGTTGGAGGGTAGAAGGTGGAACAGAACTGGAAAGAGGGGTTGGGGCCCAGGTCACGCAGAGTCACGAATGCCCTGGGCGCACAGGTGTCTGAGGAAGGAAAATTAGGGGAGAGGCCGAAAAGGACGTCAGCCTGACGCCCGGTCTGTGTTTTGAAAAGGCGACTTTTAGTGTTGCCATGTGGAAGCTCTATTTGAGCCAGATTTACTCGATGAACATTTCTCAAGTTCATTTACTCGATGAACATTCCAACAGTGTGCCAGGCGCTGTGCTAAACGAGACCGTCCTAGCGACTCGCAGTCAATGGGGCTGTTTCTACACGCCTCTCCCAGACACGCCTGGTTGCATGGGAGGCTCTCACACACACTGTCCCCCCGCCAGCTTCCCTGCAGGCCCAGAATTCCCAAACTGCACCAAGTCAGAGTTGGCCATCGACACTGATAGCCCCTCTGGGAAATTTCCAAAACGCTGACGAATCCTGTTGTTGTGGCTCTTGCAGGAGATTCTTGGCTCTGCAGTGGGTAAAAGAGAGAAGGGGGTGCTTCTAGGACAGGGTGCCTGCCGGGGCTTTCTAGCATTCTCCCTCCTCCCTCCCACTCAGAGTGACCTCCAAAGTGAAAATGCCTGGTTCAAAGCCCAGTTCTTAAACCATTCTTTTCTTGGTTAAAATTAATACCAGAAAAAAAAAATGTAATACCAACCTTATATACTTTCCTTCACTCCTGGGCAAACCTCCAATAATTATCTACTCTTCAAGCCATTGTACCTTAAAATGGATAAAAGAAAACAAGTCTACTTCTGAATTCTATTATTTGTTGATAACCTGCAGGCCTCTCACACTTATTTTATTTTACTTCTTGAGCTGATAGTGGTGGTGATGGGGGGAGTGGGTGGCTACTGGTTAGCGATGTCCCTTCCGATTAAAATGTGTGCGGGTCTCTGACAGCTGCCTTCGTTTCTGCAGGCGGCGAGATTTCTTCCACCATGCTAAAATGCACTCAGCCACACACCCGCTAGCTACTAAGCCCTGACTTCTTTGAGTTAATAACAGCTCATCCAGCATGTGACATCTGCACAAAAGAAATCAGATCTCCGTAACCAGCAGCTATGATATAATCTCTGCCTTTATCTCCACTGATGTTTCTGCAGGACCCTCACCTTCCACACTCAGCTCCCCACCCCGCTTCTCAGCCACTGCATTTACATCACAATGAAGGCCCTTTCCAACTGAGCCTCCCAGATGAGCCAACCAGCACTTTCCCTCCCCTCCTCCTCCTCCTCCTTCTCCTCCTTCCTCTTTTCTCTATTCTCCCCCTCCCCAGATTTCCCTTCACCTTTTGGGGTCCCACCCTTCCCTAATGCTCTTAGACCTGCTCCTGCTCACCTCTCTCTGGGGTCTTCAGGAAAGCTTCAGTCAGGAAGGAGTGGGGATGGGGACTAACCGATGTGCTCAGTTCTTCCTTTTCTTTTGACCCCGCAGCTTACCAGTAAAGATTCACGTTCCCCCTCTCTATGGCTTTTACTTTGCCCTCAACTCATGACCCTACAGACATTTCCCTCCAGGAGCCCAGCATCACACAGCTGATAGGTAACCCCTTGCACGTGCGCATATACACACAAGCAGTTACTCTACCTTTGTTTTCTATAACATCACCCCAGGGAGCCACTCGGTGAGGGGTCGAGGGTCAGGTCAGGATGTCACTAGGGCTAATTCAATCTTCTTTTGTACTAACTCCAACTTCCAACGAGATAAGGCCACCAACTCATCCCGGTTTTCCTGGGACTTTCCCTGTTTCAGTGCTGAATTCTCACACCCCAGGATTCCCACAGTCCCAGGCAAATCTGGACAGCGGGTCACTCTGTGAGTCCAGATTCTCTGCACAAAATGGAGCTCAGAGTGCAGACGACTTAGAAAAGCCTAATACCAATAGGGATGCCGAGTCCAGTGCATAAATGTGTACCCCTGCAGGCCCAGTCATTCAGCTGTGCTCTTACAGCATGAGGAAGGTCTTAGGCTTGCAAACCCCAAACCCTCACCCCCCCACCACTGCCCTGGACCAGACACTCAGACCTGGGAGCCACTGGGGCACAAGAGAAGGCTCCTCTAGAGCGTGGAGGGTTGTCACAGCTCTGCTCCAGGCTACCTAGTGCGGTCCAAGGAGCCCCCTGGGGAGGGGGTTAAGCTGAAAAGGTTTATAAACCCACTGTGTCATGTTTTATGGTGTTGAGCTAGGAAAGGGTGCTGCTCGTGGAACCATAAAATAGAATATGAATTTTAAACTCATGCTTATCCATTCATTTCACAAACATTTATTGGACTCCAGGGCAGGTACTGTGCTTAGAAGTTAGGGATGCAGTGTTGAATAAAACACAGTCTTATAGATGTGAGTCAGGAGGCCCTGCGCTGTGGTGTGATTAACGCTGCTGTAGGAACAAGCAGAGTGTGTGCTGAGGACAGGAAGGCCTCACAGAAGCCCTTCTCAGCAGATCCCAGGGACGGAGGCCTAGGGAGCTGCACAGGAAGACCTGGGAGAGGGCCAGCGGGAGACCTCTGCACACCGACTCCCACCAGTCAGAATGGGTGGAGGGCAGGAGGGGGGCGGGCGCAGTGGTGCCACACAGCAGGAAGATGCAAGGGTGAACAGTCGTAATCAGGACGGCCTTCTCTGCCATGTTAGGGGACTTGGACTTTATCCTTTGGGCAAGAGGGAATCCTTGGGAGACGTTGGAAAAGAGCAAACAACAGGCCTATTAATATCCCAAGAAAAATATGGCAGACACTTAGACTAAGGTAGCAGAAGTGGAGTTGGAGGGGAATGCTGGCTTTGAGGAAACTCAGTCATAAGACAGGACGTAGTGATTCTTCAGATGGGGGTGAGAGAGAAGAAGGAATCAAGGCTTCCTGGCTTGGTCAAGTTTCTCTCCTCTCCCCCCTCCCCCCCCCCACCGCCCAATTGCAGTTGACATACAATATTATATTAGCTTCAGGTGTACAACATAGTGATTAAACATTTATATAACTTAACAAAGTGATGACCCCAATAAGTCTTATACCCACCTGTTGGTAGGATTTCTTAGAATCAGATTTCTGACTTGGTTGTGCCATTCTCCAAGACTAGGAGCCAGAAGCAGGGACGTGTTGGGGGAAGGTGAGTGATGGCAGGGAAGAGGAACTGTTATATTCCGTTTGGGACATGCTCAGTGTGAGACGTGGTAGCCCAGCCAAGGGAAGATGGCCGGCAGGCAGAGGTTCAGGTCAGGAGCTCGGGAAAGTGGTTTGGGCTGCAGACACAGATCCAAAATTCATCACCAGGTGGATGCAGCAGAAACCACTGAAAGGAAGGGCCCACCAGAAGCAGAGGACAGGCTCAGGATGGAATCCCGAAGAGAACCAACATTTCAGGATGAAAGAGGTAAAAAAGGACAATGAAGGAGAGGCCAAGGAAAGGTGGTCTCAAAGGATGGCGTTGGGAAAAACAAAACAAAACATGGAGCCACGAAGAGGTCAAGTTTGATAACTATTGAAAAGTGTCCATTGGATTTAGCCACATCCCTGGAAACAGTTCTAGAGGGCTGGTAGGAACAGAAGTCAGGCCCTTGTGGACTGAGGACAAGTTGGAAAGGACCAAGTGGCAATAATGAGTATAGCTTCTCTCCCAAGAAGCATGGCTGTGAATGGGAGGAACGATGGTTGTTCCTGGAGGGAAAATGAGTGTAGGATTTAGTGTGTTGCTTTTGAGTTGGCAGACGTGTGCACCTTTAAGTGCTCACAGGAGAGAATAAGAGAAAGCAAGACCTTGAAATAGGAGGAAGAGAACATACGTAATCCTTGGAGCAAGACCCCTGAGAAGGTTGGAGGTGATGGAATCATAGCAAAGCTGGAAGGATGACCTGATGTGAGGGCATGCCCTAGTGAGAGGCACAAAGAGGCAAGAAGCACTTCAATTGCATTGAGGAATTGAGAGATTTCCCCCCAGGGCTTCCAGTGGTCTCTGTATTGCGCAGATGAAGTTACCTGCAGGAGTCAAGCTCAGAGGTGGGTACAGGCTTGCAGAGTGGAGAAGATTTAGTAGATTTGACTTGAGAAATACAAAAGGCAGCAGCAAGAGCCAAGGCTTGCTGGGAGATTGTTGATTATTTTTTGGTATGCCCATCAGAGTATGGGCTCAAAAAGAGTTGACCCTCTAGGTGACAAAAGCACTAGTCAGCAATGTTGAGTCTTCTGAGCAGGAGAAACCAGGAGGGATGGATCTAGGAGAGGGCCAGGGACTATGCCTCAGATGGGAGGAGGCAGCATGACAAAGGCAGGTAGAAGGGAAAGGGCTACATGGACGCTTGAGAGAGCTCAGGGATGCTGGCCAGGAGGTCATTCTAGATATCAGCTGCAACCCTGCATGTCAACGGCCCTGTATCCTGGATCAGTCGGGATGCATGCTTAGTTGGTGTAGCTTGTGATAGTGGCAGATGGGGTGAGAAGAGAACTTGGGGTTAAATTGTACAAGGCCTTGAATGCAAGCTAGATTGTCACTTTCTGAGACGATTGTGTATGTCGATAAGGGCAGGCTCTACTCTGCTCGTTGCTGTGTCTATGGGCCCTGATGGTGACTGCATGTAGTAAATGCTCACCAGATCCTTGTGAATGTTGAACAAAGGTACACATGCTCCCAGCAGCTCACCCCACAGTGACAGATGTCTCTACCTATCAAAGCAACTACTGACACATGTCCTGTGAGGTGACACACAGCCATGCCTGCCCAGCCAAATATATCTATCCTGCTTTCACCTTGCTTGCCCCATGGCTGGGCTGTGTGGCAGTGGATGAGCTCTGGCCTATGAGCTAGAAGTCCTGGGTTCTAGAACCAGCTCTTCTATCTGTGACCCTGGAGCTCTGGTACCTGTCCCTGGCTGTGGTGAGGACAGATGAGATAAGGACCCACTGTGTAGGTGCTTGAAGTACAAGGTGCCACAGTACCCTAGGTATCACTGTAGGCAGAGCACCTGGTAAGTGGTCCATTTAGCTGGCGCTCACTAGTTCCTAGTTGCTTCTCATTCCTTGTCCCTTGTAGTGAACTGAGCACTAAGTAGCTGAGGCGGGGAGGCAGGGAACCAATAGACACCAAACCTCCCTCCTCAATATCCTTACTCCTGGCCTGGCCCTCATGGGAAGAAATATGGCGGATATGTAAGGTGACTACACATCCCACTTTACATCTGCTGTCCTAGTGTAATGAATACCAGTGCCCCGTTTACTCTTAAACGTGTCCAAATCATATGATCACCCTACTGGTAGCCTGTGCTCTGTTCACAGCTTCTGTGTTTCTGGGGAAGCTTATGTTTGCAAACTAGTGGCTTCAGTTGGACACCGAGAGGACTAAGAGTGGCGGGCAGCTTGGCTAAATCACATGTTTATGTGCACATATGTTTCCTTGGCCATAGTCTCCCCAGCTTTCAGTTATACTGCCCACAGGGCCTGGGGAAGGAGCCCCGCAGCCAGCTCAGTGGCAACGGGGAAGGTATTAAAGGGAGTCCTTGTGCCCTTGGCCCTCTGCACTTGGCTATAATGCCATGGGTTACAACAAGCAGGTTGTCAGTATCCTGTAAGGAATCTGTGTGCAAGGGGCTTAGGACCAGACTCCCTTGCCCTGGTTTTGCATTTTGAGAGGACAGCTCAATATCTTATATCCCCTCCACCCCCACTCCCGCCCAGCAGGTATGGCTCAGTGGTTGAGCCGTCAACCTATGAACCAGGAGGTCACGGTTTGATTCCCAGTCGAGGCACTTGCTCCAGTTGCAGGCTCAGTCCCCAGTGGGAGTGTGCAGGAATCAGCCAATCAATGATTCTCTCTCATCATTGATGTTTCTATCTCTCTCTCTCTCTCCCCCCTCCCTTCCTCTCTGAAATCAATAAAAAATGTTTAAAAAATATATATATTTTACACCCCTGACACAAACTTAAATATCTAGAGTTTCCTAACATTCTAAAAGTGCCTTCTACCCTTATTCTACATTGTCTTTTTCTTGAGCCCTAAGTGGCTACCTTGGAAGATGGGAGGGAGGGAGGTTGGGTGGAGGGAGGGATGAAGGAAGGGAGAGAGGGAAGGGGGAGGAAATCTCTTACTGAGTGAGGGAGGGTAAAAATTTCCCCAGGGCCTTGGATGGATGGGAAGGTTGAGGGGGTAGGGGTGGGGAGAATGCAAGGTTAGGAATTATTCAGATGAAATCTAATTAAAATGTTCATCTAACTCAAATGCACATGGACTTACCCAACCTTTCCTCAGAATATAAGACAAGGTCTACCCTCAAGGAGCTTTTTTAATCATTCAGGTCAGGCTAAATCACATGATCAATACAATGATAAATTACAAAGGACATACCAAAACAGTGATTCTCAAGCTTTACCCTGCATCAGAATCCTCTGGAGGGCCGTTAAAACACAGATGATTGGGCCCCAGGAATCTGGGTTGGGGTGGCCTGAGAATATGCATGTCTAACAAGGTCCCTGAGGACACTGTTGCTGCTGGGCTGGGGGCCGTGCTCTGAGAACCACTGCCAAAGAGCATCTAGAGAGCCACAGGCCTTGAATTCATGTGGGAAGCTCCCCAGAGAGGCAGCATTCGAGGTGGGTCTTGAGGTGAATAGGGTTCAGGATACCCAAGGATGATAGCTAACAATTGCTGAGTGCTTAGGATGTGCTGGGCACTGAGTATCTGACTGTGTTGAGCTTGCATTGTTCATCGAATCCTCATAGAAATCGAATGAAGTAGATGTGGTTAATGTCCACAGAGGCACTGAGGGACTAGGTGACGCATTTTGCCATACCAGCTCAAAACAGTGTCGAGGGCACACAGCACAGGAGATGTTGCTGAGGGTTCTTTAAGATTCCCCAGCTTGCCCTGACCAGTTTGGCTCAGTGGAGAGAGCGTCGGCCTGTGGACTGAAGGGTCCCAGGTTCGATTCCGGTCAAGGGCATATGCCTTGGTTGCGGGCACATCCCCAGTGGGGAGTGTGCAGGAGGCAGCTGATCGATGTTTCTCTCTCATCGATGTTTCTGACTCTCTATCCCTCTCCCTTCCTCTCTGTAAAAAATCAATAAAATATATTTAAAAAAAAAAAAAGATTCCCCAGCTAGAGGTCCCTCCTCCTGCCCCGATCGCACGTCTTCTCTGAGATCTCCAGCCACTGTCGTGTGCCCTCCTTCCTCCCCCAGAGTTCAGGGAATGGGTATCTGTGGCCTTGGATTTGATTTCCCAACAGAGCATTGGACTGGCATGGCCTCCTTCAGACACACTTGAGGAAGGAGAGGTGACTGTCTACCTTCCCCTGAGAAACAGACAGGTCAGGGAGGTCCTTCCTGGCAGAGGGCAGACCGTGTGGAAAAGCACTGAGAGGCAATTTGGGGAACCATGAGCATCACTGGAGTGTGAAGCACAAGGAGGGGCAGCAGCGAAGCTGGAGCGACCTTCTAGTCCCAGCATCTCCACGTGCCTCTTCAGAGCCTCTCTCTGCAACTCTGGGGTGGCAGATGGTAAGGCCTACCAGTTAAAGTATCACAGAGTAAAGGGAGCAGTAATGAGGGGCTTCAGGAGCAGCTTGTTGGCCAACACTGAGGGATCCCCAGGTTTTCCAGTAATTACCCCACTGTCAGGGCGGTGGGGCAGTGGGCTCCCACAGGGGAGCAGGGTTACTTGATGCTCATCAGCGGCTGCAAGGCTTCCAGGTCCCCAACAGGAACGTGCCCTGGAGGAGGACACAGTGAGGAGGACACAGTAAGAAATCAGGACAGAGGTGACACAGAAGTCAAAATTCCCTAGCCACACACATCAGTTGGTACCAAGAGAGAATTAACTCAGGGCGTGTAGAGACCAGTCAGGAACGGTCACAGGTTCCTGTGTGGTGCACACAGACCCCATCAGACAGGCTACCCCTTTGAGCACCGGAGTCACCACTGTTTAGAAGTTAAAGGAGGAGAAGTGGGCCCTGGTGCCTCTTGGTGCCCTCGTCATAGGCATGGATGAGGCTCACCTTCTGCTGTCTCACGTGGGAGCAGCCGCTGCACTCACTCACCGCAGCAGGGGTGAAATTTGCATGAGCTTTGCCTGTAACTGTGGTTTAATTTGGGGAAAGAGAAGGGCAGGTTGGGGTTGGTGGGCAATCATGTTCCTAAGAAGAGCCATCAATCAGCGCTGTTAGGATACAAACTGCCCACTGGGGAGGAGGAAGGCTCAGCCAGCAGCTGACCGCTGAGATCTGCACACAAAAGGCTGCCAGGCGGAATGGCTTTTGACTCCTCCCAGCAGTGGGAAGCAGAATTGCTTCCGATTGTTCACCGATGGGATGACTCAGCCTACCAGCGATTTCCCTTTCACTTGCTGCCTTTCCACGGAACCCAAGTGCACTTACTGAGAGCTGCGTGGGCCCCTGCTCCCAGCCCACCTGCAACCTGCCCCCCTCAGCCTCTCTGCACTGCCCACACTCCCTTCCCTCCTCCCTCCTCACCTCTTTTTCATTCAGCCATTCACCCGGAAATATGTATTGAGCTTTGCACATGGGGCCCTCCAGGCACCAGCAAAGCAAGCATGGGGAGGGTTGCAGATTGGGCTGAAATGATTAACCAGCTCCCAGGCTCACCCCTGCCCCAGCCCTGGCCCCAACTCCCCTCTCCCTCATTCCTTATCCAGAGCAGCAAATGGCAGGAGAGGTCAAGGACAGTAATACAAACACTGGAATTCCAGATAAGGAAAGCTGAGTCAGGCAGTGTACTGGGGTGGGGGACAGAGGGTCAGGGGGAGAGTCATCTTGAAAGGGGAGTCAGGTAATCCCTGGGCATGTGCCCTGTTTAGCCCCAGGGAGACCTCTGCTGGGGAGCTGCTGGGGGCCATCCCAGCACCCCCAGCCCCAGCAGGCAGATGCTACTGGACTGCTCTCACATTCTGCAAGCCCCACTGCCCTCCAGCAGGCTGAGAGGCACGTCTGGCCTGCCCTACTCTCCACAAGGAGATGGAGATGGGGAAGGGGGTGGGGTGGTCATCCTTCCCTAAAGACCTGCTCCTTTAACTTCAAGACATGAGGATCTAGTTCTAGCATCTTTCCGCACTGATTTATAATTTCATAAGCACTTTGGTGTAAATTTATCCACTGTATTCTTCTTACTGTGGTCAAGCATTTTCATATATATATCTATATATATAAAAGCCTAAGTGACTGTCCGACCATTTGCCTGTCCGACCGGTAGCTATGATGTGCAATGACTACCAGGGGGCAGACGCTCCATGCAGGAGCTGCTGAGCAACAACAACTTTGCAGAGTGCCCTCTCACACTCCAGGACCCCTCAGGGGATCTCAGACTGCTGGTTTCGGCCCAATCCCCAGAGGCCAGGCTGAGAGACCCCACCTGCCAGAGGGACCCACTTACTCCACAGACGCCCTGCGAGCCCTGGCACTGCCCCAGGTGCGGCCGGCTAAGAGGGACCTCGGGAGGTTGGCTCCAGGTTATGTCTGGCCCATCTCGCCCAGTCTGCCCCGTCAACCACCTTCTAATTAATTTCCTTTCAATGTGCACGAATCCGTGCACCGGGCCTCTAATATATATATATAGTCTAATCATATGAATGCCACCTTGGTGAGGTAGGTGTCAGCTGTGCTTATCTGACACATGTGGAAGTAGAGACACAGGAAGGTTAAACCTTATGCCAGGTGACAAAACAGATCCGCCAATCAGTGAGCCTTTGTCAAGAGCCTAATGCCATCATGCAGGTGGCATAAACATCATGTAGGGGCCTGCTGAATGGTGCCTGATGGCTTCCTCCTGTGGACTCATAGCTATACAGGCACAGGCTCTGCCCTCGGGGGGGTTGCCTGAAGGAGCAAAAAGTCACAGTGGGCAGGGCCAGAAACTGAACCGGCTTGCTGCGTGTCTCAGAGCTGGAGGAGGCAGAACCGGAAGTAGAGCTGAGCTTCCCTGACCTCCACCAAGCATTATTCCATTATAGGACTGTCCCCAAACAACAGCAGGTCTGAGCACTTTGGAGCAATCAGCACCATGTGGACAGAGAAGCAGGAGGGAAGAACATAAGGACAATGCCAGAAATAGGGTGACCTACGTAGCATCTTCTGCCAGGGTGTCTGGTGGGGGCACAGGGGCCAGTGTCTTAGCTGGGCTGCTATAACAAAATACTACAAATGGGGGCTTAAACAACACACATTTACTTCTCAGAGTTCTGGAGGCTGGAAGTCCAGAATCAAGGCAATGGCAGATTCTGTCTCTAGTGTGACCTCTCTTCCTGTCTTGTAGAAAGTACCTTCTTGCTGTGTCCTCACAAGGTGGGAGGAGAGACAGAGAGAGAGAGACTGAGAGCGAAGGAGCTCTCTGGTCTCTTAAGGACACTAATCCCACCATGAGGACCCCACCTGCATGCTCATCTCACCCTAATCACCTCCCAGGCTGATCACCTGATACCATCTATTGGGGGTTAGAGCTTCAATGCATGAATTTTAGGGGCACACAGACATTCAGTCCATAATAGGCAGACAGTAGAGTGAGAACTTTTACCTTACTTCTGTATGAAAGAAAACATTAAACACCACTCATGTGCTGTAAGCCTTAGTTCAACTAGTGCTGCTTTTTACTTACCTGTCTTGTCTCTCCACCATCCCCTTGAAAACAGAGACTGCCTCATATATTTTTTTGTCTTGGCCGAAACCTTTGAACAGGACTGGGATGTGAAGGACAAGAAGGAGAGGGTAAATCTCTCCTTCTCTCCAAGGTGACCACTGACTCAAAGTCAGTCTAAGAGCTGGAAGTTTGGGTTGAAGCCAGATTTGGATTCTAGTTCTGTAGACCTGGCTTCCAATCTGCATGTGGGACCCGACCTAATCCCACATCTCCCTGGGCCTCACCTGCCCTTCGGCAAACTCAGCCAGTGGCCGCTGAGAGCTGATCTTATTAAAACATGCACTGAGGACGTATTGTGTCCTGAGCACTGTGCTCAGCACTGTGTGGGGCACAGAGAAGCTGCTCTCATTGCTGCCTTCAAGGAGGTTTAAAGATAATTAAGAGATCACCCTTCATCCCTGATGCAAAAGCGGTCCCCAGGCCATGTCACTGAGTGCCCAGTGGGCTGAGCACCATAGGGTCTGCGTCCTGTGGAGGGACTTCCTGTGGTCTTCAAGGCTTCCCGGGGTGGGGAGACCCAAGATTCTTCCTTTGAAAGGAAGCTGAGGGTTCACTGCGAGGTTCCAGTTCTTTGTGACAGGCTTGCCTGTCTTCTCGAGGCAACCAAGGTGATATTTGGCACGTGGTCTACCCTGAAGGACAACGGGAATGAATAATAGTGAGTGTGTGTCATCCAGGTTCCACAGAGAGACCTGAACTGAGAAAGCAAAGGCGCGGCTTCCCAGGCTAAGATAGGAATTGTTCTGGACTGTGATGCCCCCAGAGTGAGGGAGACAGCTGCAGGCAGAACTCTGGGCCCTGCCCAGCTCAGCAACCATCAGCCATTGCTGGAGACAGGTCAGCTCCCTCTTTCCCCATGGCTGGGCCCAAGCAGAGCCTGCCCAAAGCTGCTTCCTCTGCCTTCCCAGGCACCAACCCCCTGGGGAATCATCTCTTATTGAAGCCGTGCCAAGAGCTGAGAGCTCACAGGATAGAATCCCATCTGTATCAGGCAGCCTTACACGCATGCGCGTGCACACACACACACACTCCCTTACACATTTGGCCTACTCATTCAGGGAGCTAGCTGCTCACTCCCTCCCTTGCTGGGTCTGGAAAATGGAAGTCCTGTCCTGTTGGTAAAATGGAAAGGATGCTGGTCTCAAGTCCAGAACTTTTGATGTGACTGGGTAAGTCCCTTCCCTGCTCCTGGCCTCTGTGGGTCATGAAGGACTTGGGGTACAGTATCTCTAAGGTCCTGCACAGCTTCAGCGTTATGGAATTTTGACCCGTATCCAGGCTGCCTCAGAGCGGGAAGGTCCCTTGTCACCTGCAGCAGGACAGTGTCTCTGGCCAAGACTCCTTCCCTCCCACCTCCGCTCTGCCAATGGCACCCTCTTCTCCATAACAATGACATGCCTCCCCCACCCTGGAGTGAAATGGGGAAGTGGGATTTGAGGCTCTGGTCCCACTCTTGTTGCCCTCCTTTGATATATTGGCCAATATGGGTTTCAGGTACCACCTCTTCTTGAGAGTTTCCATGGAAAGGGGAGGGGCTTTAAAAACTAGGTGTCTTCCAAGACTCAAAGAAAGTAAATCTTACAAAAATTCCACACATGTGGGGAAGTAATCATATATAAGAGGATTTTAGCAACAAAATGGAAGCACCTGAGTAGGGAATGGTCAACAAAATGTGATAGGATGACTACGCAACATAAGTGGGGCCCAATATGCAAAAGGTTAAATAAAACTTGAGGTTGCAGAATGATACATGATACCATTTATAAAAAGAGGAAAACAAGGCAATACAGAATAGTCTTGTATGTTAAAAATATGTTTAATATAAAAAATGTACCCAGAAAATGCATGACAGGGACCCCCACACCCACCCTAGGGAGGGAGTAATGGGGAGAGGGGAGGAATAGGGAATGGGGATTGCAACTTAGATGTTTTATTTCTGAAACAAACATGACAGCATTTTAACAGTTGTCAATTCTGCATGAGCGACCCAGGTTATTTTTGTAGCGTTCTGGTATTTTAATAATCAATTAAAATTAAATAGAAGAAGAAAGCTCAAATAGCGACATGTCGGGACCCAGGCGAGCATTGGTGAGGTGTCCACCCAGAGCCGTGCTCATCATGGTCCAGGTGGCTGCCCCTCTGACTGCCTGGCTCCTCCTTTCATTTTATGACCCTCTTTGAAGTAGGTCTGAAGGCTGTCCCAGTCCTGGGAAGGGGGGCTGCAGGGCCTTGGAGTCTGAGTTTGGGAGGGGCAGGCTGCACTGAGGTGATTAAGTTTCCTTAGTTTCACTTCCTCTCCTTGCTCCCACCTCCCCAGTCCATGAAGGAAATCCAGGAGAAGGAAAGCCGGGAGTCATTAGTGAAGACAAGAATCTAAGACCAAGTTATTTGTCCCTCCTCAGAGCCCCAAGCTCACATTTGATCCCCCCGAGCAGGATATATTAATCTGTTTAACGTGGGTCAATTGAGGGGCATTCCGGGTCAAGGAACCCTGAGAAGTCATAAGCAAATCTCAGAGGGGAGACACTTGTGAGGAGGGGGTCAGCAGCTCCCACTCATTCTCCAGAGGCCTCAGAGGAGAACTGAGCTGAACCCAGCTGCTCAGTAAAGGGAGGGTTACACCTGGCCCCTCGTCTGTGTCTCCGTGGTACAGGAGCATCATGGGGAATCCGAAGTCCTCAGACCACTGAGGCCGGCCAGGTTGATCTGGGAGTGCAGGGCACTCCTGCAATAAGCCATCTCTTGTATAATTAAATATCTCAGCGAACTGGCCTGGAGAGTAATGAAAAACAACACTAACAATAACCAGCACTGGAGATTTTTCCAAATTCGTGCTAAGCTCCAACTTTCCTTCATGTTCAAACTGTGAACCCTGAATTTAAAAAAGAAAAAGGCACCTGCTAAGAAACGCTCCTCGTGGCTAAATGTGCTCAAATTAAACACACACGCACAACAACAACAACAACAACAACAAAAACAGCCTACCAGCCATTTCTGCACAGGGGCCTCTCACTTGGGGAGAAGCCTCCGTCCACCTTTGGGCTGCAAAACTGCTGGCCTGCCCTGTGTTGCTGCCCCGTGAGCCAGCCTTTATAAAGGAGCTCCTGGAGTCCTACTTCAACCAATAGGACTGAGGCTTTCCGCATCCAATCAGAGCTGCGCAGCTCTGACCAATCAGAGCGGCTCTGTTCTGACCAATCAGGGGCCAGGGATGGGACTGTCTGTCTATATAAGCCAGCTCCTCATTGGCCAGGAGAATGCGCTTTCCAAGATTGAAGACTGTGTTTTCCTGGCTGGAACTGAAACACTGGAGACGGTCTCGTGGTGCACCTGTGAGTAGAGCGGAGCTTCCTAGTGGAAGAGGGCCTGGCCCCAGGGCCCTACTCTATAGGACGGCTGATGTGTTCACAGCCATGCGCTATCACCCTTAAGGTGCTTGCAGTAATTAAGTTTGCTTCCCCCCAAATCGAGGTTCCTGTTGGTGCTGATTTGGTGCCAGTGACCACCCGTTGTCAAGACAGATGTCCTGTGGCAAAGCAGGCGTGGTTGCCTCCACTTCACAAGTGAGGAAACGCATGGAGCGCTCGAGGCACTTGCTCTAAGTCACACCCAGTCGATGATGGCAGGACTGAGGTTGTAACATTTTTCTTTCTGTTCCCCTAAAACCAGACTTCTCACCCTCAGGGCTAGTGACAGTTTGGGCCAGGTAATTCTTGGTCCTAAGGGGCTGTTTTTGTCACATGTACTAGAGAGGGGCTGTGCTGTCTCCACGTCCTAGGCCCCAGTCATAGCAGTCATGACTGTCTCCAAACCTGCCAAGTCACCCCCCCTTGAGAACCACTGCTCTGCCTCAGGCCTTCGCACTGCTGTTCTCCCCGAGGGACCCTTCTGTCAGAAATGTCACCAGGCTGCCTGTGCCTGAGTGCCGTCTCAGAGGTCTTCGCTGGGCACTGCCAGCGAAGCAGTGAGTGCGCGTGCTCACCCGTTCCTCCCTGTCTCTGTGGCTTTTGTTTTTTATTCTATGTGCTTACTGTTCTCCTCCCCTCCCTCCCCCTGCACTTTGCATACTTGGTCCTTGTCAGTTGCTGAATAAATATTCATCGAATAAATGATTGAATGAACCCCACACATAGCCCCATCGTCTAGGCTCAGCCTGCAGGTGACAAGGCACAGCAGTTACTGGGACACACCCCGCCAGTGGGCCTGGGAGTGGGCCGCATAGCTTGGCCTGGGTGCTGGAGGAAGCTACACATCGGAGCTGGCACAGCCTCCCCGAGCTCTGTGAGTCCCCGTGGGTGTGCGCTAGGCGGTGGCACCTCCTTGGCAGGAGAGCGGAGATGCCCTGCAGCGTGGCTGTGGGCCTCTGGTTGACCCTCCCACCAGGACCGTTCCCTGGGAGGCTGAGGGGAGAGAATAGATGAGGAGGGCGGAGGAGGGAGAGAAAACGGAGCAGGAAGGGCAATATGGGAGCTGAGAAGGAGTGAGGTAACGAGGCTGAGCATCCTGATCTGGTGGTGACCTCTCCAGGCCCAGGGGAGAGGGGAGGGCAGATGTGGAGCCTCCCCCGCCCTGGGCCAGAAGTTTGGATTGATGTGGGTAGGCCAGAGCTGCTCTTCCCTGTGGTTTGGGTTGGGAGGGTGTGTAGCATTATTTCTCACCTGAGTCTAGACAGGCCCCTCTTCACCTCCATCTTCATGTTTCAGGAAGGGAAGGAGGGTGCAGAATGGAGTCGGGGAAGGCAGCTGTGGTGGGAATAGAAGCAGCCCAAAGCTGAGGGTGCCCCAGGATCCAGGTCACTGTGTAGCAGCCTTAGTCATTTGGGGGAGAGGAGAGAGAGAGGCTGGCACTGAGTCTGGGGGAAGTCTCCTGAGTTCTCTGTGGTCAGATTCTGAGTATAGCATCGGGGCGGGGGGGGGGTCCTTTTCCACTGGCTGTTCTCTCTTCCCTTAAGACCTGAAGTCTAATTCTTGCTGGATTCCTTCTTTGAAGTCAGGAGGAGGTCATGCAGAACAAGGTTCCTCCAACATGATCAGTGTGAGTTCCATGGTTCCTTCCTTTTCCCTCCCCAGTCCTTCCCTCTTCCTTCTCTCCTGCTTGATCGCCAAGATCTGTGTGCTCATTTCCACCCTGAGTATGTACTCCTGGCCAGTGGGGCTTGTTTCCCAGGAATTAAAACGTGCCCTTCCCCCTGAGCACAGAGACACAATCCTGCGGGGCTGGGCGGGTGGGAAAGCTAGGGCTGGACCACAGCCAAGTTTTCTCTGAAGTTCTCTCCAAGTTAAAAACAGAACGAGCCCAGGCATTTAAAGGTAATTAGTTTAGCTCCAAGTGGATCTGGGGATAATCTCAAACTTCAAAGCTCCTCTGTGTGTCATGACCTGGGGAGTGGAGGGAGGGCAGGGATCAGGGGCTAAGGATGCACTCGGAGGCCAGAGGCACCATCCTTCACCCCCTCCTCTCGTTTGCTCCCCGCATCATTGGACTTTTCCTCTCCATCCCCTAGGGCAGCGATGGGCAACCTTTTGAGCTTGGTGTGTCAAACTTCGCCAAAAAACTGAGCATAACTCGGGTAGTGTGTCACTTTGAGGAAAAAACATTATTTCGCAAATGTTTCATCCTCAGGAGCAGCAAATGTTTCATCCTCGGCACGCGGCCGCCTCAGCGGCCGCGTGTCATCAGAAATGGCTACGCGTGTCAGTGCTGACACGCGTGTCATAGGTTCGCCATCACTGCCCTGGGCCTAGGGCAGTGCTTGTGCTTCACAAGGCATCCAGGCTGCTGCTCAGGGAGCACAGGGGCTCACCTGCACTCAAAACCTTGTTGTCATCCACCCAAAAGGGAATGAAGCCGTGGCCAGAAGTGATGACCTTGAGTTGTCCTCCAGGCTTTCTCTCCCCTACCTGGAAACTCACTTTGCTATCCAGGACTGACCTGAACATCCCCGAGCCTCACCTAAAATCCTCAGCAGTGTCTGTAGCGTGGATTCATGGCACTTGGGTCGAGGGTAACTGGTCACCAAATAACAAGAGCCATGTCGACCTCTCTGAGTCTGTGCTTCATGTTCCTCATTTTTGTTCCAGGAGCTATAGATGCAAAGTCTTCGCTCTCATGGAGCTTATATCCTGTTGGACACATTCACAACACACACATTTAAAAAGAAGATTATTACAGGTTAAAGCAAGTGTTACGAAAGAGTAAACAGGTTGGAGTAATAGGGAGCGATGGGGGAGATGGATTTTTCCAGGGCAGCCAGAGAAAACTACTTTTCGGAGGTGATATTTGGGTTGAGAACTAATGGATGAGAGGATGTTCTGTGTAAAGAGCTAAGGGAAGGGACTTGTCCGCAAAGGCAACAGCAGGGGTGAAAGGCTTGATGTGTTCAACCAACAGAAAAGAGTCGAGGGCTATAACTGTAGTTATGAGCAGGGAAGGATGGGGTGAGATGTGATTGGAGCAAAACCAAGGCCTGCCAGGGGCCTGCGGGGTTTGGTGAGGAGTCTGCTTTACTCCAAGAGCAATGGGAAGCCTTGAAGGGTTTCACCAGGGTGTGTGATGGTTGTGCCCCTTCAGATGCCTAAGATGAACAGACTGGGGAAAGACAAATTTGGAGTCTGTCTGAAGGTGCAGGTGAGAGGAGCTGGCGGCGGAGCAGGAGAACGCAAACAGGTCCATGGAGCCTGACACTAGCTGTAATCTAACTCGTCTATGCATCTCCAGGGCAACGCTCTCGTCTCATCCTTGCATTGATCGCACATCTGCAGCGCGCCTACCATGTGCGAGCGTTGCCCTTGACTGCTGTTGGTTTGCCTCATCCGCATGCTGGTCCTCTGAAGGAGCGATTATTTTTATTTTGTAAGCAAAGAAATCTCAGAGGAGTTGATTTTCAAATCCAGATCTGCCGTATCTCCACAACACTGCCCCTACAGATGCTCAAAAATGTGCAACTGGATGTGCAAAAGGAAGTCACCAGTTGCCCAAGGGCTGTACTGTACAGAGTGCAGGAGAGTCTTTTGGCCAACACTAGCTTTCCTGCATATGGAAAACCGAAGAATCTTTGTCTCAAAGGACCTGAAGTTCTCAGCTAAGCAAGAGATGGGTGACCTAGGGGATGAGAAATATATTTAGTCATTGTCACCTGTCAAGCGAACAGAGGAACTCCATACTCATAGGTAGCACTGTCAGGGAATAGGATGCAAGAAAGTCGCATGTAGAAAAGCAATAACTCGTTCTGGAAAATGGGGGGCATTGAAGATAACAGGGTTGATGAATTCTAGAGGGAACCATGGTAATAACATAATAATAGCTACCAATGAAAATGCCCACCATTTATTGAATGCCTATACATACCCATTAGCTCATGGTGGTATCTCATGCCTCATAACGTACCTCTGGAGTAGGTATGGCTATGGTTCGGAGATTCTAAGATTCAATCAACTTGTTTTGCTGTGTTGCTTTTACTAATGGAACATAGAACACATTCAGTCATGCATAACCCCTTGATTCTTCAGGATAGCAATGCTCAGTTGAATCTAAGCTTTCACATGCAGAGTTGAGGAGTCTTCTGGCTCCTCCCGCTGTGCACACGCAACTCCCCATAACCTGCCTGGACATCTTCTGCCCCTTCAGGGTTAGCAGTATCCTTTAGAGCAGGAAAAAGAGCGCAGGGTCCGTCTGACTTCCCATTTGATTAAGCGTGTAGCTTTGTCTCTCTTAATTGGATCAGCGTGTGTTGGCATTGACATCCCGATGTATTCATTCCTCTGTCCAATGAGGGGCAAGGTCATTATTATTATTGTCAGCATTTATCATAAGATGCATTCCTATTACCTTAAAAAAAATTGTGTGTCTTAGCATTAGTCTATGAAACTGAAGGTTGAAGATGTTAGAGAGTTTGCCTCACATGTCGTAGCAGGCAGGGCTCCTAACTGGGAATCCAAACCTTCTATCGCTGCTGCTCAACATTCAAGGGGGTAATTCTTCCCCTCCTCGTTCTCTCTGGAACCCTCTCCAATGAGGCCTTTCTTCCCGCCACTCCACCAAAACTGCTCTTGCTGAGGCCATCAATGACCCCACGGCCAAATCCGCTGGCCAGTCCTCAGCCATCATCTTTCTTCAGCAGTCCTGGCTCCATCCTCTTCCCGAGACGACTTCTTTCCGTGGCTGCCTTAGGCCTCCCGCATCAGCTGGGAGCTTCTCAGCTTCCCTTCCGCATACTCCTCACCTCCTACCACCGCGAGCGGATCCTCAGACTTCTCTCTCTCCCTGCCTCCGCTTCCTCCGTGGCCTCCTCTGCTCTCATAGCTGGCTTCTCTCCGCAGCACCGTTCACACAGAAATCTGCAGCCGCCGCAGCTCCCGCCCGCCCTGCTGCCCACTGTCCAGCACGCCTTACCACCTTCCCGACGTTTCCGCCCCCGCTTCATCCTAAACTGGCTCCTTTTGTGGTCTTTGCATCTCAATAAACGGCAACATACTTATTCTAGTGACTTGACTAGACTCCTTCCTCTCTTTCTCTTGCTCCCTGCATTGATCCTGTAGCAAATCCTAGCAGCTGAAACTTAAAATTAAATCTAACGTGTAATCCAAAGCTACCGCCTGTCCCAGCCATGGTATCACTCGTCTAGCACAGTGGTCGGCAAACTCATTAGTCAACAGAGCCAAATATCAACAGTACAACGATTGAAATTTCTTTTGAGAGCCAAATTTTTTAAACTTAAACTATATAGGTAGGTACATTGTTATTAACTTAATTAGGGTACTCCTAAGCTGGCCTTTGCTAAAAACTCAAGGGGCCAAAGAGCTGTATGTGGCTCGCGAGCCGCAGTTTGCCGACCACTGGCCTAGCGTAATCAGCCCACCATGTCCACCCAGGCCCCTCCACAGCCTCTTGCCCACTCAGCAGCCAGAGGGGCCCTCCTTAGCCTCAGTCAGATCATGGTGTTGCTGCTGAAAGCCACAGAGTAACAGCCAAAGCGCTGGGGCCCCATTTGGGGGGTCTTTTTAAATGATACCCCCAACAGAGAGGCCATTGTCACCTGATGCTCCCTGTATAAATAGCCCCCTGAATTCCGTCCCAGGTGCTCTGCTTTATCCCGTAGCACCTCTGTCACATGAGATGGTGCACGCTGTCCATGGCCCATCCATACTACCCTGAGCACGAGCCCCCGGGCGCAGGGGCAGTAAGTGTCTTGGCCTCCGCCCTGTCTTCCCACTCAGAACAGCGCCCTCCAGAAGCAGGGCCCTCAGGGGACGCTGCTGAATCTGGGGACAAAGGAAGAAAGGAGAGCCCAGGGACAGGGCTGGGCTTCTGTTCAGACGCACGCCTGTCTCCACTGCCAGAGCCAGCAGTGAGGACTCCTCTTCCGGTCCCACCAGGGCCACAGGGCCAGCCCTGCTGACCGCTGCCCTGTGTCTCTTCCAGATCCGCGCTCTCCCAGGCTCTGGAGGCCTTTGCTATGACCGCAGTCCCCTCCCGGAGCCAGGACTGCCCGTCGCTGCCGCAGCCACGCCAGGTGCCCGCGCCGCCCCGCCTGTCCCCCGCCCCGCGTCACCATGGGCAGCGTCAGTAGCCTCATCTCCGGCCACGGCTTCCACAGCAAGCACTGCCGCGCGTCGCAGTACAAGCTGCGCAAGTCCTCGCACCTCAAGAAACTCAACCGCTACTCGGACGGGCTGCTCAGATTCGGCTTCTCCCAGGACTCGGGGCATGGCAAGTCCAGCTCCAAAATGGGCAAGAGCGAAGACTTCTTCTACATTAAAGTCAGCCAGAAGGCCCGGGGCGCCCACCACCCCGATTACACTGCTCTGTCCAGTGGGGACCTAGGGGGCCAGGCTGGGGTGGACTTCGGCCCGTCTACCCCACCCAAGCTCATGCCCTTCTCCAATCAGCTAGAAATGGTAAGTGGGGGTCTCTGGTAAGGGCGGGTGGGTTGGAATGGCAGGTGAGAGCAACACGGGTGGAGAGCACAGGGCAGGGAGGGGTGGCGGTGACCCAAACATTCAGATCTCCGGAATGCTCAGCCGCGCTGCAGAGACCAAAGGTCGGTCAATCTTAGGTGAGCCGTTCAGCAAAGAGCAGGGGGAAATGAAAGGCTTGCTGAGCTCCCGGGTGTAACCGATGGTCAAGGCAAGACCACCAGCAGCATTTTCAAGTGCCTGGGAAGGAGAGGGGGCCCCGGAAGAGCAGATGGAGAGCCGGCCTGGAGAGCCGGCAGCTTCTCTTGCTAGCAGACCCTCCTGTGCGGCTGGGTGGTGTGGCAGCTCGTCTCAAGCCGGGCCAGGAGCCGGCTGTGAGTTCCTTGCCATCATCTTTAGCAGAAACGAGGGCAAAAGAGTCCTACGTACTCCAGAAAGCCAGCCCTCATTCCAGCTCAAGCTCTCCTGGGGCCCACGGGTGGATGCCAAAAACCATGTTCCTACTTCAGCCCCGGCACTACGCGGGCTTTGATCCACTAGGAAGTGGCCCCGTGTGGAGCCGTAAGCTTTTCAGTTTAAAGGGATTGTAGACTGCAAATGCTCTACCCAGGAAAATGACAATTTTAAGAAAAGGGTTATGTCAGGTGCTCCTCACAACCCTTTGAGGAGGCCACGGTGGTGCCTGCTGGGAGGGCGGTGAGGTGAGCAGGGACTTCTGCAGGGAGACCATGCCCACCCAGCCCCCTGCCCCTGCCGGCCCCACACAGGACAGCCGGAGTGTTCATCTCAGGAGGCTGGGAGGAGCTGGTGGCAGGTGGCAGCTCGTGGCACAGAGTGGCTTCTCCTTGAGAGATTCAGCACATTCGGCAGCTTCAGAGCACCCGGCGAGGTCGCCTAGGGCTGTGACTAAGAAGGGTGCCACGTGGCTGGGTGGACAGGGAGACCCAAGGTCACGTGGTTCTTTTTCTCCCCAGGCCTCAGAGAAGGGTGCGGTGCGGCCCACAGCCTTCAAGCCGGTGCTGCCGCGATCAGGAGCCGTCCTGCACGCCTCCCCCGACAGCACCGGCCACCAGCTGCACCCCGCCCCCCCGGACAAGCCCAAGGAGCAGGAGCTGAGGCCCGGCCAGTGCTCCGGGGCTCTGTCTGACTCCGGCCGCAACTCCATGTCCAGCCTGCCCACACACAGCACCAGCAGCAGCTACCAGCTGGAACCGCTGGTCACAGCCGTGGGGCCCTCCAGCCGTTTTGGGGGCTCAGCCCACAACATCACCCAGGGCATCCTCCTCCAGGACAGCAACATGATGAGCCTGAAGGCGCTGTCCTTCTCCGACGGCGGCAGCAAGCTGGCCCACCCGAGCAAGGCGGACAGGGGCTCCTCGTGCGTGCGCTCGCCCATCTCCACGGACGAGTGCGCCATCCAGGAGCTCGAGCAGAAGCTGCTGGAGAGGGAGGGCGAGCTGCAGAAGCTGCGGCGCAGCTTTGAGGAGAAGGAGCTGGCCTCCGGCCAGGCCTACGAGGAGCGGCAGTGGCGCTACCCCGAGGAGCTGGAGGGCCCCGAGCCGAAGAGCAGCAGCAGGCTGAAGGCCTCGCAGAAGGGCCAGCGCACACAGCAGGTGCTGCACCTGCAGGTGCTCCAGCTGCAGCAGGAGAAGCGGCAGCTCCGGCAGGAGCTCGAGAGCCTCATGAAGGAGCAGGACCTGCTGGAGAGCAAGCTGCGGACCTACGAGAAGGAGAAGACCAGCTTCGGGCCCGCGCTGGAGGAGACCCAGTGGGAGGTAAGGCTGGGGAGGGCTCGCCCTGAATGGTGCCCGGCCCCTCCCCTCCTCCAGGTCCCGGCCAGCGGTGTGTGGACACAAACTGCCCAGCACGCCGCGCTAGAGGGCCAGCTTCATGACCCACACGAGGGCCTCCCATATGAGGGATGCAGTTGGTCTGCGCTTCCCACTCTCTCCCTGTCTCAGGGCCTCGTGGCCCCCAGAATTCAATTTATTGACCAAGTCACTGACCAAGAGGCTGGAACCCTAAGAAGCAAGGCCCAGCGGGTATCTGAGGGCCAGCTCGCTTCACCTGCTCACAGGAGGCTCAGTGGAAGCACGGCCATACCTGAGTTCATGCCGGAGAGAGCATAGGATGTGTTACTTTTGAGGGGAGGGTCCCCACCCACTGGTGAGAGTGCCGCCATGTGTGGCAGGTCTCAGTGGCAGAACGGACCGCTCCCCTCCCCCGGAAGTGTCAGTGGGGGTTCTGTCACGTGTCTGAGATGGAAACAGGACAGGAAGACAAGGGATCACGCACGCACATGCACGCGCTCAGACACCCTGGCGGTGAGGCTCAGACCCCATCCTGCTGCCTGAGGGCAGCCTTTCTCACCCAGAGGCCCCTGGCGGTGTGCTGGGACAGGCAGGAGTGTGTGCATAGCAGCTCTGTGCCCCCCCTCCCCCAGGCAAACTCTGTGTGGAAAGGGTCTGAAGGGCCACTGGGTCTGGGTGGACCAGCACCACTACCCTAGCAGCACAAACATCTGTTTGCACTAGAGCTCTCTGTGCTGATCCTGGCAGTCAGGATGAAGTGTTCCCCGTAGCAGGGAAAGATCCCTTCTGTGGAAGAGATGGATGGGGGACTGGGCAGGGGAGGAGGGTGTCACTTCCTGTTTGCAGGTTTTCTGGGGCGGAAAGAATGAGCCGTGAGAGCAGTGCCTTCCTGCATGTCCACGTGGGCACAGCAGACCCTCCCGCAGCTATCGTGTCTCAGCCAGCCCTGGGGACACCTGGGGGCGTCTCGGGGATATAAGCTAGTGCTGGCTTTAGGCATCCCTCCTTGTCCGTCCAACCTGGAGCTAAGCTGGACATGGCTGCGAACCTCGCTCCCAGGTTGTCCAGTCAGGCTATGTAGTAAAACAGTAAGTTAAATAAATTAAATTAAACATTTATGATAACACTAGAGGCCCGATGCATGAAATTCGTGCAAGGGGCCCAGCCCTCACAGCCCCGGCTTCGTCCGGAAGGATGTCTGGAAGGTTGTTCCGCTGTCTGGTCTAATTAGCATATTACGCTTTTATTATTATAGATAAGCATATTCAACCATTTATGCTAATAATGTGTAGAGTGTTTATTAAATGTCAGGCCCTAGGTTCTCTCATCTACTCCTTACCCTATGGAGGAGGTACTGTTCCTAATCCTCAGTTTTCAATTATGGAGACTGAGGCACAGAGAGGTTCTGATAGAGAGTAGCTAGTTAAATGACTTGCCCATGGCCACCGCCTAATAAGTATCAGAGCCAGGACTTGATCCTGACAGCGTGGCCCCAGAGTTCAAATATCTAATCACTATGCCATATAGCCACTACGCTAGGGGTCGCTCAGGTCCTAAGGGTCAAGTCAGGATCCCAAGCCAGGCCCGTGCCTCAGCCATCACTCCTGCTGCTCCCTCCATAAACAGATACAGGCTTGGCCCTGGAAAGGCATTCTTGGTCCCAGTCAATGCTTCCAAGGCAGTTCATGACAACAAGGGGGATTCCGAGGAAAAGTGAGAAATGTCCAGGTGGCTTCCAGTCTTGCTCCCAGATCCCTCCTGTTAGAGGCCCAGGCCCCAGGCTCATCCCACCAGCCTTCCCAGGGCAGCAGGAGGCCCTCTGTGACACACACCCAAACGGGCCTTGGCCTTCTTCTGAGCCACTCCCGGCCCTGAATGGCCCAGACCCGGAAACACGCCGGTCTGCTTCAGTGCCTTGGGTGTTGTTTGTGGATCTTGGCCGAATTTGTTGGGGAACAGGAACAGAAATGGTGGAGGCATGGGGGCAGGCAGAACACAGTCGCCCATCATTTGGTAGATCGGAATCGGGCCTGTCTCTGAGCCAGGCATGGCACTCATCATAGGGTGAATACATGAATGTGGTCTTCACCCCAGTAGGGAGGACCGGGGAGCTGGGTGTGTGCAGGGGTGAGGTCAGAGTGTATGTGCATAAACATGGTGATGGAGATGTGGCAGACATGGGAATCGATGCCACTGATGTTAAATGTGGATGATGGAGATGCCAGCAGTGGGCAGGTTAAACCCCTGGTCATCAATTGCACGTGACTATAGGCTTGGGTATAGACTGAGATTTTGACTCTGAATTGGGGGTGAGGGAGGAATGCGGACAGAACGAGCCAGGACACAGAATGAAATGAGCTTCTGGGAGGGGCTTGGCCTTCATGGTCACTCAGACCAGCACGCCTGGGAGCTGTCAGGACAGCTTCCTTCTGGGAGGCAGCGGAGCCGTCGCCCGCCCTGGCCACGGCCTCTCACCTCCCACTCTCTCCTCTCTCCCACCCCGACCTGACCCTCGGCAGGTGTGCCAGAAGTCGGGCGAGATCTCCCTCCTGAAGCAGCAGTTGAAGGAGTCCCAGATGGAGGTCAACGCCAAGGCCAGTGAGATCCTCAGTCTGAAGGCGCAGCTGAAGGACACACGGGGCAAGCTGGAGGGCCTGGAGCTGAAGACGCAGGATTTGGAGGGCGCGCTGCACACCAAGGGCCTGGAGCTGGAGGTCTGCGAGAACGAGCTGCAGCGCAAGAAGAACGAGTCGGAGCTCCTGCGGGAGAAGGTGAACCTGCTGGAGCAGGAACTACAGGACCTGCGGGCGCAGGCCGCCCTGCAGCGGGACTGCACGCCCCGGGGGCCGGTGCTGGGGGCCGGGCCAGGGCCCACCTTCTCTGAGGACATCCCCGCCCTGCAGCGGGAGCTGGAGCGGCTGCGGGCTGAGCTGAAGGAGGAGCGGCAAGGCCACGACCAGATGTCTTCAGGCTTCCAGCATGAGCGGCTGGTTTGGAAGGAGGAGAAAGAGAAGGTGATCCAGTACCAGAAGCAGCTGCAGCAGAGCTACCTGGCCATGTACCAGCGGAACCAGCGCCTGGAGAAGGCCCTGCAGCAGCTGGCCCACAGAGACGGTGCGGGGGAGCCTCTGGAGATTGACCTTGAAGGGGCTGACATCCCCTATGAGGACATCATAGCCACCGAGATCTGAGGAGCCTCCTGGGCGGGGGAGAGCTGGGACCCGGCACTGGGAGGCAGGGTGCAGGCCCTGTCCAGGAGGGCTCCCTCCCCTCCTCCCTGCTCCATAGCTGAGCCTCTCTGAGAGAAGCCTGCCCGGGCACAGACCTGGCATCCTCCAGGGGAGGGAAGCAGAGGGGAGAGAAGGGACTGCCCCATGGCCTCTCCTCCCCTTTCCCGTGGCGCAGTGCTCACCATTCTGCCGCCCACCAGATCTCTAGCCTTCCTGAGAGATGGGCCAGGCATCTCCATCATTTGATCAAGGTCTCCCCACACCTTGGCCTTTATTCAAATACTTAGAGATACCCTCCCCCAGGGATGGTGGTGGCTGCCGTGGAGGCCAGCGACCCCCCTCCCCCGGCCCCCTCTTCCCACCGTCTTTCTCCCCTGACACACTGGGATGCCTTGGGAATAGAACGAAGCCATTTGTGACCGGAATCCTTGTAATCTGACCCAGTCATAACCTGAGCTCTTCCCCTGGCTGAGGAGGTGCAGGGGTTGGGGTGGGGTGCTGAGAAGCTGGCTTAGCCACATCAGCGCTGTCCCGATGCCGGCAAGCCACAGAAAGGAGGGGAGAGCTGGGTAGCCCAGGACAGCGAGGACCCCAGGGGCCAGAGGGAGCAGCTCAGTAGTCTGACCCGACCCTGCTGGGCCTGCTAACAAGGTGAGCGGCCTCTGGGCAGCTGGTGGCCTCTGATCTCAGTGACCACTTTTCTTAAAGCCGTAGAGACCTGGGGAGGTGCTGGGAAGGGAAGGCTGCAGGGACGGGGACACAGGTGGGTGTGGCTTTCCAGCTGTCCCCAGGAGAGCCTCGGATAGTTCCTGGTCGGGTCTGGAAGCACGGCTTCCCCACCTGGCTCAGTCGGCCAGCAGCTATTTTGACCTTGTTTTCTTCCCAAGAACCCAGCCTTTGCTGGATCCAGAATAACCTGTATCCACTAAGATGGTCAGGACGACCTGGGCAGCGAAGGTCGTCTTCTCCCCTCACAGCTCCAGGGCCAGGTTCAGGCAAGAGTCCTTCCTGGTCAGGAGGGGTCCCCAGAGTGCCGGTGGCCCGAGCCCCAGGCAGGGAGAGTGAGAGGCACAGACACAGCCTTGTGAGTGTCCCAGGGCCACCGCGGGCCTCCCTCCACCCCGAGCCCCACAAGAGCCAGACTGTCAGGAAGCCAGAGGCTGCAGCTGCTGGGAGCTGGGCCGCCGGGGGAGGCGGGGTCTCCTTTCTCAGGATGTGCAGCGCTGGGGAGGACAGAAAAGGTAGAGTTTCTCAGTTGTTTGTTTCAGAATTTTTTTTCTTTTTCTTTCTTTCTTGTCTTTTTAGAAGGAAGCCATATCGAGCAGGCAGCCAGGCTGTTCCATGTTCTATTTTTGACTCTAGCCGCAGCTGCTGTTCCTAGGACAGCCAGCCCTTGCTGGGTGCCCGCGCCTCATGCCTGCCTGCGGTGGGTGGGGGGGGGGGGGGGGGAGCTCCCTGGGGCACTTGGCAGTTCCACACCAATCCCCATCTGCCTCCCGACCTCTGACCTTTGGCTTCAGACTCCTGGTGGGAATGAAGCTGCTCCTCTTCCTGCCCCTCCAGGACCCACCGCATTCCTTCCCCGAGTCCGGGGTGAGGGCAGGGCCACCTTCTCTGGGGTTGCTCTGCCTTTCCGTCCCCGGGTTACGCCTTGCCTGTCCTGCTGCCTTCACACGACGGAGGAGCGTTTCTGGAATCTGAAGCCATGGCTCTTCGTCATAAGCCAGATTTAAACCCGGAATCCACAGGCCAAGAGCCCCCTCCCCGCCTGCAGGGCCCTACCGGCCACTGGGCCTAGTGCAGAACCCCAAGTCAAAGAGGTCCCATTCCTTGTGCTGAGCCCGTCATCCCTCCATTTCCACCAGCCGGGCCTTGAGTCCTTCCTCCCAGTGAGACTGCCCCACAGGCCAGAGAACGAGGCTGCTGGCCCCTCCCCGGGCCGGAGACACCCCGACACCCCTCCCAAAGAGCAGTCCCTCCCCTGAGAAGAGGTGGGTGCTAACCGGGGTATGACTGTGCCCTGCACCCCACAGCCCTGCCCTCAGCCAACCCTTGGATCCCACCCTGGGCCGCCACCAGCCCAAGGCCCCAGGATGGCACCAGGTGCATCAGTGACTTGTAACATAGCAACCTCACCACCGTGTGGCTTTCTTCCCCTCCCTGTGGAAACTGTCCTTACTCCTCCTGGACCGTGCCCGCCCGACCCAGCCTCTCCAGGCCTTACTCCTGGACCGTGCCCGCCAGACCCAGCCTCTCCAGGCCTTACTCCTCCTGGACCGTGCCCGCCAGACCCAGCCTCTCCAGGCCTTACTCCTCCTGGACCGTGCCCGCCAGACCCAGCCTCTCCAGACGGGGCTCTGGACAGCAGAGGCTGGCAGGGACTGGGGAGGTTGGACGACTGCATCTCAGAGCAGGCAGCCTGACCCAGGGCCCTTCCCTCTGAGCACTCCTGCTGGCCGGCTTGCTCGCGCCCCAAAGAGTGCCTGGCCTGAAAATGCTCCCGCTGTCTGCAGAGAGCGCGGCAGCCCGCACCACCTCTCCAAGGAGGGGGTTCTGCCTCTGGGACTTGGGATGACCAGACTCACGGACTGTGGACACTGAGCTCTGTGGGGACTGGGGGCCGTCTCTCCCCGAGAGGCAACTGCTGAGCCTCTGCCCCTGCCCTGGCCGTGTCCCGACCTAGCCAGGCTGCCCGGGGGTGAGGCAGGCTGGGCTGGTGGAGCCGCAGCTTCGGGAGGGGCGTTCCCTGCGCCCCGAGTTCTCCTGAGCTGGAGCCATCTCCCCCCACCCACCCCCGTGCGGGTGGTGCTCCCCGCACTCCAGTGTGGAGCGTCTGTGCTGCGTCTGCAGGCAGAGCCGGAACCCCCAGCCGGGCTGGCTGCCTTGGGACGGACTAGCGTTTGGGAGAATATGTACACAGTTATTTTTCTCTTGGTTGCTTCTTGTTGTTTTGTTTGCTTTGCTTTTGACAGCTTCGTTTTATTTTATTTTTGATGCCCCTTTTGGCCATGTAAACTATTTCTGGTGATTTTATGTTTTTATTTATGAATAAAGAATGCCATTTCTCCTGTCTTCCATGGCCACGTTTGTCTACGCAAGCCACCCTCCTTCCCCGGGCTGTGGTCCGGCAGCTTCTTGGGGCCCCTCCATTTGAAACAAAGGTGCCGCCCTTCCCACTGGGGAAGGTGGGAGGCCTTGATGAGGTCGGGATTGGCTGGTGGGAAAGCTGGATTTCCAGCTGGACCCTGCCACTCACCAACCCTGTGCCTTACCTATGAATGGGCCCTGGGCTGACCCCGAGGAGGGAAAAGGAGACCAAGGGGCATGGTCCTCTGCAAAGGAGGGGGGTCCCCTCCAAAAGAGCCCCTCCCCCAGCCCCATCTAAGGCCTCCCCGGCCTCACGCCCCCAGACGCTCACCTCACCAGCCAGCCCCTTGGTCTGTTGCACATGGCCACTTTGGCAGGAGTCCAGAGTGGCTACTCTTGCCACTGCCCAGGGCCTCCCAGCTGGGAAGGTGCAGGCACCACAGTGGCCATCTGGCCAGCCTCCTGCTGTCAGCCTACCTTATTTACCGGGACCAAAGTCACCTACTTCCCTGGGCTCAGGTCCTAGGCTCAAAGGGGGTCTACTCAGGTGGCAGGTGCCGTGGAAAGAGGGAATTAGGCACACGAGGCAGCCTGTGGAACAGGTGAGGGGAGACAGGAGACAGTGCCTCTGCAGGGGGCTGCTCAGAATGTCCAGGGAAGGTGGCAGGCAGGAGGGGTTGGGGGCAAGGGTGGGACATGAGTGGAGTGGGAGGAGGGAGAGAGAAGAAACTCATCCCAGGACAGGCATTCACACCAGCCAGGGTCCCTCCCGCCCACACAGGCGCCAGGAGCACGTTGGAGAGGGAGGAAGGCCCGGCTGCTGTGAGCCTCCAGCCCGAGGAAGGGCAGTGACCAAGCTGGAACTAGATCCCGCATCGGTCAAATTCCCAGGCAAAGGGGTCCTGGCGGGCCTGGGGTGACCCTGTCCAGTCTTCCTCCTCAATGTGTCCCAAGGCTGCTAGGCTGTTGCATGGGTGATACCCCCTGGACTCTGTCTCCCCCTGTTCACACCCGGGGTAGCCCCCTCCCCTGGAGTTCAGGCACGCCCTGGGACTCACTTTCACCTTCCACTTTTATACTCTTGGGGGCCCTGAGCTGCCTTGTAAGAAGCCCCCCAAGTCTGCTAGAGAGACCCCCTGGGGCAGGAGGTCCTGTTGTCCTAGCTAAGTGCAACCGAGCCAGTGACCAGGACCCAGCCAATCCTGAGGAACAGAAACCTCTCCCGCTTCTGCCCCAGAGCCTGGCCTCAGCGCCCAGCACACATCAAATGGCAGCATCCTTACCCCCTCGATCGGGGGAGGGGGGTTATCATGTGGCTTAGCAGTAAATAACTAAACCCCCTGGGCAGCCAGGCCCCTGACAGGCCACCCCAGCAAGCCCCTCTCCCTCTGAAGGGCGAGGAAGAAGAGGGCTCAGAAAGGGACAGGCCGGGGAAGTGACTTCCAGCCGCAGGAGCTGCCAGCAACGTGGGGAGCAACGGCTTTCCCCACCCCACTTCCTCTGGAGCGCCGTCCGGGACACGGCCTTCCTTGAGCCTCCAAACCTGCTTATTGTTTGGGGGGGGGGGGACAAAAGGCAAAATGAGATGGAAAGAGAGAGATTGAGATAGAGAACAAAAGAGAGAGAGGCAGAAGGAGGCAGAAGGAGGGAAAGAGAGAGAGAGAGAGAGAGAGAGAGAGAGAGAGAGAGAGAGAGAGGCTGTAGAGCAAGCAGAGGGAGCCTCAGCATGGCCCGCCCAGCGCGGTCACAGGGTCCTCACGGGGCCGGGGACGGAGCACCTGCCGCTGTGCTTGTGGGGAGGGAGGCAGTGGCCATGGTCCCCACGCAGCCCCGCAGCAGGTGCCTCCCGAGTGCCGGGAGGAAGGCCATGCTGCTCCCGGATCCCTGCGCAACCCGTGCGTCACAGGCGACGCATCAAACATCCCCTTCCATCCCCTCGGGTGCTGCATGCGTTCACTCAGCAAATATTTACCGGGTCCCACTGGGTGCCAAGCTCTGATCCAGATACGAGAGATACCGGGTGGACGCAAGCAGCTGAGGCCCTTGCCCCTCACAGGCCTCACGCGGTGGGGGTGACCGATAAAGCGGGAGCGCCTCCATCCCGGTGAGCCCTGAGCGCTGTGAGGGAGACACACGGGCACCGTGGTCTGCGCACAGGCGGTGCTGGGCCTGGAAGGCAGGGGGAGGGGGGATTGCTACAAGGAAAGGGGAGCTCCCCTCTTTCCACATGTGGGGAGACTGCTAGTCACTGTCCTTTCCTAACGAGGGCCTCTCCCCACTCCTGCCCCCCGCCCCCCGCCCCCAAGTTCTCTCTCTGGGAAATCTTACCTTCCCTGGGCCTCAGCAGACAGCTTCCTGGCCGGCTCCCCACTGTCCTCTAGCGCAGCATCTCTCCTTGCTACACCTGGATGTCTCCGCAGCCCCGAGCAGCCTGAAGCCCCTGCCTTCCTCTCCCACGAAACAACTCCGCCCATCACGTCCCGTGAAGGCCACGGGCGAGCCTGGTGCATTAAGCATCGCTCTTCCACGTGTGCAAGTGAAAAACAACACTTTGTGAAATGGCATGATCCTTGTGTGGATGCTCAAGTTTCCATGTAACTTGCTTAGAAATGCTCAATTAATTTATCCACCTACACATACTTTTAAACGTCTGTTTGTTGGGGCGGGAGGGTCTGCTTTGCTGGGGCCTCCGCAGACATTTATCCAGCTCACTGCATGACTGGGACCGTCCCCAGGATTGCTTTATTCCTCCAATCTCAGTCTCGTCTTGCAGTGGGAGCCAACCTGGGCCCTGCTTTTCCTTGATCCTCTCTTTCCAATCAGAGCCTAGATCCTGTGGCGTCTACTTCTTAAAGCCCTCGCCTCCCTCCTCTTTCCTTCCTACATCCACTGGCCCGGCTGAGGTCGTTACAGAACCACAGAACGCCCAAGACATCTTAGGCATCTAATTCCACCCACCTCACTGACAGACGTGCTAAAGAGAGACCGGAAGGGACTTCCCCAAGGTCACACAGCTAGTGCATGACAGACCCAGTCACCGTGCTGACCCTGCTGACCCTGCCGGTTCCTTTGCCCCGAGCTGGTCCATCAAACACACCGGCACACAGAGGCGGGTGTATCCCCCGTGCTGCTCCCACCACGCCCTCCTCTGCTCACACCCTTCGGGGGCTCCCCGCTGACCTCCGAATCGGGTTCAATGCTCTCAGCGGGCTTCAAGCCTCTTCAGCTTATGGTTCCAACACCTACCTCAGCAAACCTGAACCTAACCGCTGATCAAAGTCTATTCACTGAAACGTCACGTCTACCATCAATATGGGCTCAATAACACCAAGACAGCCCTCTTGTCGGTCATGATCTTTGTGGGAAAACCCTCTCTGCTGCCCCGTCCCGTTCCACCTGAGGCCCAGGTGCCTGGATGGGAGGCCCAGGTGCCTGGATGGGAGGCCCAGGTGTCTGGATGGGAGGCCCAGGTGCCTGGATGGGAGGCCCAGGTGTCTGGATGGGAGGCCCAGGTGTCTGGATGGGAGGCCCAGGTGTCTGGATGGGAGGCCCAGGTGTCTGGATGGGAGGCCCAGGTGCCTGCATGGGAGGCCCAGGTGCCTGCATGGGAGGCCCAGGTGCCTGCATGGGAAGCAGCATGGCCAGGGGTCACGTGCTCCATCTGCGGATTCTGAGCTGGCTGCACCGAAGCTGCCCCGTGACCTTGGATAAGTTACTTAACCCTGTGCTTCAGAAGGTTGTTTGGACGATCAAATGAGATAATGCCCAATAAAATAAGCTGGTGTTGCCACTATTATTACTATCATAATTTGTTCACCATGCTTATTGTTTGTGAGTGCAATGCCACGGCTTCGATCTGTGATGAACTACAGCGGCAGCCAGGCTCCAGCCGCCCCAGCAAAGCTGCAGCCCTGGGGGTGCAGCTGACGGATTCTGATCAGCTGTCTCCCCCGCCCTTCTGCCCCGTCTCAACTCCAGAAGGCGGGCTTGTGGGGAAAGCCCTGGGGGAGAGGGCGCAGCTGGGGAAGAAAGGAACAAAGAGGAGTTTGCGAGGGGGTGTGCGGAACAGGCCTGGGCCTGAGCCAGCCTGTGACCCACCAAAACCCCAGCCAAAGGGAGCAGTTAGCACCCCGCTCCCCACCCCAGTGCAGCCTCTCCTCGCACAGGGCCCCTCCCCCACTCAGCCCTGCCTCTCAGCGCCAGCCTGAGCGCGCACACTCACAACCATACAGGCACACGCACATGCTCACATGTGCTCCCTTCTCCCTCCTGCTCCCCGCCCCCACTGCCTCAATTAGGGCTAATTGAACAGTAAGTAGCTCAAGACAGCGTTTATGGTCAGTGGCAGGTGAGGCAAATGAAATCCTTTCACCAGAAGTAACAGGACGATTTGCCTGCCGTGATCCATCACCGGTGGTGCCTGCTTGGGCTTTGGGCCCCGCGAGGCCCGTGCTCACAGCCTGTGGGTGCAAAGCCCAGGCTCCCTTTGCTCGGCTGGGTTTTCCAGGCAGGAAGCTGGGGCGCAGCAGAGCAGGCCGGGGGGGCGGGGGTGCTGGCCAGGCCCAGGGAAGGGAAATTGGGGGCACTGGCTGGGCTGCATGACTTCCCAAACCTGCACTTGCACCCACCCCCATAGGCCCTGCATTTCACACGGGAAGACGCTGTGACTCGGGGCGCCTAGGTCCCTAGCCACAAGGCCTGGCTGAGGCCATCACACGGACACCAGGCTGCCTCTCCTGCCACCCTGGCTACAGCCCAGGTCCCCTGTCCCTGGCAGGCCACAGAGTTGTGTCCGAGCTCCTCTTGCCCACATACCCACAGACAAAGGGAGCCCCGACCCCTCCCCCCCCCCCCCACACACACACACAACTCACCATCGCCCTTCCCATCCCAGAATCCTGAAATTTCATGTTAGAAAGGCGTGTCTTTGGGGTGAACGTTCAGAAGTATGAGTATCCCAGGAGAGATGACCCCCCGATAAGTGAATGGGGTTCTGAAGCATTTCCCAATCTAGAGGAGAAGGGGGTCGGGGAGAATGTGGGGCTCCAGGCGGGGAGCTGGGCACAGGCACAGCAAGGGGGCAGTGGTGAGTGGCCAGTGTCAGCCGGTCCGAGGTCACCTAGCTTTTCCCCTCCGCTGCCCATCTGAGCGGCCCCAGCCCTCCAGCGCCACCCTTCCTCCAGCCCCTGAAAACGCCAGTCTGAGCTTGGTCTGCTCTGGCTCCAGCTTTGCCCGCGCGATCAGACCGGGGGGCGAGGACCACCCTCCCAGGCCTCAGGACCATCTGTACAGACAGGGACCCCAGCGAACCAGGCCCTCCAGGCGGCTGAGCACCTTGGCCCACCCTCCAGCCCGCCAGCCTCCTGCCCAGCTTCCCGCCAGGCCCCTGAGAAAGCAAATGCTTTCCAGGGAAATTCTGGCTCCGGCTCCCAGCTGGCTGGGCCTCAGAGGCTATACTTAGAAAGCAGGAGGGGCCCCGACGAGGCCCGTTGGCAGCTCCAAGGCAGAGCTGGCATCCCAGAAAGGCACAGCCACGGGCAAACCGGAGGACCCCAGCCCAAAGCCCGGCTTTCCCAGTTGGTTACCAGCTCCCTCCTGCTTCCAGCGCCTGAGAAAAGCAGGCCGTCTCAGGCTCCATTTCACTTTCTGCCATCTTGCAATACCTTCCTTCAGCAGGTATTTTCCTCCTTACGATTCCCAGAGGGCACGCACACACATGCCCTCAGGGTAAACCAGCAAAAAGACAATGCTGCTTTCCTCTGGACCAGATGTTTTTAAGTTGATGTTGAAAATTAGGGCTTGCAAGGTGTGTGTGAGTGTGTGTCTGTGTGAGTGTATGTGAGGGTGTGAGTGTAGTGGGTGTATGTGTGTCTGTGTGTGGGAGTGTGTGTGTGGGAGTGTGTAGTGGATGTGAGTGTAGTGGGTGTGAATATGTGTGAGAGTGTGTGTGTGAGTGTGTGGTGGGTGAGTATGTAGTGGGTGTGAGTGTTATGTGTCTGTGAGTGTGTGGTGGGTGTGAGTGTGTGGTGGGTGTGAGCATGTGTGTCTGTATGTGTGAGTGTGTGGGGTGTGTGTGTAGTGGGTGTGAGCATGTGTGTATATGGTGTGTATGAGAGTGTGTGTGTGTGAGTGTGTACTGGGTGTGAGTGGGTGTGTCTGTATGTGTGAGTGTGTGGTGTGTGTGTGTTTGGTGTGTGTGTGTGGGTGTGAGTGTGTGGTGGGTGTGAGTGTGTGGTGGGTGTGAGTGTGTGGTGGGTGTGAGTGTGTAGTGGGTGTGAGTGTGTGTGAGTGTGGTGTGTGTGTGTGAGTGTGTGGTGGGTGTGAGTGTGGTGTGTGTGAGTGTGTGGTGGGTGTGAGTGTGTGGTGGGTGTGAGTGTGTGGTGGGTGTGTGTGTGTGGTGTGTGTGTGGTGTGTGTGTGTGTGTGTGGTGGGTGTGTGTGGTGGATATGAGTGTGTGTGTGTATGGTGTGTGTGAGAATGTGTGTATGTGAGTGTGTAGTGTGTGTGAGTGTGTGTGTATGTGTGAGTGTGTGTGGGTGTGAGTGTGTGGTGGGTGTGAGCAGGTGTATACGTGGGTGTGGGTGAGAAGGGGCTGGGAGGCGCTCCCATGTGGGGAAGGGCACTACCTTTATTTCACCCCTGCCCCTCGCCAGGGAACAGGTCAACCTCAGAAAGTGCCTCTGACATTGGGAGGCTCCCCAGGAGGCTGGTCTAGGACGGACACAACGCACAGCCTCCTGGGAAACCTGTCCTGGCATCCCCTCAGGGACAGAAGCCGGGGAACTGCTTAGAGGGGAGACGCACCCTGAGTGCCCAGCTGATCCTCACACAGCTGGGTGAGAGCAAGGACCTCTCCACCCCTCCCTGTCCCCACACCCTGCCTGTGGCCCCCTGGGGAGAGGTGTGGTTGAGTCTCAGGTTGAGTCTCAGGGAACCTCAGCTGAGAGCTGTAGCCACTACTCTCCCTCAGCTAGGGAATGAGTCTCCTCCAGGAGGGCCCCCCCCCCACCCATCTCCCCCCCTCCTCTCTGCACCCTCATTGTCGCCTGCCCCCACCTCTGAACCATGCACCACAAACCAAAGCCAAATGGATGGGGTCTCCATCCTAGCTCTCACCACCCACCTCCAAGCCCTCACAGGATGGCACCCAGACCAACCAAGAGTCCTGGCAAAGCGGAAGTCCTGGATCCCGCCCCATGCTAGTCTCCTCCCAGCCTCCGCCCGGGAGGCTGAAGCAGCTAATGATCTCCTCTGTCCTCCTTAGGCAGCTGAATGCCGAGCCCTCTGCCCTCCCAGGCCACCTCCCCATTCTGCAACCTGCTCTCTCTCCTCTTTGCAGAGCACAGTAGCCTGGAAATGCCACTTCCCCTGTCACTTACAGTATTTTTCTGTGTATAAGACGCTATTTTTTCCTAAAATCGTTAGACTGAAAATCGAGGGGCCTCTTATACATGGAAGTCAGCCGAGGAAGGAGCTGCGTGGGTGCGTAGCTGCCCATACCTTGTCAAACAGGCTTCCTCCAATCATGAGCCTTATTGTTACTGACCTCAGCTGATGCTGTAATTGGAGGTGGAGGTGGAGAGTGTGCAGATGCAACAGGGACTGGAGTCCATAAAGATGTCAAAAAATAAAAAGATACTAAATACTGGTAAGCGATTGTCTTACTCTGCAAAATTCAAACTGAATGTAATCAGCTATGCAAAAGAGCATGGAAATAGGGCTGCAGAGAGACAATTTGGACCTCCTCCCACTGCGTGTATGATCAGACAGAGGAGAAAACAGGAAGAACAACTCCTTAAGATGCTATAAAAGAAGAAGGCCTTAAGAGGAAAACTAGCAAAATGGACAAACTTGGAGCAGAGGCTGAAAAGACTTGGATTATGGAGCTGCACTGAGTGGCTTATGTGTGTCAACCAAGCTTATTCAATGTCAGGCAAGAATGTTTGCAAGCGAAATGAACACTGTTGATTTTACAGGAAAGGCAAAATGGTGCTTCAATTTCATGAGGATAGAAGGGTTGGCCATGAGAACATGAACAAAGTTAGCTCAGAAAATGCCACCAGTTTATGAGGATGATCTCACATGTATAGACAGTGACTCAGAAGATAGCAATGACACAATAGACGTAGAAATTGATATGTCTGAAACTAATAGTGATGACGAAGAGGGCTGTGATGCAACAGAGGCTGAATAAAGTGATATGCTGCATAATGTCATAGTATTGGTATGCAAACATTACCTGCGGTAATCCTATATATAGAAGGCTAATATGCAAATTGACCAAATGGTGGAACCACCGGTCACTATGGTGCACACTGACCACCAGGGGGCAGACACTCAATGCAGGAGCTGCCCCCAACCTGCAGGCCCTGATTGCCTGATCGAGGCCTGCAAGCCAACCTCTCGGTCCCTTCCCCCAGCAGGCAGGCGTCAATCACCCAATGGGGAGTGGGGAACCGGGGGTGGGTGGCGGCAGATGGCAGATGTGGGCAGTGCCAGGCCAAGGCCCCTGCCCCACCAGTTGCCCCCCACATAGAGGGTGACTGGCGGCAGGGAGCGGGGCCAGCGAGTGGGTGGGAACAGCCAACCTCTCAGTCCCTCCCCCTAGCCGAAAGGCTCCGATGGCCTGATGGCAAACGGGGAAACCGGGGGTGGGTGGTGGCGGAGGGTGGGGCCGGCTGCCGGCAGCCAGGGAAGATGGCCCTGATCCCAGGCCAGGCCTAGGGACCATACCTGTGCATGAATTTCTGCGCCGGGCCTATAGTTACTAAATAAAAATGTGTTCTGTTTTATGCTTAAAATATTGATCTCTTAATTTTGGGTTGGAAAAGTGGGGGGCATCTTATACATGGGGGTGTCTTACACACGGAAAAATACAGTACAGCCTGAGATGGCCTCACCAGCACCTGGAGGGGAGGAGCCTTCACGAGGGACCCTCAGACGTGGATTAGAGAAGCTGGACCTCAGAGGTTTGGGGTTTGCTCGAGGTCACTTGGGGGAACTGGCAGTGAGCCTGTGGGAAGTCACACTCAGAGACCTCTCCAAGGACCGAGCACCCACTGTGGCCAAGGATGAGCTGGGCTGGCTTCTGGCCACTGCTTGGGGGTTACAACAGCTGAACCAGTGGGCTGGCTTTTGGGTGACTCACAGATCTGCACCACACAGCACAGCAGCCCCAGGCCCCTTTCCTTGCCAGCCCAGGTCTGGGGGAGCCAGCTGCCCTGCACATGCGTGGGTGGGGTCTCACCATGGGAGATTTGCTGGGGCATCGGAGAAGTCCTTAACAGTGCCTGTCACCTAGCACGTAGAAGAGGTTCAATGAATTCAATGAATGTCCCTTCTCTCTCTGCAACTTGCCCAAGTTCATAATGCGCTTGGTTCCTGGTGTGAGAATAAACAAGTCATCTTTTCTGTCAAAGAACAGTTTAGACAGCTGCCATTTTGGACCACGTGACTTGGCAGCCGCCATGTTGGCCTCATACCTTGCAGCTCCCCTGGAGGCTGCCATCTTGAAACAGCAAAGGCCAGCCCCTCCCTTTGAATTAGCCAATGGCGAAAGACTGTGCACCTGAGCTCCAATCAAGAGCAAGGGACAGGTCACGTGCGTAAGGGATTATAAACCCAAGCAGCCCACCTGCTTGGTGTGCATGTGCTTCCAGACCATGTGTGTGCACCCTTCTACGTAGAAGTAAATATGTTTGCCTTGCTGCCTGGCTCCCGAGTGTTTTGTATGCTACCAGAACCCCTGACTTGGGGGGGCTCACCTTATTTCTAACACTGGCAGTGAGCAGTGCTGAGCATCTGCACAGTAGTCTTGGGGACAGGAAGAGCGTCTGTGCTCGGGGCCAGGCCGGGCCTTGGTACCTGCTGCCCCCCAGCACTGGCCTGGAAGGATTTGAAACACCTTTCTTCCGGTTTCCTCCAGCCGATGAGCTCCATGAGGGTGCTCATTTCTTTCAAATCCCCACCCAGTACGCAGACCCAGAGGCATCCGGTTCCTTCAACACGTGCTGAGTAGAGTGGGGGAGTGGGGAGAGGGCTGAACCCCAGCTGCGCTCAGGACTGGCTTTCTGGTCCTGGAGACACAAACATGAGTAAATGACAGGGTGCACTGTGCAAACAGCGGGGGAGCCCGGGTCTGGGTGGAGGAGGGTGCTCAGTCTTCCACCCATTTCATTCGGAGCTTTAGGCCCCCCCTGGTCACACCTGACTACATGGGGTGGGGGGTGGGAAGTACCAGGGCTGGCCTCCCCAACCGTAGGCACCACAAGCCACCTGGTGTCAGAGCCAGGAGGGTGGCCGAGGACAGAGGCCCGCCCCCACCTTTAGCCTCCGGCCCTGGGAGTGGGGAGCTCTCAGCCTGCTCCCCGTCCTCCTCTCTGGGTAAATTGGGGTACCACCTCCGACCTTCCAGGGCTCTGTTAGTGCCCTAGGGCTGCCTCGCAAGTGCCAGACAGACGGGGTGGCCTGAAACAACCGAAATTTATCGCCTCCCATTCTGGGGACCAGGAGCCAGACAGCACGGTGTGGGCAGGGCCCGGCCCCCCTGAAGGCTCTGGGAGGTCCTTCGTTTCTCCCAGCTCCTGGTGGCCTGGGCGTCCCTGGCTTAACCTCAGCAGCGTCCTCCCAGCCTCCGCCCCAGCTCCCCGCTGCCTGCGCGCTGCCTGCACTCGGCCTCGCTCTCTCTGTCTCTCCCCTTTGGGTAAGGACACCAGTCATATTGGATTAGGGGCCACCTCATCTTAACTAATGTTGTCTGCAAGGATCCCATCTCCAAATAAGGATCTGGCGGTTCGGACGTCAGCACAACGGGGCCCATCGCCAGCGATGAGAGGCCTGAGCCTGAAAGGCCACCGCTCAGTCCGGTGCCCGCGCTGACCAGGCAGGCCCCGGGGAGAGGAGCTGCAGACGGGGCAGCGGCCTGGGCGGGGCTGCAGGCCGGCTTTCACTCCCGGGTTGTTTAAAGCCGCCCCCTGTTAAGAAGGGGGTGGATAACTCACTCCAGGCAACTTGATTTTCCTCAGAATAGACCCAAGTCCCCAGAGTGGGGAACTGGGGCCCGACCCCTTTGAAGTGCAAATGCCGGCCCCCGGCGCAGCCCTCCCTGAATAATCTGGCCTGGCATCTGCCGCCGCCGCCGGGAAGTGCGCCCGCCAGCTGCTCCCGCTCTCCGCCACCGGCTGCGGTCAGGTGGCTGGGGGGTCAGGCCCGGGGGTCCCCAGGCCCCGCAATCAGCACTTGGCGGAGGAGGATTAAGGGAATGAGTGTGCACTGCGCGGCGCAGCTGCCCTGCCTCCCCATCCGCCGGGATACCTGCTGTCCCGCAGGCTGGGTGAGGACGGAGGGGCGGGCAAGAGGCCCTTTGTTCAGCAGGCGGCCCTGGGGGCGTGGGGCTCGGTCACACCGGGCAATGATGAGATGGCATTAGTGGTTTACTAAGAATCAGTGATGAACTTGGGGAGAAGGAGGTAAGCGGGCCTCTGTGGCAGAGGGTCCCAGCTGGCTGCTCCATGACCCTGACTTCCCTCAAACCCAGGGCCCGGCCGGCACCCAGACCCCGGGTGCTCTGCTCCAAAAGCCAGCGGGGCTGGCGACTCAGGGTGTGGGGCCGGCTGCGGGCTCTCGGCCTCTGTGGGGGAGTTGGCTACAGGAGCCTCCCTTTTCTTATCTGCCAAGTAGGAACCAGGATGCCTACTCATCAGTCACCGGGAGCAGCAGGAGAAAGCCAAGGTCAAGCGCCATCAACCCCGCCCCCAGGTGGGCTAGGTGAGGGCGAGGAACACAGCAGCATCCTCTCAGGTGAGCCATGGCGCTGAACTGAGCCCCTCCGGAGAAACCATTGTTCCTTCTCCTTCCGTCCGCCCCATGTAGCTGCTCCTTCTCGGCCCTGGTCACTTCACCCCTGCACAGGGCCACTTGCCTGTTTCAGGCCCCCTTAGGGAGACAGGCCAGGCCACCCCCTGTTTCTGGGCTGAGGTTAACAGACCCCGGTCCTCACACAGATCCCACCTGAGGGTCGACAGGCATCCGCTGCAATGCAGGGCCCACCCAACACGATCATCAGTGGCCGAGCCAGGGGTGGTGGCCGCTGAGCTGAGGCTCGAAGGACCCTCTTGGGCATGCACTGCTGCTGCCTGGAAGTGGGCCCAGGCTCCTCCCCCTTCCCAGAGCCTCTCTTTGGGGACAGGGCAGTGCCACTGAGACTCTGAGCCTGTGGGGTAAAGGAGCTGGCGCCTGCCTGTGCCTTCCTGGGCCCCACAGCAGCCGGAGGGAGGGTATTGGAATTGGGTCTGTATCTTGTTCTGTGGCTGCCGTAACAACGTTCCACTGGCCGAGTGTCTTAAACAACAGAAATGTGTTGCCTCATAATTCTGGGGGTCCAGAAACTGAGATGTCAAATCCGGCCCCAAATCAAGGTATGGGCAGGGTTGGTTCCCTCTGAGGGGTCGGGGAGAACCAGGTCTCTCCAAGCATCCGGTGCTCGGCTGCTCGGCTGGGCCCTCCTCGGCCTGTCGCTGCCCCACTCATCTCACATGGCACTCTCCCGGGGTCGCCATGTTCACGCAGTCCCTTTAAAGGGACACCAGTCCTATGGGATGGGACACCAGTCATAAAGGGCCCCACTCCAGTATGACCTCATCTTAATCTCACTAATTATTTCTGTAACAACCCTGTTTCCAAATATGGTCACATTCTGAGGTACTGGGGGCTAGGACTTCAGTATAGGAGTTTGGGGGTACACCATCCATCCCGTAACAGGACTTGAGGGTAGAAGGTTTTGAGCAGAGAAGGAGCACCCCCTTGTAGGATACCAGAGCCAAGATGAGAGCTGGAGGGGTGACACATGTAGGACAAGGCCAAGACCCCAGTGGGCCTGGGCGCCAGGACTTTGAGGTGGGGAGGAGGCTGCTGTTGCAGAATGACCACTGAGGCGCACCTGTCTGCCTGCCACCCGGGACACAGGACAGGCCAGCCCCAGTCCCGGCTTTTCCACCTGGTGACGGGGAGTCTGCCGTGAGTGGCCTGAGGGGACAGGGAGGGAGAGGTGGCTCAGCAGGCGGCTGGGCTCTGCCTCGGGGAACCACCAGGTAAAGCCCTGGCTGGGGTTTTGATCCAGGTTGCTGTTACCCTCCATTCCTCCACTTCCTCGTCTGTAAACAGGTACCCAGTAGTGCCCGAATCTAGTGTTGTTTCAGTAATTAAATCAAGGGGTTCTGTGTTTCCGTCTCAGCCTGGCACGTAGTAAATCCCAGCCATCGGTGTGCAGTGGGGAGTGATGTCCTGAAGAGCTGAAGAGGACACAGGCCTCTTTGGGTGTAGATGCACTGGGACCAAAGAGAGAGCCCAGGGGGAGGAGGGCCAACGGGGAAAGGAGGCGCTCGGACCACTCCCACTCGGGTTTCTGATAGGACTTCAGAAGTAGGGCCTCTCGTCCTGGGCCCTGGGCTGGCACATGGGGACTCAAGTGCCATCTGCTCATAGGAACACCCTCTTCTCCCATGCAGTCCACTGACACCTTGTGGCGAATAGTGGAAGCGTAGCGAGAATCCTGATTTTGTTTGTGAGGAAGGGAGAGAAAGACAGAGTTCAAAGCACTGCCACCTGCAGACAGACACAGAGGGCCCTGCTAATAGCATGTGGCCCTTCGCTGAATGACCAACAGGGATCCCCAGCTGATGAGGTGTTCAAGCCATGGTTTGTGATGGCTTTGCCGCCGGGGGCGCCTGTCCTCCTTCCTGAGGGCCAGGCTGACCCTGACCGCAGAGCAGGCCGCAGCAGTCAGTCCTCTCTGTGCCCTTAACAATTCCCTCGTGTGGAATTCCCTCGTGCGGAGGCCTTGCCTGGAGGGTCCCTCCCCACCCACAGCCTTCAGCTGGTAAAAGCAGCCCTGGGTGAACCTGCGTCCCCTGGGCTGCGGCGTGGGTAACCAGGCCAGCTTGACTGAGAAAGTGAGTCTGTGAATTGAGGAGAAGGAGCAAGAGGGGAATTGAAAATAGCTTGAGAAGGCCACATCTGACCCTTTCTAGAAATCCATGAACCAATTAGTATTCCCTGGAGATGCATGATGTCAGTCACCCATCTAGGAATTAAGATCCAGTCCCTTGTTTGGCCGAGGTGGCACAGTGGATGAGCATCGACCTATGAACCAAGAGATCACTGGTTCGATTCCTGGTCAGGGCTCAATCCCCAGTACGGGACATACAGGAGGCAGCCGATCAATGATTCTCTCTCACCAATGTTTTTATTCCTCTTTCCCTCTCCTTTCGTCTCTCAAATCAATAACACATATATATATAAAGATCCAGGAAAAATATCCTCGGGTGAGGATTAACAAAAAACAAAGATCCTTTTCAACAGCATAGATGGTTCGTGAAATCAGTTATACAGAGAAAGACAAATGCTGTGTGGTCTGACGGATAGGTGGAATCTAAAAATACTGAACCCACAGAAACAGAGATCAGATTGATGGCTGCCAGAGGCAGGGGGTGGGGTGAGAGAACTGGGAGAAGGGGGTCAAAAGGTACAAACTTCCACTCCAGCTGATTTGGCTCAATAGAGCGTGGGCCCACAGACTAAAGGGTCCCGGGTTTGATTCCAGTCAAGGGCATGTATCTCGGTTGCAGACGCAATCCCCAGCACTGGTTGGGGCACATGTGGGAGGCAACCAATTGATGTGCCTCTCTCACATCAATGCTGCTCTCTCTCTGTCTCCCTCTCCCTTCCATCCTAAAAATCAATGGAAAAATATCCTTGGGTGAGGATTAACAAAAAATTTTAAAAAGGTACAAACTTCCATTTATGAGATAATTAAGTCCTGGGATGTTATGTACAACATCATGACTATAGTTTATAATACCGTGTTGTATATTTGAAAGTTACTAAGAGAGTAGATCTCAAGAGCTCTCCTCACAAGGAAAAAAAATCATAACTGTGAGGTGATGAATGCTAATTAATCCTATTATGGCAATCATTTTGTAATGTATGCATATATTAAATCATTATGCTGTACACCTTAAACTTATACAATGTTATACATCAACTAGAAGCCCGGTGCACAAATTCATGCACGGGTGGGGTCCCTCGGCCTGGCTGGCAATTTGGGCCAATCGGGGCCCTCTTGCCCAGTCCTGATTGGGCCAATGGGGGCTGGCCAGCAGGGGAGAGACTGCGGGAGGTTGGCCAGCCAGCCAGGGAGGCACCATGGGAGGGCTCCAGGGCGTGTTCAGCCCTCTTGCCCAGTCCCAATTGGTCGGACCCCAGCAGCAAGCTAACCTACCAGTAGGAGCGTCTGCCCCCTGGTGGCCAGTGTGCGTCATAGCAACTGGTTGAACAGTTGAACAATTGGTGGGACACTTAGCATATTTCACTTTTATTATATAGTTATATGCATCAATTATATTTCAAAAAACTGGGGCAGAAAAAAGCCTTTTGTTGCCTAAACAACATGGTAAGAAAGAAGTCCCACCATACTCCCAAGAGGGAGACTGAGCACAAGCATGCACACTACCCAGGGCAAACCTGGGATCCTGGAATTTAGAAATCACATGGGTTCCCTCTTTTCCCACCCAGCTGGGGACCCTGAAATAAAGAAACCTATCTTTGCAAAATATAGGCCCTGGATTTCCAGAACAAACACGAATGGCTAAGGGGTTAGAAATGTGGATACATTTTAATGCACTAAGAGAGCAAGGCCTTTCCCGCTCTGGGATCACCCGGGGAGGGCGTGGGAGCAGTTGGTCCCTGGAAGAGGGTGTGATGGTAACTTCTGAGGGGGCTGAAAATGTCCTGTCTAATGAGCTGGGGCTGGTACCATAGGCGTGTTCACTTTATGAAAATCCATCAAGCTATGCATGAATGACTTGTGCAATTTTCTATATGTTACTGTAATAGAAAGGTTTTCTTAAAATTAAGGTTTTATTTTATTTTATTTTTTTTAACAAGAAAGAACACCCAGTGCTAATGAGGACACAATGAAATGAACACTCATACACTGATGGTGGGACCATAAGTGTCAAAAGTATTTTTTAAAAGCAGTTTGCCATGTGGCTCAGTGGTTGAACATTGACCTATGAACCAGAAGGTCATGGTTCAATTCCTGGTCAGGGCACTGCCCGGGTTGAGGCTCACTCCTGCAGAAAGCAGCCAATCAATGATTCTCTCTCATCCTTGATGTTTCTCTCTCTCTCTCTCTCTCTCTCTCTCTCTCTCTCTCTCTCTCTCTCTCCCTTCCTCTCTGAAATCAACAAAAACATACTTTAAACAATAAATAAATAAAAGCAGTTTGCCAATATAAGTCAAGAGTGTTGGTAGTGTTCATGTTATCCGTTTATACTTTTGGGAATCTCTTAAGTATCTCGAAATACAGAAAAATATTTATATGTCAACAATATATATCTTCACAGAATAAGTGAACAGTTGGAAATACCCTAAATGTTAAGCAATAGAGGAAATATGGTATATTTATAAAGTACTGTATAGTCACTAAATTGTTTGAATGCTTAAGTGCAGCTTCCTATTCAATTAAGTAAAAAGGCAGAGTGCAAAATTTATGTATCTTTAGTTTCAACTGTATCCAAGCACTTAGTCTCATAATAAATACATGTCTAGTGTTTTTTTTTTTTAAAGGCATTAAGTATATCTTTAAAAGCACAGTTAATAAAAGTTCTATAAGTCAGTCATTGCCCAAGCAAACCAAATTCTTTGGCATTAAGCAACCTACCCTCACACGCCGCTGGTGGGAATGAAAAAGGATGCAGCTGCTTTGGTAGCTTGGTGGTTCCTCAAAAGGTTAACCATAGAGTTACCATGTGTCCCAGCAATTCCACCACTCGGTGTATACTCAGGAGAAGTGAAACATAAGAACTTGTACATAATGCTCATAGAAGTATTATTTGCAATAGCCCCAAAGTGAAAACAACCCAAATGTCCATCAACCAAATTAAAGGATAAAATAAATGTAGTATCGCCATACACTGGAATATTACTCAGTGACAAGAAGACATGAAACACGACACATGCTTTGACATAGACGAGCCTTGAAAACACTAGGCTAAATAAAAGCAGCAGGCATGCCCTGGCTGGTTTTGCTAGGTGGTTAGAGTGCCGGCCCTGGGACCAAAGTGTTTGGGTTCGAGTCCTGGTCAAGGGCATGTACCTGGGTTGCAGGTTCAATCCCCAGCCCCGGTCAGGAGGCAACCAATTGATGTCTCTCACATCAATGTTTCTCTCTCTCTCTCTCTCTCTCTCTCTCTCTCTCTCTCTCTCTCTCTCTCTTTCTCTCTCTCTCTCCTTACTCCCTCCCTTCCACTCTCAAAAAAAAAAAAAATCAATGGAAAAAATATCCTCAGGTGCGGTTTAACAAAAACAAAAAAAGAAGCAGTCACAAAGACAGAGGACCATATATTATAATTCCATTTATATGAAATGTTCAGAATAGGCAAATCCATAGGGACAGATAGGCTAGTGGTTTCATAGGACTGATAGGGTTGGGGGAAAAATGGGGTACAGGATTTTGGCGGGGGGGAGGGAATATCAAAATGTTATAAAACTGATTGTGGTGATGGTTGCACAACTGTGACTATACAAACACGTTAAATAGCACATTTTAAATGGGTGACTTGTACGGTAGGTGAATTATATCTCAACAAAGCTGCTCGTGAGAACAAAACCCACACAGTAGTAGCCACGCTCCTGCACGACCTGCACTGGTCCAGGGCACCTCGGGGCTTCAGGTCCTGACCTGTCAAAGCAGACTCTCCTGCAAACTGTGGCATGCAGCCTGAGCCTGCGAGGCAGTTTCTTCAGGCCAGCCCTCGTTGGCTTAAAACATCTTCCACACTCATGCCTTTGTAGCTTTCAGAATCCTTGGCAAACGCACAAGTAACTGCCTGGTATTTTCACAAGTTGTCAAAGCATTTAGGGCTCTATTTCCTGAGCTGGCCCAGAAATAAGCACACGTGTTTCAGCCTTTACCCTGCCCCTCCCTTCCAGGGAGGGGGAGGGGTAGGCTTCTAGCTTGGCTCACACAGCAGCCTGGTCTCCTTCTCACACTTCCTCAGGGCTCAGCCTCCCCGCTCCAGGCCTGAGGTCTCATGATGGGAAGGGGAGGAAGAGCAGAAAAAGGCATGATGGAGAACGGATTCCTCCACCCTCACGAAGGCTGTGAGCCAGGCAGCTGAGATGAGAGTAGTGGACTGATGGGAAGAAAGGGCCTTTCAAGTTCTTCCAGGGGACCATGGCGCCCTTCATTGCAGTTTAAGAAATCCAAACAAAAGAACTTTATTTTGAAATTACTTTTATCACATGAGCCGTGTTAACTCTGACACCACTCAGACTGAACCACATAGTTCACAGTTTTCTAAGTGTATGTAGTAAGAGTTTATAGCTTACACATCTCTCTTCTTGACATGACTCCTGTTAACGTCTATACATGGTCTATGGGAGAAAGAAGCCATAATTGCTTTGGGCTTTGGCTTAATAAGATAGGTGGGCAAAGCCATGACTGCTAAGGGATTCTATACAACAAAATGTTAAGTTTCCTCTGAGTGGTAGGACTATGGAATCCTTATTTCTTTGTACTTATCTGTACTTTCTGAGTCTCATCGGAACAATGAGTATCTACTAAGTAAACCATTAGTGAAACTTCTCTGGTGCTAGGTTACACATGAGTGCTACTGAACAGTAGGTCCCGGGGAAAGTACAACAGAACCGGAGAACAGAATGTCTCAGCTCAGAGCATGCTGAGGTTCCCAGTCCCCAAGCTGGACTCAGAGGCCTGGCCTCCATGAAAGTCGGTCCTGAAGACCATGTTCAAGGTTTTCATGACCTCAGTCCCAGAGAACTTGATTCTAAGAACAAAAATATAAAGACGCCTGTTCTACAAGGATGGATCTGGGTCCTATAATCCTATTCACTTATTGAAGGGGTGAATCATTTCACCAATGAGGGATGGTTAAGGGAACTAGAGATCAATAGACTTAAGTCTCAGAAAAGCTGGCAACTATCATCAAAGCAGTGGAGGGTTATTGCATGGAAGAGCCCTGGGAAACAGGCCAAGGACAGCACTGTGTGAAGTCACAGAGGCAAGACTTAACCTTGACTTAGGAAGAACATTCCAAGCACCAGAGGCCCATCCCTGGAGTGGACGCCTCCTGAGGCAGCTCCATATGCACCGGAAGCTGGGTATCACTGTTTCAAATCATAAAAGGGCTTTTAGTTATCAGGAGCGTTTGACCAAAGGATCTGTTTGATCCTCCTAACCCAGATCTCCTGATTCCACAGGGCTCTTGGCACCAGTTTTGGCTTGCTTTGGTGTATTTTTATTAGAACATGTTCCCTTATAGATCCCAAGCTAATGAAGCTCAAAAAGACAAGACAACAATAAAACCCCGCCACTGTTGGATTCCGTGAACTGTTGACCTCCCTGCTGCTGCCGCCAGTGAAAATTGCCTATCACCCTTACCGAGCTGTGTACAGCCTATGCAAGGCTGCCCAGGAGCTGCTGCCCCCTCGTGGAAATGAAGAATACAACTGCTTAGAAAGCAATCAAGATGATTCTGAGGCTATTGTCTACACACAACCCTATCTTTCCTTCCCCCATCTTCACTTTTTGGTGAGATCCCTGCAATTCTTGACCCTAGCCCACCAGAGTCTTTTGTTTACATTCACAACATCATTATGTCCCATAAAAGCCTGGACTTTTAGCAATAACATAAAGTCTTGGTTTCCACAGTGGTCGGAATTTGCGCCTGCCTGTTTCGAGTTACGGAATGAACTTGGATATTAACACAATGCTATAGAAAGAGCACCAGACCAGGCTTAAAGGCCTAGGTTCTAGCTCATGTTCTGCCATTCCTCATGACACTTTGAAAAAGTCACAAATTTCTTACACATATGCAAACTCTGGAGTTTGGAGATGAGATCCTTCAAGAAAAGTGGTCTGTCCTATGTGTAGTACTACTTGCAGCGGCCATTCACAGCAAAAGGCTGTGGGACCCTCACTGGCCTAGCGACCCTCACTCACCCACAGAGGAGACTGGCAAGCCCAGATCTTACTTATCTGTGCCTTCCACCTCAGGGTCTGCCACAGGCAGAGGTTTTTGTTTTCTCGTAAAAAGGAACTGTGCAGGGCTGATCAGGGAGGGAGCAACAATTCCTAGGTTGCTCAGGTGCCTGAAAACATTTACTGAGTTTTCCAGACAGGTCTTGCCATTCTTTTTTTAAACATATTTTATTGATTTTTTACAGAGAGGAAGGGAGAGAGATAGAAACATCGATGGGAGAGAAACATCTATCAGCTGCTTCCCGCACACCTCCCACTGGGGATGTGCCTGCAACCAAGGTACATGCCCTTGGCCAGAATCAAACCGGGGACCCTTCAGTCCGCAGACCGACACTCCATCCACTGAGCCAAACCAGTCAGGGCGGTCTTGCCATTCTTGCTGACAATATAAAGTCCTGTGACTTAGATGAGTCACTGGCAGAGATGTCTCATTGTTTCTCATCATCGGTCACCAGCTCACTGTTGCCATAGCAGGGTTTCATATGAGGAGGGGGCAGCTGAGGACACCACCTGGTTTGAGTGCTAGGCAGGTAGGTGTTCAACACCAAACTGGAAAATGGTTTGGAATAAAGTCACGGTAGCTGAGTGAGGAACATGACTTTCATTTTGTGTGTTATGAATTTTCAAGACACTTTAATGAAGAGTCAAGGAAACAGAGGATAAAGATCAACTTCTTTCTCAAGATTGCTGTCTCTATTCAGAATCATTTATGGTTCCAAAATGTTACAGGATTATTTGTTGTAGTTCTGTGAAAAATGCCATTGGTATTTTGATAGGGATTGCTTTGAATCTATACGTTACTTTGGGTAGTACAGACATTTTAACGTTAATTCTTCCTATCTATGAGCATGGTAATATGCTTCCATTTACTTTTATCTTCAATTTCTTCCTTCAATGTCTTATAATTTTCCGAGTACGGGTCTTTTACCTCCTTGGTTAAATGTATTCCTATTGTTTTTGATGCAGTTACAAATGGGATTTTAATTTATCTGCTAGTTTGTTATTGGCGTATAAAAATGCAACTGATTTCTAAATATTTATTTTGTATTCTGCTACTTTACTAAATTCATTGACCAGTTCTAGTAGTTTTTTTTGGTGGAATCTTTACAGTTCTCTATATAGTATCATATAACTTTCATATTTAAAACCCATTTCTCTGTACTTAGGTTTCCCACAAAGGTAATATTCCTTCAGGAACTGGCTTGCTAAGTTTCTGTTGTCTCTAAATGGTATTTTTAGTTTAGTATGGGGAACTATTCTCTGTTGGCCCCTAATACTGGATTAGGCTAACTTCCCCTTATCAGTATAACAGAAAATTCCAAAAGCAGACAATGTTTTGTTGACCTCAGACACCTTGTACTATCCACACTTGCTAAAAATAAAACATCCTAGTGGGGCATTTACTACATTAGTCTTAAAACATTTTTTTATTTACAGGGAATCTCACAAACTGAAGTGACAGTCAACTGCCAGCAATACATGGTTCATGAGTCATGCTGTTAGCCCGAACTTTGAAGATACTTTTTCTCCTCCCAAATACTTTAAGCCAACTGAAATGAAATTCTTAAAAAAAAAATTTGATCACAGTGAAGATTCATATATATATAAAAGCCTAAGCGACCAAACGACCGGTCCACCGGTTGCTATGATATGCAATGACCAGCAGGGGGCAGATACTCAACACAGGAGCTGCTCCCTGGTGTTCAGCGTGTTCCCACAACCAACCTCCCATGGCTGGCCAACCTCCCGCAGTCCCTTCCCCAGGCTGGCCACTCCCCCCCCACCCCCCACCTAGTTGGCCCCGATCAACAGCCTGGCCGAGGGATCCCACCGGGCCTCTAGTTAAAGCATAATTTAATGGGTCCTTTAATTAGCTTTAATCACTGGTTATAAAAAAGTACACTAAGAAAATGTTTTCACTAAAACATAACAAATTATTTAGTACACTACTTAACCAACTAATCCTAAATACTATGTAAGAGTAGTAAGTCAATCTGCCTTAATAAAGGTTTGTTAATAGGGACCAGATGCTGTTCTAGTGTTTCACAGACAAAATCTCTAGTCCTTGGAAAAACCCTATAAGAAACATAAGCAAACAGACTCAAACTTGTCAAATTACTAAGCAAGGCCATACAGTTTAGTGGCAGCACCAGGATTAGAACATGGGCCTGGCCAGTTTTTGCCTTGACTGAGCCCTTTCCTCTCCATCTCCTACAACTGCCTTGCTGAAGACAAGAAACAGGATGCCCCCATGAAGCCACACCCTGGTGCTTCAACCAGTGTGTTTTCTTTCTTTTTTTAAAAATATATTTTATTGATTTTTTTAGAGAGGAAGGGACAGGGATAGAGAGTTAGAAGAGTTAGAAACATCGATGAGAGGAAAACATCGATCAGCTGCCTCCTGCACACCCCCCACTGGGGATGTGCCCGCAACCAAGGTACATGCCCTTGACCGGAATCGAACCTGGGACCCTTCAGTCCGCAGGCTCTCTATCCACTGAGCCAAACCGGTTTCGGCAACCAGCGTGTTTTCTTGATATAGTAGACCCGTGGTCGGCAAACTGTGGCTCGCGAGCCACATGCGGCTCTTTGGCCCCTTGAGTGTGGCTCTTCCACAAAATACCACGGCCTGGGCAAGTCTATTTTGAAGAAGTGGCGTTAGAATAAGTTTAAAAAATTTGGCTCTCAAAAGAAATTTCAATCGTTGTACTATTGATATTTGGCCCTGTTGACTAATGAGTTTGCCGACCATTGTACTAGACATCTACTTAAAATTTTATTTGAAGCAAGCTTTGACTTGTTTCAATATGTATATCATTTTCTATTTATCACCCACTTTCATTTATGGCAGATGGGTTCTAGAGGTCCTGAAAATGCCTGAAACAAAGAACTCTAAAGAACACCTGTAGCAACTCTCAGCATTGGATCAAACTACAGCATGTTGGAAGGGATATTACTGAAAAGAGCTTGAACAGGGCAGCCTGAAAAATAGAGGGTACAAAACCTGGGCCATGCTCCTTATAACTCCAAGGGTTGGGTATGATGTTCTAAACTGTGAATCCAAGAGGTGTATTATTATATATACTAGAGGCCCAGTGCACAAAATTCGTGCACAGGGGGGGGAGGTGGCAGGGGGGGGCCTTCAGCCTGACCTGCACCCTCTTGCAATCCGGGACCACTGGCTCCTAACCACTCACCTATCTACCTGCCTGATCACTCCTAACTACTTTGCCTGCCTGCCTGATTGCCCCTAACTGCCCTCACCTGCTGGCCTGATCACCCCTAAACACCTCTGCCTTGGCCCCTGCCACCATGGCTTTGTCCAGAAGGAGGACCAGACGACTGAAAAATGTTCAGTCTATCCAGTCTAATTAGCATATTACCCTTTTATTAGTATAGATTTGCTTATTTACACCATTTTTCTGATTTGAAGACACAAAGTCACTTTCAGTCACTTCCATTTAATTTAATATTTATTTTCATTTTATATCCAGATGTCACATTTTCTACATTAAAATATAATCATGCTGACTCTCCCACATACATCCTCTGAGAAAAAAGTGAACTTTACACAACTTGAAAGATGGAATGCACAGAGAAGTTGCTATTGCACCCAACTAACAAAGAACACAGAGACCACACAGTGGACAAGGCGGAGTGCATAGAAGACAGCTCAGGGCTCACAGCAGGAAGGAGCAGGAGTTAAAAGGCTAAAGCTTTTAAATGCTATCACTTGTGCCACAAGATTACCCTGAAGAGGCAGAGATAGGTCAGAAAGCAGGACCAAATAGGGGTTTTCCAAAGGTTGTTCTCTAACTATTTAACATGTCCACAGGAGAGCTTTCTCCCACACCGTGTCCTCAGCTTCTGGCAAACATTTTAGAAAAGTACACCACTGTTAGCATGTCCGAATGTAGCATGGGTGTAGGTTTTTCTTTTCTTTATTTTTGCTGTACCTCCAACTCTTTCCAAGCAACAATTATACTGGTTATTTTAATTATGATTCCTCTGCATGACAACCCAGTAAGGATCAAGACAAGGCATCTCACTACTATCCGATTGATGCCAGCTGTGCAAAAGCTGCAAGATTGTGTGCTACTCAGAGGGAGAGAGCACATGAACACACAGGAGTCCCAACTCCTTTTCTAATCTACTCATTAAATAGGAAAGAGCAGGTGGACAGTAAAAACCATCTGCTTAGAACAGCAGCACAGACCTAGAGGTACACCACCATCCAAACACAAATGCTCAGGAGAGAGCTCTGGGCTCTTCTAAGCAGAGGCTTCTTTTAGTCCTGATCCTGCCCGATTTGGAGATCAAAGCATTATCGCTTCAGATAGTGATACTCTCAAGAGGGTGGAGAAGGAAGGTCTGAGAGACTCAAATAATGAGGACATTATTAGGCAACTAACTATCCCACTATTTACAAATACACATGAGTAAGAAAACTTCGCCTCCATCCCTGCAGCTACTTTAAACAAAGCATTGAAGATCCCAGTTTTCTGAGCAGGGAATATGTTAAGTCTGTTAGCAGTTTAAGACATTGCAACACTGGCACAATATGTCACCTATTCTTTGTTTTTAATTACAGGGTAACATGGTAAACTCCAACACAAAAGTGGGATGGGCAAGTGCGAAAGGAATCAATAAACGGAACCAGTATTACACAAGGGTATTGAGCCAACGATGAGACGGCAGCTAGTGCTTTGCGGAGTCACGAGGGTAGAACTCGCTCAGGGTGCTCTGAGGGATTCTCTTCAGCATTTCTTTGGGGAAAATTCGGAGCAGCTGCCAGCCAATGTCCAAAGTCTCATAGACAGTGCGGTTTTCATAAGGACCTTATAAAAAATTGAGATTGGATGAATAAAGGCAAACTACTTCCAACTTACCAGGTTATTCAGGATGAATTCTGTTATATGACCACACTGGAAGCATGAAGTGTAAAAAAGAAGAGACACAGAGCAGTTAGGTCTCCCCAGACTGGATGTGACTGAATGTGGAAATGAGGCCACAGACAATAAGCACCATCTTGAATCAGAGGAAAGAGAGGGGCCCATGGGCTAGAGACAGCAGGCAGGCAGTCTAGTGTGTGTGTGTGTGTGGGGGGGGGGAGGGGGGGTAGATGGAGGGGGAGGGGAGGAGAGGTGCAGGGAGGGAGGGTGGGGGTGAAGAAGGGGAGCTTTCTTGACAATTGGGTGGGGATCTAAATACTTGGGGCAATGGAAACCAAACTCAGTGTTGTGTCCAGAGGAGTGAGAAAAAGTTTCCCAGGAACAGAGGCTGAATTTGACAGATACTTAGAAAGGCCTATTGAGTACTTGAATAGGTCAGTGGTTTTCAAAGTTGTTATTATTCTTTTTAATGGCAGAAATCAACCTTATGCAAATAAATCTCATTTCTTAACGAAGAAACCAGAGTGGCTGAAGTTCTGGATTCTTTTCTCTAGCAGAAGAATTTCATCTCTAACTTTTAAGGTATTAAGGTATGCATTAAAAAACTCATATATTTTTGGGATTTTAATGTCAATAAAAACTTATCACATAAATAGAAAAATGTACAAATCCTAGTGCGTAGCTTTATGCATTATTCCAAAATGAACACATCTGTTCTAAGTACCACTGAGGTCAGGAAGAGTATTAGCAGCATTAGCAGGACTGGCAGAAGAAACCAAGCCAAGCAGCGTGAAACCCTACACTACATAGGCTATGAAATGAAAACCATTCTGGACTTTTTAGTAGAGGGACAATGAATAAAATTTACTCTGGCAATTATATATAAGGGCTCGGGGAAACTGAAAAAGCTGGCATTTTGCGACCAGGGGTGATGAAACCAAAGGTGTGGACTAGGTTTTAAGACTCAAAGAGTGGTCAGAGATCAGTAGCTTCAATATCACCCAGGACAATGCCCAATTACTGAGCTTGAGTAACCAGGACAATAGTCATGCCGAGATAGACAGAAACTGAAGAGGGAATTGCTAGGCAGGCGGTCAGTTGGGTAAAAACTTTGGTTCTGACCGTGCTGAGCCTCAGGGATGGTGGCATAAACAAAGCATCCCAGTTGAAGATGTGGGATTAGGGCTTCAGAAAGAGGGTAAGGATCATACATAGCAATTCAGTCAATGCATAGGGGACAAGCCAAAGCTTGGGGGGGAGGGGAGAGGAGAGGGAAGCATAGGCAACTATGCCTCTGGGAACAAACAATTAAGAAGCAGAAAGATATATCAAAAAAAGGAGATGAAAACAGATGGATCAGAAAAGTCCCAAACCCCCAAAGCTAGCGAAGATGGCTGCGGAGAGGGTAGGAGGAAGGAGGCGTACAATAGAAAGCAGTTGTAAGGAAGGGGAAATAAGGGGGGAGCTAAATAACTGGATAATAGAGTTGAAGGCAGAGGGGAAGGAACCAGAGCACTAAGTACAAAGACACAACAGAGTTGAAAGACCCTCTTCTCTAATCAGAAGGAAAATCAGGTAGATACCAATGTAAAATCTCTGATTGGGAAAGAGGTCTTCAAAACTATTTATGAGGCTGTTTATATTTGTAAGAAAAGAGTCATCTTACCCTGAGCAATGAAGTTCCTCTCAAACTTCTGCAGAAATTCCAAGTAAAGAAGATCATCTGAGGTAAGGGCTTCTTCTCCCACCACGGCTTTCATGGCTTGTACATCCTTACCAATAGCATAGCACGCATACTAAAGAGAGAAAGGTTCACACGCACAGACATAACATTGTATAAATGTTAACAATAATCTGGGCTATGTAAGTGTATTGCTTTAGGTGTCTTCATAAGAAAATACAGAAGGAATTTCACGTTACTTACAAACACAATTCACGTTAAGTAAAACTCATGAAAGTATCAGATGACTTTATTAGGAAGCAGTCTCACCCGGAAAGGAATCGTCAGGCATGCAATAGACACTGCTACAAAAATACACTTCCTCAATGTGTCAATGAGCTTACACTTTATAAGATATTTGAAAATCAGAACTCATACCATGGAGTAATCCATCTTGAAGTTCTATTCAAGAAAAACATTTGTGCTATTAGGTGTATCATTTCTACTTTAAGGAAAGTTAAAGAATCCTTTCAGGAATACGCCACAATTATGATTACTAATAAAAACTTAAAACGGCCTTATGGCTTGGTTTTTTATTTAGAAGCTACTTTACATAGCATAAAACAAGTGTTTCAAGCATATGATTTTTAATCTTTGTTATCAGCATCCATCCTTATGAAAAAAAGACTGCTTGGTTCTAATGAATGTTTTCTATATTATACTAGAGGCCCGGTGCATAAAAATTCTTGCACTGGACGGGGGGGGCGGGGGGGGGGGTGAGGGGAAGGTCCCTCAGCCCGGCCTGCACCCTCTCACAGTCCGGGAGCCCTCAGGGGTGGGAGGCGACCCAGTGATCAGGCAAAGGCAACACCCACATCACACCTCTCCTGCTGCCACTGCCGGCAGTGCAAGCCTCGGCCCGACTCTGGTTCCCTGTGCCTCGGGCGGCCCTGGGCAGCTGGGGGGCTGAGGGAACTGTGCACCGCCATCTTGTGGCTGTGGGCGCCACCATCTTTGAGGACATGGCAGTCAATTAGCATATTCCCTCCTTATTGGCTGTGGGCACCGCCATCTTTGTGAGGGTGTGATGGTCAATTAGCATAGTCCCTCTTTATTAGATAGGATATGAAGACTATACTAAAATTCTATGTGGATGAGGAAAAGAAAAGTGATATGGGATAAAGACAAGAGGTATAAGACAGCAGAAAGAATAGATTAAGAAAGGCATTTACTTCTTTAAGCGCCATCATTAAGAAGATATACATACCAGCTGGTTAGACACATCAGCATGATCCTTCCTGGTCATACCTTCCCCAATAGCAGACTTCATTAACCGTGACAATGAGGGCAGCACATTAATAGGTGGGTAAATCTTGGGTAGAATGGGAGGGGGAAAATTAAGTACAAAATTCAAGCTGTACTGGTAGTAAAGAAGCATTCAGAAACTCGTTATTATCCCTTAAATTATATAAAACTGCTGCAGTTGTTTCCTAGGTGAGTTTTAACATGTTTTCCTGGTATGAAACTCTTTATGGCATAATATTTCTTTTGAGAATCAAATCTAAAAACCTATACAACAGTACAAGATTATATTGAAAAACTGAATTTTCAATATTTGCCTACAGTATCAAATCTAAGTGGTTTTCTGAACTCTGACTCAAAATCACATACAAAATAATAAGACTAACAATAATTCCACCTAAAAGTTGATCTAGTACAGAACCATCAAAAATTTGTTTTTGATTATTCAGCCATAAAAATAGAATGAAATCTTGTCTTTTTGACAACAAGAATTGATCTTGAGGGGTAATTATGCTAAATGAAATAAGTCAAACAGAAAAAGGTAAGTACCATATGATCTGATTTAGATGTGGAATCTAAAAACAAACAAAAAAACCCCCACAAGTGCATGGATATAGAGAACAGACTGGTGGTTGCCTGAGGCTGGGAGTGGGGGTGGGTGGACAAAATGGATGAAGGGGGTCAAAAGATACAAATCTCCAGTTATAAAATGAACAAGTCAGAGGGATGTAATGTACAGCATAGCGAATATAATTAGTAAAACTGCACTGTAGCCCTAGCCAGTTTGGCTCAGTGGCTAAAGTACCAGCCTGCAGACCAAAGGGTCCTGGGTTTGATTCTGGTCAAGGGAACATACCTCGGTTGCAGGCTCCTCCCCAGCCTGGGCCCTGGTTAGTGCACATGCAGGAGGCAACCAATCGATGTGTTTCTCTCACATTAATATTTCTGTCTTTCCCTCTCTCTTCCACTCTCTCTAAAAATCAATGGAAAAATATTTTCGTGTAAGGATTAAAAAAAACACAAACAAAAAACCTGCACTGTATTATATTTCAAAGTAGCTAGGAGAGTGGATCTTCAAAATTCTCATCAGAAGAAAAATAATTTTTAACTATAATGATGGATGGTAACTGGACTTATTTTGGTGATCATTTTGCAATATGTACAAATATTGGATCATTATGTTGTACACTTGAAACTAATAAATTATACCTCAATAAAAGAACAGAAAAAATCTGTTTTTGTATTATTAATATGATTAGTAGATTATACATTATGGAATAGAATACCCAAAAACATTCTTTAAGACAAGTGACTCCATTGTAAGGCACAATAAAGAAAAAGTGGAAATTAGCCACACCAGGATACTATAGTCAATCCTCATAATGTCATTGAAGGGTTCTTTGACTTTAAGTAAAATGACATATAATGAAACTAGTTTTCCCATAGGCTGATTGATACAAACAAGAGTTAAGTTCCTATGGCATCTCATCAACTTTAAAACAAAATGGCATTGAACAAATGCTATTCGAGAATTTGTTGTACATAGAAATGACAAGTTTACAACCAAGTCAAAATCAATTTAAGATATTTTCTAAAAAAAAAAAATTTCTAAGAGCTAAGTCCAAGTCACTAAAGAATAACTGAAGAGTAGATTTGTAAACTTTACTGTGCCACTCAAATGTCAAATACCTGTCTGTTGTGTAGCTGTCTGTCCACATAGATCTGCCCCTCTGTGATATATCCAGTCAAATCAGGGATGGGGTGAGTGATATCTACCAGAAGAAGACATCTGATGTTAGTTAAGTGTCATCTCGTATAAACAAACGCACAGCATGTCAATCTGCATTACCTACAGATAGTTTACAGCACTACCTAAAACTGTGCTATCTATCTATCTATCTATCTATCTATCTATCTATCTATCTATCTATCTATCTACACTAATAAAAGAGAAACATGCAAATTGACCATCACTCCGCTACGCCCACCAGCCAATCAGAGCGAGTATGCAAATTAACCCAACAAAGATGGCAGTTAATCTGCATATGCAGACTGAAGACAGCGTAGAAGGAAGAGGGAGGGAAAGCACAGGGGGAGGCAGTGGCAGGAGGGAAAGCGGAGTTAGGGGGGGCGGGGCGGCGGCAGGAGGGAAGCCTGTCTTGGTGGGCTTTGCTCTCTTCTCTGCTTTGCTCAGGCCTCAGGAAGCCCTATTTTTGCAGGAATAGGCCCAAGGAAGCCCTATTCTTGCAGGAATCTTCCTGCAACGGGCCTCTATATACATATACACATACACATACACATACACATACACATACACATACACATACACATATACATATACATATACATACCCGGTGCACAAAATTTGTGCACGGGGGGGGGGGGGGGTGTGTCCCTCAGCCCAGCCTGCACCCTCTCCAATCTGAGACCCCTCGAGGGATGTCCGACTGCCCGTTTAGGCCCGATCATGGTAGGATTGGGCCTAAACAGGCAGTCAGACATCCCTCTCACAATCCAGGACTGCTGGCTCCCAACTGCTCGCCTGCCTGCCTTCCTGATTGCCCCTAAACGCTTCTGCCTGCCAGCCTGATCACCCCCTAACCACTCCCCTGCCAGCCTGATTGATGCCTAACTGCTCCCCTGCCAGCCTCTTTGCCCCCAACTTCCCTCCTCTGCCGGCCTGGTCACCCCTAACTGCCCTCCCCTGCAGGCTTCATTGCCCCCAACTGCCCTCCCCTGCTGGCCTGATCGCCCACAACTGCCCTCCCTTGCAGGCCTGTCCCTCCCAACTGACCTCCCCTGCTGGCCATCTTGTGGTGGCCATCCTGTGTCCACATGGGGGCAGGATCCTTGACCACATGGGGGCAGCCATCTTGTGTGTTGGAGTGATTGTCAATCTGCATATTACTCTTTTATTAGGTAGGATAGAGGCCTGGTGCATGGGTGGGAACCAGCTGGTTTGTTCTGAAGGGTGTCCCGGATCAGGGTGGGGGTTCCCTTGGGGCATGGGGTGGCCTAGGCGAGGGGCCTGTGGTGGTTTGCAGGCCGGCCACGCCCCCCCCTCCCCCGGCGACCCAAGCCGAGGCCCTGGTATCTGGGATTTATTTATCTTCTACAATTAAAACTTTGTAGACTTCAGCGGAGCAAAGGCTTCTGCTCGCTCGGTGGTGGCAGCCATTTCTGTTGGAATTTATTTATCTTCTATAATTGAAACTTTGTAGCCTTAAGCGGAGGCCTGGGCCAGCCAGGGTGTGCGGAAAGCTTGGCTTCCTCCATCACCGGGGAAACCCAAGCCTCCCTCCTGCTCTCTCCGTGGCCAAAGCCATCTTGATTGGGTTAATTTGCATACTCACTCCTGATTGGCTTGTGGGCGTGGTGGAGTGATGGTTAATTTGCATATTACTCTTTTATTAGATAGGATATGTGTGTGTGTGTATATATAAAAAAAGCATAATATGCAAATTGACCAGTGAAACAACCAGAGGGTTATGATGCACACTGACCACCAGGGGGCAGACGCTCAACACAGGAGCTGCCCCCAGCCCGCAGGTCCTTATCGCCCGATGGGGGTCTGCCGGCCAACCTTTTGGTCCCTCCCCGCGGCCGGCAGGCTCCAATTGCTGGATGGGGAACCAGAAACTGAAGATGGGTGGTGGGGGACGTGGGCGAAGCCGGGTCCCTGATCGCCCCACTGGTTGTCCCACAGAGGACAACCAGCGGCGGGGGGCGGAGCCGGCTGCCTGCAGCCGGGGAAGATCAGCCCTGATCGCAGGCCAGGCCTAGGGATCCTACCCATGCATGAATTTTGTAATTTTGTGCGCCTGACCTCTAGTATAAAATAATTTTCTGTGATGATTGGTAAGTTCTGTATGTATACTGTACCATATGATAGCCACTAGCCAAATGCAGCTATTGAGCACTAAAAAAATGTGGCTAATATAACTGAAAAACTTTATGGTTTTTCAAATTTATCTAACTTCAAACTTTAGAATTTAAATAGCCAAATGTGGCTAGAGGTTACCATAATGGACAGTTTAATTTATTTGGTTGCAGCATAGTTAATTATGTGTTGGCACATGAGTTAAATTAGCTGCATTCATAAAAAGTACTATTTCTCCTAGTTATGTGATCTCTCCCCAAAATATATTTTAAAAAAATTCTATTTGAACACAAAGTTCCCTTGCAGAGATTGCCAATGGGATGTATACTGAGAGGTTATTCCTAGCTCATAAGCTATTTCAACAGGGAAATATAGAGATGCTAGACAAGTAAAGCGACACAATGCAGGCAGCACCAAAAAGGTCACACAAGTCAAGACATTTATAAGTCTGCTAAAGGACATAAAGTAATTTGTAGCTTCTTTCTTGGAACAAATAATTTTCATGGCAGAAGCAGTGTGGTGTACCAGTCAGTGTGAATTGTGAATTCAGACTGCTTGGGTTCTAAGGCTATCACTTCCCAACTCGGACAGATCACTTCACCTCCCTGTGCCTCAGATTAGAGAATCTATCTCAAAGTTGCTATGAGAATCAAATTAGTCAACATTTATAAAGCACTCAGAACAGTCCTCAATATAGTGAGTTATCACTGTTTCTGAAAATATCTTCCAAAAGTGCCTTTTAAAAACAGAGAAAAGGACAAAAGGCACAAAGTCTTTGCCCCAGGAGCCACCCTGAGCACACACTAGAAAGGCACTGCACTGTGTGCTTTCACACATAATAAAGGAAACTAAGTTTTAATCAGCCTCTGGTGGTGATCAACTTGTCTCTAAAGTCTCGTGGCGTTTACTATTTGTGCTTTTGACACTTAAGCCACCTTAAATTATTTGTGCACACACATAAGAAAATATCTAATTAGACTGAACAACTTACATTAGGTAAAGACACAGTGTTTTTTTAAATTACTTATATCCAGACCAGTGTCCTACAAATAGCAGGCACTCAATAGTACTCAGTAAATGAAAATTTAAAATTCTAATTATAAAGAAAATTATTACTTTTTCTTCCACAAAAGGATAATAATTATGAGTTTTCAAATGAAAAATTTTATTTATGTACAAATTACTAGCTGATGTAAACCCTTGGAGGATAAACACTCTCAAAAAGGTAGTTCGTTTTCTCTCTTAGAATCAAAGCCCTTACAAGGATTAGGCCTGCTATAATCCAAAAACCAAAAACTTACCATCATTAGGCATGGTGAGAATAGGGATTTGAGTAATCGAGCCATTTCTACCTTCCACTCGACCAGCACGTTCATATATTGTGGCTAAATCCGTATACATGTAACCTGGGAAACCTCGTCGACCAGGAACCTCTTCCCTGGCTGCTGAAACCTGATGTAAGCCAAGGAGGAGAATATCACACAACATGGGATATGGAAAGCAAAGCTTTGTTTGTTTGAACATGCCAACTTAGAAAGTTGGAATATTATCTTTTTCATTTTAAATAGTCTCTAAGAGATCATTTAGAAAAATCTAGTAACACAATTTCAAGTATTTTGCAACGAAAATGCTGACAATTGGGACCAGACGTTTTTTGCTAAAATCCTGTTGCCAAATCTCCAAATAGCTTGCTAGAAGGAAATAGCTTGCAATTTTATAAACCAAAGGAAGTTAATTTTAAAACTAAGAGAACTGATTAGTTCACAAGATTTATTTTATGCTAAGGGTCTTGCCATATATATGTACGCTAAACCCGAAAAGGTAAAAAGGGAAGGAAATCTATACCAGGAGTCATTTGATGTACTTTACATTCATTATTTAATCCTCACAACAACCCTATGAGGAAGGTAATGTTGTTAATGTCAATTTGTAGTTAGAACCAAAGGTTAGATAAATAATTTCCCAAAATCACAGAGCCAGGAGTCCATTCACTGCACAAAATAAGATTAGTAACAAATGGTCTTTCTCTTAGAGACATGCATACTAGAATATAGGTATACCTATTAATCTACAACCACTAAAAACCCAAAACATTAAGGCCAAGTTTAAGTGCTTCCTTCAAAAGAGTGTGCTATAGCAGCGTCACTCAAAGTATGGTCTGCAGATCAGCTCTTATAAATGTGCAATGAGAAAATAAGGTAAGCATTTAGAAAACTTCAATAGCAATTTAACAGAATAAATTTGTCTGTTGAATCTAATAAAATAAATCTAGGCTTATAATTTATGTATTTTTTAATTTCACTTTTCTAATAGTTCATTTTAGAAAAGGTATTGGTCTACGATGGGTATGGGGGGAGGGGAGTCCTCCACTTAAAAAACTTGGTAGCAGAGTGAGATTTGGTGATGGATCTCAGGGAATTTTAAGAAACTTCTTACATGCTTAAAAGAGTACCTTACTCAACATTTCAGTAACTTGCATTAGAACGAACACCCTAAACTTCTGGTGATAACACAAGAATCTTAATATTGTCCTAATTAAACACTGAGTTTTCTGAAGGAAAAGGTTCTGAGAACGGTGCTGCCAGAATATGGGCTTTTTTACTATATCTATTCAAATAGTAACATCATTAAGAATAAAATTCTGGAAAAGGATAAAAATTGACAGTCTAGACAGAGACAGAATTCCTGGGAGAGTAAATGAATAAAGAGCTTGCATCATTTATCATTTACTCTCTCTTAGAATCAAGTCTTAATTCATGGAGACAGTGACAGAATGATAAATAGGCTAATAATTTAAATGTTATCATCTAATCATTTCAACTAAAGTGGCAGATATAAGTTTTAAAAACATGATGAAAGAAAAATGAAAACTTGCAAAGGGACAAGATAACCCTGGAAATGAAGCCATGTTAATTAAGAAAAAAGTTACCTCTCGAAGTGCTTCAGCATAGGAACTCATGTCTGTTAGGATAACCAATACATGTTTCTCACACTGATAGGCCAGAAATTCAGCTGTGGTTAGAGCCAAGCGAGGAGTGATAATTCGTTCAATACTGAAATGGAACATTAAGTCCTATGTCACTCAAACAAAAAGGCTAAAAACAAAAGAAAATGAGATTCTGGAAATCGTACAATCTCCCTCTAAACGTTTTAAATAAATTGAGGAGGGTAAAGCAATTATTACTTTAAGTAAAGCAGCTACTTTATGTATTTACATAATAATAATTACTTACTTCTACAAAGTTAAATTGGTTATTTTATAATTTCTCAGAACTATATAGTTCTCAAAACAGAGAAGGGGGGGGGGGGGGAGAGGGAGAGAGAGAGGGAGGGAAGGGAGAAATAGGGTCCAGATTTCTCAGTTAAGAGGAAAAGATCATTCACTGAGTACAAATTGTGTACTAGGTAATTTATACATATTATCTCATTTAATATACACAATAACCCTGTGAAACAAGTATTATTTGTCACATTTTCTGGAAGAGGAAACTGAGCTTCAGAGCCTACATGATTTGCCCAAAGCCAAATAACTACCAAGAAGCACAACTGGAATTTAGATATAGTTATCTCCTTCTTAAGCCCATGTTGCTTTCATAACATTTTTTCTCCCTAGTCTTAGGTAGCATTTTGGACCTGAAGCCTGGATGAACAGAAAGAAATAGCTCTATTTACTTACGTAGGGTCATTAGCCAAGTTCAAAAAGAGGCAGACGTTGTCCATGGAGCCATTTTCTTCAAAGTCAGATTTGAAGAACCGGGCAGTTTCCATGTTTACCTAAATAGCAATGACTTCATCAGTGCTGGAAGAAGAAACATTCTCAATACTATGTATTTCTGATGAAGGCTAAGCTATAGATCTGCACTGTTCCTTCCTTTAAAGTTGTCAAGTACTCACACAAATTTTTCACAAAAGCCAACAGAGTAAACAGCCTACTTTGGGCACAAAGAGAATTATTCTTACATTTCATAGTCAAATGCCAAATTTTAATCCTTAGTTTGCCCAAAATGCTAACTTGCAACTTCTTTACCTAGAGGTAAACTCAATGATACATGTGTAATTTCCTACACTATTCTAATAACATAAGCAATTAATTTTATATTTCATACTAAACCAGCAAATATTTATACTTACACCCATAGCAGCAAATACAATTGCAAAATTTTCCTCACTGTAGTCCACTACATCTTTGGATTTCTTTACCAAACCAGCCTGGCGACAGATCTGAGCTGCAATCTGATGAGGAGTACAAAAGCACTGAGTTGAAATCTAAAACAACATTTCTACAACAAAGTAACTTTCATCCTAAACTTTTTGAAATTTTAATTATAAATGAAATTGGAATGTTTTAAAGTACCAGTCACCAACCTTTCAGAACTCACAGACCACCAGTGGTTTGCAGACCACTGGTTGGGGACCACTGTTTTAAAGGACTTTATCCAATAAAACTATTTTGCAACTTGCATGCAAAAATTCCTAAGAGTAAGTAAAAAGAGAGCTATCATCCTATCTAATAAAAGAGACACATGCAAATTTACCATACCTCCGCCACACCCACCAACCAATCAGGAGCAAGTATGCAAATTAACCCAACAAATATGGCTGCGGCCATGGAGCTGGAACAAGCAGGAGGCTTGGGTTGCCCCCAACGATGGAGAAAGCCAAGCTTCCCACTTGCCCTGGCCAGCCCTGGCCTCCGCTCAAGACTACAAGGTTTCAATTATAGAAGATAAATATATCCCAACAAAGATGGCGGTGGCTACGGAGCTGGAGAGAGCAAGAGGCTTGGGTTGCCCCCGGCGATGGAGGAAGCCAAGCTTCCCGCCCACCCTGGCCGGCCCTAGCCTCCGCTCAAGGCTACAAAGTTTCAATTATAGAAGATAAATAGATTGGAGAGGGTGCAGGCTGGGCTGAGGGACATACACCCCCGTGCACGAATTTCATGCACCGGGCCTCTAGTCCTATATAATAAAAGGCTAATATGCAAATTGTCCCCTCAACCGGGAGTTCGACCAGCCCATGGCCCCTCCCCCAATCAGCCCCCCCACCCCGATCGGGGCAGGCCAGCCAGACTCCACTCGTACACAAATTCGAGCACCGGACCTCTAGCGTATGGATAAAGATCCAATGTAACTGGATTATATAAACAGTAACACTGGGGATTAACACGTTAAGCGCCCAGCCTGTTTTGCCTTCTGGACAGATAGTATAGTGTCAGTTACTGGTGACTGACTGGGCGCTTAACGTGTTAATGTTGAAACCCCCTTTGGTTTCTCACTAATGTCAAGCATTTAGGAATTCTTCCTTGTTAAATTTCATACCAAACAGACCCTGGTTCTCACCTCATTGTGTGGTAAGCCAGCAGCAGAGAAGATAGGAATTTTCTGCCCCCTAGCAATACTGTTCATGCCATCTATGGCCGAGATGCCAGTCTGAATCATCTCCTCTGGGTAGATTCGACACTGAGGATTGATTGGCTGGCCTAATGAATTTCCAAAAGGGAAAATTTTAATATGTCTGTATAAGAAGACTAAAACATATAAAGCATTTCTTTCTGCTCTTAAAATATTAGTTATTTTCTGAAATCTGAAACTGTTTAGATAATTTTTTCCATTAGTCTTGCTTAGACTCATGAAATATTGATAGTGGAACTCAGGTTCCTAAAGTGAAATAGAGGTATAGCAAATAAGAGAGCAATCCTCAAAGCCATGGCTTTATTATTTACATTCCTAATATACCCTAATGATATATTAAGATATTTATATAAAATTTTAAGATTATCTCTAGGAAAAAATAAATTTATTAAATAATAAGTAATTAATTATGGAGCAAGTTGGTTATCAACTTAAAGTATCACAAAAAATCACTATCCGGCAAAGATATAAGCTAGACATATAGGCCATTTTCCACAAAACACAGAATCCCATTTACTGTCCTTACCCATGATGTCAAGGAAGTCTTCAGCCAGTACAACAGGACCTCTGTCGATCGGTTTTCCTGATCCATTGAATACCCGACCTATAAAACAATAAGACGGCAGAAGTGGACAATGTTAGAAATATTCATCGTTTTTCAAAAGATTTTATGTAAACGTGTCAAAAAGGAAACAGATCTCTGCTCAGAATGAAAAATATCAACTTACCAAGCATATCCTCAGACACTGGTGTTCGGAGAATATCCCCAGTAAACTCACAGGATGTTTTCCTGGCATCTATACCTGAAGTCCCTTCAAATACCTACCAAGGAAGAGAGGTAATCAGGAGGGTAAAAGAAATTTAAATTTTGTCAGCCCTTATAAACTCAAATACATAAATGTACACTATTTTTAGTATCACAAACACAACCTCTTGACAAGGGTCGTGCATGAAGGACATCCAATCCTACAAGTAAGCTAAGAATTTTTTTTTTACATTTTTAAATAACTGTTTAATTTAAAAAAAGAAAGTAGAATAAAAAGATGCATCAGAGACCTTAGGTGGCTCCACAAACACTAAAAACTTTACTATCTGGCCCTTTACCAAAATTTTGCTGACCCTTGCTCAAGATTACTTTTTAGGGGAACATGTTATTTGAGAAAAATGCATTTACCGTAAGCAGTAATATTAAAAACTAGGGATTATAGGAGACAATATAAAGAAACGGACTCAGATTCTGTTTTGGTTTCATTTCATAAGCTTGAATTCTGCTTTTCTTCTCTCTCCTTCTATGTGATCATCTGCTTCATTTCATCCATTAAAAAAAAAAAGCCATTTTACCAGTGAAGCTATTGGGCTAGAATCTAGAATATAAGTGGCTGACATCTGATAAGAAAACATGCAAAAAATATTTTTTTCCTCCACAGACATACTTATTCAATGACTAGAAAAAACATGCAGTGTTCCTTACATTTTTGTGATTAGGAAAAAGTTCAACTGGCCAGTTATTAAAATTATGCTTACCTGAACCACTGCTTTGGAACCACTAACTTCTAGAACTTGCCCACTTCTCTTCGTGCCATCTGGTAATGTCAAGTGAACAATCTCAGCATATCTGGGAAACTAAGTAGAAAAAAAATAAAGGATCAATAACTAACTACAGGGTTAGAGGTTAAAGTTAGATGTAGGGGTAGGGTTAAAAACTCCAAAATACTCTATGTGCTCTATCTCCATCATAGCATGTATCCATATGCAATCCCACCACCTCCCTGACACACAAAGGCACACCTGAGAGTTGATGACATCCTCAAGTAGTTTAAGTCCTTAAAACGCCAATCACTGGTATACACATTGGCAAACCAGCATAAGGTACAGAGAGAAGGGTCTTAAATTTGTGAAAACACAGCAATTAAAATATTTTCTTCTGTGTATATTTTAAAATTTCGATACTATAGAAAGAACTTACAAATAACCATGTTCTCCCTACTCAGAAGCGATGTTTGTTGTGTGTATGTATGTGTAATCTCCTGCATGCATTGGAGGCAGGGGGATAAAATGCAATTAAATAATAATCCTATATAATCAAAGTGTAATATTCAAATGGACTCTTAAGGCAGAACAACTGGGAATGACCAGTGGCTATGACATGCACTGACTACCAGGGGGCAGGCACTCAATGCAGGAGCTGCCCCCTGGTGGTCAGTGCGCTTCCAAAGGGGAAGCACTGCTCAGCCAGAAGCCGGCTCATGGCTGGTCAGTGCAGTGGTGGCGGGAGCCTCTCCTGCCTCCGCAGCAGCGCTAAGCTGTTAGTCGGACATCCCCCAAGGTCTCCCGGGCTGCCAGAGGAATGTCTGCCTGCCAGCTTAGGCCCGATCCCCTGGGGAGCGGACCTAAGCCAGCAGGTGGACATCCCCCGAGGGGTCCCGGACTGCAAGAGGGCACAGGCCAGGCTGAGGGACCCCCCCCCCCCCCCCGCGAGTACACTGGGCCTCTAGTGGCTATTATAATATGGTAACATTAATGTTCCCTCCTCAATCTAATTCTCCTAACCAGATATGTATCTCTTCTATCTGTTCTTAATATTTTAAATGCATGTTTCTAAAAATATAGTGTGGTTTCATTTATATAAATGGCAACATACTAAATATATCACCTTCTACCATTTTTTCATTTGACATTGTGTTTTGGGTCTGTCATGGTAATACTGACCTTATTTTGTCAACATATTCTATTGAAAGATGTACCACTATTTTGTGTGAAGTGAAGAAAAACATCTGCTAATTAAACTATGACAGACCATTGATTTTAACTTGATTTTGGAAAGGCTAACGTGAATATATGGTCAGCTTAGAATTGATGTTAAAACAGATATAGTGAAAATAAAATCAAATGACACAAAAAGGAGGACCTATGTAATACTTTCAACAATAAATATTTTTTAAAAAATCAAATGACACCGTATTTTATTCAGTTGTTCTACCAATGGAGTTCAAGGATGAACATTCTCCCATGTGCTCTTCATGCAAGTGTGCCTGAGTTCCCCTAAGGCAGTGGTCGGCAAACTCATTAGTCAACAGAGCCAAATATCAACAGTACAACGATTGAAATTTCTTTTGAGAGCCAAATTTTTTAAACTTAAACTTCTTCTGCCGAAACCGGTTTGGCTCAGTGGATAGAGCGTCGGCCTGCGGACTGAGAGGTCCCAGGTTCGATTCCGGTCAAGGGCATGTACCTTGGTTGCGGGCACATCCCCGGTAGGGGGTGTGCAGGAGGCAGCTGATCGATGTTTCTCTCTCATCGATGTTTCTAACTCTCTATCTCTCTCCCTTCCTCTCTGTAAAAAATCAATAAAATATGTTTAAAAAAAAAAAACAAAAAAAAAAACTTCTTCTAACGCCACTTCTTCAAAATAGACTCGCCCAGGCAGTGGTATTTTGTGGAAGAGCCACACTCAAGGGGCCAAAGAGCCGCATGTGGCTCGTGAGCCGCAGTTTGCCGACCATAGCCCTAAGGTATTTGATTACTTAGTGGTGGGCTACACAGGCTGAGCCCATTTTCTGCCAAATTACTCTGCAAAGAACTATATTAATTTACAATCTCCCTAGCAGTATACAAAAGTATATTTTCCCTACATCTCTGTTAGCTTACATAATTACTATTAAACATTAACTTTTGCCATTTAGAAAAGTAAAAAATAGCATCTTTTCAAACTGCATTTTCCTGATTCTACTAATATTGAGCATCTTTTCATGTTTACTGACAATTCAGACTTTATTTCCGATGACTGGCTTATTACTATTTTTTCCTCACTTTTCAACTGGATCTGCTTTTTCTTATTTATTTTTACGAGTATATAGATTCTGGACACTAACCTTTTTGCAAATATCTGTTCCAAGTCAGTCTCTTATCTTTTAATTTTGTTTATGGTATCTTATCACATGAAGTTTTAAAACTTTTTATGGAATAAAATAATTTGTTTTCCTTTATAATGTATACCTTTTGTGTACTGTTGAGAAGTCATTAAAATGGTCTTATGTACTGTCTTCTAAAATAGGTTTTTCATGTTCAGGCCTTTAATCCATCTGGATTTATTTTTGCTATGTAATTTTACCTTTCTCATTTTTATTCTTTTGCATATAAGAAGCCAAATGCCCTAAGAATATTTACTGAGTAGCACAAAATGTCTCCCACTGGCTTGTAATGTAGCATTTGCTATTTACCAAGTCCAATTTTCTTGTGTGAGGCAACTTCTTAATTTTGCTCCACTGATATACTTGCTCACTCCTACACCAAATTTCTATTCCTGATTACTCTATCTCTAACTGATTGCTACCTGGGGAAAATCAACATCTTTGCTATTCTGTCATTCATGAACATGGAATCTACACTTAAGGTTTTCTTTTATGTCTTTCAACAGCTTTATAATTTTTTATAAAACATATCTATGAGGTAGCAGCGACGAAAAAAAAAATTTTTTTAATTCTGCAGACAAAGGACCCTCAGTCACAAACAGAATCCACAGTAGACCCAGTACTAGAATCCTGTCTTCTTATTTTTTATCTAAAACTCTTGGCTCCTATATAGCACTGACATTCAGACCCAAGGAATGGCTTAAAAATCATAACATAAAACTTAAAGTATTCTTAACAGGACTTAATGCCAGGTTTTAAACTTCATAAATGGTTAAACAATGATGGTGGTATATTACCTTAACATGATCCAAGATCACTAGTGGACCATTGACTCCTGATACTGTCTTGTATGCTGGAAAGAAAAACAGAAGAGCCCATTTTAGTCAAATAGAACAACAGCCTAAATTATCTCTCTGGGATTACAGGAAAACATCTCCCCATTTTATCACACCTATTACAATATGGAGCAAACAGTTACAAAATTTTTTTTTAAGTTAAAATTAAATATGCCTGTGCCTGTACAACTTCACATAATCTACCAACATCCAACCAAAAACATTTTGAATCCTTACTATAAATCACAATATTTTAAGAACCCAGGACACAAAAACAAAAAAGGCACAGAGGAACAGATTTCCCTCAAGAGTTCAGTTTTAGAAGGAGAAGGGGGAGTTAAGAACCCTAACAGATGTGCAGAGGGCTTGTGGAAGCACAGGAAAAACCTAGCTGGCGTTCTCACCTTGAAGAGAAAAGGAAAACTTTGTAGAGGAGGTGGCACTTACCAAAGTAGACAAGGAAGGGGAGGGGAATACTTAACAAGTGACAAAACTCACAACAGAAATCTGAGAAAATGTAGTGTTGAGGTAAAAAGCTATCATTACATGCTCTCTTAGAAACTATGGGAAAATTGCTTTATTAAGGAGGGAGTGGGCAATGGAATGAAAGGCCAGAGGGTCAAATAAGGTAAATATCCTTAAAAAAAAAAAAAAGTCAAATGTTACTGTCAGTTTAGAGGCTTATATTTTCCACTGGAAATTATGCCCTTGGAATAAAGTGCCATTCTGTAAGGTAGCTAATCCCCGGGTAGCTATCCTTCAACCATATCACACCTCACATAACTTGCCAAGTGTAATTGGAATTAGGTGTAAAATAGAACACTCCAGAGTAAGTCTTATATCAGAATTAACTAAATTTATAGTCAGAACAGCTGAAAACAAATAAAATAAAATAAATGTATGAAGAAGACTTAGTACAAGGCCTAAAATAATTTCTAAGAAGCTGTCAACCAACTGGGAACTTTTCACTTGCTTGATTTCTTATCGAGTCTCGCAGAGATTTCTGGCACAGATGGAGACTCCCAAGAACGAGGAAACCATTTAATAACCAGTCTGTTCACCCAAGGGGCTCCAGAACTCAGAAACACAATGTCTTCCGCCAGGAAGCAGTACCCAGGTAGAAACATGGCAAGCAATCAGGCCCCTTGGCTTTCATACTCACAGGACATTTAAATCCTGACACCAAATATTTGCTTGAGTACATCTGTAATTGTAATTATCTCATCAGGGCTCCAAAATGACTTTTTTTAAAAAACTGTAGACAAAAGGCAAGTCACAAATTTAAGTTACTTGAGTGGATGATAATGTAAAAGAATAAATCATTCCTCAAAAATTATTAGAAAGACCCCAAGTGTCTTATTTTCTGCTACTTTTATAAAAATCCACTCCATCATTTTAAAATAATCTAATACCCTTAAAAATAATTCCTAACCCTGAAAAATTACCCATTGTTCTCATTTTAAGAGTCCAAACATTCTATTCTATCAATGACTTCTAAAATTGCTATGGGGAAAAGCAAAGTGAGCTACTTTAGAAACAGGTTATCTTAGAACCTAGTTTTAAAAAATACAGAAACAGAGACCTTTACAAAACTTTTACCTAAACAGTTGGGGATGAAAGGAGTGGGCTGGTTAGGAGGCATGATCTAGTTTTGAGATTTATAGGCAAATGTAACAGCAACAAAACCCTTCAGGTTCTAAGTCTCTTTACCTTTTCAACAAGACTTGCATCTCCTTTGAACTTCTAACCTCTACAAGAACGTTTCAGAATTTCATGTTTAAATTCAAGCTCATTCAAAATTATGAAGTTTTGCCAGTCACGAGCAAAAGCATGACCAAAAAAAAAAAAAAAAAAGAAACACTAGTCATTGCTTTTCCTGGAAACAGTGAACAAAGCTGACTTCTACAAAAGACAAGGTTCTACTTCATCAAGAATCTCTACATTTGCAACAATTTTTTAATTTTTCAATTATAGTTTACATCAATATTATTATTAGTTTCAGGTGTACAGCACAGTACAGAATCATGTATTCTGCAAAGTGTACCCCCACATATTTCCAGTATCCACCATACAATAGTTATTACAACATTATTATTGACTATATTCCCTATGCTGTACTTTACATACTATGTAGCCTTTTAAAAAGCCACTAACCATTCGAATTCATTAACACCAACACTAATAACTACTTATAAGAAATTCTTATTTAATCTCCATAACAGGGCTATGAGTTAACTATTATTCCAAGTTTTAGAAGAGAAAAATGACTCTCAGAAATTAAGTAACTTGCCCAAGCATCTGAACTTATATGGTCTGGCTCCAGAGTCATTTGTTCTTTAACTCTGACCTACAGTTCAAATTATAAAACTGAACTGCTCTTTTGTTTTTGTTGTGTGTGTTTTTTGTGGTCTGGTAGACTCATAATTATTTGCAAGACTTATGTAGCTATAGCACTCAAAATAATTTCATGAGTCTGCATCTTTAGCTATTAAAAAATAAGTTATTTTTACTATTTTTAACGCACTGGCCAATGATTCCCTTTGTGTTCATATTTTGTCATTACTGGAAAACAATCTGTCTTCAATGGAGTATAGCCACTGGAGAGTTTAAGCAGAGGAAAGAATCTAATGGAGACGCTTCAGCAGTTTTCCCTCACTGGAAAACATGAAAAACAAGAGGAGACTACTTCAGATACAAATCAGAGGTTAAGCAACCTGCTTGGTTTAAATTAAACCGACATAACAAAGTAAACTAGTAAGTGTTATAACCCAAACTAAATAAAAAACATTACCAAACAAAAACGTGGGAAGTACATCAGACTTTTACAGAGCCTCTTTAGGAAAGTTACCTTATTTCAGCTCCCCAAAATGCTGGGAGGTAGGCAAGGCTGATACACCACTCTATACTTAAACTAAGGCTCTGAGAAATTTGTTACTAAATTGGAAAGCTGGGATTAGAAGTGGTTTTTTGTTTTGTATGTTGTTGTTTTCCTAATTCTAAAGTTGGTACCCTATAAGATTTCTGAACTCAGTCTCTAGTATAATTAAAAATATGGAGATGACACAGTTCCAATCACTTGGACTACAAATAAATACTAGAAGACAGTTTATATAAAAAATATAGTTCTTTCCTATAATATTAAAACTATTTCCAAAAAAAGAAGAAGAAAACAACAAGCAGAGAAAATGCTATCAAGCACTACCTTTCATCTCTCAAAATATTTCTAGCTTTTCTCACCATTATCATTAACAGTCCAAAGCAGAGATAACTGTTTAGAGTAGGGCTGCCAAAGACATTACCTGCTCTTCAAAAAAGTAAAAACCCATTCACAGATTACATGGACATTTCTATTTACCAAAATAATGGCCATTCTTCTCTTGAAAATATCCAAATGAACAAGAATTTGGGTCTGCAGGGGATGATCAGAACTCCTGACAACACAGCAGATATATGTTTACATTACACTAGAGGCCTAGTGCACAAATTCCTGCACCGGTGGGGTCCGTCCCCCCACCCCCCAATCAGGGCCCATCTGACCAGGCCGGGAGGGGGGGAGTGGGGGAGGGGGAGGGACCAAGGGTGATTGGCCTGCCAGCCCTGCCCCCTGGTGGAACTCCCAGTTGAACTGGTTGAGGTGACAATTTGCTATTAGTCTTTTCTTATATAGGAGGATACCAAACACATTTTACAACCAACAAGTCACATCTCTGATTTGGAACTATCAAGCAGGCAATATATATTTATGGGTAACATTTAAAACCAAAGTCTACAAAGGTTTTTAAGAAGCAGGTTTTGTCAAATGACATCCTCTTTCTCCTGCAGGATATGAGATTATTCAACACTACTAACACCACTTAATGATTGTGAAATTTGTAAAGAGAAAATTCACAGCCATTGCACAAGAGACCTAGTCCTTCAGCCTCCACCTTATTACCAAATCAAAAACCCAGAGCAATCATCTTCCATTGTGCAAGGGTCTATACCCACACCCTGAGCAATGGGCATTGAGGGAGCGGTTCCAGAAAAAAGCAGGCCAATGATTCCTTTATTTGACCTGCCTGGGGCTAGCTCTGCTATATGATGTAAGAAACGTAAGGTAAGTTAACCTAGCTAGGGTCTCAAGAACAGTAGAGATTATCTAAAAATGTTTCACTTCCAAAAGCTCTATGTTATTAAACCTTGCTCAAAGTTTAAACGAAAATCAGGTTTCCTTTCCCTGACTTTAGAAATTCAATTGAAGTGCTCAAGATTATATCAATCCTGCACATCTCGTTTTCCATTTCTTGTTAACAGCCCCATAATCCTGAAGTTGTTTTAAAACAGGACCCAATTTGCACAGTGTAATTGCTAATATTACTCCATTCTTTCCTTTAAAAAGCACATTAAATTACTATACCATATCAGTGAACATGGTATCATCATTAATTAGAAAAAATTAATCAATATTCACAAGCAATTAAAATTATTAACTAGAATCAAGAATGTGGTAATACAGGAAAAAAAGATATTTTGCAAATGTGATTAGCTGTTACCCTAAGTATGATATCATTTATGTTTTTTAGAATAAACCAGACCCAGAGGGAAATTCAACTCAACCAAGTATCCCAACTCCTTACTCTACCTAATTCCATCCAGGCGAAGAATCTATCCACCAAACTATTAGAACAAGGGGTTTAAATGCAAGTTATACAACAAAGTACAAGACAGGATAAGCACTTATAGGTATCAAGCACTGTGCTAGGCACTGAGGATACAAAAAGGATTCCTGACCTCTAAATCTAAAGATTGAGTTTCAAGAATTACGTTGCAACGCTTTTGTCAGGAGAACTCTCATCTGCAGTTCTTCAGTCACTGGCTGGGCATAAGAACAGAGATAACTACTCATTCTCCCCTTAAGGGCTTACAACCTTCATCATGAACTCTCTAAACAACATTATTTCAGTTGCTACTCTATGAATTGATATTAAATGAATAATTATATGTAAACTATTGCTCCCTTATAATTTTTTCCTAGAAGCATCATTAATGCCTCTCTCTTCTACCCAAAGCAAAACACACAAATGCAATTCATAAGGGAATTCATAATTGTTAGGTATAAACTTATGGTTAAAGTCCACATAAGAACGCAACATCTGTCAATTTCCTGGAACATTTAGATCAGCTCATATAAACCCCCAATAAGCATTCAGATCATTCCCAGTGTAAAAAGCACATCTCGGCAAACCAGAGAATCAAGTGTTTTCCTTCCCTCACACTGCAGTGCTGTCACATGACCCAGTGACAGATCAGGATGGGATTAGTCAGGCAGGAGAAAAACCCTCCATCTGCAATTCTTTTCAACCAATGAGCCACCCACAAACAGGAACTCTGGCAAATAACCAGTGCAAATATGGTACTGCCACCTGGGGAAACATCAGGTGCTTTCCCAAGTTTTGAGTCTATTTCCAGGGCTCATCCCCAGTTCCTAAGAAAGCTGTAAAGAGGTCTGAGCCTACACAACTGTATTGCTTAGTAATCAAGAGCCATTTCTTGAGCAGTTCACTGAAACCTGGTTTATTAAGTCCTTTTTACACTCAACAACACTTAAACATGCCTATGCATATGTGTTATACAATATGAGCAAAGACGTTTGGTTTCCCCAAGGCAGCCTTACACTAAACCAAGTTAGCTTAACTGGTCAGTAGCGGCAAAGGTATACAAAGGCCTTGCTAGAATTAAGAAACCTGGAATTTTAGTTCCTGCTCTGCCAATAATTAGGTGTCTAAAGCCTGGCAAGCCCTGTCCCTCCAGGAACCTCCGGCTTCTCACTGTAAAATGAGAGGGTTAGGCTAGATAAGCTGCAGGGTACTTTTCAGCTCTCGCGTTCTGCGATAGGGAGGTGTCCTGCGGTGGAACAGCCCCCTCCACCGAGCATCTCCCTCCGGCTCCGGACCGACCTCCATCCATGAAAGGCCTGACCACGTCAGCGACGGCACTACATCTTCGCCCGCGGCAGGAGCGGCCCCGAGGTCCCCGCCACCGAGCGCGGATGGGGAGGGGTGTTCCCTCGACCCCTAAAGGTCCAAAGCGAAGGTCAAGCGAAGATTAAGCCTGAGTGACAAGGAGCGGCCTTCCCACCGAGACAAGAAGCAAGCGCCTAGAAAGCCCCAGCCCCGGGGAGCTGGGGAGGGCGGAGCGACCGCCAGGAGCCCACCGACCCCAGGAGGAAGTTCCCGCAGCAGTGCTTTCCCGCACGGAAATGTGAAGTACACTCACGTCTTCTTCTAGAGAGAGACGTGCGGGCGAGAGTAGGGGGGGGGACGCGAGAAGGAAAAATAAATCCTCCCCCCGCCCCCCCTCCCAGGCGCTGGCTAAGCAGGTGAGTAGGAGCAAGGGGCTGGGCTAAGGAGCGAAGGCAGGATCCATCTTGCTCTCTGATACTCACTGAGGCGAGGCTGGGACAGGTAGTTCCGACTCGCTGCCATCGCCTGCTCCCAAGATCCCGCTCCCGCCCCCGCCCCACTGGTGGGCACGGGCAGCTCGGGTGCGGCCCCGTTCACGATCCCCCGCATCACTCGCAGCGCCATCTTGTCTCCTCCGTCCCGACTGGCCCCGCAGCTGTGCCGCGCAGGCGTAGATATAGCGGCGGCAGCCCGCGCCCCCGGCCCCGCCCATGCGCGCTGCGGCGCCACGGCCTCGCCCCGCCCCCTCCGCAGGCGCGCTGCCTGCGGCCTCGTGACTCGGGATCCGCGTGGGCGGGACTGAGCCTGCGCGCCGGCTGGAGGGAGCTGACCAGCGTGCTGGGAGGAGGGCGCCTGGCCAGGGAGAGGGAAGCAGAAGCGAAAGAGGGACCCAGTGAGAAAGGCAAGCTTTCTGGGAGAAAGAGAGCAATGAGGAAAAGGGACGCATGTAAGGGAGGGAGGGGGAAGAAAGGCAAGCATGTACAAGAAAAGGTCAAGTAACGTCCACTTTATAATGGCATTTCATGATGTTGAATGAAGAGACATCAAGTTCTAAAAAACACTTTGAAACATTAAACACTATTAAAATAGGATGCTATGTGCCATCATATCTTTTACTTTACTATCTTCCTGTTCAATTCATTCACTCATCTATCACTCACAAACCATATATTCGACTGTTCTAGGGTGATGGTAGCGATGTGAAAAAACAAAGTGGGACGAATTTGGAAACTAAGAGACAGAACTAACACAAGAATAACGAGCTGGCTGCGGAAGGGGACAGCCCAGGATTGGAGCCTGAGTGATTGAATGGATTGTGGGGGAGAAGGAAGTGAGGAACTTTGCTGGTGAAAGGGGAAGCAGGAAAAGGGGAAAGCTAATTTTTTGGGGACCTGTTTAGTTGTTTCCCGTGGAATATTCAGAATGAGATTTCTATTGGACTATATAGGTAAAGATTCCAGGAGAAGATATCTGGGCTGAGCTGAGATCAAAATCTGTGACTTACCATCATGCTGGTGACATATAAATAAAAGAGATAAAACAGTGTGTTGTGGGAAGATGCTAATGATCAACTTTTAAGGAACCACTAAGACTAGGGGATGTACAAAAAAAGGATATTGCAACCAAATTTGGACTGATACTAGTGTTATAGAGAACCTACAGCACACGTCCTATAAGCAAAAAAAAAAAAAGAAAAGAAAAAAAAATCTCCAAGCGTTATTGTATAATGCCAAAAACCAAAGAGAAAGCAAGTAACAGGAGCACAACAAGTATTCACTGTATTTGGCCTTTAGAACACCTGTATGTTACAATGGGAAGATAGATGCTTAATGAAGAACAAAAACTATTTTGCATAGGTGAAAATTTTAGTGTTTGAACTGTATACAATGTTGGTATGTTACAAATGAAGTGAGAATTAGTTATATAAAGTTTATTTTAGGGGCATCTCATTTCTATGCTCTTTGGTATAAATGCCCACAACCCTTTTGAACAACACCACTGAAGCATATTAAGAAACTTATTCCTTAATTTTGAGTGAGACTAAACATCATTTTAGTATCCATAACTATAATCTATAACAATAAAAGGGTAATATGCTAATTAGACTTCCGGACGTCCATCCTGACGAAACTGGGGCCAGAGGGAAGCCAGCCCAGGTCCCGGGTGCCTGCCAGCAGCTGGAGGAGGGAAGCAGCCCGGGTCCCAGAGGGAAGCTGGTGCCAGCAGCGGGGGGAAGGAAAGCCTACCTTACATGAATTTCATGCATCGGGCCTCTAGTATCTTATAATTAAAAGGCAAAACAATACGAAATACCACTTTGTTCTATTTCATGAGACTGACTCAAGAGATTTAGGAAACAAGAATTTCCCATTTTATTGCTAAAAGTATAATTGGTATGATATCTAGAAGAGCAATTTGGTGGCAAATATTTCATTTTTAGAAACTTAACCTATCCTTAGGGAAATTATATATATTATATGAGTGTATATGATAAATATTTCTACTTCTAATTTAATAACCTATTGTTTCAACCCTTTAATATGTGTTCTATTGATATTTTTCAAGTACAATGTATGATACCTTTTTAATAAAAGTTATAAATCTGCTCTTCTCATGCTAATTTTTCACAACAATAGATAACTTTCAGATATGACTATCATACTGTTAGCTATCATTACAAAACTTTCATCCTTTTCTTTTAGGAGTAGTTCAAGATGTTTTTAAAATTTTTTCTTTAACTTTTCACTCTGTGAGCAGGAATTAGTTATAGTCTATATTACATAAGCAAAGTATTAACCCTAACGTTTATTGAACAAATATTTGGACAATTTATTATGTGTACTGGATACTGTTCTAAGTCCTAGAGATATACAAAGTCCCCATCCTCATGGCACTCACAGAGGGGAAAAGTCAGAAGAAAAACAACATGGATAAAATGTCTGGTAGAGACAAGTGTGATGAAAAATAATAAAACAGGGGTGAAGGGTAAGAGGGATCAGGATAGATTTTAGATGGTATGGTCAGGGAAGGCCCCTATCAGCTGTCTGAGATCTAAAATGAAGAGAGAAAGAACGCCATGAGAAGCTCCAGGAGATGTGTGATCAACGTAGAGGGAAATATAAGTGGAAAAGCCCTGAGTCAGAAGGAAAGTGGGGCTGGAAAGGATTACGCTAAGCAGAGAGCCGTACGTAGAAGAGGGGCCTGGGACAGGTCAATACGATCTTGGAAGCAATGGATAGAAGTTTGAATTTTATTCTGAGTATGATTAGAGAGTTTTACAAAGGGATAATGTGACCTGATTAGGCTTTTAAAAGAAAACTGAAACACCAATCAGAAAGAACGTCTGTACCCCTATGTTCATAGCAGCACAATTTCCAATAGCTAAGATCTGGAAACAGCCTGAGTGCCCATCAGTAGATGAGTGGATAAAAAACTGTGGTACATTTATACCACAGAATGCTATGCAGCAGTAAAAAAGAATCTCTTACCCTTTGAGACAGCATGGAGGGACCTGAAGAATATCATGCTAGGTGAAATAAGTCAGTCAGAGAAAGACAAGTATCACATGATCTCACTCATATGTGGAATCTAATGAACAAAATAAACTAATGAACAGAGTGGATCCAGAGACATGGAAACATGGAACAGAGTGCAGAATCTCGGAGGGAAGACGGGAGAGGGTGGATGGGTTGGTGGATGGGAAATATTCAACCAAGAACCTTGTGTGAATATATGCATGGCCCATGGCCACAGACAATGGGGCTGTGAGGGCCTGGGGCGGGAGGTGGGGGCGGGCTGGAGGGGGTCAATGGGGGAAAAAGAGGGTCATATTCAATACTTTCCACAATAAAGAATTATTTTTTAAGTATTTTATTAATAGGTAAGAAAGACAAAGGATAAAACAAATGTTTTGCACATTAAAATATAGGCAGGAAATTATGGAAAACGTTAGTTTTCCTAATAAAAAGAAATTGAAACTGAAACAACCATGAGGTTCTACTGTATCTGTTAAATTAGCAAAACCAGCCAAGTGATTCTTTTTTTTTTTTTTTTTTTTTAAGTGCTGGCAGAGTTAGGGACTAAGAGGTGAGCCAACACATTTCTCCTGGCTTGTAAATTGGCCAGTGCTTCTGGAGAGGAATCTGGTATGGGCCAGGGATCATAAAGTTGTTCATCATGTTTGATCCAATAATTTGATTTGAGAATCTCAAAATGGGATTATTAACCAAAGGAATATGTTTATAGCTTGTATGGCAATACTATTGCTCATCATAGTAAAAATGAAGTAGTAATCTGAATATCTAACAATAGTGAATTGGACAAAGATTCTATGTTTATGGATACTGGCATGCATATGATATGTAGCTGGTAGAATTTAAGTATATGGAATTATTTATACAAAATAATACTGAGTGAAAAGAGCTAAACTTATATAGACCAATTACAATAGTGCAAAAACACTTTTATACGCTGATAAAAATCAGAAGACACTGTGCAGTGATATAAATAATTGAGAATGCAGTTGGGAGCGTGTCTTTTTTCCTTCTAAAATGGACATTAACTATCCAGAGTCACATCCACTCACACAGAGAACATGGCCTGGGGAAGAGGGGTGGAATACAGTACTAAGGTTACGGGGGCACTGGAGCCCAACAGTTTAAGTCCTGCTTTTCTGAGTTATTCTTGAACAAAATTTGTTTGTTGCCTTATTCTCTCTATGTCTCATCTGCAAGCTGAGGATCATAATAGAACCTTCTTCATAAATGTGTTATAAGCATTAAAAGAGATCAATGCAAAGTGTTTGGCATGGCAAAGGCTAATTATGTTTTAACTAACATTATTATTATATAGTTTGACTGATGGATTGCTTGATCAAATATTTATAGTTTAATAACAAAGTGTCAGGCTCTTTTCTAAGAGCTTTTATAAATGACACATCTTCCTGACTATTAAGCAGGGACTATATCTTATCATTTTCTTGTGTCTTCTACCTATAATACCCTGCAAGGTTACTGCACATAGCACTTAATAAATACCTATTAGATGAATGAAAATGTGTTACTCCTTTCTTAAGGATGAACATTTCTCCACCAATCTTATGGATACAAAGGTGTTTTTTTCCTAAGGAATACTAACCCTATTCAGATACTATGCTGGTTATTGTCCTATTACTATTTATTGAAATCCTGTTCTTACTTTACTACCAAGGAATGCAAGACTCACTGGCCCCAGCAGTAGGAAATGTGGTCAGAACATGAGACTCCGAGTCACCAGCCCCAGTGACCTGGGGCCAATCCTCAATTCCTTCTGTCTCTGAGTCTTCATTTGACAGTGGGAAGATTTTATGTCATAGTTCCCAAGGATTTAAAAGAAGGCTTCCATAAATCAACATCTCAGACAGAAATGCAAACACTTATTCTTTTATTACAAATGATTAATGCGGAAGAAAATTAGAGAAGGGAACAGGAAGGAAAGCTCATGCCAATGACCTAATTTTCCCCACATAATGTGCATCTCTCTTCATTTGCTGGAAAATCCTGATCAGGGTAAACACAGTGAAGACAAACCATAGCAGGTTAAATAAATAGGCCTGTACATTTCCATGTAACAAGTATGATATCATCAATATAAATTTTCAGCATCAGATGGGAGAAGAAGCTAATTAATTCATTTGTATTTCTCTCTTTGTTGTTGTTGTTAGCTATTTTCTAATTCAGAGTGAACTTTATAGCCTGGAAACTGTACTTTGACCTCCTGAAAGCTGAGATCTCTGGTTCTATTCCATATTGCTTTCTTTATGACTAGGGTCACTGATGTGTTGTGGAAAGAAAGGGAACAGCAGAGGGCCCCCTAAGATCAGAACAGTGGTTATGTAAGAGCAAGCCTTGCAAATGTTTAAACCTGTGAACCCAAGAAGAAGCCAATGGCTGGAAGTTCCCATTCCAGGTGCTGGCTGTATCATTGTCTCATAGTGGAAAGTGGGGAAAGGGCCCTTGAAACTCCAGCTGCGCTTTGTCAAAGACATTCTTTTGTTGCCAGGTTGAAAGTCCTTTCTCATTCCAAATGTTCCAAACAAAATGGAATCATTTATATAAATGCTGTGTGAGCAGCTATTTGATGGAATATTATTCAGACACTGAGACAGAAAAATATTTTAAGCACAGGAAAAGTTTTACAATACATACAGTATTGAATAAAAACTTCTATATGAAATTGCACCCCCAGTATAATCTCTGTTATCTATATGTGTACACCTACCCTCAAAGACAATATTGGAAAGGAATATATACAGATGTTAACAGTGACTACCTCTGACTTATTGGATGTTTTGTACTCTTTATATTTGTCAAAATTTATTTTGCATGAGCATCTTTTACATTTTTTTAATCAGACATAAAATTGGGGCAATTGAGGTGCTTCTGTTTAAGATGGTACCGTTTTTATTTTAACAGGCAACTGGTTAAACTAGTGGGAAAATAAACATCTAATCAGACAGATGAAATGTTCTGTATTCCAGAGACCTGGAAGGAATCTGAGCCAGAGAAAGTAATGACAGATGACACAGAGTCAACATTCAAAGAGAACTCATTGTTTTGCGTCTAAGACTAGTTTGTGATTGTTAGACCTGGAATCGAACTTGGGGATTAACTAGACTTAACTCTCCAATTTACTGATGAAGAAACTGAAGCTCCGAGAAGTAGAGTGATTCCCCCAAGTCCCAGAAGCAAAATAGTATCAGGGCTAGGAAGACAATGTAACCCATCCAGATTTTAAACCATGTGGTGATGATTCTTTTCTCCATCATTCTTTTGTGCCCAGTTCTGGCTCTGTGGCCTGTGAACACAATAAATAAACCTGGAAGATTCCCTCTGATGCAGGGTAATTATAGATGATCTATTCTATCTCCATCTATGGGAACTTTGGAAGAAGAAACTAATTCTAAGACAGGCAGGGGCTTCTGATCCTCTGAAATGAGAATGCAAGGTCCCGGCTCTGACCTGGTGTCTGCCTGAAGCCCCTTCCCTGGTGTCAGAGAGGATATGGAGACAAGCTGGGCTCAGAAATCTGAGATTCTCAGGAAAAATTCCGGGGATTTATTCTAATTTGGATCATCTCCACTTTCCCACTAGTTACCATGGCAATGTGCCTACACTGTCTCGATGTCTGAATCTGACCAATGCCAGAAAAGGCCTCATTTTCTGGCCTGCTTATGATGTACAAATTAGAGCGTGTGGTGAAAGCCTGAATAACATCTTCTGTTGAGTGAACCCGATGATGAACTCAACGTGGTAGTTGGCACTGAAAAGCCGTGAAGGACTTGAGCCGTGTTTCTGCTCTCAAGTGGTAAGTGCATTGGACGGAGCTGTGTCCTTGGGCAGTTTCTCTCTGAGCCTGTGTCACGTTTTTAAAGCAAAGGTGACATTACAGTAAAGGCTATATGTGGAGACAAGATTAATACACATAATATGATAGAGAAGATATGCAAAACAGCATAGCCTGACATAGCGGATTGTCAGCTGGTGGAGAAAGGTCAGTTAGGATTGGCTTTGGTCAGGTTGGTCTCCCTGGAAAGGTGGATCTTTTCAGTAGGGAGACTGTGCAGGGTATTTGGATTCGAGGGACACGATTGGGTGTCCTATGTGAGTCTTGAGCAAGGCATGTAAATTCTCTGAAGCAGTTCATGGTGGCAGCTGCATTTAGAAGAGGAATTTATTTTAAGGAACTTAGTGTTTGGAAAGTCCCCCAACAAGTAAAGCCATGTTTTACTGTTTTTCTAATATTTAAGTGCATAGAATCCAATATTATGTGCCTACTGTGTGCCACTCTTCTAAGTATTTATTGTTAGTTTACTCGTTGAATCCTCACAAGTACTCTGTAAGCTAGCAAACGTAATCACAGATAAATCAAGTAGTTTGTCCAAATTCTCACAGCTAATGAACAGCAGAACCAGAACCCAAACCCTGCTGATTCAGGTGCTTCTTTTCCATTCCCTGGGTTTATAGAAAAATACTTGAAAATAAATCAAAATATGGCCTTTGTTTCTAAAAGACTTTACCAACAACCTTTCATACCCCACTGGAAGTCATGGCCATCTCCACAGGCTCTCTGACTTAGCGCAATGGTTTGTGAGATGGTAGATTTTCCATCTCTGGTCCATGAATTAAGGTTAATAAGGAGTCATGGCTGAGGCTAAGATCCCAAAGGTTAGCATTGGATTTCAAAACCCTCAGCTCTGCTTGTGGAATTCTGCTCACACACTCAGGGAATGGTGGATTTGGGATCTGAATTCCAAATGGAAGATGGAATTAACTTATTCCCATTCTTAAGCAACGAGGCTCTGGGAAAGTGCAAGTCTCCTTCAGGGCTTCCAATATCTCAGCCAGTCTTACGTGATGCTCAAAGGAAAGAATGTTCACCACCACCACCACCATCATCATCATCAATAACAACAACAAAAAATAGATATTGAGCACCTCTGCTGGGCAAGATGCTGGGTCCCATGTGGAGTACAAAGATGAGTAGGTGTAGGGACCCTATTCAGAGTATGCCGGATGCTCAAGGCCACTCTGAGTGTGAGAAACTTAATCAGGGTGTCCAAGGACTATACACAGGTGCAAGACCAAGGCCATAGTAATCTGCACAAGCATGCCCTTCTATAACCCAAAAGACTGAGTCACTATTTGGCAAGGAGCCTCTTTTGTCTAAGTAGTATAAAGTTGTTACTGACCAGCCAGAGGAGGCTTTTCCTATGTAAGGCTGGACTGCTTAGTATGGGGCTGTATTATGGGAAAGATGTGTTACTGACCAACAGGCTGCTGCTGTGTGGGAAGGATGTATTGTTATCTAGCTGGTGTGCCACTACTGTATGGGACTTTGCTTTGAAGAACTGTTTTGTCTAGTGGCTCCTGGTTAGCAATGGCTACATGGCTTCTACGATAAAAACTGTCTTATATACCCATGACTTCTCATGTGTTCTCTGTCTTCCTATACCCAGGGTACCAGAAGGTCCAGTCCCTGGAAGAGGGGCTCGGACCCGGCAGTTGACGTAGTCAGGCAGGATCAGGACCTGTGCACCCAACAGTAGGGTAAAACCCTGCCTTTAAGTAGCTTCCAGTCCAGAAGCACATACCTGTAATTCAAGGAAAAATGTCACAGTGTCATGAAGTGTTCTATCTCTGCTTCTAGCTTTTGGCCAGTTTTGTTCTTTAATCAACTCCAAAGTGGGGGCACTAAAGGAAAGTAGGTGGGAGCACCAGCTGGTGAGTGTAGCTGGGGCTGCATTTCCTGAGCAGAGCAGGCTTGAGTCAAACTAAGCAGAGACAGTACACCCTGTTAATCAGGGGGCAATAGCCAGGCTGAAATTTGATAGTAAGAAAGGATTTTTGAAAAGACATGCTGAGAAACAGGAAATAACTAGAAGAATGGAAGGACCTCTAGGGCAGCAGAGATGAAGGAAGTTAAAAGCAGGGGGAAAGGACTAGAAAAACAGGCAGGAGTGTGCACAGGAGACTTCCTAGTAGGTCTGTGCTGAGGACACAAAGATTATAACTCAGCAGGTGATAAGCAACAGACAAAAGAGTCCCCAAGGGCAAGTCCTCCCAGGACAACCTACTGCCAAGTTCTGCGTTATAATGGGACAGCAGTAGGCTCCCTCTGGTGGCACTCAGCAGAGGAAATCCAGACTGAACTTGAAGGGACTTGGCTCTAGGAATAAGGAATTCGGTTTCACAGGGGCAGACTCTATGTCTTCTTTGGCTTTAAACTTTCCTGAGTCTGCTATATCCGTAGGCAGGGCGGTCTCTTCAAGAGCATTTGGGGTGAAGGGATGCTGGTTGTGGGAGGGGAGCTGAATTTTCTGAATCCCCAGTCAATTGATTTATTGCTGAGTTTGCTGTGTCCCTACAATACAATCATTCAATAAGATTCCAGCTTATTTTGAGTTTGGATTTTAAAGCACCTCCTTCTCCTTTATCTGCAACAAAACTCTTCCCTCACTTTACCATGCCCAGCAACTCCCTACCTTTCTGGGCACAGATCCACCCCTCAGGTCCACAAGGCCATGTGGATGATAGCCATAGAGTAACACCTTCCTGGCCTTCTTTTCAAAGGCCTGTGGCAGAAACCAAACCTCTCCAGTCCGAGCCTGGAACACTGACATATGCTCGATATAAGAGGAAGTCTGAACTGCTGTTAAGTATTTGAACAGTAAGAGAAACAGGAAGCAATGAGAAACAAAAGCACCCTCCAGGTCTGAGTGAGTCACAGGACCATCTACTCTGGCAGGCCATATCAGCCAGGGCCAAAGGTAAGTGTAATTAGGTTATACATGTTAATTGGTCCCGAGAAAAAGCTGTCTGTCTGATGATGCTGTGTGGCAGCCTCTTTCACTGGAGTGATAACAGAACCACCGTTGAAAAGCCTCAGACTCCCTGGCCGGTGTGGCTCAGTGGTTGAGCATTGACTCATGAACCAAGAGGTCGCCAATTCAATTCCCAGTCAGGGCACATGCCCAGGTTGTGGGATCGATCCCAGTGGGGTCATGCAGGAGGCAGCAGATCGATGTGTCTCTCTCATTGGTGTTTCTCCCTCTATCTCTCCCTTCCTCTCTCTCTAAAATCAACAAAAACATGTGATTTTCATTCCAGAATTCTATATATAAAAAAAAGACCCTCAGACTTCCATTGCAGTCTCGATTGCTCTCAGCATCCCGCTCTAGCCAGAAATCATTGGTCCCTATCCAGGGCTCAGAGTCCACTAGTCTATATACATAGAGTCTGAGCTATTACAGTTTACTCGTTTTTATTTTAAATTTTTTTCCACTATAATTTAGATAAACTTTAAATTTTCCCATAATTTTGCCATTTAGCATAACCACTAACATAGTTTAGGTGTATTTGTTCCATTTATATGGAGCTTCTATAGGTCTATAATTGCAATGTACATAAATGTGGGTTTTTTTGTTAATCCTCACCCGAGGATATTTTATTTCTCCATTGGAGGGGAAAGGGAGAAACAGAGAGAAACATCGATGTGAGAGGCACACATCAATTGATTGCCTCCTGCACATGCCCCAACCAGGGCCGGGGATCGAGCCTGCAGCCTGCAACTGAGACTTAAAAGACAAAAAGGTACGTGACCCTGACCAGAATCAAACCCGGGACCCTTTAGTCTGAGGACCAACACTCTAACCACTGAACCAAACCAGTTAGGGCCATAAATATTTTGTAAAACATTTTTAATTGTGGTTAAATATATGTAACATAAAATCTATTATCTGAACCATTTTTAAGTGTAAATTTCAGTAGTACTAAGCATATTCACATTGTTGTACAATCAACAAATCTCCAGAAGTTTTTCAGCTTGCAAAACTAAAACTCTGAACCCATTAAACAACTTCTCATTTTTTCCTCTCCCCAGACACTGAAAACCACCATTCTACTTTCTGTTTCTGTGAATTTGATTACTTTAAATACCTCATATAAGTGAAATCATACAGTATTTGTCTTTTTGTTACTGACTTAATTAACTCTGCATAATGTCCTCAAGATTGTCCATGTCTATGTTGTAGTGTGTGTCAGAATTTCCTTCCTTGTTAAGGCTGAGTAAAATTCCACTGTTTGCATAGACCATATTTTGTTTATCCATTCATCTACTGATAAACATTTGGGTTGCTTCCACCTTTTGACTATTGTGCATAATGCTGTTCTATGAATGTATATAAAGTTTTATATCCTACCTTTACACTTCCCATTATAATAGCTGTGTATATTCATATACAAATTTTTTTCCAGGTTGCCCTGGTTGATGTGGCTTCATAGATAGAGTGTCATTCCGTACACCAAAGGGTCTCAGGTTCAATTTCTGGTCAGGGCACATACCTGGATTGGGGGTTTGATCTCCAGTCAAGATGAGGCAACCAATCAATTTTTCTCTTTCACATTAATATTTTTCTCTCTGTGTGTCTCCCCTTCCTTTCCTCTCTCTCCAGAATTCAGTTAAAAGGCAAATCCTCAGGTGAGGATTAAAAAAATTTTTTTTCTAGGTTGATATATAGCCTTCATGATAATCTTTTTTTCTCTGTTTCAATAGTAGCATGACAGTCTTTTAAGCCCATGCATGTAAAATTTTTCTACAGTTGGATACTTGAGATATTTCCAAATTTTTACAACTGCTATGATAATTTTGTACCTAGGATATTCCCCCCATATTTTAGCTTTTTTAAAGAATAGATTCCTAAGAAGTGAAATTACTGAATTTAAAAAATACAAATGTTTTATGACTTAAAAGACAAAAGATAGCCGAAACCGGTTTGGCTCAGTGGATAGAGCATCGGCCTGTGGACTGAAAGGTCCCAGGTTCGATTCCGGTCAAGGGCATGTACCTTGGTTGCCGGCACATCCCCAGTAGAGGTTGTGCAAGAGGCAGCTGATCGATGTTTCTCTCTCATCGATGTTTCTAACTCTCTATCCCTCTCTCTTCCTCTCTGTAAAAAATCAATAAAATATATTTTAAAAAAAGACAAAAGATAGAAAACCAAACCGCTTTCTGAAAGAATTGTGTCTACTTGCATCACTACTAATAGTGTTTACAAAGTTCCATTTCACCATACTCACACCAACTTCATTGGGTTTTTCTTTACATTAAAAAATTAGACAGGAGGAAGATAAGAGTTCATTTCTGTTTAACAGACAACACTCTGATGATTAATAGTGATGGGCATTTGTGAATGCTAGCATGGTTACCGTTGACTGAAATATATATATAATGTATAATATATATGTATTATTAGAAACATGCCTGACATGTAGTAGGTGCTCAATAAATGATGGCTATTATTATTGTTGCTGTAGTTTTTATTAATGCCCAAAGTCTGATGATTCTATACCTGCTTTCTCGGACCCTCAGCTCCTCCAAACCATGGTTTTCCAATTATTTGGGGCATTCCCAGTTTGATGATGTCTCAGAAAAGCTTCTTCTTCCCTGTGAGGTGCTCTACCTAAACCCTTGGCTGCTGGTTTTTCTCTACTAGACACAGTTTTGCTTTTCTGGTGGCTGCCTCAGCCCTCAGAGTAACAAAACTGCACTTAGGATGGAGAACATGGTGGCAGAAGTGTCACTTGGACTCCAAACTGGACTCTACCTTATGCCCAGAGTCTTGTAACTTTTTTAATACAGTTAGTTCCTCCATTCTTGGGCCCTAAGCCCCTCTCTCTGTAGAGACTCAGGCCACAGGGTGTGTAAAGGGGCTGAAATTCCAAGCTCCCTACAGTAGACAGAACAATGCCACTCCCCGACCCCCACCACCCACCCAGATATATTCACATTCTAATCTTGGAATCTGTGAATGTGTTAACTTACTTGGTAAAAAGGACTTTGCAGATCTGATTCAGTTCAGGATCTTGAGATGGCGATATTATCTTGTAATATCTGGATGGACCCGATGTAATTACATCAGTTCTTATAAATGAAGGAGGGAAGCAACTGAGAGAGAGAGAGAGAGAGAGAGAGAGAGAGAGAGAGAGAGAAAGAAAGAGAAAAAGAGAGAGAGAGTTAATGTAGGTGGCCTCTAGGACAGTGGTCGGCAAACTGCGGCTCGCGAGCCACATGTGGCTCTTTGGCCCTTTGAGTTTTTAGCAAAGGCCAGCTTAGGAGTACCCTAAGTTAATAACAATGTACCTACCTATATAGTTTAAGTTTAAAAATTTTGGCTCTCAAAAGAAATTTCAGTCGTTGTACTGTTGATATTTGGCTCTATTGACTAATGAGTTTGCCAACCACTGCTCTAGCTTGCTTTTTTCTCGATTCCTTTATTCTAATGCTAACCGTGTCGAGTCACACTCGACATCCGAGTGCAAAAGGCTAGGAGCTGGAAGAGGTAAGGAAACTGATTCTGTCCCAGAGTCTCCAGAAGAGCAATGCTGAGACCTTGATTTTTAGCCCAATAAGACCTCCAGAACTCCAAGATAATAAATCTGTATTGTTTTAAGTCATTAACTTTGTGGTCATTGTTTTAGCAACCATAAAAAACTCATACACTCACCTAATGTCCTTGCCTCCTCCCCCTATTTCTCTTCCCAGGTTTCTTTAAAGATCTTTCCACCTTTTTGCCCTGAAGTGTAAGTTCCTAAGTTAATTCATACAATTAGGAGGGTCCCACCAGTTCCACAGTTAGGACATTTCTGCTTCTACTTTTGCTCGTTAGTTGTATTTGTTCTTTTTGTAAATTGTCTATGGTCTTTCCCCCACTGACTCTTCTCTTTTTTTCCCTCCCATTTTCCTTCTCCTTCCTCTTTTTTAGTTTTTCTCTTTCCTTTCTTTTTCCCTCCTTTTAAAAATTGATCTTCTTTATCTATCTGTTTTATCAGGAAAAAAATGAGACCTGTGGTGCCATTTCGAAATCCCACAATGAGCAATTCTCTCTCACGTGTGCAGCCATCCATTTGTCATCCAACCAAGGAATGTTTACTACGTGGGGGGAAAATGGCGACTGAATAGACCGTCCTGTCGTACATCTCGTCCCAGGGCCAGACTGGAAATACAACTAAATTGGAGAACATTCACCCGGAATTAGCAAAGGAGGCCCAGCTGAGGAAGCGACTTATAGCAAAGAAGGACAGAAGACACCTGGAGCCTGGTAGGAAGGGCGGCGAGGTTGCATGATGGGTGGCAGGCTGGAGGGCCGAGAGGGAGAGGAGGAAGCTGGTTATGGAAAAATCTGTTCCCTTAGAAAAATAGAAGCCCAGCCCGGACTGAGCACCAGAGCTGCATCCCTTGGTGGCAGACGTAACATCCAACTGTGAAAAGGAAAAACCACAAGGCTGCCGGCTGCCAGGGTTTCTGGACCTGAGACCCTAGCCACGAAAGGCAGCCCTCCGAAAAGGTGTCCCCCACCCAAGGTGACCCCCTAGAAAGGCAGCCCCTGAGAAAGGCGATAGCAGCGTGGTGCTGGTGGGAGCAGAAGCCAAAGTTTTGTTGTTGTTTTTGTTTTGTTTTGTTTATTCTCAATCTTTAAACCCAGAACACAGGAGTTTTCAGTTGCAACCACTCACCCAAGGCTTTGGCGCAGAGAGGGAGGCATGGACTTGAGGTGCCTGAGGAGACGCAGGGGAGGGAAACAGGGCAGGGAGATGTGGAAAAGCAGTAGCCAGGAGTCCTGCATTGGGTCGTTCTTAGGCTTCCAACCCGAAAAACGACCATTTCTCCACAAAGGAGCTAGCCCAGTAGCCTCAGGGCAGGTGACATAGCCTGCAATTTGAGCTTTACAAAGGAAACAAAGGCAGAGGCCAACTTTACAGGTCTAAACAGTCTCAAGGAGCCCTCAGTGGCTGGATTAGAAGAGGGAACCAGACTGATAAAAACTCCAGGGTTCCAGCTGATCCCATTGGTCTCCATACAAGGATATGTTTTGGGCCACTCGTGGAGGAGTAGTTCTGGGACGGGGAAAAACGTCCATCATATTCCCTGAAAGCGAAACAGCACCAGCCCCACCTAAAGCCCTGTGAGAAACAGACTCATGAGTGATTAAGATTGGCATCTGGCTGACAGGCAAAGAGGGCTGTATGGCCCTTCCTGCTTGCAGCCAAGGCCTGTGGAGGCAAACACAAGCAGTGAACTGATGGATTGCTTGGAGCTTCAACCAGGGGGCTAAACACCAAAACACCGTGCCTGACAGTGGTTAGCACCTAAGTATCTAATAGGAAGCCCAGAATTGGCAGACAGAACAGAAGAGAGGGGCCCTAAGTCAGCTCCTATTGGGCATTAAAACTCAGCTGAAGTGAACTTCTTTCTTTTTTGCACCCTTTTCTTCCTTTCTTCTCTTTTTTTACCTCCCATTTTTCTTCTCCTTTCTCCTTTTTAGTGTTTCTCTTTCCTTTCTTTTTCCACCTTTTAAAAATTGATCTTCTCTATCTGCTTTATTGATTTGTTATTATTCTAGTCGCTGTTGGTTTGTTCATGTATCTAATTTCCTCTTCCCTGCTCCTACTCAATTTACTTTTCTCTTTTTCTTCACTACACATTTTTTCTCTCTCTTCTCTTGCTCTTTTCTTCTTCTCCTAATTTTTTAACTTATTTCATTTCCTAAATTTAGGCGTATCTGCTCTCTCCTCTTTTATCCTTTTCAATTTTTTTCTGGTCTTCTCATTTCTTTTCTCCCTTCTCTATTCTAAATCATGGTGTCCTCCCCCTATTCCTCTAATTCATTAACCTTACTATTTAATTTAATCTCTGCACCTACAGATTCTGCCCCCTCCCTTTTCTGTGTGAGTGTGTGTGTTTGGTTTATTTTTCTGTTTGTTCTGTTGTGTGTTCTCCCCATTTTTTTCCTTTTTCCCCCCTATCATTCTTGCTCTATTTTCTCTTTCCTAATTCTCTTTTCTCTAGTGGGCAGTTTTGTTGGGGCTATAGGGGTCTTGTGTACATTCTTGTTTTGTTCTTTTTGTGTCGTGTATTGTCTTGTATTTTATGCTGTTCGGTCAGCACCTCCACAATGGCTGGCACAACATGGTAGGGAGTGAGCCACATAATCAGACACCCTGAAAGGACACTCCATCCATGAATAGGACAATAGCATTGAAGATCCAACTACAACAGGAGAACCCAAATATCTCAAGTAGGGGGCCTTCCTAGAACACCCAGCACCACTGGGTCCCACAAAATATCTACTACATAAGACCAACCCAAAAAAATCTGTGTGACATGGCAGTTTGATCTAATACATAGAAACAAATAAAAAGGAAGAGCAAATATTGGGAGACAAAGAAACAACCCCAAAATGAAAGAAAAGGAGGAATCACCAGAAAAGGAACTAAGTGAAATGGAGGCAAGTAATTTGTCAGAGAAAGAATTCAGAGTAATGGTTTTAAGGATGTTCCAACAGCTGAATGAGAAGTATGAGCAACTCAATGAGAATTATAAGGCACTGAATAAGAAATACACCAACATGAATAAGAATCCAGAGGAAGCCCTAACCGGTTTGGCTCAGTGGATAGAGCGTCAGCCTGCAGACTGAAGGGTCCCAGGTTCGATTCCGGTCAAGGGCATGTACCTTGGTTGCGGGCACATCCCCAGGAGGGGGTGTGCAGGAGGCAGCTGATGGATGTTTCTCTTTCATCGATGTTTCTAACTCTCTATCCATCTCCCTTCTTCTCTGTAAAAAATCAATAAAAATAAAAAAAGAATCCAGAGGAGCCGAGACCGGTTTGGCTCAGTGGATAGAGCGTCGGCCTTCGGACTGAAAGGTCCCAGGTTCGATTCCGGTCAAGGGCATGTACCTTGGTTGCGGGCACATCCCCAGTGGGGGTTGTGCAGGAGGCAGCTGATCGATGTCTCTCTCTCATCGATGTTTCTAACTCTCTATCCCTCTCTCTTCCTCTCTGTAAAAAATCAATAAAATATTTAAAAAAAAAAAAAAAGAATCCAGAGGAAATAAAGAATGGCATAGCTTCAATAAAGAACACCATGGAAAGTTTCAACAGTAGACTAGAAGAAGCTGAGAACTGAATCAGTGAGTTAGAAAACAAGGTAGAAAAAAAATTCCTAAGCAGAGCAGCAACTGGGAAAAAAATTAAAAAGCAAGAGAGTTTAAGGGAGCTTTGGGATAACATGAAATGAAACAACATCTGCATAATAGAAGTGCTTGAAAGAGAGAAAGCTGAGCAAAGAATAGAAAATCTGTTTGAAGAAATAATGACAGAAAACTTCCCTGACTTGGGGAAGAAAGAAGTTATACAAGTCCAGGAAGCAAGAAGGTCCCAATCAAGATGAATCCAAAAAGACCTACACCAAGACACATCATAATTAAATTGGCAAACATAAAAGACAAAGAAAGAATCTTAAAGGCTGCAAGAGAGAGACAGAAAGTCACCTACAAGGAATTTCCCATCAGAATATCAACTGATTTCTCAACAGAAACACATCAGGAGAGGTCAATGGGGGAAAGGAGAGACATATGTAATACTTTCAACAATAAAGATTTTAAAAAATAAAAATGTAAAAGATATCCAAGGGAAATTTTATGGTCAGGATTTTATTTTAAGAGGATGGACTGAATAAAAAATAAATTTTATATGTACAAAAAAAGAAAGAAAGAAAGAAAGAAAGAAAGAAAGAAAGAAAGAAAGAAAGAAATGTTTACTAGAGGCTACTGTAGGCCAGACATTGGGATAATATTGGGATGCTAGTGCACAATCTATGACTTTACAGAGGCCAAGGATGTTGAATTTTTATGGCTTGAGAACAACATGTATAGATTATTAAATATTTATTTTCTTTGGTCCCTTGGGTGTTCTAAGATTTGTTTCTTTCCAGAAAGCAATTGGGAGCACGGGAGCTTCTTTGACTAAGTAGCAAGGGACAGGAATTGCATTCTGGTTCCATTTTGTCCTCCAATTTGTATTCAGACTCAGGCAAGAGTTAAAGAGTTTGATGACAGATAAGCACAGATGAAAAACAGTGCAGCCCAGTGCATCTTTGCTTAGGGTAATTTCTCTTCTCCCTTTCTCCTCTCCAGTCCTGCTTTCCTGCCTCTGACGCAGGGAGCTAAGGGTCTGAATGAAACCTGCTGGAGGTTCCAATTAAATTTTTGTGGACAAAGGGCAAGCTCGGCTTCCTCAGATAACAGCTGGCAATAAATCCATCAGCACATCCACTTTCAGAGAACAGTCCCTGCTGAACTGCTAACAGCTGCCAATATCTCATTGAGTACCTCACACAAGATGGGCTCTCCGGTAAGAAATTTCTCTGGACAAATTTAATCCTTCCTTGTATTTGTGTCTCTCAAAAGAGAATTTTTATTCTAAAGTAAAGTTTACTACTAATTAGTTAGCAAATGCCTGGTTTTGTTTTGTTTGTTGGTATTTTTGGGTTTGTCCTTAGAGTACATATTTTGAACCATTTTACATCATTTAGTTTTCTTTTGCTTTCCTTTTAGCCTCTTTATTTCCTTCCTTACAAATTCTAACTAAATTTGTATTTAGAAATGTCTTGTTGATACAGGATCTTAAGTGACTGCTTGCATTTTCGGTTTGAAACTTAATGGGATTTGGTTCAGTGGGAACCACTTGGTTGCTTAGAGCTGTGGTGTGAATAATGTTCTTCTTCCAGCCCTGATCTTAGAACAGAACAGAGTAGCTCAGTACTTGGGATACTTCCAACACTGGAGGCTGACTATTGAATCCCAGTGATAAACATTTAACATTATTTACTTTTTGTATTATGAAAATAGTCAATAATAAAACATTTAGAAATTACAGAAAAAAATGAAAAAGAAGATTAAGCATCAGTTATAATAGCTGACATTCGGTTATGTATCTTTCTAGTCTTTTAAAAATGTGCAAATCAATTTCTTATATAACTGAAGTCAAACTATAAATAAAGTTTAGTATCCTTTTTAAAACTTGACATCATATTGAGTATTTTCTAAGTCATTGAAATTGTTTGAAAACATGATTTTAAGAGCTATTTATATATCTCCATTAAAATGTTTCATTTATATTATATGAATAATTCAGCAATTTGTCATTTTAAACCTAAATTTTGGACTGCACTTCTGATCATTTTCTAAGGATATGTTCTTAGAAGTAGAGTTACCAAATAAAAGGACATCCGATCATTAGAGTCTGATGCATTTCATGGCAGTAAACTATGTTAAAATTGGTATTGTTGATACCATAACAGAAGCCATATAAAAGAAAATAAAAAATTTCCCAGAAACTGTTATTACCTGAAAACAGTACAGCCCACTGCATCTTTGCTTAGGGTAATCTCTCTCTCTCTCTCTCTCTCTCTCTCTCTCTCTCTCTCTCTTTCAAAATACAGTTACTTAACCAAATAACAGTTTAATAAAATGCTGTTACTTAATGCTGACTAATGATGACATGAAATCCTAAATAGAAAACTAAGCATGAATGTTAATATTTTATTTACACAGAGTAACACATCATTCTTAGCAGGGATTTAGAGCTTACACTAAAGGATAGGCGTACTTCTGGTACCACAGAGCAAAGGGAGGTGGTGGGGTACATGCCTACAAGTTAAAAAGTTTGGATTTCATTCTAGCTTGACACCCACTGTGTGACCTGAGACAAACCTCCCAGTTCGAGTCTCAGATTTCTCATCTGTGAGAGGAAAGTGCTGGTCTAGGTCAGTGTTTCTTAGTTGGCAGCATGAGTCACACTTGTGGCCATGAGGTATTGTTGTGTGTTACATAGAGACAGACCATAATTTGGTTTTGGCATGGCACATAACGTTATTTTTTAAAACAAGCATTTCAGTTGGTTATTTTAAGTGGATTTGGAGGAAAAGATTGCGTAAGTAATAGTGTAAGTAATCCTTAGATATGATGTGATCATGGAAGTGATAGGCAGGTGTCTGACACTTAAGAAGGAGCAAGGTGATCTCAAGAATCCTCATCCTATGCTGGGTAGAATTCCAGTCATGAAAAACTGGTAAGCAGTGGTTGGCAGGCCCGCTGGGAATGAGGCAGAGTTATTAAGCTGTATAAGTTGTGAACAGAGCTATGGTCAGGTGGCTCAGTTGGTTGGAGCATCCTCCTATACACCAAGAGGTGGCAGGTTCTATTCCCAGTCAGGGCACATACCTAGGTTGCGAGTTTGATTCCAAGTTGGGGCATGTACAGGAAGCAACCGATCTATGTTTTTCTCCCACATCAGTGTTTCTCTCTCTCTCTCTCTCTCCTTTCCTCCCTCTAAAAATCAATAAACATATCCTTGAGTGCGAATTAAAAAAAAAAAAAAGTGAATAGAGACAGGCATGGAAAGTTTCCAAATTCCTGCAACGCTCTACTTTTTATTTAATAGTGAGTTTCACTGGTCTGGGCAGACTTCCCCCTCTACTGAAAAGGCTGCTGAAGACCTGCATTGTAACAGGACCTTCCCTAAGAACCTGGAAGAGAAGACCCTCAGCCCAGTACTCACCATGCTCAGGGCTGTCTGGGATGCCCCTCAGCGTTGGCTGCAGGAGGGGAGAGAGTCCAGGAAGCTGGTGCTGGTGGTTGTGTTCGTGGCTCTGCTCCTGGACAACACGCTGCTTACTGTGGTCGGTACGTCTGGAGTCTTGGTGTCGGGGATAATTTGCTCTGGGCCCAGCAATACCCACCCCTCTAGCTTTCAGCAGTGAATGGACTTTCATGCTTGAAACGGCCCAGAAGTTTCTGGGAATTGGAAGAGACAGCAGGAAATGGAGTCCGAAGCTTGCCAACCATTGCTGAAAGTTCCAGGGGTTCGAAGATAAGGAGATTCAGAGAGTATCTGACCAAAAAAAGATAGACTGGAACCAGAACTGGTATTACTTCCTCCCCATGCTATCTTCCCAAGGTGCTAATGACTCCAAGTGGCCTCTGGGACAATGAGCCCCTTCTCACTGTTACCTTCCCAGCTTCTGCTCCACCAAAATAGCATACTTTACATGGATCCCTAGCTTTGTATCAAAACCTACCTTTCTGGTAGTTCATTCCCTCAGAGTCCTGCTTTTTTTAGTTGGTAGTTATTCATCTTTACATTTGGCTATGCCAGTGTCTAAATGAGTGCTAATGTGTTGCCCCTCTTGGGTAAAATAGCTGCTTTGAAACAAGAATCTTTCTGAGACAACTCATTAACCCAATATAGCAGTTCTTGATATGTGGTAGTTCTGCTCTCTAACGTTGCTGCAAAGACTGAATTTGGCCAATACTGAATCATGGCTCCTAGGGGAACTATATACACACACATCCCATATAGATTATAATCTTAAATCCTAAAAACACCCATCCTGGTAGTCCGTGTTTTTTAAAACACACACACACAACAGTATTTTTTTTTTTAATTGATTTTGGAGAGAGTGGAAGGGAGAGGGAGAGAGAAAGGTAGAAACATCAATGAGAGAGAACATCAATCGACTGCCTCCTGCACAGCCCCTACTGGGGATCGAGCCTGAGATCCGGGCATGTGCCCTGACCAGAATCGAACCAGTGACCTCCTGGTGCATGGGTCAACACTCATTGAGCCACACCTGCTGGGAAATTCTTTTTTTTTTTTTTTTAACTTTTTAAATGTTTCAGGTACAGTTGACATTTAATATTATATTATTTTCAAGTGTACAGAGTAGTGATTGGACATTTATATAACTTACGAAGTGATCCCCCTCTAAGTCTAGTCACCTGGCATTATACACAGTTATTACAATACTAGAGGCCTGGTGCTCGAAATTTGTGCACTCAGGGAGGTCCCTCAGCCCGGTCTGTGCCCTCTCACAGTCCAGGAGCCCTCGGGGGATGTCCGACTGCTGCCATGAGGCTGGCTTCTCGCTGAGTGGCACTCCCCCTGTGGGAGCGCACTGACCACAAGGGGGCAGCTCTTGCATTGAGCTTCTGCCCCCTGGCAATCAGTGCATGTCATAGCGACCAGTCGTTCTGCTGTTTGGTCAATTTGCATATTAGCCTTTTATTATATAGGATTATTAATTGTACTAGAGGCCCAGTGCATAATTAAATCATGCCCGTGTAGGGTCCCCTAGGCCTAACCTGCCATCCAGGCCATATCCACTGCCCCGCAAAGCCTAGCACGCTCCGCGGACACTGCTAGCAGCCTGCTCCCCGCTTTTGATGGCAGGGGGTCCACTGGTGCTGGAGCGGACACACAGCTCCCCGCTTTCGATCGCGGGGGAGCTGGCTGTCTGTCCGCTGGTGCACCAGGCCTTTCGAAAGCCTCTGGCCTGGCCCTGGTGCACCAGCGGACAGACAGCCAGCTCCCCCACTTTCGCTCCCCGCTTTTGATGGTCCGCAGCAGGACGTGGGCTCGCTGCCCCAGAGGCCCCTTCTGTGCTGCAGCACAGCCATGGCGCAGACGCCGGCCCAATCGGCCACCCCGGCCACTCCGAGTCCCGTCCCCTGCGCCTCCCACTGGCCCAATCGTGGGCATAGCGGAGTGATGGTAATTTACATATTACCCTTTTATTATGTAGGATTCCCTATGCTGTACTTTACATCCCCATGACTAATCTGTAACTACCAATTTATATATCTTAATCCCTTCATTTTTATTCACCCAGACCCCCAAGCCCTCTCTCACCAGGCAATCATCAGTTTGTTCTCTGTATCTATGAGTCTGTTTCCTATTTACAAAAGAGAAAACAAGGTCTGGAGAGCCGGCCTAGTCCAACCTCAGCTGGGAAAGTCAGCATCTGGTAGCTCAAAATTTTCCCTGCTCTCTGCATGCATGTCCGAGAAAACTCATGACAACTCTGCTAGTATTGACTTTGTGGTCACAAATAAACTTTAGCCAGTAGGTGAATTAGCCAATATGGAATCTATGAATGATGAGGACCAATTGTGTGATGGTTGAGATCCAGGTACTTTAGCTAATAGTATAATGTGGGTGGGCACAATCTGTTATTGGGATTCAAATCATGTCACTTAGACACCTGCCTTGAACATGAAACTGAACCTCATAGCAATGACCCTGGACCTACTAGTGGTAAAAAGACAGTGTGTCCTTAGCCCTCACCACATGTCCTTCTTGACTTTCAGTGCCCATTGTGCCCACCTTCCTCTATGCCACAGAATTCAAAGAAGTCAACACTTCTCTGCACCTCAGCACTGCCACAACTTCCCGGCATGCCCTCACTTCTCCTGCCTTTTCTACTATCTTCTCCTTCTTTGATAACAACACCATGGCAGTTGAAGAAAGTGCGCCCAATGCCACAGCATGGACAAATGACACTGCTGGCACCATCGCCCCTCCAGTCACAGGGGCCATTTCATCCCATAAAAACAACTGCCTGCAACACTCAGAGTTCTTGGAGGAAGAGAACATACGAGTCGGGCTTCTGTTTGCTTCAAAGGCCGTGATGCAACTTCTGGTCAACCCATTCGTGGGGCCTCTCACCAACAGGTATCTCGTGGGTGCCCAGGGGCTCCGGAATAAGAGAATGGGTTAAGCCTTAACCGTGAAGGTATCCTAAAGGTGGTTAGAAGGGAGAAAGAAGGAAACTCTCTTGTCTGCACCCCAGGATAGTCAGCTGTTAGAAAAGCTGGTTACCCCAAAGCAGTGGTCGGCAAACTCATTAGTCAACAGAGCCAAATACCAACAGTACAACGATTGAAATTTCTTTTGAGAGCCAAAAACCGACTTCTGCACATGGGCCACGAAGTTTCAATCGCACTGTACGTGTGCGCCCGCACGTGGTATTTTGTGGAAGAGCCACACTCAAGGGGCCAAAGAGCCGCATGTGGCTCGCGAGCTGCAGTTTGCCGATTACGGCCCCAAAGGAGAGCATGATGTTGATGAAATGCCATGGGCTTCCAATTTTCTTAGTGATGTAATGACTAGAATACCAAGAAGGGAACCATGAAGAGAAGTATGCCATTGATGTTTATTTTAGTGTCCTAGAACTTGGCTCCCATAGGATAAGGATAGGAATGGAACAGGCCTATTGTAAGCTAGAAAACAGGCTTCTTAGCAAGTTGTGCTTGGGATTACCTGACTTTTCAAAGGGGTGTACACTCTGACTAGACTATCATTTCTGGGGAAAAAAATTTTGGCCCTGGTCTATGGGAAATTTTTTATGTTTGTTTACTTGCTTATATGCATTCACATGTCATATCCGTTCTCTACACCTGCACTCAAATAAATGAATTTCTCTTCCCAATTACATGAAAATATATAGTCCAAGTATATGGATGCCTACTGGAATTATATCTTTTTTTTAAATTCCCTTTTAGGATTGGATATCACATTCCCATGTTTGCTGGCTTTGTTATCATGTTTCTCTCCACAGTTAGTAAGTAATTTGCTTCCTCGTTTCTTCCCTTCACTGATTACCTTTGATTTTATCACATGCACTGCAGGGAAGACAGCAGGATCAAGCTAGCTCAGTGGCCTATGATACTGATTTAAATGCTTTGCACCTTCTGGTATGGGGACTAGAACAATAATGGCAATTCAGCCTGGTTGGAATTTGTATATTCTGCTATAGACGATACTTCACTTTCTTCAGCAGGGGAAAACTGTGAAGGCTGTTTTACTGTGTATGTTATAGTGTGTGTGTAATCCCTTGGGTGAGTTCAGAACAAACCTCGCATCTTCGGGAAGAGGTCATATTTTTTTTTGATATGAAAAGGTAAATGACAACTAACAAAGAATCTAAATTGGACAAGAGCAATTGGAAAAGTCCCCAAAGTCTGCTGCCTTCAAATAAGAACATTAAAGGTCAGGAAATGTTCTAACTTAGGAAAGTAAATTTGCTAAAGAAACAAGAGAAAGACAAATAGTTCATCCAGTAACCAATAAACATTCCTAATAAAATATAGATGGAATAAGAGCAGTAAGTGAAAAAAAAAATGTCTGGAAATTGACCCTGAGAATTGAAATAAGCAGAAATGAATGAAGTGGGGTTCATGCAGGGAAGGCAGCCTATGGACCCACTGCTGACTCTCTGACCGGAACCACGGACTTTCTTATCCCTCCGGTTTTTCTTACCACCTTTCTGTTACTTTCCTGCCTTTTTATTGCTTCTCCTCAGGCGTTCTTCCCTTCCAGCACAGGGCTTGCCTCCTATCTTTAACAGGAGTTTGTCTCATTCAGGGCGAAGGCTGCAAAGTGCAGGAGCTGGATGAAGTTCTGTCTTAAGCTTACTTAAGACAATTCTAGCTGAATCAAAGAAAATGAGGATATTCAAGTTAGACATGTTTATTGAACTTCTGGGGGCTCAGCCTACACTAACCAGTACGTTAAAAATGAATAATTTACTCTGTTTCATCAAATGAGACGTAATTCATTCCACAAAAGTTGATGGCAAAAGTCACTGAAGGTTTCTAGTTCCCCAGGACTTTATGATGCTGTTACTGAACCGAAAGTGTTTGTCCACCCAGTGTGAGAGAGCCAAACCCTAAACACTGAGAATTGCAGGGGAGAAATATTGGCTATTTTATAATGAATGGCACCACTCAAAGGCCCAAACTCTCTGATGGCATGTAGGGTACAGTTACATAGGGCAAAATCACAAGACACCATGGGTTAGGGGGCTCAGGGTCATGCTAAGAGCTGATTGGTTGGAGATGAGGTAAGAGTAATAAATAATTTTTTTGTAAAGGATATAGGAAGAACCAACCTTGAACAGATTGGAAATCAGAAGGCCTGGGAGAGGGCCCTGGAGGCCAGGCAAGGAGAGACCAAGTGTGTGCATGTTTGTAGACAATGTGATCATGTCGGGAAGGAGTAAGGAGTTTATAAGACATCAAACAAGGGAAGACATCTGTAATGAATGGGCAAAGGGATTTCAGTTCTGCTGATGCAGACGCTCTGGGAAGGAGTCTTCTGTCTTTCGGGGGCTTTGCCCTGAAACCGGAGTGAGACATGTCTGCAATTACCAGCCTTACCACCAACACCCTATAATTTAGTTTTTGATAACATATTTCTGTTTGGTTCTCAGTTTTGTGTATGTTAGTCTCTAGTAGACTGAATCTCTTCAAGGGCATGAACTGCATGTCTCTTTAGTTCACATCTGCTAAGAGCCTAGCACAGCTGCATAGTCAGTGTTGCAGTACAAGGTAAGGGAAAAGATCTGATTGGATAGAAAGATATTACTTTAATACCTACCCATCGCTTGTGGCCCTTCAAGGACACATAGCTTTTTAGCCCCATCCTTCAGATGACCCAGTAGGGCCTGAAAGTGGCAAAAGCCAAACCCAGGTGTTGCATATGGATGATCCAGAAGTAGGGTCTAAGAACAAGTTCCCAGCCCTGGGCATTGGACTTGGTAGACAACCCTGATTCCGGTGGATAGAATGTTGGATGTTGGGCTATGGAAATGTGGAAATCCAGCTTCCATCTAACATGTGGTGAATCGATTTATGCTTCTGTGGTGTCTCAGTCTCATGCCAATTAAAATGCAATCCTGATTAAGGGTGGGGGGTTAGAAAGACAACTCCAAGAACAGGGAGCAGTGAGCATGCTTAATTAAAACATATGCAAATGGCTCATCTTTGTAATATCACGGGCAGGTTTTCTGGTGGCCAGGGAACAAAGGCAATCTGCTAACTGGAGTATTCTTGCTGTTCTCTTTGTCCAGTGTTTGCTTTTTCTGATACCTATACCCTGCTCTTTGTGGCTCGAACCCTTCAAGGCATTGGATCTTCATTTTCATCTGTGGCAGGTAACACTGACATCTTACACACACACCTGCACACACCACCTTGTTTATCATCGTAAGACCCTATTATATAATTTATATGAAAAAAATTTTAAAAATACCCTAGAAGGCAGAAATTATGATTCAAAAACAAGATAATTATAGTGTTGCCAGCAGTGCCTATTAATTCCTCAGGCTGACATAACTCCCTCTGGTCATGTTAGATGCAGCTAGTTCAGGTCAAAGCAAGCCCTAGGTAAAACCATGAAGTAGGCCAGGCTTTTACTTAATGCCACTCTGTGGCCTTTTCTCTGTTCCCTCTTACCACTTAATAGGAATAGTAATGTTCATGCTACCAGTAACGCCAGCACAGTTTGCAAAGTGTTATCAAATACAATATTAATGTAATCTTTGGCCATTTTACACATGAGGGAATGGACATGAGAGCCCAGCCCACACTCTTGTCCAGGCACTTGGCACTGTCGTCCTTTTCCTCGGGCACCCCCATTGAATAGAGCAATGCTCTGTGTTCATATGCGTTCCCTTCCTTGGTCTAGTCATTCAGGGAAATGTGCTAGGAAATCATAACATGATATGAAATGCAATGTCATGGGACAATGGTATTCTGTGTTCCCTTCTCAGAGACTTGCACTTGCAACAATATTCTGAACAGAGGGAATGAGCAATGTGGGAGGTTGGGGGAGCAGCGGGGAAATATTTGTAAAATACTATGGGTTAAGTGTTGTAAAACCCCTCAAGCTGAAACTCAAGCTAAGATGATCCCTGAAGATATATCAGGGTGAAGGCCATGGACCCTGTGAGAAGGCAGACAGAAAACTCCTGCATATTCACTCCACCTGTCACCTCCTTCAGGTCTTGGGATGCTGGCAAGTGTCTACACTGATGACTGTGAGAGAGGCCATGCCATGGGAATCGCCTTGGGAGGCCTGGCTTTGGGAGTGCTGGGTAAGTGGCATCTGGCCCCAGATCTAGGTTCATAAGGGTGGAGTACTGCAGACTCTTTGAAGATGGCTCCAGGAGGCAGGTGATCCGCCGGTCATGGAAGACAATATTTTCCTTCTTTCTCTGTCCAATCAAGTTTTGAGTCCTTCTGAAAGTTGGCCCTGGAAAGGTGAAATCCCTTTCCCTTTAAGAAGTTGAATAGCTCTTTGGGGCCTAGGAATGGTCCAGAAACCTATTCTAGTCAAGGGAGTGAATCTCCCCATGTCAGCAGCCACTGCCTCACCTCTGCTTCCACACATAGCCAGCTTTCAACATGAGAACATGCTCTTTGTCAGATTTTGTGCTAAATGCATTACAGACATAATCTCCTTCATTTCTCAGCATCATACTGCGAAGGAGGAATGATTACCGCAGTGTAGAGGTGAGAATAGGAACGTTCAGATAACCATCCAAGGTCACACAGCCAGGAAATGCTGGAGCCGGGATACAGATGCAGATTTTCCAGGCTTGACTCCCAAGCTTCAAGCCATAAGGCTGTCCTTTCTTTGAAGTTCATCCCTGTTAAGGTTTAATCGACTAGTCCAACAAGCCGCATACTTTTACTGAGCACTTACTACATGCCAACCACAATGCTAGCCCAGAGGGGCTATACAGTAGGTAAGAAACCTCCAAAGCGGTTCCTGCCCTGTAGGAGCGTACAAGCTAATTAGGGAGAAAACACTAAAAGTCTCTTCCCTGGCTCACACCCCACCCTCTACCTCCACAGGGAAGAGATGGAACAAAAGCCCTGCTCTTTGTTAGTACCCACCTACCCAAACACCCAAGCTAAAACTGCTGCATCCCTGTCTCCTTTCTCTCCTCTCACTCCCAAATGAATACGCCCATTGTATTCTCTACAGCCACTTCCTCACAGTCAGCTCCTCATCATGTCTCAGTTGGAATGTGGCACCAGCCTCCTGCCTGATCTCTTACACAGTCTCCTTCCACCAAGGTGCTCCAGAAAAAGCTCCCAAGCCCAGAGCTGGGGGTATTTCTCCCCTGCTTAAAAGCACTGATGTTTCTCCCTAGCCTTCAAGGCCAAGTAGATGCTTTATCTGGATATACGGGACCCTTAACTATTTGGCTTCAACCTTCCCAACTCTACTCTTTCTCTCCCAAATACTCATATTCTAGTAGAACTGACTTTCTTCTATTTCTTTTCCAACCACACTCTCGTTTCTGAGTTCTTCACACACCGTTCTTCCCCACCAGTATTATGCACCTGACAAAGCCCAGGTGGCTTCCTGAACGCACTACATTGTGCTTACACAGCACTTTGTAGCTGGAACCTTTACTGTTGAACTTTACTTTTTATACCATGTTCTAATTACTTGGGTTCACCACCATGCTCATTTTCTCCACTCAAATGTAAAGACCTTGGAACCAGGTCTTCTTCATCTCCGAATCCCCAGAACCTCATGTGGGGCTCAGCCCCAAGTAGGCCTTCGGGACACACTCAGTGGGGCCATGTGGGCAAGTCACGCTGGCTGGGAACTGGCCCTCACCTCTGCAGTCTCCCTGCTTTGCCTTTCCAGTGGGAGCTCCCTTCGGAAGTGTGATGTATGAGTTTGTTGGGAAGTCTGCACCCTTCCTCATCCTGGCCTTCCTGGCACTGCTGGATGGAGGTAAGTCACCACAAGAGGCCCGGGCAGGCAATAGCCCCGGTCAGGTTGGGAATGCAGTGTGCTGTAGTGTCAGTCTTGGCATGTTTGAATGGATTGAGGACTAGGAAAGTAGAGAGTTAGATCTATATGTGACAGAGTGAGAGCAATGTGGCTGTTATTGGAGCCTCCAACGAATCAGTGGGTAAACTGAACTGTCTCTTTCCCTCTTTCCTTCTTAGCACTCCAGTTTTGTATTTTACAGCCTTCCAAATTCTCTCCTGAGGTAAGTAGACACCAAGCTCCATTGCCAAGAGATTTATAGAATGACTAAGGTGGTGACCCAAACGTCCCTAGACCATCCCTGCCAAATTACCAGAACAAAGATGAAGGGAAATGGAGTCAGGGGAAGTGAGAATTGTACTGTGATTCCCAGATAGGGTCGTATTTAAGGTAGTGTGCGGGGTGGTGTGGGAGTCTGGCTTGATATTGGACAAAGGTGGAGGAAGGGCCTTATGAACAATCAAAGAAACCTTTTGAAGTACACACACACACACACACACACACACACACACACACACACACATATATACAGTCATGCATCGCATAACAATGTTTTGGTCAACAATAGACTGCACATACCATGGTGGTCCCTTAAGATTATAACAGAGCCAAAAAATTCCCATTGTTTAACAACCCTGTAGCTGTTCTGACAGTATAGCCACGGTAATGTAGCAGCATGTATCACTCGTGTTTGTGGTGTAAACAAACCTAAGGGGCCCTAGCCAGTTTGGCTCAGTGGATAGAGCATGGCCTGCAGACCAAAGGGTCCCGGGTTTGATTCCAGTCAAGGGCACGTACCTTGGTTGCAGACTCCTCCCCGACCCGGGCCCTGGTCAGGTCTTGTGCAGGAGGCAACCAACTGATGTGTTTCTCCCACATTGATGTTTCTCTCTGTCTTTCACTCTCCCTAAAAATCAATGGGAAAATATCCTTAGGTGACAATGAACAAAAACAAAACAAAACAAAACAAAAAACCTACTGGGCTGCCAGTTGTATAAAAGTATAGCACATAAAATTATGTGCAGTACATTAGGATAATGATAATAAGCAACTATGTTACTGTTTTATGTACTTAGTATAGTATACTATTTATCATTATTTTATAGTGTGCTCTTTCTACTTATTAAAAAAGGGATTGCTGTACACCATCAGTGGCCTCATATATCTCATGTTTACTGTGTCTCATGTTTGCATAATTTTCTCTTGTGCTTGATTTAATTTCATGTTGTTTTGTATAGTAATATGCTCTTCAAGCATGTCAAACTTAAAGGCTAATGTGGGCCAAATAAACAAGATTTAAGTTTATGTGGGCTGCAAAAAAACAAAAGCTTCAATTTTCATAGAAACATAGGTTTATTTCGATAGAGACATGCTGAATACAAAGGGATGAAATAAAGGAATAATGGTTAACATAAAATAATGGAACATTTTAATAAAGATTAATTTTTTTTTTATATGAGAGGCTGTACTGAGGAATAGTTAAAACAGGGGCCCTAAAGCTGTTCTGCCTGGGCTCAATCTTAGCTCCTCTGCTTGAGGGCTATGTCACCTTTAAGTTACTTTAACCTTCCTGTGCCTCAGTTTCCTCATTTGTAAGATGACAGAGGATAATGGGTCTTAATTCACTGGGTTGCTGTGATGATTAATTTAATTAATGAAATAATATGCCTGGGAGAATATCTGATTTACAGTAACAGTCACCTGACTTAGCTATAAAGACATTACTTATTATTATACATTGTTATCCACTAGCAAAAGCGTCATTGAACAAACATCAACTCCAAAGTTGAAACACAGGGAATTTATCTAAATTGAGCTTAAATTCAAGGGTCACACTGAAGCAGCCAGTGGTCACTTTGAATGCTGCAAACCTGTGTCAGCTTTTGGTGGGCAAAGACCCTATCACTAGAGCCTTCTTGAAACTTTTTTTTTAAATAAATCTTTATTGTTCAGATTATTACAATTGTTTCTCCTCCCCCCCCCCATATCTCCCCTCCTCCCAGTTCCCACCCTTCCCTCTACCCTTACCTCCCCCCCTCGCTATCCTTATCCATAGGTGTATGATATTGTTCAGTCTCTTCCCGTACCCCCCACACAGACATCCCCTTCCCCTGAGAATTATCAATCCACTCCCATTCTATGCCCCTGGTTCTATTATGTTCATCAGTCTATTCTGTTCTTCAGATTTTTAATTCACTTGACTTTTAGATTCATTTGTTGATAGGTATGTATTTGTTGTTCATAATTTTTATCTTTACTTTTTTCTTCTTTTTCCTCCTTTTAAATGATACCTTTCAGCATTTCATGTAATACTGGTTTGGTGATGATGAATTCCTTTAGCTTTTTCTTATCTGTGAAGCTCTTTATCTGCCCTTCAATTCTGAATGATAACTTTGCTGGGTAGAGTAGTCTTGGTTGTAGGTTCTTGCTATTCAGCACTTTGAATATTTCTTGCCATTCCCGTCTGGCCTGCATAGTTTCTGTTGATAAATCAGCTGATAATCGTATGGGTGCTCCCTTGTAAGTAACTAACTGTTTATCTCTTGCTGCTTGTAAGATTCTCTCTTTGTCTTTTGCCCTTGGCATTTTAATTATGATGTGTCTTGGTGTGGTCCTCTTTGGATTCCTTTTGTTTGGGGTTCTGTGCGCTTCCTGGACTTGTAAGTCTATTTCTTTCACCAGGTGGGGGAAGTTTTCAGTCATTATTTCTTCAAATAGGTTTTCAGCGTCTTGCTCTCTCTCTTCTTCTGGCACCCCAAAAATTCGGATGCTGGTACGCTTGAAGTTGTCCCAGAGGCTTCTTACACTATCTTCTACTTTCTGAATTCTCTTCTCTTCTTGCTTTTCTGGAGGCGTGTCCTTTGCCTCTTTGTATTCCAAATCTTTGACTTGATTCTTGCGTTCCTCTAGTCTGCTGCTGGGTCTCTGTATAATATTTTTTATTTCAGTCAGTGTATGTTTCTAGTTGGACCTTTTTCATATCCTCGAGGGTCTCATTAAATTTATCGGCTTTTTCCATGAAATTCTTGAAAAACCTTATAACCGTAGTTTTGAACTCTATGTCCAGTCGTTTGTTCTCCTCCATTTCTTTTGTTTGGGAACTGTTTCCTTGCCTCCTCATTTTCGCTGCTTCCCTGAGTTGGTAGGGTAACTTTGTGTCCTATTGGTTCAACGGGTCAGCCTCCCAGTTACCTGAGGTGGACACTCTTGGTGCACCCCTTTTTAGACTGTGTGTACAGCCTTGTTGTAGTTAAGCCTTGATTGTTGTTGGTGTCACTGGGAGGAATTGACCTCCAGGCCAATTGGCTGTGAGGACCCGCTGTATCTATAAAGGAAGAATTGCTGTGCTGGAGACACGTTTATGGGCCGGAACTTGTTCCAGTAGGGCTTTGGCGCTCACTGAGTCTGCCTCTTGAATGTGTCCCTTATGCGAGTGGTTGAAATCTGGTGTCGTCTCACACCGACCACTAGATGCCCTCATTTCTGGGTCTCCAATGGGGTGCAGGTCAGCTACTGTCTGAGGCCACTCAGCAGGAGTTACAGCAAAAACTGCAGTTTTCTCCTCTTTGCTTGAGTGGTTTTGGAGCAGTCTGACTGGAGCTGCAGTTTATTTGGTTAAGCTGCCACAGGGCAGGCCATTTATATGCAAAAGCTGCTGTTTGGAGCCTGGGCGGGTTTGTAGAATGTGCGGGGCGGATCTCAGGGCGGGGCGGGGTCTCAGGGCGTCACTAGGCTAGGGCGTGGCAAACAGCAATGGCTGCTAGTCTGCCTTTTCTGCCTTTCCCTGTTTCCAAGTCCCTGCGTCCCACTCTCCAGCGCAGTAAACACTGATTGCTGGGCGCACCTCTGCAAGAAAGTCACTCTCACTTTCCGACACGATGGCCAAGAGTCCAGCTTCTCCCCGTAGGTGTCTGGGTCCCCCGCAAGTCCCCAGAAACTGGATTTCAGAGTGATCGGGAGCTTATCTCCCTTCGGGATGGAAAAAAAGCCGTGCGTCCCGTTGCCCGCCACCAGCCCGATTCACGCGCCTCCGTACCTCAGCCCTTCCGCGTTTGTTATTTCTTTTTCCTTCTTAGTTGTAAATCTACCATTCAGCCAGCTTTCCCATGGTTCTGGGTGGTAGACGCTTTGTCTTTTAGTTGTATTTTTGAAATTGTTGTGCGCGGCGCAGTTTAGTTGTTTAACTTTGCCACCATCTTGGTTCTCGAGTCCTTCAATATTTTTTTTTCTTGAACATTAACTTACCAGACACTGAATAACTGTACAAATTATAAGCGTAATGCAAATAAACCTATTTTTCTTGTTCTCCAAAAGCGAAATATTTCCTGTTGTGCACACCAAACAAGTCAGTACAAGACTAATGACATGGCAATTGGCTGCTAAAATATTCGCTGCTAGTATTAGTGGAAAGAAATAGTGCACCTGCACATAAGGGAAGTGAATGTAACATGATTATAGTAATCAGTCATTAGCAAATGTTGTATTTCATCATTAATAACTAGTAGCCCTGCACACGTATCTGTGCGCCAGTAGGTCGCTGCCGCCCTCCTGTAGCTCTCCGCCAGCTTCCCCGCAGCTTGCTGCCCTCCTGTAGCTCTCTGCTGCCCACTTGTAGTTCGCTGGCCCACCCTCCTGCAGATCTGTGATCCGGTCATTATGTGGTCAGTTGTTACGCCTCACGGCGTAATGAATAATTGGCATATCCCTCTCTTATTATAAAGGATTGTGTATAACAGGATATTGTAAAAATTAAGTTACAAAATTTTTATTAAAATGTTTCTTACATACCATTATATTGGCTGGGCCACAAAAATATTTGTTGTGGGCTGCATGCGGCCCACAGGCCACGAGTTTGACATGCTTGTTGTACATGCTTATAGACTAGAAGCAATTAGCTATACCACATACCCTAGGTGTGTAGTAGGCGATACCATCTAGGTTTGTGTGAGTGCACTCTGTGATGTTCACCCAAAGACAAAATTGCCTATTCGCATTTCTTAGGATGTATTCCTGTTGTTAAGCAGTATGTGACATGGTATGTATGTATGTATATATATATATATATATATATATATATATATATATATATATACCCATCCTATATAATAAAACCCTAATATGCAAATCAACTGAATGGCAGAACGACCAGTCGCTATGATGCGCACTGACCACCAGGGGGCAGATACTCAATGCAGGAGCTTCCCCCTGGTGGTCAGTGTGCTCCCAGAGGGGGAGCGCTGCTCAGCCAGAAGCCAGGCTCATGGCTGGAGGGTACAGCAGCAGTGGTAGGAGCCTCTCCCACCTCCATAGCAGCACTAAGGACCCCTTGGGGGATGTCTGACTGCCAGCTTAGGCCCGCTTCCCACACTGCCGGCTTAGGCCCGTGGGGAGCAGGCCTAAGCTGGCAGTTGGACATCCCCCAAGGGGTCCCAGACTGCGAGAGGGCACAGGCTGGGCTGAGGAACCCCCCTGCCCCATGCACAAATGTTGTGCACCGGGCCTCTACATAGGTAGATAGATAGATAGATAGATAGGGCTATATATATATATATAACTACATATATTCATGCACTAAGTTTATATATATACATATATAGTCATGAGTTTAATATAGATATTTAATACAAAGGTGTGGCAAAAGAACCAGGAAGGAGACAATGACTTTGGGATCTGCACATCCATGGTTATAACACCCCAGATCTAGAGAAGACCTTAGAAGCCATCCAGGCAACCTCTCCCCAAAGAGCATCCTTACAGACTGTCATTCTGTCTCAGTTAAATATCAGAGTTGGTATTTGTCTGATTCCAAGCCAAAGATGGCTCTGGGAAATCCATATCAAACCAGGAAGAAGGGAAGAGAAGAAAAGAATGCAAAAATCATGGGAACATTTGTTCTAAATACCTTGAATTTGTTGCCACGTCAGGCCAAAGTGTGGGTAACCTGGGAACCCACTACTTGTAATTGGCATCTGAAGTTGGGGTAGCCTTGAGGGACTGAGCCCTGGCCCTATGGGGTCTGTGCTAACTCCAGATCTGTACATTCTCAGATTCTGTGAAAATAGGAGAAATTTATATACCATACAAATGGAGTTTTATTGTCCATGTTCTCAGAGTGCCAAGGGGACTCCGCTCCTTACTCTTCTCAAAGACCCTTACATCCTGGTGGCTGCAGGTAAGTTGACAAAACTCCCCGTTGGGTTGGGAGAGTCTGGGTTTCAGGGCCATGTGGTTCACAAAACTGTCCCCCCCAGGCTCCCTCTGCTTTGCCAACATGGGAGTGGCCATGCTGGAGCCCACACTGCCCATCTGGATGATGCAGACCATGTGTTCCCCTGAGTGGCAGCTGGGTAAGTGACCTTGGTCCCCAGCTCAGGCTTGAGCAGAAGTGTGTGCCACAGCCCTTTCTCGGGGATTAGAGAAGCATCACTAGGTCCAGGTCTTCAGGGTCACAGGGAAACAATGTGCTTCCTTCATAGAATGACCTGCCCATTCACACCTGTAAATCAAGCCTGTTTGGGTGGGTAGTGCCTCCAAGAAGTAGCCCAAGAAGGACAGGGTGGGAGGGGCTGACAGGGCTGTAGAGCAGCAACTTCCTTTGTGGTAGAACCATTAACGATTTCTAGTCAGAGGACCTAGATTTTCATTTCTATTGATTGGCTATGCAAACTCTGCAAGTCACAGAAACTTTCTGAGCATCACTTTTCTCATCTCTAAAATAGACATCAGAATACTATCTAGTTCAAGGGTAATTCGAGGAATAAATGGCAGTCGTGCACTGTAGAACATTAATATGCATCTCCATTACCATCCATATTTTCTCTCTTCAACTCTCCTTTGCCCACATTACTTTTTTTGCTACCTTTTCACCTCTGAAAAGGAGCCCTCACCTAGGGAAGGTGCTGGTCTCTGTACCCTAGTGGAGAGCTCTGGGCCCAGGAGAGAGGCCTGCAGCCTCCTCTGCTCCATGGAGAGATGTCCTTGTGACCCATCTGAGCTTAAGGAGGAGGCACTGGCCCTTTCCAGGAAGCCCGAGGACAGGGACAGAGAAGTCTACGTGCAAATCGCTCAGTCACTGCAGGGAGGAGAGGCTCATGGGGCCAGAGGGGAAGCCGATAAGGACCTGATACGGCTCAGCATGCAATAAAAAGCACTAAATCTAATTTTTTAGGGGACGATTCTAAGCAAGGCTCCCAGCCCCAAATTGAATTTTTCTGGGCTGCAGCTGCCTCTGACCATGACAGTTAATTGAGTTAGTCAGTGCTTGGTGCCAATCAGCATCCCTGACCTGAGGTTCTGGCTGTGCAGGTGGGAACCACAGCTCAAAATAGCCCTTCTCCAGCCTTCTTTACTCAAAAGAGAGGATATTAAAAGCAAACCAGCATCTGTCAGTGACCGGTGAATTGTTGACTTTGGGCTTAATTGTAATCGTCACAATAGTTTCCATTAGGCAGCACTGTTGCCTCTCCGTGGGAGAGGCAGAGTGGCAGGTGAGACCTGAGGAAGCGCACGGGGTGATTTCCGGGGTCCCCCTTGCAGGCCAGGCTGTGACAGTAAGTCAGAGCTCAAGGAGGCTTTGTCTCCCCCGTCCTTTACAGCCGTTCCTCGGAGCTATCTTTATCAAACTGCCTGGAAAGCTTGTTGAAACTCAGATATGGAGGCCCCGCCCAGCAATTCAGTGAAACGAGTTTGCCGGCCTAGTCAGTTTCCGGGTGATGCTGACACGGCCTCAGTGACCACACTGAAAAATATTGTTCTATGTGCAGATCACCTCTCAGTGCTGGGAGGAAAGGAGACGAGGCTTTGGGAGGGATTGTTGTCCGTGACTGAGCACTCTAATGGCCCACGTGCCTGCTGCTCTCACCGAGGGGGCGGGAGAAATACTCGGGCTTTGGAAACAGGCTGCCTGGGTTTGAATCCTGGTGGCCACTTACTGATTGTGACCTTGGATAAGTTTCCTAACCTCTTGTGGATTCCACTCTTTTTATTTATAAAAATGGAGCCGCTTTTCAGAGTTGTTTTCAGGATTAAATGGATCTATGAATTCTAAAAGGATTCGCACCATGTATGGAATATAGGATATACTCAGGAAATCAAAATCATTACTGTTTTCATAATTGTTTTTTTGTTTAAAGCACTTTGACAATCACGACGGTGTAATCCCCACCCCTTGAAGATGTGCTATGAAAAATATATGTGTGTCTGTGGACATACAGTCTGGAACACCTGTTTTGTACAAGATGTCACTGAAATGCAAGCTATTCCCGGACCCTAAAGAACAAGCCACTCCGATTGAGGAAAATCTCATTCAGAAAGTTTCACGCCATTTAACATGACAGTAAGAGAATGATCTAGAACAGTGGTAGGCAAACTGTGGCTCACGAGCCACCTGTGGCTATTTGGCCCCTTGAGTGTGGCTCTTCCACAAAATACCACGTGCGGGCGCGCACGTACAGTGCGATTGAAACTTCGTGGCCCATGCGCAGAAGTCGGTTTTCGGCTCTCAAAAGAAATTTCAGTCGTTGTGCTGTTGATATTTGGCTCTGTTGACTAATGAGTTTGCCGACCACTGATCTAGGAGGCTAGAAGGCTTCCTAGGGGAACTTGATTCCAGACAATCAGGTAAATAGTTGTCTAATTTTTTTTAAAGCAATTAAACATAAACAAGTGGGTGCGGTTTGAAACAGATTGCCACGCTGTACAGGTTGACTAGACAAATCCAGTGAGGTACACTTCACTTCCACCCGCAGAAGAGAATATTAAAAGCAAACAAGCCACCCACCAGTACCTGGAGAATTGTTGACTTTGTGTTTAATTGTCATCATCACGACAGTTTCTATTAGGCAGCACGTTTCCTCTCAGTACAGAGAGCCCAAGAGGCTGGCAAGGCCCACGGAAACTCACACAGCGGATTCCAGGTAGTCCCTTGTGCCAGAGCCATCTGGCTGCCACATTGGAGGTGTGGGTGGTAGAAACACCTGGAGCTGGAGTGAGAAGGCCTGGGTCCAAGTCCTGACCCTGTTTCTCACCAGATGATACTAGGTAAGGCCAGTGCTCAGAGGGTACTTCACCTGTGCCAGGAGCTACACACAATGGTTGCTATGCATCATGTCATCTAAGCCTCTCAGCCAGCCTACTAATAGGAATTATTATTATCCCCATAGTTCAGAGGTTTCTTATTCTGACCCAATTTCCCATTGCCCTCCCCAATCCTGGGCCTTATGGAACACTCTGTCCTGGGCAAGGTCCCGGTACCCTCAGCCTCTTCTCTGTACACATCCCTCAACTCCTTGCCCTAACTGAGACCTGGATGTTTCCCGAGAATGCTGTTTCATGCAGCCCTTTGGTGGAAGCCCATGTTCCTCCTTTGCTCTCCTTTGCTGCTTCTGAATCATTTCTTCTTCATTCTCCTTCAAAGAACCCCACTTCTTTGAAGATCATGTCGTTAAGTTATACCACCCACCCCTCTTCCCTTCAATCATCCACCAACCCCTTACTTACCCCTTCTCATTCATTAAAGCTATCAACACTGGGCTCGTTTTCTTTTTCATCTCTACTCCTGTCACTGTTTTTGGTGACTTCAGTAACCAGGTGGATAATCCTCTGTTATTTAATTTTACTCTTTTGCAATGATCCTTTTCTCCTCTCCACCTTAACCAATCAAACCTTCATATAATCTTGACATTGACATCATCATTCATTATATCGCCTCTGAAATCTCCATTCTAAGCAGTCCAGTTATCCCCTTCCATATTCCCTGTTTAGATACTCTAATACCCCCATAGCAACACACTTTGGCCACTTTGAGATCACTGTTGGCCTCAGTTCTGTTTTGCTCATGTCTCCACTTCTTTCTTTTTTATTTTATTTTAAATTTATTTATTGATTAAGGTGTCACATATTTGTCCTCATCCCCCCATTCCCATCCCACACCCCTCCCCATGGATGCCCCAACCCCCTGTTGAACTTAACCATTGGTTAGGCTCATATGCATGCATACAAGTTCCACTTCTTTCTTTACTCAGCTTGGATCCCATCATGCCACTCCTTTGAAAGCACTGGGATTCCTTTGCCATTCTTCCCCTGGGGTTGTCACCTGGCAAAGCCTTGACTCTGGTTACGGCCGTCTGGTAGCCAGCTCCTTGTCTGCACACAAACAGTGGAATGGGACTATAGGAAAACACAACTGCACTGTTGGTCTCAGCTTAGATTTATGGCCACTACCATCTTTTTAAAAAATTTATTTTTAATTATAGCTGACTAAGGTAAGTTTTTACACTGTCAAACAATTTTTTCTATAAGTTTCCTCGTAATGTTCTCCTTCCCACTTTCCAAAATGACTATTTTACACTTCTCCATTCAGACCTCTTATACAACCTCATCCCTTCACTTTTGTCATTCTCAACTCCCAGTCATGGAGAAAATAGAAGAAATGAGAAAGGAGCTCACATGTTCCCATCACTAAGCATACTCACTTGCCTGCACCTGCGCCCACATCACTGCCGTCTCTTTATGGCTGAAGCATCCCAGCTCCTATCAAAGGCCAAACTCCTTTTTTCCCCTTTTCTCCTGGGTTTCGCGCCCTCTCCCCATTTCTATATCCTCCCTCTCTGCTAACTTTTAAAGGTAGGAGTCCTCAGAACCTCTGACCTTTTGTCTATTCTTTTCTACTTGATCTTTGGTAGTGCGCCCAGCCATTCCATGGCTGTAGGAACCATGCATAAACCAGTTAATGGAACGTATCTGTTGAGAATCTTTCTGCAGAACTCTAGACTTGTGTGCCCAACTGCCTGATGTCTCCAGTGGGACATCTAATAGTCTTTCAAGCCTTTCATGATCCCACCAAGCTCTTTCTTCATCTCCAGTCTCTAGCCACCCAATTCATTAGGGCAAAAACCTAGGTCATCCTTGATTTTTCTCTTTCCCCCACTCCTCTGCCTGTCCCCAATCCAACAGGAAATTCCACTGACTCTACCTGCAAAATACCTTCACTTCTCTGTATAGTGACTTCTTTTTTTAAAATCATTATTGTTGAGAATATTACAGATGTACTCCCAATTATCTCCCTATTGCCCCCCTTCACCCAAATACCTCAGGTCTTCACCCCTCTATTGTCTGTGTCCATGGTTAATTGTCTGTGTCCATGTATGCATATAAATTCTTCACCCCTCTATTGTCTGTGTCCATGGTTATTGTCTGTGTCCATGTATGCATATAAATTCTTTGGTTAATCTCTTTCTGCTCCTCTCCCTCTCCCCTCTGAGATTCATCAGTCTGTTCTAATTTTCATGCCTCTGGTTCTATTTTATTCATTAGTTTATTTTGTTCATTAGATTCCTTGTTTGTTTATTTTTATACTAGTAGTCCATTTGCAGGAAGAATCCTGCAAGCGGCCGCTGCCACCGCCGATGCGGCCACTGCACCTGCACCCTCGGGCCGCTGCCGCCCGCCCCGCTCTGCCCCGCTCCACCCCGCCAGGGCTTTCCCTCTGGCAGCCACCTTGCTTTCCACTTTTCCTCCCTCTCCCTTCTAAGTTGTCTTCAGTCTTCACTCCTCCCTCCCTCAGTGTATGCAAATTAACCGCCATCTTTGTGGGGTAATTTGCATACTCACCCTGATTGGCTGATAGGCGTGGCTTTGGCTGGTGGGTGTGGCTTGGGCGTAGCGAAGGTGCGGTAAATTTGCATATTACTATTTTATTAGGTAGGATTCAATTATTGATAGCTATGTATTTATTGCCATTTTATTGTTCATATTTTTATTTCTTCTTCTTTTTCTTCTTCGTCTTCTTCAAGACCCTTTAACATTTCATGTAATACTTGTTTGGTGGTGATGAATTCCTTTAGTTTTTTCTTGTCTGGGAAGATCTTTATCTGACCTTCAATTCTAAATGATAACTTTGCTGGATAAAGAATCTTGGTTACAGGTCTTGCTTTTCATCACTGAATATTTCTTGCCACTCCCTTTTGGCCTGCAGAGTTTCAGTTGAGAAATCAGCTGACAGTAGTATGGGCCCTTTCTTATACATAACTAACTGCTTCTCTCTTGCTGCTTTTAAGATTCTTTTTTTTTGTCTTAAACTTTTGGCATTTTAATTATGATATGGGCTTCTTTGGGTTCATCTTGTTCAGGACTCTGAGCTTCCTGGACTTGTATGTCTATTTCTTTCACCAGTTAAGGGAAGTTTTCTGTCATTATTATTTCAAATAGGTTTTCAATTTCTTCTTCTCCTTCCAGCACCTCCATGATGCAAATGTTGGTATGCTTGTAGTTGTCCTAGAGGCTCCTTATACTATATTCATATTTTTGCTCTTCTGCTTGGGTGTTTTTGCTTCCTCATATTCCAAATTGCTGATTTGATTCTTGGCATTCTCTACTCTACTATTGATGATATGTAAACTATTCTTTATTTCATTTAGTGTATCCTTCATTTCTGACTGGCCTTTTTTATGTGGTTGATGTTCTCACTAAATTTCTTGAGGTTCTCATTAAGTTTCTTGAGCATCCTTATACCATTGTTTTGAACTCTGTATCTGGTAGTTTGCTTGCTTCCATTTCATTTAGTTCTTTCTTTTTTTTTTTTTTGCCATTTCTTCTGTTCTTTCATTTGCAAGATGTTTGTGTTTTTGTTTTTGTTGTGTGTCGTGTTTTTTCCCCTGCATTTTGGCTGCTTTCCTGTGTTTGTTTCTATGTACTAGGTAGATCTTCTATTAGTATGTCTCTTGGAATTGGTAGCCTTGTGTAGTAGGTATCCTGTAGGGCTAGTGGCTCAGCCTGCCCATCACCTGAGCTGGGCACTCTAGGTGTACCCCTGTGTGGGCTGTGTGCACTGTCCTGTTGTAGTTGAGCCTTGATTATAAGGCAGGAATTTCACTTCATAGGAAGTATGTATGTCTTTCTCTAAAGCTCATGTTCTTATACTGATAACCAAGGGTATTTTATACATGAGAATGGCATATTAGGGCTGGTACATTAAATGTATTAAAATCATGCTCCTGAGGAATGCAGAGGTATGGGAACCTATGTCATCTGCTCTAGGTTTGCACAAGGATCTCCAACCCACAAATCAAACTGGTTTGCAATCCTTGAAGGAAATCTGGAGACTTCACTGTATTACAGGAAATAAGGTGTTTTAGAGTAAGTGGGGCATGTCCTGAAATGCTGACCTGTGTCTTTCTACAGGTCTAGCTTTCCTGCCTGCCAGCATCTCCTACCTCATTGGCACCAACCTCTTTGGTGTGTTGGCCAACAAGATGGGTCGGTACGTAGATGGGGGATCTGGGAAGAACAAGAGAAATGTAAGGTAGGACAGACTTTTGAGGATGTTCCTGCACATGAGATGATGAACAACTTCCCTGACGTTGAAAGTTTAGTACAAGTACACACAGACAAAAAATGCCCACTGTGAGCATGGGGCTGGTTAGGTGGTGAGAACCCTAAGGAGAAAGGATGGTCCTGAGCTGGTTGCTGTAGAAGAGGCAGTGAATATTTGAGGGACAATCTTTACTTTCAAAATGTTTATTGTCCAATTGAAAAGATAAAATAACCCCACAGAGAACAGGTATGAAAAAAAGCAGTTCTCTGGGTCAGTGTTTCCAAACTGTGTTCCATGAAGCCCTCAGAGGCCACCAAGGGTTGAGGACTAAGCGGTATCAGTCTGGATCCTGTTCCTCCATAATAGTGAGAGTAGCTTTAATTTTATATTTGTAGTGCAGCATAAAGATTTTTAAAATAACTTTTAAAAACACTGCTGTATGAAATCAGAGAATGAAATAAGTTTTGGTTATTTGTGTAAGTGGTTTCTGAGATGAATCTTGAAGACCAAATGAAATATGAATACAGGAGTGATTGTCTGAATTGGGAAATAGCAAGAATCAAGTTTGAGTGTTACTTCCAAGGGGCCAGTGCCTTGTCAGTCAACTGGTTCCTCTTCTACAGGAATGGAGAATAGTTACCATTACCTCCTCTGCTTCTATACGGAAAAAAGTATGCAGTCAAGAAAGAGATGGAGGAAGGAAAGGGCTCACCTGGATACAATCTGGTCTTGTAGAGATGCATTCATCTTCTGACGTCCTACTGGGTTCTGGAATTAGGAGTGGTAGGACTAGCCAGTGTGGTGGTGATGAGGTGGCAGGTGGAAGGGATCTCTCCTTTTGGCATCATTTAATGACAGCTCTTTTTCCCCAGGTGGCTTTGCTCCCTGATTGGCATGGTGGTAGTAGGTATCAGCTTGCTTTGTGTAAGTATAATAAGGTCTAATTGAGACAGACAGAGAAAGAAAGAGAGAGATACCCAGAAACTTAAACACCACTTTCCTTTAAAATGAGCAGAGGGTTGACTTGGCAAGGACTGTCAGAAAGGCCATTTCTGCCTAAGTAGGAATTTAGCACTGAAAGAGATGCCACCAGGCATCCCATTGAAGAGAGGTAAGGAAGGAGAGGGAGAGGGCAGTGGAGGGTTGAAGTTGGAGGTCTGAGGCTCTGTGTATGGGCATATGAAGCAATACATGTTGGTATCTATTTCTGGGGCCAGCAAGATGGTGCATTTTATGGCTTCATTTATTCATCCTCTCCTGACAGAACCCCATAAGCCACTAGGTGAGCCATTATCTGTGTCTCAGCCTCCAGGACCAGAATACTAGATAGAAGAGGAAAAAAGAGGGCTTTTCCATTTTCAAGAGTCCCTTCAAACTCTCTAAGCTGTTATTGTCTCCTCTTCATAATGGAGACCATAAGCACACTTACAGGGTTGCCAAGGTAATCCGCATAGACCACAGCAGTGTCTGGCCTATAGTGAGCCCCAGTGAATCTTAGCCAATATTATTAATAAAATATAAGTACCCCTTGAGGAATCTTTCCCAAAGTTATTATCAGCCATTAATATCAAAATGATACATTAAACCCTCTGAGAGGTGAGTGTGTTGAAGTAGCAAGTTTGGGTGACAGATGCCCAGGGAGGAAGGTAATGAACCAGCAGAAGAGAAAAGGAAGGCTTCCATGGATGTCAGGGAGGGTGAGAGAATGAGCTTGCTAATGTGGCTCCAAACCATGACACCTGCCCTCTAGCTTTTGGGTAAATGGTTGTTTATATCTCCTCTCTTTTTTGCTCCAGAGGCTACCAAGTTAAGACTTGGATGATGTTGCTAACAGAAATGAGAGGAACTCCATTCAGTGAAGAATGAGGATAGAAGTATGTGTTTGGGTGGAGGGGGTGGAGGACAGGGAGGAAGAATCCATGCAACAGAAAAGGACCATTATTATGATATAAAGCAGTCAAATCTGAGGTTCACCGTTGATCTTGTCACTTATTAGCTCTGTAACTTTGGACAGATCGAACAGTCTAGTGTTCCTATCTTTAAAATGGAGGTAAATAGTCTTCTTCATAGGAAGTGTGAGAATCCAAACAAGTGGTATATGTGGCACAGAGCACGTGAGTGCATATCATGGAAAAACCCTTTGTTGTGCTGCCTGCACATGACCCAGCTGGACTCCTGATGAACTCTTCCTCTTTTCCTACTGCAGGTTCCTCTGGCTCGTAATATTTTTGGCCTCATTGGTCCCAATGCAGGGATTGGCTTTGCCATAGGTAAGGAGTGCCCTTCAAGGAAATAAGAAGAACCTAAATGTTGGCTTTGGGTCACACCAGAGGAGGTCTATAGAAAGGTAGAGGGATGAGGAGGGCAGCTGGCAGGGGTATGGAGAGATGGGCTCATATTCCTACCTGGAATGGGTGTCATTTTGAGTGGGGGGACATCAGGCTAAGGAAGTGGACTAAAGGGAGGAGGGAAAGGGAAGATGCACAGATAGGGAGGGGCCTGGGGGTATTGCTGGCAGAAGGTATTCTGTTTGCTCTGGTCACAGGCATGGTGGATTCCTCTATGATGCCCATCATGGGACACCTGGTGGACCTGCGCCACACCTCCGTGTATGGGAGTGTCTATGCCATCGCTGATGTGGCTTTTTGCATGGGCTTTGCTATAGGTAAGTTGGTGAGGGGAGAGGGGAGCACCCAGGACCTGGTGTCCCGTCTCCCTTTTCCACTGTTTACCAGCTGGACGTGGTGCTGGAAGGCTGATCCTCCCAGGGTTCTGGAGACATTTGATCCTGGGATATCCTCTGGGTCACCTGCTGACCCTCACCTGGTGTCTTCAAAAAACACTGGTGACTTTGATTTATCTCTCACAGGCCCATCCACTGGGGGTGCCATTGTGCATGCTATCGGTTTCCCCTGGCTCATGGTCATCATCGGAGTCGTCAACATCATCTACGCTCCTCTCTGCTGCTACCTGAGGAGGCCCCCAGCCAGAGAGGAGAAGCTTGTAAGGGGCTCTGACTACCGCTAAAAACAACCTTGTTTCTTTCCAGGTCTCTCTCATTCCTTTTCACTCTATGCTCTTACTTCCTCTTTGTTTAATCATCCCTCTGCTTTGCCAAGTGTTCTGATTCCCTTTTCATCTTTACCTTTCTTTTGTGGACTTCCTTAATTTCCCTTCTCTACATAACCACTTCCTCTCTTACACCAGGCAGGTAAGCAGGGTCCTTAGTAAACAAGGAAAACGGGAATTTTGCAAAGAGTTGTGAGCAGGGACCATCAAAGGCATTTTATAGTTGCTGTAGGTACTAGCAAAGCGTGACTTACCAAATTATCTCCCTGAAATGGATAGAATTCCACTGGGTTCATTCATTCATTCATTCATTTATTCATTTGTGTCTACCATGATCCTTACCAGGTCATCTCAAACTATCAAAACCTTAGGGGAGAGAACCACCACATATGATTTTAGTTGACAAGATACTTTCCTCTTATTGAAGCATGAGCACCCTGAGGGCACAGGTGGGTTAGGGATGGATGTGGTGGCTGCTCAAAGGAACAACAGAAGAAAGGTCTGATTGGGCGGGGGAGGGGGAGTATGCCAATTTTAGCTGTAGCCTGCACTACTGCTGTTAGGATTCAATTACAAGATATCAGATGTTTACCTTGACTAGGGTTGCTACAGCTAGGTGCCTTGGGAGGCCTGTGCACGCACATGAAGCAGAAAGAGGGTCCTATGCTTGTTCCTTTAGTCTTTCCTCAGTGACCCTAGACTTGGCTGAGCTAGCTGGGAAGGGAATGAAGAGACTGAGTCAAGATGTTCAGTGATTTCTCTTTCTGCCTCTTGCTGCAGGCAATTCTGAGCCAGGAATGCCCAATGCAGACCCGGATGCATGCAGTCCAGAAGTCCGTGAGGGCGTTTCCACTGGGGGAAGACAGCGATGAGGAGCCTGGCAGTGGGGAGTAGCAGCAGAAGGTGGTCCCTGAGCCTGTCACATGTGGTTCTATGGGGCTCAGACCTCAATGATCACCTCTTTCCCTGGAACCAGATCACCATGGGCCGCTCAGTAGGCTTCATTTCCCTCTCCCCTGGTGTCTCTTAACCTCCCTCCCATGGATGCCAGCCCAGGTTCTCTCCTCACCTGTGTAACCCACAGCTCTCCCTCTCACTTCGATGCCTCAGGTGGCCCATCTTTTTTGGGAGGACAGAGGGATGCTTTCTCCTAGGCTTCTGGGAGGCTGATTAAACTTGCACTATGACAGGTTCTGCAAGGTGTGACTCATTTCCTGGAGGCAGCAAAGAGCACAGTGTGCCCCTGAAACCAGTGGGGTGACTGACAAACCTCATTTCATCTGTTGTCTGGTTTTCTTTGGCACATTCCCAATAGATTCTCAGGGTTTTGTGCTCTGTTCCTCCCTAAGTTTTTCCGGCTAGGTTGAGAAAGCTTCCTCAACATGGCACTGCTGCTAAATTGCCAATCTGGGAAATCTTTTGCCTGGTGCGTAGTGTTTTTTCCCTGTGGCAGAGCCTACAGCTGCTAATGTGACTTTTTCCTCAGTGAATGGAGGAGTCTTTTTTTTCATTACCACATGGAAGGGAAAGAGCCTGTTTCTCTTACGCTTGAGTTACTGGCATTCTCACTGTTCCCTCTGTGGACTTCCACCTTCCCTAAACCTCTTACCAGTAGACTCTGAGAAATAAAAGTAGGAGGACAGAAAAGTATCTAATACTCCCAAGATTTCATGGGAATAAGTACAAAGCAGCTGCCCTAAAATCCTTCCAATGGTGAATTTCCTAATTCTTTCCTGAGGATCATAATGAGGCATTGTTCACACTTGTTGATGAATGTGTTATTGCATAATTCTGACATGGTAAACTAGATGCTCTTTTATAGCAAAGAAAATCCGTGGGCAAATACATTTGATACTATAAACATTTTGACTTGTTGCTACTTTTTTAAAAACAGTTATTGAGCAATGGGGTTTCAAAGAGATGGGAGACATGACACTCTTAAGTAGCTTCCCATTTTGGAGGCAAACAGAGTATGTATAGTATAACAACGGGCAATACTGTAAGTTAGTGTCCACTCTTTTCATGTACAAAGAGACAGGGATGCTCATGGTCTGGGTGGGAAATAATGAGATGAAGGCAGAGGCAGCAATGGAAAGACCCACAGGTGCAGGCTCCAGAGTGCCTGGGTATCAGATTGGGGTGTTCAGGCTTGACTGTGGCATACTGCCTGGCTCTGATTATTGCACACCTGTGTAGGAGTTTGGTGGGTGCAGTACAAGCGCCAACTCATCAGAACACATTCAAGTTGAACCTCAGTGAATCTTATCACTTGGACAATGGATGACTGATTTATGGATAGGGGGTGGCATTAACTAAAGTTGCCTGATATGCAAAATCCATGTGCTTATATCATCATTTAGTCAGGATGATAATTGTCTCATTTTGAAGGAGCTTAATGATAAAATTAGGAAGTCACTTGTCAAAGTATGTAAGCTGTAACTACAGATGCAGGCTGAGAAGAGGCCTCTGTGACTGCTGTGCAAAAGGGGAGTGGGTCAGGGGTTGGAGGGGTCAGGGGCACTGAGAATGGGTCACTGCTGATTCTCACACCCATGTGGAGGAGGATTTATAATAAAGGATTGGCTTGTTACAGAAATTGTTAACACATTGAAACAATTAAGAAGATTTTTAAAAAGAGAAAGTCATTCTTGACTTGCCCGTTAACATTGTTTAAGCAATTTACACTAATAATAGAGGAATATGCAAATTGTCTGGAACGCCATCACAGTAACAGTAATGACCAAACGGCAGGCTAGGTGGGGTGACAAGGCCAGCAGGGGGGTTAGTGAGGGATGACCAAATGACTGAACAGCAGGCTGCATGGGGCGACCAGGCTGGTAGGGGGGTTAGTGAGGGATGATCAAACAACTGAACAGCATGCTGCGTGGAGCAACCAGGCCAGCCGGGGGGCAGTTGTGGGTGACCAGGCCAGCAGGGGGGCAGTTAGGGGTGACCAGACCGGCAAGGGGGGCAGTAAGGGGCAACCAGGCCAGCAGAGGGGGGCAGTTGGGGGCAACCAGGCCAGCAGGGGGTGCAGTTGGGGGCAACCAGGCCAGTTGGGGGGTCAGTTGGAGGCAACCAGGCCAGCGGGGGGGGGCAGTTAGGGGCAACCAGGCCAGTTGGGGGGCAGCTGGGAGCAACCAAGCTGGCGGGGGGGGGCAACCAGGCCAGTGGGGGGGGCAGTTGGGGGCGACCTGGCCAGCAGGCAGAGGCAGTTAGGGGTGGTCAGGCTGGCAGGGGGGCAGTTAGGAGCCAGTGGTCCCGGATTGTGAGAGGGATGTCCGACTGCCGGTTTAGGGGATCGGGATCGGGCCTAAACCAGCAGTTGGTCATCCCCACAAGGGGTCCTGGATTGGAGAGGGTACAGGCTGGGCTGAGGGGACCCCGCCTTCTGCGCACAAATTTTGTGCACTGGGCCTCTAGTATAAAACATATTTAAGGAGAAACCAATAGATATAATTTATTCAGACAAGAGTGAACACCAAATACAAGGTGTTTCCGAGATGCTTTTTATTGTTGATCAGAAATAGGTTATAAACATAGCCTGAGTATGAAACCTATAAGAAGGAGAAGCACATAAAACAGACAATGGAATTTGTCTTTATTAGTGACTTTACAAATGCCACGAAGAAAAGAATGCATGGTACACTTCCCACATTTACAGATGACACTAAGTTCTTCTAAAAATGAAAATACCAACCCAGCGAGAATGAGCCACAAGAAGGATTGTTGTTGTTTTTTATAAAAGTAGCATAAATTGTCCAATGGCCTCCACTGTGAGGAGGTTGAGGATATGCATTTCCCTTTATGGAAGTGAGGAAGTGCGGAGATTGTAAATATGCTCATAGGGTGAGAGGCTCTGAATCACCAATTACAATGCAGCAAAGAAGACACCGGAATGAATGAGCATATTGAGCGTTCTCAGAGTGTTGGGAACAAACCAGAAGACATTTTATTTCCCAAGTACAGAACCTGGGGTGGAAGCCATGGCACCAAAAGTTAAGGCCGTAACCATGTAGTCAGAGAAAATGCAGAAGGGGCATGTGAGATGATGAGTGGGTGGTGTGGAGAGACACAGGAAAGTCCTCACAGGGTTTCAGCATCCCCGTTGAGAAGTCCAGTGCCATTTGACTCTAGATCCTTTGAATGGGATCTGCTGAGGCTTTTAGGATCTTATATCAAGTCTTCTGAAATTTCACAATAATGACTCTTGGTGGAGGGTTTTTTATTCATTGTGCTGCAATCCAATAGACCCCTTTAATTTAGAAAATCATGTTCTTTTATTCTAGCAATTGTACTGTGAGATCTCCTTGATAATTTCTTCTATGTATGCCTTTTGCTTTCTCTTTTTAAAATATTTTTTATTGATTTCAGAGAGGAAGAGGGAGAAAAATAGAAACATCAAGGATGGGAATCATTGATTAGCTGACTCCTGCAAACCCCCCCCCCCCCCCCCCACACACACACACACACACACATACACTGGGGATAGAGCCCACAACCTGAGCATGTGCCCTGACTGGGAATCGAACCAACTATGACCTCCTGGTTCATAGGTCGACTCTCAATCACTGAGCCACACCATCCGGGCTGCCTTTTCCTTTCTTTATGGAAATCCTATTTGTTGGCTGTGGGCTTCTTGAATTGATTGTTCTTCTTTCTTTTTCATTCTTTTGAACTTAATTTGTTCTACCCTCTGAGAGATTTTTCTCAATTCTACATCCAGCTGGTCTTTGTAATATATATTTTTTTCATTTTAACTATAATTTATAAAAGAGCTCCAATTTTTTATACCCTCCTAATCTCATTTCATGGTTGCAATATTTTTTATCTCTCTCAGAGTGGGTCAAATTATTCTTTGCTCCTTGCATTTGTATGTTTCCTTGGTTCCGGTGTTGGCTCATTTGAGCTGTTTTTCCCTATGGAGACTTTCCTTTGAAAAGCTCCTGGAACTGTGATGACAAGGCTGTGAACACCTGTGATGAGCTCTTTTCTGGAGAGCTCACCAATATTAGTGACTGTTGGTCTTGTCTCTAAATTTCTCAGTACAAACACTTCCTGCTGGTGTGGGGGATGGGCGAAGTTAACATATTTTGGAGCAAAGTGGCTTAAGGGGGTTGGGGCGTGCAGTGGATTTCAAACTTGTCACCCTCGCTGTGTTGCCTGTAGAAATGGGGTTCTTACACAGAGTTGCAAGAAAAGCATTTCGGGACCCACGCATGGGTGAGAGTCATTGGAACAAACACAAAGGACTCAAAGAAGAGTCCCCAGGTGCCGGGTGTCTCATTCATGACCAGATGGACCAGATGGCTCAGCTCTGTCCCATTGTGGAAGAAGTCCAGCCTTGTCTTCACCAAGCCGAGAAGAAGGGCCAGAGGCTAGAGATGTGCCATTACCTCGCATCGGCAGGGCATCTGCAGCTGCCATAGCTCAATTTAGTCCATGACAAAGCTTAGTCCAGCTCATCCAGCTAGTCCCCATCCGTCTAGTTTAGTCTCTTCCCGGCTGCACTTCATCTGGCACCTCGCTTTCGTACGTAGGCCCATGCTTGGAGCCCACCCAAGCTTGGGCCTGAGAGGCTGGGAGAGAGAACATGCATGAACAGGCAAATGAATGAGCAAATGCGATGGGCCTTTGTTAAGCTTTGATTATATTACCTTGGGTTTGGGAAGGGGTAAGTTTACTTTCTTGCTTTGCTTTTTAATTTTATTTATTGATTTTAGAGCAAGAGAAGCAGGGGGAGAAAGAGAGAGAAAGAGAGAAATTTGTTGCTCCACTTATTATGCATTCGTTGATTGATGTTTGTATGACCTCTGACTGGGGATCAAACCTGCAACCTTGGAATATCAAGATGATACTCTAACCAACTGAGCTACCCTGTCAGGGCAGTCTTCTTTCAAACTAGCCAATCTCTTTCCTGTCTCTTTGCGGGCTTGTGCTGGGCCCTCCCCCTATCCAATGCCTTTCCTGGATCTGTTGGAGTTTTGTGTCCCTTATTTAATCCAATTTCCCCCCAGTTAGATGCCTACCTTCTATGGTCACCATCTTGGCTCCTACTGCGCATGTGCCCAGCGAGGAATTTCCCCTTTACTAGAACTCCCTCCACCCCCTCCACCTGTAATCTGCAGGAAACAGACCAGTGGTTCCCTGGGGAGATTAGAAAGCCTGTCATTCTCCCCACAGGGGTAAGGGTGAGGATGTTAATCCCCTTGGTGGGGATGCAGCCATCTCCTGGGGGTCTGAAGCTGTAACTTCCAGACCTAACCTTGATTCCAGACTCAATCAGACCCAGCAATCCAGCAGCTCCATCTCTTTTGTTAATTCCTAGCTACCTAAGCCAGTGGTCGGCAAACGGCGGCTCGAGAGCCACATGCGGCTCTTTGGCCCCTTGAGTGTTCTAACGCCATTTCTTCAAAATAGACTCGCCCAGGCCGAAAACCAACTTCTGCCCATGGGCCACTAAGTTTCAATCACACTGCACATGCGTGCCCGCACATGGTATTTTGTGGAAGAGCACACTCAAGGGGCCAAAGAGCCGCATGTGGCTCGCGAGCCGCGGTTTGCCGACCACTGACGTAAGCTAACAACTGTTTGAAGTAAGGCACATCTCCTCTGCCTTCCATTTGAGTAATATCCTCAGGTTTTGGGGTTTTATTTGCTTTGCCTCTCTGGTTCCATTTTTCTACAGAATAAACCCTTCTGCCCCAGTGACAGGTAAGCTATTTGCTGACTTCGGGGTATAGTGGAAGGGATCTAGGTGTCCTTATATATACTCCCCTCCCCAACAATCTGCCTTTTTACAGCCCCTTATCTTGCACCACCTTCAATTCCTAATTATTTCTGCAGTTCTGTGACATAAATTGACTTTATTTTATTGGCATCTCCTTCTGTCTGAATTTGCTATTTGGACATCCATTTTGCTAAAAATTTTCATCAATTTTAAAAAATAACTGATAGTTCATTTAAAAAGGTTGATTTAAGCATCTGCAATGGTGATTTCCACCTCGACTCTTGATGTAAGTAATCTGCTTAACAATCTCAGGACTGTGCAAGTCAATGAGTCACTTGTGGGTCCTCATCCCCAAAATTCCTCAAGTCTTAGAACCTTCCCCACAATGAGTCTCGCTTGTAGTGATTCTGAGTCTTGGGAAGGCGTCTGAACTGGTCCTATCACCTTGAGATTCTTTTTCTTTGCATCTCTGATCAAGGTAGCACACACCTTCTCAAAGACTTTATGTTGCGCTAGTTAGAGTAATCCTAATTCACTGAATGCCTCTGGTTCCAACGGGCGTCTTTAAAAGCCATGGCTGTGGCTTTTAAAGACGCCCGTTGTCTTTTAAAGACGCCCGTTGTCTAAAAGGTACTCGTTCCTCAGTGATGAGAAAGGAGCGGGAATGAAGCTGCACTGAAGCTGCAACCGTTTTCCTCAAAGAGTATCATCAATTCTTAGCCAACATTTTCATCCCGACAAGTGTTGCTATCTTTCATGTGCAATCATTTACTTTCTCCAAGTCTTTTCTTCTGAATCCTTCCATAGGGTAGCTTTTGGAGCTTATAGGTGTCTCTATTCCAATCTTTTCTGCTTATTTAAAAGAATATGGGGGAAGAGGGGGTAGCAGAATTACGCAATTTAAATTTGCTTATGAAGACATTGAAAAGAGCCAGAATTGAGACAAGTACAGAAGAGAGTTTGGTCTGTGTGTCCGTGCTTATTGCTCACATTTGCTGGAGTCCTGTGAAGTTAAGGGCCTTATTTCTCTAATTGGCCTGACTATTTATTTTGTTAGCAATCAGCTGGGGCAGAGCCATGGCTGAGCTTGTTTTGCTATGCATAGTATGTCCGGTATGCAAGGTTGTGGGGGGTGGGTTTGGAGGCAATGACTTTGGGGACCACCACTGTGCTGACTGACACCTGCATCCAGAGTACTTTCCAGAAATTGTGGAAGCAGCAAATCTTGCCGTCCAGCCCCACTCTGGCAGCCCTGAGTCTCCCTTGGCCTCCAGCCCCTGCCCTCTGAGCCCAGGAGTTTCTAATGGCAACCACTTGCTCTCACTCCTCACAGGTGATCCTCTCTCCCCTGCTGGATCACATGTTGCTCCACCTTCGCTCTGTCTGGTCACATGGGTACCAGCAGAAATTCTTCCAAGCCTCTGCCTGTGGATGCCTCTTCCCACCGTCCCCAGCACTGAGGCGGGTCACTTGGGGAGCACTCAGGAGTGGGTGGGGGAGTGGGGCAGTTACAATGCTTGGATCACTGTCTTGACTCAAGTTCTAGGATTTTCCCATCCTCACCCCACTGCCGGCTTCTCAGTCAATTTTTCCTTTTCCTTTCTATTCTTCTTCTCCTTCTCTACTTCTGCTTCCTCCTCTTCTCTCTCCTCCTTTTAAAAAATTGTCTATGGTATACATATAGTAAAGGGCACTAATTTTAAGTGCATGCTGGGTAAATGTATGGACGTAACGACCACTGTGCGTAAAATGTAACGTAAATGTAACGACCACTCAGGTAAAAATTCAGAACACTGCTCTCACCTCAGAAGGCTGTGTACCTCCTCAATAACCTGCCTCTTCCCCAAGGCAATCAGTTCCCACTCCTATCCCCATACATTGCTTTTGCCTGTTCTTTTACTAGTAGTTCTCCAATTACTCAGGTCTCTCTTTATTTTTCTCAACATGATTTTATAATTTCACTAAATTTCTTAAAGGGAAATCTATGAGATACTGGTCCTCTGAAATATGGCATCTCACTCCACCCTCCTGGGTTAAATGTTACTGTCCCCACTTTACAAATGAGAAAATTGAGGCTAGAGGCTAAATAATCAGCATGAGCTTAGTCATGTTCTCACATAAAAAGTAGCAGGATCCAGATTTCATCTCAGGTTAGCCTGGCTCCAGAGTCTGAGCTCTTTCCCCTATAAACTATTATCTCAACAAACACCTTCTGCTCATGAACAAAACTTAACTCAGGGTACTTTTTTTTGTAGCAGGGAAGTGTTACTGAAGTTTGAATGAGCCGTGGGAATTTTTATGCATATTTTGAGAAATATGCTATGCAGCCTTCATATCTACTCCAATGTGGTTTTTCCTCCCTCCTGAGACACTGGAAGGTGTTTCTGAAACAATTGTTTCTGAAACTGGCCTCAGATTTCCCATGCTTATGGCCCACTTGCACAATCAAAAGTAAAGGTCAGTTCCCCTTTCTCTCCAGAAGAGGGCAGTAAATTCCACACTAACTGATTAGACTCTGAACTCCATATTGAAGGATTCTGCCAGTGACTATTCAACAATTATTGTAAGCCTTTACACCCTCTTACAAATTTCCAGTAACACTTATTTCCCACATTCTGTTCTTCCTTTTCCCCTTTGCACTCATCTACACCCTTACCTCCCCTCCAACGTCAGCCCGTCTGAACCAAGCCTCTCACTGTGCCCTGCTTCTGACCTCCTCCCAGTCCTGAAGGGGGTGGATGCGGATTCCGTTTTCCTTGGGCCAATCCTAAGAAGTTGTTGAGCAGTTTGTGTGAATGACTTACCTCAAGGTAATTGTGAATGGCTGACTTCAGCGCAACAAACATTGCCTAACATCTGAGGAGTACTGAGCAAATCTAGAAGAGAAGTTTTCAAATAGCATTTAAGACTGCAAATAAAAGTAGCTAGCACTTAGTAAGTGTCAGGTACTTTTTATTTTATTTTTTTTAATTTTAAAAAATATATATTTTATTGATTTTTTACAGAGAGGAAGGGAGAGGGATAGAGAGTTAGAAACAACGATGAGAGAGAAACATTGATCAGCTGCCTCCTGCACACTCCCTACTGGGTATGTGCCCACAGCCAAGGTACTTGCCCTTGACCAGAATTGAACCTGGGACCCTTGAGTCCGAAAGCCAACGCTCTATCCACTGAGCCAAACTGGTTAGGGCTGTTAGGTACTTTTTAAACACAGGAGCCCACAGAGGCAGTTACAGCCTCCATGTAGCCTTGCATGTGCGGGTGAGCTCCAGATTCACGGTGCAGAGAGACGGGAGGAGATGGAGACCTGGGGAGAAGCACAACCTCGGAGGAAGGTGATGGCTGCAATTTAAGAGCTTGTGTTGGCGCCAAACTTGCTGTTGATCTGGGGTCAGTGGGCCAGAGCCGTTCCCTGACCTACTTAAACCTCCCGAGGGTGGGTGGCCTCCTAGTTCTGACGTCCTGCAGCCCTCCTGGCTGTGTCACTCACCTGGGTTTTTACACACTAGGCCTGGTGTTTCATCTTTACGATCCCGAGTGGAGGAGTGGGATCTCCCCCAGCCAGAGTGTGGGCTCCTCAAGGGAGCTGCACACTGCGCTGCTCACTCTTCGGCCTTCTTAGAACTTTCCACGGCACATGGGCTTAGGAAATCTTGACTGGAGGGAACTTAGGGAGTCCCAGTGCTAGCGCTCACTCGCTGGCCTTTCCCAGCCTGGGTCGAGGTGTCCTCATCCATCAAACAGGGAGGTGAGTCCTCACCAACCCTATCGTTCTGGATCCTATGCATTCTGCTTCCTCTTTTAGGGTCTGCGTAGAGAAGTGATGAGCAACAAAAACAGCACTTATGCCCTTGCCGGTTTGGATCAGTGAATAGAGTGTCGGTCTGTGGACTGAAGAGTCCCGGCTTCGATTCTAGTCAAGGGCACGTACCTCAGTTGCAGGCTCCATCCCTGGCCCTGGTGGGGATGCGTGTGGGAGGCAACCAACCGATGTGTCTCTCTCACATCGATGTTTCTCTCTGTGTGTGTCTCTTCCTCTCCCTTCCACTCTCTCTAAAAATCAATGGAAAAATATCCATTTGTGAGGATTAACAAACAAACAAAAATTAAAACACACACATACAACAACTAGCAGTCACTAAGGGGAGGTGGGGGACTGGGGAATGTTTTACTGACCTGTGGTTGGCAAATCTGTTGCATTTCGGGGTTTCTGCTTTTGAGTGTGGGCATTTTTCATGTCAATATCAGAGCAGTTCTGAGGAGTCAAAAGGGAGCAGGAAGTTTTGGTTGGAGACATCCTGGGAGGCCCACTGCAACCCCCACGGTGGCCGTTCCTCCCTCTTCAGAAACAGCAAAGGCATTAGAGGTGGTGTCACTGAGAGGCTGCAGAGAACTGGAGGATTTGGCTCCCCCAGAGGCCTTGAAGACCCATCACCAGCAGAGCCTACCTCAGCTTAAGACTGAATTGCAGCCAGACCTGCATGCCCTGGAGTCATGCCCATTCCGGAACCCAGCCCCTTGGCGCCCTGATCACCCTTTCCTAGGGGGCAGCCACGCCTTGTTCAACAGGCCATCTGATGGGTTTGGGGAAAGACTCCAGCCCTCAGGGTTCAAATACCCAGCAGCAAGTCCTTGCTGCACCTGTCATTCACTCTGAGTCCTCAAGAGGGCAGCACTCAAGGGCCTGTTTCTATCTGTTTGTGGAGCTGTGACTAACACCTGACCCAGAGCCCTGTGGGAAGGCACAAATGGCAACGAGTCTGTTGACATACAGATCACAGGCCCCCAAGAACTTTGGGACGATTTCCCTTCTTTCCAGAACATCTTTGTGAGTTTAGCGGGGTCTTCTGGAGGCTGGATTTTCACCCAGAGGAGTGACAAAGAGTGGGAAGAAGGAGGAGAACCCCCTGGTGCTAACAGAGATGCAGCGTCTGAAAACTGGATCTCGCTTTAGGGTGCCAGCACTGGGAAGGAGGAAAACAGACAGGCTCACAGGCTGAACTCATCACTACAAGCCCCTCGGTTATGCAGTGAGTCCAGCCGGGCAGAGGGGAAGCCCCCTCAGCTTGACCCGTTGCCATGTGATTAGCATGTGTCAGTATAATGGAGGGAAAGGATTCACATAAATGAACGAAATATTACCAGGCTTCCGTGACCTGTGTGCAGTCATGAAGTCAGGACTTGGCACAAAAAACCCTCATGCTTGCGTTGCCCCGCCTGGCAGAACATGCAGGCATCGTCTCGCTGCTGTCCGGTGCTGGTGTCTTCACCAACCTGGCCAAGGGTCCAGGGATTACAGCCAGCTGTGCCCTCTGAAAATCCAGGGGAGGAGGCCAGACCTCGGCACATGAAATGTTTGGAGAGTAAGTCAGATAACTTCTGTGTGATCGTTCTGAGTCTGTTTCTCCACTCCCCCCAGCAGAGCAGAAGTTTCCACTTTCAACGAGAATTGTGGCAGGATAGTAAGACGCTAGGGAAATTCCTTGACAAGTGCAATAAGGGAAACTGAGACAAAATCATTAAACAAGGCCAAATGATTTGAGCAATTTACAGTCAGCTAATGAATCACAAGGCTTTATCTTCCCTAACCAAGGACACCTAGGAGCAAACGGTTTACACATTCCGGATTGTCCCACGGCAGAACGGCCTTGATCCTGGTCCCTCTTCAATGATGTGTGTGTGTGTGTGTGTGTGTGTGTGTGTGTGTGTGTGTGTTTAATCCTTACCTGAGGCTATTTTCCATTGCTTTTCAGAGAGGGTGGAAGACTGGGAGGGAGAGAGGGAAAAAGAGAGAGAGAGATCAATTGGTTGCCTCCCAAACATGTCAGACAGGGAGGATGGGGATTGGGGGGAGGGTGGTGAGAAGAGAACCTGCAACCCAGGTTGGTGCCCTTGACCAGGAATTGAACCTGTGACCCTTAGGTGTGTGGGCCGTCGCTCTAACCACTGAGCACACCAGTTAGGGCTCAGTGATGTTCTTTTTAAAAATATATATATTTTTATTGATTTCAAAGAGGAAGGGAAAGAGAAAGAGAGAGAAACATCAATGATGAGAGAGAATGACTGATCGGCCGCCTCCTTAATGATGTTCTTAATGAGGTCCTTTAAAAATGAAACTAACCAGCCCGGCTGGTATGGTTCTGTGGTTGAGCATCAACCTATGAATCAGGAGGTCAGGGCACATGCCGGGGTTGTGGGCACGATCCCCAGTGGGGGGCGTGCCGGGGTTGGAAGGGCAGCCGATCAATGATTCTCTCCATCATTGATGTTTCTATCTTTCCCTCCCTTTCCCTTCCTGCTTGATCAATAAAAATATATATTTTTTTTAAATGAAACTAACCAGAAAATAACGCCTGACCTTCTATACACACATTTTGATGAAACAACAAATTGAAGGACACACCTGAAAAGTTAATGAATATTCTGTTAAGACCCTCCCCTGAGACCTCCCTTAGGATTCTGGCCAAAGAGAGAGAAAAAGCTTTAAGATAAAGGAGCCACAGCATGCTCTCGATAAAGCACACCCATGCGTGTATCTCTACTGTTTTTCTCCTAAATCCTACGGGACCCCACGAAACTCGCAATGAGAGGAGCAGAGGCAGCAGCAGCTCATGCCAGGCTTACCCCCCTGAACCCGTCTCCAGGCCCCCTTTTTCTCTGACTTCCCAGTGAGCTCACTTCTGTCACCATGACTTTAATTTGTCAGAGAGCGGAAGCAACCTGGCCTGGGCTCTCTCCTGTTGCTTTGTCTAACCTAAGCTCTTCCTTTGTCTCACTGTCCCCAGCTTTAATAAACAGACTCTCAAAATCACCTGGACTCGTGTTGTGAAATCTTTCCTACATGAAGTCCAGAACCCACACACTACCGGCGGGCCCAAGGCAGACCTGCTCCAGGCCCAGACCCTTCCGGTAACAGAATCACAGACTCTCAGCACGGGCAGAGACCTGATGGGTGTGAGGCCAACTGCCCTTTATCCGTGGCCTGGACAAAGGGTGTGGTCCCTTGGGCTCACACACCTCTTCTCACAGGGACCTCACTACTCCTCTGCTGTCCTCTCTGCTGTAGAACAGCTCTAACAGTTATCGAGTCATTTCTTATCTGGGAAGAAGATTAAAAGAGATCAGGGAGAGCTGGGTACTGGTTTGGGGAACAGAGATGCCCCTGGCTGATATCCTCTCTGTGCTATTGGCTTAGAACAGGGGGGCGGGGAGATGGCAGCATCTGTTGCTCTGCCTCGTTGTGTGACCAGCCTGGGCCAGCTGTCCTCCTCCTCCTCCTCCTCCTCCTCCTCCTCCTCCTCCTCCTCCTCCTCCTCCTCCTCCTTCTCCTCCTCCTTCTCCTCCTCCTCCTCTTCCTCCTCCTTCTCCTCCTCTGTGTCCAGCCTACACTGATTCTTCAGACTGGAATGAGTTTCCCTTATACCACATAGAAAGCTTGTGATCCTGCTCCAAGATCTAGCTCAAGGGCCGCCTCTTCAGTATCATCTTCTCTGACTTACCCAGACAGAGCCACTGCCTCTGTTACAGCAGGAGTGCTTCATGCAGCTGTCGTATTTTTACAACCATCTCCTTCCCTGGACTCCAAGCTTTCCAGGCTGATTATCAGGTCTTATATCCACCTGAGTACCTGTCATAGGCCCAGCATACTAGTACAGTGTGTACTCAGTTAATATTGGCTGCTGTGACCCATCTACATCTGGATATAGAGAAGTATATATACACTTCTCCCCTGCCCGTCTCTCCTTCCTTTCCTCCCTTTCTTCTTCCCATCTTTCCCTCATGTCCTGCCACAAACTCTTGCCTGTGGAGGACAGACAGGAATGCCCTCAGAATAAGCTGTAGTTGTAGGAAGAGGTTCAGAATTTCTCATAAAGCTCTTGAAAAATTAGTTTGAAGCACCTTTTAACTTAGCAATTAGTAACAGCAACTTACAAATTAAAAGCAAGTTGCCAGGCTGGTGTGCCTCAATGGTTGAATGTCAACCTATGAACCAGGAGGTCATGGTTCAATTCCCGGTCAGGGCACATGCCTGGGTTTCAGGCTCGATCCCCAGAAGGGGGCGTGCAGGAGGCAGCCGATCAATGATTCTCTCTCATCATGGATGTTTCTATCTCTCCCTCCCCCTTTCTCTCTGAAATCAAGAAAAATATATTAAATAAGTAAATAATGGCAAGTTAAACTTTTTAATTGTTTGAAAAGAACATCTGGATTGCTAAGTAAAAGAAGTAAAGCTGTTATTTAAACACTAGTGGCCTGGTGCACCAAATTCATGCACATTAAAAAGGGGATTAATTAGAGGAAATAATTTAATATTGCTATTTGCCCTTTATCTATAATAGAAGTGTCAGAGATGAAAGAAAATTAATAAAATGTATATGAAAATCTTTCTCCTGTCAGAGTCTGGGGCGCACCACGGGACCCAGAGTCAAGTTCCCCCCCACATGCACCTCAAAATTATGTGAGACCCAGACCCGGCCCGCCCCCCCCCCCCCCACATTGGGCTAGATCCAGACCTGGCCAGTCTCACCCTTGTCAAGCCCCGCTGGGCAGGGGACGTAGCCTCAGGTCCCCTGGCCCGGTGCCAGGATGGGGGGCGTGGCCTGAGGTGCCCCAGCCCAGACGAGGGCAAGGGGCGTGCCTTGAGGTCCCCCGTCAAGCCCAGCCAGGCGGCGGGGGTGGGGGGGGTGCAGCCTCAGGTCCCCCGTCAAGCCCTGCTGGGTGGGGGGCACGGCCTTAGGTCCCCTGTCAAGCCCAACCAGGCAGGGGGGTACAGCCTCAGGTGCCGGGATGGAGGGCATGGCCTGAGGTCCCCCGGCCTGGCGCTGGGGTCGGGGGAGCAGCCTGAGGTCCCTTAGCCCAGCACCAGGACGGGAAGCGCACCTTAAGGTCCCCCCGTCAAGCCCGCCGGACAGGGGGCGTGGCCTGAGGTCCCCTGGCCTGGCGCTGGGGTGGGGGGTGTGGCCTGAGGTCCCCCAGCCTAATGCCAGGGCGCAGGGCGCAGCCTGAGGTCCCCTATCAAGCCCTGCTGGGTGGAGGATTCTGCCTGAGGTCCCCTGTCAAGCCCTGCTGGGTGGAGGATGGGGCCTGAGGTCCCCTGTCAAGCCCTGCTGGGTGGAGGATTCTGCCTGAGGTCCCCTGTCAAGCCCTGCCAGGTGGGGGGTGTGGCCTGAGGTCCCCTTTCAAGCACTATGGGGGCGGGGGAGGGCGTAGCCTCAGGTCCCTGCTGATTGCTCATTAAGGCTCCTTATGGGAACTTGGCTTCAGCTGTGGGTGCAGCCATCTTTGTGATGGAGTGATGGTCAATTAGCATATTCCCTCTTTATTAGATAGGATTATCCCCATCCTTACTTTCATCTCCCTACCAATCAATCCTTTTTGTTTTATAGCACTCAAATGAATTACGAGTATGTGGTGAACGCACCAAACTGTATTATATGCAGAGGTGTCTACTGAAGTGGATTTCTTTCTTTCTTCTTTTTTTAAAATATATTTTATTGATTTTTTACAGAGAGGAATGGAGAGGGATAGAGAGTCAGAAACATTGATGGGAGAGAAACATCGATCAGCTGTCTCCTGCACACCCCCTACTGGGGATGTGCCCGCAACCAAGGTACATGTCCTTGACCAGAATCAAACCTGGGACCTTTCAGTCCGCAGGCCGACGCTCTATCCACTGAGCCAAACCAGTTAGGGCATGAAGTGGATTTCTGAGGTGGCGTGAGAGTCTGATTAGAAACCCTTCACTCAGGGTCCCCCTTTGTCCCTCTGTACCCAGGGGTGTGTTTGGCCTGCCTTGCGAGGAATGTTGTAATCCGTGCACTTTGCAATCAACCAAGCGTCAGAGTGCTTCCTGACAACTTGGTGAGAATTAATTTCCAGACTTACTGGTAGCTTGAAGCTTTGGGGCTAACCTTGTCATCCCTGAGTGCTCTGTGGTAGTCCAGCCAGCAGGGGGCGCTCTAACCCTCCCCACAGCTCAGAAGAGGCTGGGGCCCAGGAAATCCCTGACAGCTCAGAACTGGAGAGGAGGGCTCCTCTCCCCTCCCTGGGTCTGCATTCTGCAGCCACCCTTCCGCGATGGTGGGGATTCTTCCACTTTTCTGGATCTCCAATAAGGGGAATTTCACTCATCTCCACCCGGGGAATCAGAGGGGCAAGCCTGCCACTACAGCGCACTTAACAATGCCTGGAATTAAGATGTGGGCGTCTTTTCAGTATAATTACACGAGGCGTTACACATTCCTCTGGCCCAGCCCCTGAACCGTGCCCTGGCCTCAGTGTGAGGACGTATTAAGGCGACCACCACAGGAGCAGCGGTCACCTCGGGGCCCTGGGTGACATCTGTGGTGGCTCTAGATCAGAGGCTTACACCTGGGCCTCCCAGAGCTCTACACGATCCCTGGAGGTGCGTGGGCAAAGTTTGGGATCACCCACAGAAATATGGATTAAACAAGGGATTATGCTGCTTGGGGAGCTAAGACTCGAGGCTGGGACTACTGCTCTGGAGGTCTCTGAGCTCTGCTGTGAGCCTCTTAGTCCCCCCGCCCCCACCCCTACCCCGGGTCCCCCGGGTCCCGGCCCCCAGGCTGTTGGGTGAAGCAGTAGGATCGGTCTCATATATATTCACACTGAGATGCAAGGGGTTGGCCACAGCTGCGGGCCTCCCTTGACAAGGCCCCTCACATTTTGATGCCAGAAATTTAGCTTCCTCTTGGATTTCTTGGCAAATTGGCAAGAGAAGTATTGGGAGGGAAAGGGGTACTGAACCTGCCACGGGGAGCAGCGGGGAGCAGCATTCCTTCCACGAACACCTGTGGGCATCCGCTGTGTGCCTGGCACTGTGCCAGGGGCTGGTGCTAACCAGAGAGATTGCTCTGGCCCTTGAGGGGTTCTTTTCCGGGTGGGAGAGGGCTGGGGGCTCACGCACGCAGGTGGGAGGACATGACATTAAGTGGGCAAGTTGTGTTAGGTGCTGTAATAGCCACAGGGCCTGAGGCTGCTGCTGGAATCCAGTGCTGGCCCCAGCTTCCAGGCCTGCCTGCTCCCAACTCGCTCTAGGATCTTACAAAGAGCTTCGGCCTGCGGACTGAAGGGTCCCAGGTTCGATTCCGGTCAAGGGCATGTACCTTGGTTGCAAGCACATCCCCAGTAGGGGGTGTGCAGGAGGCAGCTGATCGATGTTTCTCTCTCATCAATGTTTCTAACTCTCTGTCCCTCTCCCTTCCTCTCTGTAAAAAAAAAATCAATAAAATATATTTTTAAAAAATCCCTTCCTCTCGGTTTCAGGTTTCGTAGCTCTTGTTTACAGATAGGTGTGTGTGTGTAAAAGCTGGGGGAAAAAATCCAGATATATAGTGGCATTCATATCTAAGAAATATTGTGTAGTTACCTTAAAAAACATAGATGAGTCTCAAAACATAATGTTGAGAGAAAAAAAGCGGAACACGAAAGTCACCTTCTGTAGGCGTTCATTTACTAGTATACACAGTTCAAAGCCAGGCGAAGCCAATGCGTGAGGTTGGAAGTCAGGGGTTAATCCAGGAGGAGGCAGGGGCATTGCTGCAGGGCTGGTGGTGCTCTTGCTCCTGGGTTTGTTTGTTGTTGTTTTTTAAATATATTTTTATTGATTTCATAAAGGAAGGCAGAGGGAGAGAGAGATGGAAACATCAATGATGAGAGAGAATCATTGATTGGCTGCCTCCTGCACACCCCACACTGAGGATCGAGCCCGCAACCCAGGCATGTGCCCTTGACCGGAATCAAACCTGGGACCTTTCAGTCCGCAGGCCGACACTCTACCCACCGAGCCAAACCCGTTAGGGCTGCTCCTGGGTTGTGATCGTGGATTCATAGTGCATTTATTCAGGATTTGTTCGCCTTTTCTGTGCATAGCTGATATTTTATTTAGAATTTTACTTAAAAAAGAAATGAAGAAACAACTGTGTTCTCCCTTCTGGCGTTAATTACGTCAAAGAGCTTGGATGGGCACCTAATGTGGACCATCCCTCAGGGGGAGGGAGCCTCCTCACGAGTCTGCCTTCCCAAAGCAGGACCGTGGGCTTCAAACCATGTTCCAGGCCAGAGCCCGGGGGGGGGGGGGGGGGGTGGCGCGCTCAGGGCAGGGTTTTATGCAGCCCCAGGCCTTTACAGTTTGATACACATGGGGAGCCACCCCCAGGACAAGCTGGAAAGCCTTGCCAGCACCCCACAAGGCTCCCTTACCCAGCCAGCTAAGCCCCAGGGTAACCATTATTTAGGCAAGTTGTGTTTTCCTTGTTTTGCTTAATGGACATTCAGGTAAGACTTCATCTGAACCAAGTTTTCTGAGGAAAACAGTTTTTAAAAACCTAAAGCTACATTTACATGGTCCTCCTAGGAACAACTTTCTGTAGACATTTAAGAATCCCCTGCTAGTTTAACACAGATCCCTCTTCCCCGGAACCCAAGTGGGAGAATGGCCTGGGCACGGTGGCTAGAGCAGGCAGGAATCAGGGAGGAGGCACCCAGAAACGCTGGTCCTCACGCTCAGCTGCAGGCCATCCTCTCTAGGGAGTGGTCTCTGAGGTTGCGGGCAGAGCTGGTGCTCCCTCTTCAGCCCCCCAGCACCAGGTGCACCCTGCAGGGGCCGTGCCGCCATGCTGCGTGTGTGCCTGTGAGGAAAGAAGCATCTTACTCGTTCTCCACCCCAGCACCAGGAAGGAGGGCTCGCTTATGGCGGGTGATGGGGCAGGTGGAATAATGGCTGACAAGAGAGGCCCAGGCTGGCCCGTGTGTTCAGTGGTTGAGCATCAACTTATGAACCAGGAGGTCACAGTTCAATTCCCGGTCAGGGCACATGCCCGGGTTGTGGGCTCGGTCCCCAATGGGGGGCATGCAGGAGGCACCCGATCAATTATTTTCTCTCATCATTGATGCTTCTATCTCTTTTTACCTCTCCCTTCCTCTCTGAAAAAGAGATATCTTTTTTTTTTTTTTTAAAGAGAGAGGCCCAAACCTAATCCCAAGGACCTGTGAATGTTCATCTCATATGGCAAAAGGTGCTTGGCAGATGTGATTAAGGTCAAGAATCCTCAGATGGAGAGATTATCCTGGATTTTCTGGGTGGGTCCAACCTAATCAAATGAATCCTTGAAAGAGAACTTTATCCAGCTAAAGTCACGTCAGACTGAAACGTGACAACAGGAGGGTCAGAGAGATTCCACATTGTTGGCTTGGATGATGGGGGAAAGGGCCACAGGCCAAGGATCGTGGGAGGCCCCTAGAAGCTAGGAGAGCAAGGAGATGCATCCCCTCCTATCCCCACCCTGGAGCCTCCAGCCTCTGGAAGGAACACAGCCCTGCCAACTCTTTGATTTTAGCCCAGGAGACTCTTTGGTTTTTAACTTCTAACCTGTAAAACTATCCTATATAATAAAAGGCTAATATGCAAATCGACCAAACAGTGGAATGACCAGTCACTATGACACGCACTGACCACCAAGGGGCAGATGCTCAATGCAGGAGCTTGAGCAGGCCTAAGCCAGCAGGAAGACATTCCCCAAGGGGTCCTGAACTGTGAGAGGGCAGAGACCAGGCTGAGCCCTCGCCCCCCCCCCCCCGCAAGTGCACAAATGTTGTGCACCAGGCCTCTAGTGCATTAATAAGTACGTATTGTTTTAAGCCACTAAATTGTATCAATATAAAATCAATACTGATACAAAAATTGGTAGAGAGAAAGTTGAATGATGGGTAAGAGGGAGAGAATTAGGAAAGGTTTTCCACTCGTTTTATGTAGATCCACCAGGAGGAGCTCTGAGCACACTGTTCAAACCTCATCCTCTCCTTTGAAGCACCCAGCTTTTCCATTTTCAGGGAGTTTTCTCCAGGCATAGAAAAACGTCACTCTCAAAACAGGCCCGGGGAGAACTGTGAAGTGGTTGTCCTGTTCAGAATGCACAGAGGCCGGTACCACTAAGTCTACCTCCAGGACTAGGGTCTGCTCACTGCAGTTTCTTCACTGGCCTGGGGCTCCCAGGCAGCGCCGAGCTGCCGAGCTGCCAGCCAGCTTCCTGCCAAATATAACCTACCTGGCCCTTTTGCTTAAACACAACTGGTGATCCAATAAGCTGATTTATGCCACCTGTTCATTGCCTCTGCTTCCCCTCTGTCTGCCCCATCCTTCTCCTTCCCTGCTTCCTGAAACCCTTGAAGAATAATTTAAATGTGCTAGTTCATCCATTCATTCATATATTTTCATGATCATCGTTATCATTTAAGCTTCTGTGATGTATCAGCAACTGTACTAGAAAAAACAAAGTTAGATAAAACCTGGCTCCTACCTGTCCAGCGACTCAATGTTAAAGTGGGGTCTGGGGCTGGGACTCTGTTAGCAGAGGAGTAACTGCTGTGGGCACAGAAGACACTTAGGTTCAACCACCCTGGAGGGAGGAGTTGGGGGAGGGAGACTTGCCGGAGGAGGTGATGTTGGAGTTGGACCTTGAGGATGGCTAAGAGTGTGCTTCTCCTGAAGGGGAGGTGAGCAGCAGAGATGGGCCTGGCTGTTCAGGAGCAGAAGGGAGAGCTGGGTGAATGGTGGGCGTGGCTAAGGTCACCTGGCAAAGGACAGCAGGGTACCTTTGTAAAGAGGCTTAAAGGCCAAGCCAAGGAGTTCCGACATTAACTTAGAGTCAGTCAGGATTATTTAAGGGTTCTATTCATGTCCTGACATGGCCATGTTTGTACTTATAAAAGACCTCTTTGACAGCCACGTGGAGGTTCCTCCGAAGTGGGGAGCTGCTATGAGCAGAAACGTGAGTTAGGAGTCTCTTCAGGACAAGTGAGAAAAGAGAAGGACGAGGAAGGGAGCTGCAGCAGAGATCACGGAGGAGCAGGAGGAGCCCCCAAAAGTAGGATTTATAGGATTTTGTAAAGGTGAAGAGTAGGAAGAGTGAGGAATACATGTCAAAAATATATGGCCTAGTGCTCTGAGTTAGGGAGATGTTTTCTATGATGTAGCCTTTGGCCGAGATTAGGCATAAAGAAGGAGGATCAAGTAGGGGACAGCACTAGCTGGTTTTGCTCAGTGGGTAGAGCGTTGGCCTGTGGACTAAAGGGTCCTGGGTTTGATTCTGGCTAAAGGCATGTACCGTGGTTGCAGGTTCCCAACCCTGGTTGGGGGCATGCAGGAGGCAACCAGTCGATGTGTCTCTCTCACATAGGTGTTTCTCTCTGTCTCTCCCTCTCCCTTCCACTCTCCCTAAAAAATCAGTGGAAAAACTATCCACAGGTGAGGATTAAAAAAAAAAGGAAGAAGAATAAGGGGACAGACTTTAATTAGAGGCCTGTAGGACGTACAGACATGGCTGAGGGGAAGAAACCAGCAAAAAGTAAGCGAGTGACTCTAGGTAACATACTTACAATTTAAACAACCAAAGGAAGAACTATGGTGTGAGTTCTCAGTACTGCTGGCCAGCTATTGAGGGAAGCCCACAGTCAGCAGCGCCCCTGAAATCCTGCCCAGAGCCCTGAGGCCCCCCCTCGCCTGAGTGCACAGCCAGGGCCTGGCTCCTGGGTGTCTGAGAGGAGGGGTTGTGTTAGGGCTTTATTTCTGGGGAAAGCCTGAGAAGGGGAATCAGACAGAACCGCCAGAGTCACACTCGGTAAGCCACATCACCCCTGCACCTCCGTTGTCTCCCCGGGAAAATGAGAGTAACATCTGCCTTCAGGGGCTGTGTGAGGCTAAATAACATCCCACATGTGAAAACACCCAACAGGAGTGTTGGGTGTTTTCAGGAGTGGCAGGTAGACTCTATCTAGTTCCTGTTTTCATACTATTCCTAATAAGGGGTTCCCGTCAATAAGAGTTCTTTTTTTCTCAGAGGCCATTAGCAGCCCGATGGTTTGCTTCATTCTGTGTTTCTGTGTACCTGTGATCATCTCTACACACATCTCCCAACATCCATGTCTGGGATCTTCCCAGCCAGGAAAGGGAACCTCTACTTACTGCAGTTGCTTGATATTTAGTACAGAGCTAAACAGCCCGAGGGCTCAAAAACCCAGCTGCTGAACCCCCTCATTCAATAGGCTTAGGGGAGGGAGTTGGGGAACCAAGCTTGGGAAAACAGCATGTTTCCCATTAGAAAATTCCTGGTCTGCCATCTTTCTTAGAAAGCCCGCCATGGCGAGTCAGATCATTGGCCCATATTGCCGTCCCATGAGCAGCAGATCCCCTGGCACGGGCCCTGCAGAAGGTTTCTCTACCTGCACACAGCTCCTGGTGCCCAACAATATTTAGCTAGCCCGGACTTTTATTTTCCTAATTGAAACACCAGTCTGCTGGTTTTAGGAATCTTGCCTTTACTCTTCCTATAGCGATAAGGTCTCAAACATGCTTCCTATCGAAGAGTTAAACTTAATTCATCCAAGGAATGGTAGGGGCAATGGGAGAGTTAAACATCAGTGGTGCTGGCAGTGAGGAGGACCCTAATGGAGAAGACAGCGACAGCTGGCAGAACTCTCTGCTGCTCTGGGAATCATGTCCCAGCCCCTTAACCCTTTGCACTCGCTTGCTTTTTTCTCGATTTCTTTATTCTAATGCTAACTGTGTCGAGTCACACTCGACATCCGAGTGCAAAAGGTTAAGGCATCTGGCCAGTGCTTTGGACAAACACGCTGCTCAAAACATGTTTGTTGAGGAGGTGGACGCATGAGGGTAAGAATGAATGGATTTAGCTCATTTACTCACGAGGCAAAGAGAAACATGGACTAGCAATGGAAATGGACTTGGGAAAAGATAAACTGGTAGATCACAGTGTGGGGACGAGGCAGGGTGAATGTGGGAGCCAGCATGTATATTTCAGTGTGTGCCTGAGGCCCATCAGCCTTGGAAGCTGACATCAACCTCACAGAATTCCAAATGCCTGTGCTCCTTAACACTATGCAAGAAAGTGGATTTTGGAAGACTGAGAAAATCATTTCCTAGAAAGACTTCTCATAGGGCTTGTCTTTGGCTGGGAGAGACCAAGTAAGGAATTATTCTAGCAAAACTACCCAGCCGGCTTTCTAACCTTGGGGCAGGGAATGAGAGCATCCTGGTGATGTTCTCTGGGCATCTCTTGAATTGGCTATTGCAAAGGTTGAATAGAACACGTATCATGATAACTCACATTTTCATGGGGTTGTGGTTTGTTTCTCTTGAGTTTCGGGGCTCAGCTCAGTGTTGGGCTGCATGTTGGGTGGCAGAATCAGTGGTGGCCACAGAGAAGCTGTGTCATGAAGACAAGAGCGTCTGCAGGGAGCACCTGCAGCAGGCAGCAGCAAACAGGTCGCAGAGTTAAGAAGGAGCCTCCAAACAGTCTGCAGGCTTCTTGGGCCCCCAGGAGCATTGGGTCAGTCAGGGTCCTTAATTTCAGGAACTTCATCCCTGATTTTATTCTGTGGCTTTGACCAACTGAGGATTTTCAGGAGTATCCTACAAAACCTTGTACTCTGCTAGAGAGAACAGGTCCACTATCTCTCCCAGAGTGTAGGAATATTTCATCTTTAAGGAGATAGAGAGATTACGTTTTCACTTTCTCAGCTGCTAATTCATTCCTTGGTTAGCATTTGTTTTCACTGTATGAGTTACTTTAACTCTTACACATCGTGTAATGTGAGCATGCAAAAGTATGTCATTAAGTCTTCAAATGATCTAGGGAAACGTCAGTAGGTCCAAGTCCCATCATGAGGGACAGTGGGTCTAGAAGACTCTGGGATCTCCTTTCTGAAGCCACTTCTGTAGCAGGGTGACCTCCAGGCCAGAAGCTCAATGAGCCTCAATAAGAAAGAGTAGGAGTTCCTATTTCTCTACTGATCTGAGGAAACAGTGCCTACCCCATGTGAGAGGTACTGCCTATCCCAAGTGAGAAGTACTGCCTACCCCAAGTGAGAGGTACTGCCTACCCCATGTGAGAGGTACTGCCTACTGTTAGGTTTGATCGAGCAATTGAATTGATACCCCTCCCTGAGGAACTGGCTTTTCAGGTCATTTCACTGTGGACATTCCCTTTGACCACAATTCACTTGCGGTGACCACATTCCATTATCTCCCCTCCGGGTATGCATAAAGATGTCTTCGCCCAGGAAAAAGCCCACCAAAAGTCCTTTAAAAGTCACTGACTCCCATCACTGGGTGCTGGAGCCATCCAGGCTCAGCCACCTGGTGTGCAGATGATCAAATCTAATCTAATAATAGACAAATATGCAAATTGACCGCACCTTCGCTACGCCCAAGCCACGCCCACCAGCTAAGCCATGCCCACCAACCAATCAGGACGGATATGCAAATTATCCCAACAAAGATGGCGGCTAATTTGCATATCGCGACAGTGTAGAAAGAAGCCAAGAGCTGCAGAAGGGAGCAAAGCTGCAGAGAAGCAAGCAAGCCGGGGGGCGGGGGGGGAGAAGGGAGGAGCGGAGGCGGGGCCGGGGGAGAAGGAAGTTGAGCAGGCGGGGCTGGGGGAGAAGGGGCGGGGCTGGGGGAGAAGGGAGGAGCAGAGGCGGGGCCAGGGGAGAAGGGAGGAGCGGAGGCGGGGCTGGGGGAGAAGAGAGGAGCGGAGGTGGGGCCAGGGGAGAAGGGAGGAGTGGAGGCGGGGCCAGGGGAGAAGGGAGGAGTGGAGGCGGGGCCAGGGGAGAAGGGAGGAGCGGAGGCGGGGCCAGGGGAGAAGGGAGGAGTGGAGGCGGGGCCAGGGGAGAAGAGAGGAGCGGAGGCAGGGCCAGGGGAGAAGAGAGGAGTAGAGGCGGGGCCAGGGGAGAAGGAAGGAGCGGAGGCGGGGCCGGGGGAGAAGGAAGGAGAGCGGGCTGTCGGAGAAGGCGGGGCGGGGGAGAAGGGAGGAGCGGAGGCAGGGCCGGGGGAGAAGGGAAAAGCAGGCAGGCTGGCAGAGAAGGCAGGCCGGGGGAGAAGGGAGGAGCGGAGGCGGGGCCAGGGAAGAAGGAAGGAGAGCGGGCTGGCGGAGAAGTTAGAAAAGCAGGGGGGCTGGCGGAGATCGCGGGGCGGGGGACAAGGGAGGAGAGCAGGCAGGGTGGGGTAGAGTGCAGCAGGAAACCCTATTGCAGGATTTTTCCTGCAACGGGAACGCTAGTAAATTCATAATCCCTCACCACTCTGGCCTCATGCATTCCTACTTCAGCGACCTAACACCTACCCCACGTGAGAAGTGAGAAGTACTGCCTGGAAAGAGAGGCTAGTGGAAAGTGCAGATATAAGAAACATTAGAAACATTGAACCCCATGTCTAGTTCTGTGGAGAGTAAGGTATTAGGGAACCCTCATTGTAGGGGAGCCCTTGCTGATCAAATCAGGGAAAATGGAAAGAGCTTCATTTGAAAGAGACACTAAAGGTGAAGATCAAGAGGTGATTGTGAGGAACTGCAGTGCTGTCCACCCACACTCCAGCCTCCATAGAGTGGGGCTGCTTTTTAACTGGTATCCTCAGAACTTCAGGAACCCTATTCCCCTCAGTTGCAGTAGAAGAACTTCTTTCAAGTTCCATTTCACAACAAATAACATCGGAGGGAGATTCCAGGGCAGGGGCTTAATATTGTTAATCAAGCCAAGACTATTGAACCAATAACGTCTTGAACAATTATGTATGCCCAGCAGTGTTAAGCACAGCATGGAATCTATATATATAAAAGGCTAATATGCTAAGTGTCCAAACACCCGACCAGTCGCTATGACGTGCACTGACCAGGGGGCAGACGCTCAACACAGGAGCTGCCATGACTCGCACTGGTCATTTACAGAGAAACGGCACTGCGAACCTGGCACTGACAAACCAACACTCGGCTTCCCCCAAGTGGGACACAGGCCCTGCCACCACCCCGGAGCGACACCCTACCAAATTGCAGCCAACGCTGCTGAGACCCTATGGCACAAAATGCGGCCCACAGCCCAGCCCAATCCGGAAATGGTGGCTGTGGGCTCTGGGTAATGATGTTATGTAGCAATGCCCGGCTTCCTCTCCCTAGCAACTAGCCTCCTTGGAGTTTCTTCAGCCCAGCAACACGACTTGCTTTATAGCCAGGTGCAAACATTTTATACTTTAATCAAATGTCTGTGAAGCATTTTCCTGTGCCTCATCTCATTTGATCCTCACAGAAGTCCTGGAGTAGGTAGTTAGGAGACTCGGTGGAATCCTATTTTCTTTTCATTAGCCAGAAAATGGAGATTTAGAAAGCTTAGAAACTTGACCTGACTGAAAAGAAGTAAGAAATGGTGGAACTTGAAAATGACTTCAGGTTTTCTCACTGTGCAGAATATAGCCAAACACTGCTGCAGTTAAATATTTTACCCTTTGTTCTCCCTGTATGATCTACAGTAATAATCTGCTTTGTGTTGATATTTACTGCTGTGTTGCTGACAATTACCTGAAAGAGAAGGGGTGCTTCACTGGGCTGGAAAAAGCTTAGCTAAATAAGAAAGCAGGTCTAATTAAACAGGTTTATTCTATATATATAAAAGGCTAAGTTGACTTGCACACGCGTGGTAAATATAAAGCTCTCGCTGGCACCAGTTGCACATGTGTGTTTTGATCTGTCATTGTTGATCATGAATTTGATTGACACTTCTATTATAGAGAAAAGGCAAATAGGGATATTAAAATATTTCTTCTAATTAATTTCCTTTCAATGTGCACGAATTTGTGCACCAGGCCACTAGTATAGAGATAAAAAGGGTGTGAATCTTGTCACCCAGGAGCCCTCAGCTGGTTAGAGAACAAGAACTATCCATCATAACCTGGCAGTTAAGACCAAGAGCCAGGCCCAAGTAGCATGCTGTGGAAGTATGAGAGATAGACAGAGTTCAAGCAGGGAGATCTGCTAAGGCTTATTAGAGAAAATAAAATCTAAGCAGGATTCTCAAAACCCCTGTTTTGCCAAATTCAGGGTAGGGATTACAGTAAAATTAGCGACACACTTGGCTGGGTGCAAAGTGTAAAGGAGTGCTAAAAAGCTCAGCAATCAAGATTAATAGAATTTTAATTAAACATTAAAAAAAACAAATGCAAAAAGCTTATGATGAACAAAACATCAAAATTTCCATAAAGACAAGATGTTTGATTCATGAGCCTGCATTCTTAGACGATGGGAACAGTTGTTTTCAATCAGCTCTTGGTCCCCTAACTGGAGATTTTAAGAGGATTGACAGTGACCCACGAACAGATTGGGCAACACACGGCTTTGTGATTGCAAAACTTTTATTAACTTTTGCATCTGATTCCACATAGGAGGGCACATCTGACAAGTGTGCAGAGGTGCATGTATTTTTTATTTTGCCTCAACTTCGCTATGGCTTGACTCAGTATGGCAGGATGGTAAAGAGGGAGGGACACGGGGTAGGAAGCATTAGAGTATTTCAGAACCACAGGGGTTATGAATAACATATATGAGAGGTTGTAATAAGTGAGAAGGCTGGGAAGTTTAGAGTATAAAAAAACACACGAAGGGCTTTCTATGCTATCCTGAAGACATTTGGAATTAATGCTGTAGACATTTAAGAGACCACCGAATGTTTCTGAACAAAGTGTGAGCACAGCCACTCAGGGCCAACTGTTGCAGAGGCAGGAGGGAGCAGCAGTCAGAGAGGATGAGGCAGGAAACAGAATCACCAGAGAGCAGCCACCACAAGAGCCAGGAGAAGGGAAGGCCATGCCACACCAGGCGAGGTCCTCAATAGACTGAGTGTTCCATAACATGCCTCCTGAGGGTAACACCTGCCACACTAACATTCCTGTGAGGACAGGCAATGCATGCCATTCCTTGTTCCCAATGATGACACAGCAGCCCCACTGAATGGCTGTGACCTCTGGGTCACCTGGCCTCCTTAAGTTTCTAAGTGGAGGTGCCATGACTTCCCTGAAGTCAGCCCCTTCCTTCCTGCTATTCTCAGAACTGTCCCAGGGCACATTTCAGCGAAAGTCAGAACCCCACCTCAGATGTGGGAAAGGGGTGGGAAATCAACGCTTAGCAACTTTTCTTTTCTTTTTTTCTTTCCCACATAGTGGGAACACTAAGAAAAAAATAAAGCTTTTGCAAAATGTGGACAGATTAGGGAAAAGAGCTCATTTTGTAAAATGCATAGATTGTTAAACCGCACCAATTCTGATCAGTTACCTGGGAAAGCACTGGGGTTCCAGGGGCAGGAAGGGCTGCCTTTACCCCTGTGATTAATCCTCTTGCTGTGAAGGGATCATGTAGACAAGATGGCAGGTTGGACGTTCAAACTACATCAGGAAGATGAAAAAAAATTTTTAAGTTTTGTCAAAAGTAAGGAATACCCATTAATATCCAGTTACTAAGGGAATCAACAAATAATTTCTATTTGCACATTAAAGTCTCAAAAGAAGTTCTCTTGAATAATATTTTTAGGAAGCATTATTCTAGTTAGAATATGATCTTGAAGATGTAAAATTGAACCTCTTGAATTATTTCCAAAAAACATAGTTTCCTTAATGTAGACAGCTCTTTCTTCAATTGGCCTGAAATGCTAAGTTGGACTCAAATGAGACCACCTCACATTCTCAATATCAAGCGCTGTGGGGGTGCCATGGTGCTTAAGACCCTGGCTCCCCAGGAGAGTGAGCTAGCCTATTGGGAAGGTAGGAAGTAAAACAAGAGAAAACGTTACCCATTGAACTATTATCTGTCTTAGCGCAGACTGCCATAACAAAATACCAAAAACAGGGTAACTAAACAACAGAAATGTATTTTCTCACAGTTCTGGAGGCTGGAAGTCCAAGATCAGGTGTCAGCATGGTCCGGCCCTGGTGAGAGCCCTCTCGCTGCCTTGCAGACAGCCACCATCTCCCCATGTTCTCACTTGGTCCTTCCTTAGTCCTGCACGCATGCTGTGTGAGGGGGGAAGGGAGTGGAGAGGAGGAAGGAGGGTGGGAGGGAGAGAGAGAAAGAGAGAGAGAGAAGTAAGGGCGAGAGAGAGGGAGGACTCTGGTGTCTTATCTTATAAAAGACCTAATTTCATCAGGCCAGGGCACCTGTCTTCATGATCTCATCTCATCCCAATCATTTCTCCAAGGCCTCATCTCCAAACACCATCACAATACCAGTTAAGGCTTCAACATATGAGGTTTGAGGGATGCAAACATTCAGACCATAACATGATTGAAGACCACAGCTGTGGGAGATTGACTGATTGATGAAAGTGAAACATACACACACAAGAAAACAAAAAACAATTCTGAAACACAGGATGGAGAGATCACTTTGGATGAAGGAAGGTGCTGTGGAAGGCATAAAGTTTGAGCTACACTCTCAAGAAGGAGCTGACTTTTGGTTGGACAAAGAAGCTCAGAAACATATCTTAGGGAAGCCAGAAATAGACACCTTGAGCAAAGCCCAAATGACAGTGGGCAGGAGGGAGGCAGAGGACAGGAAAGAAGTTTCATGTTGAGCAGAAATGGGAGCTAAAGAACGAGGGGTGTGTTGAGTCGGGGGTGTGAGGAACTGCACAGGCCAGGTGTGGGGTAGGGGCGGGGAATCTGGCTTCACCTCACTAGTGGTAGGGAGGGAGCCCAGTGAAAGTGGTGGCCCAGGAAGATGGTTTGGGCAGGGCTCTTCAGGGTAGATGGAGGAGACAGGTGAACTGGTGAGGAGGCTGCAAGAATGCCCATGGTGTAGCTGGCAATTCCTGGCTGCGTTTTCTCTCTCAAAATTGAGGAGGTTGCACAACCTAGTAGAGTGTGCAAAAGTCCAAGGGGCTCTTTCAAAATCTTTGTCTCGTTCAGGCTAAGGAAATGTGAGAACAACAGGAGAGCCAAGAAGAAGCCCCCAGCCCACAGAGAACAGGAGCAAATACCTCAAGGAGTTGGAGACAGACAACCCTGATGAGATATATTGATTAGAGAGATTACTCTGGGGCTTACGAACTCACTGATGAAAATCTATTTCAGCCCTGGCTGGGTAGCTCAATTGGTTAGAACATTGTCCCAGTATGCTAAGGTTGTGGGTTCGATCCCCAGTCAGGGCACACACAAGAAGCAACCAATGTGTGCATGAATAAGTGGAACATCAAATTGATATTTCTCTCTCCCCCTCTTCCTCATTCCTCTCTCTCTCTAAGTCAATAAATAAAAATAAAAAAGAAAATATATTTTATCCTGCCTATTAGGAAGCATTAAGTCACTCCCAATACATCCACACTTCACCCCTATCCACAGGGGAAGTGAACTAGAGAAAACACAGAATTAGCCTGATTTTGTAAGATTCACTTTTCCACTAAAAAAAAAAAAAAATCACTTTCTATCCAAACAGGATATCGCTGCATGGTTCTCTGAAAATCATTTCACAATTCACATTGCTGAGTCAAATGCTCCTGAAATATATGACCATTCCTCCCCCGAGAGCCCTGATAACAGAATTTCATTATATTTGGCAAGGAAAGCTAGAGACACATCCTTTTAGGTGAAAGAGGACCTGATTAAACTGAATCAGCCAAACTCTCCACAATTCTGTAAACCCAAATCAAGATGTAACAACAAGCGGTATCTGCCTCGATTTCCCCCACAAGTTTGTTACTTCAGTGCCTAGATATGGTGGAGATGTGACCATTTCTGACACTAAAGCCAGCAGTTCCTGGAGTGTGGTCCACAATCGAGTCAGCCTTGTTCTGAAGAACCCCAGGATAAGAAATTGCCTGGCAAGCCGCCTGGCCGGAAACTGTGTCTGTTGAAGCAATAACATTATACTATCATGTCTTATCATGTGTCGAGTTATGTTCAGACCAAGACAGAAGGTTCTATTTCTGACAGTCTCTGCTGAAGGGTCTTGAGCCATGCAATCACCTATCTCCTCCTTGATCAAAGACAAACTTTAAAACCAGAGAGAAGGACCCAGCCAATGTGGCTTGATGGTTGAGCATTGACCCATGCACCAAGAGGGCACTGGTTCGATTCCCTGTCAGGGCACATGTCCCAGTTCCGGGGACGTGCAGGAGGCAGTTGATCGATGTTGATGAGATTTTTCTCTCATGGGTGTTTCTATCTCTCTCTTCTTCTCCCTTCCTCTCTCTAAAAGTCAATTTAAAAAATATTTTTAAAGAAAAACAGAAAGTAGGTTAACCACTATGCTGTACACCTGAAACTACTTTAAAATAATATAAACTGTAATGAGAGAGAGAGAGAGAGAGAGAGAGAGAGAGAGAGAGAGAGAGAGAAAGAAAGAAAGAAAGAAAGAAAGAAAGAAAGAAAGAAAGAAAGAAAGAAAGAAGGAAAGAAGGAAAGAAGAAAGAAAAAAAGGAAAGGGAGTCTCCTCTAGACTTGAGAGAAATGGAAATTTAGTATATGATGTGCAGGTTAAATAGAATTTATTTTCACTTATAATAAACTAGAGGCCCAGTGCACGAATGTGCACCGTTGGGGTCCCTCCGCCTGGCCCACGGGGATTGGGCCAAAACCGGCTCTCCGACATCCCTCGAGAGGTCCCGGATTGCGAGAGGGTGGTTCTCAGGTGATGCACCCTGGAATCGGCCTCCTTCCTCTCTGGTTCCAGGTGCGTCACCCAAGACCTGCAACTGCCAAGTGACCGCAGCTTGGCAGCTCCTGCATTGAGCGTCTGTCCCCTGGTGGTCAGTGCGGGTCATAGCTACCGGTCAGACAGTCACTTAGGCTTTTATATACACTGAGTGGCCAGATTATTATGATCACCCCATCAGTACTTCGTTGGGCCACCTTTTGCCTTCAATACTGCAGCAATTCTTCTTGGCATTGACTCCACAAGATGTTGAAAGGTGATGCGAGGAATGCCTGATGAATAGCACTGCCCAGTTCTGTGAGATTTGATGGTTGTGGAACCAGCTGCCTGATGGCTCTTTTAACTTCGTCCCACAAATGCTCAATTGGATTGAGATCTGGTGATTGTGGGGGCCACCTAAGTAAGGTAAAGTCTCCCTCATGTTCTTGAAACCACTCCTGCACAATACGAGCACCGTGGCATGGCTCATTGTCTTGTTGGAAGAAGCCATCTCCATTGGGATACGCCATCAACATGATAGGATGAACTTGATCAGCAACGATACTTAGGTATGTTGTGCTATTCAGATGTTGTTCCACACAAATTAAAGGGACCAAATCATGGCAGGAAAACATGCCCCAAACCGTAACACTGCCCCCACCAGCTTGAAGGGTTGTACTCATGCATGTGGGGTGCATGCGTTCATGCTGTTTCTGCCAAATTCTCACTTTGCCATCTGCATGATTCATTGGACCACATGACTTTTTTCCAATGCTCGACTGTCCAATCCTTGTGTTCCTGTGCGAATTGGAGACGTTTTATCTTGGTAACTGCAGACAGCAAAGGTGTTCGAACAGGCCTTCGGCTTCCATATCCCATATGATGCAGTGTACAGCTAATTTGCCTACAAACGTCAGGTGGTCATAATAATCTGGCCACTCAGTGTACATATAAATGGAAATTATTCACCTAGTGGTGAATTTATATGGCACCTTATAGCATCCAGAAACCCCCTCATTTGGTCCGATAGGAACAGACAGGAATTATTTGCTCCACTTGTAGATGGAGACAAAGACATTCCATGAGGTCATGCTCAGTGCAATCAGTGGATGGCAGAGTCAGAATGCCAAGCCAGGTCTCCTGACTGCTGTCCACAGTACCTTTGGAACACTGAAAAGGAGGTTCTGTAACACAAACCTCTTCCTTTTCTGAGTAAATGATCTGTAAAAATGAGGGTTACAACAATTTATAATGATGATTGTCAATTTTATCCATTGACAATCATCATTTAGGATTAGAGTAAAAACACCTGAATTTCTGGTCCTTCTAATGCAGGCAGGATAAGAAGGAAAGAGCTCTTTCATACTTTCTGTTCTACTTTCCATCAAGTTATCCTTTGACTTTCACCTCTCTACCCCAAACATTCAAAACCTACCTGGAGTGGGTTGAGGTCTGGGGAGCAACAGGGCAGGGGAGAAGCCATTATGGGAGCTGGAGCTGCCCATTAATCTTGATCAAGATGACAATCTCCCCAAAGCACCACACTTGAGACTTTGTGGCAGAGCCCATGGGGGAAAAGCCAGTGGAGTCTGGCCGGGATGGTGACGTCCTGGGCAAGAAGCTGGAGGAGGGGGGCTTTGACAAGGCCTGTGTGGTCCTTAAAGATGAAGACTTCTTCCGGGAATGGCTAAAGGACACCTGTGGTGCCAATGCCAAGCAGTCCTGGGACTGCTTGGTGCCTTCAAGTGTTATGATGCCCTTTTGCATTGCTCTCTGGAGACCCCAATCCCTAGCCCCAGATTTGAGGCTACAGAGTTTGCAGCGAGCGGGGGCTCCTCCCTTGTCTGCTACAAAGAAAACGATTGCTGTCTACTCACCTCTGATGTCCACCAGGGTCTTTGGGGGAGTTCTCTCCCCTCACCATTTCAACTTTTTGGAATTCTTGCTCTAGCATGCATCTCCCTTCTCCTTCCCCTGCCAGTTTCAGGTCAGTAACTACCAGATTTTCTGAGTGAATTCCTGCCCCCTTTTCTCATCCCCACCCTCACTTCTGGTCTGTTTTATGCCTTTTGGCTTCTCTTTTGTAAGAACAGTCACTGTCCTTGTAAAGTTTTTTAAATCAATAAAGTCAGCAGCCTTCACACACACACGAACACACACACACACACACACACACACACACACACACACACACACACACCTACCACCTACCTGGAACCATTTCCAAATCATTTACCTAAATGAAAGCCGATTCACATGTCCCTCTAGATCCCAGAGTTTGGAATAAGAAGGTGCTGGCAGGCAGAATGTGTCACCATGCACATGATTTAAGTTCAGGTTGTATATTTTGTTTTCAGAGCATATAACAATACTAGAGGCCCGGTGCATGAAATTCGTGCATGAGGGGGGGGTGTCCCTCAACCCAGCCTGCACCCTCTCCAATCTGGCTCCCAACCACTCACCTGCCTACCTTCCTGATTGCCCCTAACCGCTTCTACCTGCCAGCCTGATCACCCCTAACCACTCCCCTGCCAGCCTGATTGATGTCTAACTGCTCCCCTGCCAGCCTGTTTGCCCCCAACTTCCCTCCTCTGCCAGCCTGGTCACCCTTTAACTGCCCTCCTCTGCAGGCTTGATCACCCCCAACTTCCCTCCCTTGCAGGCCTGGTCCCTCCCAACTGCCCTCTCCTGCTGGCCATCTTGTGGTGGCCATCTTGTGTCCACATGGGGGAAGGATCTTTGACCACATGGGGGCAGCCATCTTGTGTGTTGGAGTGATGGTCAATCTGCATATTACTCTTTTATTAGATAGGATAGAGGCCTGGTGCATGGGTAGGGGCCAGCTGGTTTGCCCTGCAGGGTGTCCCAGATCAGGGTTCCCTTGGGGCATGGGGCAGCCTGAGCGAGGGGTCTGTGGTGGTTTGCAGGCTGGCCAGGCCCCCCGACGACCCAAGTGGAGGCCCTGGTATTTGGAATTTATTTATCTTCTATAATTGAAACTTTGTAGCCTGGAGCAAAGGCCTGTGCCGGCCAGGGCTGCAGAAGCATGGCTTCCTCCATCGCTGGGGGCAACCCTAGGCTCCTGCTCTCTCCAGCTCCGTGGCTGCAGCCATTTCTGTTGGGATTTATGTATCTTCTATAATTGAAACTTTGTAGCCTTGAATGGAGGCCTGCGCCGGCCAGGGTGTGTGGAAAGCTTGGCTTTCTCCATTGCCAGGGAAACCCAAGCCTCCCTCCTGCTCTCTCTGTGGCTGCAGCCATCTTGGTTGGGTTAATTTACATACTCACTCCTGATTGGCTGGTGGGCGTGGCTCATGGCTTGGTTAACCATTAACCAAGCGGAGTGATGGTTAATTTGAATATTACTCTTTTATTAGATAGGATTTGTATATTTCATAGGAGTCAATGAAATAACTCACTCAGAGTGTTTGCACATATTAATTGCAAAATACATGCTAGTTGTTGTTCTTCATTTATATTGTTAAATTACTTCAAGGAAAATAGTTATATTCTTATGTTCCCCATACTATGTATCCATTCATCTTTATCCAGTGCCTACTATCATATGCATTATGCTAAGTGTTGTGTCAGAACTCACTTAGACAAGGGGGAGGCATAACATTTTCAGGGATGTGGTTCCTTAAAAGGAAATGCTGTTCATTTTTCTCAAAACCAGAAAAGCCACCAATATGTATTGAATTACGACCTTTCTAAAAATCAACCCAGAATTAGGTTGGCCTAATTCTGAGTGTTTAAACTCTAAACAAGCTTTTATTTTAGAAGAAATTTTTGCAGCAAGAATTTCTCAAAGCATTTTCTGGATGAAAGGACTGAGGTTTTTCTATGTGTTTGTTTTCATTAACATAGCTAAGTACGAAGTATGCACACCACTAAGTAACAATTCCTTTGCCAGGAAGGGGCATGAAAGCCAGACCAGGGCCCTCCAGGCTTCACTGGCTCCATGTGCTTTTGCAGAGATTCTGGGAGGGAAGAGGCCAACTGGAACTACATTAAGGCACGGTCAGAGCCCGCTGTGCCCCCACTGCCCTCTGAAATTGTTTCCTGATTATATCTGTTTGCCCTTCCATCCTGCTCGTAAAGGGATTCTCAGTCTCGGCACCGTTGAGATTGTGGTTCGCATAGTTCTTCCTGTGGGGCTGTCCTGTGCATTGTAGGTGGTTAGCAGCAACCATGGTCAATACTCACTAAATGCCAGTAGCACTTTCTCCCCTACTAAGACAAACAAAAATGTCTCCAAAAGTGTCAAATGACCTCTGGGGACAAAATCACCCCTAGTTGAGAACCACTGAGAGCTGATAGCCCTTAGGAATCTTCCAGAAGCAAGTTTTTCACCAGCTTGCTGAAGGAGGCGCTCTTTGACCCACACTCAAGACCATTCCTCTACCTCCCCGACTATCTACTCTCCCTTTGACTCCAAACAGTACAGTTGGCCAGGGGTTCTAGAGTGTCCTTCATGGCTCCTCAGTCTTACCACTCTTCTCACATGTCCATTTCTCTCCTCTCCAAACACCCAAGGAAATTCTGGATAACTAGAAAGATATAACCTAGTTTGGGATAAAAACAAAACAAACAAAAAAAAACACTCTCATATTGTAAAGAGATAAGGTCTCCTTAAAATAATTTATAATTAATATGATCCAAGTAAAAATACCAAGGAAATAGTTTTAGTAGCTAGACTAGGTTCTTCTAAATTGTAATATAGAAAATAAACAAGTGAGAATAACTAGAAAAATGTCAAAGAGAATTGAGGTACAAATCCTAACAGTTACTAAACTATAATATAAAGTTATAGTAATTGAAACAATTATGGTGTGATGTATAATTACAGATGATTCAATAAAATAAAATAGATATACCAGAAATGTGGCCAAATGCATGTGTGAATTTAACATATGATAAAGAATGCATTTCAAATCATTTCAATAAATGGTGTGGAAACAACATGCTAGCCATCTGGAAAAATAAATCCCTACCTTACTTTTAACATTAAATCAGGTAGTTCATAAATGTAAACATAAAAAACAAAACCACAGACAGATAAGAAAAAATAAAATTATTTTGTTAGAATGATTACTAGGAGCCATGGCAGGAAAATATTGATAATTTTATTTATTTAATAGAAATCTGTGCTTCACAAAAAAACACAATAACAAATTACAAGACAAAAAAGCTAGCAATGATATTGGTAAGACATGTGGTTCAACAATGGGCTAATTCCTTAAAATATAAAGAGTTTATGATTAAATAAGAATCAAGTCAAATTAAAAATTGACCAATAAGCATGGACAAGAACTACAGAAAACAAGGAAGTAAAAATCTCACAGTAGTCTCAAAAGCAGCCTCATTATAAAAAAAAATAAATGAAAACAATGAGACTCCATTTTTATCAAAATGTCAAAGAACAAAAAGGCTGTTAATAAACACAATGTTTGAGATTAAGAAAATACTACCCAGCTACAACTTAAAAGAACAATTTGGCAATGTTTTTCAAAACTACATGCATATCAGTCATTTCATTTATAGGAATTTATCCTACAGATAACCCTTATGATACCTGCAAAGACATATGTGCAAGGATATTCATTTAAGGACTGTTTAGTGATTAGTTAACAGCAAAAAAAAATGAAAGACTTCCAAATGTTCATCAATATGAAGAAGGATAAAGTTAATGATGCTATAACTGTATGGAACACTACAGATGTGAAATACCATGTGGTTGATTTCTATGCAATAAAGTCAATTGATTTACAAGATATGTTAATGGGGTATCTTTTTTTAAAAAATGGATCTCTTAGAGCTGTGTTCATAGTGTGTGTGTGTGTGTGTGTGTGTGTGTGTGTGTGTGTAGACTATTTCTGGAAAATGAGATGCAGAATTCACTAAGTTGACTTCTGAGAAAGAAACGATTAGGAATCCACTAGAGGAGGAGAATTTATTCCCATTGCTCACTGTTGGGTCCTACTGATTTTTAAATTATATATGTTTTGTCTTGTTTTATTAAAAAAATAATAAAACTTTTATCATTAAAACTAAAAAGAAGAATAAGAATAAGGTCTTCGTGAAGCATTTTGTGGCTGCTCTTGCCCACACTGGTATCTCCCTTATCTATCTTCATACGTATTCACTTATATGTCTCTTTTTTAATTATCAAGTATCTTCTTGTTAGTTCACACATAATTATTCACACATCAGTGACTATCCCACAAGGGATGTGAACAATCCCTTTGCCCAGAGTGTGCATACTGTAGGTGCTCCTTGCCCATTACTCACTTAGCAGCTACTTCAGTTATCATTTTGACTGTCATGGTAGCACAGGGCTTGTGTTCAAGTCACCCTTACTTGACTTAATAATGGCTCCAAAGCACAAGAGTAGTGATGCTGGCAATTTGGATATGCCAAAGAGAAGCTGTAAAGTGCCTTCTTACAGTGAAAAGGCATCCTATATAATAAAACCCTAATATGCAAATCAACCAGACAGCAGAATGACTGGTCACTATGATGCACACTGACCACCAGGGGGCAGATGCTCAACACAGGAGCTGCCCCCTGGTGGTCAGTGTGCTCCCAAAGGGGGAGCGCTGCTTAGCCAGAAGCCAGGCTCACAGCTGGCAAGTGCAGTGGTGGGCCTAAGCCGGCAGTTGGACATACCCCGAACTGCGAGAGGGTGCAGCCTGGGCTGAGGAATCCCGTGATCCCTCCCCCCACCCCCCCTCCCCCCAGTGCACAAATGTCGTACACTGGGTCTCTAGTGTATATATAGGAAAAAACATAGCACAAAGTACAAAATATAGGGTTCGACAGTATCCATGATTTCAGGCATTCACTGAGGGTCTTGAACATGTCTCTCATGATAAAGAGGACTACAGTTCTCAGTTCTCTGGAAAGCACAACAATTTAGGTAATAGACATATTTTTAAATGTTACTCAAATAATCCTTATAATTAAGCAACCGTGGGAACCCTAATCAGTCAGTGAACACCAGATGTTCAAGGCCAATCTGAGCGTGGGAATCCTAATCAGGATGTTCGTTGCCATACGCAGGCACAAGGGCACAGCAGTTTCACTGTACACACTGTGTAGGTGTGCCCTTCCATAACCCAAAAGATTGATGTCACTATTTAGCAAGAAGCCATTTTGTCTAAGTTAGTATAAAGTATGTTACTGACCAGCTAGCATGGCTGGCTCCTGTATAGCTCCTATGTTGTGAGGGAGATATATTACTAACCAGCCGGTGCTGGCTATTTTTGCTTGGATGGCTCCTGTGTTTGCTACTGTATTAGCAAGGACTGCTTTGTGTTTGCTACTGTGTTTTGCAATGGCTGCTATGTTAGCAGCGGCTATTATGTAAGGCTCCTTTAAAGAACTGCTTTGTCTAACAATGGCTCCTTAGTAGCAGTGGCTACTTGGGCTGCAATAAAGACTCTCATATATACCCACAACTTCTTATGTCTTCTCTGTCTTCTAAGACCCAGCATTCAAGGAGAGCCAATCCCTGGCAGAGAGACTTGGACCCAACAGTTAGCGTAGTCAAGCAAGGTTAAGGAGTAAGTACTCCCACAGCATGCTTACAAAATATTGCTCACTTCATCCTCCAATAAGCCTGTAAGATGGATAAAATATATATTCTTTATCTCCTTTGAGAAAATGGAGGCTCATTGAGTTTAGGTGACTTTCCCTTTATCATAGAGTAACATTTAGGAGCTCCAACATTGCTTTTACTGTGAATATATTCTTTTGTTTCTTGTAGTCTAACTTATAATAACTATTTACTTTCAGCAATTAGAAAATATTTTATGAATGCTAGAATAGCAACATCCTAATTAAAGTTGTCATTCATAACTTCCGATCATTGGGTGAAACGTTGTCCTTTAGGTCACCAGGGATGGAAGATTTTGGGGGTGGACATAACTCAGAACATAAATGCTTACGTACCTTCCACCCAACTCTTCCTATTTTAGAACAGAAACACAGAACGGAAAGGAGAAGGGGGAATTTCACAAGTCAGTAAGCTAATCCTGGCCTGCCACTACATTGCTGTAGAAATCTTCTTTTTCATTGACAAGGCTTTTCCTAAGACCGTGTGGGGTGGGGGGAGGAGGAAGCAATCGCATGAATCATGCTGCCACTTGCCTTAAGAGTGAATAATAATTTAAGGAGAAAGGGGAAGTAGTGCCTTAAATGTACACATCCCCCAGAAATTGGAGCAGAGGTGACAGGCGTAACTTGTTCAGGATCACCTCGACTGGAGGAAGTTCTCCCCTCGGATCATTCCCCAAGGAACCTTCCACGACCTTTCCTCCCCTCCCCAACCTCAAAACAATAGTCAAATTTTGAATGCTCAGAACCTTAGGAAACTAGCTATTTCCAAGGACCAATTTTTATTTTAATACGGGAAGGCCTATGCCTTTAAACACCAAATATGAACACATTTTAGCTGTTTGGGATAGAAATCCGTTTAAAACATGTCTTTGCAGCCTTTTGTACAGACCACATCGAGCAGGGTCTACCTTTTCCATGTGACTAAGGGTCACCAAATGCAGTGCTGGTGGGACTGGAACAACAGTGATTCCAGGCTGGGCCTCAGGACCCTGGAAATTATAGAGATGACCTTTTTGTCCCTAAACTAAAATTGAATGGTCTTAAGTTGATGGGCCTATTTTTTTTTAACGTTTTCAAGGTCTCTTCTGTTTGTTTGTTTGTTTTCACCATCTAGTGTCTTAAATCAACTGTAATCTTTCCACGTCTCTTTCTTCTCCAGAGCTGGATTGGAAGCTCCTAAAAGGCAGGGACCATGCACTGACTCCTGACCCACAGAACTGAGATAATAAATGTGTGTTGTTTTCAGCTGCTAGGTTTGTGGCATTTGTTACACAACAACAGGAAACAAATACATTTTATTATGTGTCTCCCTATAATAAAAAATAAGCTCCATGAGGGCAGAGATTTTTTTCTAGTTATCTTCACGATTATATGCCAAATTTCTAAAACAGGTACATGGCAGGTCTCAGTAAATATTTATTGAGTGGATAGAGGAAGAAATAGGCGACCCAAAGTGGAGCCAAAGTGTTTTGTGCCAATCCGTCTCAGCCTATCGATAACCAGTGCTGTGGCTGGCCTGGCCCTGGTAGTTCTTACTATGGTTACAAGACACCCTCAGCAGGAAACTTTGAAGAAAAAAAACAAAAAAGGTTTATTACTCACAAGTCCTGGAAATTACCTGGCACACCAGGGGCCACACAGCGAGGTCATGGGGAGAGAGAGAGAGAGAGAACCTGGGGGTTTCTGTTTTTATTAGGGTCCAGGGTGGGGGCTTAGGGTTTTGCAGACTCATTTTATTGGTGAATTTAAAGTGTTGGATGAGCCCTATCTGGTGTGGCTCAGTTGGTTGGGTGTCCTCGCATACACCAGAAGCTTGCAGGTTCATTTCCCTGTCAGGGCATGGGCTCGATCCCACTGGGGGAATGCAGGAGGCAGCCCATCCATGCTTGCTCTCACATCAATGTTTCTCTATCTCTTTCCCTCTCTCCCTTTCTCTCTCTCTAAAAAAAGAAGAAAATTCAATAAAAATATAAAAAATAAATATAGAAATTATTTTTTAAACATAAAGTTCTGGGCAAGAAAAAAAACACTGGCTCAAATGATTAGTTATTGAAATCAACCTCAATTTCTAAAACAAAGGATCCTGGAGCAGAGGGTGGAGTCAGTGGTGGCCTGGCCCTTTATCTAGCTCATGGCTGGCAAGGGCAGTTATTGGAGACAGCCCTATCGCCCTCTTTGAAGTGGATGTCTCAGCAATCAAAGCTTACATCAGGACTTATACTACACAAAGTCTTAAAACTCTAACAATTTAGCAAGAAAAAAAAATGCTCAGAAGAGAGAAAGGTGCAAATGTTTAGGCTTAGGCCAATTTACTTTTATTCCTTTAAAACATAAATACTACAGACACACTGTAATTATATTTGCAAATAAGCTGAGTAATGGAGTAAATGTAGAGTCCTAAGGTGTGCAAATTTATAAAATATAACTCCATATAGAAATATCTCAAAATAATAGCATCAGTTGAATTGTGGAGTTGTTAACTACATGCAGCGTGTTTGTCAGTAGGTACTTTTGTAACTTACTATGATGTCATTTTAGGGCTTTTTTATAAAAAATCAACATGATTAAAATTTTGTCAAGTTATGTCCTAAAAGTACAAATTTGTTACATGCATCCATGCATTTTGGGTTCTGTTCTATTTTGCTTTGTGTTTAGTCAATTTCCACATTGTGGGTGACCTAGTTTTAAATGTTGAATCTGCCAACTAGTTCCAGGAAGGATCCCTATGGAGTTGAACTTCTTTGGTTCTTATTTAAAACATTTTAAAAGCTAACAGACATGTTACAGAGGATAAATAGAACATATTTTTAATTCGTTGACAAAATATAGTATTTCCCAAAAAGACTAAATTGTTGATATATGAGTGCATGTGATGATGTGTGTGTATACAAGTGTGTATGAATATTTATGACCTGTGTGTGTGTATGTGTGTGTGTGTGTGAATGCTTGTCCTAGGGCACTTCATTTATAATTAATTTCGACTCACCTGACTTTTCCAAATAGAATTCTCCTTTGAAGTGATGTTGTTATAAGCTAATTTAGAGAGAGGACACCTCTAGAGGGCCTCGGGGTCTCAGAGTCATCAAGAGGCAATGTGGGTAGAAAAACACAGTAAGTGAGGCCCTCTAAGAGTTATGCTACAGATGAAACTCAGCTCAGCTGATAGTTAAGAGAAAAAAAGCATCACTAAATGGTTATGTGAGAGAAGATTCACTCACTTATTGAACTCCTAGGCACTGTCCTGGGCACATGGTGACAAGAGAAAAATTCTGAGATGTCCCAATTAAATTACAGAAGGCTGAGAGCGAGAGACAAGAGTAGTTAACCAGTTAAAACTGCAGGCCAGCCGTAACCGGTTTGGCTCAGTGGATAGAGCGTCGGCCTGTAGACTGAAGGGTCCCAGATTGGATTCCAGTCAAGGGCATGTACCTTGGTTGTGGGCACATCCCCAATAGGGGGTGTGCAGGAGGCAGCTGATCAATGTTTCTCTCTCATCGATGTTTCTAACTCTCTATCCCTCTCCCTTCCTTTCTGTAAAAAATCAATAAAATATATTTTTAAAAAACAAAAAGAAGTGTATTCTTTGTGTCTAAAAACAACAACAACACTGCAGGCCAACTAGCAAAAGACGGCTCACATTCTAGAATGTATGCTGGACCTTTGAATCAACTTTGGTCTTGACCACCAGATGCCACCTCATCCTGCGTGTGCAGGAACTTTTAAGACTGTTGCCTGGTAAAAATTTCTTCCTTACAGACTGTGCACCTATCACAGAACTGCCCCAGCTTCACCTTTCCCAGTTCCCCTCATCGGTAATCAACATAAAGTCTTTTCAAAACAAGGGATCTCTTTCTTCCCCAGAACATAATGTATAAAAGCACCCATGAACTCCAGGATGTTGCCTGCTCTAGCATCTAGCCCTGCTGCTGGTGGTTTAGGTTTCACACCCCAGGACCTGGTCCTTTTCTGGCAGCATTTGGCTCAGTAAACGCTTTCTTTTAGAAAAGCTTTCACTTGTGAAAGTTTTGTGGTTTTTTTTTGCTTAACAGTGGGAAACATCAAGGAGCACACCTGGAAAGATCCCTATCTCATGAGGCTTACATTCAAGCGGGAGGTAGAGGTGAGACCTGTGATAAATAAATGGGTTAACTCTATGAAAGTGATAATAAGTGCTTTGAGGAAACACTGAGCTGAGTAAGAGTGACAAGGGAGAGATGCTGTTTTACAAAGTGTTGTCTGAGAAGTCCCTTAGATAGAATGGTATTTGAGCAAAGACCTGCATACCGGAAGGGAGGAGTCAAGATGATACCCAGAAGAAGGTCATATGGGCGGAGAGGAAATCAAGCACAGGGAGCTTGCTCAGAATGGCCAATGATTACACTAATATAATTTCAACCCCTTCCCCCAAATCATATCTAATAAGAACACAACCACAATTATATCTTTTGTAAGCTACCAGCCATAGTGGTTGCTTATGGGTGGAGTGGGATGAGCAGGAGGTGGATAGAGAGTAGAATGAGGTTAGTAAGGCAGTCAGGAAAAGGTCATGGAAAGATCAATGTAAAGGGCTTTGTATTTTATTCACAATGAAGTGGGGAACCACTGGAGCTTCTTACATGGAGGAGCAATATCTTATGACTAATGCTTTTTAAATTTTGAATGTTTTTAATGTTTACTCTTGAGCTGTGTGATGAATAAACTGAAGAAGGAAGGTGGGAGCAGAGAGATCATTGAAAAAGGAATTGCAATAATCCAGTGAGAGTTGGTGGTGGCTTGTACTGGGATGTAGCAATGGGAATTGAGAAAATTATTTGCCTTCTGGATATATTCAAAGATAGAGCCAACAAGATTTGCTGGTTGAATGGATGTAGGGTATGTGGGGAAGGGAAATCAAGCATTAATTCCAAGGGTTTTAGCCTGGGTAGCTGGAAGAATGCAGCTGCTGTTATCTGAGATGGGGAAGATCAGATGGGAAACCGATAATTAGGAAATTATTCCAGAATTCAGTTGTGCACATATTGTTTTAGATACCTAGACATCCAAATGCAGATGCCAATTGGAGAGAGTTTAGTGGAGAGGTCTAGACTAGAGATATAAAGTTGGAAATCACCAATCTGTAGATGGTTTTTGAGTCTATGGGATGGTATAAGATTATCTAGGAAGTGAGTGAGTATAATGAGAAGCCATCTGAGGGCTGAGCTCAGGGCCACTCCAAGTCACAGAGGTCTAAAAGATGAAAAGAAACCAGCCAAAGAAACCAAGACAGAGTAGCTACTGAGGTGGAAAGATAACCCTGATTCAGAGGGAGGGAGGCCAGCGGCAGCCGAGGCAGGGTGATGGGGGCTGCGCCATCCCCTGATCGCCTACCCGGTTGCCTACCGCAGAGGGAGGCCAGCAGAGGCCAGACTGTAGTTTAGGCTCTCTCAGTAGGACATCCCCTAAAGACTCCCGGACTGTGAGAGGGTGCAGGCCAGGCTGAGGGACCCCCCCGCCCCCCGGGTTCCCCCCAGTGCACAAATTTTCATGCACCGGGCCTCTAGTACATCAAAGGTCAATTTTACTGTCTATTAGTACCCCCTCCCCCAAAGAAGACTCCTAGTGTTAGTGAGGGCCATGGGGAAACATGCAGTGAGCAGACTCCATTCTCTGGTGAAGGTGGCAGTGTTGACATCTCTCTTTCCAGGGCAGCCCCCCAAAGTAGGGTTCAGCTTTGCTCCTGGCTGCCCAGCAGACCCAGCCGGTGCTCTGGCTCTCCTGGAGACCCTGTATTTATCCTTTAATAAACCCTTCCTGTTTGAACTTTTTAAAAAATGCCTAAATGCCACCCCCCTTCCCCAATTCTGACTTAATTATTAGGAGAGAGGGAATGGGTTTAAATTTTTGTAACTTTTTAAATGCATTACAGGCAATGCTAATGTGCAGCCAGGGATAAAACCCACTGAGTTAGATCAAGGAAGTGAAGGTAAAGTTCAGGAAGAGTTTAAGACTAAATGGCATTTCCTAATGAGTGGAAACAGGCTGCAGAGGGCACTGGGCCAGACCTGGGGTGGGAGGGCCATCCGGGCAAGGGGTCTGGCAGTGAGAAATGATCAGGAGTTTTGCAGCTGACCAGTATGGGGCATGAGGAGATTAGTCCTGGTGGATTTGGGAAGATTGTGACGGGAAGGCTGTGGGTGTTGGATAGAGGGTGGGGTTCCTGACAGAAGCATGTGGAGCTCCATGGATCTTCTCCGAAACTACGCTAATGGCTGTGTGGCTGGCAAGAGAAGCACAGGGAGCTTTATGGTTCTCTGTCCAACCAACAGGAGACTTGAGGGAATGGGAACATTTTACCTTTTGCTCTAATGATAATGGGAGAGGGAGTGTGGTTATGGAAATTGACATGATTAAATGTACATGATGAATACAATAGCACGTAAAAGTACTTTAAACAGTGCCAAGCACATAGTAAGAGCTCAATAAAGGTTAAGGGGAAAATAAAAAGACAATGTGTCTGAAAACACGTTTTCTTTCTGTGCATCAGGGTAAGAAATTGCCTTCCACAATAATATACAACTGACAAAACCAGTTTGTTTACCCATCAGATCTATTTCCCTGGCTCTCTGGGGGCCCTGGACAGATTCCGTGATTCGGCACATTCTCAAGATAGCTCTGTTTATAGGGAAAAGTTTTCTACAAATACATTCCAAAGATCCATGATCCAAAAACCATTTCCGGGTTTCTGCATGGCTGACAACAGACAGAGCATGCAAAGGAACGTTACACTGAGCTCAGAGCCTTTCAGGTTCTCCAGAGTTTGGGCTTTACTGGTTCAGAGCCTGTCCCTCATGACCCTCTGTTCATCCTTTGTTCCTTTTCCACAATTGGTCCCACAGAATTCTGTGCGAGGATCACTCCATGGGAATGAGGACCAAGAAAAGGATGTAACCACATTTACTCTAAAAACCTCTCATGGTGACGTTTCTTGTTGAATTCAATGAGGCAAAATAAAATTTATGTCTGCTGTGGAGATAATCTAGGATGTACACTGAGAAATTAGTCCTTATTGCATTTACTCTCTCACCTGTAATATTTTTATATCAATTCTATGAGGAAGAGCAGATGAGTAATAAAGATTTCATAGTTGGCCTGGCTGGTGCGGCTCAGTGGTTGAGTGTCGACCTATGAACCAGAAGGTCACAGTTCGATTCCCAGTCAGGATACATGCCCAGGTTGCAGGCTCAATCCCCAGTATGGGGCTACCAGGCATCCGATCAATGATTCTCTCATCATTGATGTTTCTATCTCTCTCTCCCTCTCCCTTCCTCTCTGAAATCAATACAAATATTTATTTTTTTGAAAAAAATTTCATAGTTGAGGAAGCTAAGGCTCAGAAATCCACCTGTATCTGGCCACAGAGTTGAGATATAGACTCACCTCCTTCTCAACAGATCTTTCCTCTCCTTTAAGTTCTGTGGCCTACAGTCTTGCTCTGAAACACCAGTCAGTAAGTCCTTGTGAGCACTGAATATCTCCAACTATCCGCCTAAGCCCTTACTTCCTCTTGGAAAGGGTCAGCTAGTGGAAGGCAGGCTTAAGTTAGAACTGCTTTCAGAAGTTCACTCTGCTGCCTCATCTGTTTCCCAGGGCTTACAGGGTCCCAAGGGTTTGGGAACGCAAAGTTGTGACTCAGTACACCCTGCTCCCATTTGTCTCGGGTGCCAGAGTCCCAAACCCTGCTGCTTCTGTGTTTCTCATCTTCCTCTGTGTCAGGGACAGGACATGGGGAAATCATTGACCTTTGACTTAAAAGGGAACACAGGGAGACATCCAAGATTCCTGTGAATCAGATGATCAGGCCATCTCTTTGCAGAGATGTAGTAATGGAGCACGTGGGCCAGGCTCTTTGTTGGGGGCCAGCTTCTCTGTGGCTCTCGGGAGGGTTCCCCTATCTGAGGGTGAGAGGCCATCTTTTGCTAAGATGTTTAGAAATCAGATATGGAATCTTAAAACTGAAAGAGATCATCTTATCAATTCATCAGGAAGCCTAAGGGAATTCACACATTAAGGAAGATCAGGCTAAGAGGTAGAATCAGGTCTCTCCTCTTTTTATTCAGTGCTTTTGCTGATGGCAGTATCAAGGGTTATTTTTAGAAATATTATTATTTTTTGTCTGGAGAGCAAAGTAAGATTTTCCAAATAATGAGTATAGAAAGTCATCCTGTGTTGGGTAGTGGAAATGGCACTGGGTGTTAGACCCATGGGGTCAGACTGGACCTGGGTTCAGCAACCTCAATACTTGAGTTCTGGCTAGGAAAGAATTCAGCTTAGGCTTTTATATATATAGATACTATAATGAAAGTTATGCAAATGTGGTCTCTCTCTGTCAAAATATCTTATTGTCCTGTACTCCCTGTTCTTCTTGTGATGATGTGAGATGATACAATGCCTACATGATGAGATAAAGTATAGTAAATGATGTATGTATGGTGAAGAAGCTTTAGACTACTCTAATCCTTTGCACTCGCTTGCTTTTTTCTCGATTCCTTTATTCTAATGCTAACCGTGTCGAGTCATACTCGACATCCGAATGCAAAAGGTTAAGGGTTACTTGAACACAAGCATTGGAACACTGGACAAAGGGCTGAGTCATGTCCCAGGTTGAATGGAGTGGGATTTCTTCACCCTACTCAGAACAGCATGCAATTTAAAACTTAAGAATTGTTTATTTCTGTAATTTTCCATTTAATGTTTTCAGAACATGGTTGACCACAGGTAACTGAAATCAAGAAAGCAAAACCACAGATAAGGAGGGGGGAGCACTGTAATAAATTTTTATACTGATAAGCAGAAATAGAAATGGTTTTCAGATATATGATCTCTTTTATTTCCTTCCTAACTTTTATTAAGCTCTTAACATGTGCTAAGCACTATTTTAAGTACTTTTTTTTCATTCTTTATTGTTTAAAGTATTACATATGTCTCCTTTTTCCCCCATTGACCTCTCCTCGGTCAACCCCACCCCTCAGCACATGCCTTCACCCCCTCCCCTAGTGTCTGTGTCCATTGGTTATGCTTATATGCATGCATACAAGTCCTTTAGTTGATCTCTAACCCCCCTACCTCCCACCCTTCCCTGCCTTCCCTCTGAAGTTTGACAGTCTGTTCAATGCTTCTCTGTCTCTGGATCTAGTTTTGTTCATCAGTTTATGTTGCTCATTATATTCCACAAATGAGTGAGATCATGAGATCAGTTTATCTTTATACAACTGGCTTATTTTGCTTAGTATAATGCTCTCCATGCCCATCCATGCTGTTGCAAATGGTAGGAGTTCTTTCTTTTTTACAGCAGCAAAGCATTCCATTGTGTAGATATACCACTGTTTTTTGATCCACTCATCTGCTGATGGACACTTAGGCTGTTTCCAAATCTTAGCTATTGTAAATTGTGCTGCTATGAACATAGGAGTGCATATGTCCTTTCTGATTTCTTGGCATATATTCCTAGAAGTGGGATTACTGAGTCAAATGGGAGTTCCATTTTTAATTTTTTGAGGAAACTCCATACTATTTTCCACAGTGGCTGCACCAGTCTGCATTCCCACCAGCAGTGCACGAGGGTTCCTTTTTCTCTACATCCTAGCCAGCACTTGTTGTTTGTTGATTTGTTGATGATAGCCATTCTGACAGGTGTGAGATGGTACTTCATTGTCATTTTGATTTGCATCTCTCAGATGATTAGTGACTTTGAGCATGTTTTCATATGTCTCTTGGCCTTCTGTATGTCCACTTTCAAAAAGTGTCTATTGAAGTCCTTTGCCCATTTTTTGATTGGATTGTTTATTTTCCTTTTGTTAAGATGTATGAATTCCCTATAAATTTTAGAATTAGGCCCTTATCAGAGATAACATTGGCAAATATGTTCTCCCATGCAGTGGTCTTTCTTTTTGTTTTGCTGATGGTTTCTTTTGCTATGCAGAAGCTTTTTATTTTGATGTAGTTTCATTTGTTTATTTTCTCCTTAGTTTCCATTGCCTTAGGAGCTATATCAGTAAAGATATTGCTATGACATATGTCTGCTATTTTGCTGCCTATGGATTCTTCTAAGATTTTTATGGTTTCCTGTCTTACGTTTAAGTCCTTTATCCATTTTGAGTTTATTTTTGTATATGGTGTAAGTTGGTGGTCTATTTTCATTTTTTTGCCTGTGTCTGTCCAATTTTCCCAACACCACTTATTGAAGAGATTGCCTTGACTCCATTGTATGCTCTTGCCTCATTTGTCAAATATTAATTGAGCATAATGGCTTGGATTGATTTCTGGGTTCTCTGTTCTGTTCCATTGGTCTATATGTCTGTTCTTATGCCAGCACCAGGCAGTTTTGAGAGCAGTGGCTTTGTAATATAGCTTGATATCTGGTATTGTGATCTCTCCAACTTTGTTCTTCTTTCTCAAGATTGCTGTGGCTATTTGGGGTCTTTTTTTGTTCCCTATGAGTTTTTGGAGAGTTTGTTCTACGTTTGTGAAATATGCCATTGGTATTTTAATGTGGATTGCATTAAATCTATACATTGCTTTGGGTAGTATGGATATTTTAATGATGTTGATTCTACCAACCCATGAACGTGGTATATTCTTCCATTTGTTTATGTCTTCCTCTATATCTTTTTTCAATGTCCTGCAGTTTTCTGAGTACAGGCCTTTTACCTCCTTAGTTAAGTTTATTCCTCGGTATCTTAATTTTTTTGTTGCAGTGGTAAATGGGATTGTTTTTAGTTTATTTTTCTGTGAGTTCATTATTGGTGTATAAAAAAGCCATAGATTTCTGGGTGTTAATTTTGTATCCTGCTACATTGCCAAATTCATTTATTAAATCTAGTAGTTCCTTGATGGAGTCTTTAGGGTTTTCTATGTACAATATCATGTCATCTTCGAATAATGGCCGTTTTACTTCTTCTTTTCGAACTTGGATGCCTTTAATTTCTTCTTTTTATCTGATTGCTATGGCTAGCACTTCTAGTACTATGTCAAACAGGAGTGGTAAGAGTGGGCATCCCCTGTTCTTAGGGGAAATGGTTTTAGTTTTTCCCCATTGAGTATGATGTTGGCTGTAGGTTTGTCAGATAAGGCTTTTATTATGTTGAGGTATGATCCCTCTATTCCCACTTTGCTGAGAGTTTTTATCAAGAAAGGGTATTGAATTTTGTCAAATGCTTTTTCTGCATCAATTGATATGATTATGTGATTTTTATCTATCAGTTTGTTTATGTGATGTATCATGTTTATTGATTTGTGGATATTGTACCAGCCTTGCATCCCCAGAATAAATCCCACTTGGTCATGGTGTATGATCTTTCTAATGTAATGCTGGGTCTGATTTGCTAGAATTTTGTTGAGGATTTTAGCATCTATGTTCATCAGGGATATTGGCCTGTAATTCTCTTTCTTTGTAGTGTCTTTATCTGGTTTTGGGATTAGGATAATACTGGCTTCATAGAAAGAGCTTGGAAGTTTTCCTTCCTCTTGAATTTTTTGGAATAGGCTGAGGAGGATAAGTTTTAGGTCTTCTTTGAATGTTTGGTAAAACTCCCCTGTGTAGCCGTCTGGCCCAGGGCTTTTCTTTGCTGGAGGTTTTTTGATTAGTACTTCAATTTCCTCCATAGTTATTGGCCTATTCAGATTTTTTTATTCTTCCTGATTGAATTTTTGAAAGTTTTATTTTTCTAAAAATATGTCCATTTCTTCTAGGTTGACCAGTTTGTTGGGCTAGAGTTGTTTATAGTATTTTTTTTTTACAATTTTTTTGAAACAGAAATTTTAGGGGAATATAGGCAGGTTTAGGGAATTTTTAGAATTAGGGTTTATGGAAAAAACAAAAGGCTACAGACTGGGAGGAGGTACATTTTCATAACACAAGGAAGCCAGGTGTGGTTACATTTCCATAACACAAGAGAGAGGCAACAGGTACATTTACATAAGATAAGGGAACTGGGAGTAGCCAAGAGGTCTATATTTACAAAATAAAAAAGGAATATCACAAATGGCTTTGGATACATAATGCCATACATTGATTTCAAATTCATGAATTCAGGAATCAGATGCCAAGGATAAATTAATACAATGGAAATTGTGAGGAAAAAGAAAAATTGTCTGACTGTCACATTCACAAACATGTCAACTTCACAACAAGCAGGAAAATCATCTTTCTCAACATCATCGTCTTTCCCATGTAGCCCTAGCTGGTTTGGCTAAGTGGATAGAGCAATTTCATTCTATCTTCTCAGCACCATGAACCATTCATTTTTAAGATTTATTATAATTATGTTTTTTCTTTTATTTGTGTTATTCCTCTTTCTACCCCACTAGGCAGTAAACTCCTCAAGGGAAAGAGTGTATATATAGTTGCTCAAAACTGTATTCCAAGTGTCAAGAATAGTGCCTAATCTATAGTGGGCATTCATTCTTTTGGTATTATCAGATGGATGAATGAAATAGATTTGCCCAGCATGGTAGAAATCTTTTGTACTGTCACTGTTTCAATAAACTTGATCCTGACCATAGAAAGTCTTCTACATATGATGGAGTCACAAACCCTAATATTCCCAGGATTGGGCAGGAAGTATACATGAGAGGCAAACCATCATCTAAAGGTGTTGCTGTGGGAAATAGAAGCTCAATGACTTGCCAAGAGAAACTATACAGTGAATTTTTTTTGTTTCTTATAAGTAGAAAAAATATTGAGAAGGTTGACCAGAAAGATGGGGAAAGTGTAGGGAAAGTTTGTTAAAAGTTTGTTAAAATAAGTAGTGGGTCAAATAGTGCACCACTCCTCATAATTCACATTCAACCAGGATCTCAGAATGTGACCTTATTTGGAAATAGGCTCTTTGAAAATAATGGTTAAAGATTAAGATGAGGTCATTTTGGATCAAGATGGACCCCAAATCTAAAGACTGGTGTCACCATGAGAAGAAGAAAGGACACAGAGAGTCCGAAAGAAAAAGTCCACCTGAAGACAGAGGCAGAGATTAGAGAGATGTTGCCACAGGCCAAGGGACTCCAAAGATTGCAGGCCACCCACCAGAAGCTAGGACAGAGGCACAGAACAGACTCTTCCTCAGAGTCCCCAGAGGAACAACTATGCTGACACCCTGATTTCAGATTCAGGGCCTCATAAACTGTGAAAGAAGAAATTTATCTTATTTCAAACCACTTGGTGTGTGGTATTTTGTCATGGAAGCGTAGGAAATTAGCACAACAGGAAAAATAAAATTAGGACTGAATATTAGTTGGATAAATTTTGGGTACATGGAGGTCACAAAAGGTATTAGCAAGAAACATTCAGAGGAAAGGTTTGACAAGTGACAGGCAAGTGAGAATGTGAAACTCCTGTGTCTCTTCCTGTCCTGACCCACCATCACCCCCCGGGATCTATGCTGTGAATAGATGCATGCAGTCTCTATGAGGTACGTAGGGAGGAGGAACTTCCAGTCCTTGGCCATCTCCAGGGGAACACGTGAGATGGCTGGGCACAGTACCAAGAGGGAATTTGGCTCTGCTCATGGTCATTAATGTGACACAAGTGAGAGGAGTGAAGGAACCCGAGAAGAGGAGTACAGCCAGCTGTAGGCAGAGCCCCTGCAGGTGAAAAACTTTGGAACTAGAACAGACAGGGAAATGGATGTGACCACAGAGGCCAGTCCAAGCACAGCACTCAGAGAGCCACAGGCCTGTCCAGGTAGATGTCAGGCTCAAGTGTGGCTTAGAAAAACACCTTAGGAAGCCAGTTCAGTCAGTGAGGAAGATGGCAAGGGACTCCAAGCCATAGGTGATAAGAAAGCCAGCTATCATGTGGAAGTGCCTGTATTTCTAAGAATGGTGCCTATTCTTGGCCAGACCAGGTAGCTGGAGAACTATGGACCGACTGGGATCCAGTGCCTCAACAGGGGAGAGTGGCAGGCAGGAGTCTGGGACTGAGGACCACTGAGCTCTTCACTCTGTGGCAGGCAGTTAGACAGACATGAGCAGAGAGCAAGGACAATGGGCCAAATACTGAAGGTCACCAGGATGGAAAGCCCCAGGTGCCTAGCAATGGACAATTGTAGGGTGGGACCTCTTCCCTAGGTGGACCTATCCTCCCCTAACATGTAGCTGGTCATGCAGTTTGGACCACCTGACCTTTCATATCTCTGGTCATTCGGTTTAGATCCCCTGACCTTTCCTCCCTAGAGATAACATGTAGGCCTCAGTTGTATTTCAGCTCCAGGGCCCAGAAAAGCAACAAAACCAGACCAGCCAAGGCTGACCTCAGGACCAATCAATCAGTGGAGACCTAGTCCCTGAAAGGACATACCTGGAAAGCTGCTGAATATTTTATTGAGATCTTCCACTGGGACTTCCCCTAAAATCTCCACTCTTAAAACCTTTAGGATGGAGGACCCCGTTGGCTTTTCCTCATAGAAGTATGCCCCTCGCCTTTCCCTTCCTCTGCCCCTCCTCATCTCCCTCAGGCATGTCATCTTGACCTTCCTCACTTCTAAGCTCCAAGGGCACTTCCTTTGCCTCTATAACTTGTTTCCTAAGTCCATTTTTTCCCTACGAATTATTTCTACCTCTGTGGTTTTCTAAATAAATGTTTTCTTATAGTTTGAGTCTTAGCTCTGAATTCTTTTCTAGCCAGACCTCAAGTACCAAGGTTGCTGAACCCAGGTGTGGTCTGACCCCACCGGTCTAATACCTGATGTCATTCTCGCTGCCCCCAACAATTCCATAATATTGAACACTTTTAATCTGACTCTGAGCAGCTCGACTCTAATTATGCCCTCACTCATGCTTATTGTGTCACTGCACACTCTCTTATGTTTGTTTTCATTTCTTTATTTGGTTTGTATGTTGATTACATCACTGTTTATGTAGGATAGACACCTTTTTTCTTTCTCAACCTTGTACCTACAAACTCAGTAAATGCTCTGTAAATTGTTAATAATGATTTCAACAGGATTAGCCATTACCTAGAACTCAAACCAATAGTCAGAAATGGCCATTTCCCATATCACTGGAAAGCAGGATGTTAAAGGAATTGTCTTCATGATTGTTTCTTCTCTGTGAGAATAACGACGGTATCAGCTCAATATTACCCTAAGAAATTAACTGTAATTCCCATGCTGCAGTCTCTTCAATAAGCCCCATTCTTCTGTTTAAAAAATAAGTAAAAACCACAAAGTATACTTCAATTAAAATTATTATTTTTTAATTACGCTCATTGCTCCCTGTACACAGATAGTGCTGTTATGTGGGCTTTAGTTCAGAAATGGCACAGCTGCTGGGGATAATTTGGCAAATCATAAGGTGAGCCTAATCAGAAAAACCCTCAACAGATTCATTCATTCACTCACTCACCTATCTATTCCTTCCAACAAGAAGTATTCTGTAAGTGCCCATGGTGTGCCGAGCATGAATCTAGGCACCATTATGGAGCAGAGAAGCTCTTGCCTTCAGGAACACAGACAATGAACATGTATGCCAGCACTGTGTGTCATAAGTGCTCAGAAAGAGTTAGAGGATAGAGAATTAGAGTGGGTGTTGTTTTAGGTAAGGTCTTCAGGGGAAGCTCTATAAAGAGATGAGATCTGAGTGAGTAGAGACCTGGATAAGGGGAGAGAAGGAGCCAGGGACAGATATTGAAGAAAAGAGACCCCACTGGAGGGGAGGGCACCTGGGGAGGCCTGGGAATATTCTTGGCTTACTATGAGAAGAGCAAGCAAGCAGAGAGAAAGTTATAGAGCATAAAAATGGGAGAGGAATCCAGAGGCCAAATGGCACAAGCCAGGACAAGGGCTTTGTATTTTTTCTACAAGAGAGGGGAGCCTATTGAGTGTGTGAACCCAGTAGTGACATAATTTGACTTAAGTTCTAAAAAGGTTATCTTGGCTGCATTTTGGAGAATATGTGGTTAAGGTGGGTAGGGGAAGAAAATTTTTTTCTTCTACCCTTCTAGGTTCTGTGGCTGGTTTAACAGTTGAGATGACATAAAACAGAGTAACAGGAGAAAAACAAGTTTAGTTATGCACATGCGTGGGAGCCCCTTAAAGATAGGAGACTCAGCCAGGCAATCAAGGCTAATCCAGCATCCTGGGCTAAGGAAAGAATAGGGGCCTGGGGCTACAAAGGGGAGAAGAGTTCACAGGAAGGTGAGAGGAGGAAATGTTCAGTAGGAAATGTTTGGTGACAAAAGTCACCCTGTTATGCATATACATTTCTTAGGTTAAAAAAAAATTATCTCCAGTTACAACTTTCTTCCTGGTATAGGCCCCTTTCCAATGTAAATTTCCTTTATAACTGCAGATTTCCTCCACAAACGGGAAATTTGTACTCCTTTTAGGCAGTTAAAGGGGAAGTAATGAGTTTTTCCTGAGTCTGCTGGGTCTTGATTTCCTTTAGCTCAAAATAAGCCTCATGCCAAAGTGGCATATTTTGGGGATGTTTGTTCTGAACCCCATCAGGGGCAAGAATGGAGGCAGAGAAGCCAGTAAGGTTTTGTCCTTGTACAGGGAGAAATGATAGCATCTGGGACCAAGGTGGTAACAGGAGAGATGGTGAGATTTGGTCAGATTTGAGATGTATTTACAAGGTGTTGAATAATGGTCCTTCCAAAAAAACAACAACAATATGTCCACATCAAATCCCTGGAACCGGTGAGTGTTACCATCTACCTAATAAAAGAGTAACATGTTAATTGACCGTACCTTCGTGAAGACCACCAGCCAATCAGGAGTGAGTATGCAAATTAACACCTCAAATATGGTGGGTTAATTTGCATACGTAGGCATCGAGCGGCCAGGGATGGAACATTCCACACCACCCCAGCTGCTTTGGGCCTCTGGGCAGCGTGGGAAGGCGGAAAGGCGGCTCCGGGCAGGAGCAGAAAAGCGGCTCTGGCCAGAGCGAAGGTGGTGCCAGCAGCCAGGGAAAGGAAGGCCCATTTTTGCTCGAATCTTCGTGCATCAGGCTTCTAGTATTTATAAAAGTGTCTTTGCAGATTTCATTAATTTAAGGATCTTGAGATGAGGAGATCAACCTGGGTTATCTGGGTAGACCCTAAATTCAATGAAAAATGTCCTTGTAAGAGACATATAGAAACTTGACACACAGCAAAGGCTTTTGCCCATGTTTCCCCCACTCTCTCTGCCTTCTGACTGACCCTGGTGCTTCCCACGTGGCCCTCTGTGGTGTAGTTGCCCCTTTTCTTGGGATTTCTGGGTATAACAAACTATCTTTTTCAGTGACAACTGTCTCAGGATCAGTTGGCTTTGTTGTACCTAAATAATAATGAAATCTATATTTAAAACAATTGGTGCAGTGAGCCTCAGACACACTGGTTTGGCCTCAGACTTTAGTGAAATATAGGATCCCCCCTTATCCATGGGGGTCATATTCCAAGACCCCCAGTGGATTCCTGAAACTATATATAGTATCAAACCCTATATGTACTATGTTTTTCCTATACACACCTTTCCTATACATACACACCTGTGGGTATGATTTGGCCACTGTCACTCTCCTTGTAAGAGGATCTAGACTCATTACTGGATAATGAAACCTAAAATAAGCATTGCTCTTGCATTTTGGGGCTATTATTAAGTAAACTAAGGATTAGTGGAACACAATCACTGCAATTCTGTGACAGTTGATCTGACAACCTAGAAGCTCTTATGTGACTAATATAGGCTGGGAGTATATTCAGGGTGGATACCCAGGACAAAGGGATGATTCACCTCCGGGGCAGGGATGGAGCGGGACGGCATGTGGTTTCATCATGCTACTCAGAATGACACGCAATTTAAAACTTATGAATTCTTTATTTCTGGAATTTTCCATTTAATATTTTCAGACCACAATTTACTGCAGGTAACTGAAACCACAGAAAGTGAATTCCCGATAAGACAAAACTAGTGTAACACTAGACTGTTCATGCCTTCCTAACGGGTTCCACTAGGTGGCAGGGGCAGGCTGGGAAGTCACCCTCCTGCTGGTGTGGGCTTATGCTGTTGCCGCAAATGCTGTTTGTTGCATTTGTGAGGTGTTGCCATTAACTCCCACTCTAAATCCAGAACTCAAAAATTGAGTCCTCCCTGAGTTCTGATCTGGGCTGAGCTACTTACCTAGATTCTGGGATGATTTCCAGGGGCACCCCTGTTTATACTGACTAGCTAGGCTTACAGAAGGCTCCTGGGAGGGAGAGAGCTGAGAGGGGAAGTGTTGGGGGAAGGGTCTGATCAGTCACCAGTCAGTACTGGTATGTGGAAAGCAGCTGATGGCCATTTTCCCTGCACTTCAGCCTGCGTGGCAAGTAAAGAGAGTGCCTTTCTAGGCACTTCCATTGCCAGACACACACAGGATCACCGAGAGGGCGGCCACTTAGAAACCATGGCACCCGGCACAAGGTGATGTTTTGGACTTAAATTTTGTGTTGTTGCAATTTGTCCCCTGGCCCAGTGGGATATAAAATATCACGTTCTTGGAGACAGGTGACACAATGCTCAACAAAAAAGGAAACGAAGGGGAAGCACTTTATTCTTTATCTCTTCCTAAGACCCTTGAGGGGATCATGCAATAGATTTGGGCACCTAAAATGCTGGGATACTGTGCAGGAACTGCTGCTCATTCCACTCCAGTCACAAGCAATCACTCTGGCTGGTAACTTAGGACAGATACGATTGTGGTTGTGTTTCTGTGGGTATGATTTGGCCACTGTCACTCTCCTTGGAAGAGGATCATTATTGGATAATGGAACCCCCTAGACAGGGCCAATAGAAGCACCCATTGACAGGGCCCCTAGGACAACCAGGAGTCAACCTGTAAATAAGTAAAGGGAAAACAACAGTTGAGGACAGATAGGAGACCAAAAAGGAAAGAAAGGAAAACATCAGGGGCAGTGGGTACCAGTGCTTTGAACAGGGGGCTGACTGCCATCCAGAGAGGCTGCTGTCGCTCTCTAAGTACAAACCCAGGTCCCTAGGCTGGGAATCTTGAGAGATGAGAGATTGCTGCCTAAAAGAAAGGCCTCTAGGCCCTTTGCCCTCCCTTTCTCATGAGACCATCTACAGCACCACTAAAATCCTTGCTGCAGTTGACTAAAAGCCTAAAACAAAAAAAGAGAGAGAAAAGGAAAACAAAACAAAAACCTAGGTACAGGGAGAAAAGTAAATAAGTAAATTTTACATATATTATAATTACATATATTACACACATTAAATTATAACATATATATTACATGTTATATTATACTAGAGGACCGATGCACGAAATTCGTGCAAGAGTAGGCCTTCCTTCCCCCAGCTGCTGGCACTGGCTTCCCTCTGGCACCTGGGACCCGGACTTCCCTCTGGCTACTGGCACCCAGGACCAGGGCTTCCTTTGCAGCCCTGGCTTCATCTGGAAGGATGTCTGAAAGACATCCGGTCTAATGAGCATATTATGCTTTTATTATTATAGATAATATATGCAAAAACAAAGGTCTATAATATGATCCAATTGGATATCCAAAATTTTTATATTAATGTTTATATAAAATTATACATTTAAAATGTATATATAATAAATATATATAACTATATCTAACTAAATGTATATACTAAATGAATTTGAATGACAGAAAATATAAAGTGCTAATTGACTTCTGCATCTCTACAAAATAACTCTAGCATTTCCTAAAATGTACTCAATTGGAGCAGCTTCATAAACTTAATGCTGGACCTCAATTATAGTTATACTTTGGGATGACACTAAATTTAAATAGTGTAGCCCTATAATCTGAAGAAAGTCATTAAGTCTAAATAGAGGAAAAATAAGTATGCCTCACTTTAAAAGGAGCCTTGCCTACATTTCCTATATTCATAGTATCTATTGTCTTAAAATGTCCCATAGTGGGCATAGACATTCTGACAACATGAGTAATAATTAAAATGGAATTAAGTCTTTGGCACCTACAAATTGCCTTGACAAAATGCAACCCTATGGACCCCTACTTAAAATGGCCCACTATAAGTTAAAACAGGGCCTTTAGGAATTAAAAATCTATAATAATAAAAGCGTAATATGCTAATTAGACCAGACCTTCTGGATGAAGCCGGGGGTGTGAGGGAAGCCCAGGTCCTGGGTGCCAGAGGGAAGCTGGTGCCGGCAGTCGGGCCTCTAGTTATTATATAAAGTCTATATTAACAAAGGGGTGATTATCCACACTGCTTCGCCATTTACAAGCCAAAATTTTCCAGTTCTTAAACCTGGAAAAAATGAATGGCACCACATGATGGACTACTACAACTTTAATGCTGTGATCTATGCATTAAGACCCCATACCCAATACTCAATCTTATACTCATTTTTTATTAAAATGACTAACTGCCTCTAATCAACAACTGGTAAATATTGGCTATTACAGATTGAGCCAATATGTTCTTTCAGTGCCTATTTCAACAGCCTCTCAGCCACAGTCTGTCATCACCTCTCAAGACACACACTGCACCTTTTCTAGGCTTGCCAGGAACTTTGTCATCACACTGTCTGGAAACAAGATCTTAACTGCATCTGCCTCTCTCCAGGTATTATACTGATGGCAATCTCCTCCAAGGAGATTCATTTGATAAACACATTAAGGACATACAAGTCCAACATCTCACAGTCCTTTCTAGATTGTGGTGGCAACATATTCCTCATTTACAAATTTTGCTTCATCTCACGATTGCTGCTACTTAGCAATCAGCCCAACTTACATGGGACTTCCCTCCAACAAAATGCTTAGTCGTCCAAATTAAAATCAACAGGCACTCCCATTAGTGTCTCTGAGATTCCTTCACTGTAGAGACTTTGACAACCTTTTCTCACTGGAGTCTCTGATAGGAAGTTCAAGGGCTTTTGATGCAAGCAACTGCCCTCCAGAGTCACATGCCGTACACCATTAACATTACAAATGACTGATCACTTATCAGACTTTCCTGGAAATACAGGCTCTCATAGACCCCAAGCCTCTGACTTGTCCCTCGTTGCCTATTATGCTTTGGATCATAGAAACAGCACCTCACAAGCTCAGCACAGCTATCAAGGCCTCTTTGATACATAATGGAGCCAAACTTGGGCCCCCAGGCATATTTCACCTGCAGGAGGAGGTGGCCTTTCCTCAATTCCTTGCCAGATGCCATGGTGCTGGAGGAAGTCACCCCTGCCCTAGACTCCTTAGCTACCTGAGAACCCCTTGGGATTAACTAAGTGAACAGCAATGGGAGTTGATAGATGTACAATGGCACTGCCAATGATCAGAAACAATGGCATTCAGCAGACTGTGGCTACTTTCCATTCCTTAGCCAAGATGTCCCTGACAAAGGAAAGAACTAAAAGGTCAACACAATTGACCAAACTTTAGGCAGTCAGTCATCTTAGCTTTAGATGCTTGTAAACAGGTCTTTATCTTGTCCCAGACTTTAATCTCTCTTAATCTAAGACCCCTGGGCTAACTCACATCAAATCCCAACTATAAAAACTTTTACATCGCATTTCCCTACATTTAAAGGGGGATATGTCTCATCTTCATGTATAGAAAGACTCAGTAGATGTGAGGTCCTTTAATAATGTCTTCCCCTATCTTTATACATGTTTGACCTGGCCCCAGCCCGTCAGGGCTGGAGGCCAGATCAAGGGCGCACTCTTCCTGGAACTCATTAATCATAGATTATCTATGAGCAGCCTGCAGCTGCTCATCTGATATGGGACCTACTTGAGTACAAATTTCCTCCACACAAAAGCAAAGCCAAACAAAAACTGTCAAATGCTGCTGAATACCATTCTGTTGACTGCTGGTCTCATTACTATTGATCTGGGTGCTTTCATTGGTTTGCAATCCGGAGGCCCAAACCCTCCATGTAAGCCATTGTTTTAATCAGACATGGCAAATGCTGAGGTCACATGCTATCAAATTTGGCTAATACAAGCCCTATGACCCAAAGAATGTCAGTGACAAAACCAACAACTGAGGGAAAGGGCCCATAGCAATTGACCAAATGTTGGAGCTGTAATATGAGCCACAGATATTTTAACTGGCAAACAAGTAATATCTCCTAACCACATACTACCTCCCAGATCTATCAAATTCCTAGAGATAGTAAACAATTCATTCAGAGTGGTCCTTTCAAAATTAAACTAACCAATCTGGAACCCACACTCCCAGATCAGGCTTTCACACTCTGAGCCTTTACCTACCTGTTCTAGTCACCCAGGACCAAGTATCAGACAACAAGGTACAGCCCCTAAGCCCCACAGCCTGCTGAAATTATTCAAACCGGCCCATCTAAAATCTGTTCATCCTACCTTGCCTATTCTTTCCCATGAAAACCACAATAAAGGCTCTTGCTCCAATTCCCCCACTCCCTGTGCCTCTTGATGAGCCCTGGAGTTTCCCTGCATGACCCTCTGTGGCAGGATGTGCCTTCTTCTTTTGGGATCTGTGAGTATAGAAACCTATGTTTTCAATGGCATTGACCTATTGGCCTTGCTGTACATAAATAATAGTAAAACCTATATTTTAAAAAAATGTTTAATGATTTTTATTTTTTTTTAGAGAGAGAAAGAGAGCGGGAGAAACATCTATGTGAGAGAGAAACATCAATCAGGTGCCTCCTGCACACGCCCCGCCCAGGGATCAAACCTGCAAGCAACCTGGGTATGTGCCATGACCAGGAATTGAACCGACCTGCCACCTTTTTGTGCATGGGATGATGTTCCAACCAACTGAGCCACACTGGCCAGGGCAAGAAAACCCTATATTTGAAACACGTAAGTCATAAATGCCGGGTCACTCCACCCTTCAAACTCATCAAAGGGAGAAGCCCCATGACTGTCTCTCCAAGATAGGCACCCAATGAGCTCTCTGCGCCACGCGGAGGCCCATTGGTGGTCTTTCTGCTTCTTCCTTACCCCTGGTGCCATGCCTTCCTCTTCCACGTCAGCAACGCTGCCCCTACCTGGAGTCCTCCCTCCTGAGCTAGGGACAGCCCCTTCCTCCCACTGTTCTGAGGATAGCTGGGCGGGTGAATTCAACGCCTGTTGTTTACTCAGAGCTTGTGTGTCTAGCTTCTCTGTGAATGGACCCACCAAATTAGAGGAAAGAGGACTCTCAGAATTAGGATTTAATCTTTAAAAATATGAACATATTTGCACCATATGTCACATCTCTGCCAATTTAGAAAGACCTGGTAACCACTTGATTATTCTTTTATTTTTTTGAGACTAAATTGATTAATAATTTATGCTGACTATAATTTGTCATATATAACATCTAAATGTGTTCTTTTCCAGTTTTATGGTGAAATCATTGACATGCATTACTGTAGAAGCTTAAGATGTACAGCATGATGGTTTGCATTCTTTTAATTTTAAAAAGCAGAGACTGACTTTTCTTCTATCCTTAATATTTCTTCATTCATTCCCTTGAGATATCTGATGGCAACATGAAGAAACCACTGCTGACAGGAAGAAATCACCCTTAAAATGGGCAATCAAGACATCTCTCAGAACCTTAAACTTATTTTCTTCACCACTCTCAGGAGGTTAAAATATGTGTGTGTGTTACTCACTCATGCTTGCCTACAGGGATGCCTGATGGGATAAGGAACTTTATTTAAGTGTGAATGGGAAAGGGGATGACTACCACTACCTCACCACTACACCAAGAACTAACAATGTAGGCTAGCTGTACCACAGAGGATGAAGATCTATCATAGCAGAGTGCTATGAGGACCAGTTTTACCCTGGTCAGACTATCCCTGCCCTTGAGATTGAGCTGTGGTCTTTGAAAGTGACTCAGATTACTTTTTCATCATTTTATTGATACCATAGGTTATCTAATTATCTCATCATGAAACTTTAAAAGTTTCAAAATTAAATTCATTCTAGGCCATTGAAGTTTCAATGCAGATTGTACCCCACAATTCAGCACTGGGTTATTTCTATTTTACACTGTCACCATAGATGCCTCTGTAGTGGAGATAACATCTCACCATTTTGATTGTAAGCTCCTTATGTGAAGAGACTTCTATTTTAGTATGAGTAAATATTAAATTATCATTAAATGCTTAAACAAGCATGTAAGGTATGTAGTGTAGTCTCATCAACTTGCATATCTTTGAATTAAAATAATCCTATCTAATAAAAGAGTAATATGCAAATTGACCATGCCTCCGCTACACCCACAAGCCACGCCCATCAGCCAATCAGGAGCAAGTATGCAAATTAACCCAACCAAGATAGCTGCAGCCATGGAGAGAGCAGGAGGCTTGGGTTTCCCCGGCAATGGAGGAAGCCAAGCTTTCCACCTGCCTGGCCTGCCTTGGCCTCCACTCAAGGCTACAAAGTTTCAATTATAGAAGATAAATAAATCCCAACAAAAATGGCTGTGGCCATGGAGCAAGCAGGAGGCTTGGCTCTGCTCAAGGCTACAAAGTTTCAATTATGGAAGATAAGTAAATCCCAGATACCAGGGCCTCTGCTTGGGTCACTGGGGGGTGGGGCTGGCCTGCAAACCACCACAGGCCCCTCACCCAGGCTGCCCCACGCCCAAGGGAACCCCCACCTTGATCTGGGACACCCTTCAGGGCAAACCAGCCAGCCCCCACCCATGCACCAGGCCTCTATCCTATCTAATCCTATATAATAAAAGAATAATATGCAAATTGACCATCACTCCAACACACAAGATGGCTGCCCCCATGTGGTCAAAGATGACTGTCCCCATGTGGACACAAGATGACTGCCACAAGATAGCCAGCAGGGGAGGGCAGTTGGGAGGGACCAGGCCTGCAAGGGAGGGCAGTTGGGGGTGATCAAGCCTGCAGGGGAGGGCAGTTAGGGGTGACCAGGCTGGCAGGGAGGGCAGTTAGGGGTGACCAGGCCTGCAGGGGAGGGCAGTTAGGGGTGACCAGGCCTTCAGGGGAGGGAAGTTAGGGGCAAACAGGCTGGCAGGGGAGCAGTTAGGCATCAATCAGGCTGGCAGGGGAGTGGTTAGGGGGTGATCAGGCTGGCAGGCAAAAGTGCTTAGGGGCAATCAGGAAGGCAGGCAGGTGAGCAGTTGGGAGCCAGCAGTCCTGGATTGTGAGCAGTAGGATCAGGCCTAAACAGGCGGTCAGACATCCCTCGAGGGGTCCCAGATTGGAGAGGGTGCAGGCTGGGCTGAGGGACACACACACCCATGCACAAATTTCGTGCACCGGGACTCTAGTATAGAATAATGTCAGTGGGTCAAGGGTTTCCCTACTCAGTTAAGAAATCAGGTTCAATTGCCAAAAATGTGGGCTTTAGCACGGGATGTTGATGTAAAAACAACACACAACCAGCGATCCATTGTTCCTTTCACATATCTGTGGCTTTATGAAAGTTATCAGTGTGTTAGGGCTGATCTCCCAAAGCCTCTGCTCAGAATGGCCTGTGGGATAAATGGCAAAGGAAACAAGTTGTCCCATTTCTCAACCCACAACTGATGCAAGCTCTGTGTTAGGAAACCAAATTGGAAAACCAGCTATAGATGACCCAAAAGCAAATCCATTAACCCTGAGATAAGTGTGTCCCAAGTTTTCTAATATTTATTTTTCTTATGCTCATATGTGTTACTAACACCCTTACCAGTTGGTCTCTCTAGGTTCAAGCTACTCAAAGTATGATCTATGAACCAATAGTCCTGACCTCTGGGAACGCAGAATACTAGACCCCCTCACCCCAGACATACAGAGTCAAAATCTGCATTTTAATACGATCCCAACATGAAGTAGATCTACATCAAGTTTGAGAAGCACTGCTCTAGGAGAACTAAAATAAAAACTCCATTTTCATCCTGTGTAGTGTTTGTTGATTGAGGATTTTTTTTTCCTCCCACCAAATTTTTGGAAAGGTAGAATAGTTCGGTATAACACTGGAAGAAAGCAATGAAACTTCTAGTCCTTTGAGTTGTTGGCTCCAACTAATCTAAGTCAATAGTGGCTTTCCCATGTGCAGGTTGTTGTACAATGACTGAGACAAAAAGGATTGAATGTATTTCAACAAATACTAGTGATGTGGGACAAGCAAATGTAAAATCAAGATGACCCAATACCCAATAAAGCCCTTTGTACAATAATTCATATAGAAGATCCTCTTCTTTTCTATTGAGTCAGCAAACATTTATTGAGGATTTCCTAAGTTCTGGGTCTATAAGAATGAATAAAATGCCTGCCAGTCTTAAAAGCTCACAGTCTTGTTGGAATTCAAATAATTAATTATGACATGAAGTGTGTACCAGCTGTTTAAAAAATAGGAAGAACCTATCAATTTTGTTCAGGAAGGTCTCACACAGGGCCTGACTTTGGGCTGCATAGATGTATCCATTGCCTGGTTGGAGAGATGATGGCGCAGGCTACATGTGAACCCTCTAAGAGGGTTTCAGTCGTGAGTCCAGAGCTCACACCCTGTTGCTGTAGCATTCTTTTTGCTTGAAGCAGTCAGGTAATGAAGGAGCAGGAAGAAATGAGCTTGAGATAAATTGATGCCTTTCCTAATCAGTGTGTGCAATGAGCACAACTCTATGACTTAGCATTTGACTACTAATGAGGACTTTGGAGCCAGACAAATCTGGTCCCAATTCCATCTGATGTGATAATGTGCTATCATCATACCTAATAAAATGGTAATATGCAAATTACCATCACTCCACTACGCCCACGATTGGGCCAGCAGGAGGTGCAGGGGGCGGGACTCGGGGTGGCTGGGGTGGTGATTGGGCCAGCAGGATGCTGAGCTCGCGTTGCCAGCGGCGGCGCCATGGCTGTGCTGCAGCACAGATGGGCCTCTGGGGCAGCGAGCGGGGCGTTTGGAGGTTTGGAGGCGGCGTGGGTGGGCGAGCGGCGAGGCTCCCAGGGGAGGAGTCTGGCAGCAGTTGGGCCGCAGGAGCACGCGGCGGTGTCCGCAGAGGACTCGGGTTTCCAGGAAGGCAGAGGAGGCGGCGGCAGCCCCAGCCTTCCTGGGCTGGAGGTGAAGGCAAGACCCCTGCCTGGGCTCCGGCCGCAGGAGGACCATGCCCCCGCCCCGCCTCGCCCTAGGGGCCCAGGGACTTCGGAGCTGCCGGCCACACCGTCCCGACCAGCGGACAGACAGCCTACACGTGCATGATTAAATCATGCACTGGGCCTCTAGTGGTATATAAGATGGTATCACTGAAGAAAGTTGAGGGAATGGTACACAAAGATAGTCTGTACTAGTGTTGAAACTTCCTAAAAGCTTTAAACTATTTTAAAATGAAAAATATATGTAAAAGAGTCCCATCTGATATTTAATCACAATCTCCTTATTTGTAAAATGGCTAAAGTAGTGTAAACCATAGTAGTTACAATAATTATAGTAGTATAACTATGTATACCATGATTATATAGACTATATATACTAGACCATAGTCTCTTGTATATTTGTTTTTGTTGTTGTTTGGTCACTGAGTATGCATCCCCCTTTCTTCAGGGAATCACCCATATTTGTTTAGTTTTTATTGAATGATCAGTTAATGTTCTCTGTTCTCTCCTAGACAAAAGCATGGGGTTGGAAGAAGATATGACTCAAAGTTGGCCAATCTAACAGTCTCACTTATCCAGTTGTATATAATAGACCAAACCTAAATTTAATAATTAAACAGTACTTTGTTATTTCTCATAATTCTGGATTGGAGTGCCACAACAAAACTGGGTGGCTTATAAATAGACTGGGTAGCTTATAAACAACAGAAATTTCTTTCTCACAGTCTGGAGGCTGGAAGTCCAAGATCAAGGCACCAGCAGATTCAGTGTCTGGTGAGAGCCCACTTCCTGGTTCATGGATGGCCATCTTCCCAATGTCCTCACATGGCAGAAGGAGGCAAGGGAACTCTCTGGGTCTATCGTATAAGGACACTACTCCCATTCATAAAAGTGCCACTTTTATGACCTAATCATCCCCAAAGACCCATTTCCAAATACCATCAAATTGTATATTAGCCTTTAACATATGAATTTTGGTGGGACACAAACAGCCAATAGCAGAATCTAAAGCCTAATCTTTAATATGACAATGAATTCTTCCCCAGAGAATGTTCTGAATGCTATAGATACTTTTGTATGGTGGGAACACTCAAGTCCTACCACTATTGTAACCACCAACTTGAGAAAATAAGCTATCCTATATAATAAAAGCCTAATATGCTCTAAGTGTCCAGTCGTCTGGTGGTCCATTCAACCAATCAAAGTGTAATATGCTAAGGCCGCTCAACCACTCTCTATGACATGCACTGACCACCGGGGGGCAGTCAACTGGTCAACCAGTCGCTATGATGTGCACTGACCACAAGGGGGCAGGTACTCTGACTGGTAGGTTAGCTTGCTGCTGGGGTCCACGTCCCTCCCCGGCCCCAATCATGCACCGGTGAGGTCCCTCAGCCTGGCCTGCACCCTCTCACAATCCAGGACCCCTCGGGGGATGTCAGAGAGTCAGTTTCAACCTGATCCCCGCAGGCCAGGCCAAGGGACCCCACTGGTGCACAAATTCATGCATCCGGCCTTTAGTGAGTATATATTTTCAGATGCCAAAGAGGTGGCCTCTTTCCCAGCCCTCTCCTATTCCCAGCAGATCAGAAACTGACTTTAACCAGATCACAATGAGGTAATTGTGTCCTTAACATACAAAACTGACCCAAAAGCAAGCCATTCAAAAATAATTTAATACCATGTTCTAAGCCAAGAGAAGATAACTCAAAATAAGAACATAACTCCCAAAGAGAAATAGATTTCTTATTGGCAGAACTCTATATAATGCTTCACAGTTCCACAGCAACAACCGATTTCTCTAAGTTACTGAGCTCAGACAATGTGTTTGTAAGAAAAACCCAGAGCATAAGAGAGAAATCAATGGACTTGTTGTTCTTTAACAATAACCAACATGTATTTCTTGAATGCTTGGAAAACATTCTGTTCCACTGAATGATGCTGCCTGTTTCATCTCCCTGGTAACACTCAGACAGCCCATCTTACTTCAGCACAGGCTTTTCTGAAGTATGTTCATTTTATTAGTCAGCAAATGTGGTGACTAACTGACTGTACATTTCCTAATGCTCTTTCCTATGCAATACCAATGGGGATATATTAAAAGTTTGATGGAATGTCCTGTAGCAGAACGGAACCTGAGTAAAAGTCAAGTAGCTAGATAACCAAGAGCTGATACAGACACAATTTCAATTAAAGTACAAAAGGCATCCTGCTGAGGGGGAGAATTTGTGTCTTTGAATGGTTCTTCCCCTGTCATGGATCTAGTATTTTTTGAGTGCCTACCAATTTTCTAGATTATTTTTGGTATAGGGTACAAAACAGATAAAAATCCCTGCCTTTCTGGGGCTTACATTCTGGTGGGAGAAGACAGAATATACATATAATAGCATGTAAATTAAATTTTGTATTAGAGAGTGGTGTGTTTTGGAGAAAAAAATAAAATAGGGGATGGTGTTAAGGAGTGCTAGGAAGTAAGCAATTCAAAATAGTGTATTGTCAGGGAAAACTTCATCGGGAAGTTGACATTTGAATCAAACCTAAAGGAAGTGAAGGAAAAAGGCAAGTTGATGTCCTGGAGAAGACCTTCCAAACAGAGGAAGAGCAACTGGTAAGGCCCTGGAGTGTCATGGGAAGCTGATACTGGAGAAATGGTGAAGGAGTCAGCATGGCTAGAGCAGAGAGAAGGAGGCAAGAGTGGAGGAGGTGAGGCAGGAGAACGAGAGAGGTCTTGTGGGGCCTTGTAGACTATTGAAAGATCTCAGCATCCTGCTTACACCATGACAACAGCATCATGTGTAACCCCTATCCTTGGCAAAGCATCCTATGCTTGTTTACAATCTTCATCAAATTTGAGCTGACCTTGTGAGGTGGAGAAGCACAGTAGGCATTGTTGAACCCACTTTACTCAGAATCAGAAAGTATTGAACAAATCACCAATGTCTCAGAGAGTAATCTGACCTGGATTGGACCCTGTGTCTTCTCATTTCTAGGCCTTTCCGCTTTCTATCGTATCTTAATTTTTATCCCAGGATATCTATGCTATTGAAATAGAGAGCAAATAAAAGTGTGGAAACTTTAGCTCATTCTTAGCTTAGATACGATCTCACTTTTGTTCTCTGGTCCAATTCACTATCCACAACTGCAAAGGAGTACAGATTACACAGCCCAGGCCTCTCGGGCACCATTTATATAGACTATAGTGTGAGTGGTGCCGCCTGGAGTTGAGCCAAGTGTTGGCTCTACCATTATCTACCATCTTTCCTCATCTTGACTTTGTCTCTTATTTCTATCCCCACATTTGCCCTCTGAACTCAATGGCAGAACTCCATCTCCCCAGTTTTGAGTCTCAGCATCCCCTAGCTAGAACATGGTTTGCACTGACACTTTGACAAAAAAAAAAACTGACCAAAACCCAGCCCAGCCTTGAGACTCATCAACAATTATTAGTCTGGTAGGCATGTCAGCCATTCTGGTCCCTCCTGCCCTTCGTTCCTATGCCTAACAAGAAACATGGCAGTTCCCTTTTACATCCATCTAGTTAGCCTTGAGAAAGTTAGCTCATTCCCTTCAGCAGTTGGTATTTATCTTTGATTCTTGTGTTTATTTCAAACTTCCCCAAGCCCTGGATTGCAGGTTCTTTCTGTATGCTGTCTTTGTGGGGTCTCTGACAGTCTGTCATAGACCACTGGGCCTGAGCCAGTTTGATGAATGGAGTCTTCAAAAATGGACACTCATTAAACAAACAGATCTGCTAAACTAATAAACTTTGTTATGAGCTAAGCAAATTTCCTCTCATGTAATCTCTCATGGTTGGGGGCTGTGCCGGGGAGGAAATTGGCTGCTTTCTCAAAGGTCTTTGTGTCCCTAGTCACTGCTGCCATTTACAGAGGTGACCACAGCCAAGTATTTTCCCACGCCCCACCTCCCGACTTTTGGATTTGCTAGTGAATGTGGAATTCTTGAGGTTACAGAGCTAAGATGTCCAGCAACAGATTGTCTCTGTGTCCCCAGTCACCATGAGACCCATTTCTGACACTGCATACTATTTCCCCACTGAGGACACCCTGTCCTTTCTCAATTAAACCTCTTTTCCCTTCCACCAACCTCCAATCCTGGATCTTTTTTTTTTTTTTATCACATTGTTCTTTTAACCTAGAGCTAGTAAGCTTCTTTTAGAGGAAACAGAGGTATACTTTTTCTCTTAACGTATGAAATAAAGACCTAAAAATGTAATTGCACACAACACCAATATACTACAGCACAAGTACAAGCCATCAGAGGAAGCCTTCATAGTGGGGCAGGCCAGAGTTTCTTGCTTTGTGTTAAGACTTTCTGTCTCCTGATTTCTCCCTAAGAACTATTTTCTCCAGTTTTCCAGTGAATTAAGAATGGGTGAAATATCTTTATTTTAATTGCCCAAGTGTTGGCTTCTCACTTTGAGATGAGCTTCAAATAAAGGTTTGAAAATACTCTTTTAAAGAAGCATTTAAAAAGCAGGCCAAGCTGACTCCTATGATATTGCCACAGGACAGAATTTCTAAGACTGTAGGCAACAGCAACTTTCTCCCTTCTGGGATAAAAGTGTGTAAAATCTAAGTTACTCAGCCTGGCTGGTATGGATAGTGGTTTAACCTTGACCCATGGACTAGGAGGTCACAATTGGATCCTGGTCATGACACATGCCCAGGTTGCAGGCTTGATCCCTGGTAGGGGGCGTGCAGGAGGCAGCTGACCAATGATTCTCTCTCATCATTGATGTTTCTATCCCACCCCCACACCTCTCTCTAAAGTCAATAAAAACATTTTTTTTTAAAATCTAAGTTACTCAGAATAAGCCCCTTCATTGAGGCTCCTCTCCTATTACTAAAAGATTGTTAAGAGCTACAAATGGCTCATGTGTTAGTTACTAGGGTTTGAAATAATATTAAATGTTATGTCAGAGTATTAACAATTAACAATACTCTATTAATAATAGTATAATTATTAAGTATTTGTGTATATATACATTGTCTATATATATAAAAGCCTAAGCGACCGAACGACCGGTCCACTGGTCACTATGACGCACACTGACCACCAGGGGGCAGACACTCAATGCAGGAGCTGCCTCCTGGTGGTCAGTGTGCTTCCACAGCCAATCTCCTGCAGCCCCTCCCCCTGGCCAACCTCCTGCGGCCCCAATGGCCCCAATCGCCAGCCAGGCCAAGGGACCCCACCCTGCACGAATTCATGCACCTGGCCTCTAGTATATTATATTTGGACATATATATATTACATCTATATATCTGTATGCTGATGCTGGGAGGAGGAAGGATGGGAGGAAAAGTGTAATACTACAAGGCAGTATCATGGTGCTTCACAATAAAATATATGTTTTTAGTTCCAAAAACATGCAAAAAAAAATTCTCCTTAACAGAGGGAATGCTGAACTGGCACAAAACATAGGTGCAATAATGGGGCACAAAGAAAAGCTTTCCTAAGTCAACAAGCAGAAAGTTGGCATTTTTGCAAAGAAATTAAAGATAGTTAAGCCTCCATATATTTTTTATATACTAGTAGAGTGAACTTTGAGTATGTGTCTATGAAAAGACCAAGGACATTGCACACATGATTAGAAGGGACCTGAGAGTAGACCATGGAATTCAACCTGGAACAGAATGAGAGGGAGCCTCATGGAATAGATGTGCTGAGGGAGGGGAGGCATTAGCAGGGTTAAGACAAGATGTGCAGAAGGGGCACCAGAATGAACTTGGCAGAGTTTCTTTAGGAACCTTTCATGAGAACACTTGGAAATTTATGTCAGAATGACACTGAAAAATTTTTGTAATCTCATACAGCTGCTTCTCATTAGTCACAGTAGTTATGTTCTGTAAAGTCATCACAAATTAGTGAATAATGAACCATGCTCCCAGGAGAAATACAGGGCTAAGTTTCTATGAGCCTCTGACCACACTATTTTCATCAACTGATCAATAAATAACCTTTTTTAATGTGTATTTGTTTAAAGAATCCTTATCCTATATAATAAAAGGGTAACATGCAAATAGACCAAACGGCAGAACAACCGAACAACCAATCAAAGCGTAATATGCTAATGATATGCCAAGGCTGCTCAACTGCTTGGGCACTGACCACCAGGGGGCAGACAGTCAATTGGTCAACCAGTCACTATGATGTGCACTGACCACCAGGGGACAGATGCTCTGACCAGTAGGTTAGCTTACTGCTGGGGTCCGGCCAATCGGGACTGAGCAAGATGGGCCACACATGCCCTGGCCCATCCCTGGTCCCTCCCTGGCCCGATCGTGCACTGGTGGGGTCCCTTAGCCTGGCCTGCACCCTCTCACAATCTGGCACCCCTCGGGGGATGTCGGAGAGCCAGTTTCAGCCCGATCCCACAGGCCATTCCCCTTGGGAGGGCGCCAGATGCAAGGCTCATGGCTGGTGAGCGCTGCTGTGGCAGGGAGAGCCTCTCCCGATTGGGACTGATTGGGTGTGAGCCCTTAGCAGGCACAGTGGGGCCGGGATGAAGGGGAGCAGCAGGTAGGACCTGCAGGCAGCATTGAACTGCGGGGTTTCGGCCCGATCCCTGCAGGCCACCCAGAGGGACCCTACCCATGCACGAATTCATGCACCAGGCCTCTAGTTTAATATATATTTTGATTCATTAATATTGAACTCACCAGCAGCATTATCACTCATGCCAGAATGAAACTTACCTAACGTGTATTTTCTCCTTAAGGCACATCACAATATTCTTGCACTTGGGAACACCAAACATTTCAGCATTGTACTTGTGGGCCATTTTAAACAGTGAAACCATCACCACCAACAACAACAAAAGTGCAAAAATGCAAAAATCATGGCACCAAATAGACCCAAAAAAGGACCCTTGGTTACAGTATGAGAACTGAAACAAGAATGCGGAGTGTCACCTTGTTCAACCTCAGCTGAGAAAGTGTACATCAGATGACTCAAACTTTCCTATGCTCTGCCCATGTCAACAAGAACTACAAAAGTACCGCGACTATTGATTTGGGGTTATAAATACATTTTAGCAAGTAGGTGAATTCACAAATATGGAATCCATGGAGCCTAATGGACTTATTATGAGGATAATTATTTCTTAATTATTATTAAATACTATTATGAGGATTTATTGTATATTCATATCACAGTCAGTATACACATAGTAAATGTATCTAGCTCTGATTCCAGAATGTGGTCTTTATTAAGTCCTTCTAGGTATCATATGTGTGTTCCAGAGTTGGGTAATTCATCCTGACTATTCAAATTAGACTTCAAGTGCCCACAGGGGCAAGACTAGGTAAAGAGAATGTGGTCAATAATGCTTACTTAGGCCTGGATACACCACCTATTACCCCTATGCATTTGTCAGTAGGATGTTAAGACCAAAAAATGTGTGGGTACACAGTGAGACATGTGGCAAACTCACCTCCACATGGATTAATACAGCCCCAGGTAAGAGGGGTGAGGGCTGCACCCTTCATCACTGGCCTGGGTCCAGGAATTTGAATCGCCTGAGCTCATTTTTTAGTATTACTTCAAAAATCTTCCAGTGCTGAGACAATGTGTGCTGCCGAGACATGGCTGGAGGGCCCCCATTACTGCCTTGGTTCCCACCATTGAGCTGCACTGGCCAAGGACTGCTGCCTCCCATGGATTACACAGGTTACATGCTCTGTTGTGCTTCAGTGCTGCACTTCCCAGGACCCTGCCTTCTCAGAATTGGTATTCTGAGAAGAAGTAGGAAAACTCTCTGTATCAGTTTCCTGAGGCTGCCATAACAAACTACCACAAACATGGCGATTTAAAACAACAAAAAGTATTCTCTCACAGTTCTGGAGGCCAGGAGTCTGAAATCCTGCAGGGCTGCCCTACTTCCAGGGCCCCTAGAGGAGAATCTTTGCTTTTCCCCACATTTGGTGGCACAGGTGTTCCTGGGCTTGTGGTCTCGTCACTCCAGTCTCAGCCTCCCTCTTCACACCTTGTCTGTGTATCTCTTACTAGAGACCCGGTGCACAATATTCATGCACAGGGGAGGAGGGATCCCTCAGCCTGGCCTGAGCCCTTTCGCAGTCTAGGACCCCTTTGAGGATGTCCCACTGGTGGCTTAGGCCCATTCCTAAGCCACCAGTCGGACATCCTTAGTGCTGCCACGGAGGCGGGCCACTGCACTCGCCAGCCATCAGCCCAGCTTGTGGCCGAGCTGTGCTCCCCCTGTGGGAGTGCACTGACCACCGGGGGCAGCTCCTGCATTGATCGTCTGGCCCCTGGTGGTCAGTGCGCGTCATAGTGACCGGTTGTTCCGCTGTTCAGTCGATTTGCATATTACTGTTTTATTATATAGGATGAGGGCATTCATTTGTCATTGGATTCGGGCCCCACTCCGATAATCCAGAATGATCTCATCTCAAGATCTTTAACTTAAGTACATCTGCAAAGACCCTTTTCCAATAAATTCATATTTATAGATTCCAGGAATAGACATGGACATACTCTTTTTGTGGGGTCAGAGTCACCATTGAGCCACTACACTCTTATTTAACCCATTCTTATAATTTTTTTTTTCCATCTGGAAATTAAAGTGGTCCCCTGGTCTTAGAGTTAAATGGGGGGAAAAACAAAACAAACAAAAAATACCTCCCTTAGTTTTAGTCCAAAGGCCTTTACTTCCCAGGGCCCAGATAAGTCCCAAACTGAAACAAAGGATCAGTCCCTAAGATTGATATCTTCCCAGTTTTCCCACTCACCTCCCCTAGTGCTCCCTCTTCCACCAACACCCTCAAGGCATCACTTGTGATTTTTCCCACTGTCAGCCATCTGCTGGGATGATGGTTTCCCAGAGTGAACACTGCTGGGGCAATGCCAGGATCCTCTCCAACCCCCAGCCCCCAACCACAGATGCTTCCCTAAACCAAAATCTTAGTAAATGTTTCCATCTAAAATTAAACTACACTGAGAGGCTTTATAAAACTAGTACTTGGTAAATATTTATTGAATGAAGAAATAAATAAACCATAAATTCTTTCACAATTAAATCTTTATAATTTCCCCTCACTGAATTACAGTGTTCTGAAATTATTGGGCAGGTGAAACACTTGTTGAATTCAATTGAACCAAACCTGAAAACAAAAATGAAATAGACAGAATAAAATGAAATAAACCCATGTTGATGGTTAATTTTGTGTGTCAACTTGGCTGGGCCATCGTGCTCAGATATTTGGTCAACCATTATTCTGGATGTTTCGTTGAGTGTGTGTATGGATGAGATTTAAGTCAGTGGACTTCCAGTAAGGCAGATTGCTCTCCATAATATGAGATGGTGTCATCCGTGCCATTGAAGGTGTGACTACAACAAAAGGCTAACTGCCCCATGCAAGGGGAATTCTACCAGCAGATGCCTTAGGATTTCATCTATAATATTGGCTCTTCCTGGTTCGCCAGCCTTTGGACTAAAACCACAACTCTTTCCTGAGTCTCCAGCCTGCTGGCCTCCCCCATCAGATTTTGGGCTTGCCAAGCCTCCACAATTGCATGAATCAACCCCTTAAAATAAATCTCTTTCTACATATAAACACATCCCATTGGTTCTTGTTTCTCTGGAGAATTCTCACTGAATTAAGTATGGGTGATGCTATGCCAAGAGCCAAACACAGAACCACTGATTTCAAACTGACATGGCCCTGCTCACTATTGCATTAAAAGGCCTGGTATCCTTAGAAGTCACACTGTATTGTTTGTTTTTTATATCCCACAATCTCGAAAAATACACTCAGTTCATTTAACCACATATATACCTTATTTTTATACTTAGGTTTTTGACATGAAGTTTCCGCATGCTGGTAGGCTGGCATCACTCTCGAGTGTTATAAGCAAGGACAGAAGAACCCACTTCAGCTTTCCTCTCAGTCAAAGGTTCTCAAAGTGTGGTCTCCAAACTACAGCTTCCACATCACCAGGAACTTGATAAAAGTGCATAGTCTCAGGCCCAGCCATGATCTACTGAATCGGGAACTCTTCAGGAGGGGCCCAGGAATATGTCTTCCCACAAGCTCCCCAGGTGATTTTGATGCAAGCTAAAGTTTGAGAATCACTGCCTTAAATACAGAAGACTAAGACACTTCCCCAATTTTCTCAATTACAGAAGGTGAAGATATTCCTCCAACTACCTGATTATTTGATAATTTTGAGTGGTAGGGTCCTCAACAGAATCCTTCTAGATTGGCTGTTGTAAATAATAATCTTGCACAACCAAAAATACATGTAGATTTAGAAAACAAGTCCAACCTGACTTTTGTTGCACCTCAGAAATTGGCAAATAGAAAACAAACAAATTTCTACCAATGCCTAACACTTACACTCCACTTTAGACTCAATTCCTCTTCATTCCTTCTGTGCCTTCCCTCATGTTTCACCCTGTCACCGAAACGACCTACCCACTCTCTGATTCATCAATTCATCATTCAAGGCCCAGCTGAGGTCCCATCTTCCTCGTAATGCCTTTTCAGCTACACTGCTCTCTCCCTTTATCAAATACCTTGTTGGATTATTGAATGTTCTCATTTAATTATTTCAATTCAGCATTGGGTTGCATTGGTATTTATCTGTTCTCCCCTCCCTGGACCCCATAAAAGACTGCAAAGCTCTGAAGAGTAGGGTATATAACTTTAGGTAGTTGTATATGTCTGCCTTAGTCAGCTGAGGCTGCTAAAATAAGACACCATGATGTGGGTGGCTTATCAACAACAGAAAATTATTTCTCACAGTTCAAGAGGCTGGAAGACTGAGATCACAGATGGTCTGTTCTGATAAGAGCCTTCTTCTGGGGTACAGATGGCTGATTTCTGGGTGTGTCTTCACTTGCTGAAAAGAGCTGGCGAGCATTCTGGTCTCTTATAAAGGCACTAATCCCATCACGAGGGTGCCACCTTCATGATCGAATTGCCTCCTGTAGGTTCCACCTTATAACATCATCACACGAGGGGTTCTATTTCAACATATGAATTATTTTTTGGGGTGGGGGGAGGTAATGGGAGCACACAAACATTCAGTCTATAACAATACCCATGGTACCTAGCACCGTGTTAAACACATAGTAGATAAGCGACAGGTACTTGTTGAATTGAACTGAATTATAAAGACTTGGTTACCATAAATTTTATTGGTCTCTGGTAGTTGCTAATAGGTTTGCCTATCTTTATATATATATGTTGATTTATTGGTGGGTGTAAGGTGGGGACAACACTAAGACTCTCATGAGTGCAGGGCTCGCCATTTGTTCAGGGAAACCACAATTAGGGATGTGTTTGACCCCACAGCCATCTGGGATGAGGCGCTTATTGGCCACCAGGTCTTCAAACTCATCCTCATTAAACTTAGTAAAGACCCATTTCTTGGAGATGTGGATCTTCTAGCAGCCAGGGAACTTGAACTTGGCTCTGCGTAGGCCTCAATCACATGCTCCTTGTTCTGCAGCTTGGTGCAGATGGACATGATGACTTGGCCAATGTGGACTCTGTCTACTGTGCCTTGGGGCTTTCCAAAGGCACCCCGCATACCTGTTTGGAGCCTAGATTGGGGGCAGCATGAGTTCAGAAACGAGTGTCCACCAGAAAGGGCTGTATCCAAGGTCCATTAAGGCAACCCATACTAGCAACAGGTTGCGTACCAAGGATGCTGCTGTTTGCAGCCATTGAACACCAGGCCCCCATGGGGAAAAGAGCATGGCTGGCTTAATTGGCTGCAGTGTCTATCTTTTATTATGCTATCTTGAAGAAGTCTCCATTCCTTGCCCTGGAGGAAAGGGGAAACAAATATGCACAAATAAATAGTACAAATCAAACTGGGCCCTTGCAGAGGTGCAAACAAAGTGCTACAGAATCACAGAAGACAGGAGCAATCTACATGTTTAGCACCCAGACCATTGATAGCACTCAGTAAAGATTTCTGATGGATTCAATGACGTTCCTATCTTACAGTTTTTGCAGTAACTAGAACAGAATGTGACACATGCTCAAGAAATGTCTGTGGAATGAATAAATCAACTCTCAAGATAAACTTTAGTGCCCTCCCAGCCTCACAGGCCAGGAACATACCCTGCTATGTGGTAGACACTCTTGTTCCTAAAGTTCTTAGTTGAATCCATAGCAGGAATTTGCCTTTAAAGAGGGTGGGTCAGGACTTTGTTCCTGTGTCCGGCAGTTGGGATTCTGTTGAGTGACTACATCACGTTTCCCTTAAAGAGTAAACAATATGTTCTGTATTATCTGATAATTCTCAGGCATCTGCTCAGCAAACTCTGCATCCCTAGGGACTGAATTCTTACTTAGTTCCTATGAGAGGTCCCAAATTTGATACAGTAGAAAGCAGTAGGTGGAGCTTCTCGTGCTCCATGCTAACACCACTCACAAGTCCATCAACACAGCTGCCTTTTTTTTTTTCTTTCCAATTTTTTTTATTAAGGTATTATATGTGTACATATCTTACCATTGCCCCCCCACCCCACTCCCATATATGCCCTCACCCCCCAGAGTTTTGCGTCCATTGGTTATGCTTATATGCATGCATACAAGTCCTTTGATTGATCTCTTATCTCCCCCATCTCTCCCTAACCTTCCCCCTGTAATTTGACAGTCTGTTTGATGCTTTACTGTCTCTGTATCTATCTTTTTGTTCAAGTTTATAATGTTCTTTATTATCCATAAATGAGTGAGATCATGTGGTATTTTTCTTTCATTGACTGACTTATTTCACTTAACATAATGTTCTCCAATTCCATCCAGGTTGCTGCAAATGATGAGAATTCCTTCTTTTTTATGGCAGCATAGTATTCCATTGTGTAGATGTACCACAGTTTTCTGATCCAGTCATCTGCTGATGGGCACCTAGGCTGTTTCCAAATCTTAGCTATGGTGAATTGTGCTGCTATGAACATAGGGGTGCATATATCCTTTCTGATTGGTGTTTCTAGTTTCTTCGGATATATTCCCAGGAGTGGGATTACTGGGTCAAATGGGAGTTCCATTCTCAGTTTTTTGAGGAAACTCCATACTGTTCTCCACAGTGGCTGCACCAATCTGCATTCCCACCAGCAGTGCACGAGGGTTCCTTTTTCTCCGCATCCTCGCCAACACTTGTCGTTTGTTGATTTGTTGATGATAGCCATTCTGACAGGTGTAAGATGGTACCGCATTGTTGTTTTGATTTGCATCTCTCGGATAATTAGTGACGTTGAGCATGTTTTCATGTGTCTCTTGGCCTTCCTTCTGTCTTCTTTTGAAAAGATTCTATTTAGGTCTGTTGCCCATTTTTTTATTGGATCATTTATCTTCCTTTTATTAAGTTACAGCTGCCTTTCTTTGAGCTATGGGACTGCTGAGAAGCCCTGGGCTGAATAAAGAACCTCATCTTTAATGGGGAAGCGGACTTCCCTTGCCCAAGGGATTGGTGCTCCATAAGAAGAAAATTATTTATTTCTGGTATATTGGGAAAGGACAAAACGATGTGAGACATGAGCATCTAAAAGGCCATAAGAGCGGACATGAGAATGACAGCCCAGAGATAGGGGTTCCGAGTGCTGCCATTAGCTAACTGCACAACTCTGGGCAAATCAGAATGTAGGCTTCAGTTCTTTTTGTAGAACAAACAGATTATCTAGTTTACCTCAGATCCTTCTAGCTTAAATATTCATCTCACTGTGTTTTTTACCTATTTGTTATTAGTTCCTCAAAGTAGTATGCCTATCTGGCCAATACTTTTCCTGCTTGCTTACTTTTCTGGCTAATATCTCATCATTTTCCACATCCTTATGGGATTTCTGGCAAATTCTAATATCAGTCTGGTTTCTAAAGCATGTAACTAATCTCTAGTTCACTTTGTTTCAACTGCTACATTTCAGAATCAGCCCTAATTACCCAGACTATAAATTCAAGACTCTAAACCATAAACAAAGGAACTCTCATGATTAGAACCATCTCATTGCTGGACTCACTAGAGCTCAGAGAGGTCAGAACTATTGAAACCCAACTATAGAAGACCTTGAGGCCTCCAAGGTCACCTGGCCCAGATGGTTGGTATTCTTAGAAACTGGTATAGAGTTACTAATGAGAAATGTGAGAGTGATAAAATTACGTCCAGCAGTATTTGTTGGCTGAACTGAATAATCTTGAAGCCTGTTTTGTGTTGTGATGATAACAGGTGAACAAAGTGTATAGTAGCGTGCGACTTGACGCAAAAGCTTCTGGTGGAGCTGATCTTTTTTTAACTCCTCACCCAAAGATATGTTTCACTGATTTTAGAGAGAGAAGGGAGAGAGAGAGATACATCTATCAGTTGCCTCCCAGGTGTGCCCTGACCGGGGATTGAACCTGCAACCTAGGCATGTGCCCTATCTGGAAATTGAACCCTCAACCTTTTGGTATATGGACAACACTCCAACCCACTGAGTCACCAAGCCAAGGCTGGATGGAGTTGGTCTTAAACACCCAAAGAACACACTCTTTCTAGGAGCTATTATGGTGTCTTTGGTGTTTTGAGGGTTGCAGCATCAGGGGAACAGGGTTCTCAGTCTAGGATCTCAGGAGGACTCTTCCTTAATGAACATAATGGCAGCAGAGATGGCCATGCCAGCAGTGAGGAGGGAGGCAAGTCCTGGTGTAGCTGCCAGTCTCGGGATAGATAAAAAACACAGAGATGTGAGCATCTGAAAGGCCTTCCATATTAACATACGTTGATATGCCATAAAGTCTCATAGAAAATCTCAGAAAACTTTAACGACAATTCTTGGTTTGTTAGAGTTGTTTTTGTTTTTTTCTTTGTTTTAGACAATCTTTCAGGAAATCAAAACTTTCCATTATTAATCATATCAGTAACTGTCATCTACTGAAAGCCTAACATAGTGTAGGCCTATGATGTCTAATACAGGTACTACATGGGATTATTTAAATGTAAATTAAATAAAGTTAAAAATTCAGTCCCTTAGTCACACTAGCTACATTGTAAATAATCAGTACTCACATATGACTAGTAACTACCATATAAGGTGGTCAGAATAGGGAATTTTCATTATTGCAGAACATTCTATTAGACACGCCTGTAGGCACTCTCTACATGTCTTGTGGGCATTGTTTTTAACCCTCCTCACACCTAGGTATAGTAAATATTTTCATCTCATTTTGCTGCTCAGGAAACCCAATCTCAGGAATGATTTGGCCAAGTTCATGAACAGAGTAAGTGGCAGAGGTAGGACACAATTTTAAGTTGATCTGGTTCCTAAGCCCCTGTACTTCTTTGTACCATGTTTCTTGATTACAGTTTTTCATCATGAAACCTCCTTTTTCAAAAAGTCCTTCCAAAGGATATTCACCAAAGAACAGAACTATCATTTAACTATTAAGAATTTAAGTAGACAGTCAGTCAAACTACCAAGGTGAAGGGATAAGTTGTCAGAAAAGTGGCATAGGCGTGTCAGGATGCATATGTGTAAATACACCCTATCACAGTTAGGCAAACAAGCTTTGGCAGCTGTCACACTTTACCTGATAGTTCATAGTCCAATAATGAAGACATCATTCTAATGTGCTCCTAATGTCAACAAGCCTTAACCTGTCATTGGATATCAGCTATAAACAATGAGAAATAAGCAAAATTTATGACTCCATCTTATAGAAATTCATGTTTTGTCTAGAGCAGGAAGGCTGTGTATATAGTCCTAAAATGTACCTCAAGAAAGTGTTTTTAAAAAACTGGATAGAAAGATTCCAGACATGGGAAACTAAGTTCATTAAAGAAATGGATAGCCTTTAGTGAAGGGAGAACAAATGTGAGAGCTTTTGCCAATGGAATGATGAAGGCAGGATTGTGACTGGAGTAATTGGTCTCTGTGTTTCTCAAGAACAGGACCAAGCTTTGTCTTTTTTTACTTCTACACCATGTGCATGTTGCTGGCATACAGTAGTTGCTCATTAATTATTTCTTGAATTGAACCAATTGTAAGAATTTCCTGTCCCCATAAATCCTGATGAAATAATTAGAATAATGGGATAGATGATGCGATGTGGCATTTTGGTCAATTTTTGGATAAGAGCAGCCTTGCTCTTCTCTAATACCTGCAACACACTTGTCTTTGATATTGTGCTCAGTTTACGTGGCTAATACGTATTGTGGTTGACCCTCACAAACTCATTTGGAAGACAAGCTTCACCCCAAACCCAAGAGGTGCAGAGCCTTCAAAGTCAGCAGAACTCAGCTCCAATGGAGTCTGTGTACCCCACCTCAGACGCCCATACGATGATCTGAGTACAGGCTGTTAAGTCCTTGAAGTTTGGGTGTCCGCCCTGGAAGGCAGTTTGGACAGAAATTACCTCAGCTGTACTCAGACATGATAGAGGACAACATGTTTTTGATACAGGGAATAGGAACCAAGCCAGAGGGCAGTGGAGGGAATGGAGTAACCAGAGGGAAACACTCTGTCTTGCCAACTTTTTCTACCTCTAGGCAAGCGGTCGTCTTCAAAGCCACTTCCTTTCAAGGTTACAATGATAGGAGGCAGCTCCTGACTTACCCCTGCATGCCATGGATACTCATACCTTATATTAATAGGACATTATCAGCCCCGGTGCCAGGCTCTGTGACTCACAAGGGAACAAAACCGTGGCACGTGTTGGGTGGTTGTGAGCTTTCCAAGAGATCAAATCCCAGCACTGGGAACTTCTGCTCTGAGTATGGGTAGGAAAGTTTTTCTCTTTTTCCAGAAGGGCTGCCTAATGTCTCCAAGTCAGGGAACCAGGCCAGTGCCTGGGGATTGGTGAGAGAGTGATTTAACGATTCCCTCTACCTTGGGTTGTAGGGGATATGGATAAAGAAGGATCCGTAACAACACAGAAAATGTTATAGGGATAAGAAGAAAGGAAAGTTCTCTTTAGCAGCTCTTAGTCTCTGCGGGTTTTTAAATTTCTCCATAGAGCATTTTTGTGCTAAGTCAATGCATTTATAAAGCTGCCTGGTCATGCTGGGAATGTGCTTCAGTTCATTCATTTAACAACCCTTGAACCTCATTCCATAATATCTGGCCATCCAGGTCCTATGTGTGCACACAGGAGGGTTTGTACACTAGCGACACTAACACTGGGGGTGGAAAGTGGAGGAAGTTCCCCAGGGAGAGGTGTCTGAAATAAAATAGGCACAATTGTAGTAATTAAACAGGGAAGGGAATTCTATGACATGGGAATAACATATGCAAAAGCCTATACGTGAGAGCATGAATATTCAGGGAAAAGAGGTTCACAGTGACCGAGCATAAGACATAAACGTGGGAGCATTATGGATGCTGATGGAGAGATGGGAAGGCCCTCATACACCCAGCAACTCACATCAGCCGAATACTGGTGTGAATCCAACACTTTATGTGTGTGGTTTCACTTACTATTCACCCTAGGAAGTAGTTACTATTATTTTCTCTAGTTTTAAAGATAAGGAAACCATGGCTTAGTGAATTTATATGACTTGCCTATGCTCATTGTTCTGGAGTTAATTAATGAGAGCACCAGACTTAATTAAGTTAGTTCTGGAATTATTGGTCAAAACCAAATCTTAACCAAGCCCACTGAGCCCCAATGCCTTATACTTTGGTTAAAAAGATGACTAACTAATATTAGAATTTAATTATATAATTCATTCCTTTATTCCTTCAGTGATGAAGTCACCCTATATTTATTGAGCATCTGTGATGTGCTAATTCTATTGTAGACACTAGGAATAAGCCAGTGAGCAAAACATACATTTTGCCTTCATGGAATCTGCATTTCTAATGAGGAGAGTCAGGCGGTTAAAATTAACAAAAATAGAATAAACAGAATTAGGGTTTCTTTTTATGAACAGAACTCTTTAATTTTAATATAGTTAAATATATCCATCTTTTCATATACTAATCAATTTAAAAATATTTTCCTACCTTAAATTCTAAAAGATATTTATTTCCTACTACAGTTATTTCCCAATATTTTTGAAAACTTTAAATCTACAGAAATATTATAATAATAGTACAAAGGGTAAATCCAGCTAGATTTGTGAATTGTCAATATTTTGCCATATGTAAAAAGTATTATTACTACTATTATTATTAGTTTTCTGAACCATTTGGAAATAAATGGCAGGCATTAAACACTTTACCCTTAAATTGTTAAGTATATGTTTCCCACATTCTTGTAATAACCACAATGCAACTGCAATACTCAAGAAATGTTACACTGACACTGTTTTATTATCCAATATTCATTTCATATTCTAATTATTTAGATGTATCAAAATGTTTTATATACAGGGTGGGGCAAAAGTAGATTTACATTTATGAGTACATGAAATAGAGTATATTCTTGTATTATTATTTATTAATTATTGTGTTATTTTCCATACAAGCAATTGTAAACCTATTTTTGCCCCACCCTTTATATGAATATATGCATATTTGGGTGCAATCAGGGATCACATATTGCATTTACTTGTAATGATCTTTTAGGCTTCTTTAATTAACAATTCAGACCAATTGCTTTGCAGAATGTCCCCTCTATATGGATTTTTCTGATTGTTTCCTCTGTTTAGATTCAAGCTAGTATTTGTTCCTGATCTTACTGGCAATCACAGATCCATGATAAAAGTTCCCATCTCCTATGGGACTTCTATTAAAAATGCAAGTTCCTTTTCAGTCATGGCAGGTTAAGCTCCTGTAACAGAGATCACAATTCTGGAGCTGAAATAAGATACACTTTAAGTTATCTCTCACATAAAAGTCCACAGATGAGCAGTCTACAGTCCTAGTAGAGTGGCTCTGCTCCATAAAGTCATCCAGGGACCCAGGTTCCTTCCATCTTGTTGCTCCATCATTGTCATTCTTTGCGTTTGTTTTTTGCAAAGGCAAAGCTGCTTCACTAGCACCACATCTGTATTTCAGCACACAGGAAGGGGGAAAAGAAGATACAGTGCATGTGATTTGTCCCTTTTAACTAATGAGACATAGAAGTTGCTATTGTAACTTGCACTCATTGACCAAATCCCATATCTAGGCACAAAGGAGGCTGAGAATGGCAACCAGTAGCTGGGGAGCCAATTGCCCTGCTAAAACTCCATAAAAGGAAGAAGGAGAGAGTGGACACTCAGGGGCCATTAGTGGTCTATAGTCATCCACTAGGTTGTTATTTCCTTTAGTGAAGACTCAATACATGAACCAGTGGATTCAGCTCATTAACATCTTTCCTTACGTTATTATTCACGATACTTACTTATATTTTTTCTTTTTTGGGTAGAGCTCTTTAGAATTCTCTTAATATCATTTTAAAATATCAAAACTTTTCAGCAAAAAGAAAAAATTTTAAAAATCCTAAGACCTTATTTCCAAGAATGGAGGGTTGTCATCTCAGAAGGTTTTTGTATAGTTCTATTTTCTCAAATACAATTCTAATGGGAATGTCAAAATTAATTCAAAAAGCAGAAATAAATTGTTTTCATACCAGAATTCAGGTTTTTCACTTTTCATTTATTCCTGGGGAAATTTAAGGGTGATGGGGAAGATATGTATTTGGTTGGCTTATTTAATGTCTAAAAGGCATAAACACACTGAGAGGTAGCAATAGCATGATAATGTCAAAAATGACCTTAGAGGGTACTTAAACTTCTTTTCTCATTTTATATGTGATGAAGATTGTAGGTGCCTCACATCTAGTTATCTTTAAACTAAGACTTGAAACCAGATTTCTTGACTCTGGTTCAGATTTTCCCTGCATGTTATACAACCTCTCCTTAATATGGGGCCAGTCTGTCCTTCCTCCATATCTAGCTCAGTTACTATAGTCCAGGTAATATTTTTATCTCGTCCAAGTCATCTAGGGGAGAAAGGTACATTAAAAAACAAAAATGCAAACACAAACAAATAAAACAATTGTTGAAAGTATTTGTTTGAGTCATGCTTTGGAATCCTTTTTAAACTAAGAAAAGAAGGCTGGCGTATTCACCTCCCCTCATACTTGAGCATTATCGGTTCCATCTTTGCCAGATTCCATCATCAGTCACTGCCCAGATCCCAGTGCCCTTGATGACATCAACCTCATGTACAGCTATTTCCATTAACAGCTTCCAAGGCTTCATATAAAAACAAAAATTAAGCATGAAGACATAACCATATCTTTTAACTCTCTTTCCACTTTTATATGAAAGGACCTCACAATATTTTATTTATTTTTGCTTTCATTCTTTCAAATTATTATTGTGAAATATTTCACATATTAAAAACAAGAACAGAGACTAATGTAACATTAATATACCCACTACTAATTTTTTAATTAATCTTTATTGTTGAGATTATTACAGATGTCCCTCTTTTTCCCCCCAATAGCTCCCCTCTACCCAGTTCCCACTGTGCCCTTCTATTGTCTGTGTCCATAGGTAATACAAACATGCATATAAGATCTTTGTCTTATCTCTTTCCGCAACCCCCCCCCACACACACACACACCCCTTCGCTCTGAGAATCATCAGTCTGTTCCATTTCCATGCCCGTGATTCTATTCCATTCACCAGTTTATTCTGTTCATCAGATTTTTTATTCATTTGATTTTTAGATTCAATTGTTGATAGATATGTATTTGTTGCCACTTTGTTGTTTATATTTTTTATCTTTACCTTTTTCTTCTTCTTCCTCTTCTTAAAGAATACCCTTCAGCATTTCACATAATACTGGTTTGGTGGTGATGAACTCCTTTAGCTTTTTCTTACCTGTGAAGCTCTCTGTCTGACCTTCAATTCTAAATGAAAGCTTTGCTGGGTAGAGTAATCTTGGTTGTAGGTTCTTGCTATTCATCACTTTGAATATTTCTTGCCATTCCCGTCTGGCCTGCATAGTTTCTGTTGAGAAATCAGCTGACAGTCACATGGGCGCTCCCTTGTAGGTAACTAACTGCTTTTCTCTTGCTGCTTTTATGATTCTCTCTTTGTCTTTTGCCCTTGGCATTTTAATTATGATGTGTCTTGGTGTGGTTCTCTTTGGGTTCCTCTTGTTTGAGGTTCTCTGTGATTCCTGGACTTGTAAGTGTATTTCTTTCATCAGCTAGGGGAAATTTTCTTTCATTATTTCTTCAAATAGGCTTTCAATATCTTGCTCTCTCTCTTCTTCTGGCACCGCCATAATTCGGATGTTGGTGCGCTTGAAGTTGTCCTAGAGGCTCCTTACACTATCTTCACATTTTTTTTATTCATTTTTCTTTTTGCTTTTCTGGTTGGGTGTGTTTTGCTTCCTCGTATTTCAAATCATTGATTTGATGCTCAGGATCCTCTAGTCCACTGTTGAATTACTGTATATTATTCTTTATTTCAGTCATTGTATGCTTAATTTCTGACTGGTCCTTTTTTTTTTTTTTTTTTTTTTTTTCATTCTCACTAAGATCCTTGAAAGTCTCACTAAGTCCCTTGGAGGTTTCTAGAAGATTCTTGAGTAACCTTATAACTGGTTTTGAACTCTATATCCAGTAGTTTGCTTTCTTCCATTTCTTTCATTTGTGACATGTTTCTTTGTCTCTGCATTTTGGCTGCTTCCCTGTGTTTGTTTCTCTGTATTGGGTAGAACTACTAAGTCTCCTTGAGTTGATAGAGTGGCTTTGTGTAGTAGGTGTCCTATAGGGCCAAATCAGCATCCCTAATAACCTGAGGTGGACACTCTATGTACACCCCTTTGTGGGCTGTGTGCACAATTCTATTGTAGTTGAGCCTTGATTGCTGTTGGTGTCACTGGGAGGCATTGACCTCCAGGCCAATTGGCTGTGGGGACCAGCTGCGATTACAGAGTGGGAGAGCTGCTGTGGAGGAGACATCCTTATGGAGCAGGACTTGCTTCAGTGGGGCTTTGGTGCTCACTGAGTCTGCCCCTTGAGTGTGTTGCTTATGGATGTGAAGAGTTGTAATCTGGTATGGTCTCACACTGACCACTGGGTACACTGGCTCTTTGGTCTCCAAGGAGGTGCAAAGTAAGTCACTGCCTAGGGCCACCCAGCAGGAGCTACAGAGAGATCTGCATATTCCTCTTCTTTGTATTGGGTTTGGAAGTGCCCAGACTAGGCCCAGCTGTGAAGCAAGGTAGGCTGGTGCTGGTGCTGGGTCTTGGGCCTTTTATTGATAGCTTTGGGGCTCCCTGACCCAGCTGCAGCTTGTTTGACAGGTTTTTAACCTGAGAAAAGACAAGCCATTCATATGCAAAAGCCTTTGCTGACAGCTTGGATGGGGTTGTAAATTGAGTGGGGTCTCAGGAATCACTAGGGCAGAGCAAACAGAAATGGCTGCCAGTCAGCCCTGCAACCAGGAAGGTCCCAGCATGGAAACAATGACCACTGCAAGCACCTCCGTCTGGAAGAAAGCCTGCCCCGATGCCCCAGGCAATCCAGTTTCTCCTCATATGTCTGGGTCCCCAAAGCCTTGCCCTGGTTCTGGAGCTCAGAGGAAATGGAAGCTTGTAAATTCAGTTCATGGTGCGGCCTTTTAAGAGGAACAACTGGGTCTTCAGGAGCCTCTGTATCACTGAACCTCAATCTGCACTGGTTTTTATAGCCCATAGTTCTTACTGCCCTTGGAGACTTCTTTTCCCAGCTCTGGGACTCTGTGCTGGGCGTCTGGAGTGGGGCTGGGACCCCTTGCTTCTCCGGGCAGCCTCTGCAGAATTGATCTCCCTCCCGATTAAAAAAGCGGTATACATGGGTGCCGGACCAGCCTGTTCCGTGCCTCCGTACCTCCGCACCTCCTACCAGTCTCAGTGTGCTGTCTTCTTTACTTCTCTAGTTGTAGTACTTCCATTCAGCCAGCTTTTCAGTGTTTCTGGATGATGTTGTTCTGTATTTTAATTGTAATTTTGATGTGGTTGTGGGCGGCAGCGAGTACAGGCATTTGCCTACACTGTCATCTTTGTTCTCCCCATTACTAAATTTAAAGGATTCTCAATTCTGCCATATTTTCTTCAAGATTTCTTTAAGTATATAAAACATTAAAATATTCTCAAGACTTGATTTCATTCCCTTCCCGCTCTCCCTTTTTCTCCCTCCTGTGTGGTAATTAACAATATTTTGAAGTTTTCTCCATTGAAGATTTCCATACATTTATCTGTCAGCATTATCCATCGGTACATTATAATTATTGACATTATTGTGCATGGACTTCTTTATACCTCCATTGTCACTTATTGTTGTTTGTAAGTGACAATGCTCTATGTCCAGTTTTTTGTGGGTGAGGTATCCTTTGCTTCTGGCACAGTTTAAATTCTGTTTATATTTGTTTCAGTTTTTTTGTTTAGATTTATTTCAATTCACAAATTCTCTCTGCAGTAGTCCATACAGGATTCATATCTTTATTTAATTTTGGAAAATTCTTCTCAATTATTTCTTCAAATACTGCCTCTGTACCATTTCCTTCATTCTGTTCTAGAATACCTAAGAGACAAAGGATGGGCCCTCTCTCTCTATCCGCTATGTTTCACCCCTGTTACTTACTTATTTATTTACCTCCCTGTGAATTTTGTGCAAAACTGAATTTTGTGCTTAATTTTATTTATAGTTTTATTTCAGTTTTCTAATCTTCCAATTTACCAATTTTCCCTTCAACAGTCTATTCAAGATTTACTCCAGGCAGAATTCAGGTGTGTTTAAGAGCTAGGGCTCTGCTGCCAGCCTGTCAGAAGGTTCAATTCCACTTCTGTCATTTATTAGCTAATGGGTTTGGACAAATTCCTAGCTTCTCTGGACATCAGTTCTTTCATCTGAAAAATTGAAATAATAGTACTTACTTCACAGTGGTTTTTTTACTATGAAGAGAGCCAATGTATGGAAAGCACTTAAAATAGTTCTTAGCACACATGGTAAGGCTCAATAAATATTTACTGTTATTATGATTGTTCAATTAATATCTAAATGCATTTTAAAACTTTTTTTAAAAAAATATTTTTTATTGATTTTTTACAGAGAGGAAGGGAGAGAAATAGAGTTAGAAACATCGATGAGAGAGAAACATCAATCAGCTGCCTTCTGCACACCCCCTACTGGGGATGTGCCCCAAACCAAGGTACATGCCCTTGACCGGAATCGAACCTGGGACCCTTCAGTCCATAGGCCAACGCTCTAGCCACTGAGCCAAACTGGTTAGGGCTATTTTAAAACTTTTTAAAATAATTAATTTTCATATCCTTCCTTTTTCTTTTAAATCTTCACCTAAGGATATGTTTTCATTTATTTATATATGTATTTATTTATTTAGTAGAGAAAAAGGAAGAGAGAGAGAAACATCGATGTGGTTGCCTCCTGTATGCACCCTGACTGGGGATCAAACACACAACCTAGGTATGTGCCCTGACCAGGAACTGAACCCACAGCTTTTTGGTTAACAGGATGACACTCCAACAAACTGAGCTGCCAGGCCAGGGCTATCCTTCCTTTTACAATTGCTGCCTTTAAAAATAATTATAATTTTTAATACAAATTACATCTTCGTTTACCTCTTTGAACATCATAAGCATCCTTACTTTTAAGTATTTTTCATATTGTTCCATAAACTGAATTTCATCTGGAGAGCTTGCCTATTCTGATTTTTGAGATCTGTTGGCTATATTATTAAATGTCATGGGTTTGGGGATGTAGAATAACAGGCTCATTTTGAGTGTGAGATTCTTTTGCTCTCTTTCTCCAGGGTTCATCTCTTTTTGGCAGGTGTGTGGCTGCCTCCATCTGGCCTTTCAGACATCCAAGTAAGAAAGTAAGTAAGAAACAGATCTTTGATTAATAATTTGGGGTCTCTTTCTGCCCTAGATTGATATTGGGGGTATCAAAGTTAGTGTTACAGAACCAATACCTAGTTGGGAGCTGTGAGATAAATAAATGCAATATATTATATTTTATGAAATCTAGGGGATGTCACTCATTGGAGGCTGCAGTGCTGCTCTGTGTACCACTTAAGGAAAAGAAAACTTCCAATTAAATCTTGCCATAATGTTTTGTTATCACATGCAACTTTATTTTACACTCATCAAAGAGTTCTTTGAGCATAGATGTCAATTTTTTATTATAAACTAGAGGCCCGATGCACGAAATTCATACAAGGGGCTTAGCCCTTGCAGCCGCGGCAGCTTACCTCGGCCCTCACAGCCCCAGCTTCGTCCAGAAGGTCATCCAGAAGGACGTCCGGAAGTTCATTCGCTGTCTGGTCTAATTAGCATATTACCCTTTTATTATTATAGATTACTCTGTAGATGCATAAAAATCAATGGGTAAGTTGTTTCTAGAATGTCTTTGCCCTTTTTGATTCAGACACTAGTGTCCATGATTTTTCCCATCACGTTGTTCTGTGTGTCAATCAGAACATGGGTGATGCAAAATTTCTTAAAATGTCTTCAGGGTTTCCTTCACTCCTCTGACCCTCCTTCTTCAGGCTTTGGTGCTAACTATCTGTCATGAAAACCAGCTCACAAACACCTGCTGGCCAACAGAAATGCTGGGAAGCCTTCAGATTTCAGAGATATTGAAGTGTAAAAACAAAGTGGTAATTACCGATTTGTATTCCTATTCAAAACACTTAACAGAACCTGAGATATTTTCACGCACAGTGAAAGGGGAGGCATGCTAGAATGTCCACTGCTGCTTCAAGGAGAGTCCCTGATGCTGTGGGGACTTTTCAGTCAGCTTTTCTGGCAGGATCTTAACTATGGCCACCGAGTCTGTTTCCCAACCCAGAGCCGTCCCCTTCAGCTCTGTTCACTGCTAAGCTTCTGGACCATAGAAACGTTTGCCTGGTTTCTGAGCTCAGCTATATATTTTTGGTTTTCTCTTTTAATGTTTTACTTGTGGTAGAAGATAGACTAGGGCACATTAAACATTTTAGGAGTTTATTTGCACAAAAATCTACTCAAATTGGGCAACAACAAATCAGAAGTGGGAAGGAGCAATTCATTGGAAGAAATTAGGGGGAAAAGTTTTATAGAGAAAAATAAGGAAATGTTTGATTGGCTGTGGCTTAAGCATTTGCATTATTTGGGAAAGATTAGTTGGTTGGTTGTGATTGGTAGTCTTTATAGGTGTTGATTTCTTAACTTTGAGGCATTTACAGGCTTAGATTTTGCTTTGTTTACATTGGCTGCTAAGGTATTAGAACTGTCTCAGGTCTCTGTCTCCTTGTTTAACACCAGTAATTGCCATTATCTTTTGACCAGAGGGGGTGATTAAAGCATGGATTCCTTGTATCACCTTGGCTGGAGTTTCTAGTCATGTTTATACATATCTGTCTCCTTCACTGGGGCTTTTGTCTTATTCATCTTGGTGTCTAATTCAGCACTTGACACAGGCCTGTCACATGGTGAAAATCAACAAAAAAGGATTAGGTGAATGAAACAATAATTTTTTTATCTCAAAACTTATCTCAGCACCATTACTTAAGGTTTGGGTTTTTTATTTGTTTGTTTAATTTGGGACTCTAAGTTAATGTTCTTGTTCTTTTCTGTGAGGTTTGTGGTCCAGGTCATAAATTTTTGTTTGCTTTTTTTTCCCAATCAAATGTGTGTGTTTTTATACATTTTGAAATAGTATTAAATCTGTAGAAAAGTTTCGAGAGCAGTATAAAGAGCTCCAGCTTCTCCTTCTCTTCATGTTCCTTTTTACTACATTATCTCAACACTCCTCTCCCTCCTCATTCTCATGTATATGTATACGGATAGATACACACACACACACTGACACGATGCCCCATTACCCCTAAATACTAATGTGTAACTCCTGAAAATACGGACACTCTTTTATATCACAACCCTATAACCCAATCAGAAAATCAACATTGTGACAACACAAGCATCCAATCTATGGACTCCATTCAAATTTTTCTAGTTCCAACAACTTTTCTTTTTCCCTTCCTGGTTTAGAACTCTATTCAGAAACTGGCTCTGCCATGTGTCTTAGTCTTTTCGTACTACTATAACAAAATACCATAGGCTGGGCAGCTTATAAGCAATATTTATTTTTCAGAGTTCTAGAGGCTGAAATTTTGGGATCAGATGCCAGGATGATTGGGTTAGGGTCCTCTTTCAGGTAGTAGATTTCTTGTTGGATCTTCATGTAGAGGAGAAAAAATTTCCCTCTACCCTTCTGTGTTACTGGCTAAGACCACTCTATAATATAAGACATTAACAAGAGAGCCTGGCTGGTGTAGCTCAGTGGCTGAGTGTCAACCTATGAACCAAGAGGTCACGCACGGTTCGATTCCTGGTCAGGGCACATGCCCAGGTTACGGGCTTGGTCCCTAGTGGGGGGTGTGCAGGAGGCAGCCACTAGATGATTCTCTCTCATCATTGATGTTTCTATCTCTCTCTCTCTCCCTCTCCCTTCCTCTCTGAAATCAACACAAATATATATATATTTTTTAAAGACATTAGCAGGAGAAAAGAATTATGTTTTATAGTGGAGGAAAAACTTTCCCCTACCCTTCTACATTCTGTTGGCTAGTCTAATAATTAAATTGACATCAAACAGATTAACAGGGAAAAAAAACAAATTTTATTTCATTCTGTTGACTGTAAACAAAAAAGTTGGCTAAGTCTTCCTTAAGAAAGAGTTATTTCGAGAAAAAGAAAGAATTGCAATTTTGTGTCTATAGCCATGGTGCGCCATGTGCAAGGCCCTGAGGGAACAAAGGGTAGTAAGAGTTCTCATATAGAGGGAAAGAGGGACGGGGTGGGGCTGTTATGACCATAGAGTTCTTCTGAAAGGGCTTTTGCAACTGACATAGGTCATGTGAGCTCCTCCTACGAGCCCTCCAGATTGAAACTGTTTTTTATTATTGTGATATATTTAAAAAGTTTTAAAACAGTATTTTGGCATAGATGAAGCCAATGATGTCACCTCAATGCCTTTTAATGTAGCTTTTGTTGAAGGTCTATAAGATGAACTTGAACAACAGGTTTTTTTTTAAAAAAAAAAAGGTACAACTAATTGGGCCAAATTAGTTGCAAACCCATGATTTAGTAAATTATGCTGAGTGATTCTCCTGAGCTATCCAAAAAGATACAAAAAAGAAAGCTATATACCCCTAAGTCCTCAATTTAGGCAACTCAAGTAATTAGCCTACACTTAGAGCAATTATCAGCTAAATCCACCTTTCAAGATCCCCAAGGCAAACCACCATTCAAAGGAGCTTATAATTATCGCAAAAAGCCTGAACATTGGGGGAAAAAGATGTTTAAAGCTCAAAAAGGCAATTACAAGGCCAACAGCCCATAAAATTTGTAAATCCTTCTCAAGGATTCCAACCTAAATTTTCTCAGCAATAGGACTGCTTCAAAGATCAAAAGGAGATTTTTTTTTTCTATGTTCCTAACTAATTTTTTAAGAGAATTTGATCTAACTATTGGGGATGAGATAACTGTGACCCTCCTAGACACCCCACCCCCCCAGCCTCACCATTCCCTTCCTTGCCGGGGCTGACCAGCAGCCCCTGAACGACAGATGAACAGATTACTCCAACACAGTTTCACTGTGTGGGAGAGGGCTAAGGGACTCCAGGCTGAAGCAGCCAGGCGAGCCTCGATTGCCTCCCTCGTTAGGCTTTTATTGGAATTTTTATCTTCAGATACAATCAGTAATCTTGGGAGGACACATGTGTTTACATTGTCCTCTAGGCCAGGGCATCCAGGGATTAAGCATAAGGATTCCAGTAAACACCTGGGAGTCTACACATGCACAGACTTGTTTGGAAAGGTCAAGGAATAATTAGGGGCGCTGCCTTCAACACTCCCCTAAGTCTCCCCTAAGTCGGAATTCTGATAAAGAGGGCAGGCGGCCTTCCACGCACTTCCCTTTTCTCAGAATGTCCTCTTTACAACTTTCCAACCAAGTCTCTTGTGCTCCCCAACACTTCCTAAGACCATAAAAAATGGTAGGAGTTCACAATTAACCCATGACTATCTCTAAATCCCCTCCAATTCTTTTTCAACTTGGATCTATTAAAAAAAAAATCCACCGATTTATTTGGGTTCCCTCAGCCCTTATTGATCTCCTAGGATGAAACTTTCTTGAATCTTACAAATCCCATATTTTTTTCTCTAAAAGGGGGAAATATTCCTATATCTTGAGTTTTTAACCAGTTAACTACCATGCATCCAAAATGGAAACCATCCGCACACGCCACGATATTTTGAATTAAATTAAAAAAAATTAATTTGCAATGAATATTATAAAAATAAACATATTACTCACAATTCGGGTGTTCTTGAATATTTTCAGTTGAAAATTCTCATTAAAAAATGACTTTAAAGCATTTATAGACGCTTATGGCATACAAAGGGTTAAAGACTTATCAACAAAGATACATGGGGTATCTAAAGAAAAACTTCAGTTCTATAAAATTCAAGTTAAATATGTAGTTATTGATAATGGTCTCACATTGGATTCTGATAGAACCCAGGGGATTTTAAATTTTCCTATTGCCAAGACTAAAAGGCAACTCAGGAGATTCCTAGGTTTGGGCTGGGAAAATGGATTCCTAATTTTCTGTCTTGGCTCAACATTTACACTCTCTTCTCAAGGCTCAACAGACAGAGGCCCTTCACATGGACAGAGGAATCCCATAAAGTCTTCAAAGAAATAAAAAGCAGTCTTCAAGATCCTCCTGCTTTAAGGCATCCTAATTATCAATTGCCCTTTTCCTTTTTGTTTGTGAAAGAGAGAGAAATGCCTTAGATGACTTAGCTCAACAACATGAAGCCAACATAGACCCTTGGATACTATAGGCAACAATTAGATCTGGTGGCCAAAGGTCTCCCTCCCTGTGTGAGAGCTATTCCAGCCACTGCCAATTTACTACAGCATTTAAAAGAGATAATAATGGACCCTCCAATGACTATGTGCCTCATTCATTGGAAGTCTTACTTTCATCATAATCAGCACCTTTCTGCTAGCAGACTAACCTCCTATGGAGTTCTTTTATTGTCTTTATCTAATGTGACTTGTTCATTGTAATACTCTGAATCCTCCTACTCTCTTCTCTCTGCTGACTAAATCCCTCACGAGTACCTGACATTAAAGACAGAATACTAACTCCTTAAATTGATTTATAGGAAACACCTCTCAAATATGCTAAATTAGTTTGGTTTACTGATTGCTCTTACCTAAAAGATGAAGCAGGCCACAATCAAGAAGGCTATGAAACTATCTCTCTAAATGAAACCACTAAGGCCAGTTCAATGCCAGGCAACTTCTGCTCATCAAGCAGAACTCTGCATTAATTTGAGCTTTCAATATAGCCAAAGATTAAACTGTTAACATTTATACTGTCAGTAGGCACACTTTGGTGTTGTCTAAGACTTTGGGATGCTATGGCAACAGAAAGGATTCTTGACTTCTTTCAGACAAAAGACAAAAAACAATTCTTATGTTTTAGAATTCTTAGAGGCTAATCAATTGCTTAAATCTTTACCAATTACAAAAGACCCTGGACATTCAATGGCAGACATGGAATAAAGAAAAGGTAATCATTTGGCTGACACTGCTGTAAGTTAGTAGCATTAAAACAATCTCAGCCCCTAATGGAAGCACCTATGCTACCAGCTGAAGCAACTGGAGATTTAAAAGATAACATTATGGAAGCACAGAATGTAGCTGTTTGACAAAATAGAAAGAAATGGTTAGAACAGTCTGTAAATTGGCCCTAAAAGTAACTTATGAGTAGGTCCAAATGACCAACCACTCTTCCCTGATTGTATACATCATCTATACTAATAAAAGGGTAATATGCTAATTAGACTGTGAGACCTTCCAGGAGACCTTCCAGATGTTCTTCTGGACAAAGCCATGGCAGCAGGGCTGAGGTAGAGGCAGTTAGAGGCCAAGAGGGGAGGGCAGTTGTGGGTGATCAAGCTGGTGGGGGGCGGGGCCATTGGGGATAAGCAGACCAGCAGGGGAGCAGTTGGGGGTGAGCAGGCCAGCAGGCAGAGTGGTTAGGGGCAATCTGACAGGCAGGGAGATGAGCAGTTAAGAGCCAACAGTCCCGGATTGCGAGAGGGATGTCCGACTGCCAGTTTAGACCCGATCCCTGTAAACTGGCAGTAGGACATCCTTCGAGGGGTCCCAGTTTGGAGAGGGTGCAGGCCAGGCTGAGGGACACCCCCCACCCATGCACGAATTTCGTGCACTGGGCCTCTAGTATATTATATTATGTATATGACTTAACTCCCTGGAACAGTGACAGACAGTTTCATGGGAAAACAATACTACTGGAAGTCATCTCTGAAGACAGCTTCCCAGGCATACTAACATTTCAAATCTTCCTAAAGTGCAACCCTGGAAAACACATTCATACCTCTATGGGACATTTTCCCTTGCCTTTAGGACCCTTTGAGGTCTGGCAAATGGACTTGACTCATTTGCCCTTTCTCAAGGATAAGTCTATTTTAATGATGATTTGTATGTTTTCTTCATTGGATGGAAACATTTTCATGCCACCGAGTCATAGCCTCAACATTAAGTAAAATACTCCTAGAAAAGATCTTTCCAAATAGGGAAATTCCCTCAGAGCTCCATAGCCACTGGGGAACTCATTTCACAAAACAAATAATACAATCTGTTTGTAAGATCTGGCCAATTTTGCAACATTTCCTTTGTGCTAATTATCTCCAGTCCTCCTGTGCTGTAGAACTGACCAACAGGGAAATCAAAACTCAATTGACAAAACTCAATTCTTTTAACTTGCCTTGACCTAAGGATTTTCCCTTGGTTTTGCCCAACCTAAGATCTACTCTCTTTGACAAACATCAACTGTCTCCATGAGGTTAGATCAAAGAATATACATATAAACCTGCACTGAAAGGAGAATCTGGATTTACTGTTAAGAATTTATAAGGGCCCGTAAGGCTAATTCACAGTTACTAGAGCCATCTCCCCAGAAGATAAAGATCTACATCATGATCTCCAACCCTGAGATTATGTCTATTGGAAATGCCATCTTCATAAAGATGCCCCTCAACCCTGAGGAAAGAGTCATATCAGGTATTAATAACTAACCCTCATGCTACTAAACTTAAGAATATATATTTTTAAATGTTTATTATTGACATTATTACAGATGTCCCCCATTTTATACCCTTTGCCAACCTCTACACAGACCCACCCCTCCCCACCCTCTGGCCCTCATCACACTGTTGTCTGTGTACATGGACTATGCATATATATTCTTTAGCTATTCTCTTCACCTTCTTTCATCTGGTACACCCCAACCACCTCTTCTCTAACATCTGTGCCATGTATCCATGCCTTTGGTTCTATTTTGTTCATCAGTTTACTTTGTTCATTAGATTACAAATGAAAGTGAGATTCCATGGTATTTGTCTATCTCTGACTGGCTTATTTCACTTAGCATAATAATCTCCAGGTCTACCCATACTGTTGCAAAAGGTAAGAATTCCTTCCTTTTTACAGCCACACAGTATTCCATTGTGTAAATGTACCACAGCTTTTAATCCACTCATCTGCCAATGGGCACGTGAACTGTTTCCAGATCTTGGATATTGTAAACAATGCTGCTATAAACATAGGGGTGCTAATTGATGTTTCAGGATTCTTAGGATATATTCCCAGAAGTGGGATTACTGGGCCAAAGGCAATTGCATTTTTAATTTTTTAAGGAAACTCCATACTGTTTTCCACAGTGGCTGTACCAGTCTGCATTTCCACCAACAGTGCACTAGGGTTCCCTTTTCTCCACATCCTCTCCAGCACTTGTTTTTTTGATTTATTGATGGTAGCCATTTTGGCAGGTGTGAGGTGATATCTCATTGTAGTTTTAATTTGCATGTCTCTGATGATTAGTGATGTTGAACATTGTCCCAGCCAGGTAACTCTGTTGGTTGGAGCATCATCTGGTACACCAAAAAGTTGCAGGTTCAATTCCCGGTCTGGGCACATACCTAGGTTGCAGGTTTGATCCCCGGTCTCCAGTCAGGACAGGTATGGAAGGCAACCAATCAATATTTCTCTCTTAGCTCTCACTCTAGCTCTCACTCTCACTCTCTCCCTTGCTCTCTCCCTCGCTCTCTCCCCACCTCCCTTTCTCTCTCTCTCAGATCCATAAACATATCCTTGAGTGGGAATTTTTTAAATTAAATTTATTCAGATAACCTTGGTTAATAACATTATATAAATTTCAGGTGTACAACTTTATAATATGGCATCTATGTACTCTATTGTGTGCTCACCACCCTAAATCTAGTCTCCTTCCACCACCATGTATTTTACCTACTTTGCCCTCTTTGGCTTCCCCTTTTCCCCCTTCCTCTCTGGTAATACCATTCTGTTGTCTGTATCTGTGAGGTTGGTTGGTTGCTTGCTTGCTTTTTGTTTTATACCCCACATATGAGTGCAATGTTGTTCTCAAGTCCTTCTCCTTTTCCATTGAATTTATTTCACTTAGCAAAATACTTTCAAGATTCATTTATGTTGTCACAAATGGCAATATTTAATCTTTTTCATGGCTAATATTTCATTAATATATGTACCACATCTTATCCAATTATCCATCGAAGGACACTTAAGTTGTTTCCATGTCTTGGCTATTGTAAATGATGCTGTAATGAACATAGAGGTACATATGTCTTTATGAATAAGTATTTTCAAATTTTGTAGGTAGATACCCAAAATCAAGACTGTTGGGTCATATGATAGTTTTATTCCTAAATTTTTTAGGAACCTCCATACTATTTTCCATAGTGCTGTACCAGTTTACATCCCCACTAGCAGTGTATGAGGGTTCCGTTTCCTCTATAAACTTTCCAACACTTACTTGTTTTATTGATAATAGCCATTCTAACAGATGTGAGGTTGTATCTCACTGTGGTTTTTATTTGCATTTTTCCTCATAACTATTGAAGCTGGGTGTCTTTTCATATATCTGTTGGTCATTTGTATGTCTTCTTGGGAGAGGTGTCTGTTCAGATCCTCTGTCCATTTTTTAAATTGAATTATTTGTTGTTGTTTTTGTTTAGTTGTATGAGTTTTTTTTAATATTTTGGATACTGCCCCCTTATTGGGGGTATCATTTGCAAATATATTTCTTCAATTTGGTTAGTTACCTTTTTGTTTTGTTGATGTTTCTTTTGCTGTGCAGAAGCTGAAAACTGTAAAACATCAATGAAAGAAATTGAAGAAGAGATAAAGAAGTGGAAAGATAGTCCTAGTTCATGGACTGGAAGAATTAGCATTGTTAAAATGGCCTAAAGCAATATATAGATCTAATGTAATACCTATGAAAATCCCAATGGTGTTTTTCACAGAAATAGAATGAAAATCCTCAAATTTGTATGAAACCACAAAAGACCCTGAATTGACAAAGCAATCTTGTGGGGGAGGGGGGGAAGCTGTAGGGATCATAGTCTCTGACATTAAATTATACTACAAAGCTACAGTAATTAAAACAGTATGCTATTGGCAAAAAAAATCCAAACACATAGACCAATGGAACAGAATTGAGAACCCAGAAATAATTCCACATATATATGGGTGACTAATTTTTGACAAATGAGCAGAAAACATACAGTGCAGAAAGGAAAGTTTATTCAATAAGTACTTTTGGGAAAACTGAAAAGCCACTGAAACTAGGCTGCTGACACTATATACAAAGTGAACTGAAAATAGATTAAAGACTTCAATATAAGAACTGATACAATAAAATACATAGAAGAAAACATAGGCACTAAACTTATGGACTTTGGTCTCAGAGGGATTTTTATGAACTTGACCCCAGTGGCAAGGGAAAAAAAGCAAAAATAAATGAATGGGACTACATCCAACTTAAGGGTGTTGACTCACAGATTCATGTTTCTCATTTAAAAGGGTCACCCATACCTGTGTGGTCATCTCAATCTGTTGGAGATTTTAAGTTGAAAATGATTAGTGATGTTGAACATTGCCCCAGCCAGGTGGTTCAATTGGTTGGAGCATCATTTCATACACCAAAAGGTTGCAGGTTTGATTCCCAGTCAGGGCACAACCCAAGACCACTAGTAGAATTCTCATTCCAGGATTAAAGTAGATGGCATCTGATGTAAATGGCTCTCCCAAGACCCCAGACCAGGCCAGTCATACATCATTCTACCTAGTAACCCCTATACTTAGTCATCCATTTCACACCCATTGTTTCATTTAATAATTATATTGCTATCATAATCTCTTTTTTTTCCTAAATGAAACTCTTGACAGGATAATCTTTCAATTCTAACCCAAATATATAGAAACATCAGATGCTCTTTTAATCATACTCATGATAAATCACATGATGACCTTAATATCTTCTGTGTTGATGATTATTATGATCACCCAACATATAGAAAATATGAAGTACCTGCCTTGTAGAAGAGTCAGCTGGCTGTGGTTCGATTGGGTCCTTGTGTCTGTTCCATTGGTCTGTGTCTATGTTTTTGCCAATATCATACTGTTTTAAATACTGTAGCTTTGTAGTATAATTTAATCTCAGAGACTATGATACCTCCAGCTTGGTTTTTCCCCCCCTCAAGATTGCTTTGCCTATTCAGGGTACAGACTCTCTTGGAAGGCTCTTGGGGAGGTCTGGGCACACTCAGGGAGAGACTGAGTTGTGTGGATCTAGGGCAAGATCAGTTTTTCCCGCCCACACCCAACTGATGTTATTGTTCCTGTGCAGAGCCCTCTCTTCACACAGCCAAATCTTGGTCTGTTTGGGCCTGATGTATTCTGCTGGCCTTATTCTGACAACTCGCTGAGGCCTCTCCCCACCACAAAGGCCTGTGGGTATCTGGTAGGTGGCAACTAGCATTGGTCTCCTAAAACTTTGGCTGAGTGGCCTCAGACCCAGCACAGTCACCAAGTTTGAATCCGTATCAATCTGGTGAACACCACTCACTTCTACCTGGTGGTGACTCACTGAGAACATACCTCACGCAACTCAAGTACCACCAGAGGCTCTTTCAGTGACTGAGCCTTATGGGCAGCCAGCAGGCAGAGGTAGATCTCAGGGTACCTTGAGCCTCTTGTTGACCTGCTCCTGGGCTCGGTGCTGGTAAAAGTCAGATTTGCTGCTTGGCCCCTTCCATGTACATCCAGGCCTAGCAGAAGCAGCCATAAACTGAGGATCTCTTTGTAGCTCCAAACAGGTAGCCCAAAGCTAGTTACAGGCAGCACCTGACATTAAGTACCTCTCAAGAAGCCCAGAACCAACACACCTGGTGGTGAGTTTCAGACCATATCAGAGCAAGATCCAATTAGCTCCACAAGTGGTACACCCAAAGGGAGATCTCAGCAGGCACTAGACCCTGCTGGGGTGAATTCCACTCATGGTGTCAGCTCCTGCATAGCAGTTCATACACAGTAGTCAGGGTCAATTCTCATAGTCAGCCAGCCTGAAGGTCAACGCCACTCAAAGATGGGCCAAAAGCAATTAAGACTCAACTATCAGAGGAGGGCTCACATAATCCATAAAAGGAACATTTCTGGACAATCTAACTCAGGTAAACAGGGAGCCTGAGCACCACCAGACACCTACTACATAAGGCCACCTTACCAAGACTGGAATGCATAGCAGATCTACCTAATACAGAGTAACAAATACAGAGAGTCAGCTAAAATGGAGAGACAAAGAATCATGCCCCATGAAAGAGCAGGAGAAATCTCCAGAAAAAGAACTAAATGAAAGGAAGGCAAGTAATCTACTAGATATAGAGTTCAAAGCCAAATATTATAACCAAATATTTCATTGGTTATAAGGATGGATGCTTAAGAAACTTAGGGCAAGAATGGATGAACTCAGTAAGAACTAAAGAGATAGTAAGCATCAAAAAGAATATACAAACCATAAAAAAAATAACCAGTCAGAAATGAAGAATATAATATCTGAAATGAAGAATACACTATAAGGAATCAAAAGCAATTAGGTGAAGCAGAGGATCAAATCACCAATTTAGAAGGTAAGTTAGCAAAAAACACCCAATCAGAGCAGTAAAAAGATAAAAGAAGTTTAAAAATTGAGGGGAGGTGAAGGGACCTCTGGGACAACATAGGGGTACTAGAAGAAGAAAGAGAGCAAGGAATTAAGAACATATTTGAAAAAATAATGACTAAAAACTTCTCTAACCTGGTAAAGGAAAAAGACATACAAGTCCAGGAAGTACAGAGAGTTCCAAAGAAGACGAATCCAAAGAAGCCCACATGAAGACACATCATAATTAAAATGGCAAAGGTTAAAGACAAAGAAAGAATCTTAAAAGCAGGGGAAAAAAGAACAGACAACAACAACAACAAAGGCAGTTAGTTACCTACAAGGTAGCTCCCATAAGACTGCCACAGGATTTCTTAACAAAACATCTCAGGCGAAAAGGTTGGATCTTGCTTTTTGTTTGTTTGTTTGCTTGCTTGCTTGCTTGTTTTCTCTCCTTTATTCTGGATTAAAGCGTTCAAAGAAATTAAATGGCATCTGACTGGATTCTCCATCTCTTTCTTCATCAGGCTCTAAAGCCACTGTATTAAAGTCAGGCTAATGAAAAGCCAGCAGTTCAGGACAGATACTTCCATGAGGTCATTGGCATTTGCCTCAACTCCTAGCCATTGCTGCTGGGAGATCAGGCCACTGGAGGGCTGCTTTGCTCAAAAGGCACCAGAACTACAGTGCTTGGAGACTAAGGCTTGAGACCTACACAATATATTATTGGCTTCAAAATATGCTGAGAAAGCTACAAAATCAAAATGGGAATATGTTTAATTAAATGTCCACAAATACATGTTAACTTCATTAAGTGCTGAAGTTAGTACTTATATAAAAATTTCATTCCATTTAAACACAATTTCAAGTTAGATTTTTTTCAGTTTACAAGAACTTAGAATGCATTAGTGCCAAAACATCAGCTCATCGTAATTTAAATTACTCACAAAAAACTCAAAAGTAAAAATATACTTTAAATTTTAAATAAAAGATTATATTTAATGTGGATTAGGGTACATACATGGTAATATTTTCATGATGTAGGGTAGGAGTTCCACAAATAGGAGTTCAAAGTCTCTACTAGGTCCTAACATGGTCTTGGGAACTCGCCAGTTTGCTTCAAAAACAGCCTAGATTCATTTTTTAAATTTTATTTTGAATTACACTTAACATGCAATATTATGTTCATTTCAGGTGTACAACATAGTGAGTAGACATTTATATCCCTTACTAAGTGATCACCACAATAAGTCTAGTACCCGCCCTAACTGGTTTGGCTCAGTGGATAGAGCATCGGCCTGCGAACTCAAGGGTCCCAGGTTCGATTCCGGTCAAGGGCATGTACCTTGGTTGCGGGCACATACCCAGTAGGGAGTGTGCAGGAGGCAGCTGATCGATGTTTCTAACTCTCTATCACTCTCCCTTCCTCTCTGTAAAAAATCAATAAAATATATTAAAAAAAAAAAAAGTCTAGTACCCATCTGGCACCATTTGTAGTTATCACAATATTATTGACTTACTAGAGGCTCGGTGCACGACATTCGTGCACTGGGGGCGGGGAGGGGTGTTCCTCAGCCCGGCCTGTGCCCTTTAGCAGTCCGGGAGCCCTCGGGGGACGTCCGTCAGTTGGACATCCTTAGCGCTGCCGCGGAGGCAAGAGAGGCTCCCACCACTGCTGCTGCACTCGCCAGCTGTCAGCCTGGCTTGTGGCTGAGCCGCGCTTCCCCTGTGGGAGTGCACTGACCACCAGAGGGCAGCTCCTGCATTGAGCGTCTGCCCCCTGGTGGTCAGTACACATCATAGTGACCGGTCATTCTGCCGTTTGGTCGATTTGCCTATTACCCTTTTATTATAAAGGATTTCCCTATGCTGTACTTTATTGTCCCCGTGACTTATTCTATAACTGGCAGTTTGTACTACTTACTCCCCTTCACCTTTTTTGTCCCCTCGAACCCCTCTCATCTGGCTACTATCAGTTTGTTCTTGTATCTCTGAGTTTGTTTTGTTTTGTTTGTTCCTTTGTTTTTTAGACTCCACAAATAAGTGGAATCATACAGTATTGGTTTTTCTCTATGACATTTCACTTAGCATAATACCCTCTAGGTGTATTCATGTTGCTGCAAATGGCAAGATTTCATTATTTTATCAGGCAGAGTAATATCCCATTGTATATATGTACATTTTCTTTATTCTATTGCTTCCATATCTTATCTAGTGTGTATAATGTTGCAGTGAACATAGGGGTGCACATATGTATTCAAATGAGTGTGTGTATGTTGTTGTTTTTTTCAGATAAATAGCCAGAATTGTGGTTGCTGGATTATATGGTGGTTCTATTTTTTAATTTTTGGAGGGAATCTTCATTTATTGGTGCAGTGGCTGCACCAATTTACGATCAGGTCCATTTTCTATATACAGTCATTCCCCTTCCAGCCTGCTTATTTGTCCTTAGCTGTAGTTCCCCTTTCACTACTCTTGTAGAATTAAATCCTAAATGATCCTACAGAGATTTGCCCCTACCCCAAGGCAGTTAGTATATTATTGCCAGGTTTAGAAATAAGTCGCAGACAAATGAAATGACTTACCCAAAGGTTCACAGCTAGTAAATAGAAGAGATGCCAAGACTGGAACCCATGTTTCCTGACTCCAACATTCTTACATGACCTTATTAGCAGCAAGTCTAATACCTACCCCAGAAGACTCCCCCTAGCATCTGAAATTGGGTACAAATCTTAATCAGTTTCCTCCCAGAAGACTTTTGGGCTCCACTAGTACCAGTGTCTAACCAGTTGCTCAAGCCAAAAACAAACATCTGGGAGTCATTCTTAATTCCTCTTTATCCTTTCTTCACTACCATGCATCTAACCCACCAGCAAGTCCTGGTAACTCTACCTCTAAAATATTATCTTAAAAGTTTTTATTCACTCTTCCCCATCACCACCATTACCAAGACACTATCAGCCCTTGCCTGTACAATTGCAATGGCCTATAAGTTTCCTACTTTTACTCTTTCCCATATAAGATTCATTTTCCATGTAGCAGCCAAAATTATATATTTTTAAAGCTCCTTGTAACACTCATTTTACTCATGTGCTGAAGAACCATTGTTGGTGGCAGGGCAAGTACATCGTGTAATTGTCCCATTTTGTTGGAACATGGTTCTACACCAGTTGGCCAAGGAATCATTAGAACTGTGCTTTTGGGGCAGGGGGTGGCGGCGGGCAGTGGGGGTGGAGAATAAGAAAGGCTGCACAGGGAAGGGAAGAAAAAAAAAGCTTGAGTGAAGAAACACAAATGACAACAAAACACAAAACACAAAACTACTTCCTAATATTGTCTTGGGCCAGCTCTCCTGCTAACAGCATCCTCCATGGAGTTCGGGTCAGAGGCTGGAGTGTAGGAGCCAGAGCAATTTTCCATGATTGACCCTGGGAGTCAAGCAGGACAGAATATTAGAGACAGACTTGATTGTCTTTGGGAAAGTTGTGTTTTTTCTCAAATCCAGTTCCCAGAAAAGGATCTGCTCTTGGTCACTTACACAATCCAAGTCAGCCAGTGACCTCCCAGAGGGACAGTTGCATTTCAGCTGTCTTAGGTTTGCTGCAAGACACAGAACTGAATGTTGGCTCACTCTTACTAATCATTAGGACTTCATGTTGTGTCTTTCTGTTTACTCCCACGCCCCTGCTTTCATATTGAGATTTGTCCTTAATTTTTTCATTCCACTGGATTATTTATTGAAAAAAACATTTATATTTTAAGGTATGTCAGAACCTTTTTGTTGCTAGACAGAGTAAAATTTATCAAGTTGAGAAATAACTATGTCCCCAGCAACTGAGAAATGCTTATTTTCCTAAGGCACTTTCACCTCTTAAATCACACCATCCTATCTAATAAAAGAGTAATATGCAAATTGACCATACCTCTGCCACACCCACAAGTCATGCCCACAAGCCATGCCCACCAGCCAATCAGGAGCAAATATGCAAATAAACCCAACCAAGATGGCTGAGGCCAGAGAGCAGGAGGGAGGCTTGGGTTTCCCCGGTGATGGAGGAAGCCAAGCTTTCCACCTGCCCTTGCCAGCCCAGTCCTCTGCTTAAGGCTACAAAGTTTCAATTATAGAAGGTAAATAAATCCCAACAGAAATAGCTGCGGCCACGGAGCGAGCAGAAGGCTTGGCTCCGCTCCAGGCTACAAAGTTTCAATTGTAGAAGATACATAAATCCCAGATACCAGGGCCTTCACTTGGGTCACTGGGGGGCGTGGCCGGCCCGCAAACCACCACAGGCCCCTCGCCCAGGCCACCCCATGCCCAAAGGGAACCCCCACCCTGATCCGGGACACCCTTCAGGGCAAACCAGCTGGCCCCCACCCATGCACCAGGCCTCTATGCTATCTAATAAAAGAGTAATATGCAGATTGACCATAACTCCAACACACAAGATGGCTGCCCCCATGTGGTCAAAGATGGCTGCCCCCATGTGGACACAAGATGGCCACCACAAGATAGCCAGCAGGGGAGGGCAGTTGGCAGGGACCAGGCCTGCAAGGGAGGGCAGTTTGGAGGGACCCAGGCCTGCAGGGGAGTGCAGTTGGGGGGGGACCAGGCCTGAAAGGGAGGGCAGTTAGGGGTGACCAGGCCTGCAAGGGAGGGCAGTTAGGGGTGACCAGGCCTGAAGGGGAGGGCAGTTAGGGGCAAATAGGCTGGCAGGGGAGCAGTTAGGCATAAATCAGGCTGGCAGGGGAGTGGTTAGGGGGTGATCAGGCTGGCAGGCAGAAGCAGTTAGGGGCAATCAGGAAGGCAGGCAGGTGAGCAATTGGGAGCCAGCAGTCCTGGGTTGTGAGAGGGATGTCCAACTGCAGTCGGACATCCCTCAAGGGGTCCCAGATTGGAGAGGGTGCAGGCTGGGCTGAGGGACACGCCCCCTTCCGTGCATGAATTTTGTGCACCAGGCCTCTAGTTTAGTTATATAGTCCTGGCCCATTCCACTAACGAAGGGCACTGTCTTGTGCTCACCACCACCCCAAAGAGGTTGCAGAAGCCCCTCGCTCGTGGGAAGTCTTTTCCGGAGCTCTAAGCAAAGGACAAAACACCCAGCCGGTTCACGTGCTTGGAAACTTAGAGAAAATCAAGCCAAGAAGCAGGGGAATAAGAAACAAGCCCCTCAAAGAATTTAAAGGTAAACAGAAGTTCTCTCCTTTTCAGTATATTGACAGGGAAAACTGAACCAATCCCAAATGTCAAGAAGTTGATTTACTTTGCCTTCATGTTAATTCCCTAGTGGTTCTGCCAACTGTCCCTTCCCTGGGTCCCCTGTTGAGGGTGCTCCCCTAGCCCATCCAGTTCTGGTGCTGGGTCCGTCTCTCAAACATCCTGCAGGAGAGACTCTCTATCCACTGCAAGAGTAGCAAGAGCAGCTTCCCAAGCTCAACCGTGTGACTCTGCCTCGAGTGTGCCTTCGTCTGGAGGCCTCTGTGGCTGGATCTGAAGTGCTGAGTCCAACCCAGTCAGGAGAGCAGGCCTGCGATTCCTGTGGCCCTGCAGCAGCCGGTGAGTCTCCCCCTCTTTCACTGCCCATCCAGCTCTCTTGTGTCAGGCAGAAATCAGAGCTGTCCGGGGAACAATCGCTTGTGTGTTTGGTGAAGATGATACCCAGATAGGATCATGGAGACCATTAAGCAACTTTCCTAGAAGAGCATGGTCCAGTGACCTAGTTTAGGAGCTCAGACTCAGAGCCTGGAGCTCTTCAAAGGTCTTATTTTTCGTAACTCCAGTCCCTTTGGCATTATTTCCTCCTTGCAGCAGGCTCAGCAGAGATTAAACACAGCTGGTTGTCATTATTGCCTCCACCAGCACTCTTTCCGTAATTGAAAACAACCACTTCGGACTTCCCTGCCTCAGATGAAATAATGCCAAATCCACAAATATTTCCTCCATGCTCTATGTTCCAACTCTAATCATTTTCAATGGGGACTTGACTTAAAAAGCATGTCTTTCTTCAGGGACAAGAATTCAAATTAGGTAATGTTATTATTTTTATTTATTTTTCACAAATAATATATGCATATGTACAAACTATAAAAGGTGTACAAGGGAACACAGGACAAAGGCTACCTCTGTCCCTCAGCAACCCAGCTCCCTGACCCAGAACCAGTTGCTGTTACTGGTTTTTGAGGGTCCTAGCAGAAATGGCCAATGCATTTAAAAACGTATATGATCTATATATTTCACACACACAGGTGATAGCCAACACATACTGTTCTGTCATTATTTCACTTAACGAATTTTTGGGAGATTTTCCCAAGTTGTACCTATGAGACTACTTCTTTGAAATGACAGCATACAGCAATATGGTAACACAGAATAATGTATCTAACTCTTCACTATATTCAATTATTTTAAATACTTTGTTATTACAAACAATGCTGTAATTAATATATCTGTGCGCTTATCACTTCACACGTGTAAGAATTTACATATAGGATAAAAACTTAGTATTCTGGGCCAAAGCATTTATTAATTTTTAATTGTGAAAGACACACCATATTGCCCAATATATCCCCCACCTGCAGTCTAAGGCATCACTCTCCTTGGCACTGCTTTTAGTAAACTTTTTTAAATCACCTCAAAGTTTTAGTTTGCCTTTCTATTATTATGACTGAATCTGAAGATAAATATATTTTCACAAATTTTAAAACCAGTTACATTTTTTAACTGTGACTAATCATATCTTTGCCCACTTTTCTAATAATCCACTAGACTCTCCCATATTGATTTGTGATGCTAAGGAAATTAACTCGGTGGTTTTTGTCTTGGTGTTTTCTTACCACAAAGAAATGTTTAAATCCAATGTGGTTGCATTTCTTAATCTTTTTTTATTATTATTGGCTTCTGGATTCTGTAGGCATTCAGAAATGCCTTACCAACTCCAAGAATATTTAAAGAAAAACTCTCTCATATTTTATTATTTTTATGGTTTAATTATTTATGTTTAAACTAGAGGCCCAATGCACAAAATTCATACAAGGGTAGGCCTTTGCAGCCCCAGCTGCCTCAGCCCTCACAGTCCCGGCTTCTTCCAGATGGTCATTCTGCTGTTCAGCCATTCGGTCAATTTGCATATTATGCTTTTATTATTATAGATTTTTAAACCATATGGAATTTATTTTGGTATAAGATGTAAAATAGTAACCAATTTATTTTCCTAGATGGTTACTCAGTTGTTTTAATACCATTGGTTAAATAATCTTATTCTTTTCCAAGAATTGGAAATTTTGAAATTTTAACTTGCTATATATATATATATATATATATATATATATATATATATATAGACACACACACATACATACTAGAGGCCTGGTGCATGAAAATTCATGCAATGGAGGGGGGTCCCTCAGCCTGGCCTGCCCCCTCTCACAGTCTGGGAGCCCTCAGGTACAGGAGTTGACCCAGCGATCAGGGTAAGGCAACGCCCCATCACACTTCTGCTGCTGCCACTGCTGGCAATGCAAGCCTTGGCTGGCCCTGGTTACCTGAGCCTCGGGCAGCCCTGAGCAGCTGGGCAGCCACCATCTGAGGCTTGCCTGCGCCTCGTGCCGGTCCTGGGTGGCTGGGGGGCTGAGGGGACTGGGCACCACCCTCTTGTGACTCTGGATGCCACCATATTTGAGGGCGTGGCAGTCAATTAGCATATTCCCTCCTTATTGGCTGTGGGCATCACCATCTTTGAGGGTGTGGCAGTCAATTAGCATATTCCCTCCTTATTGGCTGTGGGTGCTGCCATCTTCGCTACAGTGTGAGGGTCAATTAGCATATTCCCTCTTTATTAAATATGATTAAATACATATATATACTAGAGGCCTGGTGCACAAAATTCATGCATGGGGGGAGGGGAGGGTGTGACCCTCAGTCCAGCCTGCACCCTCTCCAATCTGGGACCCTCGAGGGATGTCTGACTGCCCGTTTAGGCCCGATCCCAGTAGGATCAGAACTAATCGGGCAGTCGGACATCCCTCTCACAACCCAGGACTGCTGGCTCCCAACTGCTCGCCTGTCTGCCTTTCTGATTGCCGCTAACCACTTCTGCCTGCCAGCCTGATCACCCCCTAACCACTCCAATGCCAGCCTGATTGATACCTAACTGCTCCCCTGCCAGCCTGATTGCCCCTAACTGCCCTCCCCTGCAGGCCTGGTCACCCCTAACTGTCCTCCACTGAAGGCCTGGTCACCCCTAACTGCCCTCCCCTGCAGGCCTGGTCCCTCCCAACTGTCCTCCCTTGCAGGCCTGGTCCCTCCCAACTGCCCTCTCCTGCTGGCCATTTTTTGGCGGCCATCTTGTGTCCACATGGGGGCAGCCATCTTTGACCACATGGGGGCAGCCATCTTGTGTGTTGGAGTGATGGTCAATTTGCATATTGCTCTTTTCTTAGATAGGCTAGAGTATATATACACTAAAATTATATGTATGCATTGGGTCTATTTGTTCCCATTGATCTGTTTTTTCATGTACCAGACAACACTATTTTAATTACTCTTAGCTCTATCATATATTTTAATATCTGGCACAGTTTTTTCTCAGACAGAGACATCAACTTGCTGCTCTATCCACCCATGAATTCACTGGTCAATTCTTGTAAGTACCCTGACTGGGGATCGAACCCACAACTTTGGCATATCAGGACAACTCTCTAACCAAACATTATTTCTATTATTTTTCAGAATCTTTCTTCTTATTCTTACTTGTTTATTTTCCATGTGGTTTTTAGAAATGCGATTTTTTTTCTTGTTAAAGTATCTTATTGGTATGTTTATTGGCTTCACATAAAATCCATTGATTAATTTGGGGATAAAATATATTTTTTTGATCTCAAATCAACATTCCTAATCAAGAGCATGATATGTCATTTCATTTGTTCATCTGCTTTTGTGTTCAAAATAATAACTTTAAAATCTGTTCTTATTCCTTGTCGAACTAATACCTAGATATTTGAACATTTTTCTTGCTTGTTGTAAACAGAGTGGTTTGTTTTAAAATCCAACTTGTTGTTTGTACATATGAAGGCTATAGACTTTCAGTTTTATTACATTTACCCTCAACTACCATACTAAATTTTGTATTGAATAAAATAAAATATCAATTGATTATATTAGGGTTTTCAGATACATAATTTATCTTCATGTAATCATAATTTATCTTCATGTTTTCCTTTTTAATTTGAGATGAGCACCCTGACCTTATAGTAAAGGGGCAGAAGAAATATGAATGATATGATGAAAGTGGCATTAATGGGACTTAATTAGATATGGATGAAGGGATGGGCTTTGCTACCGTTCACTGAAATATCAAACACAGGAGGAATTGCAGAAAAATATTTCAAGAGAAGATAATGTGTGTTGAGGTTTTAGTCATGTTTAGTTTTATATACCTGTGGGATGTCCAGTGTACAATTGTATGGGCTTGTGTACACATGCGCGTGTGCACACACACACACACACACACACACACACACGTGTGCACGCACATACACAAAAAAAGTAAAGGACCAAGAACAGACCCCTGGAATCACTAGCACATAGTAGGTACCAGATCAATTTATTTTCAATAATGAATTTTAATTATTATGATTTACTTGACCAATTTGGAGTATAAACACAGTCATTTTTTCTCCAATTCATTCTTGAGTTCTTACATGCCCTTATTAGCAACAAGTCTAATACCTACCCCAGAAGACTCCCCCTAGCATCTGAAATTGGGTACAAATCTTAATCAGTTTCCTCCCAGAAGACTCTAGGGCTCTACTAGTACCAGTGTCTAACCAGTTGCTCAAGCCAAAAACAAACATCTGGGAGTCATTCTTAATTCCTCTTTATCCTTTCTTCACTACCATGCATCTAACCAATCAGCAAGTCCTGGTAACTCTACCTCTAAAATATTATCTTAAAAGTTTTTATTCACTCTTCCCCATCACCACCATTACCAAGACACTATCAGCCCTTGCCTGTACAATTGCAATGGCCTATAAGTTTCCTACTTTTACTCTTGCCCATATAAGATTCATTTTCCATGTAGCAGCCAAAATTATATGTTTTTAAAGGTAAATCAGATCATGTTATTCCTCTGTTTAAATGCCTCCAGTGCTTCTCATTGTACTTGGAATAAAATAAGATGTTCTTACCATGTGCTACAAGGCCTTCATGATCATTCTTCTGTTTACTTCTCCTTCCCAACCTCCTGCCTCCTCTGACCATTGAACTGTGCACTAACCCCACTCGACTCCCCAGCTCCAGACTTCTGGAAATCATCATACTTACTCCTACATTAGGATGTTTGCACTGGCTGCCCTCACGCCCTGCCTAGACGGCTCTTCTTCTTACTCTGTCTATGGCTTGCTCTCTGCTATTATTTACATCTTAGTTTAAATGTCACCTCCTCACATAGGCCTTCCTTAACTACCTAAACTAAAACAGTACCATGTACCATTTCATCAGAGCACTTAGCACTCCATGCTATCATCTATCTATGGTGGAAGACAAAATACACCAGGAAATATGAGATTATTTTATTCAATCTATTAGAATAGAAAAAAAATGTTCATTAATGAGGACTGTCCCAAGGGAAAAGAAGGGGGTCTGGAGTTTTAAAGGGATAGGTAAACAAGGAGTCCACAGCAAGTTTTGAGGGCGTCAAGAAGAAGAATGGAGAGAATATGCGAGAACAAGGTGGGCCTTTATGACTGGCCATAAATAAAGTTTAGTTCTCTCTCTCTCTCTCTCTCTCTCTCTCTCTAATAAAACAATTTATAGATATTTGAAATAAAACACTTAATAGTTTCAGTAGGATTAGATTGGATGAACAAGAGGTCACTTTTCTGGCTTAAAAATCAATTTTTAAAATACGATATTGAGTATTTTCTTACCTACTTGCAATTATGTCTTACCTACATATTGCAGGTCTTTAGGTTAATATGTCAACCTGAAAAGAATCAACGATATATCCAAAGTTTCATTGAACTTTGAATTTTGAAGGAAATAGTGGAGACTTACGTAAAAAAGACAAGCCTTCAAAGATCTCAGATATGATAAGAAGTCAGATTTCCAACACCACACAGAGTATTAGAACTTCTGGAGACCTCAACTATTCTAAACCTCTCATATTAAAAATGAGGAAACTGAGGCCCAGAGGAAACAAAGTGATTTGTCTGAGAGCACAGGATGGAGGGGAGTCTAAGGGGAGTCTCCTGATTTCCAGTCCAGTGTTTGTTTTTACAATATATTATCTTTCCATTTAATTAAACGTAGAAAAATAAAGTCAAAAAATGTTTATGAGTTGCTTATTTCTTCTCAAAAAATGAAATCAAATTATAGTCATTTCAAGGCAAAACAAATAAGATGGGTAAATTCTGATTCTTCTTACATAGTTTTTAAAAATGCATACAGATGTAGACAATGTTGTTGAAATAAAGTTCCTTTAAACTTTATTAATGGAACTGGGAAGTTCCATTACTAATTTGTAGACTCTTAATGCCTATTACAAATTCCTCCTTGGACAAATCATTCTGAGAGCCCATGACCCTGATCAAGTTTTTGCCTTGATGACACCTTTATTTGGTGTGTGTTTTTTATTGATTTCAGAGAGAGGAAGGGAGAGAGAGATATAAACATCAATGATGAGAGAGTCATTGATCAGCTGCCTCCTGCACACCCCCTACTGGGGTTCAGGCCTGCAACCCAGGCATGTGTCCTGACCAGGAATCTGGGAATTGAACCATGACCTCCTGTTTCATGGGTCGGTGCTCAACCACTGAGCCACACCAGCTGAGCTGACACCTCTATTTTAAATAGGCAAGAGTCCTGCTTTCCAAAAATCCTTAAAGATTTAAGTTAGTGAATAAATAAGAATGTTTTAAATTAGTGCATCAGTTCGGTTTTGGAAAATCAATTTGAAGAAGTTATAAGTATCATACTTCAAAATAGTTTAAACAACTTCCTTGAGATGTTAAAGTTCTTTAAAAAGTCTTTATATATTTAAATCATGGACTTCAATTCATGTCACACCTGCCTGTTGAGTCACAAAATCTCAAAAGTTGCCGGGGGGGGGGGGGGGGCGGTGTTTAAATTAATGAGCTTTTATAGTCTTTTCAATATGTGGTCTATATCATCCCTGGTCTTGTTAAAGAAGCAAAATCTAATATGCCAAGTACTACATGTGCTGTTGGCATTTAATAAATATCTAAGAGAATAAGATCATTTGTCACTAAAAGAATAATTTGGATTTTAAAGGATTGCTCTCTTCCCAAAATGAACTCTTAAAAGTCCAAGGTCCTGTAGGAGAGCTCATTCTTAAAACTCTTAACAAAACAAGAAATTCAAATTTTAGTTTATACAGTTGTATGCTTTAAACTCTGGATCATAATATATATCTTCTTAAAAACATAGTCCAAACAGTTAGTATCTCTTGAGCATTGACTCTCTACAAAGCACTGTCTTAGGCTAGGCAGAGAGAGAAGCTTAAAGTCCACTAGAAGAGATAAGACACATAAAGAAATATCTTTAGTGCATAGTAATTGTGATGTGTCCAAGGCCAGGCAGAAACACAAGAATATGGCATTTCAGAAATAAATAACGGGAATGCAGAAGCAAACAAAATCAAATTCCTATCTTTAAGGAGATTGCGTTTTATTGGGAGAGACAAGTTTTATACAAATAAACAATCTACTCCACATCTACATTCATATGTATCTATGTGTCATTCCCGGAAGTCCCTCCTAGGATGATGATGTCAGGTGCAGAATGAGAAGAGAGAGAATGACACTATTTTATTTTACTTTTTAAATATATTTGTATTGATTTCAGAGAGGAAGGGAGAGGGAGAGGGAGAGAGAAACATCAGTGATGAGAGAGAATCATTGATCAGCTGCCTGGCAGCCCCATACTGGGGATGGAGCCTGCAACCTAGGCATGTGCCATTGACTGGACTTGAACCAAACCGCTAGGGCAGAATGACACTATTTTAGATAGGGTGTTCTGAGATGGCCTCTTCTGATACTGTGATATTTGAAACTTGATAGAGGTAAGGAAATGAGCCAAGAGGAATATATCTAGGAGAAGACCATTCAGGCAGGTGGAAAACAAGTTCCAGGAACATTTCAGTGTGGCTAGAACTCCGTGTTCGGGGGGGGGGGGGGGGGGGAACAAGGGGAGTGGGAGACATTGGCAGGGGTCACAAGAGAGTGGTTAAAAGATGTGGCTGGAAAGGTAAAGGGTCAGATCATCACTCCCCAATGCCAAGGATTTTGAAGGTCCTTGAAAGTGAGGCAAGATAGTAAGTAGCTAGGAAAATTCCTGGCAAGTGGAATGGAGAAACTGAGACAAGATAAGCAAACAAGGCCAAACAATTTGACCAATTTACAGATAATCAGGGTTATATGAGGTCTATCCCTTCTCTAACCTCATACAACCCTGCTTATCTATTCTCAAGTGAGCGCTTATGTCATTAGTTAAATTCTCTGCAGAAGGTCGTTATCCCAAGCCTCTGACCAATTTATCAACTCCCTGCAGAGAGCAAGTTGCATTTCCTGTCTTTGCATTCAGCAAAAACAAAAACCGTTAACATCCTGTGGCTATAATCCCTCCACAATTGGATTGAGCAAGTGTTGATTGTCTGAATGACTCAAACCAGCATAGGAAACTAGGGATCTTTGACTTTCATAACTGCCCTTGTAGCTAGGAGGGGGGGCCTGTCTACCACTCATAAATAGCTGTGTCTAATAATACGATTCCAGTTGCAATCTGTGCTGCAGGACCTGTCCCTCTCATTGTGGCTGCTTTGAGTTGGGGAAAGAGCCCATTCCATCAGGAGCCTATGAGTTGGATTCAGTATCACCATTCCTGGAAGTCTCTCTTAGGACGATGGTTCTCAGACTTGGTTGCAATAGGAATCACCTGGGAGAATTCTAACAAATACGGATGCCAGGGTCCCATCCTTAGAGATTTTTATTTCAATTATATGGGATGTGACTGGGCACTTGCAGCTGCCAAATATACCCAGATGATTCTAATATGCAGTAAAGTTTGTTCAGCTGATATCAATTATTGATTTCGGTGGGGCCTTCTGTCTCTTTGCACTTTGTGTGTGTGAAAACAACAACCAGTAAATGAGATAATTCTACAGGGAAGTTCCCAATGCCAAACCCACATGTTGCTTCAGAGCTGGCTGTAGTCACATGTAAATCACAGTCAGGGATTATGAGAAGGAATTTGCCCTAAAGTAACTTTCCCTGCCCACCCCACCCCCCAACTTGGAATTTTACTATTTTAACACTATTCCTCATGCTTAGTCTACAACAAGTTACTGTTTTCAGGAGAGACAGCCAATGCAAGCACAGCAATATTTTCCCTTCACAAACCTTAGAGAGTTCTTCTTAATTATTGTGTGTTTGTTAGGTCTGGGAATAGCTGACTCCTCTGACCATGGTCATTTCTATTTCTCCTCAAACACTTAATTATAGTGGTTTCCGGTGGTGCACTAGGAACTTGGTGCTTTAGCACAACTTCAGACTTTGTTGGGGGGCGGGGGGAAAGGAGGGAGGGGAGGGTCTGACCTGAGTCTACCTGGGGAATCTTGAGATCCAGAAGCAGTGTGTGGGGCTAACATTGGGGCTTCAAGGCTTCAAGATTCCCAGGGATGAAAAACAATCCTATCAATGCTGCTTTCTGTTCATAATTCTACTTAGATACAAATACATACAAATTAACTAAGTGAGGTCTACTTTAGCAATTTTAAATTGTTCTGTACAATTTTAATTATTCAAGAAATCATTCAGCACCCATTTCCAGTCTCTCCCTCCTCTCTTTCTCTCTCTCTCCATCTCCCCCCCCCCCCCCACACACACACACATCTCTCCCCCTGTCTCCTCTCTCTTTCTCCTCTTCCCCTTCCCACCCCCTACTTCCTTCTCCTCTTGTTATTGCTAGGGAGCTCTCCATGTCCCAACCTGTTGCTGATAGAAGTGGGGTTCTTGTGATGTCACAGGAAAAGGAAGTCCCTTATTTGTGTGAAATTATATCCCTAAGTTCCCAAGGTCCCATTTCCCTTCATTCCTCCAAGAAAGAGGTGCATCTGTGTCTTTAGCTCAGAGTACAGCTGTTGCCCAGAGTTTCCATTCCATATTTGTGTTGTCTAATCCAGCATCAGGCTAGCTTAGCTTGTGTTCCCAGATGTAGTCCATCAGTCCATTGTGTGTGGGGTCTGCATGGCCCTGGGCCATGCAGCTTCTAGGAACACAGGCGAATGCAAGGAAACGGAGCAAAGCCAGAGGAACAAGAGAGCCAAGAGAGAGAGAATTCCTTTGTCTGGGACTATGTATTCCCAAATCTTCATAGGCTTGCATCCCCTCTAGCCAATGATCTCTGTTCTTGGTTAGACTGATAGGTATCCTCTCTATGTCACCCTGACTTTACCGCACATGTGCCCATCTCCCCCTTCTTGGACCCCTTTCCCCAGTGACCTGTGTGGGGAATGGGCCAGTGGTTCCCTGGGTAGTGTAAAATTGTAGCTTTTCTGGTGAAGCTGCCCAGATGGCCAGGCTTATAGTGTCTGGCCTTTCCTTTGCTCCTTTTCTATCCTATATAATAAAAGCCTAATATGCTAAGTGTCCGGTCGTCTGGTTGGCCATTCAATCAAAGGGTAATATGCTAATGATATGATAAGGCCACTCAACTGCTCGCTATGATGTGCACTAACCACCAGGGGGCAGACAGTTGACCAGTCGCTGTGATGTGCACTGACCAACAGGGGGAAGACACTCCAACCGGCAGGTTAGCTTGCTGCTGGGGTCCAGCCCATTGGGACTGAGCAAGAAGGGCTGGACACGCCCTGGAGACCTCCCACAGTACCTCCCCAGCTGGCCAACCTCCCGCGTTCCTCCCTGGCCCCGATCATGCACCAGTGGGATCCCTCGGCCTGGCCTGTGCTTTCTCGCAATCTGGGCTGAGGGAATACCACCCCCCAAGTGCATGAATTTTGTGCACCAGGCCTCTAGTTATTAATAATAGCTAATTACAATGGTATCAATCCCCCCCCTTAAGAGAAATACGGGCCTCTTTTATTCTTATAAAGGGTAAATGAATGAAGGTCTCCATCTTCTTGTAACTGCTTCATGCTGTCAGAGGGGCATAGTCCTGCCTATCCCAAGGCTCTGAAGAGGAAGAAAGAGCAAAAGGGAAGGGAGTCTTCATACAGAGAAGAGGGATTTTGCAACGTCCAGGTCAATCTGGTGTCCTTGGGAGGTGGCATAGGCAATGTCCAGAGAATGCAAGCTGGCATCCCTCTTGTATTCTAGAAATGACAAACTTGATAAGAAGGTAAAAAAGGCATAATTCAAAAGTGAGGAGACTTATAGCAACCAAAGGTCTACTGAGAGGTTAAAAACCCATGTGATAAAGGGAAGAACTAACTTTATAGTATTACTAGAGGCCCAGTGCATGGATTCGTGCACCGGTGGGGTCCCTCAACCTGGCCTGTGGGGATTGGGCAAAAACTGGCTCTCTGACATCCCCTGAGGGGTCTCGAATTGTGAGAGGGCGCAGGCCAGGCCAAGGGATCCCACCAGTGCACGATCAGGGCTGGGGAGGGACCGTGGGAGGGCTCCAGGGTGTGTCTGGCCCATCTCACCCAGTCCCGATCAGCCGGACCCCAGCAGCAAGCTAACCTACCGGTGGGAGCGTCTGCCCCCTAGTGCTCAATGTGCATCATAGCAACTGGTCGACGGTCGAACGAACGGTAGGACACTTAGCATATTAGGCTTTTATTATATAGGATAGATTAGGTTAGGGAATGGCTACCCTGGAGGCAAGTGTGTCACACCTGTCTGAAGCCCTCCTGTTCAACATGCTTAACTCAAAAATGAGGTCTATACTGTATGAACATGCAATCAGGCACATAAGGTCATAGGCATATAGTCTATGAAAACAGAAGGAAGAATATAAAGCACAAAGGTTAATGCACACAGCAAATCATAAACCAGCTGAGAAGACTTCCAGGCTTTTGCTGGAATGAAAGCAAGCATTGACAATCTGATGGGTCTGGTGAACTGATAGCCTTACAGACCCTCTGTGTCTACAGTCAGAACATCTCTGGTGATGTCATCTGGAGCAGAAGTCTGTAGGGCATACACAGACATAGTCTTAAAAACAAAACTTTGAAGACAGTTAACTGCACTGGAATCCAATATCCACAATTGGGCATTGTGATTTTCATCGGAACACAATTTTTCTCCCTAAGATTACCCTTATTTTCAAAGAGATTGCATTAAGTTCAGTTTGAATTTGCCTGATTATGTGCATAAACATAACAAGAATAAAATGTAATCAAATAGATCACACAGGTTTTTTCAAATTTGCTTTGCTGGAATTTTCACAAGGAATCTTCAAATTGAGCTATGGTGAGCCTCTCAGGGCAAAGAAGCCAAGCCACAGTTACCATCAGGCATTGCCTGTAATACCTATAGGTATTGGTCAATTTCTAAAGTCTTTGAGGTCCCCAGGATGTCTTAAGGTTCCTTCTTTGCCATCTTTCAGGAAAGCAACCTTGCTCTTTACCTGGGAAGACTGCTATGAATCATGTGACCAAGCAAAGTATTAGAGCATATCTGCAGTGGACTTTGATTGGCTTTGGAAGTCAATCTGAATTCCTTAAGTCTTTCTGGTGACATCCAGAATCCAGGCATGTCTTTCTTAGACATGGCATTCCAGTCAAAGTCTTAATTAATAAGACCACAAGTGAAGACTAGTCTTACTAAATGTATGCAAAGAAACATATTGCCATTGACTTGCTTATTAAGAACTGACAAATTTTGGAGGGATCATGTAGGGAGAAAAAGCTAAAAGTAAGCAATTAGCACTTCCCAAGATTGGCAAACACTCTCCATAACTTTTAGACACATAGGCTCTTTACTGACAAATACACTTATACTTTAAGAGACATACTTCCATGAGACAAGTATACAGCAAAACCCATTGATAATTCAGTCATAAGTGAACTAAGTTGAACTCATTGGCTCAGGTAATTTAGGCTCAGATAAGATCTATTTTTCAGAATATGCATTCCAACAGATGGCTCAGATAACAGTTCTTGGAGACCAGGAATTGGCACTTTAGAAACAGACAGTTCTTTCCCAGAGTTAAATTCCTTGCCAGAGTATGTACTTTATTTTTTAATATGTTTTTATTGATATTAGAGGGGAAGGGAGAAGGATAGAGAGAAACATCAATTGTCTGCCTCCTGCACGCCCCTTACTGGGGATTGAGCCCACAACCCAGGCATGTGCCCTGACCAGGAATCGAACCAGTGACCTTCTTAGTTCATGGGTCGAACTAAGAAAAAAAAAAAATCTGGCTTTTAACTGGCCTCTAACAGCTGGGCTAGCAATCTGTTTCTGTCTCTTACATTCCTAACATCTCAGTCCCTTACTCAACCACTGAGCAACCCCAGCTGGGCCAGAGTATGTACTTTAAAAGAGTCCCTTGAGGCACTGTGAATTGAGACTTGTATTGCCTATTGACTTCAGGGAGAAAAACCTTCATCCTCATAAGAGAGGGAGAAAAACCTTTCATCCTCTTGAGAGGGAGATTTAGTAGCTGAGGGAGGCATGAATGTCTTCTATGCTCCCTAGCTCCGCTGTCACAGACCAAAATCCGGAATGACCTGTGACCCCTTGTCCGTCATGGTGTCCCATGGCCCATTCTGCCTAAGACGGCTGGGGGATTGGCTCCTCAGCCCAAAGTCTCCTCCATCCCCGGAGCCGAAGACTCTTCCCAAAGTGGCCAAAAGCAGCAACACAATTGTCCAGGTGTGGAGCCTTTAACTCCACATGAGAGATTCTGATGGCCTCTGACCTTACTGGAGGTTTCCACCCTTTGCTGTCTTGGGTAAAAAAAAAAATCTGGCTTTTAACTGGCCTCTAACAGCTGGGCTAGCAATCTGTTGCTGTCTCTTACATTCCTAACATCTTAGTCCCTTATGAGGCTTGGCTGAGTGAGGCAGCCTCCGCTAAGACGGGAGGGAGTATTCCCTGTTAATCTGGCTGGACAGAGGTTTAACACCAGACCAGGGGGCAAATTCTGTTAGTAGTCAGTCTCCAAGGTTAGTTAACAAAAGCCTTTCGTTTTTCCCTTTTTTTTCTATTAGCTCTACCTGTGGGCTCAGCCTCACCTCAGCTCTCCCAGCTGTGGCCTGTCCTCTGGGTCTCAGCTTTGTCTAGTGCAGGCCTCCACACCACTATGCCTATTGGAGATCAGAATATGCCACCCCAAAATGTGCCACTTTGGCATAAGGATTATTTTGTGCTGAAAGCAATAGATGCAGGAAAAATTCTCTGCTCTCCCCTAACCCACCTAAAAAGTATGTAACCGCAGGACCAACCCCAAATGGTCCTATCTAGTTTCTAACAAGATATTGAGTTGCCTTTCAGAGTCAACAGACCAAAACTGCAAGTCATGCAGCCAAAGCACACACAGAGGAGAGAACTTTGACTTCCAGCTGCTTGAGGAACCAAAGTTTTACCCAACTCATGGAACTGAAAGACTAGGACATGACCGGGACTTGAACTCCAGAACTCTTTCAGGAGTGACGGGTCCACTGTGCAGGAAGATCCGGTGCTGAAGTCCCTTGTCACCTCTTACCATACACGGCCAAGTTCCAAAGCTTTCCAATCAAAACCAACCCTGCCAGCACTTCCACATGCCAGCCTTTCTCCCTAACCCCTAACCCTCAATCTTTGCCCTAAAAAACCTCGATTAAAAGCCACTGGGGACTCCAGGTTTTTAAGTGATAGTTTTCCATTCTCTTTTCTTAAGAATATTGGTATTGATTTCAGAGATGAAGGGAGAGAGAGAGAGAGAGAGGAAGAGAGAGAGAGAGAGAAGCATCAATTATGAGAGAGAATCATTCTCCTTGCTTGACACCCAGAAAAATAGATGGCTTTCATTTCTCCATTGCAAATCTTGATGTTTGGTGCCTGACTTTGCTGCTCATCAGGTGGGCAGAGCCTCATTCGGTTCGGTAACAGTATATATTTCTCTTTGAGGAACATGCCCAACTTCCCCATGCCAGGGAAAGAAGAGAAACTTGTCATTAAAGATGGAGAATTAATACCAAGCTAAGTTTGCATGAACAGATCTTGCTAAAATAGCCCTTATCTTCCATTAGTTACTCTACATATTTTCTAGTCACTTTCCCACAATGCATCATCCCTTGAAGCCCAAACTCTCTTTACCTTGTCAAAAGGGTATTAGACCGCCCAGTCTAATTGCTTCTTTGGGTTTGACTTCTTTTTGTGAACTCTGGTACACATCAATATTAATTTAAAAAATTGTGTACCATTTGTCCCATTAATCACCTCTTGTTAATTTAATTCACCGGCCCCCTGCTATGAAATCTAAGAGTACAGTGGAAAAGTTTTCCTCACCAACACTATTCTGTATTAGACATCTTATGTTGATACAAGAGCAGCCTACATGGTCATCTCCCAGAATTCCTAACAGGAATTGGGACACAAGTTTCCTTGTCTTTAACTTCTGTCTCAACCAATGTGGACATCGTTCTGAAGGTCTTGTGTCCCAACCACCATCCCAGATCAAAGCCCAGGCCAAAGGGGCTGGGCCACTTTCAATTATCTATCTTTTCTCTTTAAAGGGGATTTCAATTCTGCTTTCTAACCTGCCTCTTTTTCACCTGTTGCTTCATTATAAGCAGTGAAGGGAAGCAGAGTTTGCCACCTCAAAATGTGCCTTTTGGGACATTGATTATTTTAAGCTGGTTATTTTTTAAAATATATTTTTACTGATTTTAGAGAGGAAGGGAGAGGGAGAGACAGATAGAAACATCAATGATGAGAGAGACTCATCAATTGGCTGCCTCCTGCATGCCCCCTACTGGATGGAGATCGAGCCCACAACCCAGGCATGTGCCCTAACTGGGAATCAGACTGTGACCTCCTGGTTCATAGGTTGACTCTCAACCACGGAGCCACACCAGCCAGGCTTAACCTGGTTATTTTAAGAAACGAAAGACTGGAAAACTCTTTGACCTTCCTCCTAACTGCCTACAAGGTATTTCAATAGAGGACTTGCTCCAGGAAGGGAGATATCATCACAGATAACTATCGTTTAATATAAACTACTGATAGAGAGGAACCTTGCAAGGCCCATTGTTCAAAGTCCTCTCCACATCCCATTGTTAAAGGTGGCCCAGCAAACATGTATTTAGCAACATTTGCTTTTCTATCTCCATGTGAATTGCCCTTTGAAGTCCCAAACCACACACCCCTTCTCCTTAGCTCCAGAATTGCATCTAAGCCTCAACTGCCCAATGTGTGTTTGGGTCTCTCATGGCACCACGTTATGTACACTGCTAATAAATTTTGGACATTTTCTCCTGTTAATCTGTCTCATGTTAATGTGATTACTGGCCCAGACAGAACTAAGAAAGAGAGGAGGAAAGTTACTTGTTGTGCCCCCTCACCCCCAGCAGTATTCACCTTCCTCCCTGAGAGCAATTAGCCTTACAATGTAAACTTAATGACAGAAAGGCAGCTCTGCATTAGAAAATACAGGAAATATTTTGAATATTCCTTGTACATGTATGTTCTTTAGCGCTAGGATATGAACGAAGCCATTCAGTGGTGTGGGATTTAATCAAGGAAGATAGTATATCCACACATTTGAAAACAAGAAGCAGAAGTGTCTTTGGGAATTCTAGGACAATGGCAGCAGTGATGAAAACATACATTTCAGATATTGCAAAATACCAACGAAAAATAGAGCAAATAGATAGCAAAACCAAAAGTCCATGGACAATATTTGCAACAAAAGTATGTGAAGAGGTATTCTACCTGAACCCCTCAAAAGCAAGTGAATAGGGGCATACTACCAAAGCTCATACAACATGGCATTGGTACCTGTGTACAAAAAAAAAAAAATCAGAGAAAGCCATGGGGAAACTCAAGAGCCTTGGAATAGGAAGATCCTACAATAACCAACGCTATTCACTGGCAAGTGATGCTGGTGGATGTGAGAAGAACAGCTAAACCAGGCAGAGGCGTTGCCCTCTTCAATAGAAGTAAGGGTAAGAAGTCCATGGTAAGGTCTTCAAGACTGGAGCAGCCCATGAATTTTTGAAACAGATAAGTAAGGCTATCTTCCAAAATAGGAACACAATGAGGGAAAACTGCTGAATTAAATATAATAGGAAATATATAAGAAAAAGAGAACATCCAAGTGAAAGTGGGGAAGAAAAACAGACCCAGAAAATCTTGAAAATAAACAGCCCAATTTTGTGTGATTTTTAAATTGAAAATGTTATTGAGATCATGGGAGATTCACATGCAATTTTAAAATATGATGCAGAGGAATCCTTTGCATACTTTACTTAGTTTCCTCCAATAGTAACATGTTGCAAAAATATAATATCAGAACCAAGATGTTTTAGGCAATACAATCTACCAATCTAATTTAGATCTTCTCAGTTTCACTTCTATGCATTTGTGTGCATATTTAGTTCTTCATAATTTTATCACATGTGTAGGTTAATGTATCCACCACCCCACTCAATGCTACTGAACAGTTTCAAAACCGCAAGGATCTTTCAAGTTGCCTTTTTATAACCACACTAGAGGCCCGGTGCACAAAATTCGTGCACGGAGGGGGGTTGTCCCTCAGCCCAGCCTGTACCCTCTCCAATCTAGGATCCCTCTCACAATCCAGGACTGCTGGCTCCCAACTGCTTGCCTGCCTGCCTTCCTGATTGCCCCTAACCGCTTCTGCCTGCCAGCCTGATCACCCCCTAACCACTCTGCTGCCAGCCTGTTTGCCCCCAACTTCCCTCCTCTGCCAGCCTGGTCACCCCTAACTGCCCTCTCCTGCAGGGTTGATCACCTCCAATTGCCCTCCCTTGCAGGCTTGGTCCCTCTCAACTGCCCTCCCTTGCAGGCCGGGTGCCTCCCAACTGCCCTCTCCTGCTGGCCATCTTGTGGTGGCCATCTTGTGTCCACATGGGGGCAGGATCTTTGACCACATGGGGGCAGCTATATTGTGTGTTGCAGTGATGATCAATCTGCATATTACTCTTTTATTAGATAGGATAGAGGCCTGGTACAGGGGTGGGGGCCAGCTGGTTTGCCCTGAAGGATATCCCGGATCAGGGTGGGGGTTCCCTTGGGGTGTGGGGCGGCCTGAGCGAGGGGCCTGTGGTGGTTTGCAGGCCGGCCACGCCCCCTGGCAACCCAAGCGGAGGCCCTGGTATCTGGAATTTATTTTCCTTCTACAACTGAAACTTTGTAGCCTGGAGCGGAGCCAAGCCTGGGGCTCCCTCCGAGGCAGGCAGCCATTTCTGTTGGGGTTATAATTGAAACTTTGTTGCCTTAAGCGGGTGGGCCCGGCCAGGGTGTGCGGAAAGCTTTGCTTCCCCTGTTGCCGGCGGCAACCCTGGCCTGCTCTCTCAAGCTCCATTCTGCTGCCATTTGTTTGAATTTGTTTACCTTCTATAATTAAAACTTTGTAGCTTGAGTGGAGGCTTAGGCCTGGCAAGGGCAGGCGGAAAGCTTGGCTTCCTCTGTTACCTAGGAAACCTTGCTCTCTGTGGCTGTAGCCATCTTGGTTTGGGTTAATTTGCATACTCGCTCTGATTGGATGATGGGCATGGCTTGTGGGTGTGTCGGAGGTATGGTCAATTTGCATATTTGCCTATTATTAGATAGGATCTGCCTACCTCCCCTCTCTCTACACCTTCCACCCTCCTTGCAACCACAGATCTGCTTTTCATCTCTCTGATGTGACCATGTTAAGATCATTATATAAATGAAATCTTTATATAAATGGAATCATACAGTCACTTTTTATGACTGGATTTTTTTCACTCAGCGTAATTTCTTGTAGATTCAGCTAGGTTATTATGTGTGTTAAAAGAGCCTTTATTTTTATTACCGAGTAGTATTTCATGGTATGGATACTATATTTTGTTTAACCACTTACCTGTTTAAGGATATCTGGGCTGTTTACAGTTATTACAAATAAAGATGCTATAAACATTCATGTGTAGGATTTTGTCTTTAGTTCTCTGAGACAAAATCCCCAGAGTGTAATTCCTGGATTATATTATAGTTGCAGTAGAGGCCAGGTGCACAAAATTCATGCATTCCGGAGGGGGGGGGACCGAGAGGGGGTCCCTCAGCCCGGCCTGTGCCCTCTCACAGTCCGGGAGCCCTCAGGGGATGTCCAACTGATGGTGGGGAGCGGGCCTAAGCCGGCAGTCAGACATCCTTAGCACTGCGCTCGCCAGCCGTGAGCCCAGCTTCTGGCACACTGACCACCAGGGGGCAGCTCCTGTGCTGAGCATCTGCCTCCTCGTGGTCAGTGCACATCATAGCCCGGTCGTTCTGCTGTTTGGTCAATTTGCCTATTGGCCTTTTATTATATAGGATGTTTAGTTAGTTAAGGAACTGCCACACTATTATCCAGATGGGCTGTACCATTTTATATTCCCACCAGCAGTGTATCAGTGATGTCATTTCTCTACATCCTTGCCAGCATTTGGTGTTGTCCCAAATGCTTTTAAACTATGCAAACAACAGAAAAAGAAGCTCTGTGAATTTAGCCTCCTTTCAAGTGGTTTTTCTCTAAAAGAAAACTAATCTCATCTAAACCACAAAAACTAATTTCACATGAAAAATGGCAAAAGAACAACTTCAAAGTTAAATTTTATACAACATTATTGTAAGAATAAAAGATCATGAGAAAATGCATAGCTTTCTTACAAACAGCAAAAGCACCCCAGGCAGTGCCAGTAAAACACATCAAAACTAATCTATTTTTAAACTAATTAAAAGTCATCAAGAAGATGATAAAAGACATGAGGAAACAACAATAAATAGAATCGGAAAACTCAGAAATAATGTGGCTAGAATTCAAAGAAAAAATAGAACAACGAGAAACATCTTTTAAAATGAATAACTAAAAGGAACACAAGTTCTGTTTACTGGAAAAGCTTTATGGTTATACCGCTGCTGTGGTGGCCCCCAATCAACACCTCCCTGCCTTTGTTCCCTCCCACACCGGCTCTGGGCTAGGCACTGTGACCAGTCAATAAAACATGAGCGAATGACATGCAAGCAGAGGCCTAATAAGTACTTGCACAGTGAGACTTGCACCCTTAGGGTACTTCCTGTTAGAACCCAGCTGCCACGCTGGGTGAGCAACCCTATTTTACCATGTGGAGAAGCCGTGCAGGGAGAAAGCCAAGGCCTTTGGCTGAAGCCCAGGATGAGCTACCAGATGACAGCACCAACTTGTCATCCATTCAGCCCTGGTGGAGATGGTCCAGCTGACACCATGTGGAACAGACGTTCATAGTCCACACAAGCCTGGCCCAAATGACAGAAGTGTAAGAAAATGAAAGATTATTGTTGCTTCATGCCATTAGATTGTGGGATCATTTGCAATGCAGCAACCAATGTAACAAATCTAGAAATAGTGACAACTCAGTAACAATTAGCACCCATATTGTTGTCTTGAAATATTATTTCTCACTAAAAGAAACCAAGGCTTCTTGGAGAAATTCCAGGTGTGGGCATGAAATGTCCAGATGCATATGGGGCATCTTTATATACCAGAGAGCAGTGGGCTGGAAAATTGCACTAGACCAGTGTTGACTCAGAAAACATGAGTAAATCTACGGTGTTCGCCAGACCTTTTCATTCTTACATTGTGTCCTCCACAGAACACAGAAGGGAACCAGAAATGACAGAGATTATAGAATTAAAAATAAAGATATTAAAATCATTATTATAACTTTATTTCATATGTTCAAGAAGCTAGAGGAAATATTTAACATGTTAAATGGAGACATAGCATATTTAGAAAAAACTCAAGTTGAACTTAAAGAAATAAAAACTCTACTATATGAGATTTAAAAACACTGGATGAGATGAACTACAATCAGAAATTGCAGAAGAAAAGATGAGTGAATTTGAAGACATTAGAAACTACCCAAAATAACAGAGGAAAAATACTCAGGGGGGAAACTGAACAGCATATTAGGGACTTGTAGGACAACTCCAAGCTGTGTAATTAGAATCCTAAAAAAAGAGAGAGCAAAAGGGAGACAGAAAATAATGACTAATGTTTGACCAAATTTGATGAATATAATAAACTCACAAATCCCAAGCACAAGAAACATGAAGAAGACTCCATCAAGGTCCATCATAATCCAATTCCTCAAAACCAATGCTGAAACATACATTGCATATGGAGGAACAAATATAATGATGACAATAGATTTATTGTTAGAAACAATGTAAAAAAAACAATGAAGCAATATCTTTAGAGTAATGAAAGGAAATATCTGTCAAACTAGAATTACTTACACTATGAAAATATATTTCAAAAACAAAGGTGAAATAAGAACATTTTCTGACTTGTATATGCAAAAAGAATTTATTATCACATCAGCACATCAAGAAATGTTAAAGGAGCCCTGGCCAGTTTGGCCTGCGGACTGAAGGGTCCGGGGTTCAGTTCTGGTCAAGGGCACATGCCCGGGTTGCGGGCTCGATCCCCAGTAGGGGGCATGCAGGAGGCACCCAATCAATGATTCTCCCTCCCTCTCCCTTCCTCTCTGAAATCAATAAAAATAAAAAATTTTAAAAATAAAAAAGAAATGTTAAAGGAAACCCTTCAGGCAAAAGGAAAATGACACTAGATAGAAACCTGGATCTTCACAAACAAATGAAAAACACCAGAAATGATAACTACTTAGGTAAATAGCAATATAAAATATACATACATAATATGTATGATAGAAATATATAATATTTCGACACATTTTATGTTAAGTATCTTTAAATCATTCTAATTTCAAAGAGTACAACCAGCACCCATATCTTGGTTTCTAAATACCTTCCTCCAAAAACAGAAATGAGGGTTCCCAGGAAAATGGCTTATTCTAGAATTGGGCAGAAAGTATATAAAGTGAGCCATGCCATGACCAGGTGGCTCAGTTAGTTAGAGCATCATTCTGTACAGCAAGACGTTGTAGGTTCGATTCCTGGTCAGGGCACATACCTAGGTTGTGGGTTTAATCTCCAGTTGGGATGCATATGGGAGGGAACCGATCAATGTTTCTTTCCTTTTACTTTTTAATTTTATTTTTCATTACAGTTTACATTAAATATTGTTTTATACTAGTTTCAGGTGTACAGCATAGTGGTCAGACAATCGTACACTTCACAAAGTGCATCCCCCTATATTTCCAGCTTATCGCCATTTTTTAAAAACGTACCTTTTGAGTATATCAATACATTTTAAGGAGTAGATGTGATCAAGGAAAGAGATTTCAATAGTCTGTCAGCCAACATTACTTGTGTCACAGTTCAGATAACAATGCACTTGGATAATTTGGTCTTAGGTGGCAATAGCACTTTTCAATTTCCTTCTAACTATCCACTTTGAAAAAGAGAACTTGAAACAAATATATTTGCTATTGATTAAAAAAAACTTTATAGAAATGTCAAGAAAGAAAAAAAAGGCACTTTTTACTATAAGAACTCTTTTCTTTCTTTTTTAGAAAACACTTCTGGGTTTTTGCCAAGCTGTGTTTCCTGTTTGCAAACCCTAAGATCCTTGAATAAATCTTTATCACTTATTTATAGCAAAAAGCCTCCAGAATCTTTTTTAGCTTGTGTGGCATTACTTAAGAAAACGAGCATACTTTTTTTGATCTGAAGAGAAATAGCTGAATAAACCTGAAGCAACTTCATTTGCATTTGCATCAGTTAAGCAACTTGTTTTTTTGTTTGTTTGTTTGTTTTTAACACCTGTAATTCAATATGAGGGGAATTCCCAAGAAGTGTCAGACCTTGCTCTCCCTTAGCGTTGGTGTCTGAGCAAACAAGATGCCCAAGCAAATGTTATGAAACAACACAAAGCAGTTATGCTAAGGGCCAAATGAGTGGTGGAACAATAGCATCTATCTGAGTTTAGGAAAAGCAAGAATTTGGCCTCAGTCAGCCTGAGAAAGGAGATGTGCCTAAGTAAGGTCTTACATGCCGGATGGGATTTGTTTGGCTGGAGAAGCTGAGAAAACAGCATTCACACTGAGGGGAGGTTTGGAATCTGGAATTGACTAGCCGGCCAAATAGAATTTTGTGTTTGGGAATAATGTTTTGGGTATTCAAGTTACTGGAAAAATACTCTTTTTTTTATAGCATTGTTAACAAATTACAGGAAGAGAGAGAGAGGTGCCATTTCAAGATATTTAATCTGTTTATTAGCCATATTTTCACTGAACATATACTCTTTTGTCCAGAAGTAAAGGGAAGTCATGGCATTTATTTGTTCATCTATAAACTCCTTCCAGTACATTCTGGAGACCTAATAATAAGAACACAAACACTTAGGTCAATTTTACCTCAATTCAATGCAGCCTTGCCTTCAAAAAAGAGCAGATACCATATTTGCTAATGTATGTTCCTCCTCTGTGCACTACTTGCAGACTCCAATTTTAAGAGAAAAATAAATGAGTGTTTTTAACCTCTTTCACTTCACTTTCCACTGTGGCAGCTAGCATAGCCTTTGCCAGGCCTCATCGCTGTTTTCCAAAAGTGAAGACAGTTAACAGGGGCTCAGTGCTGTCAATTCAGAAGAAAATCAAGCTCAGAATTAAGCGTGCAGGGGCCACTTTGCCCCTAAGAAAAGTCAGATATGGAGTAAGCAAATAACTTTTGAGTAATTATTTGTTTTCCATGATCTTGAGACTAATAAAGTGCTCTGTACTCATTATGGATAAGGTGTCGATTTCTGAGAAGAAAGACAAAATCCAAAGTTGATTTTTTTTTTTTTTCAGTTCTTTCCATTTTCCTCCTCTACCTCCCTCCACTCTCCACAAGTTTCCAAGACTGTAGATTTAGGGGAAAATCCCTTACTGTTGGACATTTGCAAAACTGTTTAGTGGCTTCCATTGATCTTTGGATAAAGTCTAAATGGTACCCAAGTTCTTGCATGGCTTTGCCCCTGCTGTGTGCACCACTCTCTTCTGAGCTTCTTGGGTTCCCGGACCAATGGCTTTCTCTTTGTTCTTCATTCTCCCAACTCCTTTTTGTTTTAGACCTTTGAACATGCTGTGCCCACTACCTAGATGCTCTCTTGCCTTTTCTTAGTCTACTTTCGCCTGAATTACTTCTATTTATCTTTCAAGACTCAATTTAAATCAGCTTTCCTCAGGGAAGTTTTCCCTAATCCCCACATAAGGCTGGCACCCTTGTAATCCCTGCCATCCTTGGCACTATTGCCATTACATCAACCCCAGCACCTAGCATAGAGCTTGGCTCATAGTAGGCACTGAAATACCTGTTAACTAATGACTGGATAAACAATTGAATGAATAAAGCTTGATGTGCATGACAGACAGAAATACAAATAGCTATTTCTTTTTATAATTTATTTTTAAATTATAGTCAGTGTATAATATCATATTAATTTCAGGTGTATAACATAGTGATTAGACATTTATATAATTTATGAAGTGATCATCCAATCAGTCTAGTATCCATCTGATGCCATACAGTTATTACAATATTATTGACTATATTCCCTATGCTGTACTCTACATCCTCATGACAAATAGCTATTTCTTTTAACTAAAGGCTGAGAGGATGCAATAAAAGTTGCTTTCCTAGCCACACTTTTAATTCCTTACCACTTAATAGTGTCTTTCAGATTTAAAAAGAAGTTTTAGTGGTCGGTGTTCAGAAATGGCATGTAGTGCTGCTAAGTCAAATAAGAAACTAAGTCCTGGATTTGGGGATTCTAGACCTTTCTAAGGTGAGTTACCTCATGAATTAACTAGCCTCATATTTCACAAGACTTTCTTGATAAAGTCTTGATAAGCAGATTTTTGTTTGGTAAGTAGTCTATTTGCTCAAGTGAACAGACCCTTATCTTCAATAAATTTATCGGTAGGCATTTCCCAAAACAATTGGAATTATTTTTTGTTTTCTAGTTTTATCTCTCTCTGGAAGTTCTTCAGGAGCAAAGAACTATGTCATGCTGACATAGGTGGTCTACAGACTTATCTAAGTCATGTGGACACAGATGGTTTCAGTTCTCACCCACTAAGTCAAGTCCTTCTAAGATGTTTCCTGCCTGAGTCACTGGTAACACCCACCACCCTGCTACTCCCCCAGGGGAAAGGACTTGGTGTAATTTTTACTTCCCTGTTCTCTAAGGCGGTCTCTCACCCTCAACTCTCTTACTTTGCGATTGCTTCCCAAATGCTCTTTCAGCATCTCTTCTGTCTCCACACTTTCTTTCATGTAGTCTTATTTCTGAAATAAATAAATAAGTCACTTCTCCCCTAAATTAGTTTCACAATGATCACATACAGAGTGAGGCAAAAGTAGGTTTACAGTTGTGAGTACGCAAAACACAGCTTATTCTTGTATTATTATTTATTGTACTATTTTCCATCCAAACAACTATAAACCTACGTTTGCCCCACCCTGTATATTAAACTATTATATATACACCCTTAATATATACATTTTTTATTTGTCAACTATTCCTCAATTAACTTTTTGGAAAAAAAGTTTTCCAATGCTAAAAAATAAAACCTGAACTTAATAGCGCTGACTCCAAGACCCTCCCTGAGCTGGTCCCAACCTCTTAATTTACTTCACACTACATATATTTTATTATTTATTTAAACTAAAAAAATTAAAAAAACAAAACAGTTTACCCATATCTCTCCATTACTTAATATAGACATTCACAGCTAAAAATTTTCATCTAACCACTGCTTAGCTGCATCTCATAAGTTTTGGCCTGTTGTTTCTTCATTTTCATTCATCTCACAGTATTTTCTAAAATTCCTTTTGATGTCTTCATTGATCCTTTGGTTATTTATGAATATGTTGTTTAATCTCCACATATTTGTGAGTGTCCCAATTTTTTCCTGCTATTGATTTTCTTTAAATATATTTTTATTAATTTCAGAGAAGAAGGGAGAAGGAGAGAGAGATAGGAACATCAAGGATGAGAGAAAAATCATGATTATTAATTTCATTCCACTGTAGTTGGAAAACATGCTTTGCATCATTTATAATCTTGTAATCTTATTGAAGTGTCTTATGACCTAGCATATTTTCTATCCTGAACAATGTTCCATGTGCACTTGAGAAGAATGTGTATCCTGTTGTTGTTGATTGCAATATCCTCTAGATATCTGTTAGGTCTAGTCTACTTTTTAATCTTCTGTCTCATTTTTGTATTCATTATTGAAAGTGGGTATAGACATCTCCAACTATTGTTGTTTAATTGTTTAGTTTTCATGTCGGACAGTTTTCCTTCGTGTATTTTGGTGTTCTGTAATTAGTAGTATATATGTTTATAATTGTAATATTTTTCTGATAGATTGGCAATTTTATTATTAGAAAATGTACCTCTCTGACTTTAGCAACATTTTGTGTTTTAAAGTCTATTTTGCCTGATGTAGCCACATCAAATTTCTTATGATTATTGTTTGCATAATATATATTTTTTCTTTATTTTACTTTCAATCTATTTGTAGTTTTAATTGCCCATTTAAAAACTTTAATTTAGCCGAAACCGGTTTGGCTCAGTGGATAGAGCGTCGGTCTGCGGACTGAAGGGTCCCAGGTTCGATTCCGGTCAGGGGCATGTACCTTGGTTGCGGGCACATCCCCAGTGGGAGGTGTGCAGGAGGCAGCTGATCGATGTCTCTCTATCATCGATGTTTCTAACTCTCTATCCCTCTCCCTTCCTCTCTGTAAAAAATCAATAAAATATATTTAAAAACAAACAAAAAAAAAACTTTAATTTACATTTGAGTTTTAAAATATTTTACATGTTGGGTTGTTTATTTTATTAATATTAAGTTGTGATGGTTCTTCATACATTTTGAGTACAAGTTCTTAATCAGATATTTGTTTTGCAAATATTTTTCCTAGTCTGGCTTGTCTTTTTATTGTCTTTTTTTTTTTCTTTTCCATAACAGAGCATTATTTCTATTTTAAGCTCCCACTTGGCTGCAGTAACAATAATCTTATCGATGGAGGCTCAGCCCCTCCCTCAGTGCTGTGTCCAGATTCGGGAATTTCTGAAGTGCCAGCATGAAGAGAAGTGGGACTAGATCTTTGCATCACTGGTCCCCACGAGCATTCTAGGATGCTCTTTGTCCACTCTGGTGTTGGTTTTCAGTCTGGCCCCTCCAATCATGGTGACTGCCTGGCTTGAGGGTCGGGGACATCCGTGCCTTCCTTGCCCTGTGATGTGGCAGAAATCTCTGTGAGATGGCCCTGCTGCCTGCCACAGAACATTTTTGCTGATGAAGAGCTTGAGGTTTCAGGTTAGGTGTCTGGTCCAGAAAAACCACAGGGAGGAAGAACACAGCAAGGACCTGGCACATAATAAATGCTTAACAAACATTTAGCAGTTGTCACCAATGTTCCGTCGATTATTTTCTTATGTGAGCAGGTTAGTTTGGGAGTATTTTCTCAGCAAACAAATACTTGAGTGCCTACCGCATTCAAAGCACTTGGAATTAATGTCCTGATCTTACACCGTATTAAAGGATGATTAGGAAACATTTTTTAACAGAGCTTCTTTTAAACAGATTAAAAGAAAAAAAACCTACACAGTTTCACTACTAATTTTTTACAATTGAGTAGTATTCCATTGTCAGTTTCACACATGACAAGAGCCATTTTGGGGGTAACATCTTGTCTTTTTATTTTCTTTCTCACTGAGAATTTAATAAAATTATATATGACTCAGGTGTATGACTCTATAATACATCCTCTGTATATTGTATCCTGTGTCCACCACCCAAGTCAAGTCTCTTTCCATCACCATTTATCCTCCCTTAATCGTCCCCTGCCTCTCCCCACCCCCTTTCCCTCTGGTAATCACCATACTGTTATCTGTGTATGAGTTTTGTTTTTGTTTTTTGCTTAATCCCTTCACATTTTTCACCCAGCCCCTAAATCCCCTCCACTTTGACAGCTGGCAGTCTGTTCTCTGTATCTATGACTGTTTCTATTTTGTTTGTTAGTTTATTTTGTGTGTTAGATTCCACATATAAGTGAAATCATATGGTATTTATCTTTCTCTGACTGGCTTATTTCACTTAGCATAATACTCTGCAAGTCCACCCATGCTGTCACAAAAGGTAAGATTTTCTTCTTTTTTACAATTGAGTAGTATTCCATTGTGTATATGTACCACAGATTTTTTATCCATGCATCCACTGATAGGCACTTGGGCTACTTCCAAATCTTGGCTATCTACATATACACTAAGTGGCCAGATTATTATGATCTCTGAACGCATAATAATCTGGCCACTGAGTGTATATCCTATATAATAAAAGGCTAATATGCAAATTGTCCCCTTGATCAGGAGTTCGACCAGCCTGCAGGCCGGCCAACCACCCATGTCCCCTCCCCCTGGCCAGGCTGGCTGGACCCCATCCATGCACAAATTTATGCACCGGGCCTCTAATACACACACACACACACACACACACACACATAAATACATACACTGAGTGGCCAGCTTATTATGCGTTCAGAGATCATAATAATCTGGCCACTCAGTGTATAAAAGCCTAAGCAACCGAACAACGGAATGATGGGTCAACCAGTTGCTATGACACACACTGACCACCAGGGAGCGGACACTCAATGCAAGAGCTGCCCCCTGGTGGTCAGTGCGCTCCCACAGCCAACCTCCTGTGGCCGACCAACCTCCCACAGCCCCTCCCCCTGGCCCAGCCTGCCAACCTCCTGCAGCCCCTCCCCCAGGCCAGCCAACCTCCTATGGCCCACCCCCATGGCCCTGATCGGGGTGGGCCAGCCGGCCAACCTCACGTGGTCCCTCCCCACGGCCAGCTGGGTGGTCAGTGCACTCCCACAGCCAACCTCCCGGGGCCAGGTAACCTCCCACGGCCCCTCCCCTGGCCAGCCTGTTCCAATCAGTCCTGGGTGACAGCCCCGATTGGCCCCAATCTCTGACTAGGCTGAGGGACCCAACCTGTGCACGAATTCATGCATCAGGCCTCTAGTTATAAATAACACAGCCAGGGACTTAGGGGTACATATATTCTTTCAAATTAGTGTTTCTGGCTTCTTTGAATATATTCCCAGAAGTGGAATCGTTGGGTAATAAGGCAGTTCCATTTTTAATTTTTTGAGGTAACTCCATACTGCTTCCCACAGTGGCTGCACCAGTCTGTATTCCCACTAACAGGGCACAAGGTGCCGTTTTCTCCACATCCTGGCCAAAACTTGTTTGTTGATAGCCATTCTGACAGGTGTAAGGTGATATCTCATTGTGGTTTTAATTTGCATTTGTCTGATGATTAGTGACACTGAGAATCTTTTTATATGTCTATTGGTCATCTGTATGTCCTCTTTAGAGAAGTGTCTATTCATGTCCTTAGCCCATTTTTTTAATTGGATTGTTTGTGGTTTTTATTTGGTGTTGAGGTGTATAAGTTCTTTATAAATTTTGGATATTAACCTTTTATCAGATGACACACACTGAACATTGGCAAATATGTTCTCCCATTCAGTGAGTTGTCCTTTCATTTTGTTGATGTTTTCCTTTGCTGTGCAAAACCTTTTTAATTTGATGTAGTCTCATTTGTTTCTTTTTCCTTTGTTTCCCTTGCCCAAAGAGATAGATAAGAAAAAATATTGCTATGAAAAATATCTGAGATTTTACTGCCTATGTTTTCTCGGGCATCACCAAGGTTGAAGTCCTTGCCTTCCTCCAGCAGGAGGCAGTAGGTGGTGATCTCAGCCTCCAGCTTGACCTTGACGTTCAGTAGGGCCTCATACCTTTGGGCCTGGCGCTGCCCCTCTGCCCAGGTCTAGGCCACCACTGGTGCCAGGTGCAGCAGGATCCCGTTGAGCTGTTCCATCTGCATGGCAAGGAGCTTCTCCACCTTCCTCAGGCTGTTCTCCAAACTGACCTTCAGATTCCTCCTCAAGTCCAAGTCAATCTCCATGAACTGGACCCTGCATCTCAGCTCTGTGGGTGCCATCTCAACAGCTTTTATCTCTGCATTCTGTGAGGTAACCACTGAGGTGCTGTCCTCAATATGCTGAAACCACTACTTGTCCAGCTCCTCTTGGTTCTTCTTAGCCAGTTCATACTAGGCCACGATGTCTAACATGATCTTGCTGAGGTCCTGAGATTTGGGGGCATTCATTTTCACAGTCCACCCAGAGTTGGCAATCTGGGTTTGTAGACCATTTACTTTCTCCTCATGGTTCTTCTTCCTGAGAGCCTCAATCTCTGTCTCAGATGCAGTTGAGTGACATTGAGGTCATCAATAACTTTCAGAGCCTATTGAAGTCACTCTCCAAACACTGGCACATGGCCAACTCTATCTCATACTTGACTCTGAAGTCTTTAGCAGCAAGATAGGCATTGGCAATCTGCAGAGCGATACGGGCATTGTCTACAGAATTTGCAAAGATTTGAGCCCTCAGGGTCTCAATGGTCTTGAAATATTGCCCCCAGACTTTGACGGGTGGTCTCTTCTTCAGGTGTCCCAAGATTCTGTTCTCCAGTCTCTGATTATCAGCTTCAAGGCTCCTGACTTTCTCCAGGTAGGAGGCCAGGCAGACATTCAGGCATTGCATAGTCTCCTTCTTGCTCCGGATGCTCATTATGCCTACCAGATACTTTGACATCTCCATAGCCAGACCCCCAATTGCCCTGCACACTGGTAGAGTAACACACAGAGATCCAGGAGCCTGAGACCCCAGCATCTGCATAGACACTAGCTGTGCTGCTGGCAGGCTGGCCAGGTGGCTGGGCAATTGCACGGAGCCCAGATTCCATAGATTGTGAAGAAGGTGGAGCAGATGCTGAAGCTCCTATTGTTGAAGGAGAGAAACTGAAAGTGAGGTTCAAGCCGCAGATGAAGAGTAATATTTGAGTTACCTTGTCACCAGTGTTTCAATCGTCAGTTTCATTTATTTTCTTTTGTTTTTACTTTTTAAAAAAAATGGCTGGCAGAACCACTTCACCACTTTTCTGACTAACTAAAGGGCTTTAATGTCAATCAACTGTCAGATGATGAACCTGATAAATCCAGTAAAAGTACATGGTAGGAGGGACAAAAAGGAGAGAATTAGAGGAAGGGAGGAAGGAGAGAAGTTAGTTTACAGAAGTCAAGACTATTCTAAATTGAGACTCTCCTTGCCACTTGACCTTTGGATTTCACAATATTGGTATTTTTGTTGGACTACAGTCACTTAGTCTCTGATATCAAATATGGCCTCCATAACTCACTCGCAGGTGTAAGAAGCATAATGGAGTAAAGAATGTGGGCTTTGGCAAAAGACTCACCTGGATTTGATTCTAGTGCCTGTCATTTCCTTCTTGTAATCTTAGGCAATTACTTAGTCTCTCAATTTCAGTTTCCTCATTCAAAATATCAGGCTTCAGACAGAGAGTGACCCTGGAAGGCCATTGTTAGTCATGAGCATCTCCCTCAAAGGGACTGAAATTGGCTTACCAGAGATTCATTTATGAGTTTTAAAGTGTGGACTTTGCTAGGATGTCTTCAGACTTCCACTTCCAAATAAGGTGAAGTAATAGATAATAGAGACTGAAGCAAAGGACAAAACCAGACAAATATATGAAACAAATGGTTTTCAAGTCAACAGACAGTAGATAACAAAGACAATCATCCCTGAGAGAAAGGAAACAAATGATGTGAGCCCTGCAGTGATCCAGGTTAATGTCTGGGGAGAGTGTTAAGGCTGCAGTGCAGGAGAGGGGGCTCAGTCTGAGTTTGGAAAACAAAGCTGAGTATCTAGGGAGCAGCTAGAACTTGAAGGAAGAGTACTTACTAGATATGAAGGAGAGACAGGAAGGGAGCTCTAGAGTCTGCTGAGGGGTCCCCTGAGTCTTCAGTTTCCTCCGGATCAGTGTGTGTGTGTGTGTGTGTGTGTGTGTGTGTGTGTGTGGCGGGGGGGGGGGGGGGGGGGGCAATGAACTACCAAATGTTCACAAAAGAACCCTCTAAAAGGAATAGAGAAAATAGTACCTACATAGCTCACACAGAAATAAAATATTGTCTGTCTCAAACTCACAGACTAGAAAACTGCATAATTAATAGCTTGTCAAGTAAAAACACAAAAGAGTTTTGCCTCCATAGTAGACAATATTAGCTCTGAAATAAACACTTCACAGCTTAAAATCAAGACCCAAAAGGCTCAAACTGTTTCCAAGAAACTGCATGCCAGACAAAGCTAAGGGATATTTATAAGAACAAGCATTTTGAGCACCCAACAAGGTAAAATTCACAACGTGTCCAATTAAAAATTATCAGGAATGTAAAAACCAGAAAAATGTGACCCATAAGTAAAAAAAAAACAACCCAATCAGTCACAACCAACCTAGAAATGTCACAAATGATAGAGTGAGTACACTAGGACATTAAAACAGTTATAGTCCATCTATTCTAAGAGCTAGAGACAGGACTATGTTCCATAGAAACATGGAAGTTATCTCAAAAAATAAACACCTAGGGATGAAAACTGTAATGTTTGAGATAAAAAATAAACTGAATTGAATTAATTGCATTGCAGAGCCGGCATTGCAGAAGAAGAGATTAATAGACCGGAAGACATACTATACAACATTAAAAAGAAGTAGAAAGTGTCCAAATTAAACACAGCCTCAGTGAGCTGTGGGATAATTTGAAGTGTCCTGTGAGATGTGTAATTAGAGACTTTAAATGAGATGAAGGCTTTAGAGGAACAGAAAATATGTATAATAAAAAACTGGTGGAAATATTTTCAAATCATATGAAAACTGTAACTTCATAAAACCCAGCAAAAAGAAAACTACACCAAGGCACATCGTGATCAAGTTGCTCAAAGCAAGTGAGAAAGAAATGTTTAAAGCAGCTAGAGAAAGGAGATATATGCATGCAGAGGAAGGAAGATAAGGATGGCGGAATATTTCTTGCTGAAAAAATGCATGAGATACTAATGAGCAGCATCTTTGAAATACTCAAAGGATATAACTGTGTCATAGAATTCATATCCAGTAAAAATATCTTTCAAAGGTATTTTTATAAAAACTTTTTAAGACATACAAAAGGTGATAGAACTCATCACCAGCATTTGCAGACTACAAGAAAGGATAAAGAAATGTTAAATGTCCCTAAGGTAGAAAGAAAATAGTACCAGATAGAAACATGGACCTACACAACACACTGAAGACCACTGGAAATGGTAAATAGTTAAGTTTTTTCCTTATCACTTAAATGTGTCTAAACAATCACCTGTTTGATGCAAAAGTAACAATATAGGAGAAAATGGATGGCAACATGAAGCAGAAGTTGGCAGGAGAGAAATGAAAGTATTCTATGGTAAGACCCTACGCTACAAGTGAAGCTGTATCACATAACAGCATTAGAATGAAGACTGTGATAAGTTAACGGTTCACAGCATAATTGGTAAAAAAAAAATAATAAATAAATAAATAAATAAAAGAACTAAAGAGTTTGAGCTAATAAACAAGAAAAGAGAGAACAATGACTTAATAAAAAGAAAAAATCTAAAAGAAGACAGAAAAAGAGAAAAAGGGAACCAATAAGAGATGGGACAAATAAAAAACAACTAGCAAAGTGATATACTTAAATCTATCCATATCGGTAACAACATTAACTGTAAATATGATAAACACCCCCAAATAAAAAGCAGGGAAAAAAAAAACCCTCCCTCTTCGCCCCAGGTCAGCAGGAAGTAGCCAGGACGATTTCGGTGCCCCCTATCACCAAAAGGCCGGGATGTTAGGTCAGAGGAATTCCAGAAGCCGATGCATGCAACCGATGGTGACCCAGATAACAGACTAGTGCACCAGACAGATGGCGACACAAATGCTGGTCCCTTCCTGGAACCCGTGACGGACCAGTGCTCCAGGCAAATGGTGGAGCAGATATTGGCTCCATTCCTGGAACCCCTGCCCGCGGCAGAAATTCCACCCGCCCTCAGCTCATGGTCCTCCACCCTCACTGAACACCTGTATAAAAAAAGTGCCTCAGCTCCCTCCCAGCACGACTTCTCCGGCCCTACCCTCAGGACCGGCGAACCTCGCCCGGGAGTGCAAGATTAAACTTCCCTTTGACTGGCAAAAACAAAAAAAACAAAACAAAAACCAGTTAAAACATCCACCTCCCATATGATTCAGCCTATTTACTCCTAGGTATTTACCAAAGGGAAATGAGATCGCATGTCCACATAGACTTGTATATGCAGGTTCAGAGCAGATCTACTTGTAATAGCTGTGCAATGAAAATGGCCTGCATAGTTCAATGTGTAAATGTCAAATTGTGGATTTATTTGTATCGTTATACTCAACACATGGATGAATCATAGCCTAATTATGCTGTGTGTGTGAAAGAAGCCAGACAAAATAAGAGTATACACTGTATTATTTCGTTTGTACAGCCTTCTAGTAATTTCAACTTAATCTATAAGGGCAAAGAAATGAATTAGTGATTGCCTTAAGGCTGAATGGAGGGGGACAGGCGAGAGGGTTTACAAAGGGATATGAGTGAACATTCAGGGGTTGTAGATACATGTTCATTATCTTGATTGTGATGATGGTTTCACTATCACACTTATCAAATTGTGCACTTCAGAAATTGTGCACTTTATGTATGTCAATGAGCTTTCAAAAACAAAACAAAAGAGAAAAGAAGCTATATAATTTTTATTCATGGATATATTAAAGATCAATTTATTTGTTATAGAGATCCCCATACTCCTGGGGCCAATGGGGTCTAACTGAAGAGGAGTTTCACAGAACTCCATTTGCTCCAGCAAGAATACCTTGAAAATACCCTCCCTAATACTTGCAGCTTTAATGTAATAACCTGTCTTAGACCCCATCATGCCTCAATTCCATCATGCGCAATAACTGTTTTCATTGTCTCAAGATTCCTAGGTTATCATCTCCTGACTCTCATCCCCTTATGACTCTACACATTCCCTAATCTTACTGTCCCTTACCCATCCCCTACCCCACACACCCTTCCAGTTTCTTCTGAAATTCTTGATTTGCTACTAGCAAAGCCCATTGTATACTCAGCCTCTTGTCTGAACATAGTCTTTTCCTTCTTTCTCTGAGACTGGAGATACCTCTTTCCCGTAGCTTTCTCTAATGGTAGATATTCTCTTTCCATTTTCATCACTCGGCCTGAGGGTGGGGTAGATATCCTTCTTGCTTCTCCTTGCCAACTTTGAGACCATTGTTTCTTTCTCTTCTCTCAACCCCAAAGTTTGCTAAAGCTCATGTCAACAAGGTCATTATTGTCTGACTCTCCTTGTTTATACATACATATTTTCTGCTGACAATTTCACTTTAGTCAACTACTCATTTTTTTAAAAATATATTTTATTGATTTTTTTTTTTTTTTTTTTTACAGAGAGGAAGGGAGAGGGATAGAAAGTTAGAAACATTGACCAGCTGCTTCCTGCATGCCCCCTACTGGGGATGTGCCCGCAACCAAGGTACATGCCCTTGACCGGAATCCAACCTGGGACCATTCAGTCTGCAGGCCGATGCTCTATCCACTGAGCCAAACCAGTTAGGGCATCAACAACTCATTTAAATGGTCCCTTATAGCTGTCCAGAAATCCTTCTACATTTCCATTCTTTTGTTCTCCCAGTTGATTATTTCATCTCAACCTCCAATAACTCCTCACCTCTCCTCACTCTCAGCAGATGGTTTTTCCTCTTATTTTACTGAGAATGTAGAGGCAGCCAGCCAAAGAGAACTTCTATGTGCTCCAGTCCTAAATCTACCAATTTCCCAGCTACAATCTCCATATGCTTTCCTCCTCGTAGATGTTTTCCGTTACCATCTAAGCCAAAATTCCTACACATATCAATTGTGCAGGAGGAATTCCTTCTCTCCTACTTTGACATTGCTATAAAGTTGTTCCTGTTCTCTCCTGCCCCTCAGTTTTTACTTCCCTTCTGAGTCACTTTGCCAGCCTACACGCATACTATAATAGTTCCTACTTAAAAACAAAACTCCCCACATTCATCACCAATGATCATTCTATTTCTGTGTTCTTCCTTACAGCAAAATTGCCTGACTCATCTTGACTCATTGTTCCTACTTCCTCTGCCCATTCTCAAAGTCCAATCAATCTGTCACTTTCACTCCCCCAATCTTACTTTTATTTGGGTAATTGATAGCTACCATGATGCCAAACCCAATGGTCAATTCTCCTTTCTCTTCTTACTTTACTTTCCAGCATAATTCGACCCAGCTCTTTCCTTGAAACACCTTTTAACTGATCTCCAGAACTCCAGTATTTGCTATCCTTCTCTCTGATTGCCTACTCCTTTTCAATGTCATTTGCTGGTTCCTGCTCATCTTCTTGAACTTTAAAAGCTTGACTGGATGCCCAGCTGGTAGGGCTCTGTGGTTGAGCGTTGACCTATGAACCAGGAGGTCATGGTTTGATTCCCTTTCAGGGCACATGCTAGGGTTGCAGGCTGGATCTCGGTGAGTTGCAGGAGGGAGCTGATCAATGATTTTCTCTCATCATTGATGTTTCTATCTCTCTCTTCCTCTCCTTTCCTCTCTGAAATCAATAAAAATATATTATTTTTTTAAAAGTTTGACTGCTCCAGTGCTCACTCCCCGGCCATCTCTTCAAGGTGATCCTATTTAGTTCCATGGCTTTAAGCACCAGGTATCTGATGATGAACCAAAATTTACAACTTCAGCTTGTACATCTCTTCTAAATTCCAGATTTGTATACACCCAATTGCCTATTAAATATATTCACTTGGATATTTTTATTTGTAAGAAGAAGTCCTAGGGACCTAATGTATAGCATGGTGACTACAGTTAATACAGTATAGTATACTTGGAAGTTGCTGGGAGTAGATCTTAAGCATTCTCAACACACACACACACACACACACACACACACACACAGAGTTAACCATGTTTACTATATGAGGTGATGGATGTATAAACATTTTGATCTTGGTAATCATTCTGCAATGTATATCAAATCATCACATTGCACACTTTAAATATATACAATTATTTTTGTAAGTTGTTTCTCAGTAAAGTTAATTAATAAATAAATATCTCCACTTGGCTTTAACCCTTTGCACTCGCTTGCTTTTTTCTCGATTCCTTTATTCTACTCGGGATTTAATTTTTTAAATACCCCAGATTTTACAAAGCACGGCAGTAGAATAAAAAACTGGAGTTTCTTTTCATACAAACTTATTTATTTGAATTTTTTTATATTTCAAATTATTGATACATTCAAAGAGTAATTTTAATCTCGACATCCGAGTGCAAAAGGTTAATAGACATTTCCAATATAACATATTAAAAGCATAGCTATTAATAATAAAAACTGTGAATTCCCCAGATTTCTCCACCCAGTTCATGGCAACTTTTTCTGGTTGCTCAGGAAAAAAAACTTGGAATCTATCCTTGAATCCTTTTTTTTTTTCACAAGACTTAGTCAATCAGTTGAGAAATCCTATCATCTCTGCTTAAAAATATATCAAGTGTCTGACTACTTTTTACCCTTAAAAAATATGTCTTATTGATTTTATGAGAGAGAGAAACACTGATTTGAGAAACACCAATCGGCCACACCCTGACCAGGATGGAACCCACAACCAGGGCATATGCCCTGGTGCCCTGACTGGGAATCAAACCAGTGACCCCTCAATTCCCAGGACAAAGCCCAACCAACTGAGCCACACTAGCCAATGCTACTTTTTACCCTTTTTAATGCTACTACCATCAGCTCTTTCCTGGATTATTGCAATCATCTTTCCCTGGTCTCCTTGTTTGCCCTAGTAACCCATTAGTCTATGAAGAATATAACAGCCAGGTGAACTTTCTAGAATAGAATATAACATTCCCTTCTACTCAAAACTTAATTTTCCTGGCTAACAACAGAACTGTAAATTATCATTTGCATATGTGAACATGTGTTTGCAGGTATGTGTATGCATGTGCATGTGTGTGCATACATTGTTGTTCACTGTTTTACATTTAGCCCATCTCTAGTTAATTATTTTAAATGGTGCAATCTATGGCTAGATTATGTTGTTGTTGTTGCTAAGGCGGTGGTGGTAGTGACTATTCGCTTTTTTTACATAGTTAAATTGTTCCAGCATTATTTGTTGAAAAGACTGTCCTTTCTCCATTGAATAATGTTGGCAACTCTTATTCTCACAAATCAGTTACTCATAATGATTGATTTTGTCAGTCAGTTTTGGCTCTAAAGAGACTTAATTCAGGAAGCCTGCATGAAAGCTCCAGTGTGGGGACCTCCCTGTGGGGAAGCATGGGACTTGGTTGGAAGGTCTGTAAGGAGGAATCTCTGAAATGTCGGAGGCCTCTGGGGGACCTTGCTGAAGGCGGCAGCCCCTGCCTTGACTTTTCCAAATAAGTCTAACCACCCCCCCCTCCCCGGGTGTTTTACTAGAACCTTTATGTTTAGACTTCAAAATGTCCTTGTTTGAAAGACACTTCAGATACAGGTGTTTTCTCAAGGATGCTTACCCTGCTGACTGTATCTAGAGGTTAATTTTAGTTCAAGCTGTTGTGACAATAAAAGCCTGCGGAAGCAGGCGAACAGGGCTAGTTGCTCCTAAAGCAAACTAGCCCCTTAGCTTCTCTTTCACAGAAACGTGTGTCAGAGTAATCATTCATCCGTTGCTCAGGGTCTGCTGGTCAGTCCCAGCACCTCCCTATTTCATCATGGCTCAAGTTCTTCACCTTCTCGTCCCACCCAGGCTTCCAGACCTAAAAAGGAACTTTGCCTAAGAAGTGAGATTAAGGGATGTACCCAGACCTAAGTTACTTCTCTGACTTCTCCCATTCCTCTGACAGAGCTCCATCATTTCTGTCTTTTTCAGGCTTGGAAATCTCTTCATTGCTGAGCTGAGACAATTCTTTAGCCAAAGGTGAATGACAAAGATTTCACAATCTAAATGGAACTCATCGTTATGACACAACTGGAGGAATTTCTAAAGGGGATAAGATCAATAATAAAATTTGCAAAATTTGGCCACATTAGCCAAGAATGGTGAAATTTTCTTTACAATTTTTGCATTCCAAGAAGAGACGAGTGTGGCAACAGAACTCCTGTCATGAATGAGACACTGAGAGTTTGCACATGATCTGCCTCTGAGATCCTGAGGCTATAGTTCCAGGCCCTCATATGCATCTTCCTTTTTAATTCTTGTGGTAATCCTATGAAGTTGTCAACATTGTCCCATTGTTGATGAGGAAAGGTTATGTGCAAAGTCCAGGCTCACACCACCACAACATGGCTGCCAGGAGATGCAATCCCAAAGACCATCTCCTGAGTTAGCCTGAGCTAAATGAAATTTGGGAATTCTTTAAACCCTTTAATGGTGATCTAATGGTCCAAATTGCAAGCCAAGAAAAATGGCTATGTAGAGGGACAATAGCTTACTGGACTCCCCATACTTCTTCAGTTCAACCAAGTTATTCTTCATTCATCTATCATGGAAGCTCTGCCCCAGACAGCATGGTCTTTTATTCTTTCCCCAAACAAAGTTTCTCAGTCTGACCTCAATATTTTCCCCACGTGGCCCTCCTGCCTATAAAAACCACCCTATCTTCTCTGTGCCTTTAATGACTATATTCACTCTTCTGAACTTCCTCTCTCAATCTTGTCTTCTATCACCACGTGACCGCTAGGATTTGTCAGCACAAGTGTAGCTCAGATGTTGCTTTAATAAAAATAGTAGCTACTATTTTCTCTGTAGCAACCAAGTGCTAGCACTGTACTAAGCACTTTGTTTACATTTGTTTTGTTCCCAAGATAGCCCCTCAAAAAATGTATTTTTATCTTCCTTTTATTGATGAATAAATTAAGATGCAGAGAAATTAAGTTACTTAGAAAATAAAGACTCATAGCTGGAGAGTTGGCCTTCAAACCCAGATCTGACTTCAAAGTCTGATGTTTTTTGTCTCTAAGTTTTAAGCCCGTTTGAACATATCAGAGCACTTGGGGATGGTCCACTAGAAATCTATTGGCAGGAAAAACATTTCCTAAGGGAAAAGCAAACTAGCGTTCACCAGAGAAAATCATGGACAAGGGGCCCGGATAGAGAAGATAGTCAACTTTGAGTTCTGCCAGGAGTCTGTTTTCCTATTGTCTTGCAGCCCAGCCACTGGGGAGGTGTGCCTGCGACTTCAGGAGAAGAGATTAATCTGTGGATGGCTAGATTTGGAGCTTTGACCCAATATTTTCCCAGCAAGGTTTTGTTTCGTTTTTATTTTCATTTTTTATTAATCCTCACCCGAGGATATTTTTTCAATGATTTTTAGAGAGAATGAAAGGGGTGGGGAGAGACAGAGAAAGAAACATTGCTGTGAGAGAGACTATCTATTGGTTGCCTCCCACACATGCCCCGACCAGGACCAAGGATCAAGCCTGCAACCGAGGTACGTGCCCTTGACTAGAATCAAACCCAGGACCCTTCAATCGAAGGGCCCATGCTCTATCCACTTAGCAAAACCAGCTAGGGCCCCAAAAAGTTTTGTTTTATTTTGGGTTATATTTGTGTGTGTGTGTGTGTGTGTGTGTGTGCGCGCGCGCACGATTTGTTTATTTATTTATTTATTTATTTATTTATTTATTTATTTATTTTACATCTTTATTGTTGAACTATCCAGCAGGGTTTTAATACATCGGAGTCTCTGGTGGTTTTTATAAGCTGTACTGGCTTCTGGGAGACTCAGTCAGTCAGGAAACCTTAACATCTCTGGCACTTAATGCTTTGGCGGTGGGTTGTAACAAATGATATTATTACCAGTTGGAGGGACAGAAGATGAAAAGTGTAGGGTTACTCAAAATTGACAAATGTCACTTGGCATCTACTACATGCAGGCATTTTGTAAGGTGCTAGGTCATGGTGCCATTGGCAAGTTTGAGCAGGCAGATGGGAGTAGATAGGAAAGCTATGCATCACATGGATCCTCACATGCTTCTTGTGCTCAGAAGTGAATGCCTTCTTATTACTCGTCTGCCCAGTGTGGGCATCTTTTAGTAATTCATGCAAAGGCATTGTACATGCTAACACTGACTTTACTCACTGCCCTGTCCCTCACCAAAATTAATTACAGATTAAAAGATGTTAGAGGTACCTGAATATGAAGTTGTGGGCTAGAAAAATACTGCTGTGTTATATTGTGCTTTGGCTCTACATTGCCTCCACCATTTTATTTTCCTGGAAATTGATTTACATCATTGTTTGTTTTCCCTCCTCAGATGAACAGTAGAAACCTCTATAGGTTTGCACATGATGAGTATAACCGAAATTGATCAGTACACTCATTCTTCCTAGGAACAGTACAGTTCGGATGCTCTAAAAATACATTCTTTGATTCATTAAAATAAATTTCTTAAGAATGTAACAAACATGAACATAATTATCTCTAGAAGAAATTTTCCTATATGTCCTAAGAAGAAGCAAACAAAAAGGAACTGAGGGACTGAGCCAAAAAAAAGCTAAGGAAAGAGGAGGTGAGTTGAGTTGGAGTTTTTAAAAAAGCAATAGAAAACAGAAGTTAGAAAGAAGGAAGGAAGATATTTATGTCATAATACTATATCATTAATATTAATTTTAAAAGAAAAATAACTTTCTTTTACCACTATATGTGCCAACATCATGTGAGATAGTGTCATATACTGAGGGCAATGACAGTACAAGTTAAATAAAGAGTTGGCTGAGTTCATGACTGTGAACTTAGCACTTTGATATGCAAGTAAGAGCTAGAAAATTAGGCTCTCAGAAGTCCCCAAGTTGGAGAATCTGGATTATAAAATAAGGCTCTAGGAATTCTCTACTACCACATGTGAGAGGGCTAAGATGCCAAAGGTAAGTATATTCTCAGAGATATGGAGCATTCTATCTGAAACTAGGCCATGGATCATTTCAAGATGAGCATGAATCCAAGGGTACATTTTAACTCCATATGCACCATATACACCAAATGGTGTCACTCTGTTCCTTGACCTTTACTGCTCTTCTGATCCTAAAGACATAATGTAAGGAGTGAAGATAGTACCTTTTATCCACACCAGTGAAAGAAGAAACACTCAAGTTATACTGACTACTTACTGAGAAAGAAATTCGCAGGAATCAGCACACTATTATAATAAGGTTCACCACTTTTCACAAGATGATTTGTGAAAGGAATTGATAAAATCATAGCGCCAGCAGAGGCTCTTTCAGTGATTGAGCCTAATAGGCAGCAGGCCGGTGGAGACAGGCAGAGGTGGATCTCAAAGTTCCTTGGGACTTGGGCTGACTGCCCTTGGGCCTGGTGCTGTTAAAACCCAGCCTCGCCGGCTGATGTGGCTCAGTGGTTGAGCATTGACCTATGAACCAGGAGGTCACTGGTTCAATTCCCAGTCAGGGCACAAGCTCAGGTTGCAGACTCAATCTCCAGTGGGGAGCACTCAGGAAGCAGCCAATCAATGTTTCTCTCTCACTGGTATTTCTATCTCTCTATCCCTCTCCCTTCCTCTCTCTAAAGTGGATAAAAACATATAAAAATATTTTTTTAAAAACAGCCTTGGTGCACAGCTTGATCCTTCCTGCACACACCCAGGCCCAGCAGAGGCAGCCACAAACTGCACATCGATTTGTAGCTTCAAACAGGTTGCTTAGGGCTAGTCACAGGCAGCGTCTGACATTGGCCTTCAGCAGAGTTTCTCCCGAAAGGCCCAAATATCATGACGACATCAGAGCAGGATTCATTTATCCTCACAAGTGGTATATCCAAAGGGAGATCTCGGCAGGTGCCAGACTCTGCTGAGTCAAATTCTGCTCTGTGTGGTCAGCACCTGCACAGCAGTGCCTTCACTGTGGTTAGGGTTGATCCTCACAGTTAACCAGCCTGAGTGTTGACTCCAGGCACTAATGGGCCAATAGCAATTAGACTCAGTTACAACAGAAAGGCCTACATAAGCCATACAAAGGACATTCCTGGAACTCCCAGCTCAGGTGATCAGGGAAACTGCACCACTAGTCCCACTGGACACCTACTACATAAGGCCACCTACCAAGACTGGGAGTCATAGCAGACCCACCTAATACAGCAAAACCTTGATATAATGGGCTAATTTGGGCTAGGGGGTGTCCATTAAAGCTGAAAGTCTATTACATAATAAAGTAGGTTTTCCAAATGTGTATGGTAAAAAATTGGCAAATTAGTTAGTTTACCTGTTTTTACTTACGTAGACACATTTGTGTAATTAAAATTAAGTATGTATGAAAAGTTTAATTCCACAGAAAAGTTTTCTATATGTATTACGGTAATTTTAAATTTATGTTGAATAGTCTAGTAAATGCGTGCATTTCACCAGTCAGCATTTCACAAATAAGCAAATGCACACAGGTAGGGCGTGGCTTAGCATACATCGGAACATCTGCCAGCACATAATAAAACTGCTGCAGAAAGTCAAAAGCTCGACAACAGAACCAATTACTACCTGTGATGCAGTGTGACCACGTGCTAATCATTCACTGAACATTGTTTACAAGCAGTGACTCTTGGATTTAAATATGTATACTAACCCTGGCCAGTTTGCTTCAGTGGTCAAAGCCTCTGCTCACAAACCAAAGGGTCATGGGTTTGATTCCCAGTCAAGGGCACATACCTCAATTGCAGATTCAATCCTGGGATAGACCAGGAAGCAACCAATCAATGTGTCTCTTTCACATCAATGTTTCTCTCTCTCCTCTCTCTCTCTTTCCATCTTCCCTCTCTTCCACTCTCTAAAAATCAAAGGAAAAAATATCCTCACTCTTCAGGTGAGGATTAAAAATATAAATAAGGAAATATGTAGACTAGTCCTGGTTGGTGTTGCTCAGTGGTTACAGACTAGTCCTGGTTGGTGTTGCTCTGTGACCCATGTACTGAAGGGTCACAGGTTAAATTCCCAGTCAAGGGCATATACTTGGGTTGCAGGTTTGATACCCAGCCTCAATTGGGGCATGTGTGGTAGGCAACCAATTGATGTGTCTCTCTCGCATCAATGTTTCTCTCTCTCTCTCTAAAACATCAATCAAAAAAATATCTTCAGCCAAAAACCGGTTTGGCTCAGTGGATAGAGCATCGGCCTGCGGACTCAAGGGTCCCAGGTTCGATTCCGGTCAAGGGCAGGTACCTTGGTTGCAGGCACATCCCCTGTGGGGGTTGTGCAGGAGGCGGCTGATCGATGTTGCTCTCTCATCGATGTTTCTAGCTCTCTATCCTTCTCCCTTCGATGTTTCTAGCTCTCTATCCCTCTCCCTTCCTCTCTGTAAAAAAATCAATAAAATATATTTTTTTTAAATATATATCTTCAGGTGAAGATTAACAAAAATAAATAAATAGACTATAATTATAGATATGTAATATTTACTTATGTCAGCAAAATTACTACAGTTTTTTTTCCAACATATGGCCTATTAGCTAAAATTTGTTTAAAATAACAGTGAATTAATAACAAAAAAATAATCTATTAATTTAATTATAAGCAATCTTGGTTAAAAGTGTTTTTAAATTAATAGGATTTTAATTTTCACATAAGACATACAGACCAGAAATCTTGTTTATTAAATCTACAGTCTGTTAAATCAATGTCCACAAAATCAACTGTACACAGAAATGAACACAAAGAGGCTGCCAAAATAGGGAGATAAAAAACATGCCCCAAATGAAAGAACAGGATGAATCTCCAATAAAAGAGCTAAATGAAATAAGGACAAGCAATTTACCAGATATAGGTTCCAAAAGAATGGTTATAAGGATGTTCATGGAACTTAGTAAGAACTACAAAGAACTTAGTGAGAACTATAGCAGCATGAAAATGACTTAGATACCATAAAAAAGAACCAGTCAGAAATGAAGAATACAATATCTAAAATGAAGAATACACTAGAAGAAATAATAAGTTGGATGAAGCAGAGTGCCAAATCAGTGATTTGAAAGACAAGTTAGCATATCACACCCAATCCAAGCAGCAAAAAGAAAAAAAGTATTTTTAAAAATTAGGATAGTTTAAGAAAACTTTGGACAACATGAAGCATACCAACATCCATATCATAGGGCTACCAGAAGAAGAAGAAACAAGCAGGGGACTGAAACCTATTTGAAGAAATAATGACTGAAAATTTCCCTAACCTGGTGAACAAAAATGACACACAATTTCAGGAAGTGCAGAGAGTCCCAAATAAGATGAACTCAAAGAGGCCCACACCAAGACACATCATAATTAAAATGGCAAAGGTTAAAGACAAAGAGAGAATCCTAAAAGCAGCAAGAGAAAAGACAGATAGTTGCCTCCAAGGGAGCTCCCATAAGACTATCAGCTGATTTCTCAACAGAAACATTTCAGGCCAGCAGTGATTGGCATGAAACATTTAAAGTGATGAAAAGCAAGGACTATAACCAAGACTACATTACCCAGCAAGGCTATCATTTAAAATTGAAGGAGAAATCAAGAGCTTCCCAGACAATAAAAAGCTAAAGGAATTGTTCATTACCACCAAACCAATATTATAAGAAATGTTAAAGGGTCTTCTTTATGATGATGAAGGAGGAGGAGAAAGAGGAAGAGGAGGAGGAGGAGAAAAAGGAACATAGATAAAAGAATCAAATGGCAATAAATATATGCCTATCAATAATCACTTTAAATGTAAATGGTTAAATGCTCCAATCAAAAGACATAGGATAGATGAGTAGATAAGAAAATGAGACCCATATATATGCTGTTTACAAGAGACCCACTTCAGAAGGAAAGATACACACAGAGTAAAAGTAAAGGAATAGAAAAAGATATTTCATGCAAAATAAAAAATTTTAAAAAGCTGACAAAATAGACTTTAAAACAAAGGCTATACTGAAGGACAAAGAAGGACACTACATAATGATAAAGGGAGCAATCCAACAAGAGCATGTAATCATTGTAAACATTTATGCATACAACATAGTACCAACTAAATATGTAAATCAAATTCTGCCCTGGCTGGTGTGGCTCAGTTGGTTGAGCATTGTCCCATGCACCAAAAGGTTGCCAATTTGATTCCCAGTCAGGGCACATGCCCAGGTTGCAGGCTTGATCCCCAGTAGGGGGCATGCAGGAGGCTGCTAATTGATATATCTCTCTCACATCTGTTTCTCTCTCTCTCCCTCTCCCTTCCTCTCTCTCTAAAATCAATAAAATCATTTTTTAAAATATGTAAAACAAATCTTAATGGATATAAAGGGAGAGATAGTAGGGGATTTTAACACCTCATTGACATCAATGAATAGATCTTCCAGACAGAAAATCAAGGAGACAGCAGCCTGAAATGACACACTAGATCAGATATACTTAATTGATATCTTCAGAGCATTTCACTCCAAAGAAACAGAATATAATTCTTTACAAGTGAGCACAGAGCATTTTCTAGGATACATCATATGCTGGACACAAAACAAGTCTCAATAAATTTAAGAAGATTGAAATCATATCAAGCATTTTCTCTGACCATGATGGTATGAAACTAGAAATCAACCACAAGAGGGGAAAAAACACACCTGAAAAACACCCAAAGACATGGAGGTTAAATAGCATGTTACCAAACAATGAATGGATTAACAATGAGATCAAGAAAGAAAAGAGAGTGTCCATTTACATTTTCACTAATAGTATCTAAGTGTTCTAGTTGCTCAATGTTATTACTCTCTCAATGTCTGCTTTTTATTTGGGGGTGTTTATCATATTTACAGTTAATGTTGTTACTGATATGGATAGATTTAAGTATATTACTTTGCTAATTGTTTTTTATTTGTCCCATCTCTTATTGGTTCCCTTTTTCTCTTTTTCTGTCTTCTTTTAGTTTTTTTATTTTTAATAAGTCACTAGAGGTCCATTGCACAAAATTCATGCATGGGTAGGGTCTCTAGGCCTGTCCAGCAATCATGGCTGATCTGTGAGGCAAATGGTGGGGTGATCAGGGGCCCCCGCTCACACCTGCCTTGGCTGGCCTGGCACCACCTGCTCGCTGGCCCCACCCCCCGCTGCCGCCAGTCAGGGCCTGCGCGCTGGGGGCAACTCCTACATTGAGCGTCTACCCCCTGATAATCAGTGTGCATCTTAGCGACCAGTCGTTCTGCCGTTCAGTAAATTTGAATATTAGAGTTTTATATAGATAGACTACTGGCCCGGTGCACGAAATTTGTGCACAGGGAGGAGGGGGTGTCCCTCAGCCTGGCCTGCACCCTCTCCAAACTGGGACCCCTTGGGAGATGTACGACTGCCAGTTTACAAGTGGGATCAGGCCTAAACCGGCAGTCGGACATCCCTCTCGCAATCCGGGACCACTGGCTCCTAACCGCTCACCTCCCTGCCAGCCTGCTCGCCCCCAACTGCCCCCCACTGCCAGCCTGCTCACCCCCCAACTGCCCCCCCCTTGCTGGCCTGCTCGCCCCCAACTGTCCCCCCACCGCCAGCCTACTCGCCCCCAACTGCCCTCCCCTCCTGGCCTGATCGCCCTTAACCGCCTCTGCCTCGGCCTTGCCACCATGGCTTTGTCCAGAAGGATGTCCGGAAGGTCTCCTGGTCTAATTAGCATATTACCCTTTTATTAGTATAGATTATTCTCCCTTTTCTTGTTTATTAGCTCAAACTGTTTTGTCATTTTATTTTCTTTACCAATTATGGTGTGAAACTTTAACTTATCACAGTCTTCATTCTTATGCTGTTATGTAATACAACTTCACTTGTAGCATACAGCCATAGAACCTTTCATTTCTCCCCTCCCAGCCTCTGCTTCATGTTGCCATCCATTCTCTTCTATATATGTAATAAATCCCATGAGTCTTTGTTGTTATTTTTGCTTTAAACAGATGATTGTTTAAACACATTTAAGTAATAAGAAAAAAACTTAAATATTTACCCAAATAGTTACCATTTCCAGTGGTCTTCATTATGTTGTGTAGGTCCATATTTCCATCTGGCACTATTTTCTTTCTTCCTTGCGAACATTTAACATTTCTTGCAGTCTGCATCTGCTGGTGCTAAGTTCTTTCACCTTTGGTATGTCAGAAAAAGTTTTTTTTTTTAATGTTTTGGTGGGGTTATTTTTAATATATTTTTATTGATTTCTGAGAGGAAGGGAGAGGGAAAGAGAGAGATAAAAACATCAATGATGAGAGAGAATCATTGATTGACTGCCTCCTGCACACCCCACACTGGGGATTGAGCCACAACTCAGTCATGTGCCCTGACCGAGAATTGAATGGTGACTTCCTGATTCATAAGTTGACACACAACCACTGAGCCATGCTGGCCGGGCTATTTTTTTGTTTTGGAAATATATTTTTACTATATATGAATTCTATGAGACAGTTTTTGTGTCTGTGTATTTAAAAGATGCTGCTCATTAGTATTTCATGCATTTTTTTCAGCAAGAAATATTTCGCCAGTGGTACACCTACACAATGGAATACTATGCTGCAGTAAAAAAGAAAGAATTTTTACTTACCATTTGCAACAGCATGGATGGAATTGGAGAGCATTATGCTAAGCGAAATAAGCCAGTCAGAGAAAGATAAATATCACATGATCTCACACATTTATGGAATATAATGAACAACATAAAGCAATGAACAAAAACAGATCCAGAGACAGAGAAGCATCTATCAGACTGTCAAACCTCAGAGGGAAGGTAGGGGAGGGGAGGAGTAAGGGGATGAGATCAACCAAAGATCTTGTATGCATGCATATAAGCCTAACCAATGGACACAGACACCAGGGGGGTGAGGGCATGAGTCGGGGGAGGGGGAGGGGCAAAAGGGGGATAAGGACACATATGTAATACCTTAATCAATAAAGAAAAAAATTATTTAAAAATAAAATAAATAAATAATAGAAGCAAAAAAGAAAAAGAAATATTCCGCCATCCTTATCTTACTTCCTCTGCATGCATATATCTTCTTTCTCTAGCTAGTTTAAAATTTCTTTCTCACTTGCTTTGAGCAACTTGATCACGATGTGCCTTGCTGTAGTTTTCTTTTTGCCTGGGTTTTATTGAGTTTCTTAGATCTATGGAGTTATAGTTTTCATCAGATTTGAAAATATTTCCACCCTTTTTTCATTGCACATTGTTTCTGTTCCTCAAAAGACTTCCTCTCATTCAAAGTCACTAATTGCACATCTCAGACACTTCAAATTATCCACAGCTCACTGATTCTGTGTTTAATTTGGACACTTTTTACTTTCTTTTAAATTTTGTATAGTATGTCTTCTGGTCTATTAATCTCTTCTTCTGCAATGCCTGCTCTGCAATACAATTAATTTGATTCAGTTTATTTTTTATCTCAAACATTACAGTTTTCATCCCTAGACGTTTGATTATTTTTTAAGGTAACTTCCATGTTTCTATGGAACATAATCCTATCTCTAGCTCTTAGAATAGATGGAATATAACTGTTTTAATGTCCTAGTGTACTCACTCTATCATTGTGACATTTCTAGGCTGGTTATGACTGATTGGGTTGTTTTTTTATTTTTTAGTTATGGGACACATTTTTCTGCTTTTTACATTCCTGATAATTTTTAATTGGACACATTGTGAATTTTTCCTTGTTGAGTGCTCAAAATTCTTATCTTTATAAATATTCTTTAGCTTTGTTCTGGCATGCAGTTTCTTGGAAACAGTTTGAGCCTTTTAGGTCTTGCTTTTAAGCTGTGTTGGCAGTGAAGTGTTTAATTTAGAGCTAATACTGTCTACTATGGAGGCAAACCCCTTTTGTGTTTTCTACTTGATAAGCTATTAAATATGAAGTTTTCTAGTCTGTGAGTTGGAGATAGACAGTATTTTATTTGTGTGAGCTATGTAGTTACTCTTTCCTCTATTTCTTTTAAATGGTTCTTTTGTGACCGTTTGGTAGTTCATTCTCTCTCTTTCCCTCCCTCCCTCCCTCTCTCTCTCTCACACACAAAGAAACACACACACACACACACACACACACACACACACACACACTGATCCGTAGGAAACTGAAGACTCAAGGGACCCCTCAGCAGACTCTAGAGCTCCCTTCCTGTCTCTCCCTCATATCTAGTAAGTACTCTTCCTGGCAAGTTCTAGCTGCTCCCTAGATACTCAGCCTTGTTTTCCAAACTAACACTGGGTCCCTTCTCCTGCACTGCAGCCTTAACACTCTCCCCAGACATTAACCTGGATCATTGCAGGGCTCACATCATTTGTTCCCTTCTCTCAGGGATCACTGTCCTTTGTTGTCTATTGTCCATTGACTTAAACACCATTGTTTCATATATTTGTCTGGTTTGGTGCTTTGCTTTCATCTGTATTATTTATTACTTCATCTTATTTGGAAGTGGAAATCTGAATACAATCGCTTTGTAGGAAAATCAATGGTTTAAAATTTGTTAACGAATCTCTGGTAAACCAATTTCAGTCCCCTTGAGGAAGATGTTCATGACTCACAATGGCCTTTCAGGGTCACTCTCTCTCTGGAGCCTGATATTTTGAATGAGGAAACTGAAATAGAGAGACTAAGTAAGTGCCTAAGATTACAAGAAGGAAATGACAGGCACTAGAATCAAATCTAGGTGAGTCTTTTGCCAAAGCCCACATTCTTTTTTTTTAAATAAATCTTTATTGTTCAGATTATTACAGGTGTTCCTCTTTTTTGTCCCCCCCATAGTTCCCCTCCACCTGGTTCCCCACCCCACCCCATGCCCTTACCCCCTGCCACTGTCTTTATCCATAGGTGTAAGACCTTTGTCCAATCTCTTCCCACATCCTTCAGATCCCCTGAGAATTGTCAGTCCACTCCCTTTCTATATCCCTGATTCCATTATATTCACCAGTCCCTTCTGTTCTTCAGACATTTTATTCACTTGATTTTTAGATTCACTAGTTGGTAGGTATGTATTTGATGTCTTTTTGTTGTTCATACTTTTTATCTTTACCTTTTTCTTCTTCTTCCTCTTCTTAAAGAATACCCTTCAGCATTTCATGTAATCCTGGTTTGGTGGTGATGAACTCCTTTAGCTTTTTCTTGTCTGTGAAGTTCTTTATCTGACCTTCAATTCTGAATGATAGCTTTGCTGGGTAGAGTAGTCTTGGTTGTAGGTTCTTGCTGTTCATCACTTTGAATATTTCTTGCCACTCCCTTCTGGCCTGCATAGTTTCTGTTGAGAAATCAGCTGACAATCATATGGTTACTCCCTTGTAGGTAACTAACTGTTTTTCTCTTGCTGCTTTCAAGATTCTCTCTTTGTCTTTTGCCATTGGCATTTTGATTATGATGTGTCTTGGTGTGGTCCTCTTTGGAGTCCTCTTGTTTGGGATTCTGTGCGCTTCCTGAACTTGTAAGTCTATTTCTTTCACCAGATGGGGAAAGTTTTCTGTCATTATTTCTTCTAATAGGTTATCAATATTTTGCTCTCTCTCTTCTTCTGGCACCCCAAAAATTCGGATGTTGGTATGCTTAAAGTTGTCCCAGAGGCTCTTTACATTATCTTCATATTTTTGGATCCTTTTTTCTTTTTGGTTGGGTGTTTTTTGTTTCCTCATATTTTTTGTTTTCTCTGGTTGGGTGTTTTCTGTTTCCTCATATTTCAGATCTTCGGTTTGATTCTTGGGGTACATTGATCTACAGTTGGGTTTCTGTATATTCTTTATTTCAGACAGTGTATGCTTAATTTCTGACTGGTCCTTTTCCATTTTTTTGACATTCTCATTGAGGTCCTTGAAGTTCTCATCAAGTTTCTCCACAGTTTTTAGAAGATTCTTGAGTAACCTTATAAATGTGGTTTTGAATTCTATATCATCCCGTAGTTTACTTTCCTCCATTTCTTTCATTGGTGACATGTTTCTGTGCCTCCGCATTTTGGCTGCGTCCCTGTGTTGATGGAGTAGCTTTGTGTGGTAGGTGACCTATAGGGCCAGTAGCTCAGCCTCCCCAATCACCTGAGATGGACGGTCTTGGTGCACCCCTTTATGAGCTGAGTGCAAAGTCTTGGTTTAGTTAAGCCTTGATTGCTGTTGGTACACTGGGAGAAATTGTCCTCCAGGCCAATTGGCTATGGGGATCCGCTGTGTTTATAACTGCTGCGCTGGAGACACGCTTCTGGTGCAGGACTTGTTTCAGTGGGGCTTTGGTGCTCTCTGAGTCCACCTCCTGAATGTGTCACTTATGGATGTGAGGAGTTGAAATCTGTGTCTCACACTGACCACTAGGTACACTGGTTTCTGGATCTCCAATGGGGTGCAGGTCAGCTACTGTCTGAGTCCACCCTGCCGGGGCTACAGGAGAATTCCAGTCCTCTCCTCCCTGCTTGGGATTTGGAGATTTTGGAGCTGTCTGAACTGGTTTCTAGGTTAAGCGGCGATCCATTCATATGCAAAAGCTGCTGCAAAGCCCACATTCTTTACTCCATTATGCTTCTTACACCTGCGAGTGAGTTATGGAGGCCAAATTTGATATCAGAGACTAAGTGACTGTAGTCCAATAAAAATACCAATATTGTGAAATCCAAAGGTCAAGTGGCAAGGAGAATCTCAATTTAGAATAGACTTGACTTCTGCAAACTAACTTCTCTCCTTCCTCCCTACCTCCAATTCTCTCCTTTTTACCCCTCCTACCATGTACTTTTACTGGATTTATCAGGTTCATCATCTGACAGTTGATTGAGATTAAAATCCTCTAATCAGTCAGAAAGTTGGTAAAGTGGTACTGCTAGTCAAAGCCCCATTTCAAAAAATATATAAAAATGAAAGAAAATAAATGAAACTGACCACTGAAACACTGGTGACAAGGTAGCTCAAACATTACTTTTCATCTGCTGCTTGGACCTCGCTTTCAGCTTCTTGCATTCCTCCCTGAACAGCATGAGCTTCAGCACCCACTCCAACTTCTCCACAAACTTTGGAATGCAGGGCTCTGTGCAATAAATAGCCCAGCCACCCGGCCATCCAGCCAGCAGCACAGCCAGCATCTATGCAGGTGCTGAGGTTTTGGGCTCCTGGTTTTCTGTGTCTTACTCTACCAGTGGGCAGGGCAACTGGGGGTCCCAGGGCCTGGCTATGGAGATGGCACGGTTCTGGTGGGCAATAAGGAGCATCCAGAGTAAGAAGGAGACTGTGCAATGCCTGAATGACTGCCTGGCCTCCTACCTGGAGAGAGTCAGGAGCCTTGAGGCTGATAATCAGAGACTGGAGAGCAAAATCCAGGAACACCTAGAGAAGAGACCCCAGGTCAAAGACGGGGGCATTATTATTTCAAAACCATCAAGGCCCTGAGGGCTCAGATCTTTGCAAGTTCTGTGGACAATGCCCATATTGCTCTACAGATTGCCAATGCCCGTCTTGCTGCTGAAGACTTCAGAGTCAAGTATGAGACAGATCCGGCCATGCACCAGTGTTTGGAGAGCGACGTCAATAGGCTCTGAAAGGTCATTGATGACCCCAATGTCACTTGACTGCAGCTGGAGACAGGGATTGAGACTCTCCATAAGGAGCTGCTCTTCTTGAAGAAGAAATTGTCTACAAAACCAGCTTGCCAACTCTGGGTTGACTGTGAAAATAAATGCACCCAAATCTCAGGACCTCAGCAAGATCATGGTGGACATTGTGGCTCAGAAGAGACTCTGTTTCTAGAGCATTAATAACTAACTGTCTCTAAATGTCTTAAGAGATCATTACATATTTTACAAAATCTTACTTATTTTAGTTTAAGGTACTAGGAAAACAAAATATATGGCTCATAACACTTTACATGAAAAAAGTGTGGGTTGGGAAATCAAACCAATAAGAAGCTAATCTGAGTCCCAGGAGGGAAATCCCTGGTCTAGAAATTGGTGCAGGAGTCAGCAACCTCTCCCAGGCGTGGCAACAGGAAACATGCTGTGATTTGTTCAGTGACATGGTGGCCAAAGCTATGGAGAGTCATGCACAAGCATGTGCATGGACACAGGGAAAACCCACCCAGCCAATGCACCAATTTTTAAGTTAATCTCTTCTCACTCCTTCCCGTTACATCCCAAGTCTCCAGGTTTGTAGATAGCTGAGAGCCTGAGGCCTGCTCAGCGTTCCTCTAGGTTGTCCCCTATCTCTGGAGCATGAGACAATATTTACCACATGTATCATAGTGTCTGGAACATGAGAAGATATTCAATAAACATGGTTAGCACCTGTGTGGCAAATGTTGACTCGTTATTTTGTCCCTTCACCTTGACCTGCTTGGAAAGATCTCAACAAGGACTTGGCATGTCTCTTCAGAAAGCTCCCAGTCCCTGAATTGAAGGGTATAATAACAGAAGGGAGACCACATACTGACTTGCAGTCATGCTACTGGATAAAAACTGGCCAGAGAGGATAGCTAACTCAAACACAAAGAATTTCTAAGCCACAGGAATCTCCTAAGATTTCGTGTGTGAAACCAGTTTTCTAGATGGCAATTCTGTGGGAAAGAAGGGAAGAATGTAGTTGGTAAGTTCATTAGCTATTCTTAACCCCAAATCTCATTGGGGCTATGACTCTATAAATAATCCTATTATGTGGAAGTAGTGTGTCATTTTGTAAAAACAAAAATGAAACACAACAGAAATAGAAATCAAAGAGCTGATTTGCATTTTCTTTTGCCCTGCCAAAGAAAGGCAAGAGAGAGGGAAAGAGGGTTCTTTCAAAATGTAACCTTCCCTGATTCTTTTGAAACATGGTTTGCTAAACGTTCAAATTTATGAATAACTATTGGAGGGTCACCTATCAAGTAAAGTAAACTATGAAAATTCGTTTTCTATTGCTCCATAACAAAACATCCCCAAATTTACCAGCTTCAAACAATAAACATTATTTCACAATTTTTGTGGGTCAAGGATTTGGGAGTGTTTTGCTGGGTCTCTCATGAGGTTGCATTCAAGCTCTTGGTGGGGGCTGCTGTCTCTGATGCCCGCTTGTGGAGCCACTTCTGAGCTGACCTTGTGGTTGCTTCCCCAGAGCAAGTGATGAGAGAGAGGGAGAGAGAGAGAGAGAGAGAGGGAGGGAGAGAGAACAAGAGGGCAACCACACTGCAAGTGACAGACCTGTTATCACCTTATTTGGGGAGTGACACACCGTCGCTTCTGCTGAGTGGCATTGGTCACAGTGATCAGTGTGGGAGGAAACTGCCCAAGCATGCAAATACCAGGAAGTGAAAATTTTGGGGACCAACCTGACGGCTGGTTGCTACACTATTCCAATTGTTCTATACACATTTGATCTGCAGCCTCGTGATTCCTCTGTCTAGGACACTGTGATGACAAATAAAAATTTGAGGTGTGATGAACTAGTTGGTATCCATGGTACAAAGTGCCCTCAGTGGGTATGCTCACCACCACACACATACTTTTATCCTATTAGAAGTCCAAGGCATGCATCTTCTAATCATTAGAATCTAATGATAAATGTATTGTGCTAGGTTTGTATATGAAGCAAACTTATAATTAAGCATGTAGTTTAGAATGTATTTAGGAAATAGAATGATGTGAACAAATGTGGATACACTGAGTATTATTTAGTAAGAACCAGTTCCAGGTCCGTGTGTGTTACTAACTAGAACTACAATGTCAGGCAAATCACCTCTTTGAGCTTATTATCTATATATATAAAAAGCCAGCGACCAGAACGCTGTAACAACCAGAATGACCAGTCGCTATGACACCCACTGTGGCCAGCGAACCAGCCCGATGGGGGCAGTGGGGCCAGCCGGTCAACCTCCTGCAGCCCCTCTGCCCAGCTGGCCCCATCCCTGATCAGACCATCCCACCCCAATCGGCCCGCAGCCCCTGCCCCCGACCAGCCCTCCCCCTGATCACTCCCCCTACCCCAATCAGGGGCAGGGCCCACCGGCCAATCACCCACGGCTTCTCCCCTCAGGCGGGCCAACCAACCAACCTCCTGCAGCCCCTCCCCTTACCCAGCCCCACCCCAGATCAGCCACCCCACCCCAATCAGGGTCAGGGCCAGCCAGCCAACCACCTGCGGCCCCTCCCCCCAGCCGGCCCCACTCACGATGGGCTCCCACCACGCCGATCAGCCCACAGCCCCTTCCGCCAGCCAGCTCCGCCCCCAATTGGCCCCCCCATTCCAATCAGGGTCGGGGCCCACCAGCCAATCACCCATGGCCTCTCCCCTCAGCCAGCCAGTCCCTGATCAGGCCCCATTTGGGGCGGGCCTGCTGGCCAACCTCTTGCCGTCTTCTCCTCCCAACAGGCCTGGCCCCAATCCACCCCAGCCAGACCCCACCCATGCAAAAATTCGTGCACTGGGCCTCTAGTATCAACTATAAAATGAGTGTGTTGTATTAGGTGGTTTCTAATAATACTGCTACTTCTAAAAAATGGTTATTTAATGATATGCTAATTATGGAAAATTCCCAATAAGATGCATTTCAGAGTATAATTTTCTAGACAATAGCATTTCTAAAGTAAGAGAAATGCATCACAAATGGGCCTGTAATCTAACTGAATCAGATCAAGATTATTGACTGCCTTCGCTTATGACAAACTGCCATATGCTGGGCACCTGGGATATTCAGGGCTGGCATTAGAGGATGGTGTGTAAGCACTACAGAGGTTCCTCCTATAGGGGCCAGAGAGGTGTGTCCCCCAAGTACAGTTTTCATAGGTCACATATGCAGCATGTGGTCATGTCTATCCCCACAGGTCTAGGCGTACACATTTTTTCATTTACATGCCATAAAATTGACTTATGTTAAATGTACAATTCAATGACTTTTAGCAAGTTACAGAGTTATGCGATCATAACCACAATCTAATTTTCATCATTCCCAAAAGGCCTTATATCCATTTGTAATCAATTGCTTTTCCAACTCCAATCCCCAGACAACCACTAAGTCTACTTCTCTATAAATTGCCTTTTCTGGAATTTTCATACAAATGGAATCATACAGTATGTAGTCTTTTGCATCTAGTCCCTTCCTATAGCAAGAGGTGTTCAAGGTGCATCCATGTTGTAGTATGTATCATCAGCTTGTTATTTTAATTTCAGAATAATATTCATTCATATGGGCATTTTGTTTATCTCTTCACCAATATATGGACATTTGGCCTACTTTGGGGCTGTTAGAAACATTTCTGTCAAATCTTTGTGGACATATGTTTTCATTTATCTCCCATATATACCCAAGTAATGGAATTTCTGGGTCACATGGGTTAAATTCTATAATTAAGTTTTTAAAAAAATGCCAAACTATTCTCCAGAGTGGCTACACCATTTCACATTGCCATTTCTTATTATATCAACAGGTGTTGATGGGCAGTGAGGAAAGTGTAAACTGGGGAGTCTCTTCTTGTCAGGGTGACCCCAGCTCCAGAAGACCTTATGCCTAACTGACAATGAAGTTTTGGGTCAGTGACCACTGAAACAATTGTTTCCTGGACTAAATTCTTCCTGATTGTACTAAGAAGTAATCCCTATTGCCTACCTGGTTTGGCTCAGTAGATAGAGCGTCGGCCCACAGACTGAAAGGTCCCTGGTTTGATTCCAGTCAAGGGCACGTACCTTGATTTCAGGTTCCCTAACCCAGGTAGGGGTGTGTGCAGGAGGCAACCAATTGATGTATCTCTCTCACATCAATGTTTCCCTCTGTCTCTCCCTCTCCCTTACACTCTCTCTAAAAATCAATAGAAAAATATCCTCGGATGAGGATTAACAAAACAAAACAAAAAAAGAAGAAGCAATCCCTACTCAGTTGTGTGGGTGCTATTGTATGTTCTTTTTCACTATCAAGACAGCCCAACGCAAAGTTCTAAAAAATGTACCTCCCATCCCAAGTAGTTCATTTTATTGCATAAATGTCAATTTCTTTGTAGCTAGTTATTTAGACCTCAGAAAGAGACAATGTATTCCAGAAAATGGCCAAAGATATCTTTATATTAATCTAATATTTTGCTTGTAAAAAAGTATCCTGCAGGTGAAGAAAGTTCTCTGTATTTTACTTAGGAAAAAGTCTGCATCATTTTCCTCTGTAGTTAGTTTAAAGGATCTTTAAGACATGGATGGACCTAAAGAGTAATATGCTAAGTAAGTCAAACTGAGAAAGACAAATACCATATGATTTCATTTATATGTGGAACTAAAAAAGAAGATAAATCAACAAACAAAACAGAAACAAACTCACAGATACAGAGAACATTTTGATGGTTCCCAGATGGGAGGAGGTCAGGGGGTGGGTGAAAAAAGTGAGGGGATTAAAAAGTACAAATTGACAGTTATAAAAAGAGTCACAGGGATGTAAAGTCCAGCACAGGAAATCTATAATAATAAAAGCGTAATATGCTAATTAGACCGGACAGCCAAACGACCTTCCGGACATCCTTCCAGACAACCTTCTGGATGAAGCCAATAGTCAATAATAATGTAATAATAAAGAGGTAATATGCAAATTGACCCTCACTTTGTCATGCAATCACAAGATGGTTGTGCCCACAGTGGAGGAGGGGTTCCCATAATGAGCCATATCGAGCAATCAGCAGGGACCTGAGACTGTGCTCCCCACCCAGCAGGGCTTGATGGGGGTCCTGAAGCTGTGCCCCCTGCCCAGCACCAGTCCAGGGGACCTGAGGCTGTGCCCCCCGCCTGGCAGGGATTGACGGGGGTGGGGCCCGCTGGGTCTGGATCTCGTCCAGTAGCGGTGGGACCAGCCAGGTCTGGGTCTCGCGCAATTTTGAGGTGCACACGGGTGGGCAGGGACTTGACTCTGGGTCCCTCAGAGTGCCCCAGACTCTGACAGGAGGAAGATTTTCATATACATTTTACTAATTTTCTTTCATCTCTGACACTTCTATAATAGAGAAAGGGCAAATAGCAATATTAAAATATTTCCTCTAATTAATTCCCTTTTAATGTGCATGAATTTCGAGCACTGGGCCATTAGTATTATAATAACTATGTATGGTGTCAGATGGGTACTAGAATTATCAAGGTGATCACTTCATAAGTTATATAAATGTCTAATCACTATGTTATACACCTGAAACTAATATAATATTGTATGTCAACTGTGATTGAAAAATAAAAAAAATTATTTTTTAAAAAAATTCTTAGCTTGTGGGCCATGGAAAAATAGGTCACAGTGGATTTGTTTGACAAATAAATAAATAAAGGGTCTCTAAGTATGGCCCTGTACAAATGTCAATATAAAAAATGTACATAATGTGCACTCTTATTTTAGAAGCCATATTTTTTACTAAGTATAGTGGTTACTCAGTAAAAATTTACTGAATGAATCTGCCCTAAGAATAAATTTCTACTTTAGGGGACTAAAATTATACAAAATAAGGACTTAGTGTTGTAATAAAATGTCAATTTTATTAAAATTTCACATGGTTAAGTAAAGTTGTTTTTCTTAAAGCCCATTTTATTGTATTTCTTCATCAGAGTCGGTTGGCTCAGTGAGACTGTCACCGATAAAGACATGTACAAAGTTAGCACCGCACACCTATAAATGCAGATAGCCATGACGACCTTTCCCATATGTACAACCCTTTTACACATACACACATATATTTACAGCTAATAAATAACACGTAAAGCCAGAGCATTGTTAATATATAATATATAGTGAAGTCCACAGAAGCCAGAGTTCCCAGGGCCATGCACCGATTTGATTCAGATGTTCTTAAGTTTATGCACTCAAATCCAGAAAATTAATGAATTACAATAAAGGGGGATGCCAACCCGAATCACACAACATTTATTTTTAGAGAGAATTCACGCCAAACTGGCTGATATCAATCACAACATTCGTCCTACTCTGTACAACCATATTTTCAGATGAAGGGCAGAGTTATGGAACTCCGGAACCATTTCTAAGCCAACAAACCCCAATACATCTTTTGATCATTCACCTTCCGAGCCGCACTGCATAAGTAACGTACACGGTGCTTCATATGTGAGTATGCATGTGTTCAAGTGCCCGCACGTGTTCACAGTTTAGATTCCCAGCAATAGCCTCTGAGATATTTGACTTCATTTTATATTAATAGATAGAAAAGCATTCTGAACGCAGGAGATCTATTTTATAAATAATTGCTCACTCACTCCTGACTAGTTGTTAAAAACAATTCTCATGACATTTCATGTGGCCGTGGCCATTGAGGATTCTTTTCATCACGCACGATGGTTTTAAGCACTGTTTATGAATATGTCCCGGTGACTTTTCCATCTCTCTAGTTAGTAAGCGTGGTCCTGGTCTAAAATGTGTAGACGTTTGAGTGATGCAGAATTTGACTTGGATCACATTTTCTTCTCAAAGCCAGGGAAGAAAGAGTCCTACTCAAAGTATGGCTGAAGCAGGGCCGAGATAAGCCTAAAGCCAAATAGAAACCATTGGATATTAAACAACTTCACATCGGTGAATATAGTTTGGAAATCTGATGCTAAAATTATGGGATCATTTTCCTTCTCCGTAATGAAAATTGTGTGTCAGCTAAGTGCGACAGGCTCATTTTAACACCTACTCAGGGAACACTGTTAAAATATAACTTTGAGACAAAGCAAGAAAAGGAGGGGAGAGATTAAGCAATAAACTGTAAAGCCTTTTAAGACTTAATTGTTCTAAATTTTATATCTCCTTTAATTTGTAACAGTTATGATGCAACCAACCACAGGAAGTGTTAAAGGTTCAGTCAACTTCATTCTCCACTCCTCCCTCCAGTCACTGGTTCCTGGTTAACTCCTGGGCTGCAACCAATGGCAAGAGGGCAGCCATTCCAAAAAAAGGCAGGTGTTTGACGGGTAAGGAAATAAGTCGCACTCAGGCCATAAAAAATTATTTTCTACTCAGGCTTGGAGTAAACTCTGAGAATGTATGGATCCCGAAAATGCAGAATTCCAACTAAAATATGAGGTTCTAATCAATTGTAGGCTATGGCGAATATCACTACATAAAGACGTTTATTATTTTACCACAAGCCCAAAAAATTCTTATTCCTTTCTCAAAGGACAAAATGCAGTGCTTTTGCTATCTGCTGGGGGTTTTTTGTTTTGTTTTTTAATGTGTCAAGGTGTGCTATTTGGCCACTGTACTCCTCAAATTAAATTAGCCACTTTTTATTATTTGAGACTGTCTCTTAAGATAACTAACAAGGATAGCTGGGATTAATACTCAGGAAATTTCACTTTTAACCACCCAAAGCTCTGGGCATCTCTTGTAAAAGTTACTTCATTCTTCACAGAATACATGTGCTGTTCTTCCTTCTGCAGATTCTGAGAAAAAGAAAAGAGAGAGAGAGAGAAGGGTGATTTATTACCTGTTTAGTGTTTTACAACCCTCTCCCCTCCCCCACCACCTTCAGGATGAAAAAGATTTCAACTGAAAGGTCAAAACGAAAGCGAGAATAAACCAGGGAAGACGTGGAAAATGGGTCAGAGCAAGGTTGCATTTCCTAGAGCGGAAAGGCACCGTATCATCTACTCAGCCATGTTCCAATAAAGACTCTCATTCTCAGAACACTGAACCCAGTGGTTTCGAAATTTAGGAAGATGTCTTACTTCTAAACTTGCCAAACGAAATGCCTGGTTTGGGTGGGTGGTTTTTTGTGTTTTGTTTTGTTTTTTTTCTTGTGATATGAGACTTCTAAAGAGTTATATCAGAAAAAGAAGCTTTGTTGATTGATTAACTTAGTCACAGAAGGAAACTGCAAAAGGTTGCTAGTCTGGTTCATAATGACCTCCTAGATAAGTTCAGATGCATTAAAAAAATGCTGCCTAAGTATGTGTTGTCTCAGTAATTCTATAATCGGATGAGGACTGTATCATTAGACTTTCTCAGGTAAATTCTTATAACTTATAAATAATATGACTAGAAATACCTTATAAACAGATGGAGCGATTTCCTAATTTGGGGTTTATTTGTTTTTACATTGACATATAGATTTAAAGTTGTGAGTATTTTGGGGAGAACGTGTGTGTGTACATGTATGTTTGTGTATGTTTGTATGTGACATAAATTCATGTATAAAACTTCACATGGGAGTCCCTTTCTAAGAGTTAGAGCAAATGTGAAATTGCCTCAAATTTGTGATGAGGAAAAACAGAGCAATGAACCTGTTATTAGAACAGTCTCTATGCCACTAACTATTTATCTTGAGTGTCTTACTTTAATGTTTGTAATCCAGATGGCTTCACCTTGCCACTGGATTCCATTTTTGTAAAATAATCTAAAATACATACGTACTGTATATGCATAGAGAAAGTCTGAAAATATAACAGGCATATCTCAGAGACATTGCGGGTTTGGTTCCAGGCCACTGCAATAAAGTGAGCGTCACATTAAAGTGAGTCACGTGAATATTTTGGTTTCCCAGTGCATAGAAAATTTAACAAGCATGTCAAACTCACGGCTGGCAGGCCACAGGGCCCACCGGCCACGAGTTTGACATGCTTGCTCAGTCTATTAAGTGTGCAATAGCATTATGTCTAAAATCAATGCACATACCTTATTTAAAAATGCTTTATTGCTAAAAATGCTAACCATCATCTGAGCCTGTTGATAAATAGAATCGGTAGACTTGCTTGGTGCAGGGTTGCCACAAACCTTCAATTTATTAAAAACGCATTATTTGGGAAGCACAATAAAGCGAGATCTGCCTGTATATTAAAATGTTAATTGGGGGTTGTCCCTGGGTGATAGAGTCACAGTGATGTTCATTTTGCCTCTTTTTCCTAATCTGCCCATAATCTATAATTATCCATGGATACATTACATTAAAAATAGAAATTAAAAATAATACAGATATTCCATGTAGGTCTTTAATATGTTTTTTCTGATTAGGCAATTCTTATTCTGTACTTTTGTCTACAAATGTAACTGGGGGAAGACAAACCCAAAAGCAATTGCTTTTTCTCTTTCCAGATAACATTGTGGCCAGTCTTTCCCATTGCTTCTTGTGTCACTGGCTTGTAGGGCACGATCTAAGCTTTCTCCTCTTTCTCCCTGCCTGCCTCTCGCATTAGCACTTGGCGCCTGACAGGGGAATGCGTGGAGGAATGGAGGTGGCACAGTGCAGGAATGCAGGAAGGGATGGGGAAGGTCACATGCTTAGTCTCCACTTAGTACTGACGCTCTGGAAAGATTCAGCTGACAGCTGCCACGTGGATTAGCCTTCAAGGTCAGGTAGGAAAGAGCCAGGGAGCTGTTCTGAGGTGGAAAGGAGACCAGCCTCTTACACTCTAACCCCATTAACTCCCCATCTTTAGAGTTTTGAGATGGATGCTTGGTGGCTGCCCCTTTGGCTCTCTGTCCCTGAGTCGGCTGGCACTGAGAGCATCGTTGAAGGACTATGTGGCTGCAGCTGATGTTTCGCTCTCCTGGGAGGAGCTGCATCCACAGCCACATGACTACTCACTTGTGCTGTATGCTCTGCACACGGGGTTATAAAGGTAGCAGGGACGCAGCACAGGGAAAACACTGAACCCAGTGGTTTCAAAAAAAAAAGTGAAGATTTTGTGGCTGTTGAAGAAGTAAAATAAAATCTAAAAAGTGTGCCAAGAATGAAGGTCAGAGCTGGCAGAAAGAACAGAGACAGAAAAGCCCAGTCAGTGTGGCTCAGTGGTTGAGCATCGACCTATGAACCAGGAGGTCACTGTTCGACTTCTAGGACATATACCAGGTTGCAGGCTCAATCCCCAGTGTGGAGCGTGCAGGAGGCAGCCAGCCGATCAATGTTTCTCTCTCATCATTGATGTTTCTATTTCTCGCTCCCTACCTCTCTGAAATTAATTTAAAAAAAAAAATTTTAAGAGGCAGATAAAAAACAAATGGACCAGTCTGATGTGTGTACGGCAGGGCTAAAGAAGACCTCTGGAAGGTTCTGATCACAAGAATCAGTGAAGGCCTGCGTTCCACGTGAGGGATGCCCAGAGAGCTTTAGCCCATGATGCTCACCAGTCAGACTTTTTATTCAGAGACTTGTCGTGGCATTTCACAAATACCACAGATGTCTTTCCTTTCTGCAGACGAGACACTTTCTCCCTGGAACAGAAGATCACCCTGTGGGGGGAAAAGGGACGTGAACATGCCATCTGGAACAATGAAAAAGACCGTTCAGAAACCAGGGCTGTTTAAATCCCACGTGACTGGTCTGATTAATTTTTTTATATTTCCAATAATTAACTGTTTACACACGGGCCATTCTGGTCAGCAAGACATCTAATCAGAGGGTTATTTGAGGACCTAACCAACTGTTCAGCAATGAAGTCAGTTCATCAATGCAGCTGGCATACAACACCCTGGAGCATCCTTAAAATCACCAGGCTTTCACCAAGGGATGGTACAAGATCAGTTTCACCGCCTCTGAGTGTCTGCCTTAGGGAATTCGCAAACCAGCTTCCAACTGGCCCTGCTACAGAACGGAATGCTCTGCTCCTCCAGCCACGCCCTCTTATTATTATTATTATTATTACTAGAGGCCCGGTGTACGAAATTCGTACGGCGGGGGATTCCCTTGGCCCAGCCTGCACCCTGTCCAGTTGGGGACCCCTCGGGGGATGTCCACCTGCCAGCCATTCCTTTGGCAGCCCAGAGCCCTCAGGGGATGTCCGACTAACGGCCATTAGTCGGACATCCTTAGCACTGATGCAGCGGTGGGAGAGGCTCCTACCACCACCGCTGCACTGGCCAGCCATGAGCCAGCTTCTGGCTGAGCGGCGCTCCCCCTGTGGAAGCGCACTGACCACTAGGGGGCAGCCTCTGCATTGAGCATCTGCCCCCTGGTGGTCAGTGCATGTCATAGGGACCGGGCGTTCCGCCTTTAGGGTCAATTTGCATATTACCCTTTTATCCTTTTATTATATAGGATATAGGATTATTATTATTGGTTATAAAAGAAAATGACCAAAGAGAAATACTTATCAATCCTAAGTTTTAAAGTCATATTTTCACTAACAATATTATATTAGCACTGCGGTTGCAGCACCCCTGTACATTTCGTATAAAAGTTTTCAATCCTACGGGGCTCTCTATGCAATTCATTGTATAGGTAAGTGTAGGGTGGGACTGGGGAGTCAGGGTGAGATTATCTTGGCATCTCATCCTTCTTGCAGAGGTTGGTTCTAATCTTTGAATGTGAAAGTAACATCTCCGAGGTTCTTTCCACACCGGCTCTGTGCTTGCAAGAAGCAGTGAGAAATGAGAAACTGAGATTCCCCACTTCTCACCTCAGCGCTCACACGTAACTGTGACCGATGCGGGGCTTATGTTGTCTTTTCATGAAATTCAGAAATACTGTTACTTCCCTGGTATGATAATTAAGGAACACTCCCCCCAAAATTATAGGTGTCATTATCTAGCTGACATAGTTTTGTGTTTTTTTTTCCAATTACAGTTGACATGCAATATTGTATTGGTTTCAGGTATATAGCATAATGAATAGACATTTATACAATTTATGAAATGATTCCCCCTAATAAGTCTAGTGCCCATCTGGCACCATATATAGTTATTACAATATTATCTACTATATTCCCTATGCTGTACTTTACATCCCCATGACCATTTTGTAACTGCCAACTGGTACTTCTCCATCCTTTCCCCTTTTTTACCTAGCCCCCCCCCAGCCCCCTCCCATCTATCAACCATCAGTTTGTTCTCTGTATCCATGAGTCTGTTTCTGTTTTGTTGTTTATTTTGTTTTTTAGATTCCACATATAAGTGAAATCATATGGCGTTCATTTTCCCCTAACTGACTTATTTCACTTACTAGCTGATATCGTCTTAAAGACAAAGCTCACTAAATTTCATCTGAGTGTTGAAGGCTCCAGAAACACTATCTCTAGGTAATGGCATTACAGTGAGTCTAAAGGGAGTGGAGAAAAATAAAGGCAGTTACTTCTTTTGAGTCTCTCCTGCTTTCACTCTGATCTTCTCAATGGCAAAGCCCGGGCTGCTCCACCAGTCGGACCAGCTGAAGTATGAGTCGCTATTCCATTTGAGTTTCAACATCAGCAGTTCTCCGATGTCCACCTCCGTGTAAATGAGGAAGGAGTACGTCTTATTGGTGGAAATTTCAGGCCTGAATACAAAAATCAACATGTTTGGTTAGTTCTGGGAATCAAGTGTGTGTGTGTTTTTTTCCCCTTTTCTTCCTCCCAAGATACAAATAGCTTTATTGTTGGAGGAGAGGGAGGGTATTTTAAAAATGCAAAAAATGTCCAACAAAATATTCAAGATGAATGTCAATGGCATTTAGTGTATTTCAAAAGATATCTCCATCCCTTTCATCAGTTGCAACTTTTATCCTAGTAATATGAACCATTTTACACAATTTTAAAAGAAAAAAATCCATTAGCCAATTATTCAGAGACATTATTTTCATTTTTATATATTCCCTTCCAATTTGTATTGATATGTGAACATGTGTTGGTTTTGTAACAATCACAGTGTACATAAAATTCTCTATTCTTTCTTTGTTCACTACATATTTTGCCTTCTACTTTTGCCATGTTTTACCTAGTTTTATATAATTATAGTTTTTAGAGGCTAGGTTGATTTTGTTGATTTGTTAAATCACAATTCACTTCACCATGGCCTCAATGTTGGAAACTTACTTTGTTTCTAATCTATGCCATTATATGCACCACTGTATATAATGGCATATAGATTTTTTTTAAATTCTCTTTAATATTTCTTTTTCTAGGTGTCTTACTCCTCTTCTGCTCCTCAGACTAATGGCTCTGGCAGGTAGCAGGGCCGTGGCAAACCCACGTGCTGGAGGCCATGCATGCGGCTACTCACAGGGTGAAGGGGATGTTCTCACTCTCGGCCACGGTGCCGTACAGAGAGATTTCGAAGGCCTGGTTGGTCTGTGTGTCACTCTCAGTCCCAGAGAAATGTATCTTTACTTGGTAATGGAAGACTGCAGGGAGAAAATAGAAACAAGTGCTGATCAGTCTTTATGGAAACATCACAGCCCCCAAAAGCAGGCAATTCAGAGCCACAGACGGGGTTTCACTAGTGATCAAGTAGGAAGTGCTCACACACGACTATCAGTGTGGCTTAAAAAGATTTCTTCATGTCTATACAGTGTTCGCGACTAGAAAAGTCAAACCTTGACTTCCGCTCTCTTTCAGAAAAGTGGGGTTGCAGTGGAGAGGAAAAATCCAGGTATATCTGAATTGCCAAGCAGTCCTAGAAAGTAGTCATCGTTGATGGGGTACTTGAGAGATTAAATCAAGATGCCAAATTACCCATGAAGCTTTCTCCATGCACTCCACCTCTTTCTTGGCTAACATGTCCCTAAGTTTCTATACCAGGCATATTTGGCATTTTTACTGAGTCACTGTATGTGACTATGTTTCTTCATGCTTCGTGGGTATGACTGACCTCCCTACCCTGAGTTTAAGCTCTTCCAGGTCAGAGGATCATGTTCATGCTCTGTTTCCCCATCGTCTAGCACAGTAGTAGGTATATAGCAGTCTCGCAATAAGACTTGTTTTGTTGGATCACCAGTGAGGCCATAAAGACTATCAGCTCCTAAAGCATCCTGCGTTAGAGACAGCCTTTGAACTTGAACATCTCCTCCCTGCTCTACCCATCTCTACCAAAAACCCTGGGAAGATGGAATGGAGGAGACAATAAGGGCTAGGAGAGGCAGCAGACTAAGCTACTACAGGGTGAAGAGAAACAGAATCTGATGTTAAATGGAGCCCTTGCAGGCATCACCACAGACTGAAGCAGGAAAAGTCGGGGCTGCCAGAGTGCCCCAGAGACACTGGTGGAGCACTGAGTGGCACCACGCAGAATGCCTGGTCTCCTCTACACCTCACACACGCTTCCTCATTCTGAAGAGTCAGGGAAACGAAAGGTTTGCTCATGACTTAAAAGGCTTCCTTAAATCACAGAAGCTCCAAACCTCCAGGCCACCAAATGCACCTCTGCAGATTTTTACAAACCACCTCACAAACAGATGCCTCTGTCACATCTATTTTCTTTAATATCATTCCTTCCCTTGGACTTCCATTGGCTGCACATAAGCTAGAATTTCTGATGTTAGTCCTTCTGACCAGGTACCTGATTATCCCCTCTCCTGTCTCTCCTCAGTTCCTGTAGGTCTTGCTCTAAATTCATAATGAAATGCAAATACCTTAGGAGGTTTAATATATTCTCCCCTCCCAGGAATTACATTTTAAAATACAGGTGGTTCTTGCCTTCACTTAAAGCAAACTTTAGGAGCTGGCCAACTTTTTCTGTAAAGGGCCAGGGGGTAAATATTTTAGGCTTTGTAGGCCATCCAGTCTCTGTCCCAACTACTCAACTATGGTGGCAGGAAAGCAGCCTTAGTCAACACAGAAACAAATGCATGTGACTTCGTTCTAATAAAACTTTATGTACACCCTCACCCTTCACGCAACGCACATTCATGGGGAACCTGGTGCTAAACCATTCGTAGACGACCTGCTTCTGGGTCAGGGTTCTGTACATAGCAGAGCAGCTCCCTCACGGTGACCTATTGGAAGTCAGTCCTCGACACAAGGTTTTGTAAGAAAAGAAAACAAACAACAAAAAAGGAAATTTTATGTACAAAAGCAAGTGGTGAGTTTGCTGACTCTGGATGGATGGTTTCAAATTAGCTCTGAATCTTGAACTAATGGGCTGGCCCATGCTAACGGTCATGGTTACAGAGGAGGGTGGCCAGCGGGGCTACTGCACAGGGCAGGCAGGCTGTGCGCTGGACCTTCCTGGCAACAGGAATTCAGAGCTTCAGTAAAGTGGATCCATGCAACTCCCTCTCTGCCAACGAACACAATTTGGGCTCAGTGTTTAGTAACATCATTTTATCATCTCTGTTGCAATGAACAGCATCAGTATGTGTGATGCAATGAGCATGACCAAAAAAAAATGGGATCAAATGGATTTTGCTGTTTACAGCAGTCTCGAGCTTACCTTTGTAAGGCATTTGAGAACGAGTCTTCAGGTACATTTTGCTGCTTCTCTTGGCTCTGACCTTATTGATCTCATAGCCCACGTTGTTGCAACGGTTCTTTCTGCAACTCAGGCAGAGCCCTTTCTCAAAGGCTTCCTTTGAATTGCACCGGTAGGCCTTACTGGGGTTTTCCTCGTTCAGCAGAGAGTCAATGAACAGATGAATGGAGCGCTCATGAGAGCACTTTACCAGCTGGTCCACATCTGGCGAAAAAGGGAAGCAAAGAAAATTTCAACTCTGTGGAAGTCCTCAATGAGTGCCTCGTCTAGAATGTTTAGGTGCAGTCTTAAGTATAAAATGACCTTAAGTATAAATTGAACCTTTGGGTTCAATTCTGGCCAGGGCACATAGCTAGGATGCAGGTTCAATCACCAGTCAGGGTGTGTACAGAAGGCAACAGATCAGTGTTTCTCTCACACCTCTCTCTCTCTCTCTCTCTCTCTCTCTCTTACTCTCTTTAGAAACATATCCTCAGGTGAAGATTTTTTTTAAAGCATAAAATGGCCTCAGGATCTAGTCCTATGACTTTTTGATTGTATATCTTATTTAAGAGGCTATTATTGGTGGCAGCTTCTCACCTACCTCCAATAATGTCAAAGTTTCAAATTTATAGGGAACTTTAGGCTTTACTGCTCTCTTATATTTGCATGTCTAGGACACTATAAGAGATATCCAAAGTAGAAGTTTATCTCAGCCAGTTTATCATATCCATCTCATATTTATTTAAAGCATATAATAATCCCAAGTGCTTCTAGAAACATACTTCTAGAAATCTCATCATAAGGGCATAATTATTAAATAAATAGTATTTTGTCATAGATGCCATGTAACATTCAAGGGTTTTGTTACTACTAAGGATTTTTACATTAAATGAATTATAGAAATAATCACTGATATCATAAGAGTATATCTCTTACCATAAACTTTCATAATTATTGAAAATAGTAACATTATGCTGTAAGTTTTATAATGTGCACAAAAGTCTTGAACATATTCTCTACAGGTATATCCCATTGTCCACAAAGTATACAAAGTTCCCTTAAGACAAATAATATATTTAACACAAGCTAGCATAATTATTAATGTAAGTATTAAGCCAATATTATATTTTCTTCTTAGAATTTTGGAATATCTGTTGTTAGAGAATGGTGATTTGTTTCTGATTTGTGTATCTCTTTAAAACATGACAAAAGAAATGTGGACTAATTAACATGTCCCTTTACTTTCCATAAAATTCAAAATAACTCTACTGGTTCTACAACTGCATTCAAAGTATGACAACATGTGGCAGACAACACGCTATGCTGCTATTATCAAAGGCAATGGAGCTTCCTTGTCTAAACCTCACCTTGCTTGTCTTTTGTCCCTCCAAATGCGTTATTCTGTGTAGTCTACACTTCATCAGGAACGTAACTCAGCTAAAAGTGTATATTAAAATGACATACTTTGGAGAATGGTAGAACACCGGCTTGATAAGAGTTAAGAACACAACTTATGTGAAATTAACTTCTAAATCAGATTTACCTCCGAGGCCTCTCTCTGCAATCACACGGATAGCTTCCCCAATGTTACAGCCTGGTTGAAAAGTGCCTCCATTCGGGTAAATGTCAACATGCCCTACTGGTTTCTGGATTCCAATACTTCGGCCAGGTGACCCTCTGGTGAATGTGTGTAAGACGTCTACAAAATCCGCATCATCGGGAGAAAGGCGACTTGGAGCTTCTGCGTATTCAAAGTTAGGTCCGGCTGGATCTAGGCCTTGATGGGGGAGGGGAAGAAAAAGGCCTCAAGATTTTTAAATTCCTATTGTTTTTAGTCTCCATCAGTATCACCCTAGCATTCCATTGCTCGCTATTTAAATATAATTGGCAGCCCCACAGATTCTTTTTTGTTGTTGTTTAAAGTATTACATATGTCTCCTTTTTCCCCAATCGACCCCTCCCCGCCACTCCCACCTCCCAGGAAAAGCCCCCATCGCCCCAGTGTCCGTGTCCATTGGTTATGCTAATATGCATGTATACAAGTCCTGTGGTTGATCCTCATAGATTCTTATTAGGATCTTTAAATTACTGAGAGTCAGAAAAGTAAACTTAGCTCCTTCAAAAATAAAATTTATAGGGAATTTTAAGCTTTACTGCTCTCTTATATTTGTGAGTATGAATTAGTAATTTTCACTCAGGATAACTTGATTTCCTTCATTTTCCCAGTACTTACATGAGGGGTGGCATATGGGCAACACACTCCCAAAGCCCGGGGCAAAGGGAGGAGGGACACCGTGGGCTCTCTGTGCTTAACTCAGCTCTATTTCCCTTCTGCCAGTGGATGGTCTGCCCGTGAGAGCAAGGCCTATGTTCTATCTCACCAGAAAAAAAGAGCGCTCCTATGAGATAATCCAGTGGCTGGGATACCCAGAAGAACACTTTTGACAAACATTCCCATTCTCTTTCAGAACGACAGGCATCTCAACGCTTTTGTTGTAAGATGAAAGGCACCGCTTTCTTACCGGTAATTCTGTTGACCTTCTTATTGGTCAGACTTCCTGCAATGCCAGCAGCGTGGGCCCCCAGGCTGTATCCCAAGAGATGGACATTATCCACAGGGTAGTTAAATTCCTCCTTTGGAAAAGAGAAAAAAAAAGGGTTCTTACAGTTCTTTACAAAAGATCAAAGCTAAAAGAAAAATGAATATAAATATTGTTTTCAAAATATAGGCAATACTGAAAACTAATTCTACTTATTTTAATTTTGTGTTACAGATGAGAAAGACATACCCTCTGGTGTTGAGTTTTTCTCTTTCCTTAACAACATAGTTGAATTAGAAAGCTTTTCAATACATCTGAAATTGAAATGTATGGAGATTTCCATATATCTGAAAATATGTGTATGCATGTATATGCATGTTTAGAGTTATATATAGATATGTATATCTGTATGATACACATATGAATACATATAGATACACACACAAATATACAAATTTAGCTTTAACCCATTATTCCCTACTCTAAATATCCTGCATCTCTTTATTCTTTAAGATCCGCCAAGCAATGACTAAAAATCAGAAAATATTACAGGGGAAGAGACCACAGACATATATATGGCCCAGCCTCCTCATTCAACAGATGAGAAGTCTGAGGTCCAGGGAGGTGATCTGATTTGCCCAAGTTCACCCTCCTGGTTAGCAAAAGAGTCAATGTCAACTTTTCAGTGGTCAGTCCAATAAACACAGTTTACTGTTTACCTCTAAGCATCTGAGTTAAGTAATTTGGCCCTGTTCTTTCCATCACAAGAAACTTTTCAAAGCTACTTTTTAGAGAATGGCCTCACGGAGTTGTGTGGGTAAAACTGGAAGCTAAGTTAAACTCCTGGCCCTGATCACCTCACATCCTACAGACTGTCCCTGCCACATTCTTCCTAGATCACTTCCCTCACTCCCTTAACCCTCAACAAAAGCCCGGAGCCCTAATCCATACTAAGGAATAAGTACCATTAATATTTTCATCAAGTAGATCAGCATCCCAACAGGCCAAAGCCAGAATAAAATGTCCTGTGCCAGCCAACTGATAGGGAGGGAAGGGCCCGAACATGACATCTTCCCTAGGCCCAGGAGTAACAAGCTTTTCTTTATTCTGCCCACTTAGTTCTTGGTCTCAGCAAATCTATTCACTATGAAAATATCAAGGGACAGAGCAGGGCAGGACTATGTCTTGGCTTTATGGTTTTATCATTCTTATCATAATGCTGCTTTGGGATTAAAAATAATAATAATGCCGATGCCCGCCCTAACTGGTTTGGCTCAGTGGATAGAGCGTTGGCCTGCGGACTGAAAGGTCCCAGGTTCAATTCCGGTCAAGGGCATGTACCTTGGTTGCGGGCACATCCCCAGTAGGAGGTGTGCAGGAGGCAACTGATTGATGTTTCTCTCTCATCGATGTTTCTCATCGACGTTTCTAACTCTCTATCTCTCTCCCTTCCTCTCTGTAAAAATCAATAAAATATATTTTAAAAATAATAATAATAATGCCAATGCCCATCTAGTGTTGAGATTTGAATTGCCCCAGAAAATACCTATAACTGAGTGAAAAGGAACAAAGACCAGCCATTTGTCCAGCTCTAGCCAAGAGATCTGTTTTGGGCGCACGGCTTCTTCCCCCAGTCTTACCACCATCCAGTCGATAAACGTGGCCACATCCTTCCCCACCAGCTTGGTGTAGCCCGCAGACACCGGGTAGTGCTGCTGGGCCCGCGACAGCCAGTCCACCACGATGACGTTGGAGTCCGGCTCCCTCTTGTACAGGGCAGCCACAAGTTTGGGCACCCAGCTTTCGTACATTCCCGTCACCTGAAGAGGATGATACAAGCTTTCTAAGAATACCCACCTACAACCTGTCACAGAGGTCAGCCAATTACACCCACATTAAGTGGGGGAAAACAAACCCACAAGGAAGCCCATAGGTTCAGACAGAAGAATCAAACCACACAAATGCTCAGGGACGGCAGACTGCGGCATAGCACGCCTTCAATTTTAAAAGCGCGTTTTATGGCCCTAGCTGATTTGGCTCAGTGGATAAAGCCTCAGCCTGTGGAGTGAAAGGTCCCGGGTTCAATTCTAGTCAAGGGCACGTGCCCAGGTTGCAGGCTTGATCCCCAGTGTGGGGCCTGCAGGAGGCAGCTGAGCAAAGATTCTTTCTCATCATTGATGTTTCTATCTCTCTCTCCCTTTCCCTTCCTCTCTGAAATCAATAAAAATATACTTTTTAAAAAAGAAAAGAAAAGCACGTTTTATGAATTCAGTAAAATATCAGTAATTTAAAGTATTAAAAGAAAAGATCAATCTGAACAAGTTTAAATTCTACAGCAGAATTACAAACTGTATTTGAAAAATCAGTTTTAATACTAGCAATTAGGCTAATAAATGTTTCTGAACAAAATTATTTTGGGGGCTAAAGGACCACTTTTTTCTTATAAAGAGTCACATACACATTTGATTTGCTAATGAAAAAAATAGTTTTAAACATGCTAATGTCTCCTAATAGAAGGCAAGTTTGCTTAGCAATCTCTTTCTTAATACATAAGAAAATGATCAACATCAGCTCAGACTTTTTCACAAGTCTCTCAAATTCTCCATTATTAACATAGAAATTAATGAGGTTTAGCGGTCACATTTCCCTAATTATTAGATTGGTCCTGTTTGGAGGTAAGCAGACCGCCAACTGTAATTCTTTACTTCTTGTTAATAAAGGCCCCAAAATTCAAAGTCAAAAGAATTATGGGGTCCTCAAATTAACTCTATTTATGTAAATTTTTAATTTATGTTTTCAGAAAGGAGATGTTGGACACCTGTGGAAGGATGCACATTTTGAAACACTTAAAAACTGCAGATTAGAAAATTGCACACCACCCTGCCATAAACTTGTACACAGCAACAACCTGATTTAAATCCCCAAATCTACCCACCCTTAAAAGATCTGAGAGCAGATCATATCTTTAAGGTTAGCCACCATGTACTCAACAAAGGAGATTCTGAAATCTATGGGTAAGGCAGCTTTTCGGGGCAGACCTGTATAACCTTTAATCTTCTAAGAGTAATTCTAATAGAAAAACATTTGCAAACCAAGGGACTTCATTTGGAATTTTGATTTATAGGGTGGGTTCTTTCATATTTACACTTTCATTTTGTCTCGTCTATTTTCTAGACTAAGGTCTCTAAACATGGTCGCTTGCCTCACTCCTGACACTAACAAACTGCACCATTTTTACCCCATTGCTGTGCTCTGTGGTACTAAAAAGCAGGCCTGAGAATGAGACCTTGGCTCCAACCCCAGCTCTTCCACTAACTAACTACTGCTATGAACAATGTGGGCACCGTCTACTCGGCCACCTACAGAACAAAGGCGTCGGACTCAGGTGATCTCAAGGTTACCCTCCACCTCATCAATCTCTCCTCGGGACCATTCTGATTCCCAATCTACTTGCAGGGATAAAATCCCAACTCTAGAGCTATGTTAAGCATGAAGAGAGAACAAAGAAGAGAAAGTACAAAAGTGATGTTAGCCCATTAGAAACTCCATTACATCTCCTTTGACCATGTCCCAGAGACTATGCTCCAAGTCCTGGTGCAGCCTGGATGTTCGAGGGAACCAGCCAGAACACCCACTTTGCCCAAAACTCTGAGAAATTGGTCCTGCCCCCTTTCTCCTCTTTTGGAGATTAGGGGCCACCCTGTGCAGCTGTCTTATAAGAGAGGAGGATGTCGTTTCTTCAGAAAACAATGTTAATCACTCCTCCTTTCAGCCAGGGGTAAGGACCTCCTACATCCCAATGAGAACCCTGTGCCTAAAGCACGGGTCTGTGAAACCCAAGCAGGTGGCAAAACTCCAGCACAGCTGTGTCTAAACCGCCTTCTGAGATGTGCCCTGTGCACACAGCACGCTAAGCATTTCTTTGGGTTTCTCATGACAAAGCTGCAGAACCTCCTCGCTGCCCTCAGTCCTCAGCCTTTGGTCGCTGAGCAGTCTACTTCAGACAAGGCAGGAAAACCTTGTTTGAACTAGGGCCCTATTATAAGTTTTTCTCTACTATCGATGTTTCCAAATGAGGCAGCCTGTCAAAGAGTAAGTAACCCAACTTACTCCTACTGTGACTGGTACTTGTCTTAACTGCCTATTAAAAATATATATATTTCTTATGTATTAAGAAAGAGATTGCTAAGCAAACTTGCCTTCTATTAGGAGACATTAGCATGTTTAAAACTATTTTTTTTTCATTAGCAGATCAATGAAATCCAAGTGAGAACCCACCTTCTGCAGTCTGGAAAGGTTTTTCTTGGTTCTTCTTCTGAGGTTCCTTAAACCAGTACCAATTTTTTAAACTTTTTATTATCAGACACACAACTGAACTGAAGCCCTCCTTGCCACCTGCATCAGGGAGTCCACCTGCACCAGCCAGGGAGTTCGCTGAGATAAGCCGAGGTCATAACCAGCATGGCTGGATTGTGCAGACCAGCCAGCTCTATGCAGTGAAACCCAGTCCCCCAGCCAGCGGCCAAGCCCCTGGGCCCATGGTCTCAAAATGTCAGGACTGTGATGAGAAGAATATAAATGGGCTTCGTGAACAGTAGGACCAGTGATAGAAATTGGTACCATCTACTGATGCTGGGTTAGCTGTGTCATCTTAGCTTGAGAAAAATACATGTTTTTTAAAAAGTCCTAACTTTTAGCAATTGTCCTTTACTGTCAATAACAGTTGGGACTAGAAGTATGTCCATCATTATAATTTAGTACCTATTACCATATTTGCAAGCTCTGACATAATGGAAAGATGCTATCTCTTTAACCATCCACTTTATTTAAGTCCTTTTTAATAAACAATGAACTCTGCTCACTAGGGATTTAAAATATTAAAAACCAACTGAAGTACTTAAGAACTGCACCACATAGAGTGACTATCTGGCCTATTTAGAGAGAACTAGTTTATTCATGTTTTTAAAAGTAAATTTAACGGCAGTTTTTACTTTTTCTAGTCATCTTGCATGACAGTTTCCTGGCTAGCCTTCTTTCATCTCTAGAAAAGCTCCCTAAAGTTTATAATTGGAGAATGTTGGAAGTGGAAGGATGCCTAGTCCAACCTCTTTGTTTTACAGATTTATAAGCTGAGGCCCAGAGACAAGAAGTGGCTTGATCCACATCACAGAGCTGGAGAACGGCAAAACCAGGACTGGAACGAATACCCCCTCACTCCAGTCCAGCCCTCTCCTTGCTCTCACAGGCTGTCTTCCTTACGAAAGAACCTTTGGTGATGTGCTGGACAAATCAGGATCACGCCAGGTTTCCACCGGTTCCCAAAAATGATAACCTACATTCTGCTCTGTAGTTGAGCAAAGCCTCATTTTCCACCTAACAGGAAGGCTGGTCCCAGGGCACCAACTAGGTACCAAGGTAAAATGCAGCACTGTCTGGGGGAAGTACCCAGGAACCTGTGACTTTAGAGTCCATAATCCCCAGCCTGAGCCAGAACTGCCTTTATTCAAGTTTAAAGCAAAGGCATGGGGAAGCGAGTAGAAGTATGGGGTGTGGAGACCCATCACTGGGTTCCCAACAACTAGGGCAGGATGGGCAGGACACAAGGCCACCCCAGGCCCCTCCTTCCTACAGAGCCCCTCTTACCGTCCAGCCGTGGATCACCACAAAGGTTTTGCTGCTGTGGTTGAAGTGGCAGTTAGCCACAGATTCGGTCACTCCAGGAATGATGTGGCACGTGTCCTCAGCTGTGTCCTCAGGGGTCCTTAGAGCAAATTTACTTTCAATGTCTGTAAAATCTTTTCCTCCTATATTATCTGAAAAGGAAAAATTGGATATGCAGTTCGTTGGAGGACTGTGTTTTTTTACTCGATGAAATGGTCGCTATGTTTAAGGTTCACAAGCAGCCAGTACCAAAACCATTTGTGTTTCTAAAGTTTTTAAAAAATGAATGTGGGTTGCAAGAGAATGACTGATTCTCCAGTGGTGATCAAAGTTGACAGAGATGGTCTTCAAATAACTGAATTAAACAATATTGATCTCTCCTATATCTTCCATCCTCTCCTTCAGTCAGGGTGTGTGTGTGTGTGTGTGTGTGTGTGTGTCTGCTATTTGAAATTCCTTAGTTAATTCAATCTTCTCTCAAAATATAAATTGGCCAAGGTCATGCTGCTGATAATAGTGGGAGAGAGAAGGGGGACCAGAACCCAGGTCTCCGGGTTCCAGTTCAAAGTTCATTCTCTTAGAGAACATTAGCTCGTGGCTCTCTCATTGTCTAGTTCCATGTATTTCATATATCTCTGATCCCACAATAGTATACAATAAGGCTACTTTGCGGGAAGATTGTTTCCTTTTCACCAGCATAATCTTTTAAATATTAGCAAAAAGAAAAGTTGGCGACCTGAGGAAGCCTTGACATGGAATGGGTTCCAACCCCGTGGCAGGACACATCAGTTCAAGATTTTTTTAAAGTAATTTAGTGGGTTGTTCATAAATACCTGAGCCATTGTTAACCCTTTCCCCAAATATTTATTTTCCCACTTATGTCTTTAGTCTTCCATAAGGTCAAAGCTTAAAAAACTACTGTAAATGTGGTTTTGGAGAGAATCCACTTTGGTTCTTCATAATTAATCCCAAAATGAGTAAGGAGAGAAAGAGAACTTCAGCCTATTTCTCTCTGGACAATAAATCTGAATGTTGACAAATCTTCACAGGGTATTTGTAAACAGTACACATCACGTCACAGTGAACACTTGAAGTAAATGCTGTGGCAGATAAAATCAGACTGTTTTACAAAGCAAACACAAAGGGAAGTTATGTTAGGGGAAAATATGTAATTTCTTGTCAAGGGAAAAATAACCTGCCTATTCACTTTAAGAAGGTAATAACTTACAGATTTCAGATTTCACTATTTAAAACTTTCAGGCGATAAATAACTGAGATTTAGAAATACTTCTAATTTCTTAATCTACATTTATTCTTTTCTCAACTCAAAAGCTGAAAATCTGTCATTTTAAATAACATTGCAAAAGTGAGGCCAAAAATAAAAATAAGAATATCATACGCGGAAAGATAAGCATTCAAACCAAAATTATCATCGATTTATCTGAGGACTGGCCAACATTTTCCTTTTTTATTTTTCATAATAACTTTCATAGTTATTTTTCAAAATTCCTAAGACAATATTGTGGCTACTTCTTGCTAAGTATTCATTATATGTAACAAGGTGATCTCACACACACACACCAATCTCTAGAAGCTAAACATTCTCAGATAATTTCTTCAAATAAGAAACTGATATTCAAAGCTCTTTTTTTCATTTATATAGTAAAATTGCACTTGGAATGCACTCATCCATCAAGAATGCACTCTACTTTTCATCTTATTTGAAGCTATAGGTCTTCCTTTTGCTTCCTAACCAGGAAGCACTCTGGTGGCCTTCTTATTTATCTGACAGTAGGAAAAACATATTGCAGATTTTTAATCTGCTTCTGTATTCAATGTGCAAGAAGTTCTTTTATTGTTAGAAAGTACTTGAGAAAATTTAAAACTAAATTAGTGTCCCTCTCCCACATCTCTCCACATCAAATAACTCTTGCCTCCTCTCTACCAGTCTTATTTTAACGTGTTCAATTAGCAGTCTTTTTAAAGCAGGAATAATCTGAACAACCTGGCAGATAGATCTCACCCACCACCTATTTGCCAAACTGATATTTAAGACTGTGCCTTGCACAACTCCAGAGGACAGCACTAGCTTTTAGTCCATTTTTCCTAGATTATGCAACATGGTGGTCCTGGTGTTGCTCGTGATTTTGAAATGATTAAGAATATTCTTTGTAATTACTAAGGCTGGCTTTGTACGTTTACACACACACACACACACACACACACACACACACACACACACACAGAATCTATTCAATCCATAGATCCTATATCAGATTATCTGTATAGCTCATGGAGAGCTCCAATTCCCCACAACCAAGATCTCATGTTGGGTACATAGCTTGCAAAGAAAAATAATAGGAAATTCATACATTCTCAAGCAAATTTGTATCTGGAGACTTGTATTTCACTTTGCAAGGAAAGCATTTTTCATTTTAAGTTACAGAAAGCATATGAAGCCTTTGACCGGAAAATACTACCACTCTATAGGCTATGTGATGTTTTTAATGCTATAAATGAAATCATAGATGTCTTACCTTCTCTCTGATGTTCTGATAGGAATTTTCATACTATAGGTGTTTGTGACCCCCTCAAGGATGTCTGGGCATCCTAAAGACGAATGTGTTTTACAAACCCATATCAGCCCTCACAGAACTGACTTGGGCCACATAGAGATAGGGAGAAAGATGGATCCTGGTTGCGAGCTTTCAATATGTGCAGTTGTCCATTATACATTGGGAGTGTGCCTGGCTGGCAGATGAACTGATACGGCTTCGTTTTATTAAGGAAATTACTGTTTTCATACATGGAAATATTAGTCACTCTGCACTTATTCTTTGAAGGGGATAAGGATCTCTTACCGGGTCCCCTTGGAAACTAAAGCCATCTAGAATAGTAAAAAGGGGAGTACCTAAGGAGTATTTCTTTATAAGAACCTCTATCCTGAATTTAGCTTATCATATCAGCACCACCATGCCAACCTGGCCCCATCAGACATGTCCTTATTAAGCACTAAGGGGAAATGTGGGGGTGCCAAGCAAAGTACATGCTAACGCATTTCATGACTATGTAATCTTTATTCCTAAACTCCTCAATAGATAGCTAAAAATCTAAGTGTGTGCATAAAGACAAGAAAATTATCTTAATGTGGATAATAACTCACAGAGATAAAATTAGGTTGAGAAGTCAAAGCACTTTAACGATAAATTTAGAGAAGATACATTTTTGTTGCTAGAAAAGGAAAAGCATGAAGCATCCCAGTAAAGATATTCCAAAGGCATCTCACAGTTATCAGATGAATTTGATTGACATTTATAAGAAGACTTGAGGTATAAGAGCTCAATTATAATGCAACTCTCTTTGAAGTTTCTACTTTCTATCCCCTCCCCCCCCAATCTCCCTCTCCTAAAGGACCTCATCAGTCATTCCTCTGCTCTCTAAGACTGATAGACACAATTATTGACTCAGGCAGCTTCTGCAGAGTGCCAAGAAATAAGTTAAATTAATGAAAATAAAATTTTTTTTAAAAGTTCTATGAGGGGGAGAAAATCAATATTGTTATCTAAAATAGAGATAGTGAACTGTATAGCCCAATTTCTCCTCCGGAAATAAAGCAAGAAAGGAGGCCTGAGCTAGAAATACACTGCCTGAAAGTGTAAATGTTCCTTTGTAACTCTTCCCCTGGCTCCCACCTTTCACTACAGCTCTTCACCCATCAACCCCGTGCCGAGCTCAGCTCCATTGCAGGTGGTATCTGCTATTTTGCTGTCATCCCCCAGCATGTTTAATTCAGATGTTCGCCTGGAAATTCACTGTGACCAGTCAAATGGGACTTCGGCTACTGAGCACAGACCCATATGCTTCTGGTTCTTATACTGTAGTTTCCTGATGAGGCCACGCAGAGATCGGGTGGCTCCAAGAACAAGGAAACTGAGGGCCTTGCCTCCTATCCTCGTCTTCTTCTTAGAATGAACTCGAGGTGAGTAGGTAAACTCAGAGCCCAGGGGAGGTACTGCTTACCTTCCCCTCACACCTGTATCTTTCTTCTCTGAAACTCTTACTGTCTCAGATGAACTCCTTTGGAGGAGAAAAGGGGGTGGGGAAGTTGCTGCGCTAGAAGAAGCCTAATATGAAGGGGGGTGGGGGGTGGGGGTGAGACTGAGAGGGATTAATTTCAAGTCTACTTAAAGATGACTCCTCCATGCATTTACAGCCAGTAAAAAAGCATGCTGGTTAAAATCCAACTTAATTCCTTCATCACTTAAGTGTCCATTTAAATCAAAGAGTAAGAATTAGAGGGGCCTAAGAAACATTTGAGTGTGGCCCAAACTCCTCTTTTAGAGCTGAGGAAGATAAACCCCAAGAGGTGACACTGACTCGCCCAGGAATTTAGGGTCCTGAACCTCTCAGAAAGCCTAGCAAGAACTTACCCTCTGGCCCTAACTGGTTTGCCTCAGTGGATAGAGAATCGGACTGTGGACTGAAGGGTCCCAGGTTCGATTCCTGGTCAAGGGCATGCACCTTGGTTGCGGGCACACCCCCAGTAGGAGGTGTGCAGGAGGCAGCTGATCGATCTCATCAGCTCTCTCTATCTAACTCTCTATCCTTCTCCCTTCCTCTCTATAAAAAATCAATAAAATATATATTTTTTTAAAAAACTTACTCTCTGGAGGACACATATCTGTGTTTGTTTTGTGGTAGAAGTAACACTACTCGATGGTGTACTTTCTAACATGAGAATGTGGATCTTGTTCCTACCATCTTCCTGAATAGTGGCAACCACTCAAGGGGAACGTGTCACCACACGAGATGTTCAGCTTTAGTGGAATCGACACTGTTTTCAACCTAACAAACATGTTCTTTCACACAGTTCAGTACTGAAACAAACTCCCACAAAAGTCAGGACAAACTCGACTATCAAACCACTGCGCACGGGCCACCTGAGAGGACATCCAAGCAGCGCCACCAGCGCTTCCATTCCACCAGCGAGGAGAAAAGAAGACGCTGCCTCCTTTTATGACTTGCTTCGGTTGCTTTTTTTTTTTCTCTCTGTATTTTATCATTTAAGAAAAAGCACAGCAGCAAGTTCTGTGTTGACTTCAACACGACCAAACAGCCCATCGTTTTTACTTGCTGTTTTCTGAGAGCTGAAGGAAGGTTCAAGTTAAGCAGGCTGCCTCTATTGTGGGCAGGTCTCCGGCTGAGCGCGGGTTCCTCCCACCCCCGCCCCGGCTGCGCCGCAAGAAAGCAACTCGCATCTGGCCTCCAGCGCCTTAAGCTCCGGGGCAGCGACTAGGGTTCAACCGCGGCCGCCTCCCGGCGGCGCCAAAAGTGGGGCTCAGCTGAGACGACAGTCAGGATAACCAATGGAAACCTGGCAAGCCCCAAGTCCACGCTTTCAGGGGAATCACCCCTTCTCTAGATCTGTTGGGCGCTCTGAAAAGCCAAGCGCACCAGAGCCGCAGCTGGAGGGGTTCCCTGCGCCCTGGGGAAAGCAAGATGCGGCGCCCCCAGTCCTCCGCGCCTCGCATCTCCGGTCCCCCACGCCCACCCCGACGCAGAGAGAGAGTGCCCTGTGCTCCTAGGATGCAGAAAACCATTCCCCCCGCCTTGGGCCGGCTTCTCCAAAGGGGCCACCTTCTGCCCGCGCTCCCACAGGCGGGGGCCGAGCCGCAGCCGAGGCCACGCCGGGGTCACCTTGGCCCGCGCGCCTTCCACTCCAGGGCCCCCGCCTCCCGAGCGGGGATGTGACTGCTGGTCACCGCCATCTGAGCCCTTCCTCCCGCCTCCGTCGTCCCGCCGCTCACACTCCCGGTCCTTCCCGGCGGTGCCGGGCGCCCGGGATCCGGCCCCAGCGGGAGCGCAGGGGACCGCGCGGGAACCGGGAGGGCGGGAACTGCGAGCTGCCCCGGCCAGATCGGAGGGAGAACTCCCTGCCAGCCTCTCCCGGATCCCGCCCCGGTGACTTCTCCGAGCAGCGCTCGGGCTGAGAAAGTCCTCGGTGCGCATCCGCATCCCCATCCGCCCTCCTCCTCCCCATCCTCCCGAGCGTGGAGGCGGCCCCCGAGCCGAGCCTGCAGGTGGAGGGGAGTCTGCGCGCAAAACTTACTGGCGGCGGCCACCCCTCCGCGGGCGGCGGTCAGACTCTGGAGCCAGACGCCCAGAGCCACCAGGAGCAGCGCTTTGCTCTCCATCTGAGTTTGTTCCTCCGCAGGAACTACCGGGCACGGTCGGGAGAGGACGGACGGATGGACCCGGAGCCCGAGGCGGGAGTAGGCTGGAGCTTGGGTTCTGAGCGGGTCCAGTCGCCTTTGAAAGGGGAGAGCCAGGCAGCTAGAAGGGGCAGGTTTCCTCGGAGGAAGAGGAATCGAGTCTGACACTGTTTCCACTCCACGGCTGCTTAAGTGACTGGAAATATGCAAATAAACCTCAGCACCTATTGGCTATAAAATCATAAGTTGGGGGGGAGGGCCTTAAATTCACTTCCAAATGTTTGAGCAAACTGTGAGGAAGATCAAGCCTGCCAGCGAGAAGAGGGTGAAAGAGCAGGAGGGATTTGTGAATTCCCTCTTCGCTTTTCCTAAGGGATCTGGCTCTCCGGGGGCCCCCTGCCCAAGCACCAAGCACAGGTTTATACGGATTTATGTTAAATACTCCACAATCACCAGTTTTCCAAGGAAGGGGAGTTAAGCTGTTAAACTACATTTGGTCCAAACTTAACCCCACTCCTCTTTTGAGGGATCCTGTTTGTAACTCGAAGGGTTTATTTCCCCCCAAAATTCTCCTGGACCATGTCAATTTAGGGAACCATAAACACACACTGTTCTGTAGCTTGTGCTTGAACAATCTGACATTTTAATATTGGCGAAACGTAGTAGCTGATGTGGTGAAGGAAAGCCCTCTTACTGTAACTAGTTTCTAATTTTTTTCCTCATGTAAATTATACCCAAACTCATCAAAGAATGCAAGTATACCATTTTATCCTCAGAGGCAGAATATCAAAGTCAAAAAATCTAAAGCTATATTGTTATGCAAAGTGAAGAAGCCAGTCACAAAAGACAGATGTTGTAAAATATCCACAAATAGGCAACTCTTCTAGACAGAAAGTGGATTAGTGGTTGCCTGGAGCTGGGGAATAGGGAAGGGGAGTATGGAGAAGTTGGGGGGGGGGGGGGGAGGGAGTAGTGATGAAAATGTTTTAAGTTACATTATGGTCATGGTTGTACAACTTGGTAAATACACTAAAAAAAAAAAAAAATTGACTTGGCCCTGACCGGTTTGGCTCAGTAGATAGAGCCTGTGGACTGAAGGGTCCCAGGTTCGATTCCGGTCAAAGGCATGTACATTGGTTGCGGGCACATCCCCAGTAGGGGGTGTGCAGGAGGTAGCTGAGCGATGTTTCTCTCTCATTGATGTTTCTAACTCTCTATCCCTCTCCCTTCCTCTCTGTAAAAAATCAATAAAATATATATTTTTTAAAATTGACTTGCACACTTTAAATCATTGAACTTTGTGGTATGTAAATTATATCCAAATAAGGCTATTAGCAAAGATGTATTGAGATATGCAGTTAAAATAATAAGAATAATGAAAAATAAATAAAAACAAAAAATAATAAGAATAATGAAATCACATTGGAAATTATATTTTTTGGTCAAAATGCCCAGAATGCTATCAAATATCTTTTTAAGTGTAAAGGATTTGCATTAGCCAGAAAGGACAATTACCTCTATACTCTCCACTTTATATCTGAGAAACAGTCTCAAAAATCAAAACCTCTAATTCACTATCTTATATTGGATTCTCTCTCTCTCTCTCTCTCTCTCTCTCTCTCTCTCTCTCTCTCTTTCACACACACACACACACACACACACACACACACAATCTACATTTGTATGTTAAGAGGATAAAATGCCATATTATTTAAACTAGGCTCAGATTTAAAGTTTACCTCAAAAATGAAATACACCTGATACTACCCAAATCATTCAAAGTGTGCTATCCAGAAGACTAGGTTTCTATTTTTAAGTTGATACATTAAATGGCACCACACAATATATTGTCTTGTATTGAGATTATTAACCAATATATTGTACACATTCATTCTATCCTGCAAAGTATGTGGAGGAGTTTTGAAACCTGCCAAAAATTAAATCCTTCAGAAGAATTTTAAAAGTGAAGAACAAACCATGCAAGGGATGAATAACTGTGATGTGACAGTCCTCCAAAAGTTATACAGTAAATTTGAATTTTTTTAAAAAATGACACGAGATTAGTACAACTGTATTGCATGTACTCAGGCATAAATGACATATAAACGGAAGTGCAAATGCCTACTATCTTATATAGAATATTCATGCAGCCTATTTTCACACCTAATTTTTTAATCATTTGCTAATACAACCAAACCAATCTGTTCTTCTGTCAGATTTCAAAGAATATCACCTTTCAAAGAACTACAAGAAGATTGCTAAAGGGAAGTCTGATGCTTATAATATGTGTTTAAAATGATTTTCCAGGTTAACAGGTAACAAAATTAAAGATTCTGAGTAATTCTTTTTTTAAAATATGAAACTGGTTCTGGTGTGGCCTGTAGTGTTACACTCTATGTCCATTAAGGTTGCAGAGATTTCCAAGAAAAATTAACTCAGTGGCTCAGCTTGCTAGGAAAGCGACAGGTTGGCTCTAATCCCGAGTTCGGCGGTGGGCAGGTGGGTGTGGCGGCAACGCGCTCTCCTGATTGGCTGCTCTCTGGGTGACCAGGTGCCAGGGTTCTAGTACTGAGGCTCATATGACCTCCAGGCTCCCGCTGCCAGGGCGGTAGCCAGGCGCCTCCACCAAACCTCAGCCAGGTTATTTGATCCCCTATAGCGCGAGGCTCCACGGTTCCCGTAATTGACTTTTCCCCTGTAACAGACTTAAAAAGCTTCAGATTAAAAGAAGCTAAACTTTTCATAAACGTTTAACAAACCAGTACACATGGCAGGACACTTGTTCCTGGTATAAGTTTAAAATGATGTAAGTAACAAGTTAAATGGGCATACCTAAAGAAATGACCAAAAAATCCAGAACTTCACATGTAGGGAAAGTGTATCAATCAATCAATCTATCTATTTATTATTTAGATAGCAGGCCTGCTATTTGCACACACTGGGCACTTTTCCTACCTTTCTACATTTAGTCATTACCAAAACATCCCAAACTTAGTAATATTACCGTTGTACAGATGAAGGAAGATAAAGTGCAAGCAATATTAAATAGCAGTAACCACAAATCATAAAGTGTTTTCTTGTATGGTGATCCCCAGAAAGAAGAAACATGTATTTGATGTGCTCTATTTTATTGTTGCTGTAATTCAAAGCAGAAAGGTCTGGAAAGATGGTTTTTGTATACGCATGGTTCAGTACAGATTCTATTTTGTGGCTTTTTTGCTAAATTATGATGAAATGTCTAGGCTCTAAAAGAGCATCAGGCCCTAGCTGGTTTGGCTCAGTGGATAGAGCATCGGCCTGTGGACTGAAGGGTCCCAGGTCGATTCCAGTCACAGGCACATGCGTGGGTTGCAGGCTCATGCCTGGGGGGCATGCAGGAGGCAGCCAATCAATGATTCTCTCTCATCATTGATGTTCCTATCTCTTCTTCTCCCTTCCTCTCTGAAATTAATAAAAATATATTTTTTAAAAAAAATAAAAGAGCATCAGTGCTTCTGAAGTGGGTCTGGTGTCTATCACAAAAATTATGTGGAATGTAGAAAAAAGTATGGCTAAAACAAATAAAATTTGCCAATACAAAATCATAAATATAAAAAATATGTTCAGATCTACTGACTTTTAATTTTAAAAGACCAAGATGTTCACTAAACTTTGTCGTAAAAGACTTTTCCACTGATACCCACCCATATCCCAGCTGAACTGTAGACAGGGAGGAGCGAGGGCTGCATCTGGACAGGGACGGGATGTGACAGTGAGGGGAGGATGAGGGCGAGGTCATAGCTCCGGGACCTGGTGCCTGAGGCTGCAGCTGTTCCTACGGGCAGTTCAGTGGAGATGCTGGTGTTTCAGGCCTCTTCTTTGATTCCTTACCAACAAAGCTACTTTGAAGAAACACCAAGTAGCAGTTCAAGGAAAAATTAACCCAGACAGAATATAGTTCTCCATTGGTAACGATGGGTGTCATAGTCTAGAAAAGTTAAAATACAAATAAATGTTATATTTAGCCACTTTGTTACTGTCTCCTTCCTTCACCAAGTTTGAGTAAAGGGATCAGGGTTATGGTCTTTGATTTGGAGGTGAAGGAATTGTGGGGTGGGAAGAGAATTGTTTCAAATGATAAAAATGTGGTGTTAAATAATCCAGGCATATTTTAAGGATTTTAGTTTTCTTGGTTTGGGACTATTCACCCCCTTCTTTCTTCCAAAAACAAAAGAAAATAAACACACACAAAAAGAGAGAGAGAGAAATACTTTAATATCAGCATTAAGAAAATTGACTAAGTGCCCTGGCCGGTTTGGCTCAGTGGATGGGGCGTCGGCCTGTGGACTGAAGGGTCTCAGGTTCAATTCCGGCCAAAGGCATATGCACGGGTTGTGGTCTCGATCCCCAGTAGGGGGCGTGCAGGAGGCAGCTGATTGATGGTTCTCTCCCATCATTGATGTTTCTGTCTCTCTATCCCTCTTCCTTCCTCTCTGAAATCAATAAAGAAATATATTTTTTAAAAATTGACTAAGTAAAGTTAAGAGGAATAAAAGACTTTTTTTTAAAAAAAGAGTGAATTTTTTTTTTAAATGTCAATGTATTGCAATGGCCTGTGCTGGAACAAGATGTAATAGTGAGGGGGGCGGGGGGTGCCAGAGAAACAGATGCTGACAGGGGAGCTGCACAGGCCGAGGGGGGAAGGATGCAGGCCTTCCCTAGAAGACAGCTCAGAAAAGCTGAAAAAATGTCTCACAAATAACCCACTGGATTTATCAGCTATGTTTGCTTATAAGTAGTTTCTTTCCCCTTTCACACACACACAACTCAAAACTTAAATGCACGCAAGAAATCGAAGGAAGACTTTCTATGAGACCTAGGTGATGAGTTGAATATGCAATACCACGCGTGGATGTTGCTGAGGGCTTCACATCCGGAGATAACCTCAGACAAATCATCGAAGCCGGAGACTGACCAGGAGCTGAGCCTGACTCTGGCACAGATATGTTTGAAGTGCCCCCTGCTGACTTCCTGGTGACACTGTAACATCTCAAAAAAGCCATTGGAAGAGGCCGGAAACAATTGACTTGAGTAATCATTAAACTCTTGTATTTTTATGGGAGTTTTTCTTGTTTGTTTTGTCAAATTATGCGTAACCATGAAGGAAGAAGCTAGTGCTCTTCTCACCTCTGCGGTTACTTCCCACAGCATCCAAAAGTTAGTAGGTTCTTAGTTAATAATTGTTGGGTGAATGAATAACCCTGAGTAAAAGACGGTCCAGTGCTAAATGAGGGGAAAATAAGGGTATTTTTTATTTTAAATTTTCACTAGCTTTAGTCATTATGAAACTTGAATGTGTGTGCGTACACACACACACACATACACACACACACACACACACACATCCTCCTTGCCATAATCTAGTCTACTTAGACCAAATCTAACTGGTTAGGGAAATGGAGGACAATTTCATTTAACTTGGACTTTTTGCTGGCCTCATATATTTCTCTTCCTTTTAATTAACTCTTTTGTTTACTCTTGCCCAAAATAAAACCATCAAAGACAAAATTTCAAGCAGCAAAAGTGTGTGCAAGCAAACAAACATCCTAGTGTCTCTCCAGGAGTAATAAGTTTCCTTTCTTGTGTATTTCCTATAAAAGTCTATGCGTTTACAAGCATAAATGTGTACTAGTATTCATCCACACATTTACAGTGATGTCAGCATACCATTAGCACTGTTGTGCGATTTATTTTTTTCACCTAATAATGTGCCTTCGAGATGAGCTCATGCAGAGGGCCCCTTTTTCTTTCTTTTTAAACCATCTAAGAGTCTCCTCTGTGGTTGTGCCATCATTTTTTAAGCCAGACATCGATTAATAGTTATTTAGGCCTTTTGGTAATATAAACCATGTTGTAATGAGCAAAGACAAAATTCATTGAAATTATTAATTCAAAAAGTATAAATATTTACCATTTTCATAAGCAAATCCACTAGGTTCACTAATGAACATGCATAAATTTACATTTCTACCTACAGTGTAGAAGAGTTGAGTGTGGACATTCTGGCCATTATTGTGTATTACTGAACTATTTAATCTCTACAAACCTGGAAAGTGAAAAATGTTCTCTTGTTTTAATTTTCATTGTGAATAATAATAATAGCTAACTCATATAGTACTTGCTATGTGCAAAGCATTATTCCAAGACTTTTATGTATATGACTAATGTAATATAAAATAGTTTTATTAAGATACAACTTACATATTACTGAAAATATCCATTTAATGTGTACAAATAAATTGGTTTTGGTATGTTCACAGGACTGTGTAAACGTGATAAATTTTAGAACATTTTAATTATACCCAAAGGAGCTCTTTAGCTATCACTCTGCTCACCTCCTTCCTCCAGCCCCAGCCCTAGGCTACTTGCTGTTTCTATAGATTTACCTATTCTATACATTTCATATACATAGAATCGTATAATATGTGTTTCTTCTGACTGGCTTTTTCCACTTAGCATAATGTTTTCAAGGTTCATCCATGTTGAGCCATCCATGTTGGTACATTCCTTTTTATTGCCAAATAATATTCCATTGTATGGCTATAACATTTTATTTATATAAAATTTATCAGTTGATATATATCTGAGTTGTTCCCATTTGGGGGCTACTATGAATAATGCTGCTATGAACATTTGTGTACAAGTTTTTGTGTGGACAAATATTTTTAACTCCGTTGGGTATACACGGAGCAATAGAATTGCTGGGTCATATAGTAACTATGTTTAAGTCCTTGAGGAACTGCCAGGCTGTTAAGTACCTCTTTCTCTATAGTTTCCCAGATTTACCTGACAGTTTGTCATCACCTCCTTGTGTTGCAAATTAGTGCTCATGTCTTGATTATCATACTCATGAAGTTGGGGATAAAATTCACTCATAGCCTCTCATGGAACAGACTGACATATCTCAAAGGGGGCTGGGGGGAAATGGGAGGAGATTAACCAAAGAACTTATATTCATATTAGAGTGCATGAAATTCATGCACTCGGGAGGGGAGGGGTCCCTCAGCCTGGCCTGCGCCCTCTCACAGTCCAGGAGCCCTTGGGGGATGTCCTACTGATGGCTTAGGCCTAAGCGGGCAGTCAGACATCCTTAGCACTGCTGTGGAGGCAGGAGAGGCTCCTGTCACTGCCACTGCACTCGCCAGCCGTGAGCCTGGCTTCTGGCTGAGCGGCGCTCCCTAATGTGGGAGTGCACTGACCACCAGGGGGCAACTCCTATGTTAAGCATCTGCCCCCTGGTGGTCAGTGCACATCATAGCAACTGGTTTTTCCACCTTTCAGTCGATTTGTATATTAGCCTTTTATTATATAAGATATGGGTAATCAATGGACACAGACAATGGTGTGGTAAAGGCCTGGGGTGGGGCAGGGGCTGGGAGGACAGGATTAAGGGGAATTGGGGAACATCTGTAATACTGTCAACAATAAAATAAAATAAATCCACTCATAGTCTCTATCACCTTAACACCAAACATAGAGCTGGGTATCAGAGTAGATACTCAAACATCTATGTGAACAAATGAGACAAAAGAGGGAGGAAGGAAGAGGAGGGAGGGAAGGAGGAAAAGTTGGAAACATAAAAATCGGTATATACTGCAAGGTATTTACATTTACCTCAAAATTATTTTCTACTTTTCTTGTCAATATAGTTAAATAAATGAGCCATAATTAAAAGGATAAATAGAAACCTTTGAAGTCTTAAAGAAGTTTACATATGAATGAACATGACACTGTGGTGCTGCTATTCACAAAGTAAAGGTCAGAACCAAATCAGAAGAATCCAGATCTGAATTGCATTGTCCTAGACCTGTGGTCGGCAAACTGTAGCTCGCGAGCCACATGTGGCTCTTTGGCCCCTTGAGTGTGGCTCTTCCACAAAATACCACAGCCTGGGCGAGTCTATTTTGAAGAAGTGGCATTAGAAGTTTAAATTTAAAAAATTTGGCTCTCAAAAGAAATTTCAATCGTTGTACTGTTGATATTTGGCTCTGTTGACTAATGAGTTTGCTGACCACTGTCCTAGACATCTGTGATTATATGGTAGTTCTTTTACTTTTATTATGTGAGTTCAATATCTTATAGCAACTGATATAATTTTATAGGTGATTTTTCTCCTACTTGATATTTTAGTGTAAAACTAATTGCCATTTTTATCTTTTCTTGTCATCACTGCTAAAGTAATAGTACTATTTTATCAAAAACTTATTTATATGTTGTTTAGTAGTATCAATTCCAATACCTGCCATTCAAGATATGTAAACAGTCTAATAATAACACAATGTGTCATATATTAGCAGACTTCACAGTCATAAAGGCTAAGGCATCATACTCAGAACTGAGAATTTACCTGGACCCAGCCTGATTCTCAAAGAACCTTTGAGAAAATCAGTACACAGATTGATCTTCAGAATTACTTCTAAAACGTCTACTCTCTGACATCATGCGTCAATCGCCATTTTCCCCTCACTGCATAGAGATTTGATTGACCCTTGCCCAAAATTCTACACAGCTATCTTAACTGTACTGCAAGTACCCTACCCTGGATGCACTCTTTGGGCCATTTTAAGCTACACAAGTTCAACCCAGTTGACTTATTACCTAATAACAACGTAAGAGGAGCACAAATCTGCCAGGACCTTGAGTCTACATTATTAGAGGCTTTCTCTAGAGGCCTTGAACCCACTTTGTCTGCTTGACTGGCCAGGAGAAAAGAGACAGTCTCCTGGGCTCAGTCCTGCCTGAATGAGAGAGGCGTTTCCATCTCAGACTTCAGCTCCAGCAGCTTTACTGAGGAGTCTCAAGGAAAGCAAATCTCCTTAGAACTTGATAGAGAAAAAGACTGAGAATAGATGGTAAGGTCCACAGTGAAAGCTGGAGCTCTGGGCATATTCCTCATTGCTAGGACCCGGCCCCAGGGGTCACTTTGATCATAGCAGTCTCAGATAACCTGAGATGTAATTCTCTGTGCACTCAGCACTATAAATACCGCTCTGTTATGTGCTGAAGCTGGCTTTTATCAGCTTGCTAAAGCTGATTGTTAAATCTTTAGGAGTTTTGCAAGCAGGTTAATGGCATTTGTAGCTTGAAATAAGCCACCAAGGGAGTGTTTACACCACAGAAATTGGCAAACAGTACAAACCAAGACTTTTTCCCCAAGAGACTCAACTGTCAAATATTTTCCAGTAAACCACTTATTCCTACCCTACAAAAACTGCATATAAAGCAGTGGTTCTCCACCAGGAGTGATTTTGGCCTTAAGGCAGTGTTTGGAGATATTTTGGGTTGCCATACAATGGGAGGAGGGGGAAGTTATTATTGCCATCTAGTGGGTAGAAGCCAGAGATGCTGCTAAACATCTTACTACAACCCCACATAACAAATAATTCTCCAGCCCCAAATGTCAACAGTGCTGAGGTTGAGAAACCTTGGTGTGTACCTTGAGGAAGTAGAGCTTCCTGATAAGCCATACTCATTAAAACCAAAAGAAATTCCCCATGATGGAACTGACTATCCCTGTAATTACTCTCTCCTTCCCCATGAAAAGGCTCATATGGCCATCTAACAACCATTGCTAATGCTCATGTATTAAAAATTAACTTTGCAGGCACTTCACAAATAAACTCTTGCTGCTTCTCTACATCTACTCATATTGTATTTGTGTCTCATTGACTTTTTCAACCCTATTTTGGTGACATTCTGCTACCTGCACCCAATCAACCTCTACCCACCTCTCCAACTATGTTTTAAAAAATAGCTTGCCCAGCGGGCGTGGCTCAGTGATTGAGCATCAACCTATGAACCAGGAGGTCATGATTTGATTCCCGGTCAGGGCACATGCCCAGGTTGAGGACTTGAAAGATATTTTACCCAGAATAGAGTCATATATTTTCTTAACACAGATACCAATGAATTGTCCCATTGTGGCGTGTCCCCAAGGATTTATAGCCAAGGGCAAAGTACTCAATAAATGGTAGCTATTATTAGTACTATCTACGGGTCCCAGGTAGCCCTCAAGGCACTGTCTAAATCCCTAGTGTGACCATTTTTTGTTGTTGTTGTTATCTTCAGCACATCAAACATCAATTCACAGCTGCTACTGGACTACAGACCTACTTAGATCATCCTTACTTCATAAAACCTTCCTTCACACTTCCAGCCCTCAGCAGAACTATTCAAGCATGAAAAACTTTTATATATCAGGATTAGCTACATATTGTTTTATATTGTTTCAGTTATGTGTATTAATCATGTGGCCCAAGTCAGATTGTACCCTTTCTGAGGACAACAATTCTGATTTATAATTCTATATATTGCACATCTCCTCACAGGTGAACATTTAATGAAGTTTTTAATAACATAGTGTAACCAGACAATCAATGGGTCCTGGCTGCCTGTCACTACTTGAGCCAATTAAGCAGAGACAGGGTTGAATCACATATGAGCATTTATCCCAATAGTGCCAGCAGTATGGGAGAGCAGCAGGTCATCCACAAAAATCTGCTCTGCACCCCACCATAAGCCAGCTGCTTATATTGGGTAGAAGGACAAAGATTACATGGGAAGTAGGCAAAAGGGTATGCCAAATGGAGATTTGCAAAGGCCTGCAGGTATGCAAAGAACTAGGGGTCTTCAAAGGATTTCTACAACAAGGTTGTTAATCTCTCCATCATAATAGGCAGCTCCCTGATGGAGAGGATGGCCGCATTTCCAGGTGAGCTCCCGGGTCCCATGTGCAACTCCCAGCCAGGTTAGAATGTGCCTTCTTTCATCAGAACAAAACAATCACCGTTAACGCATGATTAATATTTCTTACAATTATAGCTGGTCTCCAATATTCTACTTCTGTCCCTATTAACATAACATATGTGTTATGTTGCTCTTTCGGATTGTATTTCTTGTTTTCTGATCAGCATAAACTGGATTTCTTGTTTAACAAGAATTTGCTCATTGTCACTTGATTATTATTTGCACTAAATTTCCAAGAAACTTAGCCTCAGGAATTACACAATGCCTCAGTTTCAATCACAAAACTGGCAAGAGAGAAGGGAAAGAACATTTAGCTCCTACATGGAAATAATCCTATATAATAAAAGCCTAATATGCAAATCAACCAAACGGCAGAACGACTGGTCACTATGATGCGCACTGACCACCAGGGGGTAGATGCTCAGCGCAGGAGCTGCCCCCAGCCAGCAAGCTCCAGGCCAGCCAAGGTGGGTGCCAGCGGGGGGGCCCTGATCGCCCCACCAGTCGCCCCACAGATCGGCTATGATTGCCCGCCAGGCCTAGGGTGCCTACCCATGCACAAATTTCATGCACTGGGCCTCTAGTACTATATAACTAAGATTGCAATCAACTACATTCTTGACCTTTAGTATATCTGAGTGTAGTAAATACACTTGTAAATAAATAGGAGAATGGAGTATGCAATAATAGATACAGAAATTATCTAATTATAGAGGAGTTAATTTTAAAAACCTATAGAAATGATCAGCCAGCACTCCACACCAACTTTTCCATAATAATTTTATTTTAACTATTTGAATCAGTGTCAATTCTGACAAACCCTACTGAGGAAATAAGTGCAGGTTCCTTCATTAATCACTTTCTTATTTATTTTTCATTCATTTCTTTATTCACTATACATTTATTTAAACTGTGTGAATCATGCAAAGATTAATATAATCCATTGCTCCCTGTCCTGAGACTCTTCTTTGTTTCTGGATAGTAATAGATTGACTGGAAAATCACCTGCCTTATACTGGTGTCTCTTTTCTCTCACCCTCCCCCCAAACAAACAAGCCAATATGCTGAACTCCCACTTAGTATATGGTATTCTCAAAGTCACCCAGGAGTTTAGGAATGTGCTGTCGAGAAGCTTTTTTCAATATTTCTTCATTATCATTTTTTGAGGATTCCTTACAGAGTTTTTTCCCTAAAGCTCCCTACCCACCACATTTCAATAGCACAAATGTACTGCTTTTCTGTTTATGTACTTTGGCCCTTTAGAGGACCACATCCCATTCTAACACCTGAGATTGTTTCCATCCCCTGAAAGCCAAGGTTTGCCCCCTTGGAAGTGATATTGTTCCCCCTGAGAATGCATGGTCTTGAATCTAAACTACCACACAGTCTGAGGGGTGTCTCGCTGGCTCTCACATGTTGTTCCTGGGCTGAAAATGTAACTGTGCAGAAACTTCATTTCTTTAATCTAAACTTCTCTCCTTTTTTCCTTTTTGATTCAAACTAGCCTTGTCCAGCCCAGGAGCACCCTCACTCACTCATCTCCCTCTCCCTTGCACGTCCACTCATCTAATCATTAAGCCCTCAGGACAATTCAGTTCTGGCCAGCATCAAGTAATCTTAGGAACAAAGCTTTAGATCTGTTGACCACAAACTAAAGATAACATCTAGGCCTCCGTTGTGTTTCAGCTCCACACCTAGAAAAGCAGAACAACCCCACTGACCACACACTTGTGAAACCAGGCAAAATGATGCCATGGCTGACATGGACCAGATGCAATGACCAACAACCCCCAACCCTAGCACCGACTAACCAATAGAGACCCTGACCCTAACCACAACACTAAGTCCCTTAGTCACTGAGTTTAATGATTCCTGCCCGCACCCCTCCCCCCCCCCCAATATAACCCATCCCCTAGACGGTTATATTGGGGGGGAAATAAACTCATAAAAATTCTTTACAGGTTTGAATTTTTTTTATGTTAACACTAGAGGCCTGATGCATGAAATCTGTGCAAGAGTAGGCCTTCCTTCCCCCAGCTACCAGCACCAGCTTCCCTCCAGCACCCGGGACCCGGGCTTCCCTCGCAGCCCTGGCTTCCTCCGGTCTAATTAGCATATTATGCTTTTATTACTATAGATAGGCCAGAGTGATCAGACATTACCTGGGGGATGGTGGAAGATGCGGGAACCTGATCTTATATCTGGGATAATTATCTTAATCAAGGATAGGGATTATGGCTGAACTGATTTAGCAGGATTCTTGCTAAAACTGTGCTCTATAGAACATGCCCAATGATGGAGCCTAGTAGAAAAAGGGCTCAGAGGAACCTGATGAGTTTGGTGGAGAGAATCTTGGTCAGGGCCTTTCTTGGGGGAATAGAAGCCAACAGAACTTTTGGTCGCTGAGCAGGTTGGTGTGATAAACTAGCATCTCAAACTCATGGCCTTTTCTCCAAATGGGACATGTGGTAAGTACTGGAGTGACACGGGAGACTGGGGAACCTGGCAAGCAAACACCATCTTCTGGAGTCTCATAGTGTTAACCAGAAAAATGTTCGAAGATGTTTTAAATTAAATTACAGGGAGCTGGAACGTGAAAGAGGCTGGGGTCCACCTGACAAAAGACAGCTCATATTTCTGAATGTATGTTGGAACTTTGAATCAACATCCAGACATCTGCTAGCTGACCACTAAATAGGCCACTGTACCCTGCATGTGCATGAACTTTCAGAACCGCTGCCCCTATCTGAACAAAAGTGATAAATATTTCTTCTTTACAGACTGGGCTCCTATCCTAGAAACGCCCCCCCTCCACCCCAACCCCACCCCTTTTCACATTATTTCATCCCCATTATCTACAGTCAGTGTAAATTCTTTCAAAACAACTTACATCTTTTCCCCAAAAAATACAATGTATAAAAAGCGCTCCTCTACTCCAGGATAGCAGACTGGATTGCGTTGCTGCTGGTGGTTTAGACTTCATGCCCCGGACTGGTCCTTTATGGTCCAATAAACCTTTTCTTTTAAAAAGCTTTTAGCCTTAAGTTATTTGTTTAAGAGTGCTTAGGAGACAAAGCCTCCCAGCAAAACACAGCAGAGGTCTTCACCTCAAGATACTTTCCAGATTTTGCATCTTTTGAACTGGAAGAGAAGAAAAGGAAGCAAAACACTTCTGATAGGTGAAACTTATGGGACTGAGGACAGAAGAGATCTGTCAGGCTCTCAATCGAGTGTGGAGAGGTGCCATGCCCCAGGAGAAGACTGAGCTGGAAAGGCAGAGTAACAGCCTCCATCTACTAGTACCTAGGAGACAATTTCCTGTCTCACACATGTGGCTAGCCTCTCTGTCAAGGCATCTGCTAGATTTTGAAGTTGCCTAAAGAGCTAAGCTTAAATGTCCAAAAGAAATCTGCCAGACTCTCAATTAAGAATTTGAAAAGGCAGTGTCTAAGGAACATGCAACAAACTAGGGGAGACTGGCTCTAACTAAAAATGTACCCTACCCCAACTCAGTTGTTTACAGGATCCAGTTAGCAGAAGAATGGTAAAGCCTCTTGGGGATGCTTAACTTGTCTTCAGTTTCTATGGATCTCTTGTAAAAATGTCCTGTACGTAATAACTTGTGGGAATTCCAACAGGCAGCAAAGTGTGACCAACAATCAAAAAATGAAAACATGCAAAAAATAATAATAATAAAGAAAAAATAATAAATAAATAAGTAAAAACATGCAATGAAAGTACAGACCCAGATGATCCAAATGTTGGTATTAGCAGATAAATATCTGTCATAATTATGTTAAGAAGAACAGTAGGAAAAAACGTACAAAACTGATGAAAAGATGTAGAACTTAACAGGACTATAAACTATTAAAAAAATCAAATGTACATTTTAGAACTTAAAATGTTTAAAGTTAAGAACTCATTGTATAAATTTAACAGCAGTTAGATATGACAGATGACAGATTTAGTGAATTTAAACACAAGACAATAGAAAATATCAAAGCTGAAAAAATAAAAACAACAGATCAGATTATTAAATATATGTGTTTGTATAGTCTAAAAGCAAAGAGGAAATCTCAAATACAGCCAGGGGAAAATAAGACATATTATCATCAAAAAGCAATAGTAAGACTAAAGGCTGAATTTTCAAGAGAAATTATGGAAGACCAAAGAAAATAGAAGGATCATTAAAGTGCTGAGAAAAAAAGGGAAAAAGAAAGTTGTAAAGGGCTGGGAGTGGGAACCACGATAATTGCCTATCAAGCTATTAGTCTGACTAAATGGAGATATGAGCCCTAACCGGTTTGGCCCAGTGAATAGAGCGTCGGCCCGCGGACTCAAGGGTCCCAGGTTGGATTTCAGTCAAGGGCATGTACCTTGGTTGCGGGCACATACCAGTGGGGAGTGTGCAGGAGGCAGCTGATCGATGTTTCTCTCTCATCGATGTTTCTAACTCTCTATCCCTCTCCCTTCCTTTCTGTAAAAATATCAATAAAATATATTTAAAAATAAATAAATTAATAAATAAATGGAGATGTGAGTAAGTAACAAAAAGAAAGCAAGCAAGAAAGAAAGATGGCATAAATAAATGAACAAGAGAAAAAACAGAGGTAAGTGCTGCTTGACCCTTAGGCCAAGGGATAGATTTACATTTAACTGTAGAAGTATTGGTTAAATGGACTGGACCCCACCATGTGCCACTTCAGATTCATTTATCCTCACCTCTATCTTCCCCAACTCTGTGACCCCAGCTTCACTCATTTGCCCTTTTTTCTGGCCAGAGCAGTCCTTGAAATGGCTTGTGCTGCTGTAATAATAAAACTAGCGACAAGGAGAGCTCACCATACCTGTGCTCTTGTTGTACTGGACCTATGGGGTAGATGGAAATCCCAGTAAATCCTTGGAGGAACCACGTAACACAATCCAGAACTGTGGAGGATGCAATGTGCTGTTGGGAAGACTTTGACCAATGGGAGAGGAAAACAGGAAGGAACAGCAGATAAATTGTTCACTTTTCCTCCCTCCACCAACTGGCTATTCCTGGATGTGGTGGTTTTATATCATTCTCAGGAGACATCCTGCAAGGTCAAACAACCCATTTGGCCATTCCTATCATGCATTCCTTGTATTTGCTTTTCCTCTTTCCCTGCTTCACTTCCTCTTTTGCCCCTTATTCATTTTCCCCTGACATTGTATTGCTGAAGTATGGTAGCAACCATACTTAGGTAAAAACTGCTGTTTGAATTTTAACCCTGCTATTCTGGCTTCTGCACTCACTTACTTGCTTAAACAATAGGGTAGTTACCTGGGCTTCCAGATTGAGACCTGGAAACTCACAAAGGCAATTTTCCTGTGCCTGTGGACCAGGACTACAGGAGATTGATTCCCACTGACTCAGTAGCTCCAGGAGTAGAAACTGTAGATAACCTTTAGAGATTACTAACTCTGCTTGATTCTGCTTCTGTAAAAAATTGCTTTCGCAAGATAGGGCCACATTCCTATGTCCAGCAGGATGTGGCTAGGAGCGGCCCTGCGGGCTGTTCCCAGCATTTAGAATTTAGAATTTAGAATTTAGAACAAAGGAAAATTTTTGTGGTTTGGACCTTTAAAAGGACTGCCTACACCTGGAACGGCGCGGTCATGAGGGTGGACTCCACCTGCGTGTGGTGCTCTCCCGGCCGGCCGTCCTGGCCAGCTCAATAAATCCTTGTCTGCTTTTTTAATCTATCAGCAGCCTCCGGTGGTCTTATTCTGACTCCAGGGTTTGACCCCACAACAATTGCCACCTCCCAATAAAGGGATAGCACATAAGCCTTTGGCTCAAGCATTGTGTTATGGAGAGCCTAACATACAGCATCAGGGAATTTGCCCATAAATCTGCATTCATAGCCACAGCGGTTAGGAGTTTTATATTCATTTATTAAAAGATGAGCCAAGAAAATTTCATTTTCTAGGTTTCCTACTTCTTAAATCTGAACTATTAGCAGAAACAGTACAAAATGTTTGAGACTTGAATCACCTTTCTAGCCTGTTTCTTTGAATAATGCAGATCATTATTAAAAGGCATTGTTTGTGATAAATTATTAAATCTATTTAATGCCTCATGAGGAAAGTCCTCTTCATTTTCATAAGAGATGAGAAATTATATAACTCCTAAATCGCTGTATTTAGAACAATACTTTTTCACTGAATGTCCTGAATGCTTAAGAGGGCAACTTTCCCACTGGATGATAACCAAGATCAATAGCTTTCCGCCAGTTTAAGTATAGATTTAACTGAAGTAAATAATCTTTTCAAGAACTTTGACTATCATTCTACAGAAGCAGGAGGAAGAGGAGTAATGAGGGTCAGAAACAGATATTTAAGTGAGGTGGTGGTACATCCTGAATCTTTAGTGACCAAGTAGTGGGATCAGTCAAAGAATAACATATGAGCATAGGGTGGGCAAATTCACGTAATTTTTTTTTCTGTTTCAGTCAAGCTTTTCACATATAAACTTAGTTAGTAGTACTTCAGTATAAAATTTCTTTCCAAGAGGATCTATTTTCTCCTATGTCAGTGAAACAGGTTGAGATCGTGAGAAATGAGAATATCTGATACCTAGCAACAAGGCTAATTAGCATCCACCTCTCAGAGCAGTATAAGTAGTTAGGTCTGTACTTCCTTGAATATATAATCAGAATGAATTGTTATTAGTATTATTACTGCTGTTGCTTATTTTGTTGTTGTTGCTTATTTTTTTACAGACTAATCTCTGCATTAAAGTTATTCATTCATTCATTCATCTATTTATTTTTGACCAACCAGGTTCTCTACTTTTGGTGAAAGTACCCCAAATTTTGACCACCACCCCAATATCAGCCCATGATTAAATAGTAGGGCTAATCCCCACTTCTAGATCTCGAAGTGGATATGGTAGCCAGTTAGTATGTTCCATCCCATTGGCCTAAGTGCTATTTTCAGGACTGGATATGTGACCCAAATCAAGCTAATGATTGTAAAGTTTGAGTGGCTGAGAAAGAGAAAAGCCCACCTGAACAAACCCACCATAGTGGACACCAAACCAATAAATTGCAAGAGTGCAAGTCCTGGTCTCAATTTTTAGCCCTAGAGTTTGGCTTTGGATATTTCAATTTTATGAGTCAATAGATTCCATTTCATTGTTGTAGCAGACACTCTCAGCCGGTTTCTGTCACTTGTATTCCAAAGAGTCCTGGCAACATAGAAATTGGTCTTGGAAATGGGAAATTACATATAATAGAATCTAAAATGTAGACCATGCTGAGTTGGGATGTGCTGTGGAGGGAAGTGACTATCCCTTTGTCCCTGAGATGGAAAGTTGGAAACTCTTATCATGGTGATAGAAAAGCAATTATTTAAAGTATTGCCTGTGTATCTTTGTACTCCAAATCTATTTCTACCAAATCTGAAATCTTAGGGAAATTGATAGAAAAAAAAGAAAGTCAGGGTGTGTTTGCTACTCGCAACCCTCAGGAATTTCCTGCAATAAAAACAACTACAGTTGAAACTAAAATATTTAAAAGCAGAGATGATAGATTAGATAGATAGATAGATAGATAGATAGATAGATAGATAGATAGATAGATAGATAATATGAATGTACATCTTTGCTAAGAGAGATGTTTTTGCACAGTCAGCAAACTAAAATAGGTATTTCTTATTGATAGGTTGGAAAAGTCAAAATATTTGTTTAAATTTGGTGGCAGCAAAGATGGAGGCTGTGTTAAAAGTGACAGATAAGAATAGGACTGCTCTGGCCAGGTGACTCAGTTGGTGGGAGTGATGTGTATGGGATTCCCAGTCAGGGCACATATCCAGGTTTGGGGCTTCATCCGCAGTAGGAACTGAGGAACTGATCGATGTTTCTCTCTCTCTCTCTCTCTCTCTCTCTCTCTCTCTCTCTCTCTGGTAAGAATTTAAAAAGAAAGAATGGGACCAGGAAGGAGCTGGAAACTCAAAATCACCTCACCTTATTAGAGTAACAAGTTTCTCCTATTGTGAAGAGAAATATAGTGGAGTACATTCTGGGGCAAAGGGAACATTTAAATTGATTCCATAGTTTTGGATGGAAGATGAAAGTAAACTAAAGAGAATGAGCAAGGGACTATGGACTATTGAAAGAAAAGTCCCAAGGATGCCATCTATATTCAAAAACTAGATTTTCTCACAGACATTTAGTGAGTAGGTACAAGGTAGGTATGAGTAGAATCTGCAGTGGCTTTGAGCAGGGTGAGGAGGTAGTCTCTGAATGAGGGAAGACTGGAACAAGGTGTGAAGCCCAAGCAGGAAGAGAAGGGAGTAGTGTGGCCTGGTGTAGGGTGTAGGAGCTTCTGCACAGGAACCATGGTGGCAATGGGAATATTAGTCATGCACAGGGGATTGATCATATAAGTAAATGTATGTTAATAGAAGCCATTGTAAAAGAAGGAAATTATAAGTTTGGAAAGAGAAAACTAAAATGAACCCTGTGTTGCTGGGATGGGCATTGGAGATGTCTGTGTGAACTTACGGTTTTTACTACCTATTGGTAGATATAAAAATAAACACAATCTGTATGTGGACATGTATATATATTCATACACAGATTTCCTAATATTTTTTTCTGAAAGGACCTGGGAGCAATGATATCACAGTGGCAATTTGTGTACTTAGTGCTCAGACTATGGCTTCTAAAAGGAATGAGCACTCCTTGGAGAAAAAGATGATTAATTCAGGGCTGCAGCAGAAATGTACAAAATTAGCCTGGGATAATTTCTTGTGCCAGAATGTAAGAAAGCATGTCAAGAGTGAGAGAGCCCTAACCGGTTTGGCTCAGTGGATAGAGCATCGGCCTGCGGACTCAAGGGTCCCAGGTTTGATTCCGGTCAAGGGCATGTACCTTGGTTGCGGGCACATCCCCAGTAGAGGGTGTGCAGGAGGCAGCTGATTGATGTTTCTCTCTCATCGATGTTTCTAACTCTCTATCCCTCTCCCTTCCTCTCTGTAAAAAATCAATAAAATATATTTTTTAAAATAAAGTGAGAGAGATAATGTAAAAGGACATGAAAGCCGACTTGAAGGGACTCCCATTAGCCAAGTCTAGGACAAGTTGAGTATCAACGTAAATTACCAAATACCTGATTAAAACCGGTGAATAAAATAAGCAGTATTAATATAAATAAGTTAAGTTTGATGAGAAAAGAATATTTACAGAATTATAGGGTAACTTCCCACAAAGCACACATTACTTAAAAAGGAAAAAGACAGTTTATAGTGGAGAAGTTGACAGACACATAGTAATTGACTAAATGTTGGGCAAATCTTAAATCATATGTCTCTTGGTAGAATGCAATGAGAATTAGACTCATGCCTGTGATATATCTACCATGGGTTTTCTATGTTTGATAGTTTTCAAAATAAATTGGGGATATCATCAAGATGGTAAAATAGGAAGCTCCTGAGTCTCCCTGCTCTCACAGACATACCAGATAAACAGCTACACATGAATCAATTCATCTGAGAGAAATCCAGAAACTAGTTGAGACTCACTGGGAGACTAAGAAAATACCCATATTGAAATGGATAGGAAAGACTGCGAGTCACTCTGACTGCAAACCCCACCCCTGCCACGTCACATTGCAAATCAGGAGGGAACCTGCAGCTCCCAGCAGCTCCCTGAGGGATGAAGAGCTTGGACAATGCATTTGTTGCCCCAACTTTTATGGTTGCCATCCAAGGAACTGGCTTCTGGCTCACCTATATCTGGGAGCTGACGGGCCTGGCATTCACTAGTCCCCAAGGACCACTGAAATCCAAGAAGTGGTTTGTTTGTGTTTTCAATTACAGTTGACATTCAATATTACATTAGTTTCAGGTGTGCAGTATAGTGGTTAGACATTTATATAACTTACAAAGTGATCCCGCTGTTAAGCCTAGGACCCACCTGCACCCTACATAGTTATTACAATATTGTTGACTATATTCTCTGTGCTGTACTTTACATCCCCGTGACTGATTTTTAACTGCCAATTTGTACTTCTTAATCCCTTCTCCTTTTTCACCCAGCACCCCGACCCATCACTGACCACCTGACAAGCCCTCAGTAAATATTGGTTGATCATAGTATTTCTGTGCAATATTTGAATGGGAATTGAGGGAAAATGTTGCACTTTGCCTGTATGCAGATGTACTCTGAAATTACTTGTGGTTTATGAGAACTGAAAGTCACTAGCTACCAAGCATAAAGATTTATTCTTTTTTATTAATTTCATTTTGTTAAGGAAAACAAGGTACAATGAACCATTACTATTTCATGCTGCTGAGAAGGTAAGGTTCAAGTCCTTATTTTTCTATTTATAATGTGGGGTGGGGGTGGTCATTTACCTACTCAATCTAAGCCTTTCGGTTGCTTCATCTCTAAAAATGAAATAATAATATCTGCTCTGCCTCCCCTACAGGGGTGTTGTTTTGAAATGAAGAGCGTGATACACATGTTGGGCTTCAGGGATTCCTTATAGCTTCTTGATGTTGCTTCCTTCTAAGCTTTGACATAGTAGTATTTTGAAATGTTATATTGCTCCCCAGGAGTAAACTTGCAAAACTAATGATGAAAAATAATAACAAGAAACAAATTGCACATCGCGCTTACTTAAATTAATGGTGTTTCCGAAACCTTACTGACGTCTAAGTGGAAAGTGAATTCCACTTATAATTGTTCTGGCTCAGTTTGTACTATGGCAACATAAGAGCTTGTCCTAATGCCCAGAATTTTACCTTTCAAAAGTCACAGTTCTAAGAAGTGCACCAGGAAATGGCTTTGGAATCCAGAGCCCAGGGCCACTTCTCTGTGTGGGAATTTGCCAATGAATTTGTCAGGAAGACAAAGCATCGTGTTCAGTAGCCTCCACCCCAGGGTCCTCAAATGAAGTGATTTCTGTGCGCGAATTTCCTGGAGCCTGAAGGTTTATGGGAGAGCTGTCTCTCCTGCTCTGATCCTTTCTGTGTCACCTTAGGAGACGCCTTGGCTTATATTTTCTTTAAGATGCTCTGAGGGCATCTGCTTGAATGGTATCTGAGAATGTGAAGACTTCCCAAGGATTTGAAAACCATTTGATGACCACTAACATTTGCCTCCGCATTTTTTATTAGTTAGTTAGTTAGTTAGTTAGTTAGTTAGTTAGTTAGTTAGTTTTGGCAGCTTAATTTCTCATGGCCAGTGGACTGGATCTAGGTAAGAGGTGGCATTGCCTGGATTGAACTCTGTACCAGGATACTGTAGGCATAAAGGCTGTGGTTGGACATGTCGCAATATTGCTCCTCCTCCCTCTTTTGCTTTCCCTTGCAGACTAACTAGTAAAGACAAATAATCCAAACACTAAATTCCTAGAACGAACTCAACCAGGAGAGCACAGCTGGGAGGTTTTTCCTAGATAGCAGAACTATACTCCAATCCCAAATCAAATCTTTTATTTGTCTATCCCATAGATTCTTGTTGAGTGCTTATGTATCTTCTAAAACTAAATATCTCTTAAATCACCTTTAAAAAGAGAGAGAACATGTTTGGAGAAGAAGAAATTATTTTTTTCTATTTTAATGTTTTTCATTTTAAATATGGTGTCATTTTTAAAAAGTGAAGAATAACTGTAGTAGATGGAAACAATGCATTTTCAAGTTTTCTTCTTTTCTTTCTATAAAGCAGAGTTTGCATTGAATGGAGATATGTAGATCTGTTTGGGAGGCAGTAAAAATTTTTGACTGTTGTTTTGTGTTTTGACTTTCTGTTCTTAGATTTTTTTCAAAGAGCACTCAGATTTAGTTGTTGTTTTTGCTGTACCTGTGGAATCATTCTGTGTTTTGAAATATTTCATTGTGAAAATGTGTGCCTGCAGAGATTTAATCAGATAGAATTCATTTTCCCAAATTCTACAAATTTGGGTTGATTTCTTTCAATGGTTGACATTTATTTTGTCTAAAAATCTGCTAACAACCATCCATCTTTTGACTTAAGATAGAAGATTGGATAAATGATCTTGTGAGGTCAATGGGGATCAATCCATGTTTTGGGAAGATATGCTATAGAAAGAAGAAAAGAGTACCTGCTCTTATATTTACATTTGACTTCCCAGGTATCAGTTAGCAGATACTAGTATATATATATATATATTAAAGAGAGAGAGTGGAAGGGTGGGGGAGAAACAGACAGAAAGAAATACATTAGTTGGATGCCTCCCACATGTGCCCTGACCAAGGCAGGGGTTGAACCTGAGACCCTTCATTCTGTGGGCCGACGCTCTATCCACTGAGCAAAACGGGCTAGGGCCAGATATATTATTTTTGTGGTATTGTTTGGTTTTTCAGTTGGGAGTTAAAAGAATTCTTTCAGTAGCATAGTAGCTTAAGATTTTTAGTTTGTCTTCATTACACCAAGAGTATAAAGAACTTATTCAGATGAGTTGTCTACATAACACCAAATATCTGGATATTTGAAAACCTACCAATAGCTTGGTAATATTTTCCAGTTTTTAATCAGACACAGTACTGTGTATGAACCCAATATAGGAATCCTGCTGTATAAAGGTGATTCATTGAGAAACATGATATGTCATCACACATTTTATTTTGCATGACTGTAATCCTGGATACTATGCTTTCTTTATATACTTTGTCACTGTTTACATCATCATTACATAATTGCCAGAGAGAGAGAGAGAGAAAGATTAGAAAGTCTGGAGGAAATCTATATAATAAAAGCCTAAGCAACCTTTACGGTGGAATGACCAGAATGACTGGTGGCTATGATGCAGACTGAGCAGGCAGGCAGGAGAGCAGTTAGGGGCAATCAGGCAGGCAGGCAGGCAAGTGATTAGGGGCAGTCAGGCAGACAGGCAGGCGAGCAGTTAGGGATGATCAGGCAGGCAGGCAGGTGAGTGGTTAGGGGCAGTCAGGCAGGCAGGCAGGCGAGCAGTTAGGGGTGATCAGGCAGGCAGGCAGGTGAGTGGTTAGGGGCAGTCAGGCAGGCAGGCACAGCGGTTACGGGAGATCAGGCAGGCAGGCAGGCAAGTGGTTAGGAGCAAGCAGTCCCAGATTGCGAGAGGGTGCAGGCCAGGCTGAGCCTCCTTCCCCCACCACCAGTACACAAATTTCGTGCACTGAGCCTCTAGTTTCAAAATAACAGTAAAGTAACTGAATCAATTCTGACTAAGCTATCAGTTAAGTTTTATAAGTAGTCCTCTTTGTGCCATCCCAGAGTTCTAATTACTTTCCCAGGTGCCTATTTTCCTGCCCTCCCGGACTGAAAACACATGTACGGAGAAAGCCACCCTTTTTGAAGACTCAAAAGCCTTTGACCATCTGTTTCTATTCCCACTGCCTAACCTTCTTTTTGGCACCTGTTGAATTCTTCAGTTCAATTATTGCATACTTCAGCTCCAAACTTTCCGTTTTGTTCTTTTTTATGTTTTCTATCTCTTTGTTAAATTTGACAACTTTTTCTTGTATTGCTCTCCAATCATTAATTGTTTATCTGTGTTCTCTTGTAGCTCTCTGATCATTTTGAGAACAATCATTTTGAATGATTTGTCAGTTAATTTTCTATCTCCGTCTCTTTGGGGCCGGTTACTGGAGGTTACAGTATTCCTTTAATGGAGTCATGCTTCTGAGTCTCTCTGATTCCTATAGCCTCGTGTAGGTGGCTGCACATTTGAAGAAGCAGTCATCTCTTCCAGACTTTGTAGAATGACTTTGGTAAGAAAGATTTCCACCTACATGCGGGGGCACACTGGAGTGTGATGTGTCCTTGGGTCTAGTGGTACAGGGTGCCGAGTGAGAGATGTGTGGCGTCACGGGGCTGGGGTAGAGGGCACGATGTCTCTTCACCTCAGGCCACTGGGAGCACAGCATCGACAACTGTGTAATCCTTGGCAAGTGCTACTGAGTGTCGACAGTGGTTCCAACAGCTATCAGGTTCCTTAGCTGTGCCTCCAGGTTCAGTGGTTAGGGACTGCAGGGGGTGGCCAGAGCTGGTGATAGACATACAATTGGCTATGGGGGCCAGCTTCATGTGCCTGTGTAGAGGTAGGGGCCAGTTGCAGGCACACATATGTAGTTGTTGGGGCCAAGATAGACAACTGCTGGAGTACTGGTAGTTTGGGGGCCCTGGCTGTCGGCACATACTACATTGCTTGCTGGGTCTCAGTCCAGGTTCAAAAGTGACCTGCTTTCCAGACAAACCTGCAGTGCAGCAGGGTGAGGGGTGTTGGACTGATGGCATGCAGGTGCTCGGCTATAGGGACTACAGCTCAGGGGACCACAGTGGGGCAGGCCAGTGACAGGAGACAGAGCCTTCTCTGGGCCCACAGAGGCTTTGGTAGGCATGGCTGCCAGGTGTGCCTTTCTGTGACTGCAGAATCTTCCCTGGGTGTGCACACACAGTGAAAGGCTAGTGAGAGGTGTCAGGCTGGCGGTGTGCACTTGCACAGCTGGAGGGGCTAGACCGTAGCACACACACAGCTGTGGAGTCAGCATTGGGGTTCTCAACTGGTATTTTGCCACCGTGAAGCCTTCAAGGCCTGGGGTGGCTGCTGATGCAATTCCTGGGTTCCAAAGGTGGAAGGAGGGTGTGGGGTGGGACTCAGATGGCTGGAGTCAGTGAAGTGAATACCCATCGGGAAAACTGCCAAAATCTGCAGGGAGTTTATGGCAACTGTGCTGGCCATTTGTTTCCTCCTCATTGTTGAAAGCAGCTGGTTTGTCTGTAAAGCAGGTCACTGTGAACCTCGATCACTTCCGTGCGTGGCTGCTATGGGAACCACCACTTTCCTTTATTGTTCTAGCCATCTCTGCACGTCTCAGCGTTGCCGACCTGGGTAGGGTGAAATTGAAGTGGAACCTTCCTGCAGTGCCCCGGAGGGCTAGGGAAGCTAGTTGTTCACCCCACTCTTCCTTTCCTGGTGAGGGAAACTTTTTCTAGCTGGGGAGTTCTCTCCTGGCAATAAGCAATGCCAGTTTGGGGGGTGAGATGATGCAGGGAAAATAAAGCTGTATTCCTTCTCTTCTTGTGTGGTTATTCTCAGGGGTTTTTTTATCCACTGTGTGGCCGAACTTTCTTAAATGGAATCCAGTGCTCTCCCAGAGTGGTTTTTGTTCATTGAGAGCTGTCTAATTGTTGATCTTTGTGGGAGGACAGAGGCTGGGGTCTCCTATGCACCATCTTGATGATGTCACGTTGGCCTCGGTAAATGCTGATGAACGTACAGATGCAGTTCTTACCACAACCCATGGTTGTCGTGTTATCATTGACAATATTTCACAAAAGTGCAAACAGCCTCTAACTGGTCAAGATCTGCTCTGTCCCATGCCTGGAAGTGTATATTTCTGATGATATAGACCTTGTTTTACTGTGTCCTCTAGCTGACTATGAGTGACACAACTTTTTATTTGGAGATTGTGTGCCACTTCTTTCAGGTCCAGAAATATACACTTCTAGGTAGAAAGGGTGGCCACCAGCTGGCCTCACAGTGCACACAAAGGGCATGCAACCTCTAGGATTTGCTCCATGATTTATGTGGGCCATTTCCATTGGCACCTGGGGTGGGGAGCTACTCTATTTACTTCAGAGTTCTGTTGAGTCTCAAATAAGACAATGTGTGTGAACACTCTTTTAAAATTATAGAACACTATAGAAAATAGCATCTATACTAATAAAAAAGTAATATGCTAATTAGACCAGACATCTTCCAGATGTTCTCCTGGACATCCTTCTGGACAAAGCCATGGTGGTGGGGGCTGAGGCAGAGGCAGTTAGGGGCAATCAGGCCAGCAGAGGAGAGTAGTTAGGGACGATCAGGCCGGCAGGGGAGAGCAGTTAGGGGGATCAGGCCGGTAGGCAGAGTGGTTAGGAGCGATCAGGCAGGCAGGCAGGTGAGCAGTTAGGAGCCAGTGGTCCCGGAATGTGAGAGGCGTGTCCGACTGCTGGTTTAGGCCCAATCCCTGGGATCGGGCCTAAACCGGCAGTCAGACATCCCCCAAGGGGTGCCGTATTAGAGAGGGTGCAGGCCAGGCTGAGGGACACACCCCCCTTGCATGAATTTCATGCACCAGGCCTCTAGTCTATAATAATAAAAGCGTAATATGCTAATTAGACCAGACAGCCGAATGACCTTGCAGACGTCATTCTAGACATCCTTCCAGATGAAACCGCAGCAGTGGGGGCTGAGGCAGAGGTGGTTAGGGGCAATCAGGCAGGCAGGCAGAGTGGTTAGGGGTGATCAGGCCAGCGATTAGAAGCCAGCGGTCCCACAGTGCACACAAAGGGTACGCAACCTCTAGAATTTGCCCAATGATTTATGTGGGCCATTTCCATTGGCACCTGGGGTGGGGAGCTACTCTATTTACTTCAGAGTTTTGTTGAGTCTCAAATAAGACAATGTGTGTGAACACTCTTTTAAAATTATAGAACACTATAGAAAATAGCATCTATACTAATAAAAAAGTAATATGCTAATTAGACCAGACATCTTCTGGATGTCCTTCTGGAAAAAGCCATGGTGGCGGGGGCTGAGGCAGAGGCAGTTAGGGGCAATCAGGCCAGCAGAGGAGAGTAGTTAGGGGCGATCAGGCTGGCAGGGGAGAGCAGTTAGGGGTGATCAGGCTGGCAGGGGAGAACAGTTAGGGACAATCAGGCCAGCAGGGGAGAGCAGTTAGGGGCAATCAAGCCATTAGGGGAGAGCAGTTAGGGGTGATCAGGCCAGCAGGCGAGCAGTTAGGGGTGATCAGGCCAGCAGGGGATAGCAGTTAGGGGGCCGAGGCAGAGGTGATTAGGAGCAATCAGGCAAGCAGGTGAGTGGTTAGGGGCAATCAGGCAGGCAGGCAGAGTGGTTAGAGGTGATCAGGCCAGTAGTTAGGAGCCAGCGGTCCCAGATTGTGAGAGGGATGTCCAACTGCCAGTTTAGGCCCAATCCCACAGGAAACTGTCAATCAGGCATCCCCTGAGGGGTCCCAGATTGAGAGAGGGTGCAGGCCGGGCTGAGGGATTCCACCCCCCACCCCTCACCCCCCCCCCCCCCCCCCCGTGCACGAATTTCTTGCACCAGGCCTCTAGTATTATTAATAATGCTAAATAAATTGTTAGGTAAATTTATCCTTATGAATCTATGCTGTCACTACTCAAAGTGTGGATTAAGTGTGTGTTATCAAATCTTGCTACATACTGGGCTAGGCAATTCTCTGATTTCTTTGTCCCTTAAAGAATTGAACTTTGTACATTTCCATGTTTTATAGTATTTTACTCCAGTAAACATTTACCCCTTTACTTTTCTGTTTAAGGATTTCCTGGTTTTATGTAGTTGCTTCACGTGACTGTTAATTTTGTTTTACATTTTGGAAGAAGAGTACATATTGGGCAATTTGTCCCTTTTATTTAACCTTTTCTAACACTATTGAGAAACTATAAGAAATTGTTTTTTGATAGTTCTCACTTTTCATAGTGACTCAAGTTCTATGGGGCAAGATTTTTCTATTTTAAAATAAGTCTTTATCTTACTCAATTCACATGGGTTGCTGTTTGTCCTGATTGGCCAGACACTGGAAAACTGTAAAAGACATTTTCACAATGGCTCGGCATTTCAAAATTCATGCAGATATTGAAAACTATGAATTTTCCAGACACTCCAAATTTCAGAACAGAATTTTATTTAAAATGTTTAATGCATTAGCTATTGATATGATATCTAGTTCATGCTAAAATCTATGCGAACATTTGTGTGCCTCTCACGTTGCAGGCGAGAAACCAAAGTCCAACAAGGACTGACGCGTTAAAGGTCATGCCCTTGGGTGGGAAGAGAGCCTGAGGCTCCTGCCTGACTTTCCCTGCGTCATACTGCCTACCTTGTAGTAATCTGGAGCCTTTTGCTGCAGAGAGCTGCCAACCTCAATTCCTGCTGGACTCCGTCCTTGAGTACGTACCTAATCATACTGTCTCTTAGGGGATTTGATGATGCGAGAATCTCTGCATCTTGTATTCATGGCCACTTATGGTCTAGCGTCATGTTGGCTCCAGAAATTTTCAAAGATTAGTGCAGTGTGTGTAGTTCTGACCTGGACATCTGAGATATACTTGAAGAAGATAGAAATTATTCTATTTGTTTTTCAAAAAAGTTACAACTTCAGTGGATTTAATGTCTTACCCATTTTTTCTTATCATTACTAATAAAAGAACCCTCATCACTTTAGATTGTTTTGACAACAATGTTCAGATCTCAGATCACAAAATTATCTGAGAAATACCGTTAGACATGATAAGTATAAAAATAGTCTTCCTTTGTAAAATTAATTACTCACAGTGACTTTATTCATTAATTGCCCTAAAATCTTGCCCTCAGTAGGAACCTCCATGTTCACAAAAGAAAAGCAGACATGGAAAGAAAGCTGAGTGGGAGTAGAAGCAAAGCATGGCTCTCCCCTCTTACCCTTCATAATGTTTTGTATTTGTAAATCTTTAAGTCAAATTTTTCATACCTTTGGAGAAATCATTGAGCATTTTTTATTTGGGACCTTTGCTAAATTCAGTTAAAGGTAATTTTAGAAAGACTTTGTCCTCCGATATAAGCCACCCTTGTTCTAGTGGGCACCTGGTCCATCTCTGGGCATCAGTGACTATCTGAAATGTTTCCTAATGCTGAGTCCAAATCTGTTTTCCTACTGTTATTTCTTGAGGCTGCAATGAGGTAGAGTATGACTCAGTTTAAAAAGGAATGTTCTAAGAGAGTTACTTAAAGATAAAAGTGGTAGAAATAGAAGAAATTATTCCTAAATCCCTTAGGATGTTTAAGTGGTTGAAAAATCACTTATCAGAGATGTTGTAGAGTATTATACGGTAGTTGGACCACGTCATTGCTCAGCTTCTAGCATGAAAACTGATTCTACAAACATCTGTTCTTTTTGCCACATCTCTAAAACATTTCATATGTAATTTCAGAGAATCATAGAAATCATTCTACCTCCATAGAAATGGTTTCTGCCTTGTGTTTAAAATCCATTTATCTTGCTTCATTTGTTTAATCAAACTCATCTCAAGTTTTTTTCATCGCATTTGGATAAGTGAAAATAATGTATATCAGAACCTCTTGAAAAAATTTGATTATGCAAAATCTAAGGTGCTATAAAGCTCTGTCAAGTCAGAATCCTTGAATAGTACCACAAAATTTTATTTTAACAATTTTTAATGGACATTTGTCTAAATTCTATTTATGCAATGGTTACAGTACTTACAGTTAAACATATCTGTACTTAACTATCTTTTTATTTTTCAGTTTACTGGAGATTTCACATTTTCTGCATGACTCATGTTTATTGTTAAAACTATTAATTGGAGTGTTGAGCTATAATACAATTATGCTTTCAGGGCTAGAAGACTGTGTGTGTGTGTGTGTGTGTGTGTGTGTGTGTGTGTGTGTGTAGAGTTCCTGCTTTTCCCTGTATCCTCCATCCCCAATAGCTGTCACAGTGACTTATCTATAGCGATATTTATATATTTTCCAATTTGTTGTGGCTTGGAAATAGGAGATATAAGCTTATTAGAACAAAGTGTCAAGCAAGGATACATAAATTCTGAGACACTAAGATATAAAATACATCAACTTTCATGCCCGGTTCTTATGTCATGTTTATTTTTGCAGCTCCAGGTGCTTAAAAATTAACTTCTAGTTCTCTCTTGTATTGTGAAGAGGAAGGCTGAAGTGGTGAGCTACTTGAAATAATGTGAAATCTAGAACGTATTGCTCTACTAGTATTATTCACCACATTGCTTCTCTGACCTTCACAATGGCAGCGGCATCTCCGGCAGTACGTGCTGCCTTTGGAGGGGGCCCAACAGGTACCTGGAGAGCAGCATTATTTTGCTCCTCCTATCAAAAGAGGAGCCATGCCAGGGCATGATTCTAAACCAGATATCTTGGCTATTTTTATTAGTTCTTGATAATCATCTCATTTAGTGAATATTATTTCACGGAAAGCTGTAAAAAACGCTAGGTTCAAAGAAGTCAGAAAGGAAGCAGCGGAAAGAGTCTCTCCCAGCAGTATCTCCACTCAGAACCATGGCGTTGAGAAATGGGAGTCCAGAAAAAGGACAGAAGGACATTTGTAAGAGGATAAAATCGCCTAGAGTCAGGAAGAACTGGGACAATTTTTCTTTGAGTACTTTGTCACCGGTTTGGCTCTTCGTTGCTGGTAAAAGACATGCTCCAGGATCTTGCACAGTGGCACCATCCCAGGTGTAGCACCAGGAGGACATCCTGGGGTCATTAATGTCAGTGGTGAAAACTGTAACCATAAAAAGAAAGGGCTTTCTTGCCCTGGCCAGTGGTTAGAGCGTTGGCCTGGGCACTGAGGGGTCACGTGTTCCATTCCAGGTCAAAGGCAGGTGCCTGGGTTGTGGGTTCGATCCCGGGCCATGCTGGAGACAACCAGTCAATGTGTCTCTCCCACATCGATGTTTCTCTCTCTCTCTCTCTCTCTCTCTCTCTCTCTCTCTCTCTCTCTCTCTGTGTGTGTGTGTGTGTGTGTGTGTGTGTGTGTGTGTGTGTGTGTGTGTTTCTCTCTTCCCCTCCTCCCTCCCTCTCTTCTAGTCTCTCTAAAAAGCAATGGAAAAATATCTATCCTTGGGTGAGGATTAACAAAAAAAAAGGGAGGGGGGCTTCCTTGAATCTGCTGCTACCTTCTATCATGTGGCCCAGGCAGGACCTGTTCCCTCAGCCTGCCAGAAACTGTGCTCCCAAGATCTGAACTCAATGCCCAAATACATTCTTAGGTAAGTGCTTGTAAACTTCAATGTGCATATAATCACTTAGGGGTTCAGCAGGTCTGGCGTGGGCCTGAGCTCCTGAACCAGCTCCTTGGTAATGCCCATGCCAATTGCCCATGAGGCACTCTTTGAGTAGTGATGTTTGAGAATTTCTCAATTCTAATTAAATTAGCTAGAAGTCATGAAATGAAAGGGAATATCCTATATAATAAAAGGCTTATATGCAAATCAACCAAACGGTGGAATGACCAGTCACTATGACGCACACTGACCTCGGGGGGCAGATGCTCAATGCGGGAGCTACCCCTTGATGATCAGTGTGCTCCCACAGGGAGAGTGCCGCTCAGCCAGAAGCCAGGCTCACAGCTGGCCAGTGCGGTAGTGGTGGCGGGAGCCTCTCCCGCCTCCACTGCAGGCAGACAGTAAGGAGAGAGGTGTCCTGGACTGCGAGAGCCCCAGACTGCGAGAGGGATGTCTGACTGCTGGCTTAGGCAGCCCAGTGCACGACATTCGTGCACTGGTGGGGGGTTGTCCCTCAGCTTGGCCTGCGCCCTCTCGCAGTCCGGGACCCCTCGGGGGATGTTCACCTGCTGACTGGGCCTCTAATATAGTTATAAAATAAACCAACTTCTGAACTCCACAACATTAGTGCTAAAGAGACATAAAGAACATCCAAAAATGGAGGCCTAGATAAAAAATGGAATCTTAATAAACACTTATTTCTCACATTCTGGAGGCTGGGAAGTCCAAGATCAAGGTGTTAGTGGATGCGGTGTCTAGTGAGGGCCCACTTCCTGGCTCGCTAGTGAGAGATGGACCCTGACTTCCAATCCATGCCTTTTCAGGTCACCATGAAATGAGTTTAGAAAACACTGGAAGAGAGGGGACACTGGGACTGGAGAGGGAGTTAGGGCATGAAATGCTTACAAGTAGAATAAAATTATGCAGTAGAGACAACAGAGGGGAAAAAGCAACTAGGAAGAAAGGGAACAAGTGATAGGAGTAAAAGAAATCTGTTGGTTGGAATATAAAATATCAAGGGAGGCATATTGTAAAATTAGAAGATCAAAAGGCAAGATGCTGTCAGTTCAAATTGTTCAGACGTTCTCAAGGAAGCTTGAGAAATTGGTTTTTATACTTACTTCCATTATAAGTTTCCAGTCATGAAAATGACAGCTAAATTAGAAGACTTCTCTAAAATCCAGGTACATGCCCAGCCTGGCTGACAGCTTGATTTCAGCCTCGTGAGACGGAAGCAGAAAACCCAGGCGATCTCCCAGATCTCTGACCTATGGAATAGTTGACACTTTTATTATCAGCAATAAATGTGGGCATGTGTTTGTGGGGACTTGGTATGCAGCAATAGGACTGTAATAATTTTAGGAAGGGTGAGTAAGGGAGTGGAGAGGAAAGAGGGAAGGGAGGAAAGTCAACTGTAAGGGAACCTAGAGGAGGCTGTGGTTGGGAGCAGTGGGGCTCAATTCTCCTGGGATCTCCTGAGAAGTGGGCAGAATGCCACCCAGAATTATCCATCAAAACTATAAGACCAGCCCTAGCCAGTTGCTCAGTGGTTAGAGCATCAGCCTGCAGACTGAAGGGTCACGGGTTTGATTCTGGTCAAGGGCATGTACCACAGTTGCAGGCTCGATCCCCAGCCCCAGTCAGGGCGCATGCAGGAGGCAACCAATCAATGTCTTTCTCACATCAATGTTTTTCTCTCTGTCTCTCCCTGTCCCTTCTACTCTCTCTAAAAAAAAAAAAAAAAAAAAAAAAATCAATGGAAAAAATAACCTCTGGTGAGGATTAACCAAAAAAAATAACTATAAGACCACAGCATCTCAGTCCAACTCATCCACTCCTAGGGTAAGGAGGCCATAATGACCCTGCACTTCCAAGCAGAGCTTCAGGGTCGTCCCAGAGTGCCCCAGGAGGAAGAGAGAAAGGCACTGCAGAAAGACATACCAGGAAAGCTTCTTTTTTCATTTTATTTATATATTCACTTTTTTAATTTTTCAATATTATTTTGTATTGGTTTCAGGTGTACAGCCTAGTGTTAGACAATCATAAGCTTCGTGCCGTGAAAGGCGCTGTATAGAATGAGTCTGAACTTGCACAGAATTTTCTGGCACTTTGTGGCTGAAAATAGAAGTAGGCCAAGGTGATATGAGCAGGGTGCTTAAAATAATAAAATAAAATCCTATATAATAAAAGCCTAATATGCAAATTGAAGTGCACTGACCACCAAGGAGCTACGAGGAACATGGCAGGCGTCGGCAATGCAGCGCTGGCAGCGGGCGGCCGTGGAGGCACTGCTGGCCCGATGGGCCCCGATGAGAGCAGGACTGTGGCGGGATGGTGGAGCAGGTGAGCGGGCGGCGCCAGGCCAAGTCAGGTACAAGTGGGAGCTGATCACCCCACTGATAGCCCTGAAGACGGCAACCAGGACCAACGGCCAGCAGGCCGGGCCCCAGGCTGGGATGGGGAACTGGGGGTGGGTGGCAGCGACTAACCTCCTGCTGCGCCTGGGCAGGTGGCTGCGACCTCTTGCTGGCTACCTGGAGGTGGTAGTGACAGGGACAGAGGTACAGTGAGAATGCGGGGAGTCCGCCAAGCTCGCTCTCACTCCCCCTGCTACCCTCCCCCGGGTCGCCAGGGCTCACTTGCTGGGTGTCTGCGAGGACCCTGCCCCGCACCCTCGCGGCCTCTTCTGGATGAGCCAGGCCAGTCGGGCTCCTGTGGGTTTGTGCAGGAGCCGGTCTGCGTGGCTGGCTGGGAGAGAGCGCGCTGCCTGCTTGGCTTCTGTGCAGCACCGCTGGGCGGCCCAGAGGCCCACGCTGTGCCCCGTCCCGTGGCGTTCAGCCGCGCTCACCACATCTCTGCATGGGGACTTGGGCGCCATGACTCAGGCGGAGGGGGATGTGCAGGGACCTGGGGGCCTGTCAGCTGGGGCCTGTCCTTCCACACCAGACGCTCACACTTCGATCACCAGCCAGGCCTAGGGACTGCACCTGTGCATGAATTTTGTGCACCGGGCCTCTAGTAATAAATAAAAATCCTGGAGTGTCAGAACTGAGACTCAGAGAAGAGAGGGCTCATGCTCAAAGGAACCAAGCCTGCAAAGCAAGGTCGGAGGGAAACTCAGTCCCCATGACCTCCAGCAGCCTCTCCACTGCTCCCAGCAAACTTAAACCCCCAAACACAAGATGAGCTGCTTATCCAATTCCTGTCTACCTATGGGCATCCTTCTATGTTCCAAACACGACTACAAGATTACTTCTGGTTCATTTGACATTTAAATATGTAGTGCTTTGTACAAGCAATTACATGTTGGTGTTATAGGGTAGTAACAAAACAAAACCATACCCAACTTCGTGTTGCTTATAAAAAAAAAAAAAAAAGAAATACCAGGGTAACTCAGAAAAGTTGAAATTGAGCTCATTACTATATTTTTACTTTGTCAACTCTCTAAAATTCATTTTAGAAACTTCTTTGCTTCTCCTAACTATAGCATACTTTTCTTTCTCTACGACTTCTGGACTAGGAGTGAAATTGGAAAGAAATGGACAGAGCAATAAGATCCCCAAGCTTCTTGCAGGCAAAGTCTTGCACCTTGTTCCAGACCAGCAGTCATCCTCATTTACATCTATTTTAAATAAATAACTTTCTTACGTCTCCTAATACTGAGTGTGTCATATCTTGAGCAACAGAAAATTTACCTAGCAACTGAGTAATTGACAAGGAGTTATTTTTGCACCCTAGCATGAGCTTGATAAGAAGCTTTTCTGGGCTCTTAGTTTTATTTTATTTAAATTTCGGTTATAAAAATTTAGAGTTGGTTTTTTTAGATGCTCTAATTACTTAAATAATCTATTCACCAGACTAGGCAAACATTACATTTGAGCACCAGTCTAACTATCTGGTTTATAACAAATGAAAACATGGAAGTATTAGTTCACAAAAGACTGAACAAAGACAGCTTAAACTAGAGTTCCATTAAAATGACTTAAAACATTCTATTTACATAGAACTTCCTACAATACATCTAAAGCACTGTATTTTGTTAATCTGAAGGCATGCTTTTCTTTAATGTTTTAACAGCTCTGGAATTGGGGTGTTTATTACCTTGCTCTAGACCAAGAAACTTTTATGATCTACTTGTTTTTGCCTGCAAGTGCACAAACATCAAAAACGCTAGATCTCACACAGCCCAGTTTCTACCGACTTCCCTGCCAATGTCTCCTACCTCTCGTGCTTTCCACGAGTTCGCTCCAAATACAGAGGCCTGCCTGGGTTCCCGGCTCGGTTGTGCATTAGAGCATTTATGCCACCAGTTCAGTACGCATGAAATGCAGTTGCCTCCGATCTCATTATGATTATCATTCCTCATTCATATCTCAGCCTAAAATGTCCACCGCATCCCCTAGGTCAGTGGTCGGCAAACTGCGGCTCTGTTGACTGAGTTTGCCAACCACTGGACTAGACTAAATGTTACCGTGTAGTTGGAAGCTGTGAGGATTAGGCAATTGTGGCATATTGTGTGCAAAGAGGCAAAGGGTAGTATATACAGTGGTCGGCAAACTCATTAGTCAACAGAGCCGCAATTTGCCGACCACTGCCCTATCCCATTGCCAGTTCTTAAGGCTCTTACTCAAGGCCGGTTTCTAAAATCCCTTTCGCTACTCCCACGGAAAGCAAACCCAGACTGTCTCCTTTTCTCGTGTCTCAAGAAACTATCAGAAGTGAGAAAAGTACCTGCACATAGCAGTGCCCATGCTTTTTTAAATAAACAAATGTATATGTTAAGTAATCCCACCCAAAGCCTGAATAATTCTATGGACCAGACCCACTCTGGGAAGCAGGTGAGTTTTATGTGTGGGTCTGAGTGAATGACAGGCTCACTGGCTAGGAAAGCACAAAGTTCTGTTTCTTATCACCATGTCAGGGAGCCACAGCCCCCAATTTCCTCTACTGACACAAAGAATGCCCTTATATTTTCATATAATGACCCTTGAATTGCTGGGTAAGTATTTTATCAGGTCCCTTTCTTTCCAGACACTCTTCACCGTGTGCCAATTTAAGGGAATTGTGAGAGCTGCGTGTTAAAATTACAGATCTTAAAAAATGGACAAGAAATCCAGATCTCTCCTGGTCCAGAGGCTATGGCTTCAGGCGTGTATATTATTATGCCCTTATTACAAATAAAGAAACTGAGGCCTGAGAAACTGAGGGTAGAGTCTCATTTAAGATCACTTACGCTTGGTGTGAGCTCTCCCTCCCAGGAGCACACTGCGCCTTCCCCTCCCCTTCCCCTACTGTGCCCCCACAGGAATGCCATCTCGAAACTCTAAGGGACCCCACAAGACCTGCAACCAGGGAGCAATGGGCGGCGGCAGCTCTTCCTGAGCTAACCCTCTGACCTAGACCCCAAGGCCCCCTTTTTTCTGACTTTCCCGTGAGCCCACGCTGCCTGCCTAGGCTCTCATGTTGCTTCTTCCATCCTTGTTTCACTGCCCCCAGCTTTAATAAACATCCTCTCAAAATTAAAAACATAAAAAAGCACTTATTTTTGAGAGTCGAGATGGCAGTAAGGTTACCTGTCCCATGTGTCTCTGTTCACTGTCATTCTGATCCCAGCTCGTTCATTTTCAACCTGGGCCCCATTATGTATAGTCTCATTTTAAAACTGAGGCAAAAATACCTCTGCCGTTGACCAGCACCAAGTTATTAATATCGGGGGCGGGGGGGGCGGGGAATAAGACCTGTTTTGGTTTTCTTTGGTGTCTTTGCTCACCAAATGCTTATTGTACACACTGTGGTGTCTTTTATTTGCATAGCTTTTAACTATTTTCAGAGTACTCCATACATGTTAACTCTCCTTATGGGGAGGTTGAGATGTTGTTACTGAATCCATGATAGAAAAGAGAGTGCAGCCCTAACTGGTTTGGCTCAGTGGATAGAGCATCAGCCTGCAGACTCAAGGATCCCAGGTTCGATTCCAGTCAGGGGCATGTACCTTGGTTGCGGGCACATGCCCTGTGGGGGGTGTGCAGGAGGCAGCTGATCGATGTTTCTGGCTCTCTATCCCTCTCCCTTCCTCTCTGTAAAAAAATCAATAAAATATATTTTTAAAAAAGAAAGAAAGAAAAGAGAGTGCATAATTGGCTCAGAGGGATGGCAAAAGGAAAGAAATATGGAATACCCTGACCCTAACCTTAATCCTAGCTCCAACCTTTATCCATAGAGTAAAACCAAGGCACATCATTACCAGTGGAAAGTAAAAGTGGACTAGAATTAATAACATCAACAGAGTCCCAGCAGAAATACAAAATGTTGGGAAAGCACTGCTAAGTGGAGAAAGAAGGGGTGAAGCAAAGAGAGGGATGTGAGTAGGTGCAGAGGAGGCACTAAGAGAAAGCTGTCAGGTAGTGTGGGTGGATAGACAGGTTGACAGGTGAGAGGAGTAGAGATGAATGCTGAGATTGGAGAGGAAGTGTGAGGAGAGGAGAGGGCAGGGTGAGAGAGTGGGGAAAATTTAAGTGCCATCCAGGACAGGGCATTGATAGCACAATTATATGTGAATAGCATTCAGAAACCACTGCTCAGTAAATGAGTCTTTTCTGTTGCTTCAATATCTACTTTCTAGTGTCATGTAGAGCTAGTGGAGATGGAATTAGATAAAATCAATTTGACCTCTAATCTTACTCTTTGTCATCAGTATCTGCCGGGGCTGACCAGCAGACCCTGAGCGATGGACGAACAGATCACTGTGACACAGGTTTCTGTCAAAGAGAGGACTAAGGAACTCTTTTACTTCAGTAGTAAAGCAGTCCTGTTCGCCTGCCTCTTTGGCTTTTTATTGTAACAACAACTTGAACTCAAATTAACCTCTAGATACAATCAGTAGGGTAAGTATCCTTGAGAAAGTATATGCTTCTACAAGGTCAGGTCTTTAAAGACTAAACATAAAGATTCTGGCAAAACACCCCAGGCGATCGGACTTGTTTAGAAAAGTCAAGGTAAGGGCTTCGGCCTTTGCCAAGGTCCCTTCAGAGGCCCCGACCTTTCAGACAATCCTCCTTACAGACATTCCAGCCAAGTCCCGTGCTTCCCCACAAGTATCTGTTTAGATTCCAAATTATTGTCCTAACCAATAGCATTTATACTTTCAAAATGTAATATTTTTAATGAAATCTCAAGTTAAGTAGGTAAATAAGTAAGCTGGGATAGTGAAAATTTGCTTTTGTTTAAAAATATGGCATGACCTCAAGTTAAGTAGGTAAATAAGTAAGCTGGGCTAGTGAAAATTTGCTAGTTTTCTTTGAAGGCAAATATGTATGAAAAAAGAGGGCTTAGTGAATTCATCTTCACTTTACAGAAGAAAATATGAGATTTACTCGATAATTTGATCATTTCAGTTTAGTGTATTCACTATAAAAATGTTTGAGGTTGCCTAAAATCTATAGAAATAATTTTCTCAGTAAAGATCAATCAGTTTAGAATTCTCATTTCTTGTAAGGAAAATGAGATACAGTTTAATGTAATCAAATGAGAGGAAAAAGCAAAGGAGGCAGAATTTAGTAAGGAAAGTTTCATTCTGACAGAGAGAAAATAGCGCCACCTACTGCTAATCACAGCCCTTTTTTCTTTTTTTTTCTTTTTTTTTTTTTTCTTTTTTTAAATATATTTTATTGATTTTCTACAGAGAGGAAGAGAGAGGGATAGAGAGTCAGAAACATCGATGAGAGAGAAACATCGATCAGCTGCCTCCTGCACACACCCCACTGGGGACGTGCCCGCAACCAAGGCACATGCCCCTGACCGGAATCGAACCTAGGACCCTTGAGTCCGCAGGCCGACGCTCTATCCACTGAGCCAAACCGGTTTCGGCGCCTTTTTTCTTTAAAAAAGAATTATGACATTTTTTATTTAAAATTTTTAATTTAAAATTAAAATAGAAAAAAAGCCTCATGAAATACATTAAAATAAAATGTAAATAAATATCACAACAAAAAAACACAGTCTACAACATCACTCTCTTTCTCTCCTCTTGCTTCACAGAAGTAAGCACTTTCAACCTTTTTGTTGAATTTTCTTGTATTACTCCTTATACGTCATTTTGGTAACAGCCTAAACATATGCCTCTTGATTTATACATTTTAGACACTATCTGTTGATTTCATGTTATTAAAAATGAATATTTAGCTTTCCTTCTTCCCTACTCCCATCATACTAAATATTTACTCTGCAATTTTTTATTATGCAAGGTCAGAATTTCCATTATTACATTATATTACAGTATTACATTACTCTTTCCTTCTAAGTCTTCTAATGTAACATCACTATCATCTTTCTTGTTCGCTGCTTTTCCTGGATTGCCCCTTTGTTTTCATTTATATAACTTTTTGTTAATATCATCTTAATTTTTTCTCGTTAGCTATGTCAATGCCTGTTAGTAGTTTATTTCTAAATGCTTACACATATTAGATATTCTATCAGTTCCAATCCTTCCCTTTTAGGGAATCTTCACTCAGCCTCCTCAAATCGGTTTCTGTTGCTCTTTGGCCAACTCAATATCTGTCATCTTGTAATTCTTTCCTGAACCACACATTTTCCTCCTCTTTGGAGTGTACCATCTAACAGCTTCTTAAGTAAGGGAGCATCAGATGTTAATTTTTTTAATATGCTTTTATTAATTTTGAGAGAGATAAACATCGATGTGAGAGAGAAACATCAATTGGTTGCCTCCTGTACACATCCCAAATGGAACAGAACTCACAACCTGGGCATGTGCCCTGACCAGGAATTGAGCCAGTGGCCCTTCAGTGCATGGGACAATGCTCAAACAACTGAGACACACCGGCCAGGGAGAGATGTGAATTTTTTGAGTCCTCATATGAATGAGTATGCATTTATTCCACCATCACTCTTGATTGATATTTTTTTGGAAATAATATTTTTATGTGAAATAATGAAGAAAATATGGCATGACCAAACAGTCACAATAATTTTCCAATAACTGATCATAAATATATGGAAATCTGTGATTTACCAGGTAAAGAATTCAGAATAGCTATTTTTTTTAAATCAATGAATTACAGCACAAAAAGTCAACTCAACTAAATCATAAATAATACTCAACAAAATGGAAGTTTAACACGCAGATGGAAATGATTAAAGGAACCAAATAGACGATCAAGAGGCTTTGCGAGGCTTCAGCTCTTGCTCCCTAGACGGCAGAGGTGTCATGAGTGAGTGCCCATTCACCATGTGCAGGAGCCTGCACCCTGGCCACCTGTGGATCTGGTGGCCAAATGTGTATGTGGACGAGAACGAGCGCACCTGGCTGCCCATTATCATCGAGACAGAAAGTAGCCTCCAAGTCCTCATGCGTCAGATAGACATCCCCTGAGGAGAGGCTGTGCAGCACAGCCAGCTGTCCCCCAGCATGATGCCTCTCATGTGGCAGCTCTATCCTGGCAGGTGGTACTGCGTCTCCAACTCTAGCTTCTGGTGCATCATGTACCACAACGAGATCAGCGAGTCGAGAACATGGTCCTTGAGCAGCTGCCAGACCCGTAGCACAAGCCATGTGGTCCTCAGGTTCCTGTCCCCTGAGCCGCAGTCCCTCTGGCCTGCAGTGAAGATGTCTGTGCTTCTGTTCACCTTTTTACCAGCCCGGTGGTTCTGTCTGCCACCCCCGGGGCCAGCAGGGCATGGATGGGCAGGGGATGAGCTCTACCCAGAGCCCATGGGAACCTGCCTGCAGCACCCTAGGCCTCCCTCCCCCCACCCCCACCCCAGCCCAGATTGGCACTAGAAAGCACCCCAGGTCCATATAGCTTCCTCCAAGTGCCCAGGCTATACTGGTGTCCCTGATTTTCTCAGCTGCCTGATGATTTGTGGCCTCTCTCTCTCTCTCTGTTGTGTTCCTCCCTCCCAGTATCTCATGTTGTGTGTTCTACCTACAGGACTACTTCTCATTCTCTTCCCTCAGCTCTGTGCACCTCTGGCTACAAGGTTATGGGGCCTACATGCCTGAGCCCAGGCCAGGCCTCAGAGCCCCTGTGTCTGCTCTCATGCGGTGTGTGCCTATTCATGGCCATGTCTACAAAGGTCCCACCTGCCACGCAGGTTCACGTGCATCTCACGGGAAGGCCTGAGAGGAGCCATGCTCCATGCTCAGTGCTCAGAAGCCTGTTGGTCAAGGGTCCACAGCCCCTGACCTCGCAGGAGGCTAGGCAGGCAAGCCCCATGGATGGACCTTCAGACAGCCCTCCTGTAGTACAGAGGTTGGAAGTTCCCCCTTTTTATAGGCATTCACACTCCTGGATGTTATGAGGTTGTATGTAGCATGAACACTTTGTAATAGTGATTGATTACATGTAAGACAATTAAAAAAATAAAATAAAAAGAACCAAACAGAAATTCTGGAGCTGAAAATACAATGAATGAATTTTTAAAAATGCAATAGAGAGCATCAACATCAAAATGAATAGAGTAGAAGAAAGCATCTGTGAACTAGAAGACAGAAATTTTTAAATTGTCTAGCCTGAGGAAAACAAAAAAAGAATGAAAATGAGTAGAGAAAGACTGTGTGATTTATGGGATAACATCCACAGAACCAATTTGCAAATTATTGGAATTCCAGAATGAGAAGAGAAATGAGAAGGTGAAGAAAGCTTACTTTAAAAAATTGGCTGAGAATTACCCAAAACAGAGGAGAGATTTGGATATCCAAGTACATGAAGCTCACAAATCACAAAACAAAATCAAAGTTGTTTTCTCCAAGGATTTATTGAAACTGGCCAGGACGGCCGCGAGGGCACCACACGCAGGTGGCCACCCTCACGACCGCGCCGTTTCAGGTGTAGGCAGTCCTTTTAAAGGTCTAAACCACAAGAATCTTCCTTTGTTCTAAATTCTAAATACATTGGAATGTGGATCTATCTTGCAAAAGCAGATTGTACAAGAGCAGAACTGAGCAGGGTTAATAATCTCTAAAGGTAGTCAACTCCGGGAGCCACTGAGTCAATAGGAACCAATCTCCTGTGGTTCTGGTCCACAGGCACAGGAAAATTACCTTTGTGATGTGGTGTGGATTAATGTGAGTTTCCAGTTCTCAATCTGGGGGCTGAGGTAACTACCCTATTGTTTAAGCAAGTAAGTGTGTGCCGACGCCAAAATAGCAGGGTTAAAATTTAAACAGCAGTTTTTACCTGAGATGAATGTATGAATGTCCTTAAAGCCTTATTTCATTCCCTACTGGTCTTTTGGGAATGAATCTAAACCTTAGATTCATTACTCAGTTTTTACCTAAGTATGGTTGCTACCATACTTCAGGGGGGAAAAGGGGTTATAGTGCCTGATGACAGTCACAAACCCTCCAACCAGACATGAGTCCTTAAATTGTTCTGCCCACCATGAAATAGATTGCAAAGTAGCCTGGCCTCATGTCCAAGGCCATAGAGGGCAGAGCCTTTGATGTTGTCTGAATCCCAAATATGGAAGAGCTAAGATGACTGAGGACAAGTATATCCAGGGTAGGAACAGGGCTCAGCAGGAAGGGTGGGGGGTGGCTCTTAAGGTCTGGGGTGGGAGTTGAAGAATAAATGCTGGTGCATTTAACCAAGAATTACTGAATGAAAAGTTGTAAAGTGGTATCCCTGCAGTGGGGACAAAACTCCCCAAGTGGCCATTGTGAGGGTTTCCTGGGATTTGGTGTTAATCCTGGGAATTAAATATTAATTAAATAATAACTCTGAACAGGAGGTCTTATTAAAACATAAAACCTTATGATTATCATTTTGTTATCTGTTACATGAGAATATTACCTTCCCTATGTGCAAAGTAGCCAATGCTTTTGACCCCAGGAGAGGAGAGCGTTCTTGTTTGCCTTAGACCACTCTGCACATACATGAGGTTGGGCTGGAAGGGGTTCGCTCCAGGTGAATGTCTGAGGATTCATGACTGGTGTAACTAGCAGAGCTTAAAAGACTGGATTCTCTTTTATATTTTCTCTGGATAAGAATAAAGAGGTGGACAGGTGATGGCTGAGTTCCAGATGTCACTGGAAAGGGACCAGGACCAAGGTGTGTCTGCCCCAGCACAGTCTGGAATGTGTGAGTTCTTGACTTCATGCAGGAAAGATTTTACAAAAGAGGTCCAGGTGATTTTGAGAGTATTATTACAACTGGGACAGTGAAACAAAGGAAGGGCTTAAAACAGAAGAGGCAAAATGACAGTAACAGAAGTGAACCTAGACTGAGCTGCCTAGACTCAGGGAAAAAAGTCACAGTAACAGAAGTGAGCCACACTGGGCTGTGTGGGCTCAGGAAACAAGTTACAGAGGCAAAAGGAAGGCAAACAGAAGGCCCTGGAGACAGGTTCAGGGGGTTAGCCCGGGATAAGCCACCACTGCCCTCTGCTCCTCTGATTGTAAGTCTCCTGATAACCTTCAGAGCTGAGGAGAAAGCAAGCCTGAGGAAAAAAGGGGGAGGGGGGAACACATGCTCAAGAGAGAGCATGCACTGGCATCCTTCATCTTTAGAGTTTTTATCTGTTTTTTAAAATAAGGAGTTTTAGGGGAAGTCTCAGATGAAGATCTCAACACCATATTTAACAGCTTCCCAGGTGTATCCTTTGATATGCTGATGTATCAAAATGAGCACATAAGGGAGTTTGGGGTCTTTCTCTGGTGAGCTTCACTGCTTTACTTTTATCTTGGATTTGCCTGGCTCTAATTGGATTTTTGTTGTTGTTGTTATTTATTCCTGACTTCATCTGATCTGGGGTTTGGCTGGCACTAATAGCACCAATGGGTCTCGATTATCTATCTCCTTGACTAGGATGATTGAAGCTACTCCCTCTCTGGTTGTGGAGGAGAGGTGTAAATCATCTGTTCCGAAGTGTTCTTGGTTAGGGATGATAAGATTTTGCAATTAATTCGATGGCTTTAATTGCTTGGCCTTGTTTAACTATCTGTCTCATTCCACTTGCCAAAGAATTTCCTAGCTTCTTACTATCCTGCCTCACCGGCAATGAAACAAGAGTTGAGAAAGGACTTGCTCTCACTCCTGAATTGATCCATTTTTGGCAAATGGTCAGGTTTCTCATTTTGGCCTGGATCTTCCCAGCGCACCCAGCAAACACTAGGGCCCATTGTGTTCACCACCCTGTTAGGCATATGGAAGCTCAGGGACTGATGTGGAAATAATCCCCATCCAACATTTGCATTCATTTGTTCCAGCCTCCAGAAAGGCTATGTGTTCTCAGGAGAGATGAGAGAGGTTTTCTTTTTATCCAACCTATGGGCTGGGTGGAAAAATAATTCCCTCATTTTCCATGTTAGTGGTTGCAATGGCCTTAAGCATGTGGTGAACACAGCGGATAAAGATGAGTGAGAGCAGAAGTTTCTAGACCAGTAGGGAGCAGGTGTTTCCTCAGGTGAGCCCGGTGACAGAGGTGCATGGGTGGAGGCTGTGCAGCCTGGAGAGAAGGGAAGGGGGTGGACAAGAGAGAACAACGAGGAATCACATATTTATTTTTCCTGGTTTTAAACACATTTAAATTTTATAGACTATACTTGAATGGTTTGACAGCTTCAAAAATTTAATTTCCTTACCAAACTTGTTCCCAACTCAGTTTCTCTTTTCATCGTGCTTTCAACTTGAAAACAGAATGCAATGTATGCAGTACTGCTTTTTTTTTTTATTATTGTGACTGTGTATTGAGGAAAAGCAATATAGCAGACAGAATAAAATGTAGGGTGTTAGTCAGCAAAATGACAGACTTCGGAAGCTCCAAGCGCTCACTTCCCCACAGTAACATCTACAGAACAAGCAGAACCTATCTGATTCCGCTGGAGCTGCCAGCGCAGGGGACTCAAGAAGTGGCAACATTGGCCGAAACCGGTTTGGCTCAGTGGATAGAGCGTCGGCCTGCGGACTGAAGGGTCCCGGGTTCAATTCCGATCAAGGGCATGTACCTTGGTTGTGGGCACATCCCCGGTAGGGGGTGTGCAGGAGGCAGCTGGTCGATGTTTCTCTCTCATCGTTGTTTCTAGCTCTCTATCCCTCTCCCTTCCTCTCTGTAAAAAATCAATAAAATATATTAAAAAAAAAAAAAAGAAGTGGCAACATTGGTGTCTTTCCTGTTCCCTGCTTGCACAATTAGCCCCCAGGATGTGTGTGTGTGTGTGTGTGTGTGTGTGTGTGTGTGTGTGTGTCTTCCTTGCACCCACACTTACTGAGCGCTCCTGTTTCATGACGATGCCAACGGGGCCTGAGACCTCTGTCAGCCATCTGTCTTTGAGTGCACACGAAGTTTGTATGATGGGTCCGGTACCAAAGGTTCATTTGTCCCCTCGGCTTGCCCCAGCTATGAGAAAGGAATGTACCTTCCCTTGGGAAAGCAGCCCAAGGCTCCTGGAGAAAATTTCCCTGTGTCCTCAGCCTCTTCCCTCATGCCAGAAGACCCTAATAATTCATCTGGCCACCCCCACTGTCCATAAGGAGCCCAGGTCTGCAGAGTCCTCTCTCTCTGGCCCCCAGGTGGCCCTGGGTCTGGGTAGAGCAGAAAGGTTGAGGGGCTGGGATGCCAGCTGCCTGCCTGGTGGGGACTGTAGTGGGCTGGGTAGAGAAGTTTCTGAAGACATTCTTCTTCATGGTTTCTGACATCCGAGTAGAGAGATCGCTTTATTCTGGTTTCTCAAAATTGCTTTAGCCATTTTAATGTCTTTGCCTTTCCATATAAGTATTTTTTAAAGATAAATACATTCACTTCCTTTTAACCACTGAAAGTTCTACTATTTGCTATTTTCATTTAACAATTCATCATCAATATCTTCCCATGTCAATACCTACAAATCGACCTCATTTAACTATATAAACCTAAATTGATAGTATTGCATTGTGTGGATGTACCAGAAATTCTTTTTACCTTTTCCCTCTTAATGGCTATTTTCCCCCAATTTTGTTATTTTACTAAGTAATATCGATATCAATATCTTATTACACATATGTTTGCAAAAAGGTTCCCGACACCTATTTGCTGCCATTTAATTTTGCTTATTGTACGTATATGCAAAGATCAATTTTGCTTCATCTTAATAGGGTCAAGTTTCTCAATCATTTCCTTAATGGCTTCTGGCCCTTTCTTCCTTCCTTTCTTTCTTTTTTCCTTTCTTCCTTTCTTTCTTTCTTACTTTTTTTTTTCTTAATGCTTTAGACTTCTGCTCTGGAACTGTAGAATTAAAATGATTCATCTATGCTTCCTACGAATAATTTCTTGGCTTCAGTTTTTTTTAATATATTTTTATTGATATCAGAGAGGGAGAGAGAGGTAGAAACATCAATAATGAGAGAGAATCATGGATTGGCTGTCTCCAGCACGCCCCACACTGGAGATGGAGCCCGAAACCCTGGGCATGTGCCCTTGACCGGAATCGAACCTGGGACCCTTTGGTCCGCAGGCCAACGCTCCATCCACTGAGCCAAACCAGCCAGGGCTCGTGGCTTCAGTTTTACAGTCCCCGCCAGATCCAGTCCCGGCTTATTTCCAAGTCCTCCCAGGAGCCCGGGAGCCGGGCGTGCCCCTCCGGGAAGCCCCGGCAGGCGCTCTGTCTTGCCGGCGTCTCCAGGACGTTCTCCCGATTCCTTCCGGAGCTCGGAGGAGGGGAAGCTGTTACCGTCGGCAGCCACCCCTAGAGGGAATTATGGTCCCAAGAATCTCTCGAAATTTTTTCCAAGTTCTTTTTGGCTCCCTGACGAAGAGCTCCCAGGCGGGCGCCCAAGGGCCGCGCCGGACGCCCTCTGCCCGCCTCGGCCGGGAGACAGATCCGAGGTGGGCCGGGAGGAGGTGGGCAGCTGGGCGGCCGGCGGTACGTCCCCGCCGGCCTGCGATCCCGAGCCGTCCGGCTGGCGTTCGCGCCGGTTGTCGAGCGTCATCAAGCGACCGCTTTTATGTAGTTTCTCCCTCCGGAGTCCGGGCCAAATCCGCAAGGGAGAGGCTTGACCGCGGTGCCCGAAAGTGCCTGGCGGCTGCTTGGTCCCGGTAGCGCCAGGGTGTCGGCGCGTCGCCCTTGCGCAAGAGACCAGATCCGCTCGGCTGTGCGCTGCGCTCCGGGCGTCTAACGGTCCTTGTAGCGAATTTGGACGCGGTGTCCCGGTTTGGTTCCGGTCAGGGGCATGTGCCTTGGTTGCGGGCGCATCCCCAGTGGGGAGTGGGGGGAGGAGGGGCGGCTGATGGCTGTGTCTCTCTCATAGATGTTTCTGGCTCTCTATCCCTCTCCCTTCCTATCTGTAAAAAATCAATAAAATATATTTTAAAAAAATAAATAAATAAAATTTACCTTTGTAAGCATTTTAAGCACACAGTTCCATGGTATTAACTGTCTTCCTGCTGAGCTTCAACTTGCTCCACCCATCTGGAGCAGCCAGCAAGTCTAAAGAGCACCAGCCTGGCCATGCTGCCCTCCCTCGGAGCCCTCCACACCATCCACCAGCCTGGGACTCCTCCCCGGGGCACCCACCAATGGTGGCCAAAGAAGGGAGCTCCTGTGGGGAGAGGGTGACAAGAGGAGAGCAAGACAAAAGGAGAGGGAGAAAAGGAAAGCCAGGTACATAGGCCTACAGCACCTGCTATTCCCAGGTGGTCTCCTAACCAAGTACTCACCAGGCCTGACACTGCTTATCTTCCAAGATCAGAAGCCATGGGGTACCTTCAAGACAACATGGTCACAGACATTGGCAGCCACAGCCGGGCAGCCTCATGGCCAACCCCCTCTGCAAAGTCCTGCCACACCAGGCTCCACTCACCAGTGCATTTTGGAGCCCTGGAGTCCCCCACCTCCTGGTAAGAGGGAAGGCAGCCTGCCCAGCCAAGGCTTGAAAACACAGCTATTTGGTGTTGCTGCCTAGGCATATTCCAGAATGACCACCCTGCTCACATCAAGAGTCTGGACATTTAGATTCCCACAAGTTTTCAGTTTGCTGTTCCCAGGGCACCTTTTACAATAACCACTTAGAATTGAGCATACGAAAAAGTTAGTGACCTCCACCCAAACACCTTATAAATAACTAGAGACCCGGTGCACAAATTTGTGCACGGGTGGGTCCCTCGGGGTGGCCTGTGGGGATCGGTCCCAAGCTCACAGCCCCAGCACCGCCTCCTCACTTACTCCACCATCCTGCCGGCAGGGCCATGATCTGGGCTGGGCCCCTGCCAGGCTCCCTCAGCACTTGGGAGCCAGGCAGCGGCCTCGCGTCCCCCTCCACCCTACCCCCACCCCCACCCCCCGGCCACAGCTGGTCGCCATCTGCAGGGTGGTTGGCGAGGCAATCGGGCCCCCGCTCACACCTGCCTTGGCCTGGCGCTGCCTGCTCATCTGCTCCACCATCCCACCAGAGTCTCGCTCTCATCGGGGCCCAGCGGGGCCAGCAGCACCTCCACTGCCACCCGCTGCCAGCGCCATGTCACCCCCTGGTAGTCAGTGCACGTCATAGCGAGTTGTTGAACTCCCAGTAGAACTCCATGGTCGAGGGGACAATTTGCATATTAGGCTTTTATTATATAGGATAGGGGCTTGCTAGCCTGCTCTCTGTCTCCTGCTCGCTCATGACCTGGGATAGAGGACTGCCCTTTCCTCAGCACACTGTGCCACTCCTCCCACCCCTTTCCTGGGGTCTCTAAGTAGTAAATCTTAGGGTAGGGTGGGGTAGGGCAGAGGTCATACCTTGGGGCTCAAGGATGGAGCCACTGGTGGCCTCCCTCACTAAGAGGGAGGGACTTCAGGAGAAGGGGGAGTCAAGGGCGGAGCTCAGTTTGGGATACATTGACTTTCAGAAGCTCAGAGACCCAGGGCAGAGGTATCCAGAAGAAGCTGGACATAGGGGACAAAGGTGTGACAGAGGGCCAGGGCTGGAGCTTGTGACCCAATGAGTAAGAGAAGGGACATCATGGAAGGGGACTGAGGACATGGAGGAAGTTCATTAACCAGAGTCATCAAGCTGGAGACCTTTCGTGTTCGTTTCACAGCCTCCTGGTGCTAACAGAGTGCAGGGGCCAGGGAGGCCACTCAGTCAACATGGGCTGACTTGCCCCCACTCCACCTGTTTCCACTTTGAATCACTGGAAGAGAATTTGCTGAATTAAACAGATTGGTGACCCAGGCTCAGGTTAATTACCTAGGGAGGTGATACAAGGGATTACAAATCAAAGCAAAAATATAGCCTCGAGGCCAAACTAAGAATCCAGGCTACAAACTAAGACTCTCCACATGCAGCTCACTGAGGCCTGAGGGCCTTTGCACTTGCTGTTTTCTCAGTCGGGAATAATCTGTTTTCTGCATTGCTTGCTCCCTAAACACCTTCAGAAATTTACTCAAACATCCTTCCTGACTTTATTTTTCTCCATAGTACATAACACTACCTGACATTGTGCATATTTTACTCATTTTTTTTCTGTCTCCCCAACTGAACTGTCAGCTCATGACAATGGAGGCCTCTGTCTGCTTCACCCACTGCTGCATCCTGGTGTCTGGAACCGGCCTGGCACACAGTAGGGCCTCAGTGAATGTACACCTGGTAAGTGAACACTGAGAGCGTAGTGGGGACACCTGGGTGTCTTCCAGCACTGTCCCAGATGGAGAATGAAGGGGTCAGTACAACCAGCTGAAGATCTTGTTCTTTTGGAAACGTCTATTGCTATTGAAAAGAGGCAAAATTAAGTCCAGGAAAAGCAGGTGCCCTGATTCGGGACCATCCTAAATATAATAAACTGCGAGGGCTGTGTGAGTCCAAGGCTCTCAGTGGCAATTTACATCCTCTCAGTGTCTCCTGCCATCTCCCTCAGAAACCCCAGAGTCAGGATACCTCGGGCCAATACCCTCCACTTGGTGGGGGCAGGGGTTGAGCTGTCGATGTTTCCAGCCCAGAAAGAACTTGGTCCACACTTTGTAACTTGGAAAACGCTCTCCTCTTCCCTCAGCCCATCCAACCCCACTGCTCTTCATTCCCATGGCTCCTGGAGGGTTTCTGAGTCTTCATGCAGCAAATGAGCTCCATTAGGTGTCAGGTGCTGGGGCTTGTCCAGCAACCACGATCCACCCAAACCACACGTGACCAGTCCCTGGTCCTTGAGTGGATGGGCCGGGTGTGACTCCACAGGACTGTGGCTGAACCTCCTGCCTATCTGGTGTGGTCTCAAAGGGTGGACTCTGCAAAGCTGAGCCCTGATTGTGCTACCTACCTACCTCCCCAGCCCTCCCCCCTCGCCAAGCTGGACAATTACTGAGATTCTCACATTTAAGGGACTAAGCCCACATCCTGGTGTGACCTTTAGGGTACTTTTCAGCATGACCCAACCTCGCTGTGAGACAAGGGCGCCGGGGTCCTGTCAGGTTTCTGGGATTGGGGCCTCAGGGGCACCTTGAAGTTTGGGGAAGGGAGGTGCTCCACGCTCTTGGGCCGCCTCCCAGCTTCCGGGGCGGGGAGGCCGAGCCAGGGCCTATAGGACGCGCTCTGTCAGGAATGGAGTTGTCTTCTGAAGAGCCTTGAGCCAGGGCTGCGCGACCCAGACAGTCCTGGGGCGAGACGGTGTGGTGGGGACTCCGAGGCACAGCTGCAGCGTTTGGAGTCGCAGGGACCTGCGCCCTCCGGAGACCCCTCTCACCTCCTCCAATTCGCCGTCCGAGGAGCTGCCCGCCCAGGGGGTCTCAGGAGGAGGCAGGCGATGACGGCGGTGACACATCGGAGGTCCCGAGCCCCGATGCTCAGCTCAGGGGTGCTCCTCTGTCATCTGAGGGAGAGGCCGCAGGAGGACCTGCGGGAATAGGGTCCCCGCGCCCTCCTTTTCCCTGCTGGCCGGCCGTGTCGCAGGCGACCCAGTCCTGGCAGCGGGGGCATCAGAGGCCCAGTGGCTGGGCGCGGAGGGGGCCGCCTGCGTGAGGACGCGCCGCACAGACCAGGCGGCTGCGCCAGGTCCACGCGGGTCCAGTTGGCGGCCGCGAGGGGCTGAGCCCGGCCAGTGGGAGGCCTTTCAGCGAGGCGGGGCCGCAGGTGCCCGCGCCGGCTCCGGCCTCCGCAGCTTCCCGGCGCGCCGACAACCCGGCGCTGCTCGAGGGCCTGCTGGCTGAGCCGGTGGAACCCAACCGCCTCCAGGGCTCCGGCAGCTCTCCCAGCTCCAGGGCCGAGCGCCGGCTGCGGCCGTGCGTGTGCCTGGAGCGCGTGCACTGCTTGGCACCCTGGAGCTCAGGGAGGGTGTGCTGAGGCCAGCCCGGGTGTCTGCTGTCCCCACCCCGCCCCCAGGCCCAGGGCCGTGGCCATGCGCTCCACCAGCACCAAGTTGGCGCTCCTTCCTACCTGTTGATGGAGCCTCAAACGCCTGAGGCGCCTTTGCCTGTCTTCCGGATGCAGAAGAGCGCTTCCATTGAAGATGGCATCTTCCTAGGAGAGTAGTAGGCCCTTCTTCCTGCTTCTCCCTCTGCCCTCCTGCTAGATCTGTGCCCTGTGGACAAGGGCAACTTCCCTGGAATGACAGTGCATCAGGGAGAGGGGCTTCCTGGAGCAGCCCTGCCAGACCAGTCTGGACTGTGTGCCTCCAGGCCAAGCAGGAGAGAGATGCAAACTTTTCTGTCTGCCACGCTCTTGGGGGGCCCTTTGTAACTGCAGCTGAACCTTATCCTGACCAGGACAGCAGGCTTGGAGGGGACTTTTCTGTGTGGGACCCTTGGTTCTGGCTGCTCCAAGAGCCACAGCTGTCTAAACTGTTCAGCCCTCACTTCCAGGGGGTGACAGCCTCGCTCAGCGGTAGCCCACTCTCCTCTCCTGGTGCTTCTCTGGACATCTAGCATGTGAACCCTGGAGCTACCAGCTAAATGAGCCTGGAGCTACACGTCCAGGGATGTCTCTTGTTCTTTCCGCCCACACTTGTGCGCGCGCACACCCACTCCTCCCAAAGACGCAGCTCGTTTTAAAATATGCTGATTCTTTCCCTAATAACATCTGTAGATTATAATTATTTTTTAAATATATTTTTATTGATTTCAGAGAGGAAAGGAGAGGGAGAGAGATAGAAACATCAATGATGACAGAGAAGCACCGACCGGCTGCCTCCCGCACGCCCCACACTGGGGATCTAGCCCCCAACCTGACCAGGAATCGAACCATGACCTCCCGGTTCACAGGTCGACAATCAATGAGCCATGCTGGCCGGGCTATAGACTCTAATTAAATAACTGAAGAAACAGGCTATCCCATGCCTGGAGTAACTTGATTATTGCTAGAAAGATGAGTTTGGAACTGACAAGTTTCCTCTAAGCTGACAAGTTTAAAAGAATAATTTCAAAAAAAAAAAAACAACCAAATTCCACTCATAATATGAAGGCAGAGATTGGGACTTTATCAAGCCTTGGCCTGAGCTGTCAGTTTGGATAACCACCTATTTAGGACTCGCCACATGTCTCATCTTGTCCATATAATATCCTATATGCACTTTATTCTTATGGAGTCTGCAACTTCATGGGGAAAAGGTACTCCAATATATATTAAAGTTGTTAAGGGTATTGTAAAAAGGTATATAGTTCATTTGTTTGCTGTAAGGGTTTGCAAAGGAACTTGTAGGGCTGGTTTTAAATAGAATATATGAATAGAAAATTTGAGGTTCAGTAAGGCCAACAGATCAGAAATGACTGCCGTTGAAAAGATGGTTTGTTAGTTTCCAGAGGAGGGAGCATGCCACGCCACGCAGGAAAGCATCAGGACGGCTCAAGAGGGAGAGAAGGAAACTGAGACATGTTTCTGCCTGAATGGAATAAGATGGGAAGAGAAAAAGTTGCCTCCTTTTGTCTGGCTTGAACACTGTGCAGACGGCTGGAGCAGAAGCAGCCATCGTGCAACCATAAGGCAGTGACACCAACGTTCTGTTCATGGTGAAGTAGAGAGGTGGGTGGCATCCGAGTCACTGATGACATTGTTGGGCCACTAGACGACCTCTGGACCTCCCATCTCTCACATATTTAAACATTGAACATAAGGTGCCTTTGTCGTTTAAGCCACTCTTCGTAGGATTATCTGTTACTTTATATCTGATATATATATATGTATATATATATATATATATATATATATATATATATATATATCACATATAAATACCACATATCTGATACAGCCTTCAAGTCTCCATTGAAAATGGAGATAATACCCCCAAACACAGCAGCTCAATGCAGGAAAGGCCAAGATGTTAAGGCTTCCAACCTACGAAGTCCACACACCCATTCACTCCTCAAGCCCCCACCCCAGGCCATGCTTATGTCAGGACAGAATGACTCAGACCTGGCAGGGATCAGGATACAGCTATCTAGACTCTCAGCTCAGGGTTGTGTCCAGAAACCTCAACCAATCACGGGCCGGAGGTACGGGGGGAAGAGGACCTTGTCTGGATGAGGAAGCTGGGCTCTGGAGCTGGCCTGGCTGGGCTTCCCAGGGCTCCTCCATCCCCATCTCACTCATCATATAGGTCAGCTATCTGAAGCAGAAGGGACTGGGCAGGTCCATGGACTGGGCATGGACAACTTTGTTGACTCCTTCTGTAGCCTGGGCCAATACCCCCTCATCAAGACCCTGCAGCTGGAGCTAAGTGAGTAAGGGGCCAGGGACCAGAATTCAGGGAGAGGATATGAACCCTCTTCCCTCAACTGCAGGTACTGGCTCCTTCTGAGGAAGTGACTTTGCCCCATACTATGATTTCCCAAACTTCTTGCACCCCCACCCCCTCCATGAGCTGAGGAAGTGGTTAAAATGATTCTCTTTTCATGCTCTTCTTCTGTAGCAATGCCTGCTCAGGGTGTTGGTAACAAGGGCTTCCCTCCAGGGGCCCTCAGACTGGGAACAGCAACTTGCTTCTATCTCCTCAAGAAGCAAGCCTGCACTCATCCTATAGTGTGAGACTCCCACGGGCCCTATTATATGGTTGGGCTTTGCAGATGGTAGATGGTCCAGCTACTATAGCTCTGCACGATGGCTGTTCCAGCAAAGCTGCCCAAGGAGCCCGGTGTCCAGCTCCTCCTGTAAATACTGCATCTGGAGTTGAGTCCCCAAGGCCCCTTCAACCCTAGCCTCCATACCAGAGCCTGGGAGCCCTCCACAGCCCGTCTCCCCAGCTCTCCTTAGGGCCTGCAGTCTGGATCCTACAAGCCTCTCTGTGGTCTGTGCATATCCAAGCTCTCTGCTCTCAGACCTGAGCTCCTTTCTGTCTATTGCAGGCGTCCTCAAACTTTTTAAACAGGGTCCAGTTCATTGTCCCTCAGACCGTTGGAGGGCCGGACTATAGTTTAAAAAAACTATGAACAAATTCCTATGCACACTGCACATATCTTATTTTGAAGTAAAAAAACAAAACGGCAAAAACACCCGCATGTGGCCCGCGGGCCGTAGTTTGAGGATGCCTGGTCTATTGCGTCTAGGTTGCCTCTTCCACGCAAAATGGATCTTCAGTTTGCACGCCACTGCCCCCAGATGTGATTATTTACAGAGGCTTTCTAAGAACATTGCTAGTTCAAGAACTGTCCTTGCCCTAGCCGTAACCCTAACTCTAAACCTTATCCTAACCCCCTAATCTTCTAACCCTAAACCCCTAATCCTAACCCTAAAACCCTAAACCCGTGGTCGGCAAACTGTGGCTCGCAAGCCACATGCGGCTTTTTGGCCCCTTGAATGTGGCTCTTCCACAAAATACCATGGCCTGAGCGAGTCTATTTTGAAGAAGTGGCGTTAGAAGTTTAAGTTTAAAAAATTTGGCTCACAAAAGAAATTTCAATCGTTGTACTGTTGATATTGGGCTCTGTTGACTAATGAGTTTGCCGACCACTGCCCTAAACCATAGCCCAAACCCCAAACCCTAATCCTAACCCTAACCCTCTCACCCTTACCCTTATCCATTAACCCTTACCCTAACCCAGAACCCAGACCCTGGACTCAAACCCTAACCTCCAACCTTAACCCTAACTCCTAACACCCTATCCCCAAACCCTAAACCTCAAACCCTTAAACCCCTAAACTTCTAACATCCTAAACATAAAACATGTTACCATTTATAACATCATGATATTAAATGAAGTATAAGAGAAACTGATGCAATCAAGAGACAGTAAACACAGAATGTATGAGGTGTAACACAGCATACTGGGGTATTTTTGTTGTCGTTTTCTGTTTTGAATTTCCTCTTTATTACAAGACTACTTTTTAAATATATTTTATTAATTTTTTACAGAGAGGAAGGGAGAGGGATAGAGAGTTAGAAACATCGATGAGAGAGAAACATTGATCAGCTGCCTCCTGCACACCCCTACTGGGGATGTGCCCACAACCAAGGTATATGCCCTTGACCGGAATCGAACCTGGGATCCTTCAGTCTGCAGGCCGATGCTCTATCCACTGAGCCAAACCAGTTAGGGCTACAAGATTACTTTTTAAAAAATCAGCATATTACAAATTTAAATGCACTTATTATGTGTATTTCCCTTTACCCTAAATTACAGCTAAGGTAAAAAAAATTATTCTAGAAATATCTTTATTTCCTTTTTCAAATTTATCTTTATTGTTGAGAGTATTACAGATGTCCCCCATTTTCCCCTATTGCCCCCTCCATCCTAGGCCTTCACCACACTATTATCTGTGTCCATGGGGTGTGTATATATGCATATGTTATTTGTTTAACCTCTTCCCATCCCCCCACCCCTCTTCCCTCTGAGATATGTCAGTCTGTGCCATGCTTCCATGCCTCTGGATCTATTTTGTTCATTAGACTCCACATATCAGTGAGATCTGTGATACTAGTATTTCTCTGACTTGCTTATTTTGCTTAGCATAATAGTCTCCAGGTTTACAGGATGTATGAGGCATAACACAGCATACTGCTTTACAGCAAACTTTTTTCTTCATAAGTAGAAAGAGTACACTCTAAACTAATGATAAAATTATAGTATAGTAAATACATGAACCAGCAACATGATCATTTATTATTATCAAGAATTTTGTATTGTACATAATGTATCTGCTATACTTTTATATAACTGTCAACAACGTCGATATGTTTACACCAATATTACCACCAACACGTAATGCATTGTGCTACAACCAAGATGTCACTAGGTTTTCACTAGACAGCCATAATGTTACTAGGCAACAGAAATTGTTCAGTTCCATTATAATCTTACAAGAGGCCTGGTGCACGAAATTCATGCGTGGGGGGGGGGCGGGGGCTCAGCCCGGCCTGCAACAACGAAAGCGTTCCACGCCTGGCCTGGCCAGAGGCCCTCCGTGGCCAGGCACAGAATGCTTGCCTCGTTGACAGAGTGACAACACAAGCATTCCCCACCCCCCAGCCACTCCATGCCCGCTGCCCAGAGGCCCTCCGCGGCTGGGGTGGAACACTTGCCTCGTCACTGCAGCAACAAAGCAAGCATTCCGCCAGGCCGCTTATGCTGCCCGCTCTCAGTGGCCACCCCCCCTCCCCCCACTGGGACTGGGGCACTCCAGCGGGCTGAGAGGGCTGGGCGCCACCATCTTGTGGCTATGGGCGCCGCCATCTTTGTGATGGAGTGATGGTCAATTTGCATATTCCCTCTTTATTAGATAGGATGGGACCACCATATACATAATCTGTCATTGATCAAAATGTCATTATGTACTCTGTGACTATACATATAGGTGAATGGAATTGAACTGAGAGCCCAGAAGTAAACACCCATTTATAGTCATTTAATGTTGGACAAAGGCAGAAAACATTAAATTGGGTAAAGAAGGGTCTTTTCAATAAATGGTGCTAGGCAACTGACTTTTCACATACAAAGGAATGAAATTGGACCTTTACCTCAAACCACATATAAAAATTAACTCAAATAGCCGAAACTGGTTTGGCTCAGTGGATAGAGCGTTGGCCTGGGGACTGAAAGGTCCCAGGTTCAATTCCGGTCAAGGGCATGTACCTTGGTTGCGGGCACATCCCCGGTAGGGGGTGTGCAGGAGGCAGCTAGTCGATGTTTCTCTCTCATCGATGTTTCTAGCTCTCTGTCCCTCTCCCTTCCTCTCTGTGAAAACATCAATAAAATATATTTTTTTAAAAAAATAAATAAAAAATAAAAATTAACTCAAATAGATAAAAGGCTTAAATGTAGGAGGTTAAATTATAAACTATCAAAGAAAACCTGGGATGAATCTTCATGATCTTGGATTTAGCTATGGTTTCTTAGATCTGACACTAAAGCACAAGCAATGAAAGAAAAAATACATACATGAGCTTTCCTCTAGATTAAAAACTTTCATGCATCAAAAGACTATCCAGAAAATGAAAAGACAGCCTACAGAATGGAAAAAAATATTTGTCCATTATATATCTGATAAGTCTATTCTCCAGAATACAGAAAGAACTTTTACAACTCATTAACAAAAAGACAACTAAGTTTTTTTAATGGACTTTAAGATACCCTTCTCCAGAGAAAACATACAAATAGTCAATAGCACACAAAAATATATTAAACATCATTAATCATGATGCAAATACAAATTAAAACCACACACACTAGCCCTGACCACTGTTGCTCAATGGTTAGAGTGTAGGCCCTTGGGCCAAAGGATTGTAGGTCCGATCCCTGGCCCCTGTTGGGGTATGTGTGGAAGGCAACCAGTCAGTGTATCTCTCTCATATCAAAGTTTCTCTTTCTCTCTCTCTCCCGCCCTCCCTTCCACTCTCTCTAAAAATCAATGGAAAGGGGAGGATTAACAGAAAAAAAAAAACGCACACACACTGGAATGGTTATAATGGAGAAAACCCAGACTTCTGCTGAACTTCTGCCCATCCCCTTCATCAAGTCTCCCAGTGTTTCAATGACATTTCCAAGGTCTTAAGAGCAGAACACTACCCAAAGATTCATATCACAAAGAAGCAGCAATGTGATTTGCAAATATCTCTAATACATTACATCTAAGGTCAAAAGATATTTTGCAAATAAAGATGTTAAGATGTTTAAAATGGATGGAGGGAGGAGGAAGGGACGGAGGTGGACACAGATGGGGGTTGGACACAATTTTACATGTCTATGTCACAAGAACATCTTCCTGTCAGTGAATCACCTTATATTTGGTACTTGTACTGAACTTTCATTATCTTCCAAATAAAATCAAAGTAGAAAAGCAAGTAAATATCCCCTAAAGAAATTCTCTAAGGTTATAAAACATATTCCGAAGGTTAACTACTAAAGGGAACTTGGAGAAACAGTGTCATTGTCATGAGCAGCCACACACTGCCCTCTTATGGCCAAATGAGAAATGGTACCAGTGCTGTTCTCATGGTTCTATCCCTAATAGAAGTCAACACCAAACTGAGACATCTTCCCCAGGCTTGCTGTTAGATCAAAATAAATTTTGTTAAGATTTAATACCTGGGGGGAGGAGGGGGTGAATTCCAGTAGAAGTCATTATCTTGGCATTTCTCACTGTGAGAAAAAGTAGTCCAGTTCCCAAGTACAATATTTTCAGGGAGTAATTATGGAGCACCTGAGTCAGGCCCTGTTCCAGGACAGAAAATAGGAAAAGTATGGAAATAACTTGTCTACATCACAGCTCTGTATGTCTGATTTTTTTAAAAAAATAATAATTATATAGCCCTAGCTTGTTTGGCTCAGTGGATAGAGCGTCAGCCTGTGGACTGAAGGGTCCAGAGTTCAATCCCGGTCAAGGGCACATGCCCAGGTTGCAGGCTCAACCCCCAGTAGAGCACATACAGGAGGCAGCCAATGATTCTTCCTCATCATTGATGTTCCTATCTCTCTCTCACTCTCCCTTCCTCTCTGAAATCAATAAAAGATATTTTTAATTATAATTATAATTACTACTTCAACTTCATTAGTTGTTGGTCTGTTCAGGTTTTCTGATTCTTCCTGATTCAGTTTTGGAAGATTGCATGTTTCTAGGAATTTGTCTATTTTACCCAGTTGTCCTATTTGTTGGCATGTAGTTGTCTGTAATATTTTCTTACAATCCTTTGTATTGCTGTGGTGTCAGTTGTTACTTTACCTCTTTTGTTTCCTATTTTATTTATTTGGTCTTTCTTTGTTTCTTGATGAGGCTGGCTAGCAGTTCATCAATCTTATTTTATCTTTTCAAAGAACCAGTTAACAATATTGTATTGTATTCTTTAAGAAGAGGAAGAAGAAGAAAAAGGTAAAGATAAAAATTATAAACAACAAATACATATCTATCAACAAGTGAATCTAAAAATCAAGTGAATAAAAAATCTGATGAACAGAAAAAACTGGTGAATATAATAGAATCAGGGGCATAGAAAGGGAGTGGACTGACAATTCTTGGGGGGAAAGGGGTGTGGGGGTGTGGGAAGAGACTGGATAAAAATCGTACACCTATGGATGAGGACAGTGAGGGGAAGGTAAGGGCAGAGGGTGGGGGGAACCGGGTGGAGGGGATCTATAGGGGGAAAAAAGAGGAACAATTGTAATAATCTGAACAATACTTATTAAATAAGTAAATATCATGAATTGCCATTAAAATAAGTGAACATGGATGTTTATAGCAGCTTTATTCATAATTGTCAAAACTTGGAAGTAACTCCATTAGATGAGTGGATAAACTGTGGTTCATCCAGATAATGGAATATTATTCAGTGGTAAAAATAAATGAGCTATTTGGCCATGAAAAGACATGGAGGAACCTTAAATACATATTATTAAATGAAAGAAGTCACTTTGAAAAGTCTCTATATTGTATGTTTCCAACTATATAATATTCTGGAAAAGGCAATACTATAGAGACAGTAAAAAGATTGGTTATCAGGGGTTGTGGGAGGAGGGATGAATAGGCAGAACAGAGGATTTTTTAGGGCAGTAACACTACTCTGTATGATACTACAGAATGATGGACGCATTTCATTATGTATTTGTTTAAATCCATAGAATGTACAACATCAAGAGTGAACCCCAGTAAAATCTAAGCCATCTCACATAGCAATATGTTTATGGATATATCTCCTAGGGCAAAGGAAACTAAGGAGAAACTAAACAATGGGACTACATCAAAATAAAAAGCTTCCGCACAACAAAAGAAACCACAATCAGATTGAAAAGGGAACCCACCAGATGGGAGAACATATTTGCCAATGATATATTTGATAAGGAGTTAATAACCAAAATATATAAAATACTCATACAATTCAACAAAAAGAAGACAAACAATCCAATTTAAAAATGGGCAGAAGACCTGAATAGACATTTCTCCAAAAAGGACATACAAATAAATGGCCAAGAGATACATAAAAAAATGCTCAAAGTCACTAAACATCAGAGAAATGCAAATTAAGACCATGGATATCACCTCACACCTGTCAGAATGGCTATCATCAAAAAATCAACTGACAAGTGCTGGCAAGAATGTGGAGAAAAGGGAACACTATTTCACTGCTGGTGGGATGTAGACTAGTGCAGCCACTATGGAAAACAGTATAGAGTTTCCTAAAAAAATTAAAAATGGAACTTCTATTTGACCCAGCGATCCCACTTCTGGGAATATAACCTAAAAACCCCAAAACTCCAATCAGAAAGAACATATATGTTCATAACAGTGTTATTTACAACTAGAGGCCTGTTGCACGAAGATTCATGCAATAGGCCTTCCTTCCCCTGGCTGCTGGCACCAGTTTTCCTCCGGCACCCGGGACCCAGGCCTTCGCTCTGGCCACCGCCTTCCGTCTTCGCTCCAGCCAGAGCCTTCAGTCTTCACTCCAGCCGGAGCTTTCAGTCTTCTCCGCTCCAGAGCACTGCTCCTGTAGCTCCCTCCGCCCCCCGCCCTCCCCCTCATAGCAGGCGTCCCACCCCATGTGCCTGCGTATGCAAATTAACCCACCATCTTTGTTGGGTTAATTTGCATGCTCACTCCTGATTGGCTGGTGGGCGTCGCAGAGGTATGGTCAATTTGCATATTTCTCTTTTATTAGTGTAGATAGCTAAGATTTGTAAACAATCCAAGTGCCCATCAGTAGATGAGTGGATAAAAAAAGCCGTGTGACATTTACACTATGGAATACTATGCAGCTGTAAAAAAGAGGGATCTCTTACCCTTTGAGACAGCATGAAGGGACCTGGAAAATATTATGCTAAGTGAAATAATCCAAACAGAGAAAAACAAGTATTATATGATCTCACTTATTTGTGGAATCTAATGAACAAAAGGAATTGACCAACAAAATAAGACCCAAAGCAGGAAGGCATGGAACAGATCAAAATACCTCAATGTGGATTGGGGGAACAAGAAGAGATAAACCAAATAACTTATATACTTACATGCATAGCCCATGGATACAGGCAATAGGGTGGTAAATACTGGGGGTGGGTAGGGGCTTGGAGGAGGGGGGAAAGGAGAAGAAAATGGAAGATATCTGTAATACTAGCAACAATAAAAAAGTATATTTTTTTAGAAAAAAAAGAGAGAAAAAGTATATATTTTTTTTAAAGTGTGAACCCTAAATTGGGGGGCGGAGTGTAGAAAAAGGTAAAGGAGGGTAAGAGGTGACAGAAGTAGACTTGACTTTGGGTAGTGAACACACAATACAGATGATGTGTTATAGAATGGTACACTTGAAACCTATATAAATTTTATTAACCAATGTCACCCCAATAAATTAAAAAAAATGTTTAAAAAGTGTGACATTGAGTGCTCGCTTCAGCAGCACATACACTAAAATTGGAATGATACAGAGAAGATTAGCATGGCCCCTGAGCAAGGATGACACACAAATTTGTGAAGCATTCCATATTTTTTAAAAAAATAAATTTAAATTAAATTTTAAAATGTGACATTGGGTGATTATGATGCCTCAATGCAGGTTGACCAATTGTAACAATGTACCACTCCAGTAGGGAATGTGATAATATGGAAGGCTATAAATGTGATATTATAGGAAATAGGTGTACTTTTCTCTCAATCTTGCTTGGAGGTAAAACTGCTCTAATAAAATAAAAAGTTTTTTTAATTTTTTCCAGTTTTATTGAGATATAATTGGCATACATCACTGTGTAAGTTTAAGGCATATGCATAATGGTTTAACTTACATAGATTGTAAAATGATTACTACATGTTTTTAGCCTCCATCATCTCATATAGATACAATAAAAAAGTGAAAGCAAAAAAGAAAATGTCCTTGTGATGAGAACTCAGAATTTACTCTCTTAATAAGTGTCATATGTATCATACAACAATCCTATCTAATAAAAGAGTAATATGCAAATTAACCATCACTCTGCTACATCCACAAGCCATGCCTACAAGCCACGCCCACAAGCCAATCAGGAGCAAATATGCAAATAAACCAACCAAGATGGCTACGGCCGCAGAGAGCAGGAGGGAGGCTTGGGTTTCCCCGGCAATGGAGGAAGCCAAGCTTTCCGCCTGCCCTTGCTGGCCTAGGCCTCCACTCAAGGCTACAAAGTTTCAATGATAGAAGATACATAAATACAAACAGAAATGGCAGCAGCCATGGAGCTGGAAAGAGCAGGAGGCTAGGGTTGCCCCCCGGCAATGGAGGAAGCCAAGCTTTCCACACACCCTGGCTGGCCCAGGCCTCCGCTTAAGGCTACAAAGTTCCAATTATAGAAGATACATAAATCCCAACAGAAATGGCTGCTGCCAGCCATGGAGCAAGCAGAAGGCTTGGCTCCGCTCCAGGCTACAAAGTTTCAATAGTAGAAGATAAATAAACCCCAGATACCAGGGCCTCCACTTGGGTTGCCAGGGGACGTGGCTGGCCTGCAAACCACCACAGGCCCCTCGCCCAGGCCGCCCCACACCCCAAGGGAACCCCCACCCTGATCCGGGATATCCTTCAGGGCAAACCAGCCAGCCCTCACCCATGCATTAGGCCTCTATCCTATCTAATAAAAGAGTAATATGCAGATTGACCATCACTCCAACACACAAGATGGCTGCTCCCATGTGGTCAAAGATCCTGCCCCCATGTGGACACAAGATGGCCACCATAAGATGGCCAGCAGGGGAGGGCAGTTGGGAGAGACCAGGCCTGCAAGGGAGGGCAGTTGGGTGTGACCAAGCCGGCAGAGAAGGGAAGTTGGGGGCAAACAGGCCTGCAGGGAAGGGCAGTTGGGAGGGACCCAGGGCTGCAGGGAAGAGCAGTTGGGGGAACCAGGCCTGCAGGGGAGGGCAGTTAGGGGCAAACAGGCTGGCAGGGGAACAGTTAGGCATCAATCAGGCTGATAGGGGAGTGGTTAGGGGGTGATCAGGCTGGCAGGCAAAGCGGTTAGAAGCAATCAGGAAGGAAGGCAGGCGAGCAGTTGGGAGCCAGCAGTCCTGGAGCAGCCAGACAGCCCTCGAGGGGTCCCAGATTGGAGAGGGTGCAGGATGGGCTGAGGGACACTCCCCTCCCCCCCCCCCCCCGTGCACAAATTTCATGCACTGGGCCTCTAGTGTTAACTATAATCATGCTATTAGATGCCTAGTACTTATTAACCTTGTAACTGGTTGTTTGTACCTCTTGACCACCTTTCTCCAATTCCCTCTACCCCTATCATCCCCAAGGATGTCGTTTTTTAAGTTAAGCTGCCATAAAATGATATTTTTTAAGTATAAGAGAAGAAAAATGTGCTTCTGTAATTTGGAACTGCATTGAAGATTAGAATGGAGAAAATAATTACAGTAAAGCAGAAATTTACATGTCGTTTCTCCAAAATTCTTTGATGATCTTTGAAGAGGCCACAAGGAGCCCAGACAAGGAAGAACTGACTGAGGCTAAGTTGTTCGGTGTTCATATAGAAAAAGAAAAAGAGACTCGTTTTTAAAATAAGACTGCTTCAGAATTCAAAATGTCATCAGAAAAGGTCAGTCGAATTAAATAGGACATTCTCAATTTCTCTCCTAAATATGTAACTAGTTGGATTCCAATTTTGATTTCACAACTTCAAATTGCCTCTATGCTTTAAAACCATTCTTCCGAGGTTTCCTTTATGGGACAGAAATAAACGTCATCGTTATTTTATTAAATATAGAATATTATCTGTCTTTATTGCATTTAAGTTCTCCTTTTACACAGTCTTACATTTATGTATCTTAAGAATATGCCACCACGTAGCCTAGAGATTTAAATATCCAACAAAAACCCTGACCGGTTTGACTCAGTGGATAGAGCATCAGCCTGCAGACTGAAGGGTCCCAGGTTCGATTCCGGTCAAGGGCATGTACCTTGGTTGCAGGCACATCCCCAGTGGGGGGTGTGCAGGAGGCAGCTGATCGATGTTTCTCTCTCATCAATGTTTCTAACTCTCTATCCCTCTCCCTTCCTCTGTAAAAAATCAATAAAAATATATTTTAAAAATATATATATATCCAACAAAAAGTTTAAAAAGTAGGTCAAATAAATTGCTGGATCAGAGGACACAAAGAAACACTCTAAAAATAATTCTACTTTTTTCTCCCATGTATTGTTTAATTAATCCTACTATAATTACTAATTGTCACTGTTAAGTAGTTCTATTGTGGTTTTGTTCAAATGATAGCGAGAAAGTAAATAAACACCAATTTTTCATATTTTTAAAGTAGTAACTTTGTGTGTGTGTGTGTGTTATTACATGACGGCTCCTGTCCAGCGTGGCGGTGTCCTGCGCTAGCTCTCCAACCCGCCCCCACAGCCCTGCCAGCACCCCAATAGACAAACCTCCCGGCCCCAGGTGACCTACCTAGGCCCCACCCCTCACAAGCCCCGCCCTCATAACAAACCCCGCCTCCCCGGCGCGTCCAGGACCCGGGGAGATCCCTGGCGGCCCCGCCTCCGCAATATCCAGGCTTCTCCCGGGCTGGTTACCCAGCCTGCCCGCTATCGGTGCAGTCTCCGGGGAGGGCCGGCCGCTTCCACTTTCGGTGGTCCCGTTGGCGCCAGCCCTCCCAGCCTCGTCTTTTCCGGTCTCAGTCAGGCGTGGCAGGGCCGGCAGGCGCCCCAGCCCTTTCCTATCCTCTCTGTCATGGCGGCGCCCTGCCTCTCCTTCCGGCCAAGCCTGTCATGGCGGCACCCCGAATTAGCCACTTCTGGGCCTAGCCCCTTCGGTTGTTCTGGCTCTTAGTACTTCCGGCTGCCATGGCGGCGCCCAGGGTTCACCGGAAGTAAAACTTCGAAAGCGAGGCGGGCCTCTGCCCGGAAGCGAGCGCGGCGCTAGGGAAGATGGCGGCGGCGGCGGGCAACGCGCTGCCTAGTGGGGCCCGGTCTTGCGTGGCTCGGCCCGGCGGACAGCCCAGGCCCATGCCGCAGCCGCGCACGCTCCTTGCCGCCGGGCCAGCGCTCATAGCGAGCGGCGACGAACTGGTCGCCGCCGTATGGCCGTACCGGCGGCTGGCGCTCCCGCGGCGCCTCACGGTGCTGCCGTTCGCCGGGCTGCTGTACCCGGCCTGGCTGGGCGCCGCGGCCGCCGGCTGCTGGGGCTGGGGCAGCAGCTGGGCGCAGATCCCCGAGGCCGCGCTGCTCGTACTTGCTGCTATCTGCCTCGCGCACGCGCTCACTGTCCTCTCGGGGCATTGGTCCGTGCACGCTCACTGCGCGCTCACCTGCACCCCGGTAAGTGCGCGGGCAGGAGCCCGACCTCCACCATGGCGGGTCGCAGCCGGCGTTCATGCCGATCCCCCTCCGGCCCGGGCCTCCCATCTGCTGGGCCTGGGTCCCCAGCGGCGCCCTAGACTCCTTCGCACTGGCATAATTTGGGGGGCCGTTACTGATTTGCTGTGCGACCCTAGCACAGGTACTTCCTTTCTTTGGAATTCCTCCCCGGTGTTGTCATTTAGATTCCATAAGGTAGTACCTGGAAAAAGCATAGCGCAGGGCCCAACATAGGTCGCTGTTTGATAGTTCCCATCCTAGCGAGTACTCGGTTGTTTCTCCCGGAAACAGTCCTATCTTCCTCCCACCGTGGTTTTGTTGTCAAAATGTGAGACGAGACCTGCCAGGTGGGTTCTTCTGTGTGTGAGGCTTGGTTTGGAAACTGAACATCAGCCCTGCTGTCCAGTGCCCAGAGGCCTCCGGTACTGCCACCAAAACCAGCTTGAAATACAGTTAATAGCAGCGCTTAAAAGAGCTATTGGTGACCAAGTGACTTCAACTGTTTGGGGTCCCTTTCCGTCCGTCTGCAAGGTGAGGGTGTGACCCGTAGCCCCAATATGGGGATGAGGGAGAGCTGCCCTGGGCCAGCAGTTGATGTCCCCGGGCCTGCCTCGGATGACCCCCCCGGGTTTGGAGCAATGGGTGAGTGAAGAGGTCGGCCTCCAGCCAGCCTCCACTCTGACCACAGGCGTGTGTCTGCTGAAAGAAGAGGGGAAGGGAGCTGCAGAAAGAGGCAGGAGCCCCATCTTTGACTTGGAATGTGAGCTGAATCCTCTTTCTCCTCTGAGAGTGGCACCTCCCTTACCCCACAAGCCTTATACCAGGGGAGGGGCTCGAGCTTTGGGGCTTGGTAGAGTTGAGTCAGTACCATGGAAGACCCCAGCAAGGGACAGAAAAATGGAGGGGGGGTTACCGGGAGTTTGACACACACATCCGAACTTCCAGCTGCCTTTTGGCCTGTGGCTTAAAAGTGTGACAGCCTCCTTTGGAGAACAGGGCGGAGCTAAACAGCTATGGGATTAGGACAGTAAGATCTGGGTTTGCATCAGAGATCACAGACACCAGTGCTTCTGCTCTCTGGGTTTCAGTTTCCCCTTCTGTAAAGTGAGAACCGTAACACCTCCCTCGGGATGCCATGGTGAGAAGCATGGTGTCTGCAAAGCCCCTGGTGTGGGGCCTGCGCGCGTGGCACTTGGTACTTTTCTTCCATGGCGTTACCAGGGTGCAGAGATGATGTGTTGTTCTTGTCTGCCTGCTTCCATTGCCCAGGAGCTCTCTGAGGGGAGGGCTTGTTTTTCACAGTCACTGCTGTGACACCCTCCCTCCCTCACCCACGGGCACAGCAGCAGTGGGATGGATGCAGCTCATGCTGAAGGAGTGCTAACTGAGCTCCATTTGGTGCTTCCCTGTCTTCAGTGCTGAGGAAACAGCAGTGAACAAAACCCATTGCCTTCATAGGGTTCGTGGGGGAGACTTGTACTCAGCAGTCAGTGCCCAAGAGGGAAAATAGAAATGAGATAGGAACATAGTGATAGAACTTCACATGGGCACCCAAGTGTGGCCTCCTGAGAAGATAACGTGTGAGCAAAGGTCTGAAAGCTGTGTGACCACGTGTCCTGGACAGAGAACAGCACACACCAGCAAGCTCCTTGGTTGAATCAAGGACGAGCCTCCAATCTCATTGCTCCTCCTTGCTGGAGGACACAGCAAGAATCGTGATGGGGCCCTAGCCGGTTTGGCTCAGTAGATAGAGCGTCAGCCTGTGGACCGAAGGGTCCCCAGTTCGATTCTGATCAAGGGCACGTACATAGGTTGCAGGCTCCTCCCCAGCTCGGGCCCTGGTTGGGGTGTGTGTAGGAGGCAACCAATCGATGTGTTTCTCTCACATCGACATTTCTCTCCGTCTTTCCTTCTGTCTTCCACTCTTTCTAAAAATTAATGGGAAAATACCGTCCAGTGAGGATTTAAAAAAAGAATAGTAATGGAGCCCAGCCAGTGTTGCTCAGCGGTTGAGTGTTGACTTATGAACCAGGAGTTCATGGTACAATTCACGGTCAGGACACATGCCCAGGTTGCAGGCTCGATCCCCAGTGGGGGGCATGCAGGAGGCAGCCAGATCAATGACTCTCATCATTGATGTTTCTGTCTCGCTCTCTCCATTCCTTTCTGAAATCAATTTAAAGGGTTGTTTGTTTTTTTTAAAGAATATTAATGGGGTGGAGGGCGGAAGCCAAGCAACATTAGAACGGTGAGCTGTGACAGGGCTTGGTTCACATGGATTGAGGGTGCACCTCTTGCCGGACAGTATTCTCCCCACAGTGGTTGAGAAGGACTCAGCAGCATCACTTTGCCTCTCACAGGAGTACGATCCCAGCAAAGCGACCTTCGTGAAGGTGGTCCCGACCCCCAACAATGGCTCCACTGAGCTCGTGGCCCTGCACCGAGATGAGGTAGGGACCACCTGCCAACCTGCTCAGTGCAGGTCTTGGGTGAGGTTCCCAGGCACTGGCATCCCGGGTCAGGGGCCTCTGCCACAGACCGCCTTCTCCCACAGGGTGAAGACGGGCAGGAGGTGCTGTCCTTCGAATTCCAGAAGATCAAGTATTCCTATGACGCCCAGGAGAAGAAGCGCTTCCTGCCCGTGGCCTTCCCTGTGGGAAACTCCTTCTCTTACTACCAGAGCAGCAGAGGGTTTCAGGAGGACTCAGACATCCGCGCAGCGGAGAAGAAGTTTGGGAGTAACAAGTGAGTCCTGACATCCCCATGTGTCCCTCCTGCTGACAGGACTGGGCCTCTGCCTGTGGTCATGGGCCTTGCCCCGCCCCAGCTGGTGGCCTGTTTCTGCCCCTTTGAAGTCCTGGGGTGGGGTGCCTGGGATGTAGGAGTCCACCTTTTCAACAAAGCATCCCAGGTGAAAGCGGCCCCCTCTGAGAAACGTGCTCTGTTCTAAGTCTCCCCTGAACTTGTTTGCTGACAGGAACCTCCTGGTGGGTTCTCGGGGAAGAGCCCTCCTGGGGAGCCTGGCCTTGGGATATAAGAGTTGGCTATTCATCCTTGTCTTGTTTTTATAATTCCCCAATTCATTTTAAATTCTTTCTTTTAAAAAGATGGGAGAGAGAAATATAAACATTGATGATGAGAGAAAATCCTTGATCGGCTGCCTCCTACACACCACCTACTGGGGATCGAGCCTGCAACCTGGGCATGTGCCCTGACCAGGAATTGAACCTTGACTTCCTGGTTCATAAGTCGATGCACAATCACTGAGCCACACCTGCTGGGCTTAAATTCTTTCTTTAAATGTATTTTCTTGCCTGTCTCCTCAGGTCCTGGCACTTAAAGAATGGTGGTAAAAAAGAAGTCAGTGATCAGGATAGCTCTTACTTGTTCCAGGTAGACTAGCGGGTGCTCTGTACACACTTTAATCTTCACCAAAACTGCCAGTGCTGACCCATTCCTGGGAGAGGGCAAAGCTGAACTTCAGAGCCCCTCAGAACCTCTCGGGAATTCTTTCTGGGCTGATTGTTTACCACAGCTATCAGTCCAATAGGAAGATTTATAAGAAATATTTGCCGAAACCGGTTTGGCTCAGTGGATAGAGCGTCGGCCTGCGGACTGAAGGGTCCCAGGTTCGGTTCCGGTCAAGGGCATGTATCTTGGTTGCGGGCACATCCCCAGTGGGGGGTGTGCAGGAGGCAGCTGGTCGATGTTTCTCTCTCATCGATGTTTCTAACTCTCTCTCCCTTTCTGTAAAAAATCAATAAAATGTATTTAAAATATATATATATATATTTACTTGTCCTCACTCCCCACCCCCCAGGTCCAAGCTCCCTTAAAGGCAGCAGATACAATACAGAGTGATTTTTAGTTTATTTCTATCACTGTGGGGCCACTGTGGTCTCTTATCATATTCCACATTCAGGAGCCCACTACATACCATGCTGCACACCCTTAGCGCCCCCCTTTGTCACATTTCTGAGGCTTTTATTCAGGGAGTTTTGGGGAAATCTGGCTCCAGACCTCCTCTCTCCACAGTGGGACGAGCTCAGGCCCCAGGGGCTCAGAGGCATCTGGCTGCCAGGCCTCCTCTGTGCACCTTCAGCTTCAGGGCTCCTGTCCCAGTCAGAGGTTCCTTCTCCACTTTGTCTGCCGCCCAGATGGTGGGTTCTCATCTCACCAGCCCCCACTCGGATGGGGGTGCTGCATGAAGAGCTTGTTGCCAATTCAGAAGCTTCGTCTGAGCTCTGCAGAGCAGCGGGCTGGGGTTGTCAGCATGCTGCCCCGGTGAGGGAGGAGAGCCATCGTTGAATGGAGAGTCCTATCGGCTAGAAGGTTGCCCGGGCTTCTCATTTCCTGAGGAGGCCTGCAGTGCCTCCGGGTAGAGGTGTCAGGGAGGGGCCTCCGAGGCCTCCCACCGTGAACAGGGCCTGGGGTCTGTTTTCTTGCAGGGCTGAGATGGTGGTGCCTGACTTCTCAGAGCTGTTCAAGGAGAGAGCCACAGCACCTTTCTTTGTGTTCCAGGTAAAACAGCAGCTCCAGCGCGCCTTCCTACCCCATCCTTCAGGGCTTACCCAGCCAGCATGACCTGTGTCCAGTTCAAACCCGAAAACTCCCTTGTCCTAATGGGTCAGAGTCCAGGGGTGGAATGGCCCTCGGGGTGGGTCCAGTCCTCAGCAGGCATCCTCATTACGTTTCTGGGCAGGTGTTCTGCGTGGGGCTCTGGTGCCTGGATGAGTACTGGTACTACAGCGTCTTCACGCTCTCCATGCTGGTGGCCTTCGAGGCCTCCCTGGTGCAGCAGCAGATGCGCAACATGTCCGAGATCCGGAAGATGGGCAACAAGCCCCACACAATCCAGGTGTGGCCAGCAGGGTCCCAGAGGTCTTGGCGGGCCCAGTGCAGGTGTGTTCCCAGAGCTGACCGTGCCCCACCCCACTCAGGTCTACCGAAGCCGCAAGTGGAGGCCCATTGCCAGCGACGACATTGTTCCCGGGGACATTGTCTCCATTGGTGAGGCCCAGTTCTGCTCTTTCCTGGTGGCTTCTTAGCCGTGGCTTCTGCCTGACCCTCTGGTGCTGCCCCACAGGTCGCTCGCCACAGGATAACCTGGTGCCGTGTGATGTGCTGCTGCTTCGGGGCCGCTGCATCGTGGACGAGGCCATGCTCACAGGGGAGTCAGTGCCACAGATGAAGGTGTGGGGAAGGGGAGACCTCAGTCCACTCAGGTGCACTGTGGGCCATTCTTGAAGGGGCCACCATCCAGGAGAGGGCCAGGATCTTGTCCAGGCGCCCACGGAGGAGGGATGGAAACCTGGCCAGGAGGCTGGAGGAGGCAGAGTGGGTGCGGCATCTGGGCAGAGCTGCTAATCTCAGTGCCCTGGACAAAGGGAAATGGGGTGGCGGTGGAGAGAGGAGATGAGAGTCCCAGAGCGTTGGGACATCTAGGTGCCCTGAGATAGCAGACCGAGGTGGACTGAGAAGTGGGGAGTGTGTGATTTCTGGGAGAGGCCAGGTGCAGGGTCACAGGGAGTCGACGAACGTGCAGCTGGAGAAAAGGTGAGATTTGCTGGGCCAGGTGGGGAGCAGGTGGGCTCCGCCAGCCCCAGGGCTCAGCTCTCCAGAGACGGGGTGGAGAGGGAGGCCGAGGTGGGACTGACCACTGGCTTCACTGTCCTCCCTCTTCCCCAGGAGCCCATTGAAGACCTCAGCCCCGACCGGGTGCTGGACCTGCAGGCCGACTCCCGGCTCCACGTCATCTTCGGGGGCACCAAGGTGGTGCAGCACATCCCCCCACAGAAGGCCACAACAGGCCTGAAGCGTAGGTGCCTTGGGGGTTTTGGGGGTGTCCTGGCCCCCCCTCCCTACCCCCTCCATGTCTGCTTGGCTGTGAGGGAGTCCAGACAAAGAGACTCAGTGACCCTGCCTCTGCTTGTTTCCCAGCGGTCGACAGTGGGTGCGTGGCCTTCGTCCTAAGGACTGGATTTAACACGTCTCAGGTGGGGCATCTTGCCTGACGGGCGGGTGGGCTCCATGGCCGATGAACACTCAAGATGGCAGTCCTTTTAGACCCCAGGACATGCACCCCACAGGCCCACTCTGCCAGCGGGTCCTAGGCCAGAGGCCATGCGGAGCAAGCCCAAGATCAGGCTCGCTCTCCCCTGCCGAGGGCCTGGTGGGAAATAGCAGACTGGCTGTTGCCACATGTTTTGGGGTCATGAACACTTGAGCCCATAAACTCATTAAAACAGCAAGAAGACTGCCTGATAGAGATAATGGCCAGACCTCCTTCCAGTAACTCCTGCGCTGTCTAGACCACTTTCTTCCCCCCACCTTCAGGCCTTGGTCACTGGTCTCCTTAGCTCTTAGCCAAGTTACAGCTGCCCATGTAGCCATGTGGTCCCTAGACCGTCTGTGTGGTGGGTTGCAGGACTCACTGGTGGGCCTGGGGCTGCTGCTCTCTGTCAGCTAAGGGAGGATCTGACCCTGATGCCCTCAAGCAGGGAGGCTACCACCCCCACCCCCCAGAAAGGCCTCTGACTCCGTTCTTCCAGGGCAAGCTGCTGCGCACGATCCTCTTTGGGGTCAAGAGAGTGACTGCGAACAACCTGGAGACCTTCGTCTTCATCCTCTTTCTCCTTGTCTTTGCCATCGCAGCAGCCTCCTATGTGTGGATTGAAGGTAAGCACCACGTTCCCCACCTGTCTGCTGGGTCCCATGCCCACCACCACAGGCTGGCAGGCCCTGTCTCCATAGGCACCAAGGATCCCACCCGGAACCGCTACAAGCTGTTTCTGGAATGCACATTGATCCTCACATCAGTAGTGCCCCCTGAGTTGCCCATTGAGCTGTCTCTGGCTGTCAACACCTCCCTCATCGCCCTGGCCAAGCTCTGTGAGTACCTGAAGCAGGGCTGGGGTACCAAGGGGCTGGGGCCTGGCAGGACCCCTGACCCTGGCTCCACCTTTCAGACATGTACTGTACGGAGCCCTTCCGCATTCCCTTCGCTGGCAAGGTGGAGGTGTGCTGCTTCGACAAGACAGGGACCTTGACCAGCGACAGCCTGGTAGTGCGCGGAGTGGCTGGGCTCAGGTGAGCGTGGAGACCTGGGCCAAGAGGTACCCAGCCAGCAGCAGAGGGCTTTCTGAGAGCTCATGGGCCTGAGTGCTGCCCACCCAAGCCCCAAAGTAGGGCCTGTCAGGTCTATTCCAGGGGGCTTCCTATGCAGTCTCAGTATGACAGCGGCACAGGAATCATCTTAGGCTCCAAGCAGCCACATGACCTGTGGGAGCATCCGTGATACAAGTACAGGTGTCACAAGGACCAAACCGACACCCGCTACTGCCCCTGAAGTGACTGGCACAGATATGGGGGCCCATCCCTCTTCCTGGCTGGCAATTCCCAGAGGGTCCCTCCACCCTATAACCAACTATTCCCCTTCCTTGCAGAGATGGAAAGGAGGTGACCCCCGTGTCCAACATCCCTGTAGAAACACACCGAGCCCTGGCCTCATGCCACTCCCTAATGCAGCTGGATGATGGTACCTTGGTGGGTGACCCCCTGGAGAAGGCCATGCTGACAGCCGTGGACTGGACACTGACCAAAGGTGAGGGGCTGGAGTCTCAGGCCCAGTGCAGACTCACCACCAGCTCTCACGCTCCCGGGAAGGCAAGCCAGACCCCTCAGGCTGGCGGGTGGGCATGCACACACGTGGTTGTCCTCCTGGGTTGGAACCCATCCCACCCAAAGCTACAGGGCAGGGTCCTCCAAGCCCAAGTCTCCCAGCTCTTATCCCCAGGAGGCAGGAGCCCACAGACCCCGGATCTGGGGGTGGAGGGAGGAAGGAGGGGCAGGCGGGGGCCTGGCTTCCTCTTTGGAGCTAAGGCCCTCAGGACTCGTACTTATTTGTTTCCAGATGAGAAAGTATTCCCCCGAAGTATTAAAACTCAGGGGCTGAAAATTCACCAGCGCTTTCATTTTGCCAGTGCCCTAAAGCGAATGTCCGTGCTCGCCTCCTACGAGAAGCTGGGCTCCACCGACCTCTGCTACATCGCGGCTGTGAAGGGGGCCCCTGAAACCCTGCATTCCATGGTGAGTGGAGCACGGCCCTGGGGTTCAGGGGGGAGGTCAGTGTGAGGTAGTTGATGACATTCCTCTGCGTTTCCTGCAGTTCTCCCAGTGCCCAGCCAACTATCACCACATCCACACGGAGATTTCCCGGGAAGGAGCCCGCGTCCTGGCTCTGGGGTACAAGGAGCTGGGGCACCTCACCCACCAGCAGGTAATGGCCCAGGCTCCCCATCTGCCAGCCTCTCCCCCACCCCTCACCCATGTTCCCACACCTTGTGTCCTCACAATGCCCCTGTGAGCAGGCACGATTTCATCTTCCTCCTCCCCGGACTCTACCGTTGGAGACTCCAGGTGGCACTCAGTCCACAGTGCCCTGCCTCCATGGGACCCAGGCCCATCCTGGAACCTAGGGCTGCCTCCACCCAGCTTCCTGCCCCCACCCAAGGGTCCTCATGTACCTTCAGTAGGCATCAGAATACATCTTTTTTTTAAATATATTTTTATTGATTTCAGAGAGGAAGAGAAGGCAGGGAGAGAGAGAGAGAAACATCAGTGATGAGATGAAATCATTGATCGGCTGCCTCCTACACGCCCCCTACTCGGGATCCAGTCTGCAACCTGGGCTTGCGTCCTAACCAGGAATTGACCCATGACCTCCTGGTTTATAGGTCAACGCTCAACCACTGAGCGTGCCGACTGGCCCAGAAGACAATTTAGATTACCATCTCTAGTCTAGTTCTGACCCAGCCCAGCTCAGTCACCTACTTACTGCATGGTTTGAGGACATCCCCAGCTCTCAGTCATACCCCATGTCCCATCAGCTCTTCTCCCACCTCCACTACCAACACTCCTTTACCTCCTTCCACCTTGGCCTTCATCCAGGCTGGTTTGCACCCAGTGGCCAAGAGAGCCTTCCAGAATGCATTCCTGATCACACCCCTCCAGAGCCCCTCCTGCTTAATGCCACCCCTCTCGCAATTCAGGACCCCTCAGGGGATGTCGGAGGCCCGGTGCATGGATTCGGCCCGATTCCCACAGGCGAGGCCAAGGGGCCCCACCAGTGCATGAATCCATGCACCAGGCCTCTAGTATGCATTTAAGATCTTTGGTTAATCTCTTCCCTTCCTTTCCCCCTTCCCTCTGAGATTCATCTGTCTGTTCCATGTTTCCATGCCTGTACGTTGAGCACCTGCTCCCTGGTGGTCAGTGCACGTCATAACTACCGGTCGAACAGTCACTTGGGCTTTTATATTTATAGATGCCTTCCCCAGTAGAAGACAAACTTCATGAGGGTGGGCATTTTTGGTTTCTGGGATGAGGTAGAGGGTAAGTGCATGCTGGGTTGTGAACAAGGAACAGGTGACAGAAGCCAAGACACAAGGCCTCTGTGAGGACATGCCATGCCCACACCAGGGAGTAGAGGCATTAGGGGCAGGGACCACCCAGCCATTGCCAAGCCCGTGTGCCACAGGGAGGACAAGCCCTTCTCTGACCTCTCCACTCAGCACATTGTTGGAGCTTGGGGAATTGCAGGGGTGGGGGACATCATGATCGTAAGAGCGCCCCATGTTTGTCCACAGGCCCGGGAGGTCAAGCGGGAAGCGTTGGAGAGTAACCTCAAATTTGTCGGCTTCATCGTGGTCTCCTGCCCGCTCAAGGCTGATTCCAAGGCTGTGATCCGGGAGATCCAGAATGCCTCCCACCGGGTATGGCTCCTGGACACCACACCAGGCCCCTCAGGCAGATGGGCGGGTGGGCCATGGCTCCTTACAGAGAGGAGGATGTGACAGCAGAGGACACTTCCACCCCCAGTGGGGCAAGTGGCTGCTTCCTGGGGCCCTCAGCATCCCTGGGAGGCTGAGGCTGGGTAGAGGGTGTGGGAGCAATACCCAGACGGGTCATGTCTGTCTCAGTGGCTTCAGTCTGTTCGTCCTGGTGTTTCTGTTGTCTAATTTGGGACTCAGGATGCAGTTTAAAGTGGGAGCTAAGTGAGCAGTCTCAGAGGATGGTAGCAGGATCGGTCCCTACCTGGCACCCATGTGGTTCCCACCCACCCCACACACAACTTCCTGGGAAGCTATCAAGCCAAAAGGGTCTACGAAAAAACTGGTTCATGATTTAACATGAAAGGTATGGGTGTTCTCAGAAAGACAAACATACAGGTATTATTTTTAAAAACATCCCCGGGGTGGACAGATTACGAAGCCCAGTCCTCGGGAGGGGCCAGGACCTCCCTCGGTAGCCTTCCGTAGAGGGGACTCAGGCACAGTTCTCCAGGCTGGAGCTCTGCCCCTCTGAGCCTTCGCCTCTCCCCAGGTGGTCATGATCACTGGTGACAACCCACTCACTGCCTGCCACGTGGCCCAGGAGCTACACTTCATTGAGAAGGCGCACACGCTGATCCTGCAGCCTCCCACAGAGAAAGGTGAGACCCTGAGTGAGCACGCCAGTTACTGAGCACCTGTGATGGTGGCAGCAGTGTGCCGGGCCTATGGATCACAGCCCTGCTCCTCGGGCCATCTGGCTAAAGAGTTCCACTCGTGTCTAGCAGCATGAGGGCAGTCACTGGCTCCGGGATCAGTGATGACTTATAACCTCAAGGCAATCGATTATAGTCACACCATCTCATGTCTCCTATCATCACACCCACCTCGGGCCTGACGGCTGCCTGTGCACTGCATGTATACCCCGTTCCCACGTTCAGGGACTGCTGGTGCTGGTGCTTGGCATAGCCAGACCCTGGGCAGCGGGCTTGGTATGTGTTACCACATTGTCCCTTCACCCTACACAGGAGGGCCGCCGTCCCCCTGCCACATAGGAGGAAGCATCTGGGTCAGCTGTTGTGACCCAGCTTTATAGACAATGAAATAGAAGTGATCCCACCCACCAGGTTTCTTGGTGTCGTTGTGACTAAGCATTTGAACCTGGATGGCCTGACTCCAGCAGCTGACCACTGAGTTGGCGGCAAGTGGTACCCCCAGAATCAGACCATTCGAGGAGCCGTTCCAGCCACAGCACTTTCTGTCTGGTGGGGTGGGGTCTGTCAGATGCTGAAGGATGGTGCCCAGTGCAGCACCTGGCTAGGGGGTGTTTGGCAAGGCCACAGGCCAGGGGAGGGTATTGGTGAGGCCCAGGCAGGTCAGCTTCTGGCACTTCCTGGCCTCTCTCCCAGTCTGCACTGCTGGTCCCAGAGCTCCGTCCAGCTCCAGGCACCGGGCTCCTGAACGCCCGGGATTATGGGCAGGCAGCCCGGAGAGGTGGCTGTCAGGGCTGTTGATTGGCAAGTGAAGGGCAACAACAAAAACCAGGTGGAGGTTAGTTTCCTGCCCAGCCGAGACTGTCCAGGTGAGCCATCAGTGCCAGGAGGGCTAGTAGGCCGGCCCGCTGGAAAGAGGAAGTGGATAGCAAGTGTCTGGCCAGAGGAAGTGACTCCAGTGCCCCAGCCCCAGGAGAATGGGGTTTCAGGCAGGCCACAAGGGTGGGGCTAATTAAGTAATAGGTTTGGGGTATGCCTGAGTTGGAATTTGGCCACTTCACGTGGTCTTAGGCCCTGGGTTCTGGGAGTCCTCATTTATATTGGAGGGTTCTGAACAATCTCTATTGGATGGTCACCGGTCCAAGGCACAAGTAGGTGTGGATGCGGCTTAGAGGAGGGGTAAGGAAGGGTAGGGGTCAAAATGGTGCTCCAGAGAGGAGAGACTAGGACCAGGCATGTTGAGTCCAAGTCAGGGGTCTTCCTGGGTGACAGCCCTGTCCCTGACTCGGCACTGGCCCTGCAGGTCGACCCTGCGAGTGGTGCTCCATCGACGGCAGTGTCGTGCTACCCCTGGTCCAAGGCTCCCCGAAGGCGCTGGCCCTGGAGCATGCCCTGTGCCTCACGGGCGATGGCTTGGCCCACCTGCAGGCCAAGGACCCCCAGCTGCTGCTGCACCTCATCCCCCATGTGCAAGTGTTTGCCCGTGTGGCCCCCAAACAGAAGGTGAGCACAGAGGTGACAGGTGGGCGAGGCCCTAAAGTGGCACACAGCCCTCACCTGGTCCTTTACCCATGTAGGAGTTTGTTATCACCAGCCTGAAGGAGCTGGGCTACGTGACCCTCATGTGTGGGGACGGCACCAATGACGTGGGTGCCCTGAAGCACGCCGACGTAGGTGAGCCGCCGCCCCCCCTCCCCCCTCCTTCCTCCCGTCCCCTGGCAAAGTCTGTTCCTTCCTTACTGTACAGCCAGCCAGGGCTCAGCATAAAGGCTACCTCCCCGAGCACGAGGAGGCAGTGAAGGGATAGGGTCAGGGATCCAAGGCAGAAGGACACAGGAGTCTAAGGAACAGTGTGGCTGAAGCCACCAGAGCCATGGGGAAAGTTTGGGGAGGCAGGGAAGCTCTGTGAGAGAACCCGGGACCCTTTAGTCTGCAGGCTGACGCTCTGTCCACTGAGCCAAACTGGCTAGGGCTTGTTTTTATTTTTTCAGTAGTTATAGAAAGTAAGATAAAATGCTCCCTGCGGGTACTCTTTGGGGAGGTCCAGTGAAATGGGGAGGTTTGGCTCTGAGGCCCATGGCTCCATCTAGGCATTGAGCTGACACCCACTCTGGCTTGGGGCCAGTGGGCTCCCCTCAATCCTAACACACACATTCTTCCCTCTCCCCCGCCCCCAGGTGTGGCACTCCTGGCCAATGCCCCAGAGCGGGTTGTCGAGCGGAAGCGGCGGCCCCGCGACAGCCCTGTCCTGAGCAACAGCGGTGTCAGGGCCACATCCAGGGCATCCAAGCAGAGGTTGGGGCTCCCACCCCCAGAGGAGCAGTCCACCTCCCAGAGGGTGAGTCTTGGAAGGGGGGCCCCGGCACCCCCTTGTGTCCAGGTCTCACCCACCGCCACTCACCCCACAGGACCGCCTGAGCCAGGTGCTGCGGGACCTTGAGGATGAGAGCACGCCCATCGTGAAGCTGGGGGATGCCAGCATCGCGGCGCCCTTCACCTCCAAGCTCTCATCCATTCAGTGCAGTGAGTCCTGCCACCTGCCCTGTCCCCCTGCCAACCCTGCCTGGCATCCGTGCCCATGCTCACACCTACCTCCCCCAATCCATGTAGTCTGCCACGTGATCAAGCAGGGCCGATGCACACTCGTGACCACGCTACAGATGTTCAAGATTCTGGCACTCAATGCCCTCATCCTGGCCTACAGTCAGAGTGTCCTCTACCTGGAGGGCGTCAAGTTCAGCGACTTCCAGGCCACACTACAGGGGCTGCTGCTGGCTGGCTGCTTCCTCTTCATCTCCCGCTCCAAGGTGGGCTGAGACCCCAGGCAAAGCAATGGCTCCTGCCCCACCCAGAGGCTCCTCTGCCTCTGAACCACAGTGCCCGCCCTGGAGGTGCTCAGAGGCTTCATTGATTCATGACAAGGGACACTTGGGCCTGCTAGAGGTGCTTCCGGATGTCATCTTTTTCTTCCTCACAGCAGCCCTCGGGAAAGCTGTCATCCCCGTGTTACAGATGGGGCGTGGGAGGGAGGGGGCGAGCCCACTGAGCTCTTCCCAGTAGCACAGCTCGGGCCCCAGCACTGTTCATAGGCAAGCAGGGCTCTGGAGGCTAGTGCCAACCCGTGGCCCCAGGATGTGGGACTGCTCTCTGCACCAGGCCTGCAGGAGGCATGGTGGGTGGGTGGCCCAGGGCACTCTGGGCCTTAACACTCACCCATGTATTCAACCCCCAATACTGCAGCCCCTCAAGACCCTGTCCCGGGAGCGGCCCCTGCCCAACATCTTCAACCTGTACACCATCCTCACGGTCCTGCTCCAGTTCTGCGTGCACTTCCTAAGTCTTATCTACCTGTACAGCGAGGCCCAGGCCCGAAGCCCTGAGAAGTGAGTGCCGCCCTGGTAGTGGGTGCACAGGGCATCCAAAGGAGGCGGCATCCCTGTGGGGGGAGGTGGAAGGAGGGTCAGATGCAGGTGCCGACGTTGGCCTGGGGCAACCAGGGCCAAGCAGAGAGCCCTGGCTATGTGCAGGGGCAGTGGGAGCCACACAACGGCCCTCACCCCCATGCATCCTGCAGGCAGGAACAGTTTGTGGACCTGTATAAGGAGTTTGAGCCAACCCTGGTCAACAGCACTGTGTACATCATGGCCATGGCCATGCAGATGGCCACCTTTGCCATCAACTACAAGGTGAGCTCCAGCCCTAGCCCAGGCATGCCCTGCCCGCCCGCCCCCCACAACACAAACTGTTCATCTCTCTGTCCCCACAGGGCCCGCCCTTCATGGAGAGCCTGCCTGAGAACAAGCCTCTGGTGTGGAGCCTGGTTGTGTCACTCCTAGCTATTGTGGGCTTGCTCCTCGGTTCCTCGCCTGACTTCAACAGCCAGTTTGGGCTTGTGGACATCCCCGTGGAGGTGAGTATCCCTGTGGATGTGGCCCCAGGACTTGACCTGGGCCCATCGGCAGGCATCCAGCTCATCATCGCTCCCTACCCTGCAGTTCAAGCTGGTCATCGCCCAGGTCCTGATCCTTGACTTCTGCCTGGCACTCCTGGCCGACCGCGTCCTGCAGTTCTTCCTGGGGACCCCGAAGCTGAAAGTGCCTTCCTGAGACAGCAGTGCCAGCACCCACTGCCCACCCTGCTACCACCGGGCAGGGACCCCATGTGGGCCCCAGGAGGGAACACTGCCCCCCACGGCAAGGCCAGCGCAGCCTTGCCCACTAAGACTGAGTTGGGGCCTTTCCCCTCACCCTCCCCCCCCCACATGGCTGTCCTAGGGCCTGGCTGGCAGAACCAGCCCCCAGCCAGCACCTTTGGTAAATAAAGCAGCATCCACAATTTTAAGAAGCCCTGTTTTCACCTCTTCCTGTACCACACAAGGGGTCGCTGGGAGGCTGGGTGTTCTCTGAGGAAGGTCCTGGCACCCTTGCAGAGGGCTGTGTGAGGTTAAGGGCACCCTCTGCAACAGTTAGGGCTTGCACGGGCTGAGCTTCCAGCTCAGAGAGCTCTGCATACTTCCTGGTTTAATAAGTACCCCCATATGTCAGCTTCATATTTTCACATCTCAGGCACTGCGGGAGGCTTAGGGTCTATGGCTTTTTCCCCTTTTTAGTAATATGCAAAATGGCAGCATGGCGTCTCATATGTGAGGAAGTTCAATGCTCACCATTACAATACTGGCTCAGGCTAGGGTCCTGGGGTCGTGAGGCATTTAGGTGCTGTTGCCATTTCAGTCACAGCCAGGCGGGCCCAGCAGCCTGGCTCTGCCCTCACACTGACTGTCCTTCCTCTCAGAGGGCACTCGCTCAATGCAGTCGGGAACGTCAGCAGGCAGCACAAGAGCTGAGAAGCAGCCAGTTGGAGATAACGGCGAAAAACTTGAGGAAGCAAAGTTATAATACATGAAGTCTTTCATTACAGCCAGAAATACCACCGAGTGAAGAGTGGGTACATTTTTGTAACTGAGAAGCTGCTTGTGACCACCTCAGGCCAGGGCACCCAGACTCAGACTTCTGGGCCACCTCCCCACCAATGCTCAATCCCTTCCTGCCCTCCTGGTCACCCTCAGTAGCCCACTGTCTGGCTTCCCCAGTGAGTGCAGTGCAGCCTGCAGGCCTTGGGAAGCAGCAGGGCCCAGCCATGGATACCTGTGAGCATCGTGAGCACTGGCTGGCCAAGGTCCCAGGGGGTAGTGGCCCCAGACGGCAGCCTGCAGAGGGGTTGCTGTGGTCATGGGGAATGGAGAGGGAGGCCAAATCCCTGAGACAGACAACGTGAGGCGACAGAGGAGAGCAGTCTGGAATTGGGTTTGCCAGGGATGATTGTTTGGGAGCTCAGGGGAGGGTCTCTGTGCCGCCCTCACCACTATCCCACTCCACCCCAGGCCTGAAAAGAACTGAGGGCTACCTTGTAATTGGGCCTAGAGAGCCTGATTTAGCTTTGAGGGTCACTGCGAGTCCCCCAGGCCAGGAGTTTCTGGCCACAAAGTGTTAGGTGACTTCTGATTCGGCTGTAATTGGGCAGGACTGCTGGCCTCCACAAAGGGGCTCCACGTCTCTAGTCGGCTGGGCTGGATGGGTTCAGGGGTCAAGGGAGCCCTGAGCGGAACTGTCGCTGGGTGTGTGGAAGGGTGGAAAACAGGTGGACTCTGGGGTCACTCCTGGGGGAGTGTGCTGGCGCTTTGGGACCGTGCAAAGATCTGGAAAGGAGAACCCTGGCCAGGATGGAGTCCTGGTGTGTCCAGGTCTGGGGTGGTCGCCCAGGAGGCACTGGCTTTAGAGCATCTCTGCCCTTGAGCAGGGGGCTCCTTCCGCGCTTCTGAGCCTGGGGGCGTGGCCTCCGGCAAGGGCGTGTTCGGAGTGATAAAGTGGGGGCGTGGCCTGCCGTGGGGCGGGGAGACGCGGAAGCCGGTGGTAGCCGAAGCAGAAAATCTGGGCTAGGCCCAGCCGGCGATTCCATCCTCTCAGTCCCTGTCCCCACCGAGCAACCCTAGGCCATGGACGCAGCGGAGCCGGGTAGGCGGTCCGGGATACGGGATCCAAGAGGGGCATGAGCCATACCCGCTTCCTAAATTGAGGGCCTATGGTTGTCCCTCTCTGTCCATAGAGCAGGGACAGGAGTTCCTGAATGGGGAGGACGCCGGGGATCCTCCATTGTGGGCACCGGCCCCGCAAGCCGAGAGGGGCCCGGGACACCAGTCCCTGACCCCCTCCCCCTTTGGAGTCTTCACCCCGGATGCCTGGTTGAAGGGGCCCAGGAAGGGGAAGTGGCTGCTTCTGCTTTTGATATTTGTGATGGGGGCAGGGTGCAACAACCGCGGGTGGAGAGGGAAAGGGCGACCGCGCAGCAGGATTCCCCACCCGCTGCTCCGTAGCCCGGGGAGGAGCCGTGCTGATGGCCCCCAGAAGAAGGGCGGGAGAAGCTGTCGCAGAAATGGAGCAAGTTCCCGCTTGTTTGGGGGGCTGTCGTTTGTGTCTCTCTGTGCATGCTGTCAGTCATTCACTCTTTATGGCCCTGATGGTTCCGTCTGCCAGGGTTTCTGCCTCAGCTCTCTGCCTGTCTGTCCCACGTGGATTTCCATCTGTCTGGCCTGAGTTCCATGTGGCTCCATTGCCAAGCTGGCTCTCGCCCCTGGGGACAGTGTGACTGCATCTGGGGCATCTGTGTTGTCTCGTTGCCTCAGAGCCCGTGTGTTTGTGGCTGTCTCTGCTCTCTGTGTTGGGTTGTGCCTGAGTCCATCTGCCTGGCCATTCAGCCCCACCCACCCAAGCCCACCCTCCCTCCATTCCAACTCAGACACCCACCTCATCCCACACTCCCCACAGAACCAGCACTTTCCTTCTGTCTTGCTCCTCTTTCTTTCTCTCTCCCCACCCTCCAAACAGCCAGCCGAGGTGCTGTGGACTAGGAAGGCTTCGTGTACCCATATATGACACCCACCCCACCCCCCCTTTTAGGGCTTCCCCCGGCTCCCGAGAGCAGGAAGAGGTACAGTGATATCTTTCGGAGCCTGGACAACCTTGAAATTTCACTGGGGAACGCGTGAGTCTGAGCCTGGGTCGCCCCCAAATCCTGCCAAGATCTCCAAAACACCCAAAATTCACCCTCCCCAAATCCACTGGAAATCCCTATAGTGGTCCTAGAACCCCCACATATCCTTCTGGTGACCCCTTACAACATTTGAGACCCCTATAATCCCACTCTCTGAATCCCAAAGTTACCTGTAAACCGTCAAACTCTGTCTCAAGTCTCATAAAAAGCTCACCTGGCTGTCCCCCAAAATCCCATCCCTTAGACCTCCCAGATACAAGAGATGTCACTGAGGTGGTATTCAGGACCATCAGCCAAAATTCCCTGGGATCCTCAGCACCCCTGAGCAGGACAGCCTGGGTGGAGGGTGGTATCCTGATACCCTTACCTCCCAGGACCCTTGAGATGCTGGCTGGAGACCCTATACTTACAGGAGATCCAGAGCCTGACAAGACCCCCACAGCCACTGTGGTGAGAGATGGAGCCAAGGGGGGCAGGGAGGAGGGGCCTCCAGGAGGAGGGACTCTAAGGAGGGGGGCCCCTGCCCTGCATGTTCCTGAATGCTGTCTCCCTCCCCCTCAGACCAGTGAAACCAGCCATTGGAGTGGCCCCTCCCCAGAGGGTCCTGCACCCCTTACAGGTAGGGGGTTTTGAGGCCAGGAGGTGGGGGCAGAAAGAAGTTCTTCCCTTAAGTCATCACCGACTGCCTGTCCTGTGCACCTGGGACACTGCAGTGCACAGAGCAGATGTGAGCCCCTGCCCTCAGGGAGCCCCAGTCTGGGTGGAAAATCAGTGTAAAATTGCAAGTCATTGTAAAGGGTATTTTGGGGAGTCATAGGGTAGAATAAAGGTCACTGGTCAGGTCTTGAGGCTCAAGTGAGGTCAGGATTTCAAGGGAGTTTAGGATTCAGAGGTCAGAGGTCCACCTGTCTGCCCAGGGGAGGAACTGGACTTGCGGCTCGTTCGGACCAAGGGTGGTGTGGACGCAGCCCTGGAGTATGCCAAGACCTGGAGCCGCTATGCGAAGGAGCTGCTGGCCTGGACCGAGAAGAGAGCCAGCCTTGGTGAGGGTCCTTCCACCGGCCCCAGGCTCCAGGCAGCTCCCACTCCCTGCCCAGCTCAGACCTTTGCTGTCTCCCCCCAGAGCTAGATTTTACCAAAAGCATTATGAAGATCGCCGAGGCTGGCAAGGTGTCAATCCACCAGCAGGTAACCATGACCAGCCCCCCTTCCCCCCTGCCCCCAGCCCAAACCCTTCAGAAAGAACCCCAGCCCAACCCCACCCCTAGATCCTCAGCATCTTCCAACACCCCCACCCCAGAGCCACATGCCACTGCAATACATCTACACCCTGTTTCTGGAGCACGACCTCAGCCTGGGAGCCCTGGCCATGGAGACAGTGGCCCAGCAGAAAAGAGACTACTACCAGGTGAGGGATCCATGCTGCCCACGCACCATTCCATTCACTCCCCTCCGCGGAGGGCGCCGGCACCATCAGTGCTATTTTGCTGATGAGGAAGCTAAGGCCCATGGATGCTGAGGAACTTGCCCAAGGTTACCCAGCAGAGATTCAAACCAGGCTTCTTGTGCAATTGCAAAACTGCATTTGTTTGTGGGTGGGGCGCAAGGTGAGGTGCTGAGTGTTCCCAGGAAGAGTCTCTTGGCCTCTCTGGATCAAGGCAGAAAGGATGAGGTGACCACTAAGTCTTCTTGGGACACAGAGTGGGGGTGAGCAAGTCTGGGTGAGAAGACCCTCTGGAAGCCTGCAGACCCTGAAAAGGGTCCAGAGGGTGAAAGGCACCTGGCCTCGGGGAATGGAAGGACCAGTGGCCCTGAGGCAGCATCCCCGTCCCCCATCATTGCCAGCCCCTGGCCGCCAAACGGACTGAGATTGAGAAGTGGCGGAAGGAGTTCAAGGAGCAGTGGATGAAAGAGCAGAAGCGGATGGTGAGGCCCGGGTGGGTGAGGGTGGGTGAGGGTGAGGGTGGGTGAGGGTGGGTGAGGGTGAGCTAGGGGAGGAGCGGAAGGGCCCTGACTGTGCCCCTGCCCTTCCCCCAGAACGAAGCGGTGCAGGCACTGCGGAGAGCCCAGCTCCAGTACGTGCAGCGCAGCGAGGACCTGCGGGTGCGCTCCCAGGCATCCTCGGAGGACCCAGCCCCCCAGGCCTCACTGGCACCCAGCAAACAGCAAGAGCGGCGGCGGCGCTCCCGAGAGGAGGCCCAGGCCAAGGTGGTGACCCTGCCCCCTAGGCCCCTCGTGCTTCAGTGCTCCCCCCGACGCTGTCCCCCACCTGTACCCCCGGCCTTGCTTTCCCCAGGCGCAGGAGGCAGAGGCATTGTACCAGGCCTGCGTCCGGGAGGCCAATGCGCGGCAGCAGGACTTAGAGGCCACCAAGCAGCGAATCGTGTCACACGTACGCAAGCTGGTGCTGCAGGGGGACGAAGTGATGAGGCGGGTGAGACCCGACCCCAAGCTGAGCGCCCCTCCCCCCTGCTCTCCCTAAACTGCCTCCAGGATACCAGGACTCACTCCATCTCCCTGGATAGCCAGTCCCTGCCTCAGACCCTGAATGCACCTCTGCCTAGGTCCCACTCCTGTGGGGTCCTGCCCCCAGGATGACCCTGACCAGCCACCCCCCCTCCCCTCAGTGACACCCTCATCCCTAGGCTGCCTCCCACTGTCTAACTCCACGCCCCCTCTCTCATATGTGGTCTCCGTGGTCTCCACCTGCCAGGTGACCCTGGGACTGTTCCGGCTTCGAGGGGCGCAAGCAGAGCGTGGTCCCCGCGCCTTTGCCGCCCTGGCCGAGTGCTGCGCGCCCTTCGAGCCTGGCCAGCGCTACCAGGAGTTCGTGCGGACGCTGCGGCCAGAGGCCCCGCCACCCCCGCCACCTGCCTTCTCCTTCCAGGAGTTTGTTCCCACCCCGCACAGGTGGGCCCCTAGGAGCAGAGTCAGGAAGGAGCCCAGACATGGTGCCCGCTGTTGGCATCATGGGCTGAGAACTCGGGGTCAAAGAACTCAAAGCCTCAGTACTCGGATTTAGTACCCAAGGCTCTCATCTGGGCAGCGGGGGCTGCCCCAGGCCTGGGAGGGTCAGGACTTTAAGACTGCTGCACTGGCCACAATGCGCATACACCTCGGGGCTTGCAGACCCAAGGACTTGGAGTTGGATCCAAGATGCGGGGCCTGGGTGCTGTCACCCTGGCCAGTGTCCTCGTTCTCAGAGCCCTCAAACCTGTCCTCCCAGCTCCCCTCTGGACACAAAGAAGAAGCTCTCCGGTCCCCCACCTCCACGGTTGGATGAGAGTGCCGCTGAGCCAGGTCCTTGGGAGGACACAGGCGTCGGCTGGCAGGGTGAGTGCAGGGAGGAGTGGGGAGGAGTGGTGCTGGGGAGGGTCGTCCTCATTGACCTCTCCCCTCCTAGGGACTCCGGGCCCCACTCCAGGCAGCGACGTGGACAGCGTGGGCGGTGGCAGCGAGTCTCGATCCCTGGACTCTCCCACTTCCAGCCCAGGTGGGGCCAGGACCTGGCCCTGACCCACTCCTAACTCTGACCCTCCTCCAGCCCTGGCCAGGCTCTGACCTTTCTTCTCTAACCTACCCTTCGATCTTTAACCTACCCACACTCCTGACCTATTTCTTCAGCCTCTGACCTATCTGACCCCCCACATACACACCTTCAACCCTTTCCCCAAGGATAGCTGTGGGTGGTTCTGAAAGGCCTGAAAACTAGGAAAGCCTGCTTAGCTTTGGAACTTCTCCGTGACCCCTATGACCCCAACCTCTGGGACCCTCTGACTCCAGGCCCTGGTACAAGGCGGCTGGTGAAGGTCTCATCCACAGGCACTGAGTCTTCAGATGACTTTGAGGAGCGAGACCCTGGTAAGGCTGGAAGCGGGTGGGCAGGACGGGGGCAGGGGTGGACCAGGCCCCCCTAACCCTGTTTTCCCACAGACCTGGGAGATGGGCTGGAGAATGGGTCCGGCAGCCCCTTCAGGAAGTGGACGCTCTCCAACGCAGCCCAGACTCACCGGCTGCGGCGGCTGAGGGGCCCAGCCAAGTGCCGAGAGTGTGAGGCCTTCATGGTCAGCGGGACCGAATGTGAGGAGGTGTGGCCCGGGCCAATGACCGGCTCTCTGCTGACCCCACTGACCTCCCTGAGCCCCAGGCACCTCCTGACCTGATATTCCTGTGCCCTTCCCGCCCCGGGGACCAGCCCTGATCTCATGATTGCCCGTGAGCTTCCCGTTCCCTAAGGATCCTTACAACCTTCACTTCCGCTGACCCCCAGGGACCTCCCTATCTTTTTTTTGGAAACTGTTCTTTATTTATGCAAAACATTTTCTAAATTAATTTTTATTTGCTACCAATGAATTTGCTCCCCACCCCCAACCCCCAGTGCTTTCTGACCTGCCACAAGCGCTGCCTTGAGACTCTGCTGATCCTCTGTGGACACAGGCGGCTCCCAGCCCGGACATCCCTCTTCGGGGTCGACTTCCTGCAGCTGCCCAGGGACTTCCCGGAGGAGGTGCCCTTTGTAGTCACCAGGTGCACGGCTGAGATAGAACAGCGCGCTCTGGGTGTGCAGGTGCGACCTTGACCCTTGACCTTTGACCATCCCCAGCAATGGCCTGGCCCTCTCCAGGGCTGGATTACTACCCAGGAGTTTCTTTCCCACACTACCCTACAGGGCATTTATCGGGTCAGCGGGTCCCGGGTCCGCGTAGAACGGCTGTGTCAGGCTTTCGAGAATGGCCGAGCGTTGGTGGACCTGTCTGGGAACTCACCTCATGATGTCTCAACTGTGCTCAAGCGATTCCTCCAGGAGGTGGGTGCTCAGGGGACAGGGCAGGGCCAGCTGGGCAGGCTGAGGCTAAGGACCCTCTGCAGCCTACCCACACCCATGTTCCCCCTGCCATTCCACCCCCAGCTCACTGACCCCGTGGTCCCCTTCCACTTCTACGATGCCTTCATCTCTCTGGCTAAAACCCTGCATGCAAACCCCGGGCACGACTCTGGGACCCCAAGTCCCAGTCCTGAGGTTATTCGCTTGCTGAAGACCCTGTTGGTGCAGCTGCCTGACTCTAACTACAACACCCTGCGGCATCTGGTGGCTCATCTGTTCAGGTGTGCACTGCCCCTGACCTTGAAATGGATGTGACTACTGGACATGTGACTGCTGACCCCTGACACTGACCTCTGACCTTTGCATGTGTTTTCTGAGCTCTGAACCTTAATACATGACTTCTGACTTTCGGTGCCTACTCCCGCTCCCCATGGCTGGGCATAGAGCTGCTGGGCTCAAACTCCCGTGACTTGGGCAAGTAACCACTAGTCTGGCGTTCAGGTCCTACCCGGTAAGTGACGACTGGGCACTCTGTGCCTTTCCCTTCTCCTCGCCCCAGGGTGGCTGCACAGTTTGAGGAAAACAAGATGTCGGCCAACAACTTGGGCATTGTGTTTGGACCCACGCTGCTGCGGCCACCGGACGATCCTGCGGCAGCTGCCACCGGCTCTGTTACCTGCCTCCTGGACTTCGGGCACCAGGCCCAGCTTGTCGAGTTCCTCATAGTGCACTATGAGCAGATCTTTGGGATGGACGAGCTCCCCCTGGCCACTGAGCTCCCACCTCAAGACCCCAACCCAGCCCCTGGGCTCCTCACAACCAGCCCCCAGCCAGCACCCCCATACCTTGCCCCAGATCCCCTGCCCCCAACCTTACCCTCAGATTCAGATCCAGACCCTGAGCCCCACAGTGCCCTGGAGAAGCATCCCGAGGTCATGCCCTCCGAGGTAGGAACCAGCTGGGCCCACAGACGTGGGGAGGGTCCTTTCTCCATTTAATCTTCTCATTCACTCTCTCTCCTCCCTTCCTTGCCCTTTAAATTTTTCTTTTTCACTCCTTCCTTATGTACCCTGTGCTCATTCTAGAAGGAAAAGTGAGGAATGGAATTGGGGAGTGGAGGGAGTGTTAATAATGGAGTGACAACAGGATACAGCCCTGCAGAGGGTGATCATTCACACCTGCAACAGAATACTTATTTAACACCTATTATGCGCCAAGCATTGCTTTAGGCATTACATACACATCAGTGAGCAGAATATTCAAAGACCCTATTCTCTTGGTGCCTGCATTCTCATGGGAAAGAAACCAGCAATAAACAAGAAATATGATACAGAGTTAGTTATAGAGGATGTTACATGGTGACAAGTGCTATAGAGAAAAGAAAGTAGCATAAGGTAAGGGATATCAGGGACACAGAGGTGAGAGGTGATGGACAGCCTGTAGCAGTAAGTAGGATGGTGTGGGCAGGTCTCCTGGAGAAGGTGGATTTGAACAAAGACTGGGAGGATGTGAAGGAGAAATAAGCCAGGGAAGGTCAGGGTAAGTGTGTCCCAGGCAAAGGCCCTGAGGTGGGAGCATGCCTGGTGTGTTCAAGCCACAGCTCCGTGGTGTAATGAATGAAGGGAAGAGGAGGCCACAGAGGTCACCTACTATACGTGAGCACTTTGCAGGCTTCCTGTCATTCTCGCCACAGCCCTGAGTGGTAGATACTGTTGGTGAGTTAGTTACAGAGTGAAAACCATTTACAGATGAGACTCCTAGGGAGGTTTCGTGGTCCCTCAGGTTCTGCTACACCTGCCGTCCCTGAGCGCGCAGACCTCCTCCACTGCAGTCCCAAGCTGCGGAAGGGCTGCTGGTGAGCTGTGGGACTCTGAACTGGAATGACTCCTAGAAAGAACTCCGGCTGCTATTAGCATTCAGCTAAAGGCAGAATAGTGAGACTATGCAGCTAACCGGGCGTGGGTTGCAGAGAATAGAGCAGGAAGGAGCGTCACCTCATCCTAGCGTGGAGAGGGGTAAGTCACAGCCTGGCCTGGCCTCTGCTGGACAAGGGCGTTCCCGCCCTCAGAGCCCACAGTGGACACCAATAGCACTGCTCTGCACAGCAGGACAAGCAGGACACTGTTAGGGGCACCACATCTTCCCAGACACCAGAACTGCAAAGGAACTTGCATGTCCAGGAACAAACTCTCGGTTCTCCAAGAGTCTCAAAGAGCTGGGATTTTATTGTTGGGGTCTTGGTCTTGGGTTTCTCCCTACAGATTCTAACTCCACAGAGTGACCAGAGAGAGGAAGTGGCCCAAGACACCAAAGATGAGAGAGGGGAAGGTGAGTGTGCTGGGAGTAAACCAGGAGTTCTGGGGGTACCCTGCCCATGGTAGCTTGGCGGAGAGGTGACTCCCGGGAGGGATATCCAGAGGACTTAGTGATGCTCAGCAGTGACCACCCCATTCCACAGTGTCCAGCCAAGGCCCCGAGGACTCCCTCCTGGGGACGCAGTCCCGTGGCTACTTCAGCCGCCAGCCAGTGAAGTATCCCCGGGGGGGCGTGCGGCCTGTCACCCACCAGCTGTCCAGCTTGGCCCTGGTGGCTTTCAAACTGTGCGAGGAGACTCCTGTCACATCAGGGCCTCAAGGGAGCTTGCGGGGGAGGGGACCTGCTGCTGCCTCCCCTGAGGGCCACCCCCTGCGCCGCACCCCGCTGCCCAAGCATTTTGAGATCACCCAGGAGACAGCCCGGCTGCTCTCCAAGCTGCACAGAGAGGAGGCGCCCAAGGCCTCGGGCTGCCCGGACCCTCCGCCTGAGGATGAGGAAGTGGAGGAGCATCTCTGACCAAGGGGCCCAGGACTGAGGACAAAGACTCACTTCTCCCCAGGAGTTCACTGTTGGGGGATCTGGAGAGTTCCTATAAGGAAGAACTACACGGCCTGTGGGAAGACTCAAACCCTTTTGGGGACAGTGTACCAGGATCCCCCACTAGACACGGGATACTGCCAAGCATCAGGGCCACTCAGGTTCAGAGGTCACTCAGGGTCAAGTCTCAGGTTCAATACAGGTCACAGGATCCTTGGGGTCCACCCTAGTCTCTGACCCCTGGGACAGGGGTACCTTTGGCTACTCTGGTCGTGGCCACTTCCCCACCTCAGCCCTCTTCCTTAGCTGACCCCAAGTGACCTGCTTTTGGAGTGGGGGAGTGACGGCCAGATACATCCCGGTCGTGCCTGGGGTCTGAGGGCCTCGGAATAAACTGTGTCCTTACGCCCTTCAGTGTCTTTCTTTGCCAGGTGAGGGCAGCAGCATTCGGCCCATTTTACCCATCGGGGAAACCAAGGCCTCCTTCCTTCGCGCACCTATAGGCAGTCAGGCTGGACGGGCACCGAGCTGAGTCATGCCACCGGCCCTCGGGGAGCTCCGGATCCCGTCCTGCATAATCAAATATAACAAAGTGAAGATAACCGGGACAATGGGGCTGTGTGCTCTGGCCGGGCTGCGGGAGCCCAGGGCCCAGGCAGGCCTGGGCCGGGCAGGGGGCAGCGCCGCCAGGGCGGGGAGGCGCGGGGGCGGGATTTCCAGAAACCTGAGTGCGGCGGGACCGCCAGCCGAGGAGGTCCGCAAAGTGCGGGGGGTCGGGGGGCCGCGGTGCCGCGCATCTCCCGCGGTGGGGCGGGGGTCCGGGCGGTGGGGCCTGGTCGGATCAGGGCGGGGCCTGGAGCTCGGCGGCGGATTGGACGCGAGGGAGCGGGGTTGGCCCGGGACGGGGGTGCGGACCCTGGGACCACCCGGAGCTGAGCCCGGGCGGCGCGAGGTCACGGCGGGAATTCTCCAGCCGTGAGTGACTCAGCCGCCCCCAAAGCCCGAAACTGCGGGCGCGCGAGGTGTGCGGGGACGGGGCGGGGGTCCCGCGCCGGAAGTGGAGAGGGGCCGCGAGGCGGGAGGAAATGGGGGACTGCGGTTCCGGGCGACCCTGTGCTCGCCGGGCTGCGGAGGCGGGGCGCCCCCAGGTGGCGGGGGCAGGGCGGGGCGCCCCCAGGGGCGGGGGCGGGGCGCCGGGGCTGGGCCGGGACCGGCTGGGACAGGACCGTGAGGGCGGGACCCCGCCTCCCGCGCTCTGTGCCGCCGGCTGAGCGCACTCAAACTCTGCGCTCCCTGCGCGGTCGCTGGGCCATGGGTCCCCGATCCGGCCCTCCCCCCTGCGAGGCCGCCCGGTCTGCGGCGTGAGGGACCGCCTAGGTGAGGCCGGCACGGACGGGGCGGGGGGCCCGGGTCCCTGGGAGGGTGTGGCGCCTGCCCGCGGGCCCCAGGTGCCGCCCCCTTCTCCCCGCACCCTCCTCCTAAGCCCGGGCGCCCCGGAAAGCCCCGCCAGCTGCGCGCTTCTCCGCGGAGGCCACCGGAGCCCCGCGTCCCCCCGAACGGCCTGATGCCCCGCCCGCTCCGGTGGTGCTCTCGTCCAAAGCCCGTCGCCCAGCGCCCGGGCTGTCCCCTCGGGCCTCCCGTCACCTCCAGGCCCCAGCACCACCGCCTGCAGGGCCCCGGCCGAGGCCCCACCCCGCGCACATGCCCCTGGGCTCTGCTCTCTGAAGTGACCCCGACCCTGAACTTACCCTCCCTCCCTCCCTACCTTCACAGCTCACCCCTTTGTCCTGCCCTAACCCAGCCTCCCCAGCCAGAACAGATTGGACCCAGATTGGTGGATCGGAGGCCGATGGATTTTGTTTTGTTCCTTTAGATTACAAAACAAAACCAACTCCGGGGGGGAAAACACACAAATAAACCCAGCCAGTTGTTTGATTTGGGAGGTAACTTTTGTAAGTCTTTTTCTTTCTTTTTTTTCTCTTCTTTTTTATTTATTTTATTTTTTGGTTTTTTGTTAACTCTCACCCGAGGACATTTTCGAGAGAGTGTAAGGGAGGGGGAGAGACACAGAGAGAGAAACATTGATGTGAGAGAGACACATCAGTTGGTTGCCTCTGGCTCACACTCTGACCCGGGATCGAGCCTGCACCCTAGGTGAGGACCCTTGACCAGAATCAAACCCGGGACCCTTCAGTCCACAGGCCGGCGCTCTATCCAGTGAGCTAAGCCCGATAAGGCTGTCAGAGTCTTACTTGTAAATAAGCAACAACTCTCCCACCAGCACCCCACAACCCACGGAGCTTGCTTTTCTAGGTCACTCTGGTCCCCAAAACACCACTTGGCCCGGAGGCCTTTGGGTTTGAGAGCTCTGGCCTTGTCCCGACCCTCCCCTCTGTGTGCGGCTCCTTTCTGTGTCCTCCCAACAAGTGCCCCCGCAGTGACCTTCTCCTCTGCCCCCAGATGGTCACCATGGGCCAGTGCTACTACAACGAGACCATCGGCTTCTTCTACAACAACAGCGGCAAGGAGCTGAGCTCCCACTGGCGGCCTAAGGACGTGGTGGTGGTGGCCCTGGGCCTGACGGTCAGTGTGCTGGTGCTGCTGACCAACCTGCTGATCATCGCGGCCATCGCCTCGAACCGTCGCTTCCACCAGCCCATTTACTACCTGCTCGGCAACCTGGCCGCGGCTGACCTCTTTGCCGGCGTGGCCTACCTCTTCCTCATGTTTCACACGGGCCCGCGCACAGCCCGGCTCTCGCTCCAGGGCTGGTTCGTGCGGCAGGGTCTGCTGGACACGAGCCTCACGGCATCGGTGGCCACGCTGCTGGCCATCGCCGTGGAGCGGCACCGCAGCGTGATGGCCGTGCAGCTGCACAGCCGCCTGCCGCGTGGCCGCGTGGTCATGCTCATTGTGGGAGTGTGGGCAGCCGCGCTGGGCCTGGGGCTGCTGCCCGCCCACTCCTGGCACTGCCTCTGCGCCCTGGACAGCTGCTCACGCATGGCCCCCCTGCTCAGCCGCTCCTACCTGGCGGTCTGGGCCCTGTCCAGCCTGCTCGTCTTCCTGCTCATGGTGGCTGTCTACACCCGCATATTCTTCTACGTTCGTCGGCGGGTGCAGCGCATGGCGGAGCATGTCAGCTGCCACCCCCGTTACCGGGAGACCACGCTCAGCCTGGTCAAGACTGTTGTCATCATCCTGGGTGAGTGGGACCCCACTTTCCCCCAGCTCCTTCAAGACCTGATGGAGGAGTGTGATGGGAGGAGATGACTTGGGTGGGGAAGGTTCTCCAAGGAGGTGATACCTGAGCAGAGATCTCATGGCTAGAGAAGGGAACAGAGTTCAGGCAGAAGGAACAGAGAGCCCCAGGCAGGACCAGGCAGCAATTCCAGAGAGGAGAGCAGGTCCGCACAGCCTCCGAGGGCAGAGGTCGGAGTCAGATTTTGTTCTGAATTCCTTAAGAGGGTTTAGCAGGGAGTAACGTGGTCACTGGCTGTTGCAATGTAGGATGTCTGGGTGGGGGAGGCAGCAAGAGGCGTTCCCATGAGGATACACCCCCCCACACACACACAGACACACAAACACAGGAGAACAAGGAGTGAGTCTTCCAATGATCTCCTCCCCCCACGGAGTAACTGGCCTGTCCCACAGTGATCTCTTTTCCCCACCGAACAGATCTCCATGTAGAAATGTCCAGAGCTCTGGCCACAGTGCACCAATTAAGAAAGGTGTCCCTTCTGGCAGATAAGTCAGATAAAGAGACCCTTCTTAGCAATTCTGCCCCATCGCTCTGCCGGGCCAGCAAGACAGGCCTCCCTTGCCCTGCACGCCACAGCTGTTGTCCAAGCTCTGGACACCCCTCCAGCCCTGAGCTTGGAGCTGTGGGTCACCTTGGGCTCCATCCCGCAGGGGCGTTCGTGGTTTGTTGGACGCCGGGCCAGGTGGTGCTGCTCCTAGACGGTCTGGACTGCAAGTCTTGCAACGTCCTAGCTGTGGAGAAGTATTTCCTGCTCTTGGCCGAGGCCAACTCCCTGGTCAACGCTGTGGTGTACTCCTGCCGCGATGCTGAGATGCGCCGCACCTTCCGCCGCCTCCTCTGCTGTCTGTGCCTCCGCCGGTCCACCCATGAGTCTGCCCACTACACCTCCTCCGCCCGAACAGGCGCCAGCACTCGCATCATGCTTCCTGAGAATGGCCACCCCCTGATGGATTCCACCCTTTAGCCAACCTTGGACTTCAGTGGGATGCAGCCAGTGCCAGATCGCACCCCTGACCGCTTGTGGATGTGCCTGGTTCGACTCAATTTGAAGGACAGAATTAAAGGCAGACCCTCGGTCTGGATGCCAGACCTCCGCAGACACACACAACTCCAGGGCCTGGGGGTATGTGGTCATCTCCAGGTGCCCAGGAGAGTGTCAGATGGGGTACCGGAACTGGCTCTTCAATCATCTCAGGTTGTGGGCTTTTTAACAGACATGTTCCTGTTTTACTGCACATCCCTGGTAAACCCTGTGGATTGCTTCCTTGTCCGTGGTGGTGTGTGTTCAAGGTCGGCGAGATGAGGACTCTCGGGCCCTGATTCCCAAAAGTAATAAGGACGGATCATGGATGCACCATCCGCCTGAGGCTGATTCTTCGGGGGCACAGAGTTTGTGGCCCCGTGAAGCCTCCGGGCTTGCCCGTCCCCATTAGACTTGAGGGTATCCACAAGGAGGACATATTAAGGAGTAAACTTTTATTTTTCCTCGGAGGTCTCCAACGCACTTTGTGTCATCAGCTCAGTCTGTCACTTTGTCCCAGAATTGTCCATCTCAGCTGCAGCCTGGCAGGCATCCTTCAGCAGGGCCTCTCCGCAGCCCTGTTCTCACTGCCCTTCAGACTCTGGCTGGCTGTTCCTCCATCTCTCTTGGAGACTTAGATCTGTTCCCTCTTGTCTGTCTTCTCCACTTGTTCCCTTGCCTCCACCTTGCCAACTGCCTGTCTTCATCCTCTGGAGCCGAGTAGTTCATGGGCCATGTGAGTCCTCTCTTTCCCGCCTGCCCTTTCGTCCCAGTCCAGGTTCACAGTCATGTGTGTCCATTGCACATACACACCCACAGGCCAGGGTAGTGGGATCCGTGGAGCAGGGTGAAAGATCTGAGTGTTGCCATTTCGCAAGCTCCCCTGATGTCTGGCACACGGGGAAGCACTTGAGGTGCATTATTGAACCATCACCTGCAGGTATTACACTTATTTTCATGGGAGGACCGTGGTTTGAGAGGTTGAGATCTGGCCCGTGGTTCCACAGCTTTGAAAGGACACCGAGATGCATGCAGGGACTAGAGAGGCCCCCGGGGAAGGAGCTTCTGATTCCCACAAAGTGTGGAATTGGTCACAAGCTCAGCCTGGCCTTTCCCACCTCACCCCACAGCCCCCAGCGGCTTCAGACATACCAGACTCCTGATGATGAGCCCCATCTCAGATGTTCATAGTGTAGACCAGGATCTGGATGCTCTGCTTGCACCTAAGGAGGAGATAGGGTTATGTCCCTACTTCAGGTTCACACACACAATAACAGCCGCTTTGGAAAGCAGGCCTCCCACCAGAGGCCCAGTTCTTAAGCTACTAATGTACACATTGCCAAAGAACCAAAAACATCTAGGTCCTTCTACATTATATGGGGCTGGGCTTCCCTTTGGGGAAACTCCCAGCCCTAAGGCAGCTTTGTGAGGAGGCAAGAATGAACTGGGGTGCTGGGTACTTCTCCAGGGTCCAAAGTGGGCAGCATAGGGCCTGGGGCCTGCAACTCCAGAGGTGATGCCCACGAAAGATGCCGTCTTTGCCTCCACGGAGCTCTGGGCTTGTTGGGTAGACGTGTCATTTTGGGGGCCGAGGCAGCCAACCAATTCCTAGGACCTCCAGACAGCTCTGTGCTTCACCAGCTGAGCATCCTCCGGGTTCTCACTCAAAATCCTCGAGTCTCCTTTGGGATTTCGTCCCCCCAGTTTTTCCCTCTCTTGCAGGTCTCTGTTCTCTACTGGGTGACTTCCAAGATTTTGTCTCTGCTGGCCTTTGAAGCTTTCAAACACCCATCCCCTCACCCCATTCTCTGAGGGATGCCAAAGTTGCCCACTATTTTCAGGCCGCCTGTGCAAGAGCTGTGCTAACCGCTGACCTTCCTGTGCAGGGCTTTCGCTCTCGACGGCGCCCACGGCCTAGTACTTCCTGTTCGTTATTGGGGCCAAGTGTCAGCTCTCATCAGGAAGCTTTCGAGGTTGTTCTTACCCTGGCCCACATCACTCATTTCCATTCCCTGCTGTCTCTTTCAGGGGTTCCAATCACACCAGGTGGTTACTGCATTTCCTCTCCAGCAGCAATGGGAACCCTGCCCCAGGAGTTGGCAGCCAGGCTGAGCCTGCGTCTAGGGTCTGCCCTCAGCGCAAACAGGCCCCAGGCAGTCCATGACGTTGGATAAGTAATTCTTGTCCAGTCTGTTCCTTTTCTCTCGCATGAGGAGCTGCTGTCTTGGGGTGCACCACAGGGTAGGTCTTCTGGAAGTATCCACTCGTTAACCATGTGGTAGCGTTTTCTAGACCTGGAATGCTGCAGAGCAAGAGAATGAATAAACAAGAGAGTGGTCACGCTCAAGCCAGACCTTGAAAGGTGAACAGAACCAACTTCTACAGCTGAGAAAACCACTCGGTTCTAACCTCCCAGCACCCTCACCGCGCCCCTCCCGGGAAGGCGAATGGAGCTTTGAGGGCCAAGGGAAATCCTGAGGGGGAGGGGGTGCTGGGAGGGACAGTGGGTTGCTCAGATGTGTGCGACCCTGAGGAGTAAGAGGCTCAGAGAGGAGGGCCTCTGAGGAGGAGCAAGGTCTCTGCAGAGGAGGTGCGAGAGGCGGAGATGTGGGGTAAGGGCCACCGGAGCGGGGCGGGGCCGGCATCGCCCTCTGGAGGAGGGTGGGGGAAGCGCCTTTGCAACCCCTGCGCTCTCCCGGCGTGGCGCGGGCTGCTAGGAGGGTCCGTGGGCGGCGTGTGTGTGTGGGGGGGGGGGGGGGCCAGGCGCGGCTCACGTGCAGCAGCTCTTGGCTGCGGGCCCACGCGGCTGCTCCGGGCTCGGCGGCTCCTCCTCGCGCCCTCCGGCCCGCCGCCAGGGCCCCCGCCGGCCCAGCTCGGGAGACTCCTGCGGCAGATCACGGCCTCACCGACCGACCGACCCGAGCCTGGAGGAGGCGCAGGCCAGGTGCTGCGCGGCTCCGCTGGGGCCGGAGCCACCCCGAGTCCGGGCCAGGAAGGGGCGGGCCCAGCGGCCGGGTGGCTGGGGGTGAAACAGAGGGAGGGCCGGGGCGACAGCACGGGGTGCGTGTCTAAGCAGGGAGGGCAGGTGTGGGGGCTGCAGGAGGATGAAAAAGGGGTTTATGGGTTAAAATGTAGCGGATTGAAAAGCTTATGGGGCTAAGCAGGGCGGGGGGGGAGGGGGGTAGGAGATCTTCCAGGGGCGAGAAGGATGGGTTTAAGGGGAGCTCATGGATGGGGAGGCTTGCGGTGAAAGGGGGTTTATGGAATTGTGAAGGGGTAAGAGGAATGTTGGGGTGTAAATAGATGGGTTAGTGGGATTCATGAAGTGGGGAGTTTGGAGTGCAAGTAATGGAGAGTTGTGGAGAATGGGACTTGGGAATAAAGAGATGGGTGACTGACTAGGTGTGGGAACCATCAGGAAAAATGGTTACTCGGGGAGCTGGGTGGAAGCAAAGGACCTCCCGCTTTCTTATTAATTTGGCAAATATTTATTAGATACTTTGTGCAGGGATACTGGCTTCTGGCAAAGTCCCAGTTCTCAAGCTCATGGTTTGAGAGAGAAAATAAATGCAAACAACCTAGGATAGTCCAGCCGGTGTTGAGCGCCGATGCATTCACCAAGAGGTCACCTGTTCAGTTCCCAGCTGGGCACATGCCCAGGTTGTGGGCGCCATACCCAGTGGGGGGGGGGGGGGAGGTGCAAGAGGTGGCCAATCATCAATGTTTCTATCCTTCTCCCTTCCTCTCTCAAATCAATAAAAACATTTTTTAAAAACCAGTGTACATTGTGAGAAAAGCTCTGAGGAAAGGGCTGGCATGCTGAGGGAAGCCAGGGGGAGCGAGCACAGCACCTTCAGAGGCCCCGAGGTGGGGACAGCGGGCAGAAAGCAGAGTGAGGGACTGGAGTCCCCAGCGGAGTTTGGAGGGAGGCTGGAACTGGATTGCACTAAGCCTGCAAGTCTCAAAGAGTTTGGGTTTTGTTTCAGCTGCAAGGGGAAAATCACAGCAATTATAAGACCACTGTCCCACTTACCCCCACCCACCACTGTCAGCCAGCCAGGACTGGCAAAGTCTCCTTCACAAGGCAGCCATTGTGTTTGGGTTCTGCCCAAATCATTAGAGATGGGAAAGGACTGGAGTCCTTTTGGAGGATGAGGTCTTCTTAAACAGAGAGCCTGTTTGGGGGAGAAGGAGGGGCCCCGGGGTGGAACCAAGGTCTGGTGGGTGGACGGACCACAGTCAGTCCCGGGAGCCTTCTGCTGAAGAGGGTTTACAAAGCCCTCTGAGCGGTAGCCCTGGGCAGCCTCACCACCTCTACCTGGAGAGTTAGGGGTGTCACCCACCACCACTCCCACCACCACCACGTTTATTCGACTCGTTGAAGCATTGTGCTGGGCGCTAGAGAAGCCAAGGTAGCTAAGGTGGTCCCTGCCCTCCTGGCGCTCTCTGGAAAGTAGAGTGTGGGGGAGACTAAGTTATAAATAGTTTTCATATCCGCGATATGCTGAGGAGACGTAATTCCTGGCGCGAAAGACTGGGCTGGGAGAGGGCGCCTTTGTGTGACGCCATATTTGCTAGCCTAGTCTGAGAGCAGGGACCGTGTTGTACTTTCCTTTGTATCCCAGGGCCTGGCACCTAGCATGCATAACATTTTGTGGCTCTTAGATTCTGGAAGGATGAGCAGGAGCGGGGGGAGGGGGGATGGCTCTTCACAGGCAGGAACCACAGAGGCAGTGCTCTGCGTGTTTGTGGAGCTACCTGTGTTCCTTTTTTTTTTTTTTAATATATTTTATTGATTTTTTACAGAGAGGAAGGGAGAGGGATAGAGAGCCAGAAACATCGATGAGAGAGAAACATCGACCAGCTGCCTCCTGCACACCCCCCCCACCAGGGATGTGCCCGCATCCAATGCACATGCCCTTGACCGGAATCGAACCTGGGACCCTTTCAGTCCACAGACCGACGCTGTATCCACTGAGCCAAACCGGTTTCGGCGCTACCTGTGTTCCTTTGCTTCTAGGTGGACAGTTGCGTGAGGAGTGAGCTCTGCCCAGCTGTGGCCGTCCTCACAAACCGTCACCCGCCTCGGCCCTGGGCTGCTGGCTTCTCTCTTGTAGCAATCTCTTGAGACTCCCCCAGATAGGCTTCAGAATACAATAAAATGTATCAGTCACCTCTCCTTGCTCTTCTTGAAGACAGCTCTTTCTCTCTTAAGGCTAAGAAAATGAAGAGTGGGATGTTATGCATGCTTGACAACATGACTGGCTCCTGGTTCCTTTCTGTGGTAGAAAGACACCTGGGCTTTCATTTCGAGGCTTAGAAGCTTCAAGTCTGTCCTTCTTCGTTGGAGATAGCCTTTAGGTGAACTCAAGGCCCTAAAAGTCACCCAAGTCCAGACAATAACCTTTCATCCTCAGGTGAGCCACGTACTCCACTCTCGAGAAAACAGCTGAGAGGGTCTTCTCCTCCAAGTAACTCTGCAGCCTGCTGGGTTGGGTCTCTCCTGGTCAGCTGACTGGGTAAGTGACACTTTGCAAGTCTTTCTGACCCTGCCCTCTCACAGGGTGCCTGCTGATCCCTTCATAGTCCCTGGAGTCAGTTTAGCTCAACTGGTTAGCAAGAAAGAATTTCTTTTTTTTCTTTTTTTTTAAAAATATATTTCTTTATTGATTTCAGAGAGGAAGGGAGAGGGAGAGAGAGATAGAAACATCAATGATGAGAGAGATTCATTGATCGGCTGCCTTCTGCACGACCCCTATTGGGGGTCGAGCCCACAACCCTGGCATGTGCCCTTGGCCGGAATCGAACCTGGGACCCTTCAGTCCGCAGGCCGACGCTCTATCCACTGAGCCAAACCGGCTAGGCCAAGAAAGAATTTCTCATCTCAGCTGTGAGGCCCTCTCAACCTGTTTTGTCACCATAAATGTGTTTTAAAAAGGAAAGCAGAAAAACTATACTATTTCTGTCTTCCGGTCAAGATGGCGACGTAGGTAAATGCAGCATTGGCATCCTCCCACAACCACATCAAAATTACATCTAAACCACAAAACAACCATCGTTCAGACCTGCCTGAAATCTGGCTGCGTGGACGTCCTACAACTAGAGAATTAAAGAAGAAGCCAAACTGAGACTAGTAGGAAGGGCGGAGGTGAGGAACAGGCTGTTCCAATACCCACATGTGGCTTTTTTTTTTTTTTAATTGGGAGGGATATCTTGGCTGCGGAGGTCTATGTGAGGAGCAAGGGTCCCAGCCCCACACCAGACCCCTCTGTCCAGGGTTCCTGTGGCAGGAAGAGAAGTCCCCATAACTTCAGGGTGTAAACACCAGTGGGGATTGTGGTTGAGTGACATGTAGGCTTCTGGAGTCCCAGGTGTTCCTCTTCAAGGGCTAGCGCACGAATTACTCAGACTCACTCCCTCTGAGCTCCAGTGCTGGGGCAGTAGCTTGAAAGGATCCAGGGACATACAGGAGGAACTAAATTGTCTGGCATCAAGGCAAGAACTGGGGGCAGCTTTCTCCCAGACAAAAGTGCTGGCAAAGGTCGTTGTTCCTAGGCTGAGACCTTCTCTGCCACAGAGCCAACTGGCAGTTGCCATATCTGAGTTTCCATCAACATGATTCACACTGTTCACCTGACCCTGGTGATTCCCCCAGACCTCACCCCACCTAATTTGCAGCCCCACCCAAGCTGTTTGCATATGAATAGCCTGTCCTGGCTTAGGCTTCCGTCTTTTCTAAAATCTCTCAAACAAGCAGCAGCTGACCTCAGCGTGCCCTATATCTCTTAATAAGAGGCCCCAGGCTCAGTACTAGCAGCAGTCTGCTTTGGTTCACAGCTTGGCCTCTCCGGGGCACCTCCAAGCAGTCATCACCAGATCACTCTGTAGCTCATTATAGCTAAACTAGTGTCCTGGTGCACGGATTCATGCACATTGAAAGGAAATTAATTAAAAGAAATATTTTAATATATCTATTCATCCTTTCTCTATAATAGAAATGTCAACCAAATTCACGATTGACAATGACAGATTGAAACACACGTGTGCAATTGGCACCAGTGAGAGCTTTATATGTATCGCGCATGTGTGAGTCACCTTAGCCTTTTATATATATAGAATAAACTTGCTTAATTAGACCTGCTTTCTGATTTAGCTAAACTTTTTCCAGCCCAGTGAAGCAGCCCAACTCTTTCAGGTAATTGTCCACAACACAGCAGTAAATATCAACACGAAGCAGATTATTATTGATCGTGTAGAGAAAACAAAGGATAAATTATTTAACTGTAGCAGTGTTTGACTATATTCTGCACAGTGAGAAAACCTGAAGTCATTTTCAAGGTCCACCATTTCTTACTTCTTTTCAGTCAGGTCAAGTTTCTAAGCTTCCTAAATCTCTGGATAATGAAAATAGGATTCTACCGAGTCTCCTCTCTACTCCAGGACTTCTGTGAGGATCAAATGAGATGAGGCACAGAAAATGCTTCACAGACATTTGGTTAAAGTGTGAAATGTTTCCACCTGGCTATAAAGCAAGTCGTGTTCCTGGGCTGAAGAAATCTCCAAGGAGGTTAGTCATGGCTAGGGAGAGGAAGCCGGGCGTTGCTACGTGATGTCATTACCCAGAGCCCACAGCAACCGTTTACGGATAATATTTTATCCTTGGTTTTCCCTACACGATCAATAATAATCTGGCTCTGGGCCACATTTTGCACCATGGGGTCTTGGCTGTATTGGTGCGATTTGGTGGGGTGCGATTTGGTGGGGTTCTGCAGTGGTGGCAGGGCCTGTGTCCCACTTGGGGGAAGCTGAGTGTTGGTTTGTCAGCGCCAGGTCCATGGTGCCGTTTATTTTTAAATGGCCAGTGTGCGTCATAGAAGCTCCTGTGTTGAGCGTCTGCCCCCTGGTGGTCAGTGCGCATCATAGCTACCGGTCAGACGGATGGACACTTAGCCTTTTATATATATAGATAGTCTCAGGATAGTGAACTGTGTGTTGTTCTTGCTTTTGAATACACAGATAGTGGAAGGACATTGGGAACTTTGGGATGCACCATCTTAGTTTAGATTCAGCCCAAGTCAGCTGGAAACTTCCTGTGTGAGAGGTGATTAGTCTCCTTGAATGATCGTCTGACCTTCTCAGGCCAGACCCTGAGCTCTTCCTGGAAAAGGGATAGTTCCACATCTTCTGATTTGAACCTTTCACAGATCATGTTCTTATTCATTTCTTGTATGGGACCAGTAAAGCAGAAATTTTAATCTCATTTGCCAAGGATTGTCTGAATATTTTGCTCTTATATGCACAGACTTTTAAAAATTATTGATTGATTGATTTGAGAGAGAGATTTGTTGTTCCACTTATTTATGCACTCATTGGTTGGTTCTTATATGTGTCCTGATGGGAGATTGAACCTGCAACCTTGGCATATCAGGACAATGCTCCAACCAACGGAGCTACCCAGCCTGGGCACCTTAGTTTTTTATAATAATAAATTTTACAACCTTTTACAGTTTACATAGCCATTGCATTTGCTTCTCCCAGCTACCTTGATGAGGGGCATATGAGGGTTATCAGGCTAGGACTGAGAGCTCCTCTGTTAGGACTGTCAAACTCCAAAGTTCTTCCCTCCCCTCAGGGTCCTTGGCCAATGTTTGAGTCATGGGCCCTTTTTTGTCTGTTTGTCAATCACCATCTGAAATTATTTTTCCATTGATTTTTAGAGAGAGTGGAAGGAAGGGGGAGAGACAGAAAGAGAGAACATCAATGTGAGAGGAGACACAATCAATTGGTTGCCTCCCGCATGCGCCCTGACGAGGGCCAGGGCCCGCAACCGAGGTATGTGCCCTTGCCTGGAATCGAACCCACAACCCTTCAGTCATCGGGCTGATGCTCTATCCACTGAGCCAAACCAGCTAGGGCAAGTCATGGACCCTTTTGAAAATGTGTAGCAAGCTGCCCCCCCCCCCCATTCCCTCAGCAGCCTGCCAGTTTACTACACTCTCGGGGAGCCTCAAGCCTGGCCTCCTTTTTGTCTAGTAGTGAGATTCCTAAGGAGTCGGTATGAAAACTCTAAAGTTAGGAATGGCTGAGGGGTGAGTTTTGGAAACCAGCTCAATCAAGGAAGCAGAGCCCTAGCTGGGTTAGCTCAGTGGATAGAGTGTCGGCCTGCGGACTGAAGGATCCCAGGTTTGATTCCGGTGACAGGCTTGTACCTTGGTTACAGGCTCCATCCCCGGCCCCATTCAGGGCAGGTGTGGGAGGCAACCAATCGACATCGATGTTTCTGTCTCTCCCCCTCCCTTCCACTCTCTCCCTCTAAAAAAACAAAAAACAAACAAACAAACAAGGAAGCAGAATGGTCAGCAGTGTCATTTTGAAGACCCAGGCTCCATACGGATGTCCTGGTAGGAGCAGCTGAAGAGGACTGAGCCTTCTTCAAGTCGTTCTGCACGGTAGCAGGACAGGTGGGCTGTGCTGCTGGGTTGGTAGATCTGGCTGGAGTGGTGACTTCTTGACCCTTTGCCTGCAGGTGCACACAGATACACTAGAGCAGTGGTCGGCAAACCGCGGCTCGCGAGCCACATGCGGCTCTTTGGCCCCTTGAGTGTGGCTCTTCCACAAAATACCATGTGCAGGGACGCACGTACAGTGCGATTGAAACTTCGTGGCCCATGCGCAGAAGTCGGTTTTCGGCCTGGGCAGGTCTATTTTGAAGAAGTGGCGTTAGAAGAAGTGGGGGTGTCGGTCGCATGTGGCTCGCGAGCTGCGGTTTGCCGACCACTGCACTCGAGTTGCACTGTTTAATGTGGTAGCCGCTCACCATGTATCTTTTTAAATGAAAATGAATCAAAATGAAATATATTAAACATTCGGTTCCTCAATTGCACAGTTCCATTTCAGGTGCTCCGTAGCCATGCGTGGCTAGTGGCTACCGTATTACCTCAGATGGAGGACATTTCCATCTTCGCAGAAAAGGCTCCTGGACGGTGAGTGGCATTCGAGAACACAGCTGCTGAGGGAATCTTACTGCAGCCTCTGTGGGAATCTTACTGCGGTGCAGGTTGTGCCACAGCAGGTCTTTGGGGGCGAGAGGCCACATTCCTAACAAGCCCCCAGGGGTACCACCCGGCTGATCCCAGACCACACTTGGAGGTCAGGCTCTCAAGAGTGGAGATGGGCAAGTCCCATTTATTTCAGTTTCCATAAATTGGTTTACCTGGTAGATGGTTAATCTGACAAAAGGGAAATTATTTCTGAGCCTGAGTTTGATTTGTAGACATCATGGATTTTAAATTAATCACAAGGGTCACCTAGTAGCATTGTTTTGCCTACTTACTCAGAAAATAGTTTTGTGGCATATTTTCCTCTAAAGGAAACACTTGGCCTGGGGCCATGGGGCCCTATGGTTTTGGGGTCTGTTTACATTTTTCCACCTAAGAAAATCAGGTTTTAAAGGTTCCAGGTTAAAAAAAAAAAAAAAAGTTCCAGGTTGTGTCAACTCAAATTTGTGTTCATTTGTAGAACTTTAGTATAATAGAAAACGACCTTTGGGGAATGGTATTAAGGATTTGGGGGCAAAAAAAAAATCTTTACATATAATGAATAAAAGTATGATAGAGAAGAGTCACTGTCTTACATGTTTTAGGAGTAATATGGTATATGGGGTGGGGTGCCTGAAACTAATAATATTATATTTAGAAATTGGCTTTTAGACAATATAATAGGTATTACAATTATGGCCTTCATAGCATTTCTGAGGAAGAAAACTCGCTGAAGTTTTTTGGTTTTTTTACACATACTTCTTAAGTGTCTTCTACCGGTAGAAATTTGCGTGACTTTTTTTTCCTTTTTTTTTCCAAATGATAAGAGAAAGTTTGGTTAGAAAGTTACAGAGGTAGAAGTGAGCCAACTGAGCTGGGCTGTGTGGGCTCAGGAAGTAAGTTACAGAAGCAGAAGAAGGTCCCTGGCAGCTTAGGAGAGAGAAAGGCAAAGGTGAGGGGCCTGGGAGGGGAGCGGGGGAGGGAAGGGGCCAGTGTGCTGGGAGAGGGAGCGTGCTGGGTGCTTCCTCCTAAAGGTTTTAAAGACTGGGCGTCCAGGCGAGGCCCGGGGGAGGCTCTCAATAGAATATTCACCAGCTTGATGCTGATGTGCCAAAATGACAGTGATTCCCCTGACTTCATCCGCATGACTTTCTTGATTTGTCCAGTATTTCTGCAGATTGACTTTGCTTATAACATGGATTAAATTCTAACAGTTATTAAAGGGAGATGATGTAATGTGTACTATCCTTACAACGTACCCAAAAGGCAAGGCATAAACTGTCCACCTACCCATGTGCCCCTGCTCTCGATACTTCCGGAATCCTGCATCAGGGGCCGTAGACCTTCAGAAGTATGCACATTCATGCATGTCAGCCTCTGCTTTCAGCACGTCCATTCAAGGAATCCACGGGGTCAGAGGAGGAATGTATGGTGTGGAATTCCCCAAAGCCAGATAGCGTTAGCATGAGAGACTCTGTTAGCCCAAACATGGGAAGTAGACTGCCAGTGGTGAAATTTTCTGTTTCATCATTCTTTTTTTTTTTAATTTCTTTATTGATTATGGTATCACATAATTGTCCTCATCCCCCTATTCCCATCCCAAACCCCTCCCCACGTATGCCCCCACCCCCCTGTTGTCCATGACCACCGGCCAGGCTTATATGCATGCACACAAGTCCTTTGGTTGATCTCTCCCCCTTTCCCCCACCCTCCCCTGCCTTCCCTCCGAGGCTCGACAGTCCGAGCAATGCTTCCCGTCACCGGGTCTGTTCTTGTTCCTCAGTCTATGTTGTTCATTATTTCCCCTAGATACGTGAGATCATGTGATACAAGAAATACACTTATAAGAACCGAAAATGAGACAAGCCATAATGGTTATTCTGAGAGGCAAATGAATCAGTCTGTAGTGAGTTTCCTTCTGGGCCAACAGTTCTTTTGAGTCCCAGTTTCAATGTCGAACAGTTCCTTAGGTGTACATGTCGGCAATGGTATTTCAGTTCTGGGTGGTGGACAAATGGTGGTGATGCAGGTCCGACCGCCTCTGGTTGTTTCATCATTCTTAAGAGCTGCCTTAGACACTCGTCAACTCAGTGCCTGCCGTCTTTGCTCCTGGCCTGCTGGCAGGTTTCAGCTGGACTCTTAGGTTAACATGCTTATCTTGGCTTGGCCTAGTGCCAAAGGAGTCTTGATGTCCTAGAGGCCTTGGAGTTTAATGTTTGTGGTTTTAAAACAGCTTCCTGAAACTATCTGAAATCTAGAATCGCAGTAAAACCCTTTGTGACGTGGCTTCGTAGAATGTTTCAGAAAAGTTTCACCAGTGAGCAGGTACCACTGATTCATTTCAGTGACCGTTACTCAGTGCCTCCGTCTGAACACAAACCTCCCCAAAATCCTCGGAAGTGAGTGGTTTCTCAGGGAGCCTCTTCCTGAGGAACTGGTCCTGAGTGAGTAAGAACTTGCCTGAGGTCAGACAGTTCGAGGGTGGTTGGGTGGAGAGTTGGCTTTATTCTCTTAAACTCTGCTACTGCCCTGCAGCCTCCTCTCTCCTCTGGGAGCTCACGGGAATATGGCATCACTTCCTGCTTCACAAGCTCGCGTACTGTTGGCCTGCGTCTCCGGAGGAGCAGCGAGAGGGCGATGAGGCATTAACTAGGGCGGTGGTGGGCAAACTCATTAGTCAGCAGCGCCAAATATCAACAGTATAACGATGGAAATTTCTTTTGAGAGCCACATTTTTTAAACTTAAACTTCTTCTAACGCCACTTCTTCAAAATAGACTCGCCCAGGCCGTGGTATTTTGTGGAAGAGCCACATTCAAGGGGCCAAAGAGCCGCATGTGGCTCGCGAGCCGCAGTTTGCCGACCACTGGACTAGGGCAAGGAAGGCCACCTGTCCGCAAGACGAGAGCCTGCGGAGCGTGAACGATGAAACGACCCTGGAATCCCGCTGAAGCCAGGCTGGCGCTCAGGAGCATGCCCCTCGGAGGTGACCGTGATCTGGATGTGAGCCTTTCTGCAGCAGAGAAAGGAGGCTGGGGGCGAGCACGCGTGCGGGGAAGGCGGAGCGAGAAAGCACGCAGTGTGGTTCCATCTGGCCTGAGGGGAGGGCACGACCTCCGAAGGGGGACTCACCCGGGCAGGGTGACTGCCTTCGCTGCGCTCAGTCAAGCATGGCCTTGAACTCCTTGCCAAAGCGAGGAGTGAGCATGCCGTTTGTTGTGCTCCTTGTTCCTTCTCAAAGCACTCTGACCTTTCTAAGGCATTTGTCTTGGATCAGAAGAAACAGTCGTCACATCTGTTTCTCTAACCACCGCTGGGAGAGCTTGTGAGCTTTTTAAGGCCGAGAGCAGGATTAGATTCGGGTCCATTTGCATAACTCAAGGTGACTTCCCATCTCAAGACCCTTCGCCTTAGTCACCTCTGCCTTGCTTTCCCTTTAAGAGAGATTATTCCTATTTCCGAGGAGAGCACCCCGACACCTTCGGAGGCCATTCTCCTGCCAAACACAGTTCCCACTGCAGGCGAACAAGAGCCAAAGTCCACCCCGCTTGTTTCTCTGACTTTGCCGCCTGGCTCTCTCACTCACCTCTTCCCTCACAGCATCCTGGTTTCTTAAAGAGCCACGTGTGCTCTCACTCGGGGCCTTTACACTGGCTGTCCCCTCTGCCTAAATTATTCCTCTCTCCAGCCCTTTTCCTGCCTGACTTCTCCTTGTCATTCCAGTCCTGGCTTTGGTGTCACCTCAGAGAGATATAAATTCCAATAAACTTCTCGTCATCACTCTGGTTGGTGGTCACAAAGCACCAGCCATGGCTGATGGTTTTCTTGTTGGCGTGTGTACTCCGTGTGTCTCACTCCCTCCATCTTAACTGCCACCTGGGTCGGAAACTTGTCTGTCTGTGCCTTTGTGACACTAGAGTGGTGTGTGGCACATAGTAGGTGCTCAGTAAACAACTGCTAAGTTACCGCCTGGCACCGGGGTCAGATGGCTGGGGTTTCTGCTCAGGCATCAGAGTGCTACTGCAGGGCCATGGTGAGAGCACAGCTTTCAAATCACTGCACCTTGAAATGGATAGTTCTTGATGAGTCGTCGCATTATCTGTATTGTTTAAAATTCTGCATGTAAAGGGAAATGTTTTGTATATTTCTATATTGCTCTATTTACACTTTGTACAAATTGAGTTCATATGAAATGCTGGTGCTGTGCCTTGCTAAGGGGTTTTCCACAGAACTAGGCCACTCGGTATGGAGGATCTCAACTCTGGCAGACAGGATGACACGCTCTTTCCCACACACTTCTCTGTCCCTTCTCTTTCAGAAAGCGTGCCCTTAACGTAACAGGGACTCTCTCTAAGGGATGGCTGCTCTCCTAGGCCTCCTAAGGGGTCAGGGCTTTTGGGAACATGAAAGGCAGGGCAGCAGGTCATGAGCCCCACAATTGGAAACTAAAGTTGTAGGAAGCGTTTTCCGTCCCGGGCTACGGAGGTAAGGCTGGCTAAGTCCGGAGGCAGGCAAGCAGGGATGCCTCTCTTGGGATTGGTTCCATAGAGTGGAGTCCATTTGTCTGAGCGGAGTAAGTCCATGGTTCCAGTGCCTCGCCGTCTCCACAACCGTTGGTTCGTCTGCTCTCAGGATATGGGGTATGACTCTCCGCCAGGTGGCACCTGGGTGCCAGGAGATCCCTGTGGACTGGAGCCCACCTGACTGAGCAGAGGGAGTCCACCCTCCCTGTGACTGGCCATCATAGGGATTTTGCTAAGTCTACCTCAAGGTAGACCAGGTGGATGGTAGTAGACAAGGCCAACCTCCATGCCCCAGGTATTTCCCAGGTGGAAAGGGACCTGTGCTCCCGTGGTGCTCAGACCACAGGGTGATGGCCCAGGACAGCCAGAGGCTAGCTGGGACGCCGCTGCCTTCCAGCTGGGAATTTGTATCTGTCTCTCCTTAGATGGGGGACAAGCCCACAGTCCTGGAGATATGCCTTTGGGTGAAATTTGGCCCTGAATCCCTCAAGCTTCTTTAGCAACATAGCCTGGCCCCACTATAAAGTGGACAATGGAGAGGTTTGGTCAGTTGATGGCACCTTTAGGTTTCATACTATCCTGCAGTTAAACCAGTCTTCCCATTCTCAGGGAAGTGAATGGAGAATGAGGCCTCCTTAGATCAATGTGTCTTTTCCATACATACAGCCGCTAGGACTCGCAGAAATGACCCTCAGCTATATGCTACCTATAAACTCTATCATTGCTACAAAGTCTGAGAAAAAAATATACACACGTGGAAAGAAACATCCCAAAAATGGATAAGTAAATTTGTCTTTTGCCAACATTTGCCAATCCTTGAGGTATTAAAAATGACTGTCCTTGTTTTACAAATAAAGTCTTTACAGGGAAAAAAAGAAAGAAAGGAAGGAAGGAAGGAAGGAAGGAAGGAAGGAAGGAAGGAAGGAAGGAAGGAAGGAAGGAAGGAGAAAGAAAGAAAGAAAGAAAGAAAGAAAGAAAGAAAGAAAGAAAGAAAGAAAGAAAGAAAGAAGAAAGAAAAGAGAGAGAGAGAGAGAGAGAGAGAGAGAGAGAGAGAGAGAGAGAAAGAAAGCCCTTAATTGCCATCTGATGAAACCTGCGTTCCTCATGTGCTTTGTGAAATCCAGGAGAAGGCAGGTAGGCCATTGAGAAGACACCTCCTGTGTGGATCCAGGACCACAGCAGCCCTGTCTCTGGTGTTGCCCCCCCCCCCCGCCCCTCCCGTGTGCATCGTGGGCCTTCTTGCCCGTCACACCTCTCTCTGGCAGTGGATGGTTCATTTCTGTCTTGTCAGAGCCCTGCTTTCTGGTGGAGCGCATCCATTTACTTGACCCTTTACAGCTGGAGCAAGACTGTTGCCAGTGAGTAATGAGCAGCTGCATGTCTTAAGCAAGACCTAAGAGGCACGGTGGCATTCAGTTGTTTTCGGAAAGGGAAGATAGAATTTAAAAAGTAGAATAATAACAAGTTTGTTTTGTTTGTTTTTTTCTTTTCTTTTACATTTATTTTTTATTATTGACAGTATTACAGATGTCTCCCATTTTTCCTCCCTTTGGCCTCCTCCACCCAGCCCCCACCCCACCCCAGGCCTTCACCATACTATTTCCTGTTCATGGGCTATGCATATAAGTTCTTTGGTTAACCTCTTCCCACCCACCCGCCCACCCACCCCCGCAATTTGTACTTTTTAATCCCTTCACCTTTTTCACCATTCTCCCCAACACCCCTCCCACCTGGCAACTTTCAAAATGTTCTCTGTATCTATGAGTCTGTTTCTGTCCTGCTTTATTTTGTTTTTTAGATTCAATTGTTGATAGATATGTATTTATTGCCATTTTATTGTACATACTTTTATGATTATTAAAATTTTTTTACAAAAGTTTATTCTTTCTTTTTTTAATATAGTTTTTATTGATTTCAGAGAAGAAGGGAGCGGGAGCGAGAGATAGAAACATCTTTGATCAGCTGCCTCCTACTGGCCCCCACTGGGGATCGAGCCTGCAACCTGGGCATGTGCTCTGACTGGGAATCAAACCATTACTTCTTGATCATATGTCGATGCTCAACCACTGAGCCACGCTGTCTGAGCCAAAAGTTTATTCTTAAATGTACAACAGGCTCCAAGACAACACTTCATTCTAGCTATAGGTGGCAAGACATGTTATGACAGGGAATCCAGATGTTGAAAAAGAAATGGAATGAAGGATCACCATTGCCCCAGGCACAGGAACAGCTAGCTCACTTTTTGCCAGATTTCTTAATCCCACCTGTGGCCAGGGGGCCCCTCCCCACGGCATTTAACTCAAGTTTCTTCAGCTCCTCTTTTTGCTTCTGCTTGAATGCCTTATCTTCCTTCTCCATCTCCTTGGCCTGCTTCTTGGGCTGCTTCAGGGACTTCTTGCCACCTTTGTGGCCAGACATGGCGCCTCTATTGTTCATATTTTTTATGCTTTTTTCTTCTTTTTAAAGAAAACCCCAACATTTTATGTAATACTAATTTGGTGGTGATGAACTCCTTTAGCTTTTTCTTCGCTGGAAAGCTCTATTTATCTGTCCTTCCATTCTAAATGACAGCTTTGCTGGGTAGAGTAATCTTGGTTGTAAGTGATTGCTTTTCATCACTTTGGATATTTCTTGCCATTCCCTTCTGGCCTGCAAAGTTCCTGTTGAAAAATCAGCTGATGGTCTTATGGGAGCTCTCTATAGGTAACTAACTGCTTTTCTCTCGCTGCTTTTAAGAGTCTCTTTGCCTTGGCTGGTGTGGCTCAGTTGGTTATGCATCATCCTGTGCACCAAAAGGTCACTGGTTTGAACCTTGGTCAGGGTGCGTATGGGAGGCAACCAATCAATGTTTCTCTTGCATCATTGCTTCTTTCTCTCTTTCCCTCTCCCTTCCTCTCTCTCTCTTAAATCAACAAAACATTTTTAAAAATATATTTTTATTGGTTTCAGAGAGGAAGGGAGAGGGAGAGATAGAAATATCAATGATGACAGAGAAACTCTGATCATCTGCTTCCTGCACACCCCACACTGGAGATCGAGCCTGCAACTCCCGCACATGCCCTGACCAGGGATCAAAACTTGACCTCTTGGTCCACAGGTCGACACTCAACTACTGAGCCACACTGGCTGGGCAAAACTTTTTTTTTTTAAAAAAAAGAGTCTCTCTTTTTCTTTAACCTTTTGCATTTTAATTATGATGTGTCTTGTTAAGGGCCTCTTTTGGTTCACCTTGTTTTGGACTTTCTGCTTTTCCTGGACTTGTATGTCTATTTCCTTCCCTAGGTTAAGGAAGTTTCCTGTCATTATTTTTTCAAACAGGTTTTCAATTTCTCCCTTCTCTCATACCCCTAGGATGCGAACGTTGGAATGCTTGAAGCTGACTCAGAGACTTCTTACGTTATCTTCATTTTTTAAAAATGTATTTTTGTTGATTTCAGAGAGGAAGGGAGAGGGAGAGAGAGAGAAACACCAATCGGCTGCCTCCTGCTGCCCCCTGTTGGGGATAAGCCCGCATGTGCCCTGGCTGGGAATCGAACCGGCAACCTCTTGGTGCATGGGTCAATGCTGAACCACTGGCCACACTGGCCAGGCTGCTCTAATTCTCTTCCCTTCTAGTGCACTTTGTAACCCAGAATGTTATCTTCCTTTTGGCTTACAAAGTCATTGCAGCTTGAGTCCACATTTGTTCTCATAGGGTTTGTTTGTGTATATTTAACTTTTTCTTTTTATTTTTTTTAACTTTTTATTTTGAAGTAATCACAGATTTACAGAAATGCTCATTAAATTTTCCATGTACACATCAGTATAGATTCACGGAGTCTTATTTTATCCTGGTCACTTACTATCATCATTCATTTTGATGCTCAAATTGTCCCAGATTTGGATAGAAGGAATCTCTTTAAAATAGCCTTGAGCTGAGACCGGCTTGGCTCAGTGGATAGAGTGTCGGCCTGCGGACTGAAGGGTCCCGGGTTCGATTCCGGTCAAGGGCATGTACCTTGGTTGCGGGCACATCCCCAGTGGGGGGTGTGCAGGAGGCAGCTGATCGATGTTTCTCTCCCATCGATGTTTCTAACTCTCTATCTCTCTCCCTTCCTCTCTGTAAAAAATCAATAAAATATATTTAAAAGAAAAAAAAAATAGCCTTGAGTCCTGGCATGGCGCCGTCATCTTTTGAGTTCTTCCTTACTTGTTGCTAAAAGGTTCCATACCCAATTTCCAATGTGTTGGCCGTAGGTTCCCCCACACCAGCACGTAATTCTTGGACGCCAGCTGGGTGTCCTACAAGTCAACTCAATTCTGAAATTACCTATATAAGTAATCATCAGATGCTACCGGTTAAGGGCTCGGTCTCCTAAGACTGCACACTCCCGCCTCCCATGTCAGATACCCAGGTTATCCATCACCTATGCTTCTGACACTGGCCATAGATTGGAGGTTCCAATGGCCCCTCTTTGGGTTGGATTAACTTGCTAGAATGACTCAGAGAACTCGGAAACATTTCCCTTACTGGATTACTGGTTCATTATAAAAGGATGTAACTCAGGTACACCCAGATGAAAAATGCAGAAGGCCAGGTGTGGGGAAGGGAACAGAGCTTCCCTGTGCTCTCTGAGCCCACACTCGGCCCCGCCTCCAGTCGTCCAACAACCCGGAGCTCTCTGACCACTCCCCTTTTGGGTTTTTTTTTGGAGGCTTCATTACATAGGCACCATTGATTATATCACCGGCCATTGTTGAACCTGTTCAACCCCAGCTCCTCTCTGCTCCCTGGGGGTCTGGAGATTGGGGTGGGTCCCCTGGCAACCCGCTTCCACCCTTAGGTGCTGTTCCAAAGTCACCTCATTTACAAACGAAAGACACCTTCTCCAAGAGTTTTAGGGGTTCTATGCCAGAAACAGGGACAAGACCAAATACTGTACGTATTTCTTATTGTAAATCACAGAATCACAGCCACCATAACATGTTCATATTCTACTCTCTTTGCTCCAGCCAGAACCAGCCATTTCTCCAAGAAACCCTGGCTCCATCTGGAGTCGATCTTGGCCCTGGGTGTGCTTTTTGCTATTGAGGTGTCACTGCTCTGGCCACTCTCAGGAAACAGCTAAAGAATACTTGCGATGATACCTGAGTGTGTGCGCACACACATTCACGTCTAGTTTCTCTATGTCTGTATGTATGGAAAACCACGAGTTCATCCCAATATATTTATTTCTAGTTCAGCACCACAGGGTTCCTTCTGCTTTTCCTCTTTACGGATCTGTAACTCCTTTTTCTGATAGGAAGAACCCTGCTCCGACTCGCCTCAGTGCTTTCCCGTAACCAGTCGTTCCCTCCTACTGTGTATCCGCCGTCCTCCCCCCCCACGCTCCTCTCCCCTCCCTGGGCTCCTGACCCACTGCTGGCCGCCCCCACAGGATGCCCTCCTCACCTTTCCTGGGCTCCACCACCCAAGGCTACGCCGCCTCCTCCAGAGACACTGCCTCACTCTGCAGGGCTGTGCGGACACACGCTGCGCCCTCCGCTCAGGTGCCTCACAGGCGTTTGAACGTCTAATGGTCTGTTCCCCTCTGTTCCTTATTTAGATTATGGGGAGCAGATATTATGGCTTCCAGTGAATGGAAGCACAAAGCTCGGCTTTTGTGAGGGTTAAACAAGTTTGCCCTCAACTCCTGGCAGCATTCCAGCGTTTTGGGTGAACTGGGTAAGCAGCATTCCTGCACCCGGGACCTGCGGGCTGAGAGAAACCTGAGAGAAACCGACCCCAGGAGACACCGCAGCCTCCAGCCCCTGAGCCGCTGGCTCCTTAGTGCCGTTGAGTTGTGTGATGTTGATCACCCTAACGGGGACGCCCTTCAGCCTGGGAGTGGGTCATCCTCACCTCCCAGGCGCCTGAGGACAGAGCCCCACAGAGGCCTCTTGAAGCAGGCAGGGTCTCCAGTGAGTCTGAGTGTGCAGTTTGGGGAGATGCCTGTTACCAGATCCGGTTAAGGAGGGTTCTCTCTGTTCCTGGTTTGTAAGCGTTTTTTATCATTAATATTTTACTTGGTTTCATTTATTTTTGCATCTTTTAAATATATATATATTTTTTATTGACTTCAGGGAAGAAGGGAGAGGGAGAGAGAGAAAAATGAGGTTGAGTTGCCGTGCCCCCTGGTGTCAGGATTTTTAACTACGTTCTGTAAACAAATTACTTCACTCTGAGGTGATTGTTTTTTTAATCCTCACTCTAGGATTTTTCCATTGATTTTTAGAGAGAGTGCAAGGGAGGGGGCGGGGAGAGGGAGAGAAACATCAATGTGGGAGAGACACATGCATTGGTTGCCTCCTGCACGCGCCCGATGGAACCTGCAACCCAGGTGAGTCAAATCCGAGACCCTTCAGGCCACAGGCTGACGCTAACCACTGAGCGCCAGGCAGGGCTCTGAGGTGACTTTTATCAGGATGTAGAAATCACCGGCACCGTGTCCTGTGATCATTGGTCTTTCGTGTTGGAACTGTGTAGGTCGCACACACGATCCAATGCCCCATGGTGTGTGCCTTCGTGAGAGATTTTGGGAACGCTCTTCCTGTGTTTCCTTAGTTACTGATCACGGTGGGTAAGCACCCCCACCCCTCCTCAGTCCCTTCCCCAGCCAAGGGCTACGGGTGACAGGGTGGGAAAGCGGCTGATTGGAGGGGCCAGTCAGGGCATCTGACATCACTGGTGGCTTAGACTTCCTCCTGGGCCGTCGGGGGTCCTGAGTGGCTCCCCCCACCCCCCACCCTGGCACGGGAAGAGCTGGAGCACCCCTGAGTGGGGAGGTGGCAGTGTGGGGGGAGTCAGGGCGGAGAAGGCTTTCCCTCTGAGTCTTCCTCCCCCTTCACCCCCCCCCCACCGCCCCCAAATAGCCACGCCCTCGAAGGTACCATGAGTAGAGAAAAAAACAAACACACGACTTGGGGTCATGTTCCTTCCTGTCTTGGTCTGCTCAGGCCGCCATAGCAAAATACCACAGACTGGGCGGCTCAGACACAGACGTTTATTTCCTCACCGCTGTGGGGGCTGCGAGTGCTCCATCAAGGAGGTGCGGGTGGGGGAGAGGGCTCACTTGTTAGAAGGCCTCGGTCCTGCCATTCAGAGCCCCCCTTACGACCTCATTTGACCTTGATCACCTCCTCGCAGGCCCTGTCTCCACCCACAGTCATGCTGGGGGTTAGGGCTTCCACGTGTGACAGTCATGCTGGGGGGGACACAATTCAGTCCATAGCAGCGCTGTATTGTTTCTTACAAAAAAGCATCATGGATCGATAGTCACACTTTTATCTTACTTCATTGTTGCTTTACTGGGAGTTTTTATCACCCTGGGGAAGTTGGGAACAGAAGAAATCTGGCAGTTTGGGGTGGGTGCCTTTGTTTCAGTCCCCACCTCTTCTGAGTGCTCCAGCGGATGGTGGCCCTGAGCTGAGCGCCTGTCCCCAAGGCCTCCTGCCTGCCAGTCGGGGCCCCGGGGGGCTGAGGAGCAGGTCTGAGACGTCTGGGCAGCACTGGAAGTGAACCAGTAATGGACGCAACGAGGGCCTAATGACCGTAATTAGGCCAGCGACGTGCACTGGGGACAAACGCGCCCTGCTGAGGGACAGGCAGGCCTGCACGGGAGGGGCTGATGGAGGGAGAGGCACTTTGCAAGCAGGAAAAGCGAAGCCCAAACACATGTGCCTGGTGTGGCCTCATCCACAGCTGTGACTGGCAGTGGTGACCGAGGCACCAGTAACATTTTCGGTAAGCTAGGCTTTCTCTCGTGCATGCTGCAAAAAGGTACAGCTTTGCCCTAGCCGGTTTGGCTCACTGGATGGAGCGCCGGCCTGTGGATTGAAGGGTCCCAGGTTCGATTCCTGGTCAGGGGCACATGCCCAGGTTGCGGGCTCATCCCCACTAGGGGGCGTGCAGGAGGCAGCCAATCAGTGATTCTCTCTCATCATTGATGTTTCTGTCTCTCTCTCCCCCTCCCTTCCTCTCTGAAATCAATAAAAATATATTTAAAAAAAAAAAAAAGGTACAGCCTTAAAGTAATAAAGCTGGCCCTGCCAGTGTGGCTCAGTTGGTTGGGCGTCGTCCCACGCACCAAAAGGTTGCCAGTTCAATTCCCTGTCAGGGCACATGTCCAGGTTGTGGGCTCCATTCCCAGTGGAGGTGCGTAAGGGAGGCAACCAATTGATGTTTCTTTCTCTCTCCCTCTCCCTTCCTCTCTAAAACAATCAATAAGAACACATCCTATATAATAAAACCCTAATATGCAAATAGACCAAACAGTGGAATGACCAGTCGCTATGATGTGCATTGACCACCAGGGGGCAGATGCTCAATGCAGGAGCTGCCCCCTGGTGGTCAGTGCACTCCCACAGGGGGAGCGCCGCTCAGCCAGAAGTCAGGCTCACTGTTGGTGAGCGAAGTGGTGGTGGTGAGAGCCTCTCCCACCTCCGCGGCAGTACCAAGGAGCAGCGAGCCAAGCAGTAATTAGCAGCGAGCAGGCGGGCAGTAAGGAGTAAGGGGTCCTGGACTGTGAGAGGGTTGTCCACCTGCTGGCTTAGGCCCAATCCCCCCGAGGGGTTCAGGACTGCGAGGGGACATCTCCTGAGGTGTCCTGGACTGTGAGAGGGAACAGGGAACCCCCACCTGCAAGTGCATGAATTTCATGCACTGGGCCTCTAGTTTAAAGATAAATAAGTAAGGCTGGTAGCGTGATTGTCTGTCATCACAGCACCTCAAGACATATGCCTGGTTAACACCGGAAGGCGTGGTAGGCGCATTGTCTCCTTATTCATAGACGTCTGGGCGGTTTCCATTTTTCACAATTATAAGCAGTGGGGTCATGTGCATCCTGTACACGCAGCATTCACAGGGGTCAGTCTTCCTCTGAGATAAATTCTCAGTTTGGAGGCCAAAGGACATACACCTTTTCAATATCGATTAGCATTGATTAGCATTTCAGAACCGTCCTCCCAAAAAGGCTGCCCCAGTGCACGTACCCTGGGAAGAGGAATAAGAAAAGCCTTGGGCCTAGCCGGTATGGCTCAGTGGGTAGAGCGTCGACCTGCAGACTCAATGGTCCCAGGTTCGATTCCGGTCAAGGGCACATGCCCAGGTTGCGGGCTCAATCCCCAGTGGGGAGCGTGCAGGAGGCAGCTAATCAATGGTTCTCTCTCATCATTGATGTTTCTATCTCTCTCTCCGTCTTCCTTCCTCCCTGAAATTAATAAATATATATATATTGTTTAAAAGCCTTGGGTATTGTCTTCATTATTTAGAGTTTTCATTTTGAGAACAGTAAATTCCTTGGTGTGTTTTTGGGGTGTGTGTGTGTGTGTGTGTGTGTGTGGTTCCTGGCTGTGGTGGGGTCTCAGATGCTTGCTGTTGCATAAATAAAAGAATGAAAGACAGACTGCCACGCCCCACAGCAGCCCAGCATCACCGGTGCACACCCCACACCCTTCACTAAGCTGCATGTTCCCATCTGAACCTCTCCTTTCTCCAGTTCACTTGGAGCTGGGTGTCAGGGCATGCTGGGCCTATGGGGAGGGGCTAGACCCCTGTATCCCTGGCCTCTGGGAGGAGCTACGGAATCCACCGGGCCCAGGAGCAGAGTCATGTGCCGTGGGAGAGCCAGCAGGGCCCAGCGGAGGAAAGTCTGTTGATTTGTTTGCCCGACACCGTCCTCTGAGGCACAAGCACCGTGGCAGCTCCTTTGAACTCGGGGGAGGAAATAGCTGAGGCCAGGGGGTCTTGGAGGGTTGGATGGGCAGAGGGCCAGCAGGAGGCTCAGCCTGTAAAGGGAAGGGCAAGAGAGGAGGGTGAAGAGGCTCATGCTGCTCTGTCCGATGGCGGCGGCCATGCTTGCAGACAGGACTCACCCAGGGTGGACCGCCTGAGAAGAGCCATTTTCAGGGTGTTTTCTACTGGGGGGGTGGGGGGGGTTCTGTGGACAAACAACCCGTCCCTGCACTGCAGACAGAGCCCAGAGCGCCCAGCCAGATGTCTGCGCCTCTTCCGCTCACTGCATCTCCCCGGGATGTTCTGGGGACCATCATCAGCTCCAGGCCTCACTGGGTCTCCCTCATGCTTGGCGTGTGTAGAAACCCCAGCTGTACCCAGATGGATGCCGGTCCCCCAGAGCCCCAGGGAGGCCAGTTTTCTGCTGGGGAAGCACCTCCATGGCACGGGTCAGGCATCGAGGCCCAGGACTGACCCCTCCATATCCCTGTCTCCTCTGCTTGGGGGCAAGACCAGCCATCAGGCCCTAACCGGTTTGGCTCAGTGGATAGAGCGTTGGTCTGCAGACTCAAGGGTCCCAGGTTCGATTCCGGTCAAGGGCATGTACCTTGGTTGTGGGCACATACCCAGTGGGGGGGGTGCGTGCAGGAGGCAGCTGATTGATGTTTCTAACTCTCTCTTCCTCTCTGTAAAAAATCAATAAAATATATTTTTTTTTTAAAAAAAAGACCAGCCACCAGTCTCGGGGCTGCCCCTCTGACACTCTGTTGCTATCTTTCCAGGCCAGGGGCAGCTGGCGGGGCCCCCTACCCCCAGTGTCGACTGCTTCGCCTGCTGGGGACCCCAGCGTTGTCAACTCAGGTGCATCTAAGTTTTGGGGACAGCAGAAAAGAAGACAGTGTGGCCGCATGGAGTGCCGGCGTGGTGACTTCACTGCGGGTGCAGCTGATGACTCAGGAAACCCAGAACCGGCGACAGGCGGTTCTCCCTGCGCCACTGCCGGGACTCTGCTCCCACTCGTGCTTGTGAGCTGGGATTTAAAACGGGCCAAGGGGCTGCTCATTTCCCCAACTCTTTTTACTAGTAAGACTCTGAGTTGTCTCTTCTAGGACTGGTCACAAGTTCTCGCATTACAATTGTTTGCTCTAGCCAAAACCGATTTGGCTCAGTGGATAGAGCATCAGTCTGTGGGCTGAAAGGTCCCAGGTTCGATTCCGGTCTAGGGCATGTATCTTGGTTGCGGGCACATCCCCGGTGGGGGGTGTGCAAGAGGCAGCTGGTCAATGTTTCTCTCTTATCGATGTTTCTAGCTCTCTGTCCCTCTCCTTTCCTCTCTGTAAAAAATCAATAAAATATATTAAAAACAATTGTTTGCTCTAATTGTTCACCACCAGATTCCTTCTGGTGGAGACTGACAGTGGGGGCACAGCATCGTAGCTGTGCAGTTGGGCAAGTTGTGATTCGGTCCACACGTTTGTCCATTGAGTGCCAACTCACCCAGACACTGCCTGCCCTTGTATCATTTCATACAGTTTTGGTTCAAGTCTGTCATGGGCTCAGAATTTTACTGGGGATTGGTTTTGCACACACACACACACACACACACACACACACACACACACACACCGTTAGTACAAGTTCTACCATTTTTAGCTGAAATGTCATTAAAGACGGGTGTTCTCAAAGGACCGTGGTGGCTTCGCCTTTGGCCCACACGCGCCCTCTTGTGGCCATGGTGTGAATGCAGGTTGTGGTTCGATTAGCTACTGACTTCATTCAAACTGGGTTTCTTGGAGTGTTTTAATTTGAGGAAACGCCCCTGGGTCAAATTCTGCACATAAAGTCGCATTTTACTAACATTTCATATTGCATTATTCAAAAATGCCTGAAATGTGGCCCCGCGACAGTAACCAAGCTGTCAAGATTACAGGAGCACAAAGGAGTCACCCCATCAGCCCCTGAGCCTGCCCTGCCAGCATGGAGCCTCCATGCAACAGGTGGGTCTGCTGGGGTTCCGAGGCTTCCTGGCCTGCACCCGGCCCCCAGATAGGAGGCACTGGCAGAGCCAGGGTGCGAGCCTGAAGGCAGTGCTAGTGGACTGACTGCTCATCGGTACAGCTGCTCATGACAGCAGTTTTCTAGAATCTATTCATATTAAAAATGCATACCTTTTCCCTCACCAATATCCCCTCCTGGGATTTTTCTACAAATACTTGGATATGAGTGCAAAATGATGCATTTCTTGCCACATTTTTGCAAATTGAAAATGCCTGTCAGTCGGGGGCTGTCTAAAGTGTAGACTCTAAACCAGGGTAGCTCAGCCTTGCAGTGGAATACTGCATAACAGCTGAAAAGGCTGCTGGGGCGTTTCTCTACAACATTAATGTTAAGAATAGGGAGCTGACACCTTGTGTGCATTTTTTAAATTGGAGGGAGGGACTTTCACCAGATATATCTGGGAGAAAACTCTGGTTATAGCCATGGCCTCTGGAGAGAAAGCCAGGGACCTACCTAGGTGTTGGCGGGAGGCAGTCTCTCTTGCTCCTTGGGCAATTGGCATTTTTAAAATCCTTAAGAGAATGGTGTAAGGAGGGAAGCCGGAGCCCTTGACACTGATCACTCCCCTCAGCCAGTCATGCTCATTATCCCCCCACCCACCTGAAGCTCGGAGGTGGGTGATCAGAGGTTTCACCTGAGAGGGGGCCCACCTGGAAGGGGCATTGGAGGCGGCAGCACAGAGAGATCAGGGTTTCGGCTGAGTGCAGGTCCAGCCGCTGTGTCCGGACACGAGCACCAGGGGTCGCTGTGTCCCATGAATCCTGCGGAGAGCACAGAGTTGGAGATACTGGAATCCTGGGCTGGGGCCCCAAGGGTGTAAGACCCCCTCCTCACCTAGGGGGCGGTCCGAGGGCTGATCCTCTTAAAGGGCTGGGCTCGGCAGGAAATAGGGACCTTCGTCATGACTGCTACACTCAACATGTCCCTTGGGACGTGTCTAACAACTTCCGCCCCAGACCCAGGCCCCTTCCTTCAAGTTACACAGTATTTGCATGACCTGCTTTGTTTGAATTAAAACTGTGGTATTTGCATATAATTTGCATCGCTTTTATAGATTTGTCTTGATTTTGTGAGCCAGTTTGGTGGGAGACAGGGACTGAGGACCAGGTCCTGGGCCGCCTTTGGATGTGGGTGGACACTGTGGCCCCCACCCTCCCGGTTCCATGAAACCACATCCCCACTTGCCTGGTCGGGAGCCCTAGGGAGGCATGCTCTGTCCTCTTAGGACCCCACAGATTCACTGAGGCAGAGGCCACCGAAACCCAACAGGGTCCCAGGCAGTGGGACCCAAGACCGACTGGGCGTCACCCAGCCATGGAGGCTACCCTGAGGGACATAGGCCAGGGCCCCTCAGATGGTCACTCAGGTTAAATGCAGGTGCTGGCCAGGTATCTGGGTGGACGGGCTGCTAATATTCTCTCCAATCCACACATTTTAACCTCACTCTTCTTACGAGAGAAAAAAGCCTAATGTTCATCATGCTAATTAATTAGCAAAGTACCTGGGGTTGATTGGCAATTTTTACAAGGTTGGGCTTTAGGTTAGAGTTTTTCAAGTGGGGGCCGAATACCTGGAGTGTGTGGTCCTGACTGGGTAATTGCCCCACCTGAGCGGGGCCCACACATACACCCACACTTGGGGCCAGCTGAGACCGAGCAGCTGTCAGAGTCCTAGGAGTCCTTATTTTAGAACTAGAGGCACAGTGCATGAAATTCGTGCACTCGGGGTGCAGGGGGAGTCGCTCAGCCCAGCCTGCACCCTCTCACAGTCTGGGAGCCTTCAGGGGATGTCCGACTGATGGCTTAGTCAGATATCCTTAGTGCTGCCATGGAGGAGGGAGAGGCTCCCGCCACCTCCGCTGTGCTTGCCAGCCGTGAGCCTGGCTTCTGGCTGAGTGGCACTCCCCCTGTGGGAGTGCACTGACCACAGGGGGCAGTTCCTGCGTTGAGCGTCTGTCCCCTGGTGGTCAGTGCGCATCATGGTGGCCGGTAGTTCTGCTGTTTGGTCTATTGGCATTTTAGCCTTTTATTATATAGGATAGCGAGAATTTAGAAAGAGAGGGATGGCACTCCATCTCAAAACACACATCCAAATGGAGCCAGAGGTTGGGGAGCCAGAGTACCCGAATTTTAAAGTAAATTACAAGCACAGGGTCATCTTGTCCCCATTCTGCTGACTGGGGACCTTAGACAGGAAGACAGGAGGCCGGTCATCTGCCTGAGATCTGCAGTATTAAAGGGGCTCGCACTGGCCCATGGTGGCACCAGTTAATGCAGGAATCGCCAGCAGGCACCAAAAACAGCGAAGGTAAGTTTGAGGAGGGTGTTGGTGCATTCTCACTCGCCTCCCTTAACCAAAAATCAGGGCCCTAGCTGGTTTGGCTCAATGGATAGAGCATGGGCCCTCGGACTGAAGGGTCCCGGGTTTGATTCCAGTCAAGGGCATGTACCTTGGTTGCAGACTCGATCCCCAGCCACCATTGGGGTGCGTGCGGGAGGCAACCAATTAATGTGTTTCTCTCACATCCTTGTTTCTCTCTATGTGTCTCTCTTCCTCCTTCCACTCTCTCTAAAGATCAATGGAAAAAATATCCTTGGGTGAGGATTAACAAAGAAAATGAATCGGGGAAACGGAGGCACAGGGAAGGAGCCCCACATTCTGTACTCCTCACCTGCCCACCTACCTGTGGCTCTCACAGGCCCATAGAGCCTCCTCTAGCTCCTGAGCCTGGTCCAGCTGCCTGGCCAAGGGCTCCTTACACCAGGGACACCCTGTCAGGAAGGGCTACCCCCCACCAGGGGCCAGCCTATCCTGCCAGAGCCCATTCTGAGTCCTGCCTCTGCATCCCATGTGCCGCCCTCCCTGAGCCTCCATTTCCCCCTCTGCCTGTAGGGCTCCATGGGAATCTCCTGAGCACATCCCCTGAGGATGGTGTCCATGCTTACGGAGAGTCCAGGGTTATACACTGAGTGGCCAGGTTATTATGATCTCTGAACGCATATAATCTGGCCACTCAGTGTATATCCTATATAATAAAAGGCTAATATGCAAATTGTCCCCTCGACCAGGAGTTCGACCAGCAGGCAGGCCGGCCAACCGCCCATGTCCCCTCCCCCTGGCCAGGCTGGCCAGACCCCACCCATGCACGAATTCATGCACCGGGCCTCTAATCTCTAATACATATAATATATATATATATATATATATATATATATATATATATATATATATATATATACACACACACACACACACACACTGAGTGGCCAGATGATTATTATTATACACACACACACACACACACACACACACACACACACACACACACTGACTGGCCAGATTATTATGGGTTCAGAGATCATAATAATCTGGCCACTCAGTGTATTGTCCCCATTTTGTCAAGGGGGATACCAAGACAGGAGACTGGTTGTCAGACCAAGGCCCACCTCCCTGATGATTCTCCCGGGGATTGCCCAGGGTCAATCTTACAACGATCCTGTTTATTTATTGGGCCCTGGTTGCCCTTCCTCTGAATCCAATCCCCTCCCCCTCCCCACCAAGCCCTACAGGAGCCATTTTTTATTTTTTTTATTTTTTTAGCTTAATAAAAGTGTCTTTTCACAATGTTTGAGAAGGACCCATCTTTAGCACCTCTCTCTCTTCACCGGCCCCTCGCTGCTCCTCCCATAAGTACGTTCCCACCCCCGGGACTTGGCACTGGTCTTTTCCTCTGCTTGAAGACCTCCTCTTCCCTTCTTTGCCTGGCTAACTGCCTTGCCCCGATCCAGACCCTTCTCTGCTCCCCAACATCTCCAGCCCTGACCCCCCCCCCCCCGCCCCCGCCCAGCTTTCTTCTCCCCTGAGTCACTCCCTACTCACTGGCCAGCCAGCTATCCTGGGACCTCAGCCAAGGGCTAGGGGCACTTGAGGGGCTGGGGGCGATGTTTCTCCACCTGACACCTTGTTCTTGCCTAGAGCAGAGATGAGGCACCTCCAGCAGCTGCTGTCCTGGCTCCTGCTGATCTCCCTCAAGGCCTCCTTGGCAGCCCAGTGACCCGGAGGGGCCTGGGCTGTGTGTCCTAGAGACAAGTCTGTCCCTCTCTGGTTCTCAGCCTTACCCCTGCCTGGCCAATGAGCCCTGGGAAGGGTTGAAAGGTGAGGAGAGCTGTGGTCTGGGGTGGGGGAGTCTGTGAGTGAGTTGGTTGTCAAAGTTTCCCCAAAGCTTCTGGTTTAAATTCTTGGGGCAGGCAGGCCCACGTTCTGGTCCACCTGGACCCCGCCCCTCACCTGATCCCCTCCCTCTGTGGAACCTCCCTGCATCCCCTCCCGCCCCAGGACCCTGACTCTGGTCCCTCCCCTCATCTGACATCTGATCCCACCAAGCCCTGGCTCCACACCTTAGTGGGGGCTTTGGCTCCACCCACTCTCACCTAAAGCTACTGGACTCTGCACTGCGCTTCCACCCTGTGCCTTCTCCGTCTCCAGAGTCCCCCAGAGTCACCTGGGTCAGGGGCAGGGTTGGGAATTGGAGTTATGTACATGGCGAGGTTGGCTACTGTCCCTGGGCCCTGGACCTCCTCCTCCAACCCTCTCTACACCTCAGTCCAAGAATGGCCACAACCTCTCATCCTCCCAGGGCCACTGATAAGGGCGTGATACTTGAAATGGGAGTTTTGAGGCTCCCCACGTGGGAATTTGGAGGCTTCCCCTGTCCAAGCCCTAGTAGAGGTTTTCAGATCCCCTGGGCCAGGGCACGGGGAGATTTAGGGTTCCAGAAGTATGTTCAGGCCTAAGTTAGGTGGGCTGTGGCAGCTTCAAGTTCCCCCCACATGCAGTTTCAAGAGCCCCACTTGCAGTTTCAAGGTTCCCCACATCAAATTTCAAGATGGAAATTCCCAAAGGGCCTCTTAATGAGTGCCTGGTGAGACCCCATACCCAATCCCTGGTAAAGATTTCTATTCCACGAAGACTCCAGGAGGCATCTCCAGATCTACCACACCAGGGCGCTGGAGGGAGTCTGGGGGCCCTCCGACCCGGGAGGGAAATAGAAGCCCTGATTTAGGTGCTTTGGGGAGTTTTAATGCCCCTCACCCAACACCACTGCAAAGCGCTGGGAGGAGGCAGTGGCTGAGGCAGGGGACCCGGGGGTGCCTGGGACACCACAGCTTCCACCCCTGAACCTCTCCTGTGTGTCACCGAGCACCTCCTGCAGGCCAGCTAGCCTTCTCCGGGACCTGAGGGAGCGGCCACTGTTGGTCCGTCCTCTGCCAGGGAAACTGAGGCTGTGAGGTTGACTGGGGGCAGGGCCTGGTTTAACCCACGAGGCTAGATTTTGTGCTCAGGGATCTCTGGTGACCCAGCAAGGGTTCGCCCAGAGACCTCCCCCCACTGAGGAACCATGGGAGCCATGCAGGGTGTGTGCGCAGGGATGTGACCAGAGCGTGTGGGAAGCCAGAGACACCCCGGCCCACCAGTGTGGCTCAAGCTGCAGCTCTGCCTTTGGCCTCTAGGGGCTTCCCCAGCCCAAAAGACAAGGCCCCTATCCTGGCGTCAGCAGGGAACTGGATCCCACATCCAGAATCAGGTCCTGCTACCCCAGGACACCAACTGAACCCTCTGAGCCTCAATTTCCCCATCTGTATAGTGGGGCAATAACAGGAACAGCCTCACTGGGAGGGATCAGTGAAGAGATGCAAGCAAGGTGCTTCAGCATCCAGTAGTCTCAATGAGTGTGTGAGCCACCTGCCCAGCCATGGCCCAGGGCAGATGGACAGACGGAGGGTGCTGAAGCATGGCCTGGGGCAAGGAGCACTTCTGGGGAGAGACACGCGGGTCCACTTGGAACACACTGAACCCAAGGGCCCTGGGGAGGTCCAGAGGCCCAGAAGGGGGTCAGACCCACAGAGGGGTCTGGGGTGGGTGTCCTGAGGCTGCCCTGACCTCCCTTCATGTGGTCAAGGGAGCCAGAGCTTCCTGTGGAATATCAGCCCAATTATAGGCTCCTGGCTATGGGGTATGACCGCTGTAAAGGGGTGAGCTCCCTATTTTCAGGAGCATGCAAGCAGACAAGGCATCTCCAACACAGCTGGTCCAGGGGGCCTGATTCTCCAAGGACACTCGGAGGCAGGTCACAGCCTGCTGACAGGAGACTGAGGGTGGTACCGCCAGGGGCTGGATTCCCTGGTCTGACAACAGGTTCCAAAGAGCTAGAGCACGGACATTCCTCAGCTCCGGGCATCGGCAGGCCACTCTTGCCTGATGAAATGTAAGCTGGGCCTGGCCCCGTGGACTGCGTGTTTTTCCAGTGGCTTCTTCAGCCACGACCTGACCACAACCTAGATTCCGTTGGGTTGGCCATTTCCAAGTGTTTGTTTTCAGCTGGGCCAGACAGTGGGTGCGGACAAGGCCAGGGGCCCAGGCCTCCCAGAAGGCCTGGAGCAGCGCCCCCGGGCTCCCACTTGGACCGCCCTCTGCCTAGAAGCCCCTCATCAAACACACTCAGCAGCCCTGGCTGGCGTGGCTCCGTAGCTGGAGCATCGGCCCAAGCACCAAAGTGCTTTTGCTTGGGTTGCGGGTTCGATCCCCGGCCCAGCCAGGGCATGGGCAGGAGGCCACTAACTGATGTGTCTCTCTCACATTGGTGCTCCTTTCTCTCTCTCTCTCTCTCTCTCTCTCTCTCTCTCTCTCTCTCTCTCTCTCATCCTCCCTCCTTTCCACACTCTCTAAAAGTCAATGGAAAAATATCCTTGGGTGAGAGCTAACCAAAAATAAATAAATAAGTAACGTGCTGAAAATATAATTAGATCTTTCTGCTTACCTTCCCTTAATACTGTTTCTTCAGTTAAAAAAAAAACAAACAACAAAACACCACGCAGCAAATGACAAGGGATGGGGGACGACCTTGCTGAAGAGGCCGAAGGGGAGCTTGTGTGTCCCATGCAGAGGGGTCTCCATCCCCAGCCAGGACCCCAGGTGCAAAGACACGACCCTGGGCAAAGCTGACTGACTTGAGCCTTACCGCTCTGTCCTTCAGACTGCAGGGTCAGCACTGAGACCAGGTTGGCGGCCACAGTTGCAGGTCAGAGGCCAGGGTCACGTGCGAACCCTCCCTGTGGGACCCTAGGCAAGGCCTTCCTCTCTTAGCCTTGGTTTCCTCGGCTACAAACTGGGGATGCTAAGGGAACCTGCCTTCAAGGGTGGTTGACAGACTACCCCCCTAGCAGGGGCTCCATAAACCTGAGGTCTCCCCTGGGTCTGGCTCTGCCCCCGCATCTGATGGACAGCCCCTGAGAGCAGAGCTGGGTCCTCAAGGGGAGGTAGTGAACTGTGGTTTGTTTGGCTGTGTCCCTCCCCTGCTCAGAATCCTCACCGGCAAAAGGTAAACTCCACCACCAGTATTCAGGCCCTTTGGACATCTGATCTTGGTTTGGCAACTTCCTCTTTGTCCCCCAAAGCCCGTATCAAATGCCCTCTGCTGCAGAAAGCCTTCCCTGGGCCCCATTCGGGCTTCCCCAGCCCCTGGCCCTCCTGCTGGCCCAGCCCTGACCCTCTAGGCGGGGGGTGACTCTGCCTTGCTCTGCAGAATGGGGCTCTGTGAGAGCCAGTCCGGAGCTGGGCATCAAGCATATCTGTACCCACAGGTCTGCATGGAGCCACCACATGGGCGCACACGTGTGTCTGTCTGTCTGTTCCTGTCCCTATGCCAGGCCCCAGGATAGGCAGCCAGGCCAACTCCCCCCAGACCACCTGAGAGAGCGGTGTCTTCAGAAGAGTGGGCTGAGCAGGACCCCTTTATGAGGGAGCCTGGCTCAGCCGGGAAGCACTGGGGGTGCGAGCAGCCAGCCTCGGCCTCCTGCTCACCATTAAAGTGCAAGCCGCATCTGCTGGGGAGGGCTGGGGCCCAGGGAAGAGCTGAGTCCTGAGTGGGAGCTCCCCACCCCCGCCTTGGTGGAGGCCCTGCAGGCAGCCTTTGAGGACATACCTGAGGTTTGGCAGCACCCGCTGGCCTGCCCCCAGGGCTGAATCAGCAGGAAGAGACTCAGGACTTCCCAGGAAAGGCGGCGGGGACCTGCGCTTCCCCAGCCCCCTCCCGGCCCACGCCAGCCTGGGGCCCGGAGGGTGGGCGGTTCACGTGCGCCTGGCTGTGGCCCAGTGTGCCTGGAGGACAGGCTTGTGGGGGGTTGTGAGGGACTAGAATGGTCCTTACTAGGGCATTCTGGGCATCTAGGTGTCAGAGGGCCCCCAAATGTGGGGAGAAGTGGGTGACAGTGGGTGTGTCGATGCTCTGTGCCACCACGTGACCTTTCGTCACGGGCCTGCCTGTGGGGGGCATCTGCCCGTGTGGCTGTGAAGGTGGGACAGTGTCCGGCGTGTCCCCTGTGTCCAGCGTGCTGGGCGAGTCAAGCCAGGTGCACCTTGGGCGGGTGACTGCATGTGGGGCTGCCATTGGGAGTGCGTGCAGCTAAAGGGGTAACAAGGTGGCTGGGAGGACGGGGACAGAGCACGACAAGGACAGTGTGACCTTGGGAATGATGACAGGGCGCCTGGCTCCATGTGCCATATCCACTGTGCTACACAGTGGCTGTGACTCTGGGTAGGGGAGTGTGTGTACCCCCGCATCCATCCCAAAATGCCCGTGCCTGTTGTCCCCTCATCCCTGAGTTCCCTCCCTCCTGCCTGCCCAGACCCCGCCCCAGACCCTGGGCCTGGCCTCAGCTCCTGCCCTGGGAGGGGTCGGCACCGTTACCTGGACTGCTCTCTTTGGGCCGTCACCCTGCCTCTGTTTCCACCATGAAAGCCAAGCCTTCCCCCGACCCGAGGGAAGCCAGGTCTCCCCGCCAGGCTGGCTCCAGTCTTTGGGGTCTGAGACTGGGTCATACCCAACTCCGAGGGCTGATGAGAGAGACAGACGGGGCTGGGGAAGTGGTGGGTGGCCACGCCAGGGCCACGAGGCCCCGCTGGAGGAGCCAGAAACGTTCAGCCAGAACAGGAGGCAGGAGGGGAGGGGCGCTGGGCTGCCACGTGGAAGGGGGCAGACCCCAGCTCCATAAACAAACACTCGGCCACAGCTGAACCCTGCACCAACTCCAGGGGAGTCTTTGTTTGGAGAAATTGTGCAAACTTCCCCTGCTCTGGCACCTTCTGCAGCTCGCACTCACCTGCCAGGGTCGGCACTCAGCACTCAAGCCCTGTTCACCCCCCCACACCCCACCCCCACCCCCCGTGTCGCCCTCCCACAGCTGCTCTCCATGCCCGAGTTTTGCTCCTCCGGCCTTCACACCTACCTTTGCAGCTACCTGGAATGCCCTTCCTGCTTTGCTACCTGGCAAACTCCTACACATCCGTCAAGACCCAGGGCCTATGTTCCCTGCTCTGGGAAACATTGTCCTTCTTCCCAGTCCACAGTGTCTCTATTTGCTGTGTGACCCTGGGCAAGTCCCTCCCCCTGTGACATGGAGGTATGTGCAAAAATCACCTTCCTGAAAGCCTGTTTTGAGCCCCAAGACAATACATAAACATTAGATGCTCTTAAAGTAAGTTGGACCTTGGGGGGAGCAGGGAGAGTTTGCATCCAGTCGGTGCTCAATGTGTGTACATTTTTATCTTCCTCTTCTGGTGTTCTGTGGTTTTAAGACTCTCTTGTTTTAAGCATTGTTCCAAGATTTTTTCTCCCACTCACGGTGCTAGGAATTTTAAAACCCCTGGTTCTAAAATTATAAAAGTCTAAAATGCTGTGGGCGGGACCAAGGGCCTCCTGGTGCCCTGAGCTGACCCCAGGGTGGCTCAGGAGCCTGGGTCTCTGGGGGGCCTCATGCCCTCCTCCCCCCCTAGGCTGAGGGGTGTGGTCTGGCAGCCCTCGTTGTGGGGAGAGCATTGGGTTTACCAAGAGGCTGAAGGCCAACTTTCCGGCGGAGGTGGGGACTCCTGGCTCAGCTGCTAGAATGGGGTCACAAGGCAGCGTCAAGAGGCACAGGGCTGGCAGCTCAGGGTGATGGCTTTTTTTCTCTTGGAGGCTCAGGGTTTTTGTTGTTGTTGTTGTTGTAGTTGTTTTAAAAAATATCTTTTTATTGATTTCAGAGAGGAAGGGAGAGGGAAAGTGAGATGGAAACATCAATGATGAGAGTGAGTCATTGAGCAGCTGCCTCCTGCATACCCTCTACTGGGGATTGAGCCCGCAATCCGGGCATGTGCCCTTGACCAGAATCAAACCCAGGATCCTTCAGTCCACAGGCCGATGCACTAGTCAATGGGCCAAACCGGTTAGGGGAAGGCTCAGTTTTCTCATCTGGAAACTGGGGCCAGGTGCTGCCTCTTGATGAGTTGTCAGCAGGACGGGGAGGAGCTGGGGCTGCAGGCCCCGCCTGGTGCCAAGCATCGGCGTGGGCTGGGCCTTCTGCCCGGTCCACGTCCCTCCAGAAGCCCTGCTCACTCCTGGCCCAGCCGTGGCAGCTGGGGAAGGGGCTTCAGGATGATGCCCACCCACCCCTGCCCCACCCCAGGGAAGGAGGGACAGACATATTCCCCAAACTCGTCTGCCCCAGGCCTGGCATTGGCCACGGACCCAACACTTTCTCAATGAAAGGTATTTGGCTGTGGAGCCTGACACCTCATTACCCTTGGCCTGAACGCCAGCTTCAACTGCTGGCTGCAAAGGGAGGCCCCTCTCCCTCCTGCTGCTCCCCAGGACCCCGGCAGGCAGCCCTGGGCAGGGCTCTGGAGCAGGCAGACTCAGAGTTTGGTCATCTTGGGCAGGGGGCCTGCCCATCTGAGTCTCCCCGTCAGCTGGGGGCATACACACAGTAAGCTGTGGATAAATGCACGTCTCCTGGCTCCTGAGGGGCCTCAAAGCTTCTCTCCTCTCCTGTCCATCACAGCCCATCCAGTTCAAGGCTGGGCTGCCAGCACCCGGGGTATCCCAAACTTTGACTCCAGCAGAGCCTCGGGGTCCACCCTCAGAGACTGGGGCTGATGCCCTTGGGTTTGCCATCTTCTCCCTGACATTCCAGACCCCCATGTCCACCACCTAGGCAGGGGCACGTGTTCCCAGGAAGGGAATGGGTGAGAGGTGGCAGAGGCTAGGAGTTGTCAGATGGAGAAGAGCGGCAGGATGTTTTGGGGTCTGCATGTGAGCCTCCCTCCCCAGGGCTGGGCCCTCTCCAAGTCCCTGGTGTTCACACAGATATGTCACCTCCAAATGCTGAACAGGCAGATGGTGGGGTGGTCGGCAGCGGGTGTGAGCAGGTAGGTGGCTGAGTGGGTGAGTGGGTGATAGAAGGGGAAGGGGGAGGGTGCGGAAGTCACAAACATGCCCTGGGCTCCCTCCATTACTGCTTCCCCAGGTGGTCAGCCAGGCACAATGCCTCCCACGCCAGGTCCTCAGTGATGCCACTTTGATGCCTTCCAGGGGCCAACATCTCCAGGCTGAGGGAGTCTCACTCGTGTGCTCAGGGAGCTGCTGGGTCACCCAGGGAGCCCCCCATCCCTGTGGGATTCACTCCAGGGTCCAGGCAGCCCTTTGCCTCTCCTTTTGGGGGCCTCTGTTCTGGAAGGTGGGGGTGTGGTCAGAACAGTGCCTGCCCCATGGGGTGCCAGGAGGATTCATCTAGCCATGTGGACAGAATGAGAGCAAGTGATGGTTCTGCCACCTCCAGACTGAGGGTCCCAGTGAGGTCAGAGGGTCCAGGACCAGGGCCTTGGACAGCCCAGGTACCACTTGGCCAAGGTGTGGGGCCTGGGGTAGGGCGGCTGTGGCCTCGGCTTAGGAAATCCACGGTGGCTTCAATTCCAACCACCCGGGGCATGCAGCCCTGTCGGGGCCCCTCCCTGCCCACTGCAGCCGCAGGCACACAGCCAGGCACCGAGGAGGCCAGGGCAGCAGCTACTGCTGTGTTCAGCGGTCAGGGCTGCACCGGTTCCGGCCACTCACGAGTCAGCTCTGCACGCACGTGTCTCAGACACACTCTGCATGCTTCATCCCGGGGGGGTGCAGGGGGGCACATGCCTATGAGAGGCACATCCAGGGCCTGTGGGGGCACCTGAGCTGTTTGCACATGGATGTCCTTGTGTATTGGGGGCATGTTTCTGCCAAGCTCGTCTGGGTCTGGCAGCCGTAGCCTCCACCCTTTGCTCCCTGAGACTGACACCAGGAGTTGGAAATGAAGCATCTTTAATTGATTCCCTGCCTCAATCCCCTGAGGGTCTCTAAAGCACCAATCATGAGAATTGTGTCCCCCAGCCCCAGAACCAAGAAGCCCCTTTCCCAGACCTTCATTGGGCCTGGACTCCCCCACACACCCCCATGATCAACCCCACAGGCTTTGATTCAATAAATAACCCCCAGAACAAAGCTTGAGGCAGCGGACCCGATAAAGCACCCTGTTCAGTGACACACAGGGGTCTTTAGGCCGAAGGTCAGAAATCCCAAGGGGCAGAATATTTGAAATCAGAGTTAAAATACAATTGAAATCAGAGCATGTGATCCGGGAGCCATTCCCTCCAAGCCTTGACGGTCTCCGGGATGCTGGCTCCCACGGTCAGGACGAACTCGAGCTCCATTTTACATCTCTCAGCAATAACCACCTTCTTGGCATTTCCACCATTGCACCTGGCTCTGAATTCTGAGCAGTGGGCATCTGGAGAAGGGGGTGAGACTCCCCAGGGACAGAGAAGTCCGGAGCAAGGCAGAGGAGCAAGGCTGGGGCCCAGGTCACGGCCAGGCCCTGCCTTGGAGGGTACGGAGGAGACCCTCAGCTCAGGCCTGTGCCTGGGCCACCTCACTCATCTCCCTGCGGATGTCACCAAGTGCTGTTGCTGGGGACTCCAGCAGCCTCTGGAAGAGGCTGGGCCGACCAGCCACTGGTTCCCGGCACTGGAATGTGACAGCTGTGCCCGCATCAGCCTTCATCTCCCTGGAGAAGCCGTCAGAGGAGCCATCGAAGCAACGGCCAATGGCGATCTCCTTCGCCAGCCTTGGGCTCTGGTCAGTGACCGTGTAGACACCGTAGTTGTGACCCAGAGGGTCCAGCGGGGCCAGCATGGCAAAGGTGGCCGGGTCATCAGCCGGAGCGGGAGGGGGGTGCCGGGCCAAGTAGTCCTGAAGGAGCCCATTGACGGCCACACGACGACAGCTCCCCTGGGGCATTATAGTCACCAGCGTCCGGTCCACCTGTCGCTGGTCGAACAGCATCCCGCTGCACTTGAACTCCACGCAGGCAGCAGACGAGCCAGGGCGCTGGGGGTCTCTTACGCTGCGGGCATCCCGCAGCCCATAGAGCTGGCCCTGGGTGCGTGGGTGGCTGCCCCCCACGTTGTGGGAGCGGATCATGTACTCCTGCGGGCCTTGGACCTTGACCTTGAGGAAGCAGGCCCGGAACTCCTGGGGGTTGGGCCACCAGGCCAGGAGATCTCCGGTCCAGGAGGCTGGCGCGCCCTCACGGAACGGGACCACGTTGTACTCGTACTTGTCGGCCTCCATGCGTGCGAAGCGGAAGTGGCTGGCGGTCACCGGGGCCTCCTGGCACTCCCGCAGGCTGCGCCACGGGTACACCGGGCCTTTGGCTTCGGTGGGGTCGCCGGGCCTGGGTTTGGCGAGGTTGATGCGGAAGCCGTTGCGCTTCAGGGCAGGGTCGTCGTGGTCAGTGCGGCGGTACCCCAGCCGGTCCAGGTAGGGCTGGGCCACGCCCACGGTGGCCGGCAGCGGGCGCGGCCGGGACGGAGGGGGCTCCAGCTCCTCCCCGCCCAGGGTGGCCGTCACCAGGGCGGTGTAGGCATCGGGTTGGTCCGCGTCGCAGAAGGCAGGGAGACAGGCTCCGTTGGGGCCGGTGACCGCACTGTCGAAGCGGCCCCAGGCGCGGGGGTTGGCGGAGAAGCCAGGAGCCGGCTCCAGGTTGACCAGCGTGACCACCACGCCCTCCACCTGCTCGCTGGGGGCGAACTTGTCGCTCGCGTAGGCGCGCACCTTCACGAAGCAGCGGCGGCGCTCGGGCACGTCCAGGTTGAACAGACGCCGCTCGCGGACCTCCACGTTGCCCACGAGGAAGACGCGCTCTTCCCGGCGGACCCGGGGGGCCGCCGACCCCTCGCGCTGGAAGCCGCTCTCCTCCTCCCACAAGCCTGTGTCGGGGTTCAGCGACCACAGCTTGAGGGCCTCCACGTGGCCCGCCATGCGGATCTGGCCGGCGGCCACACGCACGGCCAGGGGCCCGGCCTGCAGCTGCTCGGCGGAGCCGGCGGCCCGGAGGTCCACCGCGAACATGCCGTAGGTGCGCAGCGGGGCCAGCTCGCCGTCACTGTCCACAAAGCGCAGGTCACTGGGGGCGGCAGCCGCCGAGGTGAGATCCCGGGGATCCACGAAGGTCACCCGGGCCTCCACGGCCCCCGAATAGGGCTCTCCATCGGCCCTGCGGAAGGCTCCAGGCGGGAGGACCAGCTCGCCCAAAGGAGGCTCGTCTCCCAGCTCCCCCAGCGGGAGCGTGTTGCTCTGGCTGGCATCTAAGATGACGGGCGGTTTCTTCCGCATGGCCTTGACCTCGTGGTACACACCAGCACCTCGAGGGTCAAAGGGCAGGACCCTGACAGTGTCCATGAAATCGCCACTGGGTTCCACAAAAGTCACCACCAGTCGCTGGGTAGAGCGGGGCACCTCGATGGTGAAGTCGCCCTGGTAGGAGGTAAAGCCGATGGGCTCGAGACCCAGCAGGATCTGGGCAAATCGCAGGGGTTCCCCCGTGTCAGCGGCCACCACACGGCCCCGGACCAGCCCGCGAGGGGGCAGACATTTCTGGCAGCCACACTCGGCCACCACCTTGACCGGAAGGACGTAGCTGGAGCAGTGGATCTCCCTGCTGTCCAGGCGGCGCACGGAGCAGCACCGGGTGCCTGCGTCCCCACACCTGGGGCTGGAGCCCGCTGGCCCGGGGCAACGGGTGTCAGGGCAGAGACCCACATCCAGATAGGCGGGGCCCCGGCCCGGCTGACTGCAGTCGTCGGGGAGTTTGATCAGGTGCTCGCGAGGCTGGGGGTCACAGGCCGGCTGTCCCGGAGCTGGAGAGCAAGAAACCAGCCAGATCAGGGTAAGGGGAGGACTCCTTTAGAGGCCAAGGGTGAGGGCATGGACTGGGGTCAGGGGATCAGTGGGGGCTTGGGGTCAGACTCAGCAAGGTCCAAAATCAGTTTGCCATTGGGGCTCCATTTGAGGTTGAGTTAGGACTTGCTGGGGGGAGGTGGCAGGGTGCTCACCAAGCACGACGAGCTCAGCAGTACCAGAGAGCACAGAGCCCGCGTCATTCCACGCTTTGCAGTGGTAGGCGCCCGCCTGGTCTGGACGCAGTCCCCGAAGCTCCAGGTGGGCGCCATACCTGTGCTCTCGCCTGTCCAGCAGGGTCCCGTTGTGAAACCTGGGTGGCGGGTGGGCATCACCATGGGGGCCCTTGGCACAGGTGTGGGCCTCCACCCTCCCACCCAGAACACAGCCCCCGGAGGATGCCGAACAGCTCCCTCCAGGTCTCGGAGGCACCAGATATCATGAGCAATCCAATCCGATACCAAAGCTGGCTCGGGGCCCTGGAGCATGGGTCAGGACACTCACCAGGAGTATTTCTTGGTGCCTGAGGCTTTGCAGCAGAAGGTCACATTCTGGCCTGCCTCTCGCACTCGGGACTCGGGGTGCTTCACCAGGTGGGGCTTCTCTGAGGGCAAAGGTCAGGGCACTGCCCCATCCCAACTTCTCCCAATGACACTCCCCAAGAGTAGGGTCCATCCTCTCTTTCTAGGGATGCCCTATTCCCACAACTCACGTTCACCCCACTCTGCTCAACATGATGCCCCATCTTAATGCTCCTCTGTAACTCTGTCTTACCCCCGCCTTCAATGACATCTCATTTCTTCCCCCAGGAACCTTGATCTATCACACCGCCCCAATCCCCAGTGCTTGGCGTCACCCAGAACTTCCTCCACAGCTTCTTGACCCCCTTTGCCACAAGGCACTTACCTAACTTATCAAGAACAATAGTGACCACCGCAGATATGGAGCTGTTGGCCTGGGCCTGGGCCATGCCAGCAGAGAAGCCATCCATTTGGGCACTGACGTTGGTCTGGCTGCTGGCACAGACTCCAGGCATCCGGAAGATTCCATGGGCATCGCTGGTGGCCACAGTGCCAGGCCAGTCTCTCAGGGAGACCTTGGCCCCTGGTAGCGGCCGGCCAGATGGAGTGACCACTGAGCCCAGCAGGATGTGATTAGGGCATCCACACGTTTTGGGGCTGCACCCTGGAGGACACAGGGAGGCAGAGGGGCAGAAGGGCCTACACAGCGAAGGTGCCTCCGCATGGCCCTGTGTAGAGCAGCCCCTAGTGTGAAGGGGAGGGTGGGGCTCAGTGGTCAGGGCCGGGCAGGGGGAGGGATCTGAGGTGCAGAGGGGTGAGGAAGATGCCCTGGGAGGGAACAGGAGAGGTAACTCTCACAGCACCGAGAGGATCCTTCCAGCATGAGAGAAAATGTCCAGGCGAGGGCTGGGGGCCCAGCAAGGGGCTGGGTCTTGAGCCCAGAAGATCTCCCTCCCCTCCCAACACCGCGGTTTCTCCACAAAATGGAAAATTCCACTGGAAACTTCAGGGCAGAGACGCCACAGGGAGAGCAGAGCCAGGCGGGTAGGGTGGGGACCCCACCACCCCATTGGCCATCATGCTCCCCCACCCGACTGCGGGCTCTGCCGGCGCAGTCTCCAGACCGTGTTTGTGAAGCCCAGGCCGGATGGGAATTTCCAGTCGCCTCCTGGCTGGCCTGGTGTCTGGCTCTGGGAAGGCCTGGGTATCGTGTCTGCCAGGGTGTGAGCACGTGCCCATGTGGGCATATGGGGCAGGCAGGGGCTGCAAATGCCGCGTGTGTAGACCCCAAATGCTTCTGTGTGTGTCCGTGTCCACTGGGACATCCCCACACTCGGCCGTGCAACAGGGGAAGCGCCCCCTCAGAGGGGCCCAGGCCTGAACACCACCCAGGGGTGTTCACCTGCACACATTCACCAAAGGTCCTCGAGAGGAGCCCAAAAGGAAAGGAAGGGCCAATCTCCTTGTGAACCCAGTCTGGGCCCTCCAGGCCGGGCCCCTGTGCCCAGGCCCCGCCCCTCTTCTCCAGGCTCCGCCTATTTAATCCAGGTCCCGCCCATCAGGCTCCACCAAATTAGCCCCTCCCTTCTAGGTTCGTCCCCCTACCGGTCCCGCCCCTCCTACCTGGACACCGAGGCCGCACACACTTCTGTGCCTCCAGGGGGCGCCCGGGACATGCCTCCCCAGTGGGGCTTGGGCAGCGGCGGCGGCGCAAACGACGACCGGGCCCGCAGCTCCCTGAACAGGGACCCCACGGGCCCCACGCTCCCCACGCGGCCTCTGCAGGGAGGGCGGATGGGGAGGGAGGGTCAGGCGGCCGCCCGCCCTAGGGACTGCATCTTGAACACCTGTTGACAACGTGGGCCTGGAAGACTCCCCCGCCACGTGCATCCAAGGGCAGCACTCCAAACAAGCCCTGCCCGCTGCTCCCACCAAGGGCTCCCCTAGGTGCACTGTCCAAGGTGCAGTTGAGGTACCTCCCCTCCCCCCGCCCCGCCCTCCCGAGGTTAACCTGCTGTGCCACCTGCGTCTCAAACACATTTTGGGCTCAAAACACTCCCACCCAGAACGGAGCTGGACAAAGAAGGCAGCGGGAGGGAGATGTGCTCCTTGGGGCCCCTTCCTGCCCCCCACCCCCCAACCCCGACCTGGGACCCGAGCTAAACCCAGCCTCTCCCTTCAGAAGCTCCGCCCTTATCAGGTCCTGCCCTATGTAGGGCCCCGCTGCTAAAGGACCCGCCTCTCCCTAGCCACAAGGCCCAAATCCTCAAAACCCGCCATCCGGGCCCCACTCACCTGGGACCCCCTCCCACCCGCTCCCCCCGCCCCTCGAAGCCCCGCCCCCACTCCGGCCTGGCCCCGCCCTCACCCAGAGGGCAGCGGAAGCGCACGTGGTAGTTGGAGCAGCGGCGGCCGCGCGGCTGCTCGCGGTTGAGGCACCAGAAGCCGCGCGTGGGGTTCAGGTGCACACGCTCGCCGACGGCGGACGGCAGGGCCCAGTCCGTGGTGCGCGCCTCCAGCGCCAGGGGCCGCGGGCACACGCGCGCCGGCCCGTAATAGAAGCGGATGGCAGCCAGGCTCTCGAAGTCGCCCTCACCGCCCGGGTGATCCACGTTGAACCAGGACGTCCACTCGCTGGCCTCTGTGGGCACCATAGGCACTTGGACCGGGGCCGAAGCCTAGTCGGGCCCCACCTGCGTGCTCCGGGCCTTACGTGCTGTCTCCGTGGGAGTCCTCCCCTCCCACCCCAGGGAGCGCTGGGCTAGCCCAACCCACCCCTGGCCCCACCCTGAGCCAGAGCCCTCCAAAGCAGAAGGCGCTGTGAAGGGGTCACCGGAAGGTTGCCCAGTGCCTGAGCTGGCGCATCAGTGCGCACAGAGATCTTGCCACTGTCTCCCCTGTCCTCACCCTCAGCATTCAGAACACTTGAGGTGAGATAGGAAGGCCGCTGGGGAGGCCTGCCTGACACCAGCCCCAGCTGTGGCTTTCCACTGCCTGGCAGCTTCTTGTCAGGGCCAGCCGGGGCCTTGCTCACTGCCTAGCTCAACCCACCACAGGCGGGAAGGGGCTGGCCTCCCATATCAACCCCCCAGAATCCTTTTCTGGTTCCAGAGCAATCCAATGGAACTTTCCTGGCCTGGGAACGAGAGACCCAGGTTCCAGAACTCCTGCTTTCCTGTATGGCCTGGGCAGGTGGTCCCACCGTCCTACCACCATCCCTCTTCAGTTTCCTCCTTGACAAACACCTGGATTCTCACCTCCCTGCTCCTAAAACAGACCTCTTGGGGGCACCACTTCCAGGGGTTGTCATGTCCAGAATGGTACTGGGCCCTTCACCCAGCTTGTGTCCCCTCCTCCTATGTCCCCACCAGCCAGAGTTACACAACAGTCCGCAGCAGAGCCAGGACTCGGGCCCTGGCTAACTCACCTTCCCAGTCCTCCAGGGCTGGTGAGGGCTGGCCAGGGTGCAGCGCTGGACCTTCGGGGCCCCACGTGGTCTCCGTGGGCTCCTCAATAAGGGTAGTGCCTGTAGAAGAGATGAGGCGTGGGAGGAAGGGAGGAACGTTGATGGGAATCCCTGTGAGCTCTTTTTATGCATCCCCATTTCACAGGGGAGAAAACCGAGGCTCTTAGAAGCCAGAACCCAGCTCTAGCTGACCCCAAGGACTGCAGCACCCCATCCTCCAGGAAGCCTGCTCTGACCCGAAGCCCCAAGTCCACAGGCCTTGGAAGTCTGTCCACCCTCCTCCCCAGACCAAGTTCTCCCCCTAGATGTGTTCTGCTCCGGGCTGAGCTGCATTCCCCTTCGTGCGTTTGCCTGTTGGAAGTTGCTCCCTCACTCGACCTTCCGTCTGCACTTGGGGCCCATGCTGCCAGCAGGAGGTCTTTGGAGCTGAGCCCGGCTTCTCTGGCCTCAAGTTGGGCTGGGCAATGACCTCAGACAAGTCCCTTCCCTCTTGAAGCCTCAGTCTCAATGGGCCCCATTCCCCGCTCCACCGAGTGTTCCAGAGATGAGACTTCCTTTTCTGAATGGGAGTTGTGTGTGGAGGAAGGGAGGAGTTAGGTAAGAGGGGCCAGGACCAGACGATCCAGGGTCCGGACGCTGGGGCTGCGATGGAGATAGGTACCCCGCGGTCACCGGGAACCCAGAAAAGCCTCAAGTTCTTATCCACATTCCGAGTGCCCCTGCTGTCTCTTAGAGAAGAAAGTGGGGAAGGTCTGATTCTCGCCCAGGCGGTCCAGGGCTCGTCTCCCAGGTGCCCTCTCACGCCCCCACCCCCGGGTGGGGAAGCGAGGGTCCCTGGGTTCTCTCTCCGGACGCGGGGGGCATGCCAGGCCCACGGCCAGGCGGCCAGGCGCCTGTGGGGCGAGGCTGGGGACAGGGGACGCCTCACCTCGGGCCCCCGCCAGGTGCGCGGCGGCGACACAGAGGCAGAGCAGTGGTGGCAGTGAAGCCATGGCCGGTCCGAGGGAGGCTCCGGGCTCCACCGCGCGCTCGGGTCGGACTCCCGCGGGTCTGGCAGCCGCGGGGGCTGAAGGTGGGGGCGGGACGCGACCGCAGGCCCCGCCCCGCCCCGCCCCCGCCCCGCCCGCCCCGGCCGAGCTGCTTTGCCCGGAGCGAGCTGTGCGTGAGCAACCTCTCTGGGCCGCCCCCCCTCGGTGCGTTCGGCTGTGCCTCCGCCTTCAGGATGGCCTGGGTCCCCCTGTCGCCGCCTGGAAGCCCCTCCCTCCGCCCACCCTCCATTCCCCACGCCGGGGCCGGAGCTGCCTGTGGGAAGTGCGCCTTGGAATCGGGCCTGAAGCTACCCGAACCTCCACGCTTCAGGAGGCCAGACACCCGCCTGCGAGTCGAACTGCGATCCAATGGCCTTAGGCCATCGGAGCAGGCTGCAAGTCCCAGAATCTCCCCTTGACGGGGGTCAGCGGGAAGTCCCCCTCTCCGTCTGCCCTTCACCCCTCCCGCCTTGGGCCGCCCCGAGCCTGCCCACCCGCGGCGCACAGAGGAGGCGAGGCCGGGCGGTGGTGGGATGTCTGTTTATTGGGGCACGTCCAGGCCGCGAGGGCACGGGGGGCGGTCACAGCGCGGCCACGCAGTCGGTGCCCGTGTACCCCGGCAGACGCAGAGCGAACTTTCGGCGCACGTCGTCGGGCACGAACCTGCCAGCCACGAAGTGGTGGCGCCCAGAGAAGCGGCCGGCGCAGCGCTTGGGCGCCCCCAGGGACACCAGCACGTCGGGCCGCAGGCCGTCCTCGGAGTCTCCGCCGGTCTCCGCATCCCAGCCTGAGGGAGGAGGGGAGGGAGGGGAGATCGGGAGCTGGGAAGGGTGCACGCCCTCGGAGGAGAGTCCCAGCTTCTGCTTTCTGACAGTGAGTCTTGATCAGACCTGCCTCCCCAAAGAACTGAGCCTCCACCCTCAGACCAGCCTCTTTCCCTCCTTGGAGATGTTTTCCCGCCCCCTCTGGCCAGAGCCCTCATACTTCTCTGCCCCTCCTCCCACCCTGCTACCCAATCTGATTCAGCCTCCTCCGTCTGATTCAGCCTCTGCCTTCAGGCTGCATCCTTTCCACCTGCTGCCCTTTCCTGGTCGGACCCATGCCTCTTCTGGCGTCTGTCTAGCCCCAAACCTCCCTTCCCGTCAATCCTGAGCTTCCCGGCCTGGACTAGAACCTCTTTCCACCCAGACTTCGCAGCCAGCCTCCACTTTCTGACCAGATCCCCACGCAAAGGACAGACTTTCCTCCATCCACAAGCAAGCCTCTCCTATCTGACCTCCTTGCCCCAGGCTCTTGCCTCTGACAGGAAGTGCCTCCTTCCCCACCCAACTGGAGCATTGATCCTCCTCCCTCTGCCCAGAACTCTTTCCTCTGGTCTGACACCTCTGCCTCGCCCTCATGCTCTGCCTTGCCTTTTTACTTGGCAGGACCACACCAGCTCACTCATTGGTTCATGGCCTCTGCCACCTCTCAAATGACCTTCCACCTTCAGACTAGGAGCTTTGCCTCCTCTCCTGCCTCTGACTGGAGTCTGGAACCACTAACTAAAAGCCTCTCCCCTCTGACGTTAATCATTCCTTCTGGGATCCTACCTCCACCCTCATACCAGACAGCCCACCTCCTCCTAGCCACCCCCACGCCACCCCTGCTCTTCAGCACCCTGCTGAGAAGGCCCCGAGGTCTTGCAAGCCAGGGGATGTCCCTCTGAGTTCGGCCACCCCGTGAAGGGTCCGGCTGGCCAGCGGCTGTTTGTTCCGTCTGCCCGTGGCCTAATGGCTCCAACAGGCATAGGGCGGCGGCCAGGACGGGCGAGGCCTTTGCTGAGTGAGCTCACGTCTGCCTGGTGACTGGGCCGGGGTGGGCACTGGGCACATCGGGCTGAGTGTGGTGGGAGGGGATGCAGGGTCACCTGGGCAACGACCTCAGTGTTCCCCATCTGAGGGATGGACGTGGCCCTCTGCCATACCCAGGGTGCACAATCCATCCCCAAGGAAACTGAGGCTCAGAGTAGGCAGACCAACTGGGTAACAAAAGCTGGAGAACAGGGCCCCTCCCCCCCCAGGTCTCCCAGGCCCTGATGCACCCCCCTCCACCTGGCATGCCTGAGGGAATGTCCAGGCTCACGAGGGGGATGGATAGCAGCTTGAGTGTGGCCAGCGCACGTGTGCAGGGGCCCCCGACCTCACGGGGCTCCACGCCAGGGCCCAGCACAGCATCCACCACCAGCCCATAGGCATCATTGATGAGCTGGACCTGGGAGGGAAGGCAAGGTAAGGAGCAGCCTTGGGGCACCACCCCCACCTGCCCCTTCGTTGTCAAGGAGTGCTGACCTCTGTGGGCAGATAGGACAGGAAGGGGATGTCCATCTTCTCACACTGGGTGGTCAGGTCCTGGTGCAGCGGGTCCAGCGAACGTGTGGGGTAGAAGATGGTCGGTTCATACTCCTGGGGGGGGGAGGAGGGGGCAGGGAAGGGTCAGTATGGGGGCTGCCCAAGCTTTTACAGGCTCTGCCAAGCCTCCAGACCTGGTCCCAGGCAGCAGTACCTGGGGCAAGCACTGGGCATAGTCTGTAACTTGTCCAGTCTCAATGTTCCCCTGGAACACTACCAAGAGGAGGAAGTGACTTCTGCAGGGACAGAATGGGGAGTGACCCTGGGAGACCAAGGGGGTCCTTGCTACTCACAAACACCCGCAGGTGCCGGGCACAGACCAGCCCTACCGCCCCATTCTGCTCCGGTCCGCACACGACCAGCACCGTCTTCTGCTTCCTGGAGAGAGCAGGCAAGGGGAACACCTGGTAGGGGGCACAGCAAAGGCAAAGGCACGGAGCTTGGAATTCCTCCCTGATCAGGTGGGGAAACTGAGGCCCCAGGTAGAGGAAGGGACGGGGCTTGGGCTTGGAAGCAATATGGGTGAGGGCCCGGGCCACTTGGGGCCTCAGTTTCCTCCTTGGAGACGCGGAGTCCTGGCCTCAGGATCCGCCAAGCCAGAACAGGAAAGCATGTCTCCAGCCACCATTGAAAGCCCGAGAGCCTGGACTGTGGTTTGTTTATTCTCGGCCTGAGTTGCAGACATTCTTCCACCTTTTTCCACTGCAGTGGCTTCCCCTCCCCCACCCATTTTCCAGGCCCTCCCAGAGGCCCCGTAGTTGGTGGGGAGGTACTTTTCCAACCTGCCGTGCCCTGTCTCTTTCCACTGGCCTATCTTCACCTCCCTGTCTCTCTGTAGCTCTCAGACTCGCTCCGTGTCTCTCCGTCTAGTCTCTTTCTGTCTTTCTCCTGGTCTCAGTCTCTCTCTCAGACTCTGTCTTTGTGGGTCTGTATATCACTCTCTCTTTCTCTCTTCAATACAGCAGTTAAGCGTGCTGGTGTTAGAGTCCCAGCCTCCCCTGACTCCCTCACCTCGGCCCCCTCTCCTCCCCCAGCCTCGGTTTGCCTCTATTATATAGAAGCTCTGACAGTCTCATGGGGCCTCTCCCTGACTCCACAGGGCCTGGCCATACTCTAACCTTCAACCACACAGAGGGGAAATTATTCCACGTTTCAGTCTCCTCCCCAAGGTCTGAGGTCCTGACTGACACTGACCATGCCTGCAGCCCATAACACCAGAGTCAGGGAGGGTGACATTGGCTGGCTGGCTGAGACGAAGGGGCTTCTGGATGTACTTGGGGCTTTCAGGGCAAAAACGGGACGAGTTTACTACACTGGCTTTACTTCTGTGGCTTAGATTTTCTCCATTTCTTTCTCTTTTGGGCACCTCACTCAGGATATGTTTCATTTGGAAATGAAAACATTTAAGTAAAAAAAAAATTGAGTTCACATAGAGAAAAATACTGAGTTTTAAAAAATATACAGTGGTAATAAGAAGAGAAAAAGGGGAGGAAGAGAAGAAGGATGACATACTGGAGCCCTGCCGGGCATTTTTCTAAGGTGTTTATGTTTATTTTTTTATTATTTTTATTTATTTTATTGATTTATTACAGTGAGGAAGAGAGAGGGATAGAGAGTTAGAAACATCGATGAGAGAGAAACATCGACCAGCTGCCTCCTGCACACCTCCTACTGGGGATGTGCCCGCAACCAAGGTACATGCCCTGACCGGAATCGAACCTGGGACCTTTCAGACCTCAGGCCGACGCTCTATCCATTGAGCCAAACCGGTTTCGGCAATGTTTATGTTTATTAACTGGTGTCAGTTTATTACTCTTGTTCAGAGGTAACATGGGGCAAAGCACCAGATAGTAGTATCATCGCTGCTATTATTTGCCAGTTCGTTGCAGACACCTCAAGTATTTGCCCCAGAGCCACAGCTATGCTTCCCAATCCCTGGGCCATCTGGCTGAGGTCAAGGTCAAGGGGCAGGGGTTAGGTACCTTGGTCACAGCCACAGCACTAGCATGGCCACATAACTCCACCAGCTGCTGCCGCCCAAAACGATAATCCTCCAGCAGCTCCCGTTCCAGAGCAGCTGCCTCCTCCGTGCTGGGGGACAGAGTTGGGAGAGACGATTAGAGACACAGAGAGATGGAGACAGAGGCTCAGATGGAGTCAGAAATGAAAAAAAAAAAAAGAAAAAAGAAAAAAAGAAGAAAAAAAAAGAAAGAAATGTTCCACCAATGTCCCGAGCCAGTCTCTGATGCCACCGCGAACCGCCGCCCCCCCCCCCCCCCCCCCGCCTTCCCCCATCTGTTTCCCCATTCGATGCACAAGCGATTGAATGGAACCCGGCAGGCAGCTGGAGGTTTGAACCGAAGCCTGATGCGCCGGCGCCCTCTGGTGGTCGAGGAAGCACGTGGTGGCGCATGCTGGTTCTGTTCTTCCTAAGCGTGGGAGACTGAGCCCCACTCAAAGGCCCCCAGCCCCCAAGGTGGGAGGAACCCAGGAGGAGGCATGGAGCCTGAAGGACTGTGATGGGGGCGATGGGTGGATTTCAGGCAGAGGAAGTCACTGACTGAGCTCCAGGACATTGGAGGGGGCTGATTGGACTAGGGGCGGGGTACGGGGTACTGAGGGAGGTGTGTGAAGGCTGCAGAGGCGTTTGACAGCTCACTTAGGGAGGTGGGATGTGACCCTCTTCAAAGTTAGTTGTAAAACTCAAATAATTGTGCCTAGGGAGATGGAGCCAACTTGCTTGAGACAAAGCTCTACTACGGAGTTGGCTTACTGGAGTGACTGGGGTCTATTTCATCTTTCCAAGCCTTGCTTCCTCTGCAAAAGTGAAGGCGGGATGGGCTCGATTAATTTTGAGGGGCAATTCAAAATGCAAATGCAGTACCCCTTGTTCAAAAATTAAGAATTTCAAGATGGGCCGAAACCGGTTTGGCTCAGTGGATAGAGCGTCAGCCTGCGGACTCAAGGGTCCCAGGTTCGATTCCGGTCAAGGGCATGTACCTTGGTTGTGGGCACATCCCCAGTAGGGGGTGTGCAAGAGGCAGCTGATCGATGTTTCTCTCTCATCGATGTTTCTAACTCTCTATCCCTCTCTCTTCCTCTCTGTAAAAAATCAATAAAATATATTTTTTTAAAAAAAGAATTTCAAGATGGTGATAGAGTGTTAAACCAAGTGTTGGGCACTTATAACAGCAGGGACCAAGCTGTCTGGCCCTTGCTTAAGGGCCTTCCAAAGGGCCTGGACGTGGTGGTTGCAGAGAGGGAGAGCTGGCTTTGATCAGGTGTTCCTCACTCCAGAATCAAGGGTTGGGCAGCTGGCAGGACCTTCCTGCTGGGGAGTAACATCTACCCCCAGTTCAGCAGATCCTAGAGAGGGCAATAATAACAACAATTATAGAACTAGGGCCCTACCAGGTTTGGCTCAGTGGATAGAGCCTCGGCCTCTGGACTGAAGGGTCCCAGGTTCAATTCCAGTCAAGGGCACATGCCCTGGTTGTAGGCTCGATCCCCAGTAGGGGGCGTGCAGGAGGCAATCAATGATTCTCTCTCATCATTGATGTTCCACACTCTCTCTCCCTCTCTCTTCCTCTCTGAAATCAATAAAAACATATCTAAAAAAAAAGAAAGAAAAAAAAGCACACGCAATTAAAATACGATGATAATAATAATAGAACCAGTCAGTCCCAGAGAGTTGGAAGAACAACTCAGAGAAGCCAACTGGGTTGCCCAGGGTCATGCCAGAAGAGTGGGGAAACAGAGACTTCCACCTTTGGTGTCTGTCTTCAGAGCCACGAACAGAGTATGAACAAAGCAGCAGAGGATGATCTACATATGGCAGAAGTTTGGGATGAATCCTAGATTTCCTCCTTCAATTCTGTGAGTAGGAAAACCACAACCTTCCAGCCAATTTTGCAGTGTGATTACGCCAAGCAGCAGGAGGGGCAGAGGTGGGAAATGAGGACGACTGTGGGATGGGGAGTCAGGGAAGGCTTCCTGGAGGAGCTGGCCTGGAGCACTATGGTAGATAATCCAGGTGGCAAGAACAGCAAGGGCCAAGGCCTCTTGGTGGGAGAGCTTGGCAGGTTCGAGGGACAGAAGAGAGACCAGTGTGGCTGAGCAGTGAGAGAAACAGAATACATACTTTGGGGGCCACATAGATGGGGGAGATGAAGGCTGAGGGCAGGGAGGTTACATGCCCTGAGACAGCAGCAATCAGAACCAGATTCAACCCCTAACTTGTCTTCAGCCAATGTCAGATGAGGTTGAAGTACCAGGTGGGAAAAGGAGCTCACGGTGGGGCTAAATAAGAGCAAACCCATCCCTCCCCCATCCCCGGCATGGAAGGCCAGCCCAGCTCCTGGGAAGGGTGTTCGGGAACGTGGCTTATTTCTCCTCCTTCATCTTGTGACAGTTCTGCCGCAGCCCTCACAGGAGCGTGGGAGGGTGGGAGGATGAGAAGGGTGGAGGATCATCCATTCCTCCTCTCCCTCTGTCCCAAAGCTTTGATCTCATCACCACTCGGAAAATTATCTTCCTGCCTAACTGGTCGTTAGAGTGATAATGGGGAGTCCATAGGAAGAGGGTGGTCTAGGCTATGAGTAGGGTATGAGTGGGAATCGGGGCTGAGCCATGTGGGACCAGGGTAGGGGGAGGCGCCTCAGTTATGAGAGTACCTCTTGTCTCCCAACCAACCCCCCAGATGAGAAGGGCTTCGAGGCCCGGGATTTCCCCACCAGCCCAGAAGGGCTGAGGTGACCTGGTTTCAAAGGGAACTGGGCCTAACACTTCCAAAACGCTTCCAGGAGGGGGCTCTTCGTTTTTCATTTAGTTTTTTTTTTAAAAAAAATTGGTTTCTTTCTTTCTTTCTTTCTTTCATTCATTTTTATTGATTTCAGAGAGGAATGAAGAAGGAGAGACAGAAACATCAATGGTGAGAATCACTGATCGGCTGCCTCCTATACCCCCCACCCTGGGAATGGAACTGTGATCCCCGGGTTCATAGGCTGATGCTCAACCACTGAGCCATGCCAGCCAAGCTGGAGGGGGCTCTTTTGGAGGTGAAGCCACGAGGCCAGGATGGCCATGCCAGATCCTCCGTGCTCTCCGCTCTGCCTGCTTCTCTCCACCCTCACCACCCTCATGCCTCTTCTCACCAGCCTGCCATTACTGCCCACCAGGCTGCCAACAGCAGTCTCATGCCCCCCAAACTCCACACCAACGAAGACGGGGGCTTTGAAAATTTGAATACCAGATCATATCATGCACTGTTGCAAACCTTCTTAAGGCTCCCCAGTATTCAGAGAATATTCAAATTCCTCATCATATATACAAGGCCCCCACTATGTCTCTAACCTCATTGCCTCCTCTCCCCTTGTTCACTGGGTTCTACACACACCCACCCCACAGAGCCCCATCACTCTTCAATTGGCATTTGAGGTGTCCCACTGTCCCCCATGCCAGATGAGGCCATTGCTTGTTTCTGGAACATTCATCTCCCCCTGCCTGGGAGGTGCTAGGTGTTTAAGCTGAATCTGGATAGCAGCCAGAATCTGGACATCGGACAATATCAGCCCTGAGAAGAGAAGCTGATCAGACAGTGGGCAGACTTCAGTGAAATGAATCTGGTTTCTCCAGCCTGGCTTGGTGGCCCATGTCACACAGGATGACTCAGAACAAGGCGTGAGACTGCCATGGTTGCTGACTCCAGACCCCGACAAGTGGCCCAGGTGTTCAAAACTCGCCCTAGCCTTGGCTCAGGCAGTGGCTTCCCTCCCAGACCTGTTTCCTTGTCTAGACGAGGTGGTAATAGCAGGTGGATCACCATGGGGGTGTGTAAGCATTTGAGGAGCTGAGAGTAAGAGTTGAGATGGGGCTCCAGGGTAGCTGGGAGATGGAAAGGGGAGGTGGGCCCGGGTGGGGTAAAGGGTTATGGAGGGGGAGTAGCAGTGCTGATGAATAATTCACGGAGCGGGTTTGCTGCGACTGTAGTTTCCCTGGCAATGCAGCGTCAAAGGCGGGAAGCGGCAGGCTGCGTCTCCAGTGAAGTGCGGGGTGGGCCTCGGATTCCCCCCCGCCCCCACGGCCCTCCCCAGACATGCTCCTTCCCCCATTATCCCTCTCGACCATGCCCCTTCCTCACAGAGTCCCGGGTATCCCTTTCCCGGCTGACCTGAGGAAACGCCGATCCTCGGGCGCCTCCGCCGGGTCTCGGCTGGCCGCCCCAATCATGGCCAAGGCGAGCCTGTGCGGGCAGCGGGGCCAGGCAGACACCGTTTTAAAGCGTATCCCTGAGCAGGCCCCGCCCACTCCCACCCGCCAATCAAGAGGCGCCGTGAAGGCGCTTTGCAAGGCCACTGGTCGCTGGTCGCAGGCAGACTTAACTCTTTTGTGGCAGAAGCACAGCTGCCGGCGGGATGTAAGGACGCCCAGATGCCCATACTGGCAAGGAGACAAGTCTGGAGGGGCAGAGTTGGGTCGTGATGGGTCGGTCACACCTGCTATGGGGTCCTGGCCTGGGAGTATGGGGACACGCCTCTGCCGCCTGCCCTGCCATTGCTCCTCTCCAGGCCCCTATCCATCCCTGGAGGGGTGGGCTGCGGTCAAGCAGAATTACAACAGAGGTAGGGCAATCAAGGCATATTTTGGAATCCAGGGCTGGTAGTGGATCCAGGGGCAGCGTAGGTGTGTTTTTTAACGTCACCCAACTTGGCGTTTTCTGCTGAATTTCCAGGTCTAGTCTCTGAGTCCCCACAAGGTGTGTGACCCAGTGGCGCTCCCCCTCCCCAAGTCACTCAGTCCTTGGGACACAGGCAGGCAGGTCTCCAGAACATTTATTCACTCCATGGGCAGGGGGCGAGGTCCAGTGGCACTTCCTACGTGTACCAGATGAAGCCATAGGCGGCGTTGACAATCTCCTCATTCGTGCGCAGTCCATACAGCTCACCCAGTACAGGGGGCACCCAGCGCTTTGTGTGGAACACAGACTCGCCCACCTGAGGGGAAAGCAGGTACAGGTGGGGGTACTGGCCACTGTGTCAGAAGCTGCCGCCTTCCTCACCTCACTCCCAGCACCCACTGCAGGCGTCCTCAAACTACGGCCCGCGGGCCACATGCGGGTGTTTTTGCCGTTTTGTTTTTTTACTTCAAAATAAGATATGTGCAGTGTGCATAGGAATTTGTTCAGTTTTTTTTAAACTATAGTCTGGCCCTCCAAGGGTCTGAGGGACAGTGAACTGGCCCCCTGTTTAAAAAGTTTGAGGACCCCTGACCCACCGACTCTCTCAGCTTCAAAGAGGTTTTCTGTGGAAGGTTGCACTTCTGCAGTGGCCTAGACCCTTGCCCTCCCTACAGGGGACCCACCTTCCAGTCGGGCACATCCTTCATGACGATGGCCTCCTCCTCCAGGTTCTCCCGAAGCATCTGCAGGATCCTGTAAGGATGGAGTGGGAGGTGGGGACAGGCCTGAGTACCCCAAGGGACCCCTGCCTAATGCACCTATCAGACCCCCTACTCACTCCCCCTCCAATCATCTCCTGCCACTTCCAACCCTGCACACACTGACCTCTTTCTTTCCTTTCCTCACCCTGGCAAACTTTTTTTTTTTACTAGAGCAGTGGGAGGCAAACCGCGGCTCACAAGCCACATGCGGCTCTTTGGCCCCTTAAGTGTGGCTCAGCGTTAGACCACTTCTTCAAAATAGACTCGCCCAGGCCGAAAACCGACCTCTGCGCACGGGCCACGAAGTTTCAATCGCACTGTACGTGCGCGCCCGCACATGGTATTTTGTGGAAGAGCCACACTCAAGGGGCCAAAGAGCCGCATGTGGCTCGCGAGCCACGGTTTGCTGACCACTGTACTAGAGGCCCCATGCACAAAATTCGTGCATGGGTAGGATCCCTAGGCCTGGCCGGCAATCAGGGCTGATCTGCAGGGCAACCAGCAGGGTGATGGGGGGGAGGGGGGGGCCCTCTGCTGGCATCCGCCTTGGCTAGCCTGGGGCCTGCAGGCTGGAGTCAGCTCCTGCGTTGAGCGTCTGCCCCCTGGTGATCATTGCGCGTCATAGCGACGACCAGTTGTTATGGTCGTCGTTCAGTAGATTTGCATATTAGGCTTTTATTATATAGGATTGATTTCAGAGAGAAAGGGAGGAGAGAGATAGAAACATCAATGATGAGAGAAATCATCAATCGGCTGCCTCCTGCATGCCCCACACTGGGGATCAAGCCCACAACCCGGGCATATGCCCTGACAGGGAATTGAACCAGTGACCTCCTGGTCGATGCTCAACCACTGAACCACGCCGGCCTGGCTCCCTAGCAAACTCTTTTCTCCTGCCCCAGCCCCAACACTCCCTTCTTGCAGAAAAGCCTTCCCGTTCTCCCCCTTGGTCTCCACTTTGTCTAAGGCCCCCTCCAAGGATGACAGCAGTTTGTATGTGCAAAGATGCAGCTGCCAGTCCCCATGTGCATTTTGGCTGTCCCCGAACTGCAAGCTAGGGCACTCAGGCCTATGACCTCCTGACCCTGGCGGTCCCACCTTCGGTCCTTCTCTGCCTGCAACAGCGGCATCAGTGCGATGCGGGCCTCAAAGTCCTCGATCTGCAAGCGCCTGTGAAACCCCAAAACCAACACTTGGATCAGATTAGGGTGGGCAGAGAGGGAGGCAGACGATGTGGCCCCTGGACATTCAGGGTGAAGCACTTCTGCAGTGGCCTAGACCCTTGCCCTCCCTACAGAGGATGGTGGTTGGGGGAGAGGAGAGCAAGCAGGATAGAGCTTGGGCACTAGGCTCCGTCCACCAGGAACCCGAGATGGGGAACCCAGCTAGTGCAGGCATTGGTCCACAAGACTGCTGGCTTCACACTTTCTTTTCAATTAAAAAACTTTTCTTTTTAATCCTAAAAATAGCCCAAGTCTGTAACTGCACTGAAGGAAGGGAAGCATTCATTATGGGAGCTCTGGGCCTTACAAAACCATGTCCCCTTCATCTCAAAATAACATTGGGGCATTCCTTTCTTCTCCCTGCTCTTCAGCATCTTCCAAGCCCCAGCCATGTCTGTGCTCGGGGCTGGGGAGAACAAGCCCTATTGTGTCCCAGGGAGTGGCCTCTGGCCATATCCCCTCATCACCAGAAATCTTACGGAGGCACAAGGAAGGGGTAGATGAACTTCAACCCCTCTGCTGGCCCTACACCCCAGGCTACTGCCCCCATCACAGCCACACTGTGGCCACTACTGTGTCCCCCTAGGAGGCTGGGCCTGGTCTTGCCAGTCCAACACAGGGGCCCTTGCATCCAGCACCCATCAGGTGCTCCTGGGTATACTCAATAATGAGGAGCACCCTCCACGAGCTGAGCCTTCTCTAGCACCCTCCTCAGAGATTCCTGGCCGAGTGGGGGATGCTAAGGACATATGACATAGGTGGGATAGGGTGGAGGAGCCCAGCCAGTCAGAGGCCAATGACAAGGAGCCACATGGCAGGGAATCAGATGAGCTCAGAGGTGGCTGGAGTCTGAACTGAGGCAATTGTAGGCCTTGGTCCCTCAGGCCCTACATGGCTGGCGTGGCCACTGTCTTGCATGATCTGCTTTCCATGCCCTTATATCATCATTACTTGGTTGCCATGGACTACCTGGACACCCTCGAGTCCCCAGTGGCAGAGGCTGAAGGGGTGCCTGGTGAACACCTGGAGGCAAGCTCTTTGCTTACTAGTCAGTCATTAAAGGTAAAATCCAAAAATGGATTTGCTGGGTCCCCAAGACCTGGGGGGTTGGTGAGGGGCCCAGTGTATACCAAGTCCACAGGCACATGCCCACCCTCAGCTGCACGGGGCCTACCTGCGTTCACGATTCCACTTCGTCATGCTCCAGTGCCCAAAGATCATGGCCCCAATGCCCAGAGCGAACATGCTGTAGCCTGTGGGGAGAGGAGCACCAGCTCAGCATCTGCATGAGAACAGGCCACCCTGGTCATTTCTTCTCATGAAGCATATCCACTCGCTGTACAAATAACCCCAGAAATACAGACGATGGAGAAGGTGAGAGTGCCCTGACCCCCTCCCAGAGATGGCTTGTATTTCTTCAGACTATTTTTTTCTCTGTGGAATGTCCACTGGCCCGCTTCCTTGGACACCCCCTCTTCTATCACGTTTGTCCCTCTGCAGGCAGGGGACACCAAAGCCTCAGCTTCTCTCTCATAGGCAAGACTGGCGGCAGCACCACCTCTGCCCCCATGCTGGGGTTTCTGGAAGGTACTGGGCAGGGACTGCAGGAGGACTCAAAGGTCTAGGTGTTTATGGCTGGACTAGAGGCCCGATATGTGCAAGAGTAGGCCTTCCTTCCCCCAGCTGCCGGCACCGGCTTCCCTCTGGCACTCAGGATCCAGGCTTCCCTCACAGCCCCAGCTTCATCCGGAAAGTTGTCCTAGGTAATAATTAGCATATTACACTTTTATTATTATAGATGGCCCTGGCAGCGCAATCTTGCTGGAGGTTGTTTGGTTCCCAGTCAGCCAGCCAGCCCCTCAGGGATGGCTGACGCCCATGGCTAGGTTCCAGCTCCATGGTAGCTCCCATCTGCCTGGGCCACCTCCTTGCATGCTGCTCACAGGGCCTACCTCGTGAATGCAGGTAGGACCCTGTGCGAGGCTGTCAGAGGCAGGCTGTGCCCTTCAGGGGTTGCCACCATCCCCTGGCCTCCTGGGTGCTGCTCCTAGCCCGGCAGGGTAGACACCCACTTCCTGTCCAAGCCCAGGGGAACAGGCTGCCATGAATATTTACTGCGCTCCAGCAGGCATTCACTGTAATCCTGACTGACAGGCTGTGGGCCTGCTGGGGTCTTCAGGGAATCCCAGACACCTGGGGCCTGGCTGGCCCTGCACCCCCTCATCTTTCGAGCATGGTCTCTTCTCTGGCCAGGCCTCCAGGTTGCTGTGACAAATGGACAGGCTCAGCTAGGTCAATCTCCAGTCAACACCTAGTAAAGGACTGGTAAACAAAGGGCGATGCCGCTCCCTGGGCCTCATGGGGAGAAAAGGGGTCGGGGGTGTCTTTCTTTTTCACATCAGCTGGGACACAAGGTTCATCAGGCACCTCTGCTGGACCTGGAGATACATGATAAACTGGCTCCATATTTCCCCCCTTAGTTCAACTTGTTAAAAACACCAGCTCAGGTCAGCGAGGCACGCTAGAGCAGCGGTCACCAAACTTTCGGACCTCACGGACCACCAGTGGTCCATGACCGCTGCTCTAGAGACAAGACCCCTCCCAGCACACACAATAGTTGGCCACCAGTGTAGGGCGCTTCATCAGAGCTGCCTCATTCTTTTGAATAGCTGCAGAGAGGCCCAGAGGCCTCCCCTTCTGACCCCACCCCAGGGGACGGACCTGGACTGTCTTTGTGAAATCCTTTGCCATCACACCTGGCACCCAAGTGTGAGTCCATCTGCAAGATAAATTCCAGGACTAAGGATGCCTTTATGATGATGCAGCTCTAACTCATCTCTTCCTCACTAAGGGCTGCAAGGCCCAGACCCCAGGCCCTGGGCAGGTGATGTCTGTGCTTCTGGAGCTGCCAGTATGTTGGGAAAGGCCAAGGAGTAGCATGCCCAGAGGGTGTGCGGACCATGGGTAACCAAGACTTAAATAAATGGAAACACTTCCTGTGTTTATGGATCAGAACTTAATTTAACGTTTTGTTCAGATGGCAGCACTCTCCAAAATGAGGTAGATTCAACACAGGCCTCATCAGAATCCCAACCCATCCCCCACAATCTGACAGAAATTGACTAGCAGATCGTGAAATTCATATGGAAATGCAAGGGACCAGAATAAACAAAACAATTCTGAAGAAGAACAAAATATGAGGACTCACACTTTACAATTTCAAAACTTATCACACAGCTGTGTGTACTGAACAGCGTGGCACTGGCATCAGGACAGACATGTATATCGCTGGCAAAGAGCTGAGAATCCAGAAATAAACCCTCACATTTATGGTCAATTGAATTTATCCAAGGGTGCCAAGACAACTCAATGGGGAAAGAACAGGCTTTTCAGCAAATTGGACAACTGGATAGCCACATGCAAAAGAATAGTGTGCTCCTTCCTACTCCCATCCACACAAAAAAATGAACTCAAAATTGATCAAAGACCTCAATGTAAAAAGCTAAAATTATAAAACTCAGAAAACAGGAGTCAGTCTCTGTGACCTTGGATGACACAATGATTTCTTAGATAAAACACCAGAAGCACAAGAGACAAAAGAAAAAAGTTGATGAACTGGACTTCACTGAAATAAAAAAACTTGTGTGCTGCAAATGAGACCATTGAGCTGAAAAGGCAACCCACAGAATGGGAGGAAGTATTTGCAAATCATATATCTGATAAAGGAATGGTATCCAAAATATATAAAGAACTATTAAATCTCAACGATAGCCCAGCATGCTCAGTGGTTTAGCGTTGACCTATGAACCAGGAGGTTACGGTTTGATTCCTGGTCAGAGGTCAGGAGTCAGGGCTCGATCCCCAGTATGGGGCATGCATCATTGATGTTTCTATCTCTCTCTCCTCTCCCTTCCTCTCTGAAATCAGCAAAAATATATGTATTAAAAAAAAACACACTCAATGATAAAAAGATGAATAACCCAATTTAAAAAAAATATATTTTATTGATTTTTTTACAGAGAGGAAGGGAGAGGGATAGAGAATTAGAAACATCGATGAGAGAGAAACATTGATCAGCTGCTCCCTGCACGCCTCCTACTGGGGATGTGCCCGCAACCCAGGTACATGACCTTGACCGGAATCAAACCTGAGACCTTCCAGTCCACAGGCCGACGCTCTATCCACTAAGCCAAATGGGTCAGGGCGAATAACCCAATTTTAAAATGTGTAAATGATTTAGATGTTTCTCTAAGAAAGCTATACAAATGGCCAATATACACAAGAAAGATGCTCAATACTATTAGTCACCAAGGAAATGCAAATTAAAACCACCTGGGATGGTGAGACTCAAAAGAATGATAAATAGTGTTGTCCAGATGTGAAGAAATTTGAACTCCCAGATGTTGCAGATGGGAACATAAAATGGTACAGCCAAAGTGGAAAATAGTTTGGGAGTTCCTCAAAATGTTAAATGTGGAGTTACCATAACCCAGCAATGACATTCCCAGGTGAAATTTCACCTAAGAGAAACGAAACATATGCCACATAGACACTTTTACACACATGTTCATAGCAGCACTGTTCACAACAGGAGAAAGGTAGAAACAACTGAAGAGTGCCTCAAGTGGGAAAGGATACACAAAAGTGGCCCATCAATACAAGATTATTACTCATCCACAAAAAGGAATGAAGCACTGGCACATGCTACATGAACATTAAAAACACCATGCTGAGCCCGGCCGGCTTGGCTCAGTGGTTGAGCATCGACCTGTGAACCAGGAGGTCACCGGTTCGATTCCCGGTTGGGGCACATGCCCGGGTTGCGGGCTCCATCTCCAGTGTGGGGGGCGTGCAGGAGGCAGCCGATCCATGATTCTCTCTCATCACTGATGTTTCTATCTCTCTCTCCCTCTCCCTTCCTCTCTGAAGTCAATTAAAAAACAAAAACAAACAAACACAAAAAAAAACACACCATGCTGAGAGCTTGGCTGAGAGACTGCAGGGGGAGGAAGAATGGGGAGTTTGGGAAGGGAGAGTGGGGGGGACCCCCTTCTGAGCTCTGGCCTCTCCTGAGGCCCTGAGTTGTGCAGCTACCCCAGTCTCCTCCTCCCCCCAAAAAACACAACATGCTGAAAGAAACCAGACACAAAAGGATACATTGTGAATGATTCCATTAATATGAAGTGTCCAGAAGAGGCAAATCCATAAAGACAGAAAGCAGATTAGTGGTTGTCAGGGGCTGAGGGGAGAAGGGGGAGTGACTGCTAGTAGGCATGGGGTTTCTTTTGGGAGTGATTAAAGTGTTTTAAATTTACACCACGGTGATAGTTACACAACTGCAAATAGACTAAATATCTGTGATCTGTAAACACAAAACAGGTAACTATATGGTATGAAATCTCAATAAAAATGTTAAAGACACAAGAAAAAAAGGAGCCACATACTGGGCATAGGAGGTAGTGGAGAGAGCTGGGTGTGAGATGAGGAGTTGTGGGGGTAGTGTCACTTTAGGAGCAGCAGGGATTAAAGGCAGCTTGAGCCAGCTTGGCATGCTCTGGGATGCTGGTGGTGAGTGGTCCAGGGAAAGAGGTGCCAGGCTTGAGGCCACAGTGCCAGGCTCAAAAGAGGCAAGGCTGGAGGAGGCCCATGACAACAGAGGATGAGGGTGGGGTACCGGACAGAGCACAGGGTCTTTGCACTCGCTGTTCCATCCATCTGAGGAACTCCTCCTCAGAGAGGTCACACAGGCACTCCCTAGCTAAAGCAGGTCCTGGTTAGCCCAGGCCCCTCCACTCACTACAACAGGAAATTCAGGCATGATATGACATTGAATTCAAGACAAGGCCCATAGCCATGTACACACTCAACAAAGTTAATGAATGAATGCAAGAGCTTAAGCAAAGACCACACCAACTGAAGGAGTATCTTCCTCACACCTCTGCAGCCAGGAAATACTGGGGTGGGTTTGTATGTGTTACAATGAAAGTCATGTAAAAGGGATGTGATTAGGAGACCCAACTCCAGGCAATGGCATTTAGGGCCCGCTGCGCTATGAACAGGAAGAGGACCGGTATAAAGGTATAAAGGGTGTGTTTGTAGGTTAAAAAAAAAAAAAGATGCCGAGTGAGGAGGGCCCAAGGAGACCCAAGGGCTGGTCACACAGGAGCATGTGTGTAAACAGACCTTATGGAGCACACCTGAGGGGTGCACTGGCCTGGTTGTTATGACTCAGATTCATTCAATGTGCTCTAGGATGAGTTGAGTGCCCATGTGGTGTCAAATCTATCTTTAATCTGTTTTTGTATGGCCCTCCGGATAAGAACACTTTTAGATTTGTAAACAACTGTTAAAAAAAAAAAAAAAAGCAGCAGCAGTGGACAGTGGATAGAGATAATCTGGCCAATAAAGCATAAAATATTTATCTGGCTCTTTATAGAAAAAGTTTGCCAACCTCTGTTCTGGGATACAAAAAAGCCAAGAAGGGGAGGGGAAGAACTTGAATTTTCAATAGCCAACTTATCTACCATCAGAATTATTTTTTTTACTATGCCCACGAATTTTTTATTAAAGCATAATATGCAGATTTTAAAAATATATATCTTTATTGATTTCAGAGAGGAAGGGAGAGAGATAGAAACATCAATGATGTGAGATAATCATTGATTGACTGCCTCCTGCATGCTGGGATGGAGCCCCAACCTGGACATGTGTCCTTGACTGGAATCGAACCTGGGACCCTTCAGTCCACAGGCCAACGCTCTATACATTGAGCCAAACCGGCTAGGGTTATATGCAGATTTTAATGTATTCACAATTAATTTGTTTTAAATTTTTTTGTTAATCCTGGGTGTGAAGTATGTGCATCTTTTACTTTCTCTCTTCCCTTTTTCTGTGATGAACCCAACAACAACATTTTTTAAAAACATATTTTTATTGATTTCAGAGAGGAAGGGAGAGGGAGAGAGAAGTATCAATGATGACAGAGAATCATTCACTGGCTGCCTCCTGAACGCCCCACACTGGGGACCAGCCGCAACCCAGGCATGTGCCCTGACGGGAATCGAACCGTGACCTCCTGGTTAAGAGGTCGACTGCTCAACCACTGAGTCACACTGGCCAGGCACGAATTTTAAAATGTTACTTAAAACGTTTGAAAAACTTAAGAATATATATTCCTGGGATATCCTACAAGTGAGGAGCACCAGCGAGGAACCACCACAAAGAACATCTTTTAAATTCCTTCGGTGTTCCGGGTTTTGAACCCAGCTTTTTTCGGGGTGGCCCTGCCGGTAAGGTCGCAGCCTCTCTCGGGCCTCAGTTTTTCCACCTGTAAAATAGAAGCGTGGCCGAGGGCTAAGGGTTCAGGCTAAACTAACCTCAATTTAACCTACTGTGGAAAGGAAATAATTAACAGGACCGACTTCTGGGCTGTTAGGAGAAGAAATTAAAGGAATTAGTAATCGCTCGACAAATTACAGCAGTTATCGTTATTGTTACCACTGACGCTACCTATAGACTCGGACTCCGCCTCTCCTCACACCGCAGGTAGAGTGAGGCCGGTTAGCCTCCCCAGCGCCCCGCCCCCGCTGCGGCGCTCAGGAGGCCCAGACCCTGACACCACGGCGCAGACGGACACTGACCCGACAGTCCCCGACGCGGAAGGTTCCGTTTGTAGTCGATGGGGCCGTAGCCCCCAGGAGGGGGCATGTCCTGCTTCACCTTCGAGGCCGCCATGTTCGGGTGCTGTGTACTTCCGGTTGTGGGCGGAAGTGACGTAACCGGAGGTCGCCGCCATGATGAGTGTGGCGGAAGCTGTCGCGCAGGTCCCGGGTGGGGCCAAGGAACCCAGGACGCTAGTGTAGCGATCCTACTGCGCGGGAGAACTCAGGCTATGATGCCCGGCTGCAGCCAAGGAATCCTTATTTCTTCTCCCAGACGAGGCGTGGCTCAGCCGGTGTGGACGGCTGGAACCTGTGGGGTCGCCCAGGTTCTTGCATCAAAGCACTTCCCTTTCACCTTCCCTCTGGGGTGATGCGCAGGGCAATCTAGCTCCGGAGGGAGACAGGTCACCGAGCTAAGCCCCCTTTCCCGTTTTTCCCCCCTCTGGGTCTGTGCGGGCAGCCCAGGGCTCCATATAGTCAAGGCTTGGTACAAGTAGTTGGGTGGGGGCGGCAGCTGCTCAAATTTGGACTCGCAAGGAGCAACCCACCCCAACCACCCCCTGGCACAGATTCTGCTCCTTGGTGGTGGTCGGGAGCCCTTGGTAGTAGTAGCCTCTCATCAGGAACTGATTATGAGTCATAAAGCCCTAGGGCCTTGGGGGGGTCCATCCCGAGGCGGGGTGACGCCCGCGGGGCCCCCACCCCCGAGGTAGGGTGACGCCCGCAGTCACTTCACAAGGCAGAAATTGTTACCTGGGTAATAAAAGGCACCGCGGCAGCCGGAGCCCGGGAGTGGGCACATGGGGGTGCGGGTGTGCAGGTGCCAAGCGCCATGGGTTAGGCCCGAGATCGGAGTCCGGCCGCCCCCCCGACAGCAGCCGCCTCCTGCTCTCCGTGCGCCCCAGGCGCCACCATGTCGGGCGACAAACTCCTGAGCGAACTCGGCTATAAGCTGGGTCGCACGATAGGTGAGGGCAGTTACTCCAAGGTGAAGGTGGCCACGTCCAAGAAGTACAAGGGAACAGTGGCCATCAAGGTGGTGGACCGGCGGCGCGCACCGCCTGACTTCGTCAACAAGTTCCTGCCCCGCGAGCTGTCCATCCTTCGAGGAGTGCGGCACCCGCATATTGTGCACGTCTTCGAGTTCATCGAGGTGTGCAACGGGAAGCTGTACATCGTGATGGAGGCAGCCGCCACGGATCTGCTCCAGGCCGTGCAGCGCAACGGGCGCATCCCCGGGGGGCAGGCCCGCGACCTCTTCGCACAAATCGCCGGCGCCGTGCGCTACCTGCACGACCACCACCTGGTGCACCGCGACCTCAAGTGCGAAAACGTGCTGCTGAGCCCTGACGAGCGCCGCGTCAAGCTCACCGACTTTGGCTTCGGCCGCCAGGCTCACGGCTACCCTGACCTGAGCACCACCTACTGCGGCTCAGCAGCCTACGCATCGCCGGAGGTTCTCCTGGGCATCCCCTATGACCCCAAGAAGTACGACGTGTGGAGCCTAGGCGTCGTGCTCTACGTCATGGTCACCGGGTGCATGCCCTTCGATGACTCAGACATCGCTGGCCTGCCCCGGCGCCAGAAGCGCGGCGTCCTCTACCCCGACGGCCTCGAGCTGTCCGAGCGCTGCAAGGCCCTGATCACCGAATTGCTGCAGTTCAGCCCGTCGGCCAGACCCTCGGCGGGCCAGGTAGCGCGCAACGGCTGGCTGCGCGCTGGGGACTCCGGCTAAAGCCGGAGTTCCCACATACCAGCCGCCCCTAGCACTGCGCAAGCGCGGCACACGCGAGAGGCGCGCTTCCAGCGTCCCGCGAAGCCGCTGCGCACCAATGCGCATGCGTCCTTTCCCCTTTCCTTCTTTCTCGACAGCAGGGGCCACAGTTGCCCCTGTTTGGAATCTAGTTCCTCCTCCACGAACCGGAGAGCGCATGCGCATCCTCGATTACCCCCCTGCAAGAAGGCCCCGGGAGGGGGCGAGACCAGAGGATGCTGAAGCATTGCGCCTGCGCGGACTGAGCGACTGCTCTGCGGCCGGAGGAGGCTGCCAGGTAGAGCTGCCCACTAGGGGACGCACGCTGAGTGCGTCCATTCCCAGCCCTGCCGCGCAGGCCGCCGCGGGACGGCGCGCTCCGGGCGTCACCCGCGTTGTAATTTGCAATAAACTCGCTCTACCTCGCACCTGGCTCTAGCAATGCCACCCTTTTACGGAGCGGGGAGAAGGGGTCAATCCCCGGAAGGCAAGCGCGGGCGCCCCCTTTTAGAGAAAGGTTGGTTAAGGTTCTTGCTCCAGTTCTCAAAAGGGAGTTGGTGGGATTCGAACCTGTAAATTTTGGGCTCCCCCAGCCTGGGAAGAGTCCAAGGGGCTTTGAGGTCATTCCCAGGGTCGTGATGGTCCTGGGAATAGAGATGTTGGGCTAAGGAGCAGAGACCCAGCACCCTTCTCATGTTTTAAGGAGGGAATGGCGTGGGTAGGTGGGGAGACGCTGTCTCGAAATCACCTGAGCATTTACAGATAAGGAAATTGATGCCCACACAGACGTCACTGCCCTTGAACACAGCTGTGATTTGAACCCAGATATAGCTGAAGTAGAGTAGGGCGGTGGTGGAAGCTCTCCTTAGTGAGGGCCCCTTCCTTAGTGAGGGTAAGAGTCTGGGGGGAAAGTCAAGGGCGGGGCATAAGTCCACTGGACAAGCTGATTTGTTCAGTTCTCTCAATTAATGCATTTATTGAACTTCTGTATACCAAGCTTTGGAACTCAAGAAAGAAGCTTAGATCCATCCCTGCCCTCAGTGAAGAGGCAAATGAAAAGTCAAGTAAAAAAAATTGCATGGAAATCTTTTAAAAATTGTAAGTTGTGCTAAATGCTGGGGGGGAGGGGGGGGGAGGATGCCTGAGGGATTGAAGGAGGTATCTGAACTGAACCCTGAAGGAATCAGCCACTGGAAATAGTGGAAAGTGTTTCATGAGTTCCCAAACAGGATGGAGCTGGTGTGTTTGAGTAATGCCAGGAAGCCCCTGCGGCTGGAATGGAGAGGAGGTGGAGAGGTAAAGGTGTATGTCTGGAGAGGGGACCCCATATGGCCTGGGGAGTTTGAGGGTTATTTTGCTATGATGAGGTTACTGGTATGGGAAACATCTCCCTAATCCTTAATCCTGCCCGCTTCCATCTGAAGCCCATGGCCAGTTTAAGGAGACCATGCCCCACCCCTTCTCATTCACTCCCCATGGTGCTCAGGTGCCCTGGGGATTAAGTGCCAGCTCTCCTCTCACACCCTTGAAATAGGCTTGATCCCAACCCCTCATTTTGCAGATGAGGAAACAGGCTAAGAGAGGGGAAGTGCCTTGCCTCCATCTGGCTTTTTCACATCTGAATTGAGACAGAAAAACCAACGTTTTGGTTTACACTGGAAGGGTGCCTTCCTTACCTGGACCATATCTCAGGCTCTGCACCTGGAAAATGGGGCTAGAAACATATCCTTGGGGTTGTTGGAAAGGGCTGTGGTTTACTGGAGGACTGCACCTCGATCCTTCTCAAAGCTCCCACTTCACTCAGAATAAAACCCACATCCTCACCCATCTTCCCCACTGGCCAGCCACACTGCCTTTCTCATCCTCCACCTGCCAGGCTTGGTCACACCTCTGAGACTTGTCACTGGCTGTTCCCTCTCCCAGTAATACTTTCCCCCTTTTCATTCAAGACTTGGCCTACAAGTTCACCTTCTTCTCGTCATTCCATTCTTTTCCCTCTTTGCCAGTCATAGGTTCAATCCCATTGCCTGGGATCTGGCACGTGCCTTTTTCTGTTCCTCACTGATGAATCTGCATGAGCAATGGGCCAAGGTATCCTTCCACCCCATAGCCATAGAGCCAGCTTAGTTTCGAAGGGACAAAATCTCAGGGAACCAGGGTGAGTGTACCATTTGTTAGCTGGAGAAACAGACTCACCCCTGGGTGCTCGGAGGAGCCTGTGGCTGATCCAGCAGACTCACTTGAGGGCTGAGTGCAGAGCCACTAAGAAAGCACTTCATAAGTGCGTTTCCCGCAGCCAGCGTTAGAGCGTGGGGCATGAGTAAGGATGTCCCAGGTAGACTGGTTTAGGCTTGGGTTTAATTTATCAGCCATGGTGAAACCGAGCTGGCTGTTGGGGAGGGCAGTTAGCACCCACCACCAGAGGTAGGGATGCTTCAACAACAAAAACAAGAACCAGCAAAAAAAAAAAAGAAAAAGAAAGCACCTAGGAAAACACTGGTAACAGATTACCCAAGTGACCACAGGTCTCAGTATGAAAAACTTGAAACCATGTGATGTGAACCTCTAAAAACAAATTTTCACAAGTAATTGTTCATTTCAGGGCCTGGCTGGGTGGCTCCATCTGTACTTAAAACCTGCATCTGTAACATTGTGTCCTGCAGCAAAGACTCAAAGTGAAGCCAAGCCTGAAAAGCACTCTAAAAAAACCCACCACTCAGGGTGGAAACTGGAAGGGGCTTAGAACCAGCCTCAGCCACTCCCCCAGGCCACAAAGCTCCTGGTTTTGGTGGAGATGGAGGCTCGGAGGCGAGACCACAGTGCCCAGTTGGGGAGGACTCCCCCGACATGGGAAGTGAAGTCCCAAGGAAGCTCAAGCAGATCTCTTATCCTTTGCTTCCATCTTAATAAAGGGTCACTCTGCTGCACTTACCCAGTTTCTAACCTGCCCCATACATGGACTAAACAATGCAGGAAAACCAGAGCCGAGGGGACAAAAGAAAAATATAGCCAACACATCATTTCTTTATTGTACTTCAGATCTAAAACTTCCTTGTGACATTATGTATAGCCATTTATTCCGGCTTCTGTTTATGGAACTTCTATTCTGGTTTGGTGATCAACTTTTTGGTTTTACATTATCAGCAAAGATTTACTCAAAGTAAATACAAGTGACCCCCCCCCCCCTCCCCAAATCTACCTCCCTGCACTAGTGTAACTGTTTATTATACTTTGCTAAGGATTATAAAACTTTAGCTGTCATTTAAGAAAATATCTATTTTTTTTTCATTTATTTCAGAGGGAGAGATAGAAACATCAATGAGAATAATAGATAAGCTGTCTCTTACACACATACCCTCCCCCCCGCACTGGGGATCGAGCCTGCAACCCAATCATGTGCCCTTGACTAGAATCGAACCCAAGACCCTTCAGTCCGCAGGCTGATGCTCTATCCACTGAGCCAAACCAGCTAAGGCATAGCTGTTATTTTAATGAAAGCTCGGTCGGAGTTCTTTAGGCAATGTCATGTGCAGCATATAACTTGGCATAAAACACACACACACACAAAACCCTATGGTGCAACAGCAAAGACCATTTCCATTACTTACACACCCCTGTGATGAGGATGCTTATATTACTCACACAGAAAACACCTCCCTTTGTCACTGCCCATAGGAGAGATGTGTGGAACACAGGGCAGGGCTGTACTCAATAGCCTCTTTCATTTTCTCTGCACTTTTTGCTTCAAGATCTTGGAGAGTGAATCAGAGGCCCCTGGAGAAGGGCCATTCTCTGCCTTGCCAAAGGCGTGGTCCTAACTTCACAGTTGGGACAATGAGGTCCAGAGTCCCCATGACATGGTCAGAATGGCCAGAGCCATGAGTAGCTCCAAGGGGGCATGCATGTCTGTGAACATACACATATGCACATGGCCATTTCAAACCTGCTCCCCATCAAAATGGGGAATAAGCTTGTGAACCCCACACCCCAGTCCACAGAATGGCGACATTTTAAAGTTTCTAGCTGATGTCAGAGTTCTGTGTCCCAGGTAACTAGGGACCGTTAAAATGCCATTTGAGCCTAGAGGCTCCTACATTCTCACTGCTTCTGGAAATCAGGTCCTCTCAGCCCCGACACTCCTGGGGGAAACCAGGACCCGAGCACTGTGGCAGATTTTTCAGGGGGTGAACTTGGCTACTGAGAGAACACACTTACTGTTAACATCCTTTCCTAGTATATTCAAACCCCACACCAGAGAGGTATTTAACAATGCCTTGTCTGAAACATCTTAAAGTCCATCACATAAATACCCATTTAGGGCTTATCATAGATGTTACAACGCAAAGTGGGAAATTGAAGATAGAGTGGGGAGGGGTGTGGAATTTTAAAATGGTAGAAATGAACTAAAGACTAAAGCAAGCATGTCAAAGTCCATGAGTTTGACATGCTTGGGACTAAAGGCTCTCACGTTCTTGCCCTTGTAAAAAATTCTTTTTTTAAAAGCAGTTCACTGTCCTTTATTACCATCCCTGTAGATGGCCGAAATTTTTTAAAACATATTTTTATTTATTTCAGAGAGGGAGAGGGAGAGATAGAAATGTCAATGATGAGAGAATAATTGAGACTGCCACCTGCACGCCCCCCACTAAGGATTGAGCCCACAACCCGGGCATGTGCCCTGACTAGGAATTGAACTGTGATCTCCTGATTCATAGGTTGACGCTCAACCACTGAGCCACACCAGCCGGGCTTGCCCTTTTTAAAAAGCTACATTTCCATCCTAGTAAGTTGTCCTTGATGGGAATGTGCCTGGGGATGCTGGGCTGGATGGAGAAGGCAAAGCCAGGGCCTGGCTGGCCTGTCCTCTGCCTGAGGTGGTCTGGTCCAGCAAGGTGAGATAAGAGGTGGTTCCTGAGCGTGGGTGAGCCAAGTTCTGATGGGGCTGGGGATCAACATATGCCTCGAGTCACAGACCCAGTCAATCTGGATGGGAGGGTGGTGGCAACTTTAGCTGGCATTTTAATAAAATGCACCCCTCCAGTGCATGAGTGACTTTGGCCCAGACACCTGATTCAGTTACTGCATATAACTGAGGTCTGTTTGCTGGGAGTGGCCAGCCCAGTGCTCCTTGTTGGACGATTTGGAGTTTGGCCCATGTAACTGAACAGAGAGGGCTAACAGCTCAGGGTAGTATATAAGATGGGTATTTATTTACCAGGCTCGCGCGTGTGCATGCACACACACACAAAAGCAAGAAATAGAAATGCTTGCATACTCTTTGAGTTTTTGGTGTATAAACACATCTTTTCCCCATACTCCTGAATATTAATTTCCCTTTCTCCCCCAATCCCTGCATTTTGTTATGAAAGCCACACTTACCTGCCCTCCCCTCCCCTTCCTTCAGCCCATATACTCAAAACAAAAATCAATGAGAAATTCAGGGTTTTATAGAACAAAAAATTAGAACATTTTGCAAAGCTAGGTCTTCGACCACATTAAAAATGTTTTCTAAACACTGATATTCACACATGAGAGGGGGTTAAATGAGCCTTTATTAGAATGTTGAAGCAATGTGTTCAAAGGCAGCCCTATAAAATAAGGATTTTAAGTTAAGTCCCTAACTGCATGGACAGGAAAACCAGGGCAGGAGTTGAAGTGGGGAGCGACGTACCCCGTCTCCACGTCAACACATGCATGTGCACACACATGGGACACCCTCACATGTGCTTGGAGCTGGCGCTGTGTGCAGCTCACACATGACATCTGCCTTTCCTCATGGAACTGATTTTTAAGGAGTGGGAGAAACCAAAATGAAACATGACTTAGAGCAGACCTGATCCTTTGTAAGACATTTCTGTAGACTCTAAAGAGGGTTAAAAAAAAAAAAGTCTGAAGGCGAACACTGGCAGCACGGCCCTCCTTTAAGGGAAGGTTCTAAACTAGACCCAAACGGAAACCCTAAAAGTCTGTGAGGGGCAGGGGCATCGCCCCACCTGACACACCTGATGGGAGCACAAGCCAGGGCAGCTTGGGATGTTGTCTATCAAAATAAGTAGGAAAAGAAAAGGAAAAATTTAATAAAATAAACCACAACAACAACAACAAAAAAAACACAATAGCCCGCCCCTCCAACTTCCTGCTCAGGCTCTGTATGTTGCTGCCATTTCTCTACTCCCTTCTCCAAGGGCAGCAGCGTGGCTTTCAGGATCCCAGGCACTCTGGCTGGGTCTGGTTGCAGTTTGTTCTTCTGCTAAGTGTGGGAGGTTGGGGGTCTCCAGAACGAGCAGCAGTACAGGCCTTCTGCTGGAGCAAACGAGGGCTGGTCAGTCAGCGGCCCATCCTCTGGGGCATGAGGGCCGTGCTCGGCAGGAACCCCTGGGTCTGCATGGTTTACTTTAAACTCCATCATCATGAGGTGATTAAAAAAACTTGTCAACCTAGAGATTGCCGTGAAGGAAGGCAGTCAAAGATTGGGAGGCTAAGGTGGGGAAAAAGCAAAAAGAAAACAACGGTCCACTCAACTTCAAAAGCCCCGAGCTCCGGTCTTGCCCGAGTGTGTCACAGTGTCCAGGCTGCCCATGTGCCCTGAGGGGGCTGAAGAGGAGGGCGGGAGCAGAAACAGCCCCCGAAGTCCAATTTTCTGCTGGTGTTGGGCAAACTAAAGGCAAAGAAAGGAGGAAAGCCCATGGGAAAGGTCCCCCAGTAATAATAATCCTCATCCACCTGTGAAGCGGCCCTCCAGCCACAAGACTTTGCAGCCAAGAATGAAGGGAGCTCTTGCTTCCGCAGTGTGGCAGACACTCGCTTGCTCGCTCTCTTGGGGAGCAGGATGTCTTCCCCAGCGAGCAGAGGGTGGCGGGCCAGGTGGGAAGGAAGAGGGAGCCTGTTCTCCACAAGGCCGGCTCACACTATTTCCACGTGGCCGACTGGGGGATGGAGCGTGGCGGGATCATGTCCAGGAGGTACTCCCGCTGGCGGTCCACAGCCGAGGAGGTCTTGTGCACTGTCAAGCTGGGGCTGACAAACGCAAGCGCCCCACCTGCAACAGAACAGAGCAACAGGCTGAGATGGTCCCAGTCAGGGCTAGGCTCCCAGGAGGACACTGAGTGGGCCAACCAAGCCTGGGCAGCCAAAAGCCCACCTCAGAACTAAAGAGAATTTAAGAAATAACTTGCCCCAGCTAGTTTGGCTCAGTGGATAGACTGTCGGTCTGTGGACCAAAGGGTCCCAGGTTTGATTCTGGTCAGGGGTCGTGCAGGAGGCAACCAATTGATGTGTTTCTCTCACATCAATGTTTCTCTCTCTCTCTTCCTCTCTTCCATTCTCCCTAAAAAAATCAATGGAAAAATATCCTCGGGTGAGGATTAACAAAACAACAAAACAACAAACAAACAAAAGAAAACAAACAAAAAAAGAGAAAAGAAATAACTCAATCTCCTTTACAATATTCTTAGCCTCTGCCACAGTAACAGATATTCCATAGGCTATTTGAGAGCTCTGTTAACTGAGGTGGCTACCACAGTGCTATTTAGAACTGAAAAATAACAAATGACTGAACTACGCAACTGGGAAATTAGTATGATGGAATACCATGCAGCCATCAAAAATAATAGGGTAACATTCTCTAATTAAACCATTCAGAGGGGCACGGAATGGCACATACAGCATAATCCCTTTGTAGGACACTCACATGTAGGACATGTGAATGAAGAGGCAACTGAGGAAGGCCTCTGCTGTATTTGTTCTCCTGGAGTAGAAAATACCAGCCATTGCCATCATCTTCCTTTTTCATATATCTAAATATTCCCAAAGTATCACTTTTACAACTGGAAAATGATACACACACACACACACACCAGCACACCGGTTTTTGGCTGGCCTGGCCTAAGGACTGCCCTGGATCCCCAGCTACAGCAGCAGGGCTCTCCCCAGAGTATCTTTGGTGGAGGTTAATAGACTTTGTGGAACAAAGATTCTGAGGTCAAATGCATTGGAGTCCTCTCTGCATATTCAAGGCAGCACCACCAACTAGATCCCATCCAGTTTCTCTCAAACCACCACCTAGAAACGCAGGGTAACCTGGAGCTCTGGCAGAACTCTCCTGGGAAATGTGGCTTCTAAGCCTTGACACTTTTACCTCTAATCTGACTGTTGAACACAGCAACTATTCCTTCATATTCCCTTTCAAACATCACCCTTAAGTGCACACATGGGTTCACATGATTGCTATCACAGTGTACACATGCATATACTCATACTTGACTTTTCCCATTTCATATACTTCTAAATTTCCCACAAAAAGGATTTCTAACTAGCCTGTGAGTTCTTACTTGTATGTATCTTATACATGCTGAGCAAAAGTATCTTTGCCTAGTATTTACAAATGCTCTTTTGCTTTCCAGGTAGTCCAAATTCTTCTGTGGTCAGATGAATATCTTATTCTCCTAAGCTCCTCTCCTATAGGAGACTCTGGTCAGCTGCATGTACAGTGGGTTCCTGTGTTACCACTGTACAAACAGCCCTACTTTCTCAGGTCTAACTAGGGTTCCTCTATGATGGCATTTCTTCTTCCTACAGGGGTGTGGCATGTGCTCACTCCCACAAATGAGCGCTCTCACCCATCTCCTTTTGCTCAGCCTTTTGTGTCTACCGTTCACTTTCCCGTTTTGCTATGTGTTTTTAGTATTTTTTTTTTAATTTTTTTTATTGATTTGAGAGGGAGAGGGGGAGAGAGATAGAAACATCAATTATGAAAGAGAATCATTGATTGGATGCTTCCTGCACGCCCCCTACCGGGGATTGAACAGGCAACCTGGGCATGTACCCTGACCTGGAACAGAACCATGACCTGCTGGTTCATAAGTCGACTCTCAACCACTGAGCCACACCCAGCCTTGACTTTAATATTTTTTATTATTTATTTATTTATTTATTTATTTATTTATTTTTGATTTTTTTACAGATAGGAAGGGAGAGGGATAGAGAGCTAGAAACATCGATGAGAGAGAAACATCGACCAGCTGCCTCCTGCACACCCCCCACCGGGGATGTGCCCGCAACCAATGTACATGCCCCTGACCGGAATTGAACCTGGGACCCCTGAGTCCGCAGACCGACGCTCTATCCACTGAGCCAAACCGGTTTCGGCAATATTTTGATTATTGATTTTAAAGAGAGGAAGGGAGAGAGAGAGAGAAACATCATATGAAAGGGTAACATTGATTGACTACCTCCTGCATGTCCACTGGGGGTCAAGCCCACAACCCAGGCACGTGCTCTGACCGGGCACTGAACTGGCACCCTCTCCGTGTATGGGACAATGCTCAACCAACTGAGCCACACTGGCTGGGCTCACTTTTTCTTTTTTTTTTGTTTTTCTGAACATATCAAGATTTTATTGTCATATAATAAAACAAAATATGAAGCTTAGAATTGGATCCCTTGACCCTTTCTCTTCTTATCTCCTTCCAGTTAAAAATGCTTGCATCTCTTAATAGCCAAGCATTCTCTTAGATCTGCAGTTAGGCTCAACGCAGTCAAGCCTCAGCACAACCTTCTTTGTAGTTTAGCCTTTTTTCGGAAAATCGGCTTAGTCTGCCCACCATAGCCACTCTGCTTCCTGTCATAACGCTGCTCTCCCCTGCGCACCCAGGAAGCCTCGCCCTTCTTGTACGGTGTCACGTTGTGGGGTTGATGCCTACCACACTTCCTACGGAAAGCTCAGCGGGTTTGAGGAACGTTCACCATGTTTGCAAGCGCTGTCAGCAGGGAAAGTCACTTCTTCATTTTTGATGGACAGAAATATTGAATGTTCATCTCAATGCTAGCACATAAATAAGAAACTTTTAAAATAGGATGACCCAGGATGGCAGGACTGAGGAAGATTAAAAAATATCTGCCTGAGCGCCTCCTCATCCCCTGGGGTTGTTCTTAAAATGTTGTCTCCCCAGGAGTTTGGGCGACTGGCTGAACATGCAAGGTGCCTCCCCACCTCAGTTAAACTCCCAGCCCTCACCCCAGAGTCTCCCTCCTCACCCCTACATTCTTATTCTATTTTGTACTTTGCACCACCTGATCTGTCCAAGCCAGAAGAAGGTGGGAAGAGTGGCCCACAGATCAGAAAATAAAAGACACTATCTGGATGAACAAAAAATAGTATAGCAGAAAAGGCACAAGTTAACAGTAAAAACAGGTGTTCCCTTTGCCAGGGGCCAGGAGACAAGGGGATAGATAAACATCTGCGCTGCCAGAAGTCTACTGGATGGTGGGAGTAACTGCCTGAACTGGGCCTGTCCTATGTTTTGAGTGAAGGGTTAAGAGTTTGGGTACAGGGTGTGGAGACACTGAGGGCTACTGGCTGCCAATTGTTGAGGTCATCCTATTTAGTGAACAAGAGAGATTTAGTGAACAAGAGAGATTCAGCTGAAGAGTTGGAGGCAGCTGTTCTTAGGGAGCAGGTCTGGGGTTCAGGGCCCTTTGTGCCATTTCCTTTCATCACGTGCAAGTCTTTGCTAAAATAAGAAAGGGATGGACCCATTCACGGCAAGGTCCCTACTTTGAGCCCCTTGGGGGCTTGCCCACCTACCTGTACTCAGGGGTGCCTTCTTCCAGTTGGAGGTGGCATTGCCCTTGCCAGAACTAACGGCTCTCTCGGAATGTTTGCCGGTCCTGCTGACAAGAGCTGTGGCTGAGGCTGCATTCTGCAGTTTGGGCGACTGGCTGAACGTGTGCAGGACGCCTCGGGGTGTCGTGGCCGAGCCCCGGGACAGCTGGCTGGAGGCCTGCAATGGAAAGAGGGTGCAATGGCTCATGTGGGAAAGGAAAAGGTAGAGGGTGAGGTGCTCAGTGCAGCCTTTCCTTGCTGTGGCCGACCTCTTCCCACCCACACGGGGTCCCTAAAGTCCAAAATCAGGAGACCAGGTAAGTTACACCAAGGGGACAGGGGAAGGAAAGAGGGAGAGAGAGAGAAACAGAGAGACAGACGCAGGCTGCTGACGTGGTCACGGACTGGGGCGTGAGGGCTGGTTGGTGGCTTGGTGCAGGGGACTCCCAGCACTGTAGTTCTGACCTGTAGCACAGCCCCGTTACTCCAGTCGCGGGCCTCTCCTGAGCGGAACGCCAACTTACGCCGGGGTTTTATGACCTATACAAATGGGGGTTGAAATCAAGATCAGCACCATCCACAGGCCGGCCCAGGGCAACCTAGAGTGACCAAAGGGCAGCAGCTGTGGCCACACGAGGCCTAGTCCCCATATGACAGGCCGTTTCCCGAGGACAGTGTGGCCTCCCACTATTATAGGGACCTTGAGAAGATGTGGTCATTAGTGAATTACAAATGACTTCCAAGGATACAAAAAACTGCCAACACAAAGCTTTGGATCTATATGGGGTGGAAAGCAGAGCATTAAAAAAAGCAGCCAAAAAAAACACACAACTTGATTTCAAACTTCTTTCTCTCCTTAATTTAGCTAGAACATTTCTTCAGAACGCCTCTTTTGTATATCAATGTGGCTTTCAGAAAAGTCCTTATAGACAAGAAGTACTTGTCGGTGGCACAATGAACGTGAAAGCTACAAAATCTAAAAAAACTGCAAATTAGTATTTTCACCACTAAACACCACCATTAAACGCAATTTAGACGCAGTTGACAATCAGGCAGATGCTTGCCGAGTGTGGACAGAATGCCAGGACATTTTGTGTGCTAGAGACAACTTCCCTGCCAGGGAAGAGCATCTCTCCTGGAGGATGAGGCCCCAGTCAAGTTCCCAGACCTCCAGGTCACAACTCTGGCTCCTAGACAAGAGCTCACCTGCTTCAGAGTGGGATGTGGGGCGGTGGCGGGCTCAGCTTTGGCCTGCACAGGAGCTGCACCCTGCTGCAGAAGGCGCTGCTCGATCTCCTGCTCCTGCTGCAGTGCCTTCACGAAGGCAGCCTTCAGCCTGCTTGTGTGCTCCACCTTGAGCGCCTTCTTCTGGTTGGAAGCCATGCAGTTCTCACACATGATGGCACCGCCCTTCTCCTCCCGCCAGCGGCATGTGAAGTCCGTCTTGCACTGCGCACACATGTAGGGCTCCCGGGACAGTACAACGGCAGCTGACATCCTGCCTGCTGTAGGGCAGATGGGTGGGCTCACATCAAAGGAACAAGATGCCAATCAGAACCCCCACTACCCAGCATGCAGGATAGAAGAGGGGCAGCACCCCAAGCCAGGTGGCTCAATGGCTATCAGAAAACCAAAGCCTCAGTAGATGCCGACTGTGTACAGATACTGGGCCATCCTCAGGGAAGCCTTTCAGGCTGAAGCTTTGGAAATGCTGTAGGTCAGGCATCCTTGGTACAACTCTCAAAAACATTGCATAGTGCCATCAGCTTGGCTTCTCCCAATGGCCTTGCCCAGCCACAGTGTAGGACAGGGAGGCATCTCGTCCTGACTTGGCCTCCCGCCTGTCCTTCCTATACAAGCCTTGCAGCAGCAGGGTTTTTTTAAATCCTCACCCAAGGATATTTTTTCAATTGATTTCTAAAGAGAGTGAAAGGGAGGGGTAGGGAGGAATGGGGAGAGAGGGAGAGAGGGGGAGAGAAAGAGGAGAGGGGGAGAGAGGAGGGGGGGCGAGGGGTGGGGGGAGAGATTGGTTGTCTCCCACACCAGCCCAGGGAAACCAACTCAGGTATGTGGCCTTGACCAGGAATTGAACCGGCAACACTTCGTTGCGTGGGCCGATGCTCTATCACAGAGCCACATCGGCCAGGGCTCGCAGCAGCTCTTTTGCTAATAATATTACCATTATTCATTATTAAGAAGACACCAAAGGGAGCCAGACATACATCCAGGCCATGTCAGCGCTTGCACCCCTCTCTGTGGTCTCTCAAGGTAACCTGATAGGTGGAGCCTGTCAGCCCCTCCTCTGTTCCCCTGGACAAGTTATGACTATGCCTTCTCCTCAGCTATACGCATCTGAAAAGATCACACAGGAAGTGTGTTCAGGCTGGCTGCTCAATTCATGTCACTATCAGCTCCATCTCAGGCCACAGTGTCCCCAGTTCAGTGGCTGGTGGAGACCCCCTAAGGGTTAACATGGCTTCTACCTCCATTTTCAATATTGTTTTTGCTCACTATCCTGTTTATGCTCTTTTATTCCTAAAAGCTCCTACCATACAGGTGCATTTTCCAAATTGTTTACAAGGAGGGTTATTTAGTGAGTCTGGCTTAAGTGTAGGTACCCTCTCCCATCTTGAGAGCTCAGAACATTCAAAGCTCTGGAAAGTTCCACCCCTATGTTGACTTCCTGTTTGGAAGCAAACCCTGTCATGTCAGTTTAAGGCAGGCATTCCTCCTCACTGCCCACACCAACATCACAGTGCTGCTGCTTGGCACCCTGGACCATGCATGTGGGGATCTTGAGCTTCACCAGGGCCTGGCTCTCAGGAGGCCCCAACAGGAAAGGTGCCTGCAATGTGTTTATGAAGCTGTTGAACTTCTGCCCTGGCTGGGTGCCTCAATTAGTTGGAGCATTGTCCAGTATGCTGAACGGTTGCAAGTTTGATTCCTGGTTAGGGCACAAACCTAGGTTCCAGGTTCAATCCCTGGTTGGGGAGCACATGGGAGTTAACCAATTGATGTTTTCTCTCTCTTTCTCCCTTCCTCTCTTGCTAAAATCTAAACATGTCCTCGGGTGAGGATTTAAAAAAAAAAAAAAAAAGCTATTAAACCTCACAGCAAGTAAAACTGATGATGCAATGTTACCCATAGCATCTAAAATACCCAATCTTTAAGACAGCTCTGGGTACACCACAGGTGCATAGACAGGTGCTATACATTGGAAAAAAACATATGTTACAGAAACTTCAGTGGCAAGAGATGAAAACAACCCTAGCTCAGGGCCCACTCACCTTGCGTCTCCAGCAGGTTCTGTACCACCTCCTCCAGGCCGACCAGGTAGATAAATTCGTTATTGGCAGCGCTGGGCAGGAAGTTCATCTCTGGGGCAGGGGGCTTGGGTGGGGGGATTTCAAGCAGCGTCTTCTCCAGCTGTTTGCGCAGTGCGAGCTTGGCGGCCGCCTGCCGGCTGGCTGGAGAATCACCAGATGTGACCACAGAAGTCACGCTGGTGGGGGTGGAGTTGCCCTGAGCAGAGGTGACTGTCGTTCCTTTCAGTGAGGCTGGGGATGGCTTTGGGAAATAACAACCTGGTCAGAATGCTAGGGGTAACCTGCACTGAGGCAGGCCCTACCGCTGCACCCACAGCCCAGGTCAGCACCATTAGTTGCACTAATTAATGAGTCCCCGAGAGAGAAATTCCAAGCTGCTTCATACCTGTGAGCAGCAGGCAGAGTAGCATTAAACCATTCACCCTATGAAATGACCAATCTTGTACACACACTGTTGAGGCTTAGCTGATATCCAATAAACCACACACATTAAAAAATCTTTAATTTGCTACATTTTGCCAGAAGGATATCGATAAAGCAACCCATCACTATAACCAAGACAGTGGGCATCCCCTTGGCAATGTCCCCACAGCACCAACCCAGACAGCATGGCCACTATCCTAGCTCTATGGCCTGACCCTCCTCTCAGCACAGGTCTGGGCAGCCTCCTTCCTCACAGGGGTGCAATGGTGGCTCAAGTGTCATCTGTGGCATTTCCCTTGTGAGCATCTTTGTGTGTGCTTATCTGGAGATGCTAATGTCTTTATCAGGGTTGCAGGAGAGAGCAGTTCCTGCACCAACCTCTCGCCCTGAGGTCACCCCACCCCACCCCACTGTACCTCAACCCTTGCTATTCCTGCACTACTTTATCGTCTTTGTCTAGACCCCAGTGCCCAATGCTCCATAGTCTCCTTGCTCCAGTTCACTCACCCCCAACACTGTCAAGTGCTCTCCCCAAAACCTGAAACTGACCACGATAGTGCTCTTAGCTTCATAAGGTAGAGGACCCTTTTGGAAATCTGAAGGAAAGCTGCATACACCATCCCCAGGAAAATGCACACACCTGATGACTTGCCTATAATACATCACAGGTTTTAGGAAGCACAGATGCTTTCCTAGGATCCTTACCCCCACAGAAGGTCTCAGAGTCAAAGAGACTCATCAACACAGAGGATGCCATCACAGCATCTTGACCTAGCCAATGAATGCCTCATTGATCAACCAGCCAGTTCTCCCCTGACCCCTCCTTGGGGTCACCACTCCACTGCGAACAGAACCCCCTGGCACCACTGCTGCTGGCCTGCTTTCTTCCATCCTCCCCGCACACTGAGCTGAGAACAGGGTCTGGCACCTGGGAGAGATGCGGATCAAGGTTTATGGGGTAAACTGCTTGTATAGGTCAAGCTTTTGTTTTGCCAGGACATCACTATGTGGTAGCAGGACTGCACTTGATCCTGACCTAGAGAAGGCAGGCAAGAATATATTAGGCCAATGGAGGCAGAGAAGCTGACTCGCCCATCAGCAAAAGCCCCTGCATACCCAATAATTTTATCTGTCAATGAGGCTTTGCTTCTAGCCTATCGGCCCCCCATCCCATCTTCCTGGCTCTGTTGGGTGGGGACAAACCCACCCCATCTCAGAGTCTTTGTCTGGAGTTGAAGAGACTTGTGAATAAGAATAGGTACACTGGTGCCATGAGGACATTTGCAGACACATGATCCTCATGTGCTTGTGCCCACAGGGGGTAAGGGTGGGAAAGGCTCTAGTGCCCCTCAGCCATCCCCAGGCCCACCAAACACCTTAGCTAGCCCTATCTATCCCCCAAAGCTGCCTTCCCCAAGACTTCAGACTCCCATCTCAGCTCAGGTCTGCACCCCTCACGCTCTCATCAACTCTCCACCTCTGTCATGTGGCAGATCTGAATATCTGCCTGTGACCTGCATGCCTGACAGGCCCAGAGGAGCTCAAGTACAAACCACAAGGGGTGTCCAAAGCCTCACTTGGCTGAGGTCACACCGCACCACCCCACTGTGCCTCAGGACTGTGGGACCTTTTAGGGGCAGCTGCATGGCACACTCCCCATGTCAGCAGAGCATGGCCCTCACCTGTGGGATATTGACGAGCAGACTGGTGTTGGGGACATTGGCAACACGGATAAGGCCTTGCTGGATGATCCTCTGTCCCTGGATTTGCACATTGGGCACAGACGCCCGGGGGGCCAGGAGGAGTGGAGGTGGCCCCGTGCTGGAATGTTGTCTGATGTTGTGGATTTGCTGTGGGGTGGGGTGGGGACAAGACAATGAGGGACAATGGAGGGAGGTAGAGGAAAAGGTTGGGCTCACAGCCCCAGCCTGAGAACTGGAAAGGGTTGTTTATGTGAGGTAAACCATTGCTTGAGGCTGCCTGGCCATATTCCTGTCCCAAGGGTGCACCCCTGCTCACCTGAGCCCCCCTGACAAGTGGGGGCATGACGACCTGTGAGCTTGCCTGCGGCCCCAGCTTTGAGGACATCTGCTGCCCACCACGGACCAGGGGCGGTGGGATGACACTACCAGGCATTCGAGTCGAAGAGGTCTGTCAAAAGATACCAACCCTCGTATCTTAACATGTGGGTTTTTTTTAAACAAAAACAGGTTTACTATTTTTTAAAAGCACATACTTATTAACCAAAAAAGGAGGAGGTAGTAGTAAACACATAAAAGCAACAAGGAACATAGACTCCAAGAGACCTGTAAACACGGGCTCGGTCAAGACACAGGCCCCACCAGAGCAAGAGTCCAGTCAACTAGGACAGGCACCTTCCACCTGCTGGTGTGAGCTGGGGGCTCAGGCTTGTTTAAGGGGAGCTGGGCCCCTGTCCAGACCTCAGTCCTATGGCTGGGAGGGAGAATCCTTTGAGCAGAGGAGGCCAGGAGCTTTGCTGGGTCAAGATCACACTGCCTTTGGGAGACTCTGAATGAAGGGAGCCCAATATGTTTAGGTAGGAACTTAGTTCTCTCTCCAGTCTCAAAAGGGGTGGTCATGGGTGGGGCCTCCCATCTCTTGGTGTGATTTGTTTATGATGTCAATGGTGGCTTTAGTTTGGGAATGTAAGCATTATTTATTTTGGGGACGCCAGCAGGAAAACCTAACCCGGTCTAATCAGAAGGAACAGGCAGCCTTTTACAGGGCTCCTCAAGAGCCTGATGAGGAAGGAACTGACCTGAAGTGATGGCTTCCCGGAAGGAATGTTCTGGGTGCCCCGCACGAGCGGGGGAGGGGTGGTCACGGCGCTCCCACTGGAGCCTGTGGGCTGCAAGAGAGCAGGATACTCGGTAGATGAGATAGCCATCAGTCCTGCCCACCCCATAATCCTGATGGAGGAGGACTGATTTTCTTCCTATTCCAAAGGTACTAAGTTTGCAAAGGTTTTGCTTCCAGCCTGGTAAGTGACCCCTGCCTATCTGCGACAGGAACTGACATGTACAAAAATGGGCAGAGGAGAGCTTTTCCAACACCACTCCACCCCCTGGGGACTCCTGCCATCACTCTGTGGCTCTGCCTGTCAGGGGGCAGGAAAGGCAGGCAATGGGAAAGGACCCAGGGCCTGGACAGGTTAATACCAACCTTAGGGTTCTTTTAACATTTTAAAAAATATGTTTTTATTTATTTCAGAGAGAGGAAGGGAGAGGGAGAGTTGGAAACATGAGGAGAGAGAATCATCGATCAGCTGCCTCCTTCATGCCCACTACTGGGGATCGAGCCTGCAACCCAGGCGATAGCCCTGACTGGGAATTGAACCGTGACTCCTGGTTCATAGGTCGATACTCAACGACTGACCGACACCAGCCAGGCCCAACCTTGGGATTCTTAAAGTAACATTCCACTAGGGAAGGGACAGTGACATACTTGAGTCACTTTACCTTATCTTCAACAACTGACAAGGAAACAATAGGCAGGTTCTGTCCACCAGGAGATTAACTGACATCAGTCAGGTCACATCCACTTGCTGATTGAGTGGGGTGGGAACTCAAATAAGCCCCCAAATCAGACCAGTGAGTGTCTTTCTTCTTTCCCTCTCTCTTAGGGAATACGAGAGAGTTCTACACATCCTGCCTGCCATCCTGCCTGCCATGTAATCACTTTCCTGGTTTAGTGATAGTGGGTTTTTTTTCTTTTTAAATATATTTTTATTGATTTCAAAGAGGAAGAGAGAGACAGAAACATCAATGATGAGAGGAAATCATTGATTGGCTGCCTCCTGCATGCCCTCTTCTGGGGACCGAGCCCACAACCTGGGAATGTGCCCTTGACCAGAATCAAACCTGGGATCCTTGAGTCTGCAGGCCGACACTCTATCCACTGAGCCAAACCAGCTAGGGCGTGATAGTGGCTATGATAAGGGCAGCTGCATAACTAATCATAAACCTTCCCAGAAATCCAACAAAACACAAACTTGCCCTACAAGTTCACAGGGTGAGCTCAGAGCAGAACCACAAAGAACCTCAGGCACTGGGACAGAGCCTCTGTCCACAACCCCAGATTAAAACACAGATGCCCAGATTAAAACACAGCAGCCTCTTCAGGCCAGCACAGCCACCTGCAGGGCAGGAGGCCTTTTTAAAAACAAACTCAGGCCCTGGGTGGTTTGGCTCAGTGGATAGAGTGTTGGCCTGCGGACGGACTAAGGGGTCCCAGGTTCTATGCCGGTCAAGGGCATATACCTTGGTTGCAGGCACATCCCCAGTGGGGGGTGTGCAGGAGGCAGCTGATTGATGTTTCTCTCTCATCAATGTTTCTAACTCTCTATCACTCTCCCTTCCTCTCTGTAAAAGATCAATAAAATATATATTTTTTAAAGAAGGATTTAAAAACAAACTCAGGACAGAGCTCTGAACCTTGAAGTGTGCTTCCAGCAGCTTCATACATCTATCTGTTTTCTACTCCCTTGATGCTTTTACAAGAAGTGAGTTTTACGTATTCAGATCTGGAACATTCTAGACTAAGCAGGACTCTAATATCCTCTCATTGACATCATTTTAGCTAAATACAAAATGGGACCTTTTGTATTTAGCTAAAGTTTCTATTCAGACCCTCATGCCCCCGAGGAAACCCGTCCCCCATGACCAGCCTTTCCGACCCCAGCTCTGAATGGCTTCCACTGACCCTTGAGGAAGGTACAAACGTGCACAAACCTTCTGGGTGGTGGTTTCCTTTTGTATTTGACTCTGCCGCAACTTTTTCAATAAAACGAGTTTTGCTTCTTCTAACCGTAACTCTTCTTTCAGCTGCTTAATCATCCTTTCTCGTTCTTCAGGACTGCTTTTCTGCAAGCGCAAGAGAACAGGGTTGAGAGGGAGGCCCAGCACCCAGGAGCACAGGCCCCACTGTCACCAGCTATATTCAGAGATGCTGTTCAGTGGAGCATTCCCTAGCAGGGGGACAAGACTCACCATAAGGTCCTCAGTGCTGGTCTCCTGCAAGGCCTCTTTCGGAAGCCCATTCACCCTCGGGCTCATGGGCTGCTCATTGTCGGAGAGCACAATCACATCAGGCGAGGGGGCTCTCTTCTCGGACTTCATGTCACTGTGGAGCAGGGACGGCGGGTTGTTACCAGAGCACATTGACTGTGCTGGACTCTGTTCCCCAGAACCCCTCCAGATGGCCAGACTAAAACACAGACAAAGCAAGGAGATGGCAAGCACACTGCCCTACTGGTGGCAGCATCTCTCCTTGTGTCCTCCCTGATAGTCTCTCTGTCACCCATCTAGGCTGCCTTCTCTCATTGTACTCACCATGCAGTACCCAAACCCACATATTTATGGCTTGACCCCTCCCAGTTCCAGTTGGGACTGTTCTTGGTGCCTGCCTTTATGTCCCCAGGGATGAGGACACCTATATGTCTGAGGGTGACACAGACGTTTTGGAAAACACCACCCACCACCACTCTTTCCTCTACAATATGGCTAGGTGTTGAATTAAAAACGTCAGTGGTTAACCACTGAGCAACTCCAGCCAGGGCTAGAGTGTTGGCCCGCACACCGAAAGGTCACAGGTTCAGTTCCCAGTCAAGGACACATATCGGGGTTGTGGTCATGCTCCCCACCTCCGGTTGGGACATATGCGGGAGCAACCAGTCGATGTGTCTCTCACATCACATCCATGTCCCCCCCACCCCTTTCCACTCTCTCTGAAAAGCAATGGGGAAAAAATATCCCCAGATGAGGATTAACAACAAAAAAACCAAGCAAACAAACAAACAAAAATGTCAGTGGTTAGAGCCTCGGCCAGTGCACTGAAGAGTCATGGGTTCAATTCCTGGACAAGGGCACGTACCTGGGTTGCAGGTTCAAACCCCAGACCCGGTCAGAGGGTGTGCAGGAGGCAACCATTCAATGAGTCTCTCACATCAATGTCCCCCGCACCACCCCCCCCCCGCCTTCCTCCCTTCCCCTCTCTCTAAAAATATCAATGGGAAAAATATCTTCGGGTGAGGATTAATATAAACAAAGAAACAAACACATGGCCCCGGATCCTGGCTGAGGTCCTTCCTGGACCACATGTGGCCCCTTCAACCTTCCAGTGGTAACGTGGCTACATGTTTTGAAATAGACTAGAATACAGAACACATTTTATCTTGCAAATCTGGGTGCTCTTCATCTATCTGATCTGCTCACAAAATGGTTTCCAGCAACCTCTACCCCCCATGCTCTAACAGTGGGTGAACTGGTCCGGTGCCCTGCCATTACTCTCGCCCTCTTACCCAAACCCTGTCCATACCCAAGTCTCCTAAGACATATATGCACATCTGAGCCTCTGCTATGGTGTCACTGATACTATACACAGAATCAAAGGGTCCCAGAGATGGCACTTGGCCCCCAACAAAGCGGCTCCATTTGCTGAAGGCACAATGTAAACATTCCCTTCAGGTCTGGCTTCAAGTCTTGTTGAAGGAATCAAATCTTTCCCTTAGCAGCAAAATCAACCAAGGACCAAACTGGTCCGCTAGGTGGCACTGTTGCCCAGAGAACAAACTTGGTAAAGTTAACTGAGTAATAGCTAGAAGTTGTCCCACTCCTTCCACTACATCCCAGCAAAGCAGGGGCAGAGTTATGGAGAACTGCTGCTTAATAGCCCACTGAACCGCCTTTGCTGTCCCTGATGTGAGCTGCACATTCACACAGGACTAGACCCTGAGGGTTCGCTGACTCTCCTGGAGCCTGGACCCTAGGTGGCTGCAGGCAGGCGGGGCAGCAGCCCAGGCAGAACCACAGCTAGATTTACAGACTGTAGGCACTTTCTAAGGAAGTGTGTGCTGAGGTGAGGGTGATCTACAGGGATTAATCACTTTTTATCATCTCAGTGAGGGTGTGCACTTCTTCGGAGGGCGAGATGTAAAAAAAAAAAAAAAAAAAAAAAAAAAGGAAAGAAATTGGCCGGAGGGAAGAGGGCAGGGTGAGGGGACCAGACCATCTGGAAGCTGCAGCTCCCTGAGATGGCCACTCTGACCACAGCACTCCAAGGTCCCATCTTAGACTGACATTAATCAATAACTCATCCAAGAGATGACATCACCTCCCATCAAAGATCACTTAGCATCCCAGCAGGGAGTGAACTTCCTGTATGCTACTCAGGCCACCAAAAAGTCATGTGACGAAGGCATTTCCCTCCTTGGTCATGTGACTCTTTATCTGTGCCTTCCATGTGAAAACCATGGCAACAGCCAGTTCTAACCAGTTTGTGACAAGCAGCCTTCATTTTGAGAAGTGAGGTAGGTTTCAGGTGTTTTCAGAAAATGGAGGCGCCCAGTTCACCCTGGAGCTGCCAGGCTGGCGGGCACTTCCTGTGTGGTGTCCACCCACGGAGACTATAGTATGTTACAGAGACTGGGTCATTTCCAAACACAGAGAGGCCACCAGCCCCTCTAGTTTCCAACATGAAAAACTTCCCTAAGCTCCATCTTTAAAACAAGGGTGCTTCAAGCCTCTCAGTTCCTTCGCAAAGAATTCTTTTAATTCAGGAAAAAGAATGCCTCTTTGATACAGAATCAGAATTAACATGGATGTTCTTTTTTTTAAATTGTTTTAAATAATAGAACCATTTAGGCCAGGGGAACAAAAGCAGAGGAAATCTAGCTAGCCCAACATGCTAGAGGGACGGTGGCATGGCCAGGTATACTGCTTCAGTCCAAGGCAGTGACCTGGGCACCGAGTTTATTTGGAAGCTACAAGACTTCAGGGCAAATCCGATAAGCCCATCCTGCCCATCTTGGGAACCCTTATGTAAAATATTGTGATCAAGAGATTTTACATGACCTATGAAAAGTCACTGGACGCAGGGCAGGCTGTAATCAGCGAAAATTGTCTCACTACCTCATCCCCCTTGAGCAGTCTCTGGCTAAACAAACATAACCCTCTCAAGTTTTCTGGAGGTTAAGACCAGGATTGTAAACTTAACTTATAACAGGATCCTGGTGCACAACGCCAGGCTACTGTCCCAGGTGTTCACCAGCCAGAGGTCAAAATGAGGTTAATATTTAGTGTACTCTGCTCCCTCACCCCACCTGTGCCAGGGGAAGCAGTCTCATAGAGGGAATGCAGAAACAGTCCTCAGAAACTCTGACCTTTGTTCTCTGAATGAGCCTGCCTGATGTTGGGGAAAGAGTGCTTCATCTACACTCATGCATTTATCCATTCAGTCACTCAACTCTTATTTGCTGAATGCCCACCTAAGAAGTAGGTGTAGTGCCAGGCAGGGAGGATAAACCCCTGGATAAAAAGGTGGTTCTGTCCTTAGGATCTACTAAGAGGGACAGGACCACTACCCACATCAGCTCAGGAGCAGCTGGGCAGCTTCTCCGGGGCTTTAGAAATGTAGCATCTTGCTGCCCTACACCTTGCTCAATCTAAGCCTGCATTTTAACAAGACCCCTGAGATTCCCGCACACACTAGGGGAGCTGGGAATGACTGGGCCCAATAAGGCCTCAGGACAACAAATTCCTCCTTAGGGCCAGCAGCAACCAGCCATTCCCTGCCAGGACCTTCTTCTCTGCAATTCCCCAGCCCAGCAGCTGGGTCCAGAAGCAGGTAGCTGCTAGTTGTGGTTAAAGGTGGGGTGAGGAGTTGCTAGATCAGCACCAGCCTCACCCGCTCCTTCTGCAAACCCCAACCTGGGCCCCAGGGCATTCCTCCCACTGGAACCCATTCACACCTCCCAGGCCAAGCCAATTCTTATCCACCCCAACCAGTCCCACCAGTCTCTATATGGGATCATCCTGTCTTGGGCTCTGACCTTCACCACCATTCCCTTCACCACCCCCCCACATCCTCCTTCACAAGATGCACTTCAAACCTTTTGTGCCCTCAGCAGGTCCCTGAGTTCTCCCACCCCAAGCTAGGGCTGCAGGTAGTCACAAAACAGTAGCTAGAACCCCATGGTTCTACTTGTAGCCTGTCTCTAGAAGGCCCGTGTACTGAATGTTCCCAGGATGACCCAACAAACAAAGGGCAAAACAGGAATCCAGTCCTGATATGATACTATGGACTCAGAAGAGGGGGTGAGGTTCCCCTCCTCCCTAGAGCCAGAAGAGCAGAAATCTTCTCCTAGTGCCACACTGGCTAGAAGTGGCAGAGAGGACACAGGGCCTCCTCCCAGAGCCCATGGCCATGCTCACAAAGGCCTACCATGAGTGGGCACTGTGCACCAAGCTTGCATACTGGGGAAGAGGGCAGGTGTTGCTGTCATACTCCCACAAAACCACCTGTGGTCTCACTTGATTCTGCCTCTTGCAAGTGGAGGAGCATAGGGCAAGATACTTCCCTCTCTGTGCCTCCTACAAGAACAGGAACAGGGGTTTCAGCTCAGCTGCTCCTCAGAGCTCAGACTTGTTCAGATAACTTAGGAAGCTGTCAGGACATCGGGGTCCCGACCTTTCCTGAAGCATTAAGAGGCTGCTCAGGGTGAATGCAGGCTTGGCACACAATGGGCTACTGAGGTAACTAACATTCAAATATTCTCAAACCTGGGAGGGCAGGGATTGTGTCTGTTCTGTGAGCAACTGTCCCAGCAGCTACAGGATGGTCTGACATAGTGGGTTTTCAAGCAACAGGATTGGCATAGGCCCACTTCCTCCTCTTCCCTGGCACCTGGTTCCAGGATGGGGTCTGTAAGTCCACAAGGAACGCAGCAATACCCGTAGAGTGACTAATAATCTTGCACACGTGGATGACTATGTCCACAGGCACAATCAATGCTGTGTTGCTAAAGGATGTGCAAATTCACTTAAAAGGATTTCTGAATTCTGTGTTATATGTCTTTTCAGGACACAGGCCCTGTAAGTTCAACCTCTAGCCTGTGAGTCCAGGATTCTGGTGGATGTTAAGAGGAAGCGCCAATACTCGTGGTTGACAGAACCCTGTACAGAGAACCAGCACTCCACCCTGATGAGGTCATCAGCCCAGCCTTGAGAGCCCTGTGAAGGCGCTCATTCCAGCTGACCCTTGACTGTGTTCACACTCCATCTAGTCCTGTTCCCATGACCTGGGCTGGTTTTGTGACTTGCTCTCTCTACAGGAACGTGGAAGAAGCAACATTGCAAGCTTTTGAGGCAAGGCCACAGGAACCTTGCAGCTCCCACTTGGGCCCCTAGAGTGAGCCCACGAAGGCCCAGGTACTGCAGCTCCCGAGACCACCCTGGTGTAGGATGCCAAGCTAGCTTCATGGAAAGAGGGTCTCTGAGGGTCAGAGACAGACATGGAGATGAGCCTAGCCATCCCACATGAGTGACAAAGCCACCAGTCATCCAGCTCAGCTAACGTGGAACTGCAAGAACAAGAGCCCAAGAAGCAGTGCCCTGCTTGGACCAGCCAACAGACAATTACACACCAATACATCATTACATCAAACCACTAAGATAATGGGGCCAACAGGGAGCTAGCCCACACCACGGTAACTCCTTGTTCTCCCTCAGACTGTCCCCAACAGAGGCCATCTACCCTAGACATAACCCTGGGGTAGAGTAGGGAGAGACAAGGGATAGGGAGGGGGGAAGAAAAGGTTTTTCCTAGTAGCCACCCCTGCTGACTCTCAAAGCCCCCCAAAGGAACCAGTGCAGTTCTCCACACATGTATCTCCTGTGGCAGATACAGAACTTGGGATAAGATAGACATGGAGTTCCAGGAAGACTGAGCAAGAGACCAGAGCTGCCCAACAAAGGGGGTGAGGAGAAAGTCCCACAGGAAAGGAGGGGCCATCCTCAAGCCTATGAGCCACCAGTTTCAGATACAACCTGGAGTGATATCTGAGTCACAGCCAAAGCAATTCCATGCTTAATCCAATGAGCACCCCTCCACCCCCACAATTCCAGAAACACTTCTAGAAAAGCCCTACGAGAAAATAAGAGTTATCGCCAGTTCCTGGGGAAGTCCTACCATCTGGCACCATCTCACTGGCAGGCCCCTCTGAACTGGGTGTCTTGACAGACACACATTTCTGGGGCCTTTCATGGCCACCTGGGCATGGAGGCTGCTCACTGGAATCCCACCCTCCTTTCCCAAGGGATACCATTCACTCAGAGACATTTGATGTGATTAGACAGGAAGCTCCGCTACCCAGACACAGACTGTGCCCCAGTCCACGTCCTGCCTGCCCCGTAGGGGGAGGGGTGCCTGGTCCCCTCCCCAGACCCTTACAGCCCTGGAGCCCACCCGCTTGCTTCCCACCCCTCTGCTTGAATCCCTTCTTGGCATCCACTGCTACTTCTCCCAGCACTGTAACTTGACACCCTGTTGGCTGGGATGTCAAGAGAAAAGCCTGCTTTGTGGGGGCCTGGAAGTCAGAACACATTTTGCTTCTTGGCCACAAAGGCCATGGAGGTGAGCAGCTGCAATGGGATTTTTGAAACCTAGCCATCATTCTTCCTGGAGACTTCAGGTCTGACTATCGCTCTGGGATGCCATTACAGTGCACCAGCCCTGCCACAGCTACAGCTGAACATATCAGGAGAAAAGGAGGGAGCATGTGTGGCCAGGCTCTGGCCTGTGAGCCCAATCCCCCCTTTAGGACCCCCAGCACAGAGATGGGCAATTCCAGGGCACATGGCAGGAACAGAGGAGCACTATGCCATCAGCAAGGTCAGGAGACATCCAGCCTATCTTGCTGGGGCTCCTTTTAGGAACAAAGGAACCCTGAAAGTCACAAATCCTGGCCAGGGATGCCAAGAGGACCTCACTGTGACTGGAAGCAGTGATAGGGGCCAGTTTCCGGGTGCGCAGAGTCGCCGAGAGATGTACAGACAAGCCAAAGAGAGGACCCCCTGAGCCAGCAGCTGGCAGTGGCCCCATGGAAAGACCCCAACACCAAATAGTAACAGGGTAGCCTGCAGGGCCAGCGCCCACCCAAGGAGTCACTTCAGCACGATCCTGACCCGTCCAGCCAGGATTCAACACCACCAGGGAGGTTAAATCCAATGCAGCACACTGTTCAAAAATTCAGGAAGAGGCACTTATTGGAAATGACCAGTCATAGAACTGAAAAGCTGATATATGTGAGGTTTGGAAAAATCGCCCAGGACATATACTGATCCTTTATAATGGCCAGCCCTGTGCCAACCATCAAGATGCACACTTTCATGTAATCCTCGCAGCTGTTCAACTGTTACACCCGTCCAGAAGTGAATAGTAGTCTGAAGGGAGTGATTTTCCCAGGTCACATGCCTGTGGCCTGCAGAGAGTACTAGTATGAGGTGGGAGAGGATGGGCCCCATGTGACTTTCAACTCTGACGTATCTACCTTGAGTTACCAAACATAATTTTTATACTAGATTAAAGGGGGAAGTGTTTTTATTCATACTTGAAGGATCCTAGACAGCCAGCAGCATCTGCATGTAAAGTCCCTGAAGTAACAAAGAAATGACTGTGAGGACATAAAGGGGGTCTCAAACTTGACTGAGAAACAACTCTCACTACACATGGACCACCATCTGCCTGACGGAACTAGGTAGGATTTTGGCACTTGGGAATCCAGGCTCCCAAAGGGCCAGGACCTTGGAAGAGTAAAAGAAAAACAAATGTCAAACCCAGACTGTTGGCCACAGCATCAATGCTAGTGTCCCCTCCTTCCTCTGTTCCCTAACCACATGTTAGGCCAATCTTCTACCAAGGAGGACATAGAGAGAACCCAGGAGCACTCTCCAGCTCAGAGGGACTCCAGACATCAGATGAACCCAAACCCACATCTTGGGATGCCAGCTTCCTCACCAACGTATAGCAAGAGAAGAGTCACCTATGTGCAGGTGAAAACCACACATGAGCAACAAACACTGCTTCCTAGTTTGTACTAACCACAAACTTTTGTGATATATGGAAAGCATACACTTTGCCTGGAAGTTTACTGCCTCCCTTTAAATACCTAATTCAAACTGCTGGATCCTTCCCCACCTTCCACAGGCAAATCCTCTCAGGCTCACCTGTTCCCCAACCCCCACCTGCTCAGATATGCTCCAGCTACTCTGAGCCCAGCAGCCAAGAGACTCCATACAGGTCAGCCACCCAGGTCATACTGGAGGACCAGGGGGGGGCAGGTGTACCTTTCTGGCTGTGGGAACCTGGCCCCAAACCTCAATGAACTTTGGTTTCTTCATCTTCAGAATGAATGCTGCTGACTTCAAGGGGGTGTCATGAAATGTAAAAGATACAAAAAAAGAAAAAAGCAACTAGTCAAAAGACAGTGACCGTGCCTTCCTTCCAGATCTTCGCAGAATGCAATGTGCACACTTGTGGCAACCCCATCACTTTCTCTGCTCTGAACTGACTCTTCTGATCACCCACCTGCAACGGGAGGTCTCTAGGGACAAGGTCCCAGGCTGAGGGTTTCTCTTCCTTCTACTGTCTGACCCCAACAGGCCATCAACCATTGTGCTGCTGGAGACATAAGCACAGACCCTGCTGGGCATCCTGACTCTGCCCACGCTGGACAGCCAGAAACGATTTGCCTGTGCTCCTCTGCATAACACTGGGCTACTAGCAGTTCCCCAAATTGGTCCTTGGGACCCCTCCAGGGGCTCTGCCAGGTTGTAACACTGAGACAACATCTGCTTTTTTTTTCTGCCAAGGTAGGACAGCAGTGCCAAACTATGCCAGGAGTCAGTGTTGTCATGCTATGGGCAATGCCCTTATGAAGAACCATTGATTGGCTGCCTCCTGCGTGCCCCCCACTGGGGATCAAGTCCAAAGCCTGGGCATGTGCCCTGACAGGGAATGGAACCATGACCTCCTGGTTTACAGGTCAATGCTCAACCACCTCAGCCCTTAAGAGTCTTTTTAATATTCTGTGACAAGATAGAATTTTGTAAAACTTGTGTTTGCCTCTGTGAGCCCAACAGCTTCCCAACATATCAGAGATGAACTAATCTGATTCTGCAATACTGAAAATGAAATGTGTCAGTAGAGTTGATCCTTGAACAACTCAGGGGTTAGGAGCACTGACCCCTGCACAATCAAAAATCCACATGTGACTTTTGACTTCCTAAAACTTTAACTACTAATAAATAGCCTACTGTTGACTGGATGTCATACAGATAGCATACTGGATGTCAGAAAGTCAATACAGATGTCATACAGATAACCAATTAACACATATTTTGTATGTCATATGTATCATATACTATATTCTTACAATAAAGTAGAGTAAAAATCAAGAAAATCGTAAGAAAAAGACATTTACAGTACTATATGTTAATGAAAAATATCTATGTATAAGTGGACTCACAGTGCAAACCCATGTTGTTCAAGGGTCAACTGTATTTGAAAGATCTCAACAAGCCAGTAAACCAGTATTTTCTAATGTTCAATGATACAACAAAAATCAAACATGAATAAAAAAAATCATTCAGGAGGAGAAGAGACATATTTCCCAGGCAGAAGAATATCAAGTAATCTATGCAGATGCTGCACCCTTGAAGAGGGGGAATGGTTACTGTGGGCTGTAAATAGTGACTTCCTTCCAAAGTGGATAGCACACAAAAAGGGGAGAGAAGCTTTACATAGGAGACACCTGACAGACACCACCTCCACCAGGGGATCAAGGTCAACATCAGTGAAAAGTCACATTGGCTCAGCTGGCATTGCTCAGTGGTTGAGCGTCAACCTATGAACCCAGAGATCACAGTTCGATTCCCAGTCAGGGCACATGCCCGGGTTTCAGGCTTGATCCCCAGTAGGGGGCATGCAGAAGGCAGCTAATCAATGATTCTCTCTCATCACTGATGTTTCTATCTCTCTCTCCCTCTCCGAAATCAATTTTAAAAAAAAGTCACATTGATGGTATGTGCCCCAGACACAATGTACAGAGAAGGGTGCCTCACCTCTGTGGTCTTCCTCACTCTCCACATACTCATCACCCTAGTCCAACCATAAGAAAACACAAATCCCAATTGAGGGCATCCTACAAAATACCTCAATGGTACTCAAAACTGTCAAGGTTATCAAATCAGGAAAGGCTGAGCTCGACTGGCGTGCATTGACCTATGAACCAGGAAGTCACAGTTCGATTCCCAGTCAGGGCACATGCCCTGTTGTGGTCTCAATCCCCAGTGGGGGCATGCAGGAGGCAGCTGATGGGTGATCCTCTCTCATCATTGATGTTTCTATCTCCTCTCTGAAATCAATTAAAAATATATATATATATTTTAAAAAGGGGCGGGGGTGGGGGTGGGGGAGGGGGGAAGAAGAGTCTGAGAAACTGTCTCAGCCCAGAGAAGCCTAAGGAAACTAAATGTAACAAGGATCCTGGGACAGAAAAGGTAAAAAAGAGGAAATGTGAATAGATTATAGACTTTAGTTAATAGCAACATGTGGGTGTTCGGTTCCAGTGACATATTAACAATGGGGAGACTCAGACAGGATGAGCACAATCTTTGCAACCTTTCTGTAAATCTAAAATGATCCTAAAATTAAGGGTGTACTTTAAAAAAAAAAAAAAAGATTATTTTGTTCAAAGTGCAAGAAAGACTGGTGAATTTTAATGTAACCAAGTACTGGAAGTTCACTAAAAAGACTCCTGAGTGAGGTCCTCCTGATACATGAACTTTTTCTTGAAGTTGTATTTTGAAAAGAGAGAGGTACTAAAAATTAAATAGGACTCACCCCACAGATACACTGTAATTTCCCTATAAAATCTACTCAATTATAAGGCAACAAAATTTGGTAACCCTGTTCTTGTGGCCTTTAAAGCAGCGACTGTACAGGCCCCGCAGTTACTCAATGCCTAGATCTTGGCATTTCCCAGGGCAGCTCCGCTCTGACACTGCGTCTGCAGATCGGGAGATCAAGCAAAGGCTGCCCAGTGGCTGGCCCAAGCTCCCAATGCCAGTACACTACCCTGCGCCTGATGCCCCACTCCCCACAGTCTGCTACTTTCCAGGCAAAGGCATTCTCTCTTTCCCAACAGGTCCACCTCCATCCTCAAGTCCAGGTGCTCCTCAGCTCTACCCAGGCCCAGACCTTCCCAGCCAGACAGTCACCCTGCTCCCACCACCCTGGGCCTTCTCAGGTCCCAACTCTGACCAAACCCCAAGGCTCTAAGGACCTGAAACCCTAAGTACCCCAATTTCTGGGCTGTTAGCTCCCTAGACAGTGCCACCAAGACTGCTCTGTTCCACAATGACCATAGGCACTGCCAAGTGTTCCTGAAGGAAGAAAACGCGTTATGGCTGAACTGGTCATTCTCCTCAGAGTACCATTGTGTTGAGGTTTTTTCTGAGAGCTGTCAAGGCTCTGCCTTGAGGAACACTGCAAGCTACCAGGTCTCAGTCCCACCAAGACCTGAAGCTTTGCAATGTGATTGTATCACAACTATTTTTAAGATTAAATTGTAAAAATAAGCAGTATTCTGGCTTGGGACCCGAGGAAGAGGAAATGCAGCAAGGGCTGGGTTTTTTTTCCTCCTTGATACATTTTTATTGATTTCAGAGAGAGGGAGAGACAGAAACATCGATAAGATCAGCTGCCTCCTGCATGCCCTTTACCAGGGATTGTGCCCTGAGAATCGAACCGTGATCTCCTGGTTCATAGGTCAACCACTGAGTCACACTTACCGGGCAACAAGGGCTGGTTTATATCTCCCGCCTCTCCACCCCTCGCACACTCCTCACCTCCTCACCCATTCTGCCCCTTGTGGGCCCCTCCATGGTGCCAGCATTGAGGCTGCCTTGGCCAAAGGGAACTCAGCAAGTTCAAAGGCAGCTGACACCTGGCTGTACATGTCACCCACCTTACTCCCACAGATGCCTGTGGCCATCCACTTATACTCCTTTCTCTCACTCTTGGTCACCCATGAGTCCCATGGCTCCCTCCCATTAGCACTGTGACAAACCTTACTGAGTGACACTGGGAGCTTCTAAGGCTCAGGAATGACCAACCTTGTCCATCCGGCGTGGCTCAGTGGTTGAGCATCGACCTATGAACCAGGAGGTCACAGTTGATTCCCAGTCAGGGCAAATGCCCAGTGGGGGGCAAACAGGTGGCAGCTAATCAATGATTATCTCTTATCATTGATGTTTCTGTCTCTTTCTCCCTTCTTCTCTGAAATCAATAAAAAAAAATTTAAAAAGACCATCCTCAATTCACAGATGGTGGGTTCTGAGGATGGGATAAACTGTCCTTGGCCACATGGGGGTGAGTGGAATCAAGCTAAAAGACACCCTCATTCTCTTTCCACCACCTGCTGGTACCACCCTCAGGTTCACAAATTGTAATTCATGTGTTCATCTTCTAAGGGAAAAATCTTGGCAATCTCTTGCAAATAGGCCAAGGCACTGAGAAAATGCTCCTCTCCTAGTGTGTCCCCTGCTTGTCCCACCTGGGATCACACACATCTTTGGGAGGTCCCAGGAATAACTCCTGTTCCCACCTGCTCTACACATAGTCCTCCCCTTCATTTTGTTCCTTTACCAAATTAGGTGGCTGTGAAGGACACGGTGAGATCCCTCAGTCCCAGTGCTCTGGCCAGTGCACTTGCCACCCCCGCATCACAGGATGCAAGATAAAAAGCCGTGCATGTAAGAGCAGTTTTAGCCAGCCCAGTGGAGGACTGGCTGGTCAGAGACGTTCCCTCACATATCCCTGCAAGTAGAACATTTAAATGACCCAGCTAACACAGCCACAGCATCGGTTACAGGGTGAGGAGCCTGTCAACATGTGACAAAACATGAGTAGGAATATGTGCTATGAGGAGGTATCAGAAACTGCACTGCAGAATTACACCAAAGAATTTCAAAATAACCTGCTTAATTCGCACATGTGTGAAGAGAAGTATTCCTGACTGCTAAAGGATAAGCACTTAAGAGTGCTTACCTTGATGACCATGCACAAGGGCTGCCACACAGGACATCTCCAGAAGGCTTACACTGTCCAGTGAGAAACCATCCCCTCCATGGCCAGAGGAGGGTGCCATAAAGGCAACAGAAAAGTGACAACCCATGGTGCTCCTTACCTGTCACCAGGCAGGCTCACACTATGCCCAGAGTGATACTATATCACTCTGATACCCCAAAATAATCTAATAACTTTTAGAAGTACAGGTGAACCGCTCAATTGTCAATTATTTCAAACCTGGAATAAGGTATGGTCAGAGAGAGAACTGGGATGAGGAGCCTAAAGGGAAGGGGTGAGGCAGAGAATGAGAAGATGGAGAGAGGCCACAAAGTTTGGAGGTGGCAGTGATGCAGGGAAGAGAGCATGGAACCAGGAACTGATTTCCAAAGAAACATACCTCTCAGTTCCCATGTTCTGAACACACTAAAAAACACAAGCAGGCTAAGATTTCCAGCTGGAGCTGATGGAGTAGCTCTCTGAGGCTGCTCGGGCTCTCCTGGAAGCTGCCCAGAAACAGAGAAATAATCAGCAGTGAAAGGGAGCAGCCACCCACAACAGGTGCTGGGGAGGGAGCTGAGCTCCAAAGGGTCTCCCAGAGTGCTGGAGCCCCGACTCAGAGAAGTGATGGTCAGAAGGAAGGAACAGGTTTCTGGATGCAGAACTTCCAAAGCTCTCACACAACAGAGGGAGGTCAAACCCTGGAGGAAGACTGCAGATGAACCAGGGTGAGGGCCACTCCCACACCTATTCGGCTATGTGAAAACCAGGACCCTTTCCCAAGCTATCATGCCCACAGCTGTGTCACATTCACCCAACTCACTCAAGGATACACATTCCAGCAGACAGCTGGCCAGCAGGCCAGGCACAGCTGCAGTGCCACATGGTCCTGAGAACACAGTGGGTACATGGCCAGTGAGCACTCCTACCCATCACCAGACAGGCAGCCACAATCATCCTCCTGTTACCAAGGGCAAAAGACTGATGGTCATACAAGCAGGCCAGGACCTGGACCCATACCTCTCTGGAAAACCATTGGCTAAAACTGTAAAGACTTCTGTGGCCTGTTTTACTCAGTGATTAGAGCGTCAACCCTTAGACTGTCTCAGGTTTGATTCCCGGTCAAGGGCACATACCTCAGTTGCAGACTTGGTTGCATGCCGGAGGCAACCAATTGATGCCTCTCTCCTCTCTCTCTCCCTCTCTCTCTCTCTCTCCCCCTACCCCTCCCCCTCCACTCTCTCTAAAAATCAATTTAAAAATATCCTCGGGTAAGAATTTTTTAAAAAAAGACTGAAGACACCATCATTCTGTACACCAAAAGGTGGCAGGTTCGATTCCTGGTCAGGATACATGCGGGAGGTAGCCAATTGATGTTTCTATAAAAAAAATAAAAAATAAAAAATAAAAAAGACTGAAGACACCAAGTGAAAATGAAGTGGCAGACCTACCAGAGTAAAATGACCTTGACATTTGGGGGGAAATGGTAGTTTCTTTAAAATAACACACACCAAGAGAAATGAGGATCAATGTCCATGTGAAGACTTCTGCAGGAATGATTATGGCAGCTGTGCTCACCCAGCCCTGGCAGTCTATGGACAGGTGAGTGGATAACTCTGCACATCCACGCAGGAGTCGCTCAGCAAAATGCTGATACACACACTATGAATGAATCTCAAAGCACACAGAGAGAAGCCAGATTCCACCAAACACAGACTGCATGACTCCATTTGTAGGAAGTCTAAGAAGAGGAGAGGTTATGTCTAGCGTGGGAGAGTGCACCCAGTCAGGGAGGCCAGGAAATGCATGGAGGGCTTGAGGGAATTTCATGGGGTGAGGACAAGGTTCCGTACTCTGCCAAGGCTGTGGACTACATAGGTGGATGCATGTATGCAAACCATATCAGGAGAGGCTCACATGGTGTGCAAATGTTACCTCCTGCCAGGGCAGGCAGCCCCAGTATTTACCTTATTCTTCCCCTCTCAAGAGGCCACTTATAAAGAATGTCACCCAAACAACAAACACTACCTATGACCCATGCATGGAGTCATCTTAGGTGATGTAAACCTTTTCCTTCAGACCCCATTTCTACACAGAACAGAACAGGCTATCACACACCCTCACATTACAGACAAGTGGCTGCACCACCATGTTGCTTTCAGATTCATTTTTGCGTTGGAAGAAGACCTGGGTATTAGCGTGTACGTGGATGATGTGCCTGCCTACACATCACCACTGTGGGCCATAAAGCCCTGTCTTAATTCCAAATGACCAGCCAATGAGATTGCTGGGCACAAAAGAGGTGACTGGTCTCTACACAGATGTGTCACCCCCCCCCCCCCCACTACTCCCTTTGGTGAATGCCAAAGTCTCAAAAGAAAGATGAGACAGTGATCCTGTCATCAAGGATACCAGCTTCAAAAGTGCCCTGCTTTGCAGGCCCAGAAAACAGACAGTACTTTTGTACATGCTACAGTCTGTTATAACTTCTGACCAGGGAGGTAGAAAGCCAGAAAAACTAAAAGGCAGTAACATCTCTAAGGGCTCTGTATGCTACTGCCAGCTCCCAGTAGGCTCTTGGTGGGTATAGCAGCCCCTCCTACTACGTAAGGGGCAAGCCCTTGGTCCAAGTGAAGTCCCATCCCTGGGCTAAAGAGATTCAATGGGGGAAGGGGAGAGAAGAGGGAGATGCAAGGCTGCCTCAAGGCCACCCCCCCCCCCCCCAGAAGCCAGTATAGGCAGTCACCAGGACACCTCTGACACATCCGAGGTCCATGTAGCAGGCTACTGAGAAGAAACGGGGTTCTTGGTCTGCCCCTGCCCTGTCTGTGTTTCCTTTCAGGTAAAATGAGGGAAGTAGAGATGGTCTGCTAGGCATCCAGTGACTTCGACCCCCCTCCCCGATGAGCCATACCCTCAAACAGTCCCTAAGACCTCTGCATGTTTTCGTAATATGGTACCCCAGAAAGTAGCATGATGAGATCATTTCTATCCCCAGGACAAGGCCGTCACAGAGTTGGTGCCTCAGAAAAAGGCACACACGCCCTGGCTGGTTTGGCTCAGTGGATAGAGCATCTGCCTGTGGACTAAAGGGTCCAGGGTTGGATCCCCAGTAGGGGGCATGCAGGAGGCAGCTGATCAATGATTCTCTCTCATCATTGATATCCCCCGCCCCCCGTGTCTGTCTGTCTGTCTGTCTGTCTCTCTCTCTCTCTCTCTCTCTCTCTCTCTCGGAAATCAATAAAATATACATACATATATATCTATATATATAAAAGGCTAAGCAACCATCTGACTGGCTGGTAGGTATGATGCGCACAGGGGGCAGATGCAGCAACTTTGCAGAATGCCTTCTTGCACTCCGGAACCCCTCGGGGGATGTCAGAGAGCCGGTTTCGGCCCAATCCCCGCAGGCCAGGCTGAGGGACCCCACCTGCTGGAGGGACCCCTGGTCCCTCTGCAGACACCCTTCGAGCCGTGGCACCACCCCAGATGCGGCCAGCCAGGGAGGGACCGCAGGAGGTTGGTTCCAGGGCGTGTCTGGACCCTCTGGCACAGTCAAACCACACTGACCACCTTCTAATTAATTTCCTTTCAATGTGCATGAATCCATGCACCAGTTCACTAGTATATATATAAAGAAAAGAAAAAGGCTCACACAAAAATACATTTTTAGAGAAACATGGCGGTGATTGTTCATGGAACCCCAACCCCACATAGGCTCAGGGTGACAAGTCCTTACGTTTCAGGTGCAGAATATCTAAAGGAGAGGTTCATGTTTTTTGTTTTTGTAGTTATTGTTGTTTTTAATACATTTTTATTGATTTCAGAGAGGAAGGGAGAGGGAGAAAGAGAGAAAAAAAGAAACTGATGTTTCTATAATGAGAATCATCAATTGGCTGCTCCTACACACCCACTACTGGGGATCAAGCCCACAACTCAGGCATATGCCCTGACTGAATCGAACCGCAACCATCAACGCTCAACCACTGAGCCATGCCAGCCAGGTGAGTTTCATGTTTTACTGAGTTTGAATGCTCCTTGACCCAAGGGAAAGGGGGGATGATGGAGTTGTTCTCACTTGTGTGTGCCCCAGATTATTTCTGAAGATCAACGATTTGTGACAGAAAGATTCTCCTCTATAAGGAGTAGACTCTACTTATCACAAAAACAAAACAAAGAACCCAATGCAGCTTTCACTGCCTATCCCAGCTCCAGCCTTATCCAACAGTCCTGACTCGAGGGGGGGTGGGGGGGAGGGCAGTCTATGCTCAACCTTTGGGTTGGTCTCGCAAGACCAACAGATTCACAACTTCCACCTCTGTGATTTTTGTTTTTCTGAGAGCACACTTATGGATGCCAGAATGAAAACCAAACTATTTTTAACCTCATTTATATATTTTTAAAACATCCATATTAAGGTGTAATTTATGCACCACAAAAGTCATCTATTGTAAGAGTACAATATAATGATTTTTAATAAATTTAGAATTGTGCAACCATCACCACAATCCAATTTTAGAACACTTCCATCACCCTGAAAAGTTCCCTCGTGTCCATGAGCTGTTAATCATTGCTACCACCCACCTCTGCCATACCCCATGGAGCCACTAATTTCTCTCTTCTCTACATTGTTTGCTTTTTTTGGACACTCCCCGTTGATTCAATTCTACAATATGTAGAGTCTGGGTCGGGAGTCTCCCCTTGGCATGACAAGCCTGACATTCATCCATGTTGTAGCATGTATTAAAAATTTGTGCTTTTCATTTCTGAATAGTCATCTACTACGCAAATTTAGCATATCTTGTTCACCCAAGGATATGTGGACTGTTTCCACATTTTAGCTATTACAAATCATGCTGCTTTGGACATTCAAGTGCCTGCCTCTGTGTGGACATATGTTTTCATTTCTCCTGGACAGATTGCTGAATCATGTGGTAAGTTCATGTCTAATTTGGTAAGGAATTATCAAATTATTTATGTCATTTTACATTCCCATGTATAAGGGTTTTTTACTCTACATCTTCACCAACATTTGCTATTATCTATCCTTTTTTTTTCTGGGGGGGGGGGGGGGGGGAGAGATATCACTCTGTTGCCTCCTATATGTGCCCCAATGGGAATAGAACCTGCAACCCAGACATGTGCCCTGACTAGGAATAGAACCCACAACTTTTTGGTGTATGGGACGATGCTCCAACCAAATGAGCCACCCAGCCAGGGCTTATCTATCTTTTTTTATTACAGCCATCCTTGAGACTTATTTTATGGCCTAGCACATGGTCTACCCTGGAGAATGTTCCATGTGCTTGTGAGAAGAGGTATTCTCCAGTCACTAAGTGGAGTGTTCTATAGATGCCCTTTAGCCAAACGGGCCAACAGTGCTCAAGTCTTTTAGAGCATGCTGATTTTGTTTAGTTGTTCTACCAATTATTAAGAGTGGAGTATTGAAATCTTTATAATTGATGAACTATTTTTACTAACAATACTATCAGCTTATGCCTCAGGTATTTTGGGGTTCTGTTGTTATGTGCATATACATTTATGACTATTACTAGAGGCCCAGTGCATGAAATTCGTGTACGGGGGGAGGGGAGGGCTGTCCCTCAGCCCGGCCTAGACCCTCTCCAATCTGGGACCCCTCGAAGGATGTCCTACTGCTGGTTTACAGGGACCGGGCCTAAACCAGCAGTCGGACATCCCTCTCGCAATCCGGGACTGCTGGCTCCTTACCGTTCACCTGCCTGCCTGTCTGCCTGCCTGATTGCCCCTAACCACTCTGCCTGCCAGCCTACTCGCCCCCAACTGCCCCCCACCACTGCCAGCCTGCTCACCCCCAAATGCCCCCCTGTGCCTGTGTGCTCGCCCCCAACTGCCCCCCATGCTGGCCTGCTTGCCCCCATCTTCCCTCCCCACTAGCCTGCTTGCCCCCAACTGCCCCTCTGCTGGCCTGCTCTCTCCAAACTGTGCCCCCCCCCGACTGTCCTGATCACCTCCAACTGACCCCCACTGATGGGGTGAGGGACTGAAGGCTGTTTTCAGGCTGGCCACACCCCCTTCAGGGTGGGGGTTCCCACTGGGGTGCCTGGTCAGTCTGGGTGAGGGGCTGATGACTGTTTGCAGGCTGGCCAAGACCCCTGCGGGGACCCTCACCCCATGGGAGTGTGGCCAGTCTGGGTGAGGAGCTGAGAGCTGTTTTCAGGCTGGCCACGCCTCCCCCCCCCCCCCCCCCCCCACGATCCAGGTTCCCAGCCCCTCCTTTTTTTCTTTTCAGTGCCTCCTTGAGCGGAGGCCAGGGCCGGCTGGAAGCAGGTATCTGGGATTTATTTATCTTCTATAATTGAAACTTTGTAGCCTTGAGCAGAGGCCAGGGCCGGCTGGAAGCTTGGGTTGCCAGGGCCAGCCAGGGTAGGCGGGAAGCTTGGCTTCCTCCATCGCTGGGGGCAACCCAAGCCTCCTGCTGGCTCCAACTCCATGGCTGCTGCCATATTGGTTGGACTAATTTGCATACTCACTCCTGATTGGCTGATGGGCATGGCTGGTGGGTATAGTGTCGTGATGGTCAATTTGCATGTTTCTCTTTTATTAGTGTAGATTATATCTTCCTGATGTATTGTTATAAAATGTCCCTCTTGTCTTAAAGTCTATTTATCTAATAAAATATGATCACTCTAGCTTTCTTATGTTTACTTATGGTATATATTTCCCCATCTTTTACCTAAGGATCTAAGTGTTTCTTATAGACAACATATAATTAAGCTTTTTGTTCTACTTTGACAATTTGTGCCTTTTGATTCAGGTATTTAGACCATTCCCACTTAATGCAATTATTAATTGGATTTACATTTGTTAGTTTGCACTTCCTCGGATTCTGGATCCTAGAACCAATACCCACTGGATACCTAGGGACAATTAAATGTTGAGGGAGTCAAAAGCTATACATGAATTTTTGGGTTGCGCAAGAGACTGATGTCCCTAGCCGCTGCCCGCCCCCCCCCCCCCCCCCCCCCGCCACTGTTCAGGGGTCAAGTATGTGTGTGTGTATGTTCCCAAGGGATGTCCAAATCCAGATACCCTCAACGAGGATCCAAAGACTACCTGCATCTAACACAAAAACTGTGGCCACTCACTCCAGAATGAATTACAGTTTTAGATTGGCTCTGGGCTGAACTTGATCTTATGATTCTGTCAAAACCCCCAACTGTATTTCTCTAAGAATTAGATAAAACATTCTGTGTGGGAACTCAGGGAGATACTGCTTCACATGTGACTTCTTGTTTTCAGTGAAGCTTAAGACTGAAGGGCAGTTGTTGCTAACACTTTTTCCCTCACCACATGCCGTACACCAGGGCTGATTCTGCGTACATATTTGTCACCCATCAACCTGCAAGGCAGAGATTATTGACCATTTTACAAATAAAGAAGCACAGGGGAAGATCACCTCTCAAGATCAGTCAGGGAGTGTGATTTGACCCCCACTCTTCTTGCTGACCTCCAAAGCCGGGCTCTTTCCACACTCACACAGGTTCACCATGCCCTGGGGTGTCTCTAGTCCTGAAGGAGGACCCTGCCCTGTGTGCCTGGGTTAATCTCTGTCCCCTGCTCCTTTGCATCCTTTATGTGTTATAAAGATACCATACCCATCAACTTCAGAAAACGTCATCCCCTCTAAGTTCCCTTGGGTTGGAAGCCAATGGGCAGTGGGAAAAATCTGAGACCAAGAGGCCCAGAGACCAACTGCAGCCCAGGCTTTGGAACAGAAAGATCTGAGTTTGAGTTCCAGTTCATTCAAACTTAACCTCTCCCTCACAATTCACTGGCCTGCCCTGCAGGGGAGCATAGTGATTACAGAAAAAAATGTACACCAGGCGCTCAGGAATGCAAGGGACCCAAAGATCTCCACAAACAACAAGCTCCTCCTTATCCTCACAATCTGAGACATTGCTGAGAACCAAGTCAGAGACAGGAAAAGGAGTTACAATTTTATTTCTGGAACTTTAAAAGAGGCCTCGGCTTTAGAATAGGAGCTGCAGAAAGCAGAACCAGACTGAAAAGGCCTTTCTGGGTAGCAGAAAAACAAAGCACACACTATCCCTCCAGCTTATGATACTTTCCCAATAGGAGGAGATTGGATTTTCCCACTTATCTATCTCAAGGAGATAAGAATTTTCAATGAGAAGTGCTAGGCCAGATGATCTCCTTAGGATGCCAACAGTCTGGGTTCCAAAATGGATTTTTTTAAAATTTATTTTTTAAAATATATTTTATTATTTACAGAGAGGAAGGGAGAGGGATAGAGAGTTAGAAACATTGATGAGAGAGAAATATCAACCAGCTGCCTCCTGCACACCTTAGTTGCGGGATGTGCCCACAACTAAGGTACATGCCCTTGACCAGAATCAAACCTGACCCTTCAGTCCGCAGGCTGACGCTCTACCCACTGAGCCAAACTGGTTAGGGCCCAAAATGGATTTAACACCAAGACCACAGGCTGAGGCCCCACTGGAGGATAAGTTGACAATCACTAGAAGGCAAAGAGCCCCAAGCTTCCCCAGCTCTCTACTTCCCTACCCTCCACCGCTACTTGAGCAGAGATGTGAAGGGGAGTTTTCAAGGGAAGTAGTGAGGGAGACAAGGGATAGACCACAGAGGGACTGCAGAGCTGGCTGGGACGCCATGGCCACACCCACATGTCCAAGGTGAAACATCATGAGACATCTGGGTGTGAACATTCTGGAGAGAACTACTCTCATCAGAGCTCTCTGGGGAGGGGGTGACAGCAGGAGCAGAGCTAGGCCTAAATTTCTCTTTACAGGGAGAAAAGGTTTCTGAGGGGACATAGGGTGGTACATTGAGTCGTATTTCTTCAAAGCTTTTTCCTTAAGAGCCTTACAAAAGTGGAAGATCAGGAAAGTTACTCTTGAAGTAATCATTATCGACTAAGGAGAAACCAAGAGAGCACACCACAGAAGACCTCTCCTCGGTGTGGTCCCTCCTCCAAGAGGAGCGGCGGCATGTATGAGAGGTACCCTGGGCTGGGCTCCTGACTCTGCCGGCAGCCAAATGATCCAGGCAGAGCATAGCACCCCCAGCTTCCTAAGCCTCATATCTGAAAAGCAGGAAGGCATGACCAAATGAAAAACTCAAGTTTTCCAACAAACCAAAAGTACCAAGTTGAACAAATAGCAGGAGAACAGACAGGGGATACCACTCCCCCTCCTATGAGACCCATACCCCATGCTACTGATGTCCAGGTCTCTCCGCCACGATGGCACAACGATGCCAGGGCTGGGTTCCACGGCCATCTACATGATAACCCCAAAACCTGCTTTCTGCAGGCTGAGGAACTGGTAGAGCCTTGAGCCCACATTCTCACATCTGGGCCTGACCTGATTCCCGTCCCCTCCCCTCCTACTCACCTCTGTGAGGTGCGCATGTCCACCGGCCCATCACCTGTCTGCTCTTCGCCTCTGCCCATGGCTGTCGACTCAGCCCCGCTCAGCAATCCTGGGGCTGGGCCTCCTGGCTCGGGTGTCACCCTCATGTCTCCATCAGTGTTTAAATCTGAAGCCAACAATCCTCTCTCCATTTTTATTTTCTTGTTCTCCACATCCTCCTCCGCTGGATCCTGTTCAAGCGCTCGTTTCTGACTCCGTGTCCGGCATGCTTCTTCGGTCATTCTGAACTTTGGGGAAGGAGAAAATAAGACATTTAAACTTGGCACAATGGAGTTGCTACCTTCTTAGTAACTTTTCAGTGTCAGCTTGTAGTATTTTTCTGGCCATGTGACAGTGACAGAAGTAGGTACACAAACGCAGGGTCCACAAAGTGGGCCCGGGACATTTCTTCACTGCCCTGGGGAAGGCAGGGACAGGAGTGGTAGGGCATCTGGGGAGCTGAAACCTCAGGGACCTGGACAGAAACAATGGAAGGAGGCTGTTTATCATAAAGAAGGAGAATTCTTGGTGCTTCAGACTCAAAGCAAAAGAAGAAAACTGAACTCCCTAGGTGTCTGGAATCCAGGAAAGGGACTATGCTGTGCCAAGAGCAAGGTACTACCAGGTCCAGGCCTGCACTGCAAAAAATCAGGCTGACCCTTGATACTTCTCTCCTTCAGTGAGGGTGGCCCTCACCTCAGGGGGATAAAGAGTGGGGGTAACTTTTAATCCTATGACTGCTGATGAGGTAAACTTTAGAGTGAATTCTAGCCCGTCACCATGCCAGCGCCCTGTACCTGAAACACACACATATCTTGATATAAAGAAAGAAAAGAAGAATAAAACAGCTGAGTCAGTTTCTGATCCCATGACATCACTGGGCTCCACATGACCCTTCCCAGGATTCAGTCTGAGAGACAAAGCACTTTCTAGAAAACTAGTCTGAACCGGTTCCAGACAACAAGCTGAAGTGCTGTTAACCCTCACATAGACAGGAGGGAGGACAAGCAGTGATGTCTGCAGGGAGGCTGCAGGCATTCCATAGCTAAGTCCGGGACACGGGCACCCGCTATTAAAGGGGCCACTCTGAGCCCAGTCTCGATGTTCCAAACAGGGCAGGACACCAGAAACAAGACAGTGAGAGTTCACCAGGGGTCAGAAAGGAATTCAGCTGCTAGGCTAAAGCAGAATTCCCAAAGTGCCTGTTCTCTTCAGGACAGTCAGGAGCCATGTCCACCAATACCTGGCCAGGGGGAGGAGTACACCTGTGAACCCCTCAAAACCCCAATTCACACCTGTGGTATGCCTACATGCAAGGCCTCCCAGCACCTCAGTTTCCTCACCAGGAGGCCTGGTCTGGACAGGGCTGGGTAGACCCAGTCCTGAAGCCCACCTTCTGGGAGGCTGGGGACAGCACAAAGCAACCAAGGGGCCAAATCATCATATATGGGACACGTTCCAGAGCTGACTCCAGTTACAGCATCCTTAAAGGAGGCCCTGCCCCAATGGGTTCTATTGTGGACTTATAGACTGAAAGGAAGGAAAGGACAGCTGCTTCTTGCTCCTCCCTCTGCACATGTATTAGACCACCATGGCACTGACATCTGCTTTTACAGTCAGTCCAAAGGGTTGAACACAGAGCAGGTCTCCCCATGGCCATGTCACCCCCAAAGTGCTCCCCACTCCATCTAGATGGAGGGCAGGGCTACTGGTTATGGCTCGGCCTCCATCTGCCCCCAACCCCTTCTTGTCATCCCAGCCTGCACCTTCAGTCAATCCTGTAGCAACTGCTCAGCTTCAGCCGCCCCTATACAACCCCCATCCCTCTGCTCTTGCCCAGATTTCTCCATTCCCTCATCCACCTCCCTGTAATCTCCTCACTATCCCACAGGGAAGCGAGGAATGTTCCCATTTGCCTCTTAGTCTAAAGTGCTAGGTTTCTTTTTCCAACATGCCTTGACCACAAACCCCATCAGCCTGCTCACAGAGTCTGTCCAGCCTATCTCTCCACAAGTCATTGTCCTGAGTATCTGTCAGTGTGGGAAGGGTGAATCATTTTTCCTTTGGGCACAACCTGAAACAGAAGTTCCTCAAACATCTGAAAATTGGAACAAGATGAGCAATTCTGAGGCCACCTTGGCTGGCAGGTATGTGTGCCCCCAGGACTGAGGAGAAGCCTGTCTGGATAGAAGATGAGGGGATACCAGGATCTCAGGCAAGGAGGGAACCCACTGGAGTCCAAGGAAATTCTGCCCCTGAGGGAGAAGTTCCCATTCTGGCCTGGTACCCACTGGGGATGAAGGGTATCCCAGGTAGACAAGGAGAACATATTCCTACTGCATAACGCTGTGTCCCCTAATCCTGCACTCAGAGCACCCATGCTTCCCCATTCCACCTCTGCTCCAGCCCAGAGGGGCTCCCCACAGCATAAGTCCCGAGATCTAATCTATGAAGCTCATATGAACCCCAGAACCTGTGTGAAATTGTTCCTGCAATCTGCCCACAGATAAAGGGACAGGCAACAAGATTGCTGTGTGCCAGGTGACCAGACTGGTGTGGTGGTGCCAAGTGGCCTCACTTCATCATCATTGGTGTAAAACAAATAGATCATGAGGTGCCAGAGCAGAGCCTCACACCCACAGGGCCACTCCCTCCAGCCCCGGTAGGGCCCAGGAATCCATCAGCTTATGCTGTGTCAGGGCAACTCATTCTGCAGCTCAGGGGCTGAAATGCTGCCAACCCAGGCCCAGAACCAAGGGCCTGGACTGTGCCTCTGACAGGCCACTCTGGAGGGACATGCTGAAACCCTCCCCCACCACAGGAAGGACAACCACAGCTGGAGGGAGCAGGGCCTGCAAGTGGGGGATGATGCCTCCTACACAGCCAGGAAGTTGCCGTAGGGCCCGATGGGGCTTGCTATGGCCAATCCCTGGCCCCTGGCCTCACTCCTGGGCAGGGCAGGTGCTGGTAAGTAGCTGCTGCTCCTCTCAAGGGGAAAGGACAGTGCCCCAGCACGTCAGGGCTGGCAGCCACAGCCCTGTAGGCACAGACCCAGGGATGGTGACAAAGTTTCAGGAAGAAACCCTCCTTGTGGAATGAAGCGTGACTGCAGATTTCTGCAAAAAGCAGTGAGGAGGTACTTTCTAAAGAGGAGGTGAAGAGTCTGGATTGTCCCAGCTGGCAAATTCTAATCAGCTTCAGAATTCCTGGAGAGCGAGGAAAGGAAAATAAAGGGGCAGCAAGGACTGCAGAAGTTTCACCACAGGCCCATTCATTCAGGAAATGCGGGGCCCACAAAGAATACCCCCTCTTGGTGGGATTCTGTACTGGCTGCTGCCTGAAGCATAGCCTGCTTGCTACATAGGGAACGGCTGGAAGCTAGGTGGCCTCAACCCCTTCTCCTCACACTCCAGACACAACCTTACTCTGATGAGTCCTGTCCTGGGCTAGCGGGAGGTGGCAGGACACAGCCCAGGTCTTCCTTGGCAGGTTTCAGCCACACCAGAGGCTACAAAGGCACAGCACAGACTAAACCCAGGATGATGGGGCCACTAAGTACAGGGCAGAATGCTGACATAGGGATTTGGGTCAGATGCAAATTTCAACTGCCTCTACCAAAAGCTGCTTTATTTTAGTAAAATCCCACCATCCCATTGGTCTGAGAACCTCAGGAGGAAAACCGGTTTTAAAACAACTCCAAAGGGTGAATTATGGTGTGGCAGAAACCAGAATTTTTAAACAGGACTAATGGGAGACCAACAGAAAGTAAGTGGCATAGGTCGGGCACACAGGCCAGTAAAAAAAAAAAAAAAAAAAAAGGACCACACCAAGACACATCATAATTAAAATGCCAAGGGCAAAAGACAAAGAGAGAATCTTACAAGCAGCAAGAGAAAAACAGTTAGTTACCTACAAGGGAGCACCCATACGACTGTCAGCTGATTTCTCAACAGAAACTATGCAGGCCAGACGGGAATGGCAAAAAATATTCAAAGTGATGAATAGCAAGAACCTACAACCAAGACTACTCTACCCAGCAAAGTTATCATTCAGAATTGAAGGGCAGATAAAGAGCTTCACAGATAAGAAAAAGCTAAAGGAGTTCATCACCACCAAACCAGTATTATATGAAATGCTGAAAGGTATTCTTTAAAAAGAGGAAAAAGAAGAAAAAAGTAAAGATAAAAATTATGAACAACAAATACATATCTATCAACAAGTGATCCTAAAAATCTGAGGAACAGAATAAACTGGTGGACATAATAGAATCAGAGGCCTAGAATGGGAGTGGATTGATAATTCTCAGGGAGAAAGGGGTGTCTGTGTGGGGGGTAATGGGAAGAGACTGGACAAAAATAATACACCTATGGATAAGGACAATGGGGGGGAGGTAAGGGAAGAGGGGAGGTGGGAACCGGGTGGTGGGGAGATATGGGGGGGAAAAGGAAAAACAATTGTAATAATCTGAACAATAAAGATTTATTTTAAAAAAAAAGGAAATAGACATAAGCCATAGAGCCATAACTCTGAGGCATTATCATTAATACTATCTGGACTATTTACACTACTCTGTTACTAACATACCAGCAAGATTACTAGAGTAATACTCTTGTTTCATACACCAGGAAAGCAAGGCTTAGTAATATGTGCTTGGGAGAAGTGACAGAGCTAATGAGCTGAAAAGTAGACTTGGGGTGCTTTTTCCAGAGCCCAGAGAAGGGAGTTTGCATGAGAAGCTGGGGGAAAGAGGGTGCTGAGTTGGACTGATCTCAGGGGAAGCACAGGGAGATATAATTTGTTCTAAAGGATCATCTGGCTGATTTGGGGATAGACTGGGGGCTTCTGTATCTTGTGGCCCAGGACAGGAAGGGGACCGAGTAGTAGGGAGATGATCAAATGCTGGACTGGACTTTAGAGCAGTGGTTGCCAATCGGTGGTCCGAAAGTTTGGCAACCGCTGCTTTAGAGGATAAGAACATCACAACATGCCAACAGCTGCACAAGAGGCAAGAGAAGGTTGGTCTGTTTTGTTGTTTTTTCCTGAGAAACTGAAAAGAAGAAATTGGTTTTCTGAGATAGGGAAGGAGCAGTTCTGGGAAAAGAAGGTTAGGAGTGGAGGTACTTTGGACATGCTGAGCATGAGCTGTCTACCAGACCCACACAAGCTGAGGAGCATCTGCTGATAGGTGAAGGCCTGCACATGGGGCAGCTACTGTCCTCAGGGTAGTGTAGGGCACCCTTCCTGTCAGGAAGGGCCTGTGAAGCAATGGACGCTAGGATGGGACGATGGGATCCAGACGCTAACTTTACCAGCCACTGGCCAAGCTCTAGAGTCTCAACACACAGCACAGGTGGGTTTCTGCACCCTAGCGGTCTTGGGATTGGGGCTGTGCCACCTCTCTTCGCATGGCCTCCCTTGTCTCCTGCTTAGACCCAGGACCTCCATCCACCCTCCCCAAGTCAGCAGCCTGAGGAAGCTTCCAAAGCTGAGTCTTGTTCTGCACACCCTCCACAGGCTCCCCATGTTCTTGAGAGTCGAACACAGGCACTAGGGAGGGGTCAGGGGAGAATAGCTAAGTTGCACTTTAGTCTTCCCTTCCAGAACAGGCCCTAATCTGCTCCAGGTCTGAACCACTTCCTGACACCTATCTCTGAGTAACATAGCAGAGATGCAGTGGTTGTGTTCTGGAAGGAACTCACACCAAAAAGTCAGCTCTCGAGTTTTAAACTATGTCAAGGTCTAATAAAGCTGAGTACAGGAAGGTAATTTAACTTGGAAACACAAAGATGATCGACAGCTAGTCTGCACCGCTGGATACAACAGAGAAGAGGCAGAATCTCAGGGAGCAACTGGGGAGGGGGGGGGGGAGACCTTGTCACTCTGAGCCTCAGTTTCCCCATCCATACCTCACAGGCATGCTATGTGAAAAGACACAGTGACTTTAGAAATAACTTGAATGAGAAAATCAAATTGCACAATAGTATACTATTCACGCGGTTTAAAAGTGCTTATAATCTACAGAAAAAAAAAATTGAAAGTTTACTAAAATTGAAACTGAAAGAAATGGGGCTAAATTCACAGCACTCATTTCTGAAGAGTGGATTAAGAAACTTTCACTTTCTCTATTAAATCATAGTCTCTTAATAGTGACTATGTATTATCAGTCTTGTATTATAAGAAAACAAAGATAAAAAGGAAAGCTAGATCAAATAACACTGTCACCTTCAGAGGCTGAGAACTGAAAGGACACAAGTGTTAGTGGGGGTGGGGCAAGGGGAGAAGGCCCTGCAGGGAGAGAGGTGCTGTCCTCCATGGCCCTTGGCCAGGAGGGCACCTATGATAAAGGGAAGACACTTGGCTGGCTCCTGCAATGGGCGGAACCAAGAACACAAGAGGAACACAGAACCTCAGTGGGCTGAGAGGGGACCCTGCTGCTACTTTCCCTCAGGAAAAAAACACAGCTTAAAAGTCCACCTTCTCTGTCACTTATTACAATGACTCCCGCGCTCAAAGCAGTAAACACAACCCTCTCGGCTCATCCACACAGCACACCTTCTACCTGGGCCACTAGCTTCCCAAGGGGCCATCAGGACACACTGTCATTGTGGGCTCACTCTGACAGAGACCATGTTCCATACAGTCCCTCACCAGGACTGTCTATGGCAACAACCTCCACACAACTCAATGGCTTCATCTCTCCTCATGCTAAACTCTTCCATGGCAGAAAGTTCGTTTTGCCATTAATCTTCATTTTCAGTGTGGAGCAAACAGTATGGGTTTAGTATGTGTTATTTTAGTTAAACTACATTTCTGTAAATGAAGTCTCATAAAGCGTATGATTCCTGGGTTGCCCTCTGGGGCAAAACAAAGCAAACAAATTGTGTGCTTTCATTAAGAACACCTGCATTCTTACTGTATGGCAAGTATACTGAGATGGAGACCCACAGACTAAGGCTGAGGTAGGAACAGGAATCTGGGGAGATGTACCAGATAGGGAAACAGCATGGGCCAAGCTACTGAACAGGGAGGGTGCCTCTTACAGAATGAGGCAGCCACAGCAAGTCCTATGCTAAAGGTTTGTTCAAAAGGAGAACTAAATCTTACTACTCACTGAATGAAGATGGGATCTTAACCCTTAGTGGTCTGAAAAGATACTCCAGAAATATGGCATTTTCTTTCCTTTACATCATCAGGAGAGCCACAGGCCCAGATACCTGGCTAAGAGCTTCCTGAGCCTTCAAAAACACAGACTAAGCCCTGACTGGTTTGACTCAGTGGATAGAGCGTCGGCCTGCGGACTCAAGGGTCCCAGGTTCGATTCCAATAAAGGGCATGTACCTTGGTTGCAGGCACATCCCCAGTAGGGGGTGTACAGGAGGCAGCTGATCGATGTTTCTCTCTCATCGATGTTTCCAACTCTCTATCCCTATCCCTTCCTCTCTGTAAAAAATTAATAAAATATGTATTTAAAAAAAACAGAGCCTCATAATGTTGACAATGGGATGCACAGGCCACCCCACAAGGTGGGGAAATCCAAGTCTAGATGGGCTAAGGATTTGGGCCTGGAACCCAGTTCTGCACTCCTATTTCTACCTGGCATTCTCACTAGCTGCCCACTGTGAACCATTCCACTATATGGTGTAAAGGCCTTTTGTTAATTATGCTTAAATAGTTCGATTTCATCTGGAGTGACAATCACATGGAGGGACTAAAATAATGCACACGCCAGTGAGGAGGATGGAACAGCCATCCTGAAATGCCTGCAAGGGCAGCCATCCCTGAGAGAATTAAGATTTGCCCTCCATGGGAAGGTCTGAGCCCTCCATCCCCATAATCAGATGTTATTACCACCCACCAGGTTAACAGGCAGCAGGATGTCAGCATCAATGTTCCTGGTCCCTAGTCCTAGAAAAGTACTGGCCACACAGCAGATGCACAGCAAACATCTGATGAACAAATGAATGTTTTACAGAGAGAACTCGGAAAGCAGGGTGCCTGGACCAGACACTTTAGATGATCCTCACAACCTTCTGCAAGGTGAGTGCTGTTATCAGTCCCCGTTTTACAATGGGGAAACTGAGGCAGGTGGAGGTCACACAGAAAGTGGGTGGGACAGTGCTGGGTACTAAAGGCCATGCTCCTCCAGGCACTCCAGTCAGACTCAATGTTTCCAAAGGACACTGGGACCTCCTTGCAAGGGGAGTGGGCTTCACCTCTCACCACAAATATTAAGTGATTACAGCCTTATAGAGTGTCATAAGTGAGACCATACCTTTTGCTGTTTGCTTTCAAAGTACAGTAAGTTCTGCTGGAGCACAATAGATGCATTTTTAACAACCATCATGTGTTGCAAAATCATGCAGAAGAAACATAGGCCTTATGGGAACAATGGGGTTAGGTACACAGCAATCCAAATCACCATCAGTCACATAAAAAGAGACAAGAACCTGATTTTTAAATGGCGGCATGTTAAAACAGCCAAGAAATACATAAATGCTACCTGAAGCCTGATGCCTCCCCTGGGAAAGACCTGAAAGTGTGTGCTATGACAGCAGTAGAATGGGGTTGGGGGCTGCAGTTTCTGAGTTACTGTGACAAGCTGGCAGGAGGCTATCTGACTCCAGACAGAAGAAGAGTGTGACCTGAGGGGGATTGGTGCATCTGAGGTGTGTGCATTTTGATTCTGTGTACCAGCAGGTACTCTTTTGACTGGGAATAATATTCTGGATTCTTCTGGTACAGGAGTCAGCAACCTTTTTCTTAAAGGAACACAGTAAATATTTCCAGCTCTTTGGGCCATTCCATCTCTGTCCCGATTATTCAGCTGTGACAATATGTCCTCAAATGGGCATAGCTGTGCCCCGGTCAAACTTTATTTATCAAAACAGGCCACCAGCTAATTTAGCATTTCTCCTAGACAAAATCACACACATAACCAAATACAACATGTGTGCTATGTTTCAACTGTGCCATACTATATCAATAGTGTTGAAATAAATCTGCTTTTCCAAAACAAGCATTATAGCAGAACTACAGAGAAAAATATGTTTCAAAAAAAGGACTTGAACATGTAAATTCAATCTGAGCCCACGACTCATGGTAACCCTTTCGACAAATCAGAAGAAATTTGGTTTCAAAAAGTGCCTAGTGTACACTGCTCACTGCAGGGTCAGCCTGTCTCACTACCGGTCAATTTTATACCATCCTAAAAGCCCTACACACTCTCAAGATAAATAGGTCCCTTGCAGAAGGAAATTACAAGCTATAAACTCAATTACTGCAGCAGATGAAACTTTAACCCAGTTACAGAAAGAAGCAGTTCCTCAACACACGTGCCAAAGCTCTAAGGAGAAGCACAGGGACTGAGAAGAGAACCTGATGGGTGAAGTGCCCAGTGGGGGAGGGCAGGAGAAGCCTCACTGAGAGAAATTAAAGCAGGTATGGAAAGTGTGAATCAAGCATACTGGGGCTGAGTCACTAAAGATCCTGCAAAGCCCCACTGCTCCCGGTAACTTGAGGGCTGGGGAGAAAGGGGTCATTTGTGCTAGGGAAACCCTGAGAAGGGTGCTTTACCTGGTGTGAAAGGGGTAACCATTCTAGGAGGATGCAGGTCCACACCAAATTGCCCTAACTATCCCATTCCAGGGCAACAAGGCAGCACCATCATAGCCCTGTACCACAGACTGATGGAGATCTCTAAACAATCACGATTTGCACCCAGTGCATTCTGCCTGTGGCTGCAGCTCCATAGCCCAGCCAAGAGACAGCAGGAGAGCGCTGAGGACCTGCCGGGGGCTCAGCCTCCACCTAGTCAGCACCTCGGTCCTACAATTCTGCTAACCTTTACGTTGGGCACATCACCAACTGGTGATGTCCTGTCGGTCTTACTGAGGCTCCTTGAACCTGGGGACTTGATACAGATTTTCTGAGCCTTCTGCCTGTTAAAAGGAGCCAATGTAGCCCATTAAGTGGACAGCCACTTTACAAAAATGAGACATGTGACAAAGAAATTTTCTTGTCCTGCTGAAGGGCCTCAGCTGCTCTTCCAAAAAGGCTTCTCACAAGGTGGGCAATGTCATGGTCAGCCTCCAACAGCCATGGTCATAGGTCTCTAGGTTCTGAGGAGGCCAGGGCCAGTGAGTAGAGAGGAAAGGGTATAAGAAACATGGCACACAAACTTGGAAGCAACTGATCCCACTCAGTGGACACCTACTGATATAGGACAAACACAGGAAATTGGGTCATTGACAGACACCTCCCTGCTCCCCAAAGGTACAGCACACCAGGCTAGGTGAACACCAAGCAATCACGCACAACACACACAAACAGACACACTTGTGTACTCATACTCTTGCATGCTCACAGATACATGCACCCACACATGCATGCACAGCACTCACACATTCAGTTTTCATTCCCTTCTCTCACTTCTGAATCTTGCCCAATTAGCTCAGAAAAGGTCTTTTTTTCGTGTTTTTATTTTTAAAAAATTTACTGATTTTAGAGAGAGGAAGGGAGGAGGGGGAAGAGAGAGAGAGAGAGAGAAAGAAACATCAATTTGTTGTTCCACTTATTTATGCATTCATTGGTTGTTTCTTATATGTACCCTGACTGGGGTTCGACCAGCAACCTTGGCGTATCAGGACACTCTAACCAAATTGAGCTACCTGGCCACAGCAAAAAGGTCTTTCTTATCTTCTGAACAAAGAATAGCAGTTCTTATGGGTGACTAGTGTCCACTTAGCTCCAGATCCACCTGTCTCAATAAGGAGGAAAACTAAGTATGAACATGAGATTAGACACAGAGGCCAGGATCACCAACTTCTAAAGCACTTGAAGGAGCCCAGAGCCCTGCAGAGTCTGGCATGGATCCCTGTGCACCTCCATCACTTTAACCCACAAATAATTTTGCACCTGGCTGGAGCAGCAGAGTTTTGAAATCACTTGCACTGCAACCACACTCATTTCTACGACTTCATTCATGCACAAGGTAATTTAAGCTTCCAGAAAAGGCAAAGAAGTTTTGCTGTTGTTTATCTGAGTGATGGGTGAACCAAGAAGGGAACTTCTGCAGCACAAGATGCCTGTTATTCAGGGTCTGGGACACCCCATTTCCAAGTTCATGGCCCACCTGGCCCAGCAGGATAAGAACACCAATGGGTTCCTAAAAAATACTAACCCTTTGCCCAATGGTGACCTCCAAAGAGCCAGTGACCTTAGGGCATCTCCTTGTGGACAGCTAGAACAGCAGCTCAGGGTCCCTGCCTTCATGGGAGCAGAGACCCAGTAAGGGCTGTGAGATATGTGTGCCAATCACCATTTTATTACACCAGAAAATGAGTCCACCTGCTGGTTTAGAGGAAGAAGGGAAGAATAGAATTTGAATTTGTAGAGAGAAAAGAGGGAAGAAATGGTAGCAGAAAAGGTCAAATGGCAGAAATATATTGGCACATGAAAACCCATCTCCAAGAAAATGAAACCAAATAAAAGGATCCTTGAACAAAAGTTTTAACAACTGTTTTCTTAAATGGAATGAGGTTGCTTGGAAGGATAAAACACCCCTGTTATAGAGAAGCCACAAGCTACTTGTATTCATTGTGAGAGGCTAATAGTGATGACCAGTTCTCCCATGGGCTTTCCTGGGCTCCAGGTGCTCTTTAAGAATTAAGAAGTCCAGGGACTGGGGAGGGAGTGGGGTCCTGACTGGCCATAAGCCTGTGAGTGAGGAGAACTGGAAACCTTTCACTGGGTCCTAAAGGACAGAGGAGGAGAACACTGAGAGCTGTGAGATGACACAGAGCACACTCCAAAAAGACTCGTGTATGCACACAACTTAAATGAAGTGCCTCCAGTCACTCTATCAAGTAAGTCCTTCTGAAAACTGGTGTGCTACTCAGGGCACCTCTCTGCCCCCAGCCCCCACAGGTGCTCTCTACTTAATCCTTCCAGTAAGCGAGACCACTTTCAAGGGTGGTACTCAGCTCAGAAGCAGGAGTCAAAAAGGAAGGTTAAATAAATTCAGGAGCAGCTCAGCCTCCTCCCTCAAAGGTGCACTTCTAACATACCAGGTGTGCCCAAATACTGCACTCCATCTGAAATGCCGATGAGCCATCTATAACAATAAAAGTGTAATATGCTAATTAGACCGGAAGAAGCCAGGGTTGTGAGGGAAGCCCGGGTTTCGGGTGCCAGAGGGAAGCTGGTGCTGGCAGCTGGGGGAAGGAAGGCCTACTCTTGAACGAATTTTGTGCATCCTCTAGTCCTATAAAATAAAAGCCTAATATGCAAATTGACCAAATAGCAGAGCGACTGGTTGCTATGAAGTGCACTGACCACCAGGGGGGCAGATACGCAACGCAGGAGCTGCTCCCTGGTGCTCAGTGCGCCTCACAGGGGGAGTGCTGCTCAGCCAGAAGCCCTGAGCCAGGCTCACGGCTGGTGAGTGCAGTGGTGGTGGTGGGAGCCTCTCCCACCTCCGTGGCAGCGCTAAGGACCCCTTGGCAGAAATCCCCTCAAGGGGTCCCGGACTGCGAGAGGGTGCAGGCCAGGATGAGGGACCCTCCCCGCCCCCCTCACCGCACCCCCAGTGCACAAATGCCGTGCACCGGGCCTCTAGTCAAATATAAGCCCATCACCACGGGGATGGGGGTTGAGGGAAGTCATACCCAAGGTACAGTCTGACCAAGACATCCATATTATCCTGGTCACCTTCTGTCCTAGGTTCAAGAAACACACAGTAATGCAGGCCATTAAGACTGAAGTAAAAAAAAAAAAAAAAAAAAAAAAAAAAAGACAGCACCTCCGGCATTTACATTTACAAATAAACACACTTTACAATCTGTTTGTTTTTTAAGGTGGAAGACTTGTAAATAATGCCCCTGAAATAAAAATCTACTTAACAAAATTAACATGGAGAGCAATTTAACATACTCATGTAGTGACCATTAACATTTTCAGAGGAGATTGTCTGTTTTGAAGGGAAGATAACAGGGAACAACACTGACTACACCAGCTGGTGTAGCACAGTGGTTGAGCGTCGACCTCACGGTTCCATTCCTGGTGAGGGCACATGCCCAGGTTGCCAGCTCAATCCCAAGTAGGGGGTGTGCAGGAGGCAGCTGATCAATGATTCTCTCTCATCATCATTGATGTTTCTATCTCTCTCTCTTCCTCCCTGAAATCAATAAAAATAAAAAGAGAAAGAGAAAAACTCTTCAGATTCTTCAATGCAAATTCCATATAGACTGCACAGTGGAGAAAACACCAGGAGCATCTCACCCCAGCAGTGTGTGGGAACAAAGCCAGTTTCAAGACAAGTAATCTCCAGGAAACCTCATGTCACTACCCTTGGTGAGGCTCGTGCCATAGTAACCACCAGTCCTGTGATGGTGTACCTGGCTGCCCAAACTCATCCTGGGACAGTCCAACCTCCCTCCCTGGAGCCATGGTAGAAAAAACTGGAGAAGAGTAGCTCTTCCTGGGATAGAGTACAGAGGTATGCTTTTATCTTCTTCTCAGGGAACACTGACTGCACAAGCCACATGGATCCCACTCAGCTCCGTTTGCAGTGTAGCCCAATACATTGGCCTCTGAGCGCCCTTCCCAGTGACATGAGACAAAAGCCTGTCTTCACCTCTAAGTTGTGGCACTCAGTAAAAGAAAGCGCACTTATACTGATCACATGTTAAGAGGGGGAGAGACCGCTAGCAAGTGTCTTTAAAATTGTCACTAGCTCCCCCCAGGCTCACACTGGAGATAAGGACTTAGCTATAGCGTTTGTCATCTCAGAGGTGCTCAGTAAGCACCCAATGCTGCCCCCACTTGGGGCCACTTCCAGGTGGCCATCTGAGCTTCTGACCCCAGCTGGGCTGTGGTCAAATCCCTACCCTGCATCCCCAGAGGGAGAAAACAGATGCTACTGGAGGAGCAGACAACACAGAAACAAAGGTGCCACCTGTAAAAGGGAACCTGAGTAATATTAAATGTCTACAGGGAAATGGTGACCAGGAATGATCCTGGTGCAGAATGTCACTGTGAGAGCTAGCTGGTGGAATTTCCCACCCATGGGAAAAGACCAGCCCTCTGTCCCCTCCCAGCTGCTTCCTAGGCTATGAGCCTTGCAGCCCACAAAGGGTTACGTCTGCCATTTCCACACATTGCAATGTGCCATCAGTGTCACATCACAAAATGGGAGGCTCTAACCCTTTCAGGGCAGACTCCCTCAGGGCCCAGCGGAGATGCAGCCCTAGCCACCAGCTTCATTGAGGCCTGTGGCCAGACATGGCAGGGAGGTTTTGCACAGAAAATTCCAAGAAGAGCCATAAAGGCCTTCTCCGTTCCAAGGAGGAGATATGAATGTAGAGTGAGGAGGGTACAGGTATGCATCTGTTGCCATTTTCATCAGGAAGCCCAGCAATGTTGTAACTCAACTGCCCAGAGGCCTTGCCTGGGCTTCCTTTGTCAAGCTCCCCCTCCACACACGGCCTTTTTTGGTGTCAGGGCTCTCAGCTGCCCCAGGAGAATTGGAGCCAGCAGGGAAAGCTACTTTTAGGACTAAAGCAAGTTTTTGGTCTCAATGAAGCCCATGGGCCTAAGAAACAGTTCTCACAGCACTTTCTGCACTATAAGAGCTGGAACAGAAACCTCACCTCTTCTCTCTAAGTGGAAATCTTCCCATTAGGCAGGGGCTGTGCTGATTTTGGATACCTGTACCAACCTCCAGGAAACTGCCGAGCTCAGCTAGAGGGTATCACATTAGTGGTCCTTTTGTAAAACAAGCTACTAAAAGTAAAAGGCCCCAACTCAGCCTCGAGATCCTATCGGCCTCTCTGACCTCATCTCCCACCATACCGCTCCCCCTCAATCCCCAACTCCATTCTCTCAGCTCTGGCCACAGTTACGCCCTGGCTGCTCCTCTGACAGCCAAGTTCACTCCAACCCCAGGGCCTCTGCACACTTCCTGCTCCCTCTACCTGGAAGGCTTCTCCCCACCAGTCTCTGCACAAACTTTCTTTCTCAGGTCTCAGCTGAGACAACAAAATGAGATGACTCTCCCCTCCACACATGCCCCTTGATGGGTCTCTACCCCTTTTCCCACTACATCACCACTTGACATTCTATTTACTTATCTGTTTCTGTGTCCCCCATCCCCAACAAGAACAGAGAACACCTCTTTGTTCAGTGCTACCATCTCGGGGCCCACAAGAGAATGGTGCTCAATACATATTTGTTAAAAAGATGGGGGTTGGGGGGAGGGGCAGATGAGAAAAGGTACTTTCAGAATCAGAACTTCCAGCTATGGCCCTTCTATTCCTAGTTAAATAAGCCAAAATGTCTTCATACCAATAGAAAAAATGATAAAAAACAAACAAAACCCTACTTCACACCATGTATTATAATTAACCCAAAATGGACTAAGACTTAAATATGAAATACTAAATCTAGTATAAAACTCTTAGAGAAGAAAATACAAAAGGGTAAATCATTACCTTGAATTTGGCAACAGATTCTTAAATATGACATCAAAAGCACAATATCAACAAAAGGAAAAAGTTAAATTGGATTTCATCAAAATTCAAATACTTGTTGCAAAGGACACTACAAAGAAAGTGAAAAAACTACCTTCAGAATAAGAGAAAATATGTACAGCCGAAACCGGTTTGGCTCAGTGGATAGAGCGTAGGCCTGTGGACTGAGGGGTCCCAGGTTAAATTCCGGTCAAGGGCATGTACATTGGTTGCGGACACATCCCCAGTGGGGGGTGTGCAGGAGGCAGCTGGTCGATGTTTTTCTCTCATCGATGTTTCTGGCTCTCTATCCCTCTCCCTTCCTCTCTGTAAAAAATCAATAAAATATACTTTTTTTTTAAAAGAGGAAATATGTACAAACCATGTATCTGATAAGAGTCTAGTGTCAGGGGCCATGGCCTAGTGGCTCAGCTGGTTGGAGCATTGCCCCGTACACCAAAAGGTTGCAGGTTTTTTGTTTGTTTGTTTGTTTTTTAAATATATTTTGTTGATTTTTACAGGGAGGAAGGGAGAGGGATTGAGAGCTAGAAATGTCAATGAGAGAGAAACATCGACCAGCTGCCAAGGTACATGCCCTTGACCGGAATCGAACCTGGGACCTTCCAGTCCGCAGGCCAATGCTCTATCCACTTGAGCCAAACCGGTTTCGGCAGGTTGCAGGTTTGATCCCTGATCAGGGCACATACGAGAGGCAACCAATCGATGTTTTTCTCTCATATCAATGTCTCTCTCTCAAAAATCAATAAAAACAAATTCTCAGGTGAGGATTTAAAAAAACCAAGAAAAAATAGTCTAGTATCAGGAATATATAAAGAACTCTTACAACTCAACAATAAAGAGAACCCAATTCAAAAATGGGCAAAGGACATATATAGATATTTCTCCAATGATACACAAGTGGCCAATAAGCACATAGGTAAGATGTTCAACATCACTAATCATCAGGGAAATGCAAATCAAACCACAATGTGATACTACCTCACACCTAATAGGAAGGCTATGATAAGAAAAAAATAATTGTTAATCCTCACTCAAGCATATTTTTTCATTGATTTCAGATAGAGTGGAAGAGAAGGGGGGATAGAGGGAGGAAGGGAGAGAGGATAGAGGGAGGAAGGGAGAGAGGATGAGTCTGGATCCCCAGAGTCTAGCCCAGAACTGGAGTTCAGAGCAGTCAGGAGCTTTCTCAACGGGGTGGGAGACAAAAGCTCCTGACTGCTCTGAACTCCAGTTCTGGGCTAGACTCTGGGGATCCAGACTCATACGGGGAGAAACTGGACTGTCTGGCAGTGGGCGAAACTTGAGGGCAGCTTTCACTCAGAGGTGTTTGCAGCGATTACCAAGGGAAACTGAGACCCAGGCCTTTTAGGGCAGGGCTGATGGGAAGCCATTGCTGTATGCTCCGCCCTGAAATCCTGTCCCATCCAAGCTGTGCACAGAGGCTTTTGCATATGAATGGTCTGGTCCTTTGAATTCTAAACTACCTAACAAACTGCAGCTGAGTCAGTGAGACCCAGAACATCCAAAAGAAGGCCCAAGGCCCCACAGCAGCTTGCATTGCTTCACAGCTGGGACTCATCTGGGCACCTCCAAAACCCAAACAAAGAAGAGAAATCTGCAGATCTCTCCATAGCTCCTGCTGGGTGGCCTCAGGAAGAGGCCATATTTGCACCTCCTTGGAGATCCAAGAGCCAGTGTACCCAAGGGTCAGAGTAGGACCATCCAGATTACAACTCCTCAGATCCATAAGGGACACATTCAGGGGGCAGACTCAGTGAGCATCAAAGCCCCACTTACGCAAGTCTTACCTCATAAGGGTGTCTCCAGCACAGAAGTTCTCCCAGCGTAGACACAACTGATCCTCACAGCCAATTGGCCTGGAGGTCAATTCCTCCCAGTGATACCAACAACAATCAAGGCTTGACTACAACAAGACTGTGCACACAGCCCACAAAGGGGTGCACCAAGAGTGTCCACCTCAGGTAACTGGGGAGGCTGAGCCAGTGGGCCCTATAGCCACTCTATCAACTCAGGGAAGCAGCCAAAATGCAGAGACAAAGAAACAAGTCACAAATGAAAGAAACGGAGGAAAGCAAACGACTGGATATAGAGTTCAAAACCACGGTTATAAGGTTTTTCAAGAATTTTCTAGAAAAGGCCGATAAATTTAGCGAGACCCTCGAGGATATGAAAAAGGACCAACTAGAAATTAAGTATACACTGACTGAAATAAAAAAATAATATACATAGATCCAACAACAGACTAGAGGATCGCAAGAATCAAGTCAAAGATTTGAAATACAAAGAAGCAAAAAACACCCAACCAGAAAAGCAAAAAGAAAAAAGAATCCGAAAATATGAAGATTGTGTAAGGAGCCTCTGGGACAACTTCAAGCGTACCAACATCCGAATTATGGGGGTGCCAGAAGAAGAGAGAGAGCAAGATACTGAAAACCTATTTGAAGAAATAATGACAGAAAACTTGCCCCACCTGGTGAAAGAAATAGACTTACAAGTCCAGGAAGCGCACAGAACCCCAAACAAAAGGAATCCAAAGAGGACCACACCAAGACACATCATAATTAAAATGCCAAGAGCAAAAGACAAAGAGAGAATATTAAAAGCAGCAAGAGAAAAACAGTTAGTTACCTACAAGGGAGCACCCATACAATTATCAGCTGATTTCTCAACAGAAACTATGCAGGCCAGACAGGAGTGGCAAGAAATAGTCAAAGTGATGAATAGCAAGAACCTACAACCAAGATTATTCTACCCAGCAAAGCTATCATTCAGAATTGAAGATCAGATAAAGAGCTTCACAGATAAGAAAAAGCTAAAGGAGTTCATCACCACCAAACCAGTATTATATGAAATGCTGAAAGGTATTCTTTAAGAGGAAGAAGAAGAAAAAGGTAAAGATAAAAATTATAAACAACAAATACATATCAACAAGTGAATCTAAAAATCAAGTGAATAAAAAATCTGATGAACAGAATAAACTGGTGAATATAATAGAATCAGGGGCATAGAAAGGGAGTGGACTGACAATTCTCAGGGGGAAAGGGGTGTGGGGGGTGCGGGAAGAGACTGGACAAAAATTGTACACCTATGGATGAGGACAGTGGGGGGGGGAGGTAAGGGCAGAGAGAGGGTGGGGTGGGAACCGGGTGGAGGGGAGCTATGGGGGGGGGGGAAGAGGAACAATTGTAATAATCTGAATAAAGATTAAAAATGAACAAAAATAAAATAAAAAAGGAAAAAAAAAAGAAAAAGAAAACTGCAAACATATCCACAGAAGAGAGCAGCATGATTAACTGCATGCATCCAACACGTATGGTCTTTAGGTGACCAACCTTGGTCTCCCACACCCCACTAGCTTCTGTGAAGCAAATCCTATCCAATGTGCATTTACAAATGACAGGTCAGTATTTATCACCATCCCACAATCACATCTTTGACAATTTAACAAGCATTCCTTCAACTGTCAGAGTCACACTGCCTGAAATCTATAGGCTCCCCACCACCCTCCCTTCCTTTCAATCATACATTGAAGAAATTAGGTCATTTATCCTGTTTCCCACAGATAGGTTTTGCTGGTGTTATCCCTGTGGTATAAAATACACCCAATTTCTCAAAAACCAGGTTTTGAGGCCTAACTAAGCATGTGTGCCCTCCTTGGGGGCTGGCCACTGAGGATGCTCGCTGTTGGGACCCACCATTTCATTAGGTGTCTGAAAACTTGTAATTCATAATTCCACCAATTAGCCAGAATATATAAATAGTTGTGTTGTCCATCAGCCAGATGAGGCCATTTAAAGCGATTTAAATTAAATTTAAAACTTGACTTCCTCAAACTAATCCAGGTATGGATTCAGAGCATTCCAGAAAGTTCTGTGGGGCAGCACTGCGCTGTGAGGGAAAGTTGCCCTCACTCACTATTTCACATATAAAAGGTAAATATGCTTGCTTCTTTCCCTCTACCCATTTTCAAAATGAGCTGATTCCCTACTGGCAAGTGTCTTCCTTTCCTTTGCGTGCCAACATAAACATGGATTTTTTTACCCCTTTGATGCAGCAATTCAGGGACTCCTTGTTCTCCCTCCTGCTCACCTGCCCCACCCTTGACCATGGGGGGCCATGTGGGTTCTTCTGGCACAACCCCATTACTGTCTGATGCAACAGGGATATTCCAATGCAGATTCAGAATTAAACCATTTTAACCTAAATGCTTTGATTTTATATTTACACTTTTATTTCATGCTGAAATTTTTGGTTCTTAAAGATATCAATGACTTGAATTTTCTTCTGTAACATATAATACTGAGACTATTGGTATTGTTAACCTGAAACCAAAAATGATTTCTAAAAACAGATTTAAAAATTTTTCATTTTGCCTTTATGCTGTACCTCACTAAAATATTTACAGTCAAACTATTTTATTTAAAAGTCATGTAAATACATGCACCTAGATTAATTTATTTCATTTTCCATTGGTTTTTAAGGATTGCCACCGGCCCTTTGACATACTTTTATTTTATAACTAGGGGCCCACCTTGAAAGGAACTGTGGGCCGCGAGGCTGTGGTAGGCACAGGGGTGGGTCTCGGCCCATCCTCCATGCTCCCACCTGGGCCCTCCCACCGTGGCCCAGGTCCACGTCTGCCAGCAGCCCCGCTCCCGCACGCAGGCCCCACTCGGCTCAAACCTGCTGAAACCTGCTGTCGGCGCTGAGGGACTGGGGCCAGTGCCAGCAGCGGGTGTGAGTGGCAGCTGCTGCCCTGATTGCCCCTCAGGAGCAGGGGGAGGTGGAGAAGTCCTCAGGGGTGATCAGGGCCGGCAGCCACCGCTTGCACCTGCTGATGGTGCCAAGTGATCGGGACCAGCACCGGGCACTGGCAGTGGGTGCGAGCGATGGCTCCACCGCCAGCAGCGGGTGTGAGCAGGGCCAGCGCTGGCAGCAGGTGGGAGCGCCAGGCGCGACTGCAGCGCATGGGAGCAAAGAATTTTCAGTAACCACCAGAGGCTTGCCCCCATGACAGCAACTGGCGCCCACCTTGGTCTGGTGCCCCCACTCACCTGCTCCACCAACCCACCTCAGCCAACGCCCGCCATGTTTCGCACACGGCCCCTGGTGGTGAGCACACATCATAGCGACCGGTTGCTCCACTGTTCTGTCTATTTGCATATCAGCCTTTTATTATATAGGATAATGTAAAAGACACAACCAGAGTTACACAGAAAAAAAACTCAGGTAAGTCTCCAGTAACCCTGTCCCCTCTTATTCCTCCTCAGTGGTGACCATGTGGTTCACTTATCCTATATAATAAAAGCCTAATATGCTAAGTGTCCAGTTGTCCAGTCATCCGTTCAACCAATCAAAGCGTAAAATGCTAATGATATGCTAAGGCCCTCAACCGCTCCCTATGACATGCACTGACCATCAGGGAGCAGACGCTCCAACTGGTAGGTTAGCTTGCTGCTAGGGTCCAGCCGATGGTGACTGAGCGAGATGGGCCGGACACACCCTGGAGCCCACCCCGGCCCCAATCGTGCACCAGTGGGAACCCTTGGCCTGGCCTGCACCCTCTTGCAATCCGGGACCTCTTGAGGGATGTCAGAGAGCCGGTTTTGGCCCAATCCCACAGGCCAGGCTGAAGACCCCACTGGTGCACGAATTCGTGAACCAGGCCTCTAGTAGGTTATACTTCCATTTTAAAAAATTAAATATAATTAAATACACATACATCCATATCCCCCCACCTTTCATTGGATAAAAGTGAACACACTACATCTCTTTATCCTTGACCTTGTTCTTTTTTCCAGTTGTCACTTCACTTTTTTTTTTTAAATATATATTTTATTGATTTTTTTACAGAGAGGGAGAGGGATAGAGAGTTAGAAACATCGATCAGCTGCCTCCAGCACACACACACACACCCCCCCCCCCGGGGATGTGCCCGCAACCAAGGTACATGCCCTTGACCAGAATCGAACCTGGGACCCTTCAGTCCGCAGGCCGACGCTCTATCCACTGAGCCAAACCGGTTTCGGCGTCACTTCACTCTTAATATTCCATCACCATGACATGTAGATGTCATCCTTCCTTCATCAAGGGGCTAGGGTCCACCCCTATCAGTCCCCAGCCCCAACTGACAAACACCTAAGTCATTTCCATTTTTCTACTTCAAAATGTTATAATGAATAGTTCTATCACAATCCTTTTTTTAAAATATTTTTTCATTGATTTCAGAGAGAAAGGGAGAGGGGAGAGAGACTGATGAGAGAGAATCACTGATTGGCTGCCTCCTGCACTCCCCACACTGGGGATCAAGCCCACAACCCGGGCATATGCCCTGAACGGGAATCAAACTACGACCTCCTAGTTCATAGGTCGACGCTCAACCACTGAGCCATGCCAGCTGGGCCACAATCCTTCTTTTTAACAGTGTATCTTTGGGATAAATTTATAGAGGTAGAATTGCTGGAGCAAAGGGTAAGTAATTCCCACTCAGAGGAGTTATAAACCACAAAAAACAATGTATGGTGGAGTCTGATTCCCACCAACAGAACGGAGTCCATCTCTGTGGGAAAAGGTCAGAAATGTTGTTTTGATGAAGCTCCAACAACCATTGTTAGTATCAGAGAAAGTAAGTATTTTCCATACCTTGGTTAAGAGACATCTGCATTACTCTTTCTGTGAACTATTTTTCTATAAGTCACACCCAATTTTGATCCTGAGCACCCAGCACAAATTGCATACACAAATGTTCTTTTTAAATGTTTTTTAATCCTCACCCAAGGATATTTTTCTATTGATTTTTAGAGAGACTGGAAGAGAGGGAAAGACAGAGAAATATCGATGTGACAGAAACACATCGATTGGTTGCCTTCTGCACTCATCCCAACCAGGGGCCGGGCCCTTGACTGGAATCGAACCCAGGACCCTTCAGTCTGCAGGCCAAAGCTCTATCCACTAAGCCAAACCGGCCAGGGCGCGTACACAAATGTTCTTAATAGCATTACTCACAAATTGCCAAAAGGTGAAAACAGACCAAATAGACCAAATTCATCCCAGATGAACAGGTAAACAAAATGTGATCCATCTCTGCAATGGAATATCACATAGCCATAAAAACGGATAAGGTGAGATTCATGCTACAAAGTGAATGAACCTCAAAAACATTACACAGAGTAAGAAAAATCAAACACACAAGGTCATATGTTATATAGTTTTGTTGATATGAAATGTACAGCACAGGCAAATCCATAGACACAGAAAGTAGATTAGTGGTTGCCAGGTTAGTGGCTGGGAGAGGGGAATGGAGAGTGACTGCTAATGTGGACTGGGTTTCTTTTTGAGGTGATAAAAGTGGTCTGGAATCAGAGAGAGGTAATGGTTGCACCACTCCTGAATATACCCCCCCAAAATTAAAAATCACTGAAATATATAATTGGTGAGTTATATGGTATGAACATTGTATTTCAATTTTAAAAATTCTTTTAAACACCAGTAAAATTTGGTTTTGTTAGAATACTCTGGCCCTTGGCTAAGTAGCTCAGTTGGTTAGAGCATTGTTCCAATACACCAAGGTTGTGGGTTCCCTCCCCAGTCAGGGCACATACAAGAATCAACCAATGAATGCATAAATAAGTGGAACAACAAATCAATGTTTCTCTCTTTCTCTAAGATCAATTTTAAATTAATAAAAAAAAAAGAATATTCTGTAAATGTTCTCCTGACACAAGGACTACTTGACCATGCCCATATTTTCTTGCTATAGGCAGATAAGAGCTGAAACCTAACAAAACTGACCCCTACACCCTTGTCAAATACCACACTCAGCCCAGCCGGCAATCTGAGCAGCTGTGATGCAGGTTAGGACATGTACCCCTTGATAAGTCACCTGCCAGCTGGACTATGAGGAAGCAGTGGACTGACCCAGGAGCTCTCCACACTGCCTCCAAGTCCCATGATAACACTGGGTTCTACATTCTTCTGCAGATAGGCAGCCTTAGGCCAAAACGTTGCTGGCCAGGCCCTGATAGCAACAGACAAAATCCCACCTGGATGGCAGGGTCTGCCTGCTGGGTCCTGAGAGTCCTTGACACAGCCTGCACTTGACAGCTCTAAGCAGTGGGGGGGGGGGGGGGGGGGGGGGGTGTGGCTCAGTTTCCCCACAGACATGAAGCAAGATAAGGGCAACCAGCTCCAAGCACCAGTACAAGGCCCTGCACTGCTGACAATGGTTAAGGGAAAATTCTACTAGTTTTGGTCAGCATTGGGAAATCAGAAATAGCCAGAGGGCCAAGGACACCTGGCCAGGATTATCCTTGGCCTCTGATCCTCACAGAGGATCGGCTCATCCTATTTAGGCCAGGGCTTTTCAAGTGAGTGATCCCTGAGACATGAGAGGAGAGCAAATGGAGGCCAGCAGGGTCTGGGTAGCCCCATGGAGACAGTCTTATCACACAATCCTGTAGGGAGGACTTGACTCCTTCCATTTCCTCTAAGAGGTGGCCATCAGCTTCTGAAGCAGCACTCAGTTTCAAATGTTCAAAGAGCTAAAAGAGTCAGAGCTTTCATTACACAGATATCAGAACCCAAGCACTCACCTGGCTTCTGGGCATGGAACTCTGGTCCTACCAGCTGGCCATGGCAGCAGCTATGTAAAAGGCAACTTGCATCAACGTGCTTACCAACCTAAAGTGAAGGACAGAGGAAAAAAACCTGAGTTTTCAAGGAAAGTTTCTAGAACATTCTGGCAGTTTTAAATGCCTCCAACCCCTGTGATTACATAGTGAAATTTTAGATTTCAACCAGAGGTCTGTCTCAACCATCTTCCACAGGGGGCAGCTGAGGAAATAAGCTTCTATCAGTCTCTGACCTATGACCTGATGCATTGCTAACCAATAAACACTAGCATGGCAGATGCTGTCTTCAACAATATGATCGAGATGAGATTGTACACAGCCAAACACCAATGTGTCAAACACCCAGAAAATGGCTCAAGGTTTGACTATAACAGTAATGACATTAACAGTAATACCCAGCATTTAATAGGTGTTTAACAGTGAGTTCCAGGTATTGTGCCAAAATCTCAGTATTTCTATGAATCCCCAGGACAACTTTAGGGGCAGATTACAGAATCATACACATTTACAGAAAAGGAATCTAATGTGCCCAATACTCGGGAATTTGGTCACCTAGGTCTCCCTCTCCAGGTGCATATTCCCTGGCACAGACCACAGAGAAACTACCCATCGTTCCAAGCAGTGCAAGGTTTGCCCTCAAGAAGTTGAGAGTGCAATGTGTCTGGGGACAAGCACACTTCACCTCCCAAATGAAGGTGGCTTCACCTTTGAGGGGCAACTCACAGTTTTACCCCAGGAATCATCTCCTGAGATATAATACTGCACAGGGAGGAAGGGGCTGTCTGTTTTACAGACAGGAAAACTAAGTTTAAAAAATATTCGGGAACTTTCCTGAGATCACAGAGACAGCAGACATCCAGGGCTTCAGGCGCATAGGCTAAAACACAGTGAACCAGCCAAATCCTGGACTCCTGGGCAGTGCTGTCAGTTTTAGCTTGCTGAGTGTTACCATTCTTTGTGCCCAAAGAATGCTTGCTCTGATATGAAACCTTTATTTTTAAACTGGGATCACAGCAATTCACAGCTCATGGATGGTGAGAAATACTCCCACAGGAGAACTTGTAAAATATGCAAATATCAGTGATATTTGGGCACCAAGGAGCACACAGTGTCCTCCTCAGCAAGGTCTAGGGCAGGAAACACAGTGGATACAATTAATCCTAGTTCTTTCTTTCTTTCTTTTAAAAAAAATATATATTTTATTATTTACAAAGAGGAAGAGAGTTAGAAACATCGATGAGAGAGAAACATCAACAGCTGCCTCTTGCACACCCCCTACTGGGGATGTGCCCACAACCAAGGTACATGCCCTTGACTGGAATCGAACCCGGGACCCTTCAGTCTGCAGGCCGACGCTCTATCCACTGAGCCAAACCGTTTTTGGCAATCCTAATTCTTTCATACCACCCAAGCAATGGCCCCTCTCTGCTGTGGAGAGGGAAGCCTCAGAAATAGGGGCCATGGGCTTTCCAGGCACCTGCTCTCTTCAGGATCAAGGTCAATACACAAAAGTCAACAGTACTGCCTGGCCAGCATGGCTTAGTGGTTGAGCATCGACTTATGAAACAGGAGGTCATGGTTCGATTCCTGGCCAGGCACATGCCTGGGTTGCAGGCTCAATCCCCAGTTGATCCAAGATTCTCTCTCATCATTGATGTTTCTATCTCTCTCCCTCTCCCTTCCTCTTTGAAATAAATAAAAATTAAAAGTTAACAATATTTCTACATGAAATAAATGCAATGAATAAATGCAAAGCTTTTTTAAAAATACATTTACAACACCATAAATGTGAAATAGTTAAGGATAAATTCGATTTGTTTAAATGTGCAAGACCTACAAACTGAAAACTATAACAATGCATCCTTGAGAAAAATAAAAAACTAAATAAATAGGTCTTGTCTGTGGGTCAGAGGTATCAATTCTCCCTCCCAAATTGGACCACAGATTCAACTCTAAACCAATAAAAAATTCCTATCATGCTTTTTTATAGAAAAAACAAGCTGATTCTAAAATTTATATGAAAATGCAAAGGACCTGGAATAGTGAAAACAACATTGAAAAAGAGGAACAAATTTGGAGGGCTTATCCTATCTGAACTTAAGACTACAATAAACAAGTCTGTGATATGGACATAAAGACAGACATGTAGATGGGTGACCAGAATATACCCATGCACTCGTAGATAACTGATTTTCAACAAAGATCCAAGTATTCTATTCTATGAGACCATAAGACACTGAACATTTCCTGGAGGGTTAACTGGCAAAGAGGAAGGTCATCTTTTTTTTTTTAATTGATTTTTTTAGAGGGGGGCCGGGGAGAGAGAAAGAAACATTAATGTGAGAGTGAAACATGGATCAGCTGTCTCCTGTACACCCCCCTCCCCCCAATCAGGGATGGAGCCTGCAACCTAGCATGTGTCCTGACCAGGAATTGAACCAATAACCTTTTGGTGCATGGGACAGTGCCCAACCTACTGAAGATGGCTGAGCCACACTGGCTAGGGTGAGGAAGGTTATCTTAACAATGTGTTATTACAACACACACATTGCATCATGGGTAGAGTGCAATATGCAAGAAGTTTTAAGGTCATTATGCTCCACCATGGCTTTCCCCATCTTAGCTCATGGCACATCCACAGTCTACTAGCGGCTCAGATTAAAATGTGGAATTACCATCTTAATCTGACTATCCCACTATCCAGTCCATCTGGAAATCCTGTTGATTCTGTCATCAAACATACCTGGGTCCAACCAGTTCTCACACCTTCACTGGCCACACCATCCTCTCTGCTATGATGGAGGCCAGCAAACTAGACGCCCTGCTTTCAATCCTCAGCTTGAAACCCTTTGAAGGTTCCGCATTCACTTAGAATGAAGCTTGAGCTCAGACAGTATGGCTCAGTGGTTGAGCATAACCCATGCACCAAGAGGTCACAGACTCGATTCCCATTCCCGGCACATGCCAGGATTCGAGCCCGATCCCCAGTAGGGGGGCGTGTAGGAGGCAGCCAACTGATGTTCTCTCTCTTCGATGTTTCTATCTTTCTCTCCCTCTCCCTTCCTCGCGCTCTAAAAATCAATTTAAAAAATTTTTAATAATAAAAGAATGAAGCTCAAGTCTCTCCTGTATTTTGAGGCCTACCCACTGGCCAGTTCATCCTGCTCCAGCCTTGCTGGCTTCCTGGCCATACTCCAATACACCAGGCACCCTCCCACCTGGGGGTCTTTTTATGTTTTAAAGAAAATCCCAGACACTTTATCATTTTAACAATCAATTCTACAATTTGCAACCCAAATTAAAAAGGACCTTTGAAAATACAACTACCATGACCCAGCTGGCGTGGCTCAGTGGTTAAGCATCGACCTATGAACCAGGAGGTCATGGTTCAATTCCCAGTCAGGGCACATGCCCAGGTTGCAGGCTCCATCCCCAGTGTGGGGCCTGCAGGAGGCAGCCGATCAATGATTATTTCTTATCATTGATGTTTCTCTCTCTCTCTCCCTCTCCCTTCCCTTCTGAAATATATATATATATATACACACACACTGAGTGGCCAGATTATTATGCGTTCAGAGATGTATATGTATATGTATATGTATATGTATATGTATATGTATATGTATATGTATATGTACATTAGAGGCCCGGTGCATGAATTCGTGCATGGGTGGGGTCTGGTCAGCCTGGCCAGGGCGAGGGGACATGGGCGGTTGGCTGGCCTGCCTGCTGGTCGAAGGGACAATTTGCATATTAGCCTTTTATTATAAGGATATACACTGAGTGGCCAGATTATTATGCGTTCAGAGATCATAATAATCTGGCCACTCAGTGTGTGTGTGTGTGTGTGTGTGTGTGTGTGTGTGTGTACACACACATATATATACACATATGAAATGCCATATAAAAATCCCTAAATGTCAACAAACGCCTAGTCCATATTCACACAACTCAGAAATGCCCGTATACAGCCTGTTCTAACAATAGTTGCCAGAGCATTTGTATTTAGCTGCTCCCTCTGTTTTGATCAGTTCCCTCCTCCCAATGGCTGACCCCAAGTTGCTACTCAAATGTCTCCCTCCCAGAGGCCCACCTGCAGCTCTCCCACAGCCCTGGCTTCTCTGCAAGCTCCACACAGGCAGCTATTGTGTTTATGGACTTTTTTACCCGACAAAAACATAAATGCCACAAGGAAAGGGATGTCTGATGCATTTTATTCCAAGCACCTAGGACAGTGTCAGACACACATACCAGGTGCCTGATAAATATATATGGAATGAATGAACAGGGATGGTTTAACATTGAAGAAGGAACCAATCTGAGGAGCAGAAGCTCTCAGACACAATTAGTGTGGAAGCTGAAAAGGAGCTGAAACCAAGCAGAGACCACTTAGCACCATGAGATTTGGGAGCATTTCTCTAAAATAAAATATAATCGCTTTTCACTGATACAACATTTAAACTGTTTTGCCAT